>NC_133324.1:29689957-30922457 GCF_042186555.1 Aquarana catesbeiana | reverse complement strand
CACATAAAACCAAGGTGCAATAAAACATACAGGTTTCCTCAAATCAACTTCACACAACTTATATCTCCGTAACACACTCCCACATGCATATTTTACCATACACCCTGCAACGTTCTCTTTCTCACTTAATCTCACACACATACTTACATACTTCACCACCAGAAATTTCTCAATACTCACCATACCTTTCCCGCCATTCATCACTCCTTTCATTACTTTCTCTCTTTTCAACTTCTCCATCTTAGACGACCAAAAAAAGGAAAAACACACTCTCACAATTTGTTTCATCACTCTATCTGGAGCTGGAAACACGTAGTATAAAAATAACAGAATCGGAATCACAACAGCCTTCACAATCAACACCTTCCCTTCCAACGATAAAGTCCTTAAAGACCAAAAATCAATTTTCTTTTTAACTTTCACCAAAGCATCCTGCCAACTCTCTCTCCCATACAAATCAGAATCAAATTTGACACCTAAAATCCTCACTCCTCCCTCACAAAACTTCCAACCACACTGTTCAATCCCCCTCCATACACCAAACAATTTGCACTCACTTTTTCCCATATTCACACTGAAACCACTTGCCATACAAAAAATCTCAATCAACAACTTCACTCTTTTCAGTCCTGCCCTATCTCTACAAATCACTGTAACATCATCCATATATCCTATTACTTTCAAAACCCTGCCACCACTCCCTGGTACTTCCACCCCTCTCACACACTTATCTTTCATCAACATCCTCAACAAAGGTTCAATCACACAAATAAACAACACGGGTGATAACGGGCAACCCTGCTTCACACCCGACCTAATACTTATATCATTCGTCATCCACCCATTCACCAACACCCTACTTACCATACCTCTATACAAACACTTAATCCACCCAATCAGCACCTCAGGTAACCCCATTCTCCTCAATACTTTAAACATAAAATCATGCTACACTCTGTCATACGCCTTTTCAAAATCCACAGCCAACACCGCCACTTCCTGCTTCCTCTCCTTACAAAACCATAACACATCCCTCAAGTTCACCAAGCTTTCTGCAATAGACCTCCCAGGCACCGCACATGCTTGCTCCTCCCCCACCAATTTCTCCACCACTGCACGCAGCCTGTTCGCCAATACCTTCGCCACCACCTTATAATCCACATTCAACAATGATATCGGCCTCCAATTTTTCAACTCTTGCTTGTCACCTTTTTTATACAGCAAAACAATCACGCTTCTTAACATAGATTCAGGCATCCTCCCCTCTTCCAAAACTTTCATCACCATCTCATACACACAGTCACCAATCACTTCCCAAAATGTACATTAAAACTCAACTGGCAAACCATCACTCCCAGGTGTCTTACCTTTTTTCACACTCCCCAGACATTCATCAACTTCACCTTTACTCACTTTCTCTCCTAACATACTCTTATCCTCCATATCCAGACACATCTCCACCTGCTCCAACACTTCCTTCTCAACCCTCTCATCCCTCTTCTTTTCCATATATAAATCGGAATAAAACTTCCAGATTTCATCTCCCAACCTCTTTTTTCCACTTACCACCTGTCCATTCTCATCCAACACACTTGACAAATCCACCTTCCCACCATATACCTTTTAAAGAAAAAACGCGTACACTTCTCATCCTTCTCCTTCACTACCATCCTTGCTTGCGACATAATCTCTCTCCATAAAGACTCTCAATTTTCCTCTTGCTTCCACTAATTCACACCCCACATTCTCTCCCCATTCCCTTAGTTCTTCCAAATATTCCAATCTCTTCAGCCACCATTCATACGCCTCACATTCCTTTTTCGCAATCTCACAACCCTTTCTTACAAAAAACCTCTTAGTCTGACCTTTCACCCACTCCCACCACTCGATCACACTTAAAAAATCATTCCTCCTCTTTTTAAGTTTCCCAAAAAACTCAACATACTCTCTTTTCACACCCTCGTCTTCCAATAATTCCACATTCAACTTCCACACACCTTTACCATACGTTACCTCCGATTCCATACTCACAACACACTCGATCCGACCATGGTCCGAGAAAGGCTCCCGCTGAATCATAAAGGATTCCGGCTGCAAATTTTTGGAAATAAAACAGAAATCAATTCTTGATTTAACATTACCCTTATCGCTAAAATAAGAAAACCCACCACCTTCACCCACATCCCTTAACCAAAACAACCGCAAAATCTCACCCAACTCTTTCCCAGACTTATCAACATCCCCACTACCACCTCCCTCCCCACATCTATCCCCATTACGTAAAATACAATTAAAATCCCCCAACACAATAATAGGATCCCTCCCCCCAAAAAAAAACTTCATTTTTTCAAACAATTCCAACCTCCCCTTTTTATCAACCGGTGCATATACACAAAATAACTTAAAACAAACACCCCCATACTCCAAAGTAACAAACAAACATCGTCCCACCTCCACCTCCACCTTTCTTAAAATCTTAATTTTTTTATTTTTAATAAGAATCCCCACACCACTATTCCTACTCCGACCCAATGACCATACTGCATCCCCCTGGGTCCATCTTGCAGTATGTGGTTCCTCCCTCATGTTGCAGTCCTGCAAGCAAAAAACATCATTAGCATAGCCAGACAAGATTTTAAAAATTGCTGCCCGTCTAGATGCCGTCTCAATGCTTCTGCAATTGAGGGAAGATACCCGTAAGGCCATAGAAGATTAGGAAGGGATCATGTTCCTGTCATGACTTTTTCTTTTTCCCATCTTTATCCCTGGCCCTAGTCCTTGGTCCCACCCCTGATCCAAGTTCACCCCACCAGATTTTTTCTTTGCCTTCCCCTTTGGCAACCTGCAGTACCCTATCACCTTCTGCAGCTCGGACACCTGACCAGTGCTTACATAAGATGGTGCCTGCGAGGAGTCCGAGTCGATCACCACATCCGATGCCTCAGGGCCCGGAGAGTCCGGGAAGGAGCCTATGACCTGGGAGGACTCAGCCATCTTTCTTTTCAGGGAGAGCTGCCCCACCTCCATCTCCTCCTCCTCCTCCTCTGAGTCCTCCGATTCCTCACCGCTCCCCTCTGACACCCCCTCGTCCAGGAGGTGCCCAGGGACACTCTCCTCAGGTACAGGAGAGGACCCCTCCTCCCTTATGGCGTCAACAGGGGAGGGACCTGGCTCACCCTCCATAGGTAGGCAGACATCAGCCCACACCACCACTTCCTCGGGTAGCACTATGGTCTGCTCAACAGAGTTCACCACGGTTGTTGGAATGGATCCCAGTCTGGCCACATCCACGTAGGACAGCACCTGCTTGCCCCCCGCCTCCACAGCTTTAACCGCCACAGCTTCTGGAGTGGGTTCAGACGCTCTGTTAACCTTCGGGCACTGTCTCGCAAGGTGCGTCCTACTACCGCAGATGTGGCAGCTCTTCTTCTCCGGACACTGACCGGCTCCGTGACCCTGCTTGAAGCAATTGCGGCATGTCAACCCGGCCTCGCACTGGTCTTTGGTGTGCCCGAAAGCAAAACACTGCCTGCAAAAGAGGGGCTGGCCAGGGTACCACAAGTAGCCACGATTCCTCCCAATGGAAAAGGACTGAGGGGGGTGCCTGACGCCACCTATACCCTCTGGATCCGCCCTAAAGGTTACCCAAAATTTACGCTGCCCGTTGAAGGTACCCAGCACATTCGTCAGCTTCACGCCTGCTGAAACTGACTCGCAGTACCTGAACAAAAAGGCAGCGATTTCCACATCCTGTACAAAAGGATTGTACATATGCACAGTGATGGGGACCCGCACTTTCGTCTCACTCGACAGGAACACGATCCCTTCCAGCATCTCGTCGCCTTCCTTCTCGCTCTTTCGTAGCAAAACTGTCTGCAGATCTTCCTTTTTCCAGAAAGTAACGTCATACATTCCAATGGTAGGAAAACACTGCATGCAAAAAATAGCTTCTCTCGGCATCCCAAAAAAGTCTTCAATCAACTGCTTCTGAATGAAGTGCAAACCGCCATCGTTCCAACTAGGCTCGGCCACGACCAGCCTCAAAGTGTTTGGTGCGCTCGGCGGCCCCACCATACCTATGCCCACCAATCCCACAGCCAACTCATGGATGGTAGGGAAAGGCGATCACTCTCGTGCACTCACGGTGGCGTCCCCCCCAATAGCAGCATGGGATGCACCCGAAGGAAACACCCCAAGGCCGAGAGGGACTGGCACCGGTCGTTACCTAATGACAAGAACAAGGCAGAAACTACACTTGATCTTAGCCAAAAGGCTAGAAGCGAGAAGTACATGATCCAGTAACAGTCATTACTACTAATTTCCTTGAGTTCAGTCGGGCTAGTTCACAATAGAAGGATAAATTATTATCCAATTTATTCAGCTCATGGACACTCCCATTGACACCTAATGTTATGCTAAATACCAATGTTAATTGCGGTTATGTTTATATATTTTTTCTTCTTCTTTTATTACTCTTTTTATATTCCCAACCCACTCACAGTTAGTACCCATAGTGGTGGGTGGGGGATGGACACTAAGACAATCTGACGCTACTAAGTGTTGTCCTAGTTAACAATCTATTAACATGTTATGTAAATCAGACCTAAGTAATGTTTCAACTGTTTGCAGGAAAACTACTATGAACAATCAAATGTATGTATTCCTTGAAATTCAATAAACTTTAAGTTTAAAAAAAAAAAAAAGTGGAGCTAATTAAGACCAACTCTCTTTTGGCGTACAAAGAAAAAAAAGTGGAACAGACAGCTAAAGCACCGAAGACTTCCAAATTGCTTACTAACATACAGGGCATTAAAAACAAAGATGGGAAATTGGAAGATATTACAGAAAAAATAGCCAAATAATTCTAACGTTATTACTCTTATTTATAGATCCTACTGATTGTGTCAACTATAGGCCAATTTCATTATTAAACACTGACCTAAAATTGTTGGCAAAAATGTATAAAACCTTATTTTCCTAAACTTATAGATCTAGAACAAGTTGGATTCATGCCCGGGAGGGAGGCAAGAGATAATGTAACTAAAGCACTGAACCTAATCCATTATAATTCTCATGGCGCTGATAAGGGCCATCTCCTGTCTACTGTTGCAGTCTGGTCAGTAGCCTGGGATTATATGAAAGCCACCTTATCCCATATTGGCATACAGCATAAAATGTTGAATATGATTTTCTCCTAACAACCAACGGCAAGAATAAAAATCAATGGCTCCCTTTCAGAACCCGTAATAATAAATAGCAGCACTAGACAGAACACCCACATTTTCAGGGTGTTTGCTGGGTGTTCCCCCTGAGCGCTGCACAGTGCATTCTGCACCCAGATTGGGCAAAGCTCTGCCCAATCCGGGCACAGTGCAAGCTGGTTGTTAAGGAGCAGGGCCGGCAAGCTGGTTGTGCCATCCTTAACAACCGATGAGTCATCAGCTGTCAATGGTAGCTGAATAATAAGTGCTGGAAAAAAAAATTAAGTAAAAAAAATGTCATGGGGTTCCCCCAGTCCATACCAGGTTCTCCAAAATAATCTGGGCATGCAACCAGGAAGGTCAGGAAAGAAGGGGACGAGCAAGCCCCCAGACCCCCCCCCCCATGTAAATGAGTATTGGAGTATTGGGTAATTGGTACCTCTACTCTTTCACCAAATAAGTGTCAAGAAGTAATAAAAACAAGAGACAAGTTTTTGACACATCTTTCATTAAAAAATAAAAAAATAGCAGGGCAGAGCCCCAAAGCACCCAGCTCCCATGTTGAAGGCATGTGACCTGGTTTGGTTCAGGAGGGGTGGCGCTGGCTCATCCTCCCCTTTCCTAACCTGCCAGGCTGTATGCCCAAAAAAGAGTCTGGTATGGATCTCAGGGGTGACCCCACGCCATTTTTTATTTTGGTGCAGGTTTCCCCTTAAAATCCATACCAGTCTCAAAGGGCCTGGTATGGACTGGGGGGGCACCCCTTTTTTTTCTTTCTTTTTTCAATAGCTGGGTGTTGGCAATTGTAAACATGAGTCATTTTAAATGGTAATTTACTATTTATTTTTTTTATGTATTGATACATGTCCCCCCGGGCAGTATCCAGACCTTCATACACCTTTTGTTGACAATTACTTGCAAATAAAATGGGCACTTTTGATTTTTCCTGTTCTGCTGCCATAGACTTCAATAGGGTTCCCCCTGTTTGGAAGTTCTGCTTTGAACCAAATAGGGGGGTGTTTGGCCCATGTCTAGTTACATGCATGTTGTTGTGCCTGTACAGACTCAAGAGGGTGATGTGAGCCCGCAGAGGTGGGCAGCACGCTCCCTTCCAATGACTGCTGTGTTCACCAGGCACAGCAGATTGGTACTCACAGTACCTCTATGCGATCACATGATCACAATATCAACAAAGCTGAATTAATGTAATTCAGAACAGCTTTTTTCCTTTACTAGTGAGCTGTAATTTGTCCACAGCTATCACATGGTACTGTCGTTGAAAAAACACTATACTCTTGCACTATTAAGCTCCCTTTCAGCCTTTTGGTATAAAGCATCTTTAAACAACCCGACAAAGTCACCTTCCAGATGTTCTTAGCTCCATCGCTTGAACAACTGCCTCTCCTGATGGTAGCCACTTGGCTTTTATCCATGGACAATAGGGATGAGCCGAACAGCCACCGGTTCGGTTTGCATTAGAAGATTTGAACGGAATGAAAGTTAACGTAAACTTTTGAACCCCGTTAAAGTCTATGGGACTTGAACGTGAGAAATCAAAAGTGCAAATTTTAAAGGCTAATATGCAAGTTATTGTCCTTAATAGGGTTTGGGGACCCGGGTCCTGCCCCATGGTACATGTATCAATGCAAAAAAAGTTTTAAAAATGTCCGTTTTTCGGGAGCAGCGATTTTAATAATGCTTAAAGTGAAAAAATAAAAGTGAGATATTCCTTTAAATATCGTACCTGGGGGGGTCTATAGTATGCCTGTAAAGTGGCGTGTGTTTCCAGTGTTTAGAACAGTCCCTGCTCAAAATGACATTTCTAAAGGAAAAAAAGTCATTTAAAACTGCTTGCGGCTTTAATGTCATGTCTGGTCCCGGCAATATGAATGAAAATCATTGAGAACCCCCCCAGCCCATTACCAGCCCCATTGGGTCTTGTATGGATATTAAGGGGAACCCCACACCCAAATAAAAAAAAGGAAAGGCGTGGGGCCCCCAGGCCCTATATACTCTGAACAGCAGTATACAGGCGGTGCAAACAAGACAGGGACTGTAGGTTTGTTCTTAAGTAGAATTGGTTTGTAATTTTGAACTGGTACATTTTTTACGTGTAGCTCCAGAAAAAAAATCTATTTTTAAGCTTTTTGGAAAACATAGGGAAGGATTCTTGGAACATTTGTTTTGCTAGCTGTGCACCTGTTCTGAAGATTTCACCTCACTTTCTGTCCCAATGACAATTGGATTTTGAAAATTTGGGGTTTTTAGTGAAACAAGGAACTCTTACAGGAGAGAATTACCCTTCCTAGGGGTAAATTTCCTCTCACTTCCTGTTGTCTCCTTCCGTTTGCAAGTAGGAGTCGTTTGTAAGTTGGATGTTTGAAAGTATGGGCCTGCCCTATATACTCTGCAGAAATTTGGGTCTTAGGTGTTGGTGTTGCCACAACACTGTAAGCCCTCACAGTTACTCTTGGTCTGTGCAATAACGGGCCCTCCTGTGAAATATTAGATCAAGAATTGTAAATACAAGCCCCTGTTGAACAGGGGCTGACAAATTGGGCCTTTGGCACTGGTGCTGGTGCCACAACACTGCAACCCCTCACAGATACTCTAGTTGGAGTGCAGGAATGAGCCCTGCTGCAAAATATTGCATCAAAAATTGTAATTACATGCCCCTGTTAAACAGGGGCTGAAAAATTGGGCAGTAGGCACTGGTGCTGGTGCCACAACACTGCAACCTCTCACAGATACTCTAGTTGGAGTGCAGGAACAAGCCCTGCTGCAAAGAATTGCACCAACACTTGTAATTACACACCCCTGTTAAACAGGGGCTGAAAAATTGGGCCTTAGCTACTGGTTTCCCGTGTTTAGAACAGTCTGACAGCAAAATTACATTTCATTGCGGCTATTGCATTGCCGGTCTGACAATACACATAGAAGTTCATTGATAAAAACGGCAAGGGAAATCCCCACAGGGGAACTCCGGACCAAAATGAAAAAAAAAAAATGACGTGGGGTCCCCCTAAATTCTATACCAGGCCCTTCATGTCGGGTATGGCTATTAAGGGGAACCCTGCGCCAAAATTAAAAAAAAAAAATGGCGTGGGGTTCCCCCAAAAATCCATACCAGACCCTTATCTGGTATCTGTTTTCTTTTTTTAATTTTGGCGCAGGGTTTCCCTTAATATACATACCAGACCTGAAGGGCCTGGTATGGAATTTAGGGGGACCCCCACGTCATTTTTTTTTTAATTTTGGTTCGGGGTTCCCCTGTGGGAAATTCCCATGCCGTTTTTATCTATGAACTTCTATGTGTATTGTCAGATCGACAATGCAATAGCCGCGAGTAGTTTTAAATGACTTTTTTTCCTTTGAAATGTCATTTTGCTCTCGGACTGTACTAAACACGGGAAACATGCATACTATAGACACCCCCAGCTATGAACTTTAAAGGAATATTACACTTTTATTGTTTCACTTTAAGCATTATTAAAATCACTGCTCCTGAAAAAATGGACGTTTTTAAAACTTTTTTTTTGCATTGATCCATGTCCCCTGGGGCAGGATCCAGGTCCCCAAACACTTTTTATGACAATACCATGCATATAAGCCTTTAAAATTAGCACTTTTGATTTCTTCCATAGACTTTTAAAGGGTGTTCCGTGGCATTCGAATTTGCCGCGAACACCCCAAATTGTTTGCTGTTCAGCGAACTTGCGAACAGCCGATGTTCGAGTCGAACTCATGTTCGTGGGGATAGGGAAGGAGTCACTGATGCCAGGTCACTTTGGCAGCTGCTTTGACAGACAAAGTACTCTGAGCCTGGGTGAGAGAGGATGAGGACGGCTTGGTCATCCACTCGACCAAGTCTTCCGCATGTTGCGGCTCAACACGGCCAGCTGCCTAAAAAAAGGCCAAGCATGTCCCACGGCCACGTGCTGATGAGGATGCACCGTGTCCACGACCAGCACTGTTGCCTCTAGACACAGAGACCGCTTGCCCTCTTTTATTGGCTTGTGACTGTCTGCCTCTCCTTGTTGGCCTTCCAGACATACTATTGGCCTGCAGAGAGCTGCACAAAACTGGGATGTATATATACAGAATCAACTGCCTGCCTGTAGTATTATTAGTATGATAACACGTGCACTTGTCTTCAGGTAGCTATACTGTAGGTGCAACTGTGCAGGGTACACAGCACAGTAACTGGTAATACTTTAAAGAGCCTACACAAGCACCTGGCTGCAGGTAGCTATACTGTAGGTGAAACTGTGCAGGGTACACAGTACAGTAACTGGAAATACTTCAATGAGCCTAGACAAGCACTTGTGTGCAGGTAGCTATACTGTAGGTGAGACTGTGCAGGGTACACAGTACAGTAACTAGAAATTCTTCAAAGAGCCTACACAAGCACCTGGCTGCAGGTAGCTATACTGTAGGTGAGACTGTGCAGGGTACACAGTACAGTAGCTGGAAATACTTCAATGAGCCTACACAAGCCCCTGGCTGCAGGTAGCTATACTGTAGGTGAAACTGTGCAGGGTACACAGTACAGTAGCTGGAAATACTTCAATGAGCCTACACAAGCACCTGGCTGCAGGTAGCTATACTGTAGGTGAGACTGTGCAGGGTACACAGTACAGTAACTAGAAATACTTCAAAGAGCCTACACAAGCACCTGGCTGCAGGTAGCTATACTGTAGGTGAGACTGTGCAGGGTACACAGTACAGTAGCTGGAAATACTTTAATGAGCCTACACAAGCACCTGGCTGCAGGTAGCTATACTGTAGGTGAGACTGTGAAGGGTACACAGTACAGTAGCTGGAAATACTTCAATGAGCCTACACAAGCACCTGGCTGCAGGTAGCTATACTGTAGGTGAGACTGTGCAGGGTACACAGTACAGTATCTGGAAATACTTCAAAGAGCCTACACAAGCACCTGGCTGCAAGTAGCTATACTGTAGGTGAGACTGTGCAGGGTGCACAGTATAGTAACTAGAAATACTTCAATGAGCCTACACAAGCACCTGGCTACAGGTAGCTATACTGTAGGTGAGACTGTGCAGGGTACACAGTACAGTAGCTGGAAATACTTCAATGAGCCTACACAAGCACCTGGCTGCAGGTAGCTATACTGTAGGTGAGACTGTGCAGGGTACACAGTACACTAACTGGAAATACTTCAAAGAGCCTACACAAGCACCTGGCTGAAGGGAAGCTATACTGTAGGTGAGACTGTGCAGGGTACACAGTACAGTAGCTGGAAATACTTCAATGAGCCTACACAAGCACCTGGCTGCAGGTAGCTATACTGTAGGTGAGACTGTGCAGGGTATACAGTATAGTAGCTGGAAATACTTCAATGAGCCTACACAAGAACCTGGCTGCAGGTAGCTATACTGTAGGTGAGACTGTGCAGGGTACACAGTACAGTAACTAGAAATACTGTAAAAACACCTGCCTGCCTGTCAGTATATTAGGAAGAGAAGAACAGGATCTAGCTAAACTGAATACAGTATATATATATATATATATATATATATATATATATATATATATATATATATATATATATATATACAACACCTGGGATGCATATATATACACAATACACTGTAACTGCAGCTTACTGACTCTGCCTGCCTACTCTATCTAACTTAAATCAAATGACACTGTCTGTCTCTCTCTCTCTCTATCTCTGTCTTAACGCTGGAACACACTACACAGGGCCGCCGTGAAGGCGGCCTTATATAGTGTGGGGCGTGTACTAAACCCCCTGAGCCACAATTCGCCAAAGCCTCCTTGGCTTTGGACAATTACGGCTCTCTGTTCAGACGGTGCTGTGATTGGCCAAGCATGCGGGTCATAGTGCATGCTTGGCCAATCATCATCCAGCAATGCACTGCGATGTCACAGTGAATTATGGGCTGTGACGCGCCACTCAAATTTGGCGGGAACGGCCCATATCGTTCATAATTCGGAGAATGACCGAACACACCATGTTAAAGTCGAACATGGGTTCAACATGAAGCTCATCCCTAGTGGAGAGTGAAGTCTCCAAGGCAACCCAGTCTTTGAGGTGTGAGTGGGTATTCCAATCCACTATTCTGGTGAGATGTATGGCTATGTAGTACTTGTGGATATCTGGAAGCCCTATTCTTCCTAGATGCTTTGGCATGGTAAGTTGTTTATAGTTAATTCTAGGTTCATGAGTTCCCCATAAAAACCTAGAGCTGCCCGATTTGTATGTTTTAAAAAATGAAGGTGGGATTAGAATTGGGATTGTTTATAGGATATATAAGAGTCTCGGCAGGGCATTCATCTTTAGTATCGCTGCCCTACTAAACCAAGAGAAAGACGGGTTCTTCCATAGCTTGAAGTCCAAGATTAGTTTGTTCAAGATGGGTATATAGTTTTTAACATATAAGTCTGAGAGTTTGGAGGGAAGCTGGATACCTAAATAGGTAATAGAGTCCTGCTTCCAGTGAAAGGGAATTTTTTTTTTACATTGATCTGCTATGTGTAGTGGTAGAGAAATGTTGAGTGCAAAGGATTTCGAAAAATGTATTTTGTGATTGGAGAAGAATTGGAACCGTTTGAATTCTGACAGTAAGACAGGTAAGGTAATCAGTGGTTGCATCAGGAACAATAATATGTCATCCGCAAAGGCGTGGGGCGTGTTTATCCCGTGGATGTCTGGGTTGAGTTTCAATTTTCGAAGTAATGGTTCAAGGGTGAGGACAAAGAGGATGGGGCATAAGGGGCACCCCTTGTCTCGTACCGTTGTGTATGGAGAAGGCATCTGACAGAGTGCTGTTGATCCTCACTTTGGCTGTGGGGTTCGTGTATAGGAACATAATCAGACTGGAGAAGTAGGGTCCTATTCCCAAGGCTTGTAAGACCGCTGTAATGTAGTCCCATGTCACTCTGTCATATGCCTTCTCCGCATCTGGTGATAGGAAGAAACCTTTCTGTTTAGATTGGGTCATTATGTGGTGTAGATTTATTGCTTTAACGGTGTTATCTCTAGCCTCCCTACCCATGACAAAGCCCACTTGGTCTTTGGAGATAATCGAGGGTATGAGGGGAGGGGGGCCAGTCTGTTAGACAATATCTTAGAGAAAATTTTAATGTCAACGTTCAATAGTGAGATAGGTCTGTAGTTCCCTGTATGTGTGAGGTCCTTACCATCCTTGGGGATAACTGTGATATGGGCTTCTAACATTCCTAGTGTGAGAAGGTTCGATGGAGTTAGGGACTTAAATGCTTCCAGAAATGGAGTTTTAATTATATCTGCAAATGTCTTATAATAAACTGCAGAAATACCATCTGGCCCTGGGCTCTTACTGGGCTATAATTGTTTGATAGCTTGTTCCCATTCTTCCAAGGTGATTTGGGACTCTAGGGAGGCTGATATCTCATCTGGCAGTTTTGCCTGGGAAAATTGTTCTTGAAAGGCTTTAATGTCTTTGGACGTGGGATCTGTTGCTTTTAGATCATACAGTGAGGAATAATAGTTTGCGAATTCTTTCGCTATTTTATAGTTTTTGGTAATAACTTTTCCTCTGGGGGAAAAGTAGTTGATGAACTGTGTTGTTGGCTCTCTTTGAGCATAGAGCTTGAACGAGGAGATGGCTACTTTTGTTCCCAAACTCATAGAAAAGCTTCTGTGAAAAGTGTGAATTTTTTTCTAAGTTTGAGGCCTAGCTCTTCCTGAATCTGTGTACGAACTTTGATCAGTTCAAGGTGCATTTGTCAAGCTAAGTCTCTTTTGTGTGAGGCTTCTAATTTTTTGGGCTTGGCAAATAGTTCTGATAGTACTTTCTTCTCTTTTTTTGCCGCTGCTGAGATGGCAATCAGTTTACCTCTTACTACACACTTATGTGCTTCCCACTGCGTCAATTTAGATGTGTCTGGTGTGTCATTGTCAGTAAAGAAGTTGATTAAACACATGCGCACTTCTAGTACTTTTGCTTTGTCTGTTAAGATAGATAGGGTCTAGTCACCAGATGTGGGTATGCATGATCTTATCTGGGAAAACAAGGGTAAGTGAGATGGGATGATGGTCTGAAAGAGTCATTGGTTCTATGGTTGCTTTCGTTAGAGTTGGGAGGTCCTGTTGTTGTGGGGGGCCGAAAAAAAGGTATAGTCCTTATCTTTTGAGTGTAGGGTGCGCCAAGTGTCGTTGAGTAGTAGGTCTTGAAGGCAGTGCCTGATTTGTTTGATCACCCTGCAGGGTAGGTGTGATTTGCCTGAAGATGTGTCTAAAAGAGGGTCAAGAGGAACATTGAAGTCCCCCCTAGTATTAGCATCCCTTCTTGAAAAGAAGAGATAAGGCGAGAAATATTGCGAAAAAAAGGGGATTTGAGAAGAATTGGGGCTGTAGATATTTGCGAATGTAATTGGAGTATTTCTAAAAGAGCCCTTGAGAAAAATGTATCTACCCTGTTCATCAATAAGGGAGTCAGTAATTTTAATAGGTACATTCCTGGAGAGGAGTATAGATATCCCTTTGGATTTTGATAACAGAGAAGTGGCATGGAAACTGAGGGGGTAGGAGTGATTAGAAAGTTTGGGTTCTGCTTTAGTACAGAAGTGGGTTTCCTGCAGGTAAATTACGTCTGCTTTCATGTTTCGCATGGAGAATAACAGTTGCGAGCGCTTCTCCGGACTATTGAGGCCTTTGGCATTGAGGGATAATAGTTTTAGGGACATGTCCGATGTTTTGGAATTCAGCGGTGACCTAGTAAGGGTATTAGAGGGTATAGGAGCGAAAGGGTTGCCCCTAAGGGGGAAGTCAGATAGGGAGCCGGTAGGGGAGTTGGAAGGAGGTGGGGTGTGGGTTCAGAAAAGTATCCGGGGGGAGGGGGAATGGGTTTCTATGTGTATACTGTGGGGAAGGGAGTGTAACCAGGTGTGGATGTGTGTTTACATATCCACTTAAGATATCAGGTGGGAATCCGGTTATAGTCAATGGTCACTACTAGTGACCATTTTGTGGGGTGTGGTAGGTGTCGATCGACTAAGGAGACAAGATATGCGCCTCCACAAGGTCAACAGAAATTGGACGAGATGCTTACTATGCATACAGTCTAGAGTCTGTGAGGGAGGAGAGGAGAGTAGTCTCCCCTTTTCTCTGGACTCCTGTATCAACAAGTGAAGGATGGTTGGACATGGGAGGGATGATGTTGAATAGTGTGGGGAGTGTAGGTGCTCAATGTAGTGTTTAGTATATATGAGGGGTTCAACAAGGGGTAGTTTGTGTAATCATAGGCGCAGTTTGTCAGGAGCTACATATTTTTTAACTTGCAAATCAACAGCGCAACTACTACCTTGGTGTAACATAATAGGTTTAAGCAAAACTTGAAAGATTGTAGCCTTGGGGTATAGGTTTGCATGACAGCTAATTGATAAACTGAATCTTAACCATGTTATTCATATGAACAAGGAAAAAATGAACTATTTTGCAAGAGAAAATTAGATGGGTTTGTCTCTATAATTGTACGTTCCGAGGGGGGCACGCAACTTGTGGTCCCATAATTTAGAATGATCATGTCAGATAAATGTATTTATTTGTTTTTTTTAATTTTTTTTTTAAAGTTATGCCAATTTAATGGAGGGAGTAAAAACACAGGGGCTCAATGTAGCTGTTAAATGAGTGAAGATCACACCGTCACATCACACCCTGCCCATTAAAACCCACAAAGCATTTGCCAAACACAGCTTAAAATAAAAGTAAAACAAAGTTCTGCATCGTTATAAAACTTGATAAAAAATAGTATTTCAAACTGTTCAGTCACCAGAAGTACACAATTATCAAAATTCACACAGTTCACTTGGCATCAGCAGATGCCTCTGCTTTCTGTGCCTGGTCAGACTTTGCTTCTCCGTTCCCTGCAACATTGGTGGCATCTTTTCCGGAGTCTCCCTTTCCTTTCTTGCCTTTGGGAGCTTTGTCAGCTATCTTTGGAGGAGCTGCCTTCTTGGCTTTTGGCTCTTGTTTAGGTGAGGCTTGTTTAGAAGATAGCCGGGCAGATCTCCTTTGTGGCTCATCCTTTGATTTGGACTTTTCAACCTTTGAGTCTCCGTCAGCCTTTTGGTTGGGCATTATGATTTCGGACAGCAACGAGTGGGAGCAAGAACTTCAAAGACTTCTGGCCGTTATTTCGAGAGAATGAAAGCATATAAATTTATTACATATGTGTATTATGTACGGGTCTAAATGTAGGGCAGGAGGTATAAGGAGAGCCGTGTAAGTCAGGTTAGGTGGAAAACTGGTGTATGATTAAGATGGGGTGGGACCCTTACCTGTGCGTGGCCCCCTCGAAACCCACATCATCCAGACAACATTGGAACACAGATACACTGTAATGCCCCGTACACACGGTCGGATTTTCCGATGGAAAATGTCCGATCGGAGCGTGTTGTCGGAAATTCCGACCGTGTGTGGGCTCCATCGGACATTTTCCATCGGATTTTCCGACACACAAAGTTGGAGAGCAGGAGATAAAATTTTCCAACAACAAAATCCGTTGTCGGAAATTCCGATCGTGTGTACACAAATCCGACGGACAAAGTGCCACGCATGCTCAGAATAAATAAAGAGATGAAAGCTATTGGCCACTGCCCCGTTTATAGTCCCGACGTACATGTTTTACGTCACCGCGTTTAAAACGATCGGATTTTCCGACAACTTTGTGTGACCGTGTGTATGCAAGTTTGAGCCAACATCCGTCGGAAAAAATCCTAGAATTTTGTTGTCGGAATGTCCGAACAAAGTCCGACCGTGTGTACGGGGCATAAGTGCAAGCAATTCCAAAAAAAAAAAGTAATTTATAAAATGACATTCTGTAATATAAGGATATCATTGTAGCGACCTCAGCATACAGAAAAGTGAATGGATGGGGAAGAGTGAGACATGAGGAGAAAGGAGGAGATTGGGAGGTGAGGGAAGAAGAGACTCAGAATGGGAGGTGAGAAAAAGAGAAGGAGGGAGTAGAGGGAATACAAAGGACTCCAGCAAACAAAGTCACCAAACAGTTAGTGAATTCTTCCAACCATTTCAGTCTTCTGTATAGAACTGCAGTAAGATTGGAAGACCGGGCATCCTCTAATCTACATGTCCGAGTACCAAGAGAGTGTTTGTATCTATAGCAGTGAGGAAGGGTCATCAGCGTTGATATCTCGGGAGTCCGATGAGTAGAGATGAGCTTCGAGTTCGAGTCACACTCATGTTCGGTTCGAACATCAGCTGTTCGCCCGTTCGCCGCATAGCGAACAATTTGGGGTGTTCGTGGCAAATTTGAAAGCCACAGAACACCCTTTAAAAGTCTATGGGAGAAATCAAAAGTGCTAATTTATTATGTGCATGGTATTGTCATAAAAAGTGTTTGGGGACCTGGGTCCTGCCCCAGGGGACATGGATCAATGCAAAAAAAAGTTTTAAAACTAACGTTTTTTCGGGAGCAGTGATTTTAATAATGCTTAAAGTGAAACAATAAAAGTGTAACATTCCTATTAATTTCGTACCTGGGGGGGTGTCTATAGTATGCCTGTAAAGGGGCGCATGTTTCCCGTGTTTAGAACAGTCTGACAGAAAAATTACATTTCAAAGGAAAAAAGTCATTTAAAACTACTCGTGGCTATTAATGAATTGCCGGTCCCACAATACACATAAAAGTTCATTGATAAAAACGGCATGGGATTTCCCCACAGGGGAAACTAAAATTTAAAAAAAAATGGTGTGGGAGTCTCCCTAAATTCCATACCAGGCCCTTCGGGTCTGGTATGGATATTAAGGGGAACCCGGCTCCAAAATTTAAAAAAAATGGCGTGGGGGTCCCCCTCAAAAACCATACCAAACCCTTCAGGTCTGGTATGGATTTTAAGGGGAATCCCGCGCCCAAATTTAAAAAAAATGGCGTGGGGTCCCCCAAAAATCCATACCAGACCCTTATCCGAGCACGCAACCTGGCAGGCTGCAGGAAAAGAGGGGGGACGAGAGAGCACCCCTCCGAAGCGTACCAGGCCACATGCCCTCAACATTGGGAGGGTGCTTTGAGGTCCCCCCCAAAGCACCTTGTCCCCATGTTGATGGGGACAAGGGCCTCGAACCCACAACCCTTGCCCGGTGGTTTTGGGGGTCTGCGGGTGGGGGGCTTATCGGAATCTGGAAGCCCCCTTTAACAAGGGGGCCCCCAGATCCCGGCCCCCCATGTGAAATGGTAAGGGGGTACTTTAACCCTACCATTTCCCCAAAAAAGTGTCAAAAATGTTAAAAATGACAAGAGATAGTTTTTGACAATTCCTTTATTTAAAGTCTTCTTCTTTCCATCTTCTTTCTTCTATCTTCTATCTTCTATCTTCCTTCGGTTTCTTCCTCCATCTTCTTCTTCCTCTGGTTCTTCCTCCGATCCTCTGCTTCTTTCTCCAGTGTGCTGGAGCAAGACAAAGATGGCGCTGAACTAAGGACACACCACCCAGGAAGATGAAACATTATATTCAGACAGGGAAGCCAAAGGGAGTACAATTACAGCCATCTAGAGGCCAAAGTTGATACCAACTTGATGAAGAGTGAGTGCAACAGCCGGGATTACAGAGAAACCGCCGCATCATGGATATACCAATAACTAAAAAATGTTTACTTAAAAACCTATAAAAAATATGTAAAATATATATAAGTACCTACATTCCACAAAATGAATTAAAATGAGAAAATACACGATTAAAAATAACATCCGCCGTAACATCGTGATTGCCTTTACACTTGCTATTGGATCTGTTTGTAAGTGCATCTTTTATTCATTAAACTTTTATTGGTTGGAACGATTACACTATGGGAGCCTTTCTTGTTCTAATTCCCGGAGCCATACAGTTTTAGCCGCAGACCCAGATGCCGGTATAGGTTGTTGGGATACCTCTAATCTCCCATATGCCTGGTCAGACCGTTGTGGTCTTCCGAGTCGGTAAGGAGCCTCATATTCACTTGGGTGCATTCACCTCTTGGGAGATTGGATTTTTTTATCACGGATTCTGGATCAGCTTTTTTATGCTTATGAACTTTTTATTTATTTATTTTTTTAAATTGCACCATATGTGATGGGACTCTTTGTATGATTATTTTCTGCCTATATGACACTCTCACTTGATTATTATTTTTATGCACAATTCTTTAGTGATCATAATAACCTTATGGTATGTTTTTTATGTTATTAGGTTTATGATAATATGTTATTCGCAATTTTTCAAAGCTTTTTGGTATTTGTCTACACTTTCACTTATTGGTTATCCTTAGCGCTGCATTGTTTTTACTACTAATATCTGGAGTTTGTGTCTGACTTTTTGATGCTGGCTGCTTTGGTAATTTAGGGTAAAACTTCCGATTTTTGTTTATCTTTATATCAACTTGTTTCAGGCTGTAAGGGTTAATCCTTCATAGCTACCAATTATTTACTAGGTTTGTAGCGCAGCGTTATCCTTTGGGTTTTTTTATACATTTTTGAATCTTTGATACTGATACATTGCTGCTGAGACCTAGGATATGGATATCTTTGATTTTAGATCCCAATATAACATAAATACGGAAGATGTTTTTGATGGGAATACAGAGCAGGCTGATGAGATAGGCGGTATGTTCCTTAGATTGAAAAACCTTCTGGTTTCAGAATTGCATACTAATTGGGATATAGCGTATCTCGAGCAATATGTTGCACAAAAAATGGTACCACGAAGCCTTAGGTGGGAAGTGAGTCCACAAAAAGGTGAAACCGACCTGGAGGGGTGGTTCACCTATTTTAATGATAAAGGTATCTCATTTCTCCAATTCTTATTGGATAAAAAGCGTGATAAATTGAAATTTCTTAACAATGAAATTGGGTTAGTCAGGGAGAAATTGTCTTCAATTAGGGACCACGAGGTATATAAACAGAAATCAGACCAATTAAAACTGTTTCTTGAGAAAGAGGACAGTGAACAGAAGAGTAAAAAGAAAAAAAAAGTATAATCGTGATTTGGCTGATTACTCCAATAAAGTGGTTTTTAAGTGGCAGATTAAACCTGACGAACCAATGGTAACTGAGGGACCTGCTTTTTCATCACAAGCACCTCTCCCTTTGTCATCAGGTGTAGTTAACCCTCCATTGTCACTAGCTAGAGGTGATTATCCGAATGAACAAAGGGGACATGTCCCGCAAGGTGGTTATAGGAATTCTACCAGACCCAGACCGAGAAAGGGAAATAAAAATGTAAGTTATAGATATCAACATTCTGAGATACCTATACGGGAACGACAGAATGATAACTATACTGGTAGACTGCATAGGGTTCCCTATGGCGACAGTGATTCATGGGCTGCTCAGGATGATTGCTACCAGCCTTATGGGACCCCACATGCAAATAACCACCCAATTCAGAGGAATAGAAACTATTCATATTTAAGGACTCCACATAGAAATTATTTTAACAATCATAATCCAAGGGTGTCCAGAGGGGACCCTAGGGACTTGTGGAATCAACATAGGGATGGACCAGTTAGACAGACCCCTAGAAATAATAATATTCCCCTCCATAACAGATTCGCTCCCCTTTCCTACCATCAAGCGGATTGTGGAGTTGATCCTGCCATTATGAGACACCCTCATGACTATCCTCCTAGACAGAGAGATGATTTTTTGGAATCTCCCTCTCACTATGCTAACGCAGAGCAAACTTGTTGTTTTTTTCCCTAGGGCAACATCAGACCAAAAAGGGGACACAAAGAAAAAGAGGCATCAGAGGGGGGAGGAGGATCAGATCCAAAAAAAAAGGAAACACTAAAAATTGATGGAGTCTTTAATTTGAGTTCTGTCAAATTATCTGTATGGGAACAAGCTGTTCTTAGTCAAGGTCTCAAGTTTGCACCTCCCCATACACTAAATAAATTTGAAACATTTATAGATGTCCACAAATTTATTAGAAAAATTAACATTAAACGTCACTTTCTCCTGAACCTAATAGGTAATCAAAGTCAACAGACTTCCGCTAATGCTTATCAGAATAGTATACCGGATGGTGGCTCCCATGATTCAAATTCGGGAGTAGTCTCTGGTGTACCAGGCCCCGGGGAAATTGGTAGAATTCAGATTAGGCATACCAATTTTTCTAACGCCTCATTATTCAACCCACCTGGTCTTGTGGCTCCATCAATTCAAGTTTTTAAGGAGAGGGTGGTGAAGGATTTGGTTGCTCTCAAGATGCCGAGATTTGGGAACAACCATAGCCTCCAATACAATATGAAACAAATTTGTGCGCATAACGACATCATCATACACCCCGCGGACAAGGGGGGTGGTGTCGTTATTCTGAACAAAAGTGACTATCTGGAGGAGATCAATAGGTTCTTGTCCAACAGTGTCACATACACAACGTTGGAGGTGAATCCCACTTTTAAATACAAGAAGGAGCTTCTTTCTCTTATCAATGATGGTTATCAACTGGGTATTTTGAATAAAAAAGAAAAGGCATATCTGGTGCCCTCTGCTCCGAGGGTACCAGTGAAATATTATTTGCTGAAAATCCACAAGAATCTTTCCAAACCTCCTGGCTGCCCGATTATTAATGGCATTGATTCCATCACAGCCAGAATTGGTAGATATGTGGATAATTTTTTACAACCTCATGTGGCTAATACTCCTGCCTTTTTGAGGGACACGACTCAAGTTATTCTTGCAACCGCTGATGTTGCCTCTCTCTATACTGTTATATCTCATCAACATGGATATGAGGCCGCTAGGTTTTATTTGGAGCAGGATTCTTCCATGCCATCTACACAGAGAGAATTTATTTTACAACTCTTGATTTTCGCTACAAGCCATAATTATTTTTTGGTTTGGAGGTGATTTCTTTTTGCAAGCTGTTGGCGTGGCTATGGGTGCGAAGTTCGCGCCTAGCCTAGCGAACCTTTTCATGGCTCGTCGGGAAAGTGAGGTCATTGACGCCAACCCACCCAAGGAGCTACGACTCTGGAAAAGATATATCGATGATGTGCTCCTAGTGTGGGAGGGTGACCTTCCCTCTCTTGAGGCCTTTTTCCATAGGCTTAATTTAAACGATAGGGGTATTTGCTTGCAGTATGAGGCCAGTAGCTCTCAGATTCACTTTTTAGATTTAAACATCATAGTTAAGGATGGTCAACTAGTTACTACTACATACTTTAAAGAGACAGATCGCAACGCCTACATCCCTATGAGCAGTTGCCATCATACCCCCGGCTTAAGGTGGTCCCCAAAGGCCAGCTTCAGAGGATTAGGTGTAACTGTACTAATTTTTCTGATTATTTACAGCAGGCCCAGATTCTTAAACTTAGATTTCTGGATAAGGGATACCCTGAGGTTGAGATTGATAACATCATTACCCAAGTGGGCAACTTGGACAGAGAAACTATGCTTAGTGGGGCCAGGAGGGCTAATTATGCCCCTGACAACCAATTTGCCTGCTCCTTAGTAACGGGATACTCTAACCAACATTTTCTGGTTAAAAAGATACTTAACAGACATTGGGGCCTGTTGAAAAATGATAGGGTACTTGGCCCTGCCTTACCGGATCATCCAGTAGTTATTTTTAGAGGTGCTCCTACCTTAGGGCACATGATTGCTCCCAATATTGTAGACGTTCCTAAGCCTATTTCTTTTTTTTCCATCTTTGAATGGTTTTCATCCCTGTAGAAGATGTGAGATCTGTCAGCTTAATGTTTTCAGAGGCCGTAGATGTGAGAACTTCAATCAACCCAAACTAATAAAGTGTATAAGGTTGAGTCATTCATCACGTGCACTACTGAATATGTAGTGTACATGATACAGTGCCCCTGCTCAAAGCAATATATTGGGCGCACTAAGTGGGCTCTTCACGTGCGGTTATCTGAACATGTGGGCAATATTAGGCGTGGGTTTAGTAAGCATAATCTGTCTAGACACTATGCCAAATACCACGATAAAAAGATTAAAGAAACGCTTTTCGTGGCTCTGGCCAAACTTCAATGTCACTGGAGGAGCAGTAAAAAAATTAGAGCCATCTCTAGGCTTGAAACTAGATGGATATTTGACATGATGAGTTATGTGCCCTTTGGGCTTAATGTAGATTGGGACATTAATTCCTTCTAAAACTTTTTTTTGCATTGATACATGCCTCCTGGGGCAGGACCCGGGTCCCCAAACCCTTTTTAGCACAATACCATGCAAATTAGCCTTTAAAATTAGCACTTTTGATTTTGAACATTCGAGTCCCATAGACTTCAATGGGGTTCTAACGTTCGTGCAAAGTTTCGGTCCGTTCGCAAGTTCTGGTGCGAACTGAACCGGGGGGTGTTCCGCTCATCCCTTCCGATGAGTATATGGGGTGTCTATGCAAAGACAAAAATGTAGAATCCTTCGAGGGTATAGTCTTGACAATCCCATGGCCAGCCAGTGTCTGAGTTGAAGAGGTACTGAACTTCTGTGATCACTCTGTGTATAAGGTGTCTGGAGAGTACAGAGAGTTCTGAGTGTTATATGCTGTGGAGTAGACTCGGGTTTCATCTGTTGAGTCCATGGGGTTGCATGAGTGATCTCTTTGAGAATAGGCTTATACCGTATAAGAGGTGATATAGTCTGAATCTAGGAGGAGATCTTAAGGTCTCAGCTTTGTGAGGGTTAAGAGACTATGTTCGCTGGCTTCTTTTAGTAGATAAGCAATAAAGTGGTAGGGGGAGAGGTGGTGTGGGAAGGTCTCTGTTGTTGCTGAGGGAGGACAAGGTCATTAAGCTGCAGAATGATGCCTGCAGGTTTAGGTATCATCTTGGTATCATTCTTTTCAGCCAGCGGTCGGCTTTCATGTAAAAGCAATCCTAGTGACTAATTAGCTTCTAGACTGCTTTTACAAGCAGTGGGAGGGAATGCCCCCGCACCGTCTTCCATGTTTTTCTCTGGCTCTCCTGTCCCAACAGGGAGCCTGAGAATGCAGCTGGTGATTCAGCCAGCTGACCATAGAGCTGATCAGAGACCAGAGTGGCTCCAAACATCTCTATGGCCTAAGAAACCAGAAGCTATGAGCATTTCATGACTTTTTCAGCGGATGTAAACAGCGCCATTGGGAAATTGGGAAAGCATTTTATCACACCGATCTTGGTGTGGTCAGATGCTTTGAGGGCAAAGGAGAGATTTAGGGTCTAATAGATCCCAATTTTTCAAAAAAAGAGTACCTGTCACTACCTATTGCTATCATAGGGGATTTTTACATTCCCTGAGATAACAATAAAAATGGTTAAAAAAAAAAAATTAAAGGAGCAGTTTAAAAATAAGATAAAAAAGCAAAAAAATAATAAAGGAAAAAAAAAAGCACCCCTGTCCCCTCCTGCTCTCGCACAAAGGCGAACACAAGCGTCAGTCTGGTGTCAAATGTAAACAGCAATTGCACCATGCATGTGAGGTATCATCGCAAAGGTCAGATCGAGGGCAGTAATTTTAGCAGTAGACCTCCTCTGTAAATCTAAAGTGGTAACCTGTAAAGGCTTTTAAAGGCTTTTCAAAATGTATTTAGTTTGTCGCCACTGCACGTTTGTGCTCAATTTTAAAGCATGTCATGTTTGGTATCCATGTACTCGGCCTAAGATCATGTTTTTTATTTCATCAAACATTTGGGCAATATTGTGTGTTTTAGTGCATTAAAGTTTTAAAAAGTGTGTTTTTTTCCCCAAAAAATGTGTTTGAAAAATCGCTGCGCAAATACTGTGTGAAAAAAAAATGAAACACCCACCATTTTAATCTGCAGGGCATTTGCTTTAAAAAATATATAATGTTTGGGGGTTCAAAGTAATTTTCTTGCAAAAAAAAATAATGTTTTCATGTAAACAAAAAGTGTCAGAAAGGGCTTTGTCTTCAAGTGGTTAGAAGAGTGGGTGATGTGTGACATAAGCTTCTAAATGTTGTGCATAAAATACCAGTACAGTTCAAAACCCCCCCAAATGATCCCATTTTGGAAAGTAGACACCCCAAGCTATTTGCTGAGAGGCAGGTCGAGTCCATGGAATATTTTATATTGTGACACAAGTTATGGGAAAAAGACAATTTTTTTTTTTTGCACAAAGTTGTCACTAAATGATATATTGCTCAAACATGCCATGGGAATATGTGAAATTACACCCCAAAATACATTCTGTTGCTTCTCCTGAGAACAGGGATACCACATGTGTGAGACTTTTTGGGAGCCTAGCCGCGTACGGGCCCCCGAAAACCAAGCACCGCCTTCAGGCTTTCTAAGGGCGTAAATTTTTTATTTCACTCTTCACTACCTATCACAGTTTTGGAGGCCATGGAATGTCCAGGTGGCACAACCTCCCCCCCCAAATGACCCTATTTTGGAAAGTAGACACCCCAAGTTATTTGCTGAGAGGTGTAGTGAGTATTTTGCAGACCTCACTTTTTGTCTCAAAGTTTTGAAAATTGAAAAAAAGAAAAAAAAATGTTTTTTTCTTGCCTTTCTTCATTTTCAAAAACAAATGAGAGCTGCAAAATACTCACCATGCCTCTCAGCAAATAGCTTGGGGTGTCTACTTTCCAAAATGGGGTCATTTGGGGGGGTTTGTGTTATCTTGGCATTTTATGGCCTTCGAAACTGTGATAGGTAGTGAGGAGTGAATCAAAAATTTACGCCCTTAGAAATCCAGAAGGCGGTGATTGGTTTTCAGGACCCTGTATGCAGCTAGGCTCCCAAAAAGTTGCCTGAAACTCCGCCTGCGTTGCCCGCCCCTGACGTTCTTTTTCATGAATATTCTCCGCCCCTTCTCTCTACGGTGCGCAGAGGAGCAACAATGGCAGAGACACAGCAGGTGAGTACTAATTACTCCAGTAACGAGGAAAGCCCGAAGCCCGAAATGTCCCGATGCGGGAAGAGGAGATTTAAGACCTCCAATATGGTCTTTGAAGAGATGGTAGCAATTTTGCAGAGAAAAGATTATGATGGGAAGCCCAACCTAATTTACGAAAGGCAAAAATAATGTCCAAAGTGGTGAAGACTCTGCATCATAATTTTGGGGTACAACGCTCTAAAGACCAGCTCAGGAAATGCTGGTCCGACCTTAAATTGAGGGAGCTGGATCAGTACAGACGAATCCAGAAAGTTCTTAAAAAAAGTAAGTACTTGTCATGTGTTCCTATTCTGATTATTAACTTGCATGCTGCTCCATGTGCTTTTCTTTACTGTACATTTTTTTCGTTAATTGTTCGTTGGAAACATAGTTCATAGGAAACATCTTTTGCAAATATATATGATGTATTTAGTTGATACAGGCTTTAAACAACATTTTGGTCTTGGTAATTAGTCTTATTAAAATAAGTTTAGGACATTGTCTATAGATGTCTTTAAAACTAGAATGGATAGCAAACTTCATTCAGTGGAATGTAAGGAGAGGACACTCAGCAGCTGTTTACACATCTGGACTCAGGAGCACTAGTGTGGGCCACCAGAATACACTTTTTAGGGTAACCCACACAGGTGCTACAGTGGATACTTGTTGGGGTGTCTCTATCTGTGAAATGTGGCCAAAAAAGGTAAATATTCCAGCTTGTTTCAAAGGGAATTTTAATTGTGTCTTCAACTTTGATCTCTAACCAAACAGACAATTGTACACCACTTCAATACAATGTTTCATATTCTTATTCCTGGACTAAAATATCTGTGTGCTAAGTATACCTTTTGTTTCATTCTAATAGGGGAGAAAAGACTCAGACAACCTGATCCCAGGGACCCCTGACCTCGCCAGCCGGATTGGGAAATCAGCCCAAGCCCCACCAAGGATGTGGAGGAAGGAGCGGTGGAGGAAGTGGGTGACATGGGCACCCCACCAGGTGAGTGTCTGACACCCCAGCTTCTGGTAATCTATGTATGCCTGCATATTTCTAAATACATCTTTTTACATCAATTTTAGGTGATGCGCTGGTTGTGGAAGAAGGGGAACCATTTACCACGGACAGTGCCCAAAGATTAATTGGGCAGATCATGGCCTGGAATGGGGATATTGATGCCATGTGCATGAGCCTGGACATAATGCGTAATCGGCTGGACAATATGCAGCAGGAAATGAAGAATATGATCGATGTTTTGGGGAGAATTTAATCCCCTTTTCCCAAAAAAAACATCGATCATGTTCTTCATTTCTTTTTTTGCTGACCCCATTCTGGGCTTTGGCTTTTAACAATTTTAGGCCTGTTTGTTAAAACAAAAATCCCAAAAAAATGATGCCTGTTTATAAGAAAAAAAATGAGGCCTGTTTATAAGAAAAAACAAAAAATAAATAAAAAACAGAGGCCTGTTTGTTAAAAAAAACCTAAAAAAGCCAAAAAAATGCTTGTTTATAAGAAAAAAAATGAGGCCTGTTTATAAGAAAAAACAAAAAAAAATATAGGCCTGTTTGTTAAAAAAAAACTAAAAAAGCCAAAAAAATGATGCCGGTTTATAATAATAAAAAAAAAAATTAGAGGCCTGTTAAAAAACATAAAATAAAACATGCATAAAAACCAATGATGCCTGTTTGTAAAAAAAAACAAAAAAAAATATTTTTAAAACCAAAAAAAATAATGTTTGAAAAAATATATATATATTTAAAAAAAAAAATCCTAAACGCACATGTGAATGTGCACAGATTAAACATTATGTTAATCAACAAAATGTGTGGCTTCTTCTTTAAATGCTCAATACCAGTTTTGTAAGTTATTTGGTGTTTACAGTGACAATGGGGCTTATTTACTAAAGTAAAATACACTTGGCACTACAAGTGCACTAAGAGAACCTAGGAGACAGCCAAAAAGAAAGGCAAGCAATAAATACATTTATAGATTTTATCTGATCATTATTTTTTATTAAGAAAAATTAAAGATTGTCTGGCATTACAATGGCCCCCTACCCATAAAAAAATCAACATATTTATCCCAAACTTGACGGGCGCTTTGGGGGGCCAAGCCAGTATGGCCAGTATCCAGGACCGTCAGAGGATTCTCTGTAAGTCCGGCCTCAGGCCCAACAGATGCAAGATAATTGCTTGAATGTTTGCGTAAATAATTGTGCAGGATGCAGCACGCTAGGTCAATGTGATTAAGTTTGTAGTCCGCCATGTGGATGGCTGTCTGAAACAGGCAGAACCAGCTGGCTATTATCCCGAAGGCATTCTCCACAACTCTTCTTGCTCTGGCAAGCCAATAGTTAAAAACCACCCTCTCCGGGGTGAGGGTCCTTTGGGGGAAAGGCCTCATCAGGTGCTCGCCCAGACCAAAGGCTTCATCTGCAATGAAGACAAAGGGAAGTCCTTCCACGTTATCCGCATCAGGTGGCAATCCCAGGCCTCCACTCTGGAGATGCTGGTAGAACTCCATCTGGGCGAAGACTCCTCCATCCGTCATCCAGCCATTTATCCCCACGTCCACATACAGAAATTCATATTGTGCTGACACCACCGCCATTAACACAATATTATGAAACCCCTTATAGTTAAAATAGTATGACCCCAAATGGGGTGGTGGCACGATGTGGATGTGTTTCCCATCTATAGCCCCTCCACAGCTGGGAAAATCCCAATGGGTGGCAAAATGGGATGCCACAGTCTACCATTCCTGTGGTGTTGAAGGAAACTGGGGAGTAGGGATGAGCTTCGTGTTCGAGTCGAACCCATGTTCGACTCGAACATCGGCTGTTCGATCGTTCATCGAATTGCAAACGATATGGGCCGTTCGCGCCAAATTCGTGTGGCGCGTCACGGCCCATAATTCACTGCGGCATCGCAGTGCATTGCTTGCTGATGATTGGCCAAGCATGCACTATGACCTGCATGCTTGGCCAATCACAGCGCCGCCTCAACAGAGAGCCGTAATTGGCCAAAGCCAAGGAGGCTTTGGCCAATTATGGCTCAGGGGATTTAGTACACGCCCCACACTATATAAGGCCGCCTGCACGGCGGCCCTGTGCAGTGTGTTCCGGTGTGCTGAGAAATAGAGAGAGAGACAGTGTCATTTCATTTGAGTTAGCTAGATTAGGCAGGACAGTCAGTTAGTTAGCTGCACTTAAAGTGTATTGTGTATATATATGCATCCCAGGTGTTGCATATATATATATATATATACACTGTATTCAGTTTAGCTAGATCCGTTCCTGTTATCTTCTAGACTATTTACATTTAGTGCAGTGCGTCTTGCTCACAGTGTTCAGCTAGATCCGTTCCTGTTATATTCCTACTGACAGGCAGGCTTGTCTTGTTACAGTATTTTGAAGAAAATTACTGGTGTTCTTTTGATCCTATTAGTACCACAGTCAGGCAGCTAGACTATTTACATTTAGTGCAGTGCGTCCTGCTCACAGTGTTCAGCTAGATCCGTTCCTGTTATCTTCTTACTGACAGGCAGGCTTGTCTTGTTACAGTATTTTGAAGAAAATTACTGGTGTTCTTTTGATCCTATTAGTACCACAGTCAGGCAGCTAGACTATTTACATTTAGTGCAGAGCGTCCTGCTCACAGTGTTCTGCTAAACCTACAAGCTAGTGGGGTGCGTCCTGCTCACAGTGTTCAGCTAGATCCGTTTCTTCTTACTGACAGGCAGGCTTGTCTTGTTACAGTAAATACAGCTACCTGAAGAAAATTGCTTGTGTTCTTTTGATCCTATTAGTACCACAGTCAGGCAGCTAGACTATTTACAGTTAGTGCAGTGCGTCCTGCTCACAGTGTTCTGCTAAACCTACAAGTTAGCGGGGTGCGTCCACCTCACAGTGTTCAGCTAAAGCTACCTGTAGAAGGTTGGTGGTGTTCTCATACTACAGGCAGGCAGTTGATTTTGCTAGCTGCAGTATCAGTACATATATATATATATATATATATATATATATATATATTCCAGCTTAGTGCAGCTACAGGCCATTAGTATGTCTGGAAGGCCAAGAAGGAGAGGCAGACAGTCACAAGCCAATAAGAGAGGGCAAGCAGGCTCTGTGTCTAGTGCTGGTCGTGGAGATGGTGCATCCTCATCAGCACGTGGCCATGGGACACGCTTGGCCTTTTTTTCAGCAGCTGGCCATTTTGAGCCGCAACATGCGGAAGACTTGGTCGAGTGGATGACCAAGCCATCCTCATCCTCCTCATCCTCTCTCACCCATGCCCAGGGTACTTTGTCTGGCAAAGCAGCGGCCTCTTCCCTCGGCTCAATGTCATCAGTGACTCCTTCCCTAGCCCCACCATGTCCTCCTGAGGAGTCCCTCGAACTGTTTGACCACAGTGTTGGGTACATGCTCCAGGAGGATGCCCAGCGTTTGGAAGGCTCTGATGATGATACTGAGCCCGATGAAGGCAGTAACACGAGCATGAACAGAGGGGGTGCCCAAGAAGGACAGCAATCTGGCAGTCATGCTCCCCCTGCTGCAGCATACTGCCAGGTTTGCTCCAGTGATGAGGAGGGAGGGGATGATGAGGTCACTGACTCAATGTGGGTGCCTGATAGGAGAGAGGAGGAGGAGGAGGAGGAGGCGGCACATCACCAACGAGGCAGGATGCCCTCCAGGGGCCAGCCTAAGGGCAGCACATTGACTGCATCACACCCCAAAGCTCCAGATGTGCAGGGCACTGCAGTCTCTGTGCGTTCTTCAAAAAGTTCTTTGGTGTGGGCCTTTTTTGAGACGAGTGCATCAGATCGCACCGCTGCTATTTGCAACATATGTCTCAAGCGTATCTCGCATGGCCAAAACATCTCCCGCTTGGGTACCACATGCTTGACCAGACATATGTTGACCTGCCATGCAGTTCGTTGGCAAGCGTATCTAAAAGACCCACACCAAAGAACAAAGAGGACCTCTCCTTGCTCCTCATCAGCTGAGATTTCCAACCCCACTAGACCTTCAGTCCTCTCTGAGACCTGCACTGAGAGGAATGAAGGTGTAGAATTAGGTGTGTCACAGCCAAGTACTTGTGGGCAATCTGATTTTGGTACACCGACGTCAGATTGTACCAGGCAAATTTCCTTGCCCCAGCTGCTGCACCGCCGAAAGAAGTTTGCTCCCAGCCATCCACATGCCCAGCGGTTGAATGCTAGCTTGACAAAATTGCTAGCACTTCAACTGCTGCCTTTTCAGTTGGTAGACTCTGCCCCCTTCCGTGAGTTTGTGGAATGTGCGGTTCCTCAGTGGCAGGTACCCAAATGCCACTTTTTCTCACGGAAGGCGATTCCAGCTCTCTACCAGCATGTGGAAGGCAATGTCCATGCCTCGCTGGACAGGGCAGTCAGCGGTAAGGTGCATATTACCGCTGACTCATGGTCCAGCAGGCATGGACAGGGACGTTACCTAAGTTTCACGGCGCATTCGGTGACTCTGCTGGCAGCTGGGAAGGATGCAGGACAAGGTGCAGTAGTGTTGGAGGTTGTTCCGCCACCACGCCTCCAAAATGCTAATGATTGTGACACACCTCTCTCCTCCACCCCCTCCTCTTCTTCTTCCTCCATGGCCTCTTCCTCAGAACCAGCGGTGCTCCGTAGTCGTTCAAGGGGCTACGCAAGTACGCAGGCCAAAAGATGCCATGCGGTGCTTGAGCTGGTGTGCTTGGGGGACAGGAGCCAAACTGGGGCAGAGGTTCTGTCAGCTCTGCAGGGGCAGGTTCAGAGGTGGTTGACGCCATGCCAACTTAAGGCAGGAATGGTGGTTTGCGACAATGGCACCAACCTCCTCTCTGCCCTCCGACAGGGACAAATGACCCATGTGTACTTTTTGGCTCACGTCCTTAACTTGGTGGTGCGGCGGTTTTTGGGCAGGTACCCGGGCTTACAGGATGTCCTGAGGCAGGCCAGGAAAGTCTGTGTGCATTTCTGCCGGTCATATAATGCCAGTGCTCGGCTGACGGACCTCCAAAAGGAGTTTAACCTGTCCAAGAACCGCCTAATCTGTGACATGCCCACCAGGTGGAACTCAACGTTGGCCATGCTGCAGCGGCTGCACACGCAGCAGAGGGCCATCAATGAGTACCTGTGCGACTATGGCACCAGGACAGGGTCAGGGGAGCTTGTTTTTTTTCCCCACGCCAGTGGGCCATGATCAGGGATGCATGCACTGTCCTGTCACCATTTGAGGAGGCCACGAGGATGGTGAGCAGTGACAGTGCATGCATCAGTGACACTGTCCCCCTTGTCCACCTGTTGGAGCACACGCTGCATGCAATAATGGACAGGGCACTTGAGGCAGAACAGAGGCAGGAAGAGGAGGACTTCCTTAGCTCTCAAGGCCCCCTTTATCCAGACAGTGTTCCTGCCTGCCCGCCGATCACACAGGAAGAGGAGGAGGAGGAGGAGGAGGAGGAAGATTGTGTCAGTATGGAGGTGGAGCCTGGCACTCAGCATCAGCAGCAGTCTTTAAGGGATCAGTCCCAAGAAACACATGGACTTGTACGTGGCTGGGAGGAGGTGGCTGCGGACCATGTCGTCCTTAGTGACCCAGAGGACTCCGGACTGAATGCCTCAGCAAACCTACGTTGCATGGCCTCCCTGATCCTGCAAGCCTGCGTAAGGATCCTCGTATTCATGATATCAAGGAGAAGGACCAATACTGGCTGGCAACCCTCCTTGATCCACGTTACAAGGGTAAGGTTGCGGACCTTATCTTGCCATCGCAGAGGGAGCAGAGGATGAAACATCTTCGGGAGGCCTTGCAGAAAGGTCTGTGCAACGCGTTCCCAGAGACTAGGAGGTTACAAACTCCTGTTTCTGGACAACGTGTTGCTGAGGCTTCGGTCAGTCAAAGAAGGAGCGGTGGAGAAGGTGGCCGTCTGACCGATGCGTTCAGACAATTTTTTGGTCCGCAGCCCCAAGGTATGATCGGTTCCAGCAACCAGCGTCTGTTTTACATGGTGCAGGAATACCTAGGGGCAAGATCTGACTTGGACACCTTTCCCACCAAAAATCCTCTGGGTTACTGGGTCTTGAGGATGGGTCACTGGCCAGAGCTTGCACAGTATGCAATTGAGCTACTGGCCTGTCCTGCATCCATCGTTCTTTCGGAACGCACATTCAGTGCTGCTGGAGGCTTTGTAACCAATCACAGGGTGCGTCTGTCCACCGACTTGGTCGATCGACTGACCTTCATAAAAATGAATCAGTCTTGGATCACCACCAGCTACCAAGCACCTGATGCTGATGTAACCGAATAATTTTTTTTGAAATCTCAGATCCCTTCAAAGACTGCCTATGCTGATGCTGAGTGACTATCCCTGAGTAATTATCCTCTTCCTCCTCAATCATCACGCTGATAGCTTATAAGAACATTTTTGGTTTTGGGCGCCACCACCAGTGCCTAAGGCACAATTTTTCAGCCCCTGTTTAACAGGGGCGTGTAATTACAATTTTTGATGTAATACTTTGCAGCAGGGCTCGTTCCTGCATTCCAACTAGAGTGTCTGTGAGGGGTTGCAGTGTTGTGGCACCAGCACCAGTGCCTAAGGCCCATTTTTTCTGCCCCTGTTTAACAGGGGCGTGTAATTACAAATTTTGATGCAATACTTTGCAGCAGGGCTCGTTCCTGCGTTCCAACTAGAGTGTCTGTGAGGGGTTGCAGTGTTGTGGCACCAGCACCAGTGCCTAAGGCCCAATTTTTCTGCCCCTGTTTAACAGGGTCATGTAATTACAATTTTTGATGCAATACTTTGCAGCAGGGCTCGTTCCTGCATTCCAACTAGAGTGTCTGTGAGGGGTTGCAGTGTTGTGGCACCAGCACCAGTGCCTAAGGCCCATTTTTTCTGCCCCTGTTTAACAGGGGCGTGTAATTACAATTTTTGATGCAATACTTTGCAGCAGGGCTCATTCCTGTGTTCCAACTAGAGTGTCTGTGAGGGGTTGCAGTGTTGTGGCACCAGCACCAGTGCCTAAGGCCCAATTTTTCAGCCCTTGTTTAACAGGGGCGTGTAATTACAATTTTTGATGCAATACTTTGCAGCAGGGCTCGTTCCTGCATTCCAACTAGAGTGTCTGTGAGGGGTTGCAGTGTTGTGGCACCAGCACCAGTGCCTAAGGCCTAATTTTTCAGCTCCTGTTCAACAGGGGCATGTAATTACAATTCTTGATCTAATATTTCACAGCAGGGCCCTGTGAGGGCTTACAGTGTTGTGGCCACAACAACACCTAAGGCCCAAATTTCTGCTGAGTATATAGGGCAGGACCCTACTTTCAAACAACTAACTTACAAATGACTCCTACTTGCAAACAGAAGGAGACAACAGGAAGTGAGAATAAATTTACCCCTAGGAAGGGAAATTCTCTCCTGTAAGAGTTAATATGGGAAAAACATTTCTCCTTTCCACTGATGCTTTCCAATCCTTGTTCCACAAAAAAAAACACATTTTCAAAAAACATTTTTCATTGGGACAAAAAGTGAGGTGAAATCTTCTGAAGAGGAGGAAAGACAGCAAAACAAATGTCACAGGGGTGATAACCCTTCCCTATGTTTTCCAAAAAGCTTAAAAAAGATTTTTTGGCTGGAGCTAAACACGTTAAAAATGTACCCGTTCAAAATTACAAAGAGATTCTACTTAACAACAAACCTACAGTCCCTGTCTTGTTTGCACCGCCTGTATACTGCTGTTCAGAGTATATAGGGCCTGGTGGCCCCACACCTTTCCTTATTTTAATTTGGGTGCGGGGTTCCCCTTAATATCCATACAAGACCCAAAGGGCCTGGTAATGGACTGGGGGGTACCCATGCCGTTTGTCTCACTGATTTTCATCCATATTGCCAGGACCCGACATTACATTAAACCCGCAAGCAGTTTTAAATGAGATTTTTTCCTTTAAAAATGACATTTGGTGTAGGGACTGTTCTAAACACGGGAAACATGCGTCACTTTACAGGCATACTATAGACACCCCTTTAGGTACGATATTTAAAGGAATATTTCACTTTTTTTTTACTTTACGCATCATTAAAATCACTGCTCCCGAAAAAACGGCCGTTTTTAAAAGTTTTTTTTGCATTGATACATGTCCCCTGGGGTAGGACCCAGGTCCCCAAACCCTTTTTAGGACAATACCATGCAAATTAGCCTTTAAAATGAGCACTTTTGATTTGGAACGTTCGAGTCCCATAGACGTCAATGGGGTTCTAACGTTCGTGCGAACTTTCGGTCCGTTCGCAGGTTCTGGTGCGAACCGAACCGGGGGGTGTTCGGCTCATCCCTACTGGGGAGTCAAACAAGAAAAAAAATATAAGTACTTTTGCACATAACATTGCAAGCAGATTACACAAAAAACATTCTTGCCCAGCATCAGTATAACATTCATTTTAAGTATTATTTAAAGACTAAAATATAAGGCCCACTTATCAGATTCCTCACCCCCTCTGATGGACCATTGATATTTTTTTTTTTTGGGGGGGGGGATTATAAATCAATTTAAGGACACACAGACCATTTGGATAAATTTTAGGGGGGATTATAAAGCAATTTAAGGACACACAGACCATTTGGATACATTTTAGGGGGGGTTATAAAGCAATTTAAGGACACACAGACAATTTGGATAAATTTTAGGGTAAAGAACTACAATGGAGCTGACAAAATACATTGTTAAGTGACTAGACTAGGTGGATAGCATGCTGGGGAGGTTCGTGAAGGCAAATATGCATGCAGGACAAAAAAGAGCATTAAAAAATTACAGCATGCATGAGGACGAAGGGGACATTCACAGCATATTGCAATCATGGTAATTAGTGTTTGAGTAAAGAAATACATTACATTAGCAAACATTAAATACAATAAAATGTGATGTTAAAGGATAAAAAATCTTACCTTAATATAGTCCTTCTGCAGGACCTGGATGATGGCAGAACAGTTCTCTGGGATAATGATCCCCAGAGCCTGGGGGTAGATGCCTATCGAGAATTTGAGGTCCTGCAGGCTTCTCCCCGTCACCAAGTACCACAATGTGGTGACTAGCCTCTGCTCTGGAGTGATGGCTTGCCTCATGTTGGTATCCTGCCTGCTGATATAAGGGGTCAGCAAAGCCAACAAATGGTGAAAAATGGGGTTTCTCATCCTGAGAAAGTTCCTGAAATCCTCAGGATTATTCTCACGGATCTCACGGGGCAAAGGCATGTGAGGGAATTGGTCACTCTGGAGCAACCAATTCTTTGTCCATGAACTCCTCCTTGCCTTGTTCATGGACTGGGCTTGGGCTGAAGAATTAACTACAACACCAAGCACATACAATGCATGAGCTCTACGACGAGTACGTGCACGCAACATGGCTTCAAAATAGTCGGCTGGTCAGAACGCACTTAACAGAACGCACTGAAGCACAGCAAGGCCTGTGAAGAGCGAGCTGAAAATCAGCAACGAGCGGAAAAGAACACACTGATAAATCAATCCAAACTGACTACACGCACTGAAAAGCAGATACAAACCTCACAAGCACAAACTGAACAGTTAAACGATCTGAAAAACACGAGTCTGAAAAAATGAGAATCGTCTCTCACCAAACTTCTACTAACACGAGGTAAACATGAAATTAGCAGAAGGGGCCCGAAGGGTGGCGCACAAGCTATTGAGCTTTCCATTTTATAGACTCGTCGGACCTGTTGTACGTCACCGCATTCTAGACCGTCAGACTTTGGTGTGATCATGCGTAGGCAAGTCCGTTCCAGCGGAAGTCCATTGAAACTCCATCGGAAAGTCCGTCGGACTTTAGTCCGACGAAAAGTCCGCCCATGTGTAACGCGGCATTACTAAATACATTGAAATGTCCACTTTCCAAATGGGGTTATTTGGGGGATATTTGTACTATCTTATGAGATAGGCAGTCAATACATCAGGATTGATCAATTTTCAGATATATATGGACTCTATAACTACAAACTAAATAATATACACTGATTTGGGTTATTTTCACAAAAGAAATGAAGCAGAATACATTTTGGCCTAAATTCATGAAGAAAGATTATTTATTTGCAAAATACATGTTTATTTTGGGTAGAGCGTTGCATGCAAATGTTACAGCACTGAAAGCTGAAAATTGGCCTGAGCAGGAAGGGGGTGAAGGTGCCTGTTATCGAGGTGGTTAATAGAGAAGAAGAAAGAGAAGGGAAAATAAAGAAAAAAAGAAGGTTTGGAGCACATGGACTGTGCCATGCCGACTTCTCACATTCAAGTCAAGAAGTAGGCTGAATCATAAATAAGATCTCAGTATATTAGAGGTTGCTCCCCCATGGTAAGTTCACTTGAAGCGTTGTTCCAACGACATGTTCTAATTTTTTTTTAATCACTTCTAAAGGTCAGAACATTAACATATAACACTCACTTGTTTAGAAGATTTTGTCCCCCGATGTCCGTTGTAATATAAAAAGTTAAGATATATAATTGTGTCCTTGCCATTCCCATTTTGCTTGTGGGCATGTGAAGCCCACAAGCACTATCTTCCTTGTTACGGTGCTGCTGCTGGACCAGCATGCACCGCCCCGTTCTCGTACATGCGCAGTAATGTGCCGTATCGGCACTGTAAGGTATATAGGTTGCCATAACAATGGGCGGCATCGTCAGAAATGCCCACCCCGTTGTTGTGGCAACCTAGCCCTCCACGCAGCCCACTGGCTCCTATGAAATTATGACACACATCTCCCAGGAGCAGTAGCGAGCGGAGGAGCTGAGGGAAGAGACGTTAGGAGCCCAGGCGATGAAGGAGGCAGATTTTGAGGGACCATATAGCAAAGGGCATAAAAAGGTAAATTAAAAAAAAAAATCTCCAATTTTTTTTTAACTTTATTTCATGCACATTAATTACATTATTTTTTTTTGGGTGGAACTGCACTTTAATGGAAGAAGTACTATCGCATTATATGCTTCATAGATTGGAGAGGGTGTCCCTAATCGACAACGTAAAAACTGAGAGAAGGAAAACCCCATGGGGAAGTCTGGATTACTCAGTGTCAGTGTGAGTGGGCCAGGCAGTGAAGAGATAATCCATCTCCACACTGCCATGTCCCACATCTATAAACCAGATTTAATAAGGTGTGAAAAGTGACTGTCCTTTTGGACGGCATTGACTATTTGCCAATTGGAGAGGAGTCAGTGATTTGTTGTTCTATAGAGACCTGTTGTTTAGATTTCGAGCTTGTAATACAATTCTATATATGACAACCCCACCCCTCCACCTATCTTGCGCTTTACCAAAATTTCATAGCAACTACATGGCAAATGAGGTTTATTGCAGAAAAATGTAAATTAATGCATTTGGATGGCAAAAATATGAATGCAATCTATACACTGGGGGGAGGACCTCTGGGGGAATCTAGGATGGAAAAGGACTTGGGGGTCCTACTAGATGATAGGCTCAGCAATGGCATACAATGCCAAGCTGCTGCTAAAAGCAAACAGAATATTGGCATGCATTAAAAAGGGAATTTACTCCAGAGATAAAATGATAATTCTCCCACTCTACAAGACTCTGGTCCAGCAGCACCTAGAGTATGCTGTCCAATTCCGGGCACCAGTCCTCAGGAAGGATGCACTGGAAATGGAGTGAGTACAAAGAAGGGCAACAAAACTAATAAAGGGTCTGGAAGATATTAGTTATGAAGAAAGGTTGAGAGCACTGAACTTGTTCTCTCTGGAGAAGAGAACCTTGAGAGGGGATAAGATTTCAATTTGCAAATACTGTACCGGTGACTAGGGATGAGCCGAACACCCCCCCGCTTCGGTTCGCACCAGAACCTGCGAACGGACCGAAAATTTGCACGAACGTTAAAACCCCCTTGACATCTATGGGACTCGAATGTTCGAAATCAAAAGTGCTCATTTTAAAGGCAAATTTGCATGGTATTGTCCTAAAAAAGGGTTTGGGGACCCAGGCCCTGCCCCAGGGGACATGTATCAATGCAAAAAAACATTTAAAAAGGCCATTTTTTCGGGAGCAGTGATTTTAATGATGCTTAAAGTAAAAAAAAAGTGAAATATTCCTTTAAATATCATACCTGGGGGGTGTCTATAGTATGCCTGTAAAGTAGCGCGTGTTTCCCGTGCTTAGAACAGTCCCTGCACAAAATGACATTTTTAAAGGAAAAAAAGTCATTTAAAACTGCTTGCGGCTTTAATGTAATTTTGTGTCCTGGGAATATGGATGAAAATCAGTGAGACAAATGGCATGGGTACCCCCAAGTCCATTACCAGGCCCTTTGGGTCTTGTATGGATATTAAGGGGAACCCCGCAACCAAATTAAAAAAGGAAAGGTGTGGGGCCCCCAGGCCCTATATACTCTGAACAGCAGTATACAGGCTGTGCAAACAAGACAGGGGCTGTAGGTTTGTTGTTAAGTAGAATCTGTTTGTAATTTTGATTTTCATAGCGTAGCTCCAGCCAAAAAATCTGTTTTTAAGCTTTTTGGAAAACATAGAGAAGGGTTATCACCCCTGTGACATTTGATTTACTGTCTGTGCTCCTCTTCAGAAGATTTCACCTCACTTTTTGTCCCAATGACAAATGTTTTTTGAAAATTTGGGGTTTTTAGTGAAACAAGGATTGGTGATAAAGCATCAGTGGAAAGGAGAAACGTTTTTACTATATTAACTCTTACAGGAGAGAACTTCCCTTCCTATGGGGTAGATTTCATCTCACTTCCTGTTGTCTCCTTTCGTTTGCAAGTAGGAGTTGTTTGTAAGTTGGATGGTTGAAAGTAGGGGCCTGCCCTATATACTCAGCAGAAATTTGGGCCTTAGGTGTTGTTGTGCCCAAAACACCGTAAGCCCTCACAGGGCCCTGCTGTGAAAATATTAGATCAAGAATTGTAATTACATGCCCCTGTTGAACAGGGTCAGAAAAATTGCGCCTTTGGTGATGGTGGTGCTGGTGCCACAACACTGTAAATCCTCACAGTTACACTTGGTGGGCCCAGAAACAGGCCCTGCTGTGAAATATTAGTTCAAGAATTGTAATTACATGCCCCTGTTGAACAGGGCCAGAAAAATTGGGCCTTTGGTGGTGGTGGTGGTGCTGGTGGCACAACACTGTAAGTCCTCACAGTTACTCTTGGTGGGCACAGAAACGGGCCCTGCTGTGAAATATTAGATCAAGAATTCTAATTTCATGTCCCTGTTGAACAGGGGCTGAAAAATTGGGCCTTAGGCACTAGTGCTGTTGCCACAACACTGCAACCCCTCACAGATACTCTAGTTGGAACGCAGGAACGAGCCCTGCTGCAAAGTATTGCATCAAAAATTGTAATTACACGCCTCTATTAAACAGAGGCTTAAAAATTGGGCATTAGGCACTGGTGCTGGTGCCACAACACTGCAACCCCTCAAAGATACTCTAGTTGGAGTGCAGGAACTAGCCCTGCTGCAAAGAATTGCATCAAAAATTTTAATTACATGCCCCTGTTAAACAGGGGCTTAAAAATTGGGCCTTAGGCACTGGTGGCGGTGCCCAGAACCAACATTGTCCTTACAAGCTATAAGCATGATCATTGAGGAGGAAGAGGATAATTACTCAGCATAATAGGATAGTCACTCAGCATCAGCATAGGCAGTCTTTGAAGGGATCTGACATTTCCAAAAAAAATGATTTTGTTACATCAGCATCAGGTGCTTGGTATCTGGTGGTGATCCAAGACTGATTCATTTTTATGAAGGTCAGTCGATCGAGAAAGTCGGTGGACAGACGCACCCTGTGATTGGTTACAAAGCCTCCAGCAGCACTGAATGTGCCTTCCGAAAGAACGATGGATGCAGGACAGGCCAGTAGCTCAATTGCATACTGTGCAAGCTCTGGCCAGTGACCCATCCTCAAGACCCAGTAACCCAGAGGATTTTTGGTGGGAAAGGTGTCCAAGTCAGATCTTGCCCCTAGGTATTCCTGCACCATGTAAAACAGACGCTGGCGATGGTTGCTGGAACCAATCATACCTTGGGGCTGCGGACTAAAAAATTGTCTGAACGCATCGGTCAGACGGCCACCTTCTCCACTGCTCCTTCTTTGACTGACCGAAGCCTCAGCAACATGTTGTCCAGAAACAGGAGTTTGTAACCTCCCAGTCTCTGGGAACGCGTTGCACAGACCTTTCTGCAAGGCCTCCCAAAGATGTTTCATCCTCTGCTCCCTCTGCGATGGCAAGATAAGGTCCACAACCTTACCCTTGTAATGTGGATCAAGGAGGGTTGCCAGCCAGTATTGGTCCTTCTCCTTGATACCACGAATACGAGGATCCTTCCGCAGGCTTTGCAGGATCAGGGAGGCCATGCAGCGTAGGTTTGCTGAGACATTCGGTCCGGAGTCCTCTGGGTCACTAAGGACGACATGATCTGCAGCCACCTCCTCCCAACCACGTACAAGTCCATGTGTTTCTTGGGACTGTAAATGATCCCTTAAAGACTGCTGCTGATGCTGAGTGCCAGGCTCTACCTCCATACTGATACAATCCTCCTCCTCCTCGTCCTCTTCCTGTGTGATCGGCGGGCACGCAGGAACACTGTCTGGATAAAGGGGGCCTTGAGAGCTAAGGAAGTCCTCCTCTTCCTGCCTCTGTTCTGCCTCAAGTGCCCTGTCCATTATTCCATGCAGCGTGTGCTCCAACAGGTGGACAAGGGGGACAGTGTCACTGATGCATGCACTGTCACTGCTCACCATCTTCATGGCCTCCTCAAATGGTGACAGGACAGTGCATACATCCCTGATCATGGCCCACTGGCATGGGGAAAAAAAAACAAGCTCCCCTGACCCTGTCCTGGTGCCATAGTCACACAGGTACTCATTGATGGCCCTCTGCTGCGTGTGCAGCCGCTGCAGCATGGCCAACGTTGCGATCCACCTGGTGGGCATGTCACAGATTAGGCGGTTCTTGGGCAGGTTAAATTCCTTTTGGAGGGTTGTCAGCCGAGCACTAGCATTATATGACCGGCGGAAATGCACACAGACTTTCCTGGCCTGCCTCAGGACATCCTGTAAGCCCGGGCACCTGCCCAAGAACCGCTGCACCACCAAGTTAAGGACGTAATCCAAAATAGGGCACATGGGTCAGTTGTCCCTGTCAGAGGGCAGAGAGGAGGTTAGTGCCATTGTCGCAAACCACCATTCCTGCCTTAAGTTGGCATGGCGTCAACCACCTCTGAACCTGCCCCTGCAGAGCTGACAGAACCTCTGCCCCAGTGTGGCTCCTGTCCCCCAAGCACACCAGCTCAAGCACCGCATGGCATCTTTTGACCTGCAAACTTGCGTAGCCCCTTGAATGGCTACGGAGCACTGCTGGTTCCTAGGACAAAGCACAGGAAGAGGCCATGGAAGAAGAGGAAGAGGAGGGGGTGGAGGAGAGAGGTGTTTCACAATCATTAGTAGTGACATTTTGGAGGCGTGGTGGCAGCAGAGTGACCCAATGTGCCATGAAACTTAGGTAACATCCCTGTCCATGCCTGCTGGACCATGAGTCAGTGGTAATATGCACCTTACCGCTGACCGCCCTGTCCAGCGAGACCAAGACATTGCCTTCCACATGCCAGTAGAGAGCTGGAATCGCCTTCCGTGAGAAAAAGTGGCATTTGGGTACCTGCCACTGAGGAACCGCACATTCCACAAACTCACGGAAGGGGGCAGAGTCTACCAACTGAAAAGGTAGCAGTTGAAGTGCTAGCAATTTTGCCAAGCTAGCATTCAACCGCTGGGGATGTGGATGGCTGGGAGTGAACTTTTTTCGGCAGTGCAGCAGCTGGGGTAGGGAAATTTGCCTGGTACAATCTGACATCGGTGTACTGAAAGCAGATTGCCCACAAGTACTTGGCTGTGACACACCTAATTCTACACCTTCATTCCTCTCAGTGCAGGTCTCAGAGAGGACTGAAGGTATAGTGGGGTTGGAGATCTCAGCTGATGAGGAGCAAGGAGAGGTCCTCTTTGTTCTTTGGTGTGGGTCTTTTAGATACGCTTGCCAACGAACTGCATGGCAGGTCAACCTATGTCTGGTCAAGCATGTGGTGCCCAAGCGGGAGATGTTTTGGCCACGCGAGATACGCTTGAGACATATATTGCAAATAGCAGCGGTGCCATCTGATGCACTCGTCTCAAAAAAGGCCCACAGCAAAGAACTTTTGGAATAGCGAGCAAGGACAGCAGCGCCCTGCACATGCGGAGCTTTGCGGTGTGATACAGTCAGTGTGCTGCCCTTAGGCTGGCCCCTGGAGGGCATCCTGCCTTGTTGGTGATGTGCCTCCTCCTCCTTCTCCTACTCCTCTCTCCTATCAGGCACCCACATTGAGTCACTGACCTCATCATCCCCTCCCTCCTCATCACTGGAGCAAACCTGGCAGTATGCTGCAGCAGGGGGACCATAACTGCCAGATTGCTGTCCTTCTTGGGCACCCCCTCTGTCTGTGCTCACATTACTTCCTTCATCTAGCTCAGTATCATCATCAGTGCCTTCTAAACGCTGGGCATCCTTCTGGAGCATGTTCCCAACACTGTGGTCAAACAATTCGAGGGACTCCTCAGGAGGACATGGTGGGGCTAGGGAAGGAGTCACTGATGCCATTGTTCCGAGGGAAGAGGCCGCGTTGGCAGCTGCTTTGCCAGACAAAGTACCCTGAGCATGGGTGAGGGAGGATGAGGAGGATGAGGATGGCTTGGTCATCTACTTGACCAAGTCTTCCGCATGTTGCTGCTCAACACGGCCAGCTGCTGAAAAAAAGGCCAAGCGTGTCCCACGGCCACGTGCTGATGAGGATGCACCGTGTCCATGACCAGCACCGTTGTCTCTAGACACAGAGCCTGCTTGCCCTCTTTTATTGTCTTGTGACTGTCTGCCTCTCCTTGTTGGCCTTCCAGACATACTAATGGCCTGTAGCTGCACTAGGCTGGGATATATATATAGATATATATATATATCTATATATCTATATATCTATATATATCTATATATCTATATATAGATCTATCTATCTATCTATCTATCTATCTATCTATCTATCTATCTATCTATCTATCTATATATATATATATCTATATATATATATATCTATATATATATATATAGATATATATATATATATATAGATATATATATATATATATCTATATATATATATATATCTATATATATATATATATATATATATATATATATATATATATATATATATATATATATATATATATATATATATATATATATATATATATATATATATATCTATATATATCTATATATATCTATATATATAGATATATATAGATATATATATATATATATATATATATCTATATATATATATATAGATAGATATATATATATATATATATATATATCTATCTATATATATATATATATATATATATAGATATCTATATATATGTATATATATATACATCTATATATATATATATAGATATCTCTATATATCTATCTATATATATCTATCTATCTATCTATCTATCTATCTATATATATATATATATATATATATATATATATATATATATATATATACTAATACTGCAGCTAGTGAAATCAACTGCCTGCCTACAGTATGAGAACACCACCAACCTTCTACAGGTAGCTTTAGCTGAACACTGTGCAGACGTCGCACTACACTAACGCGTAAATAATTTAGCTGCCTGCGGTAGTGATAGGATCAGGAAAACACCACCAACCTTCTACAGGTAGCTTTAGCTGAACAGTGCAGAGGTCGCACTACACTAACGTGTAAATAATTTAGCTGCCTGCTGTAGTGATAGGATCAGGAAAAGACCACCAACCTTCTACAGGTAGCTTTAGCTTAACACTGTGCAGAGGTCACACTACACTAACGTGTAAATGCTTTAGCTGCCTGCGGTAGTGATAGGATCAGGAAAACACCACCAACCTTCTACAGGTAGCTTTAGCTGAACACTGTGCAGAGGTCGCATTACACTAACGTGTAAATACTTTAGCTGCCTGCGGTAGTGATAGGATCAGGAAAACACCACCAACCTTCTACAGGTAGCTTTAGCTGAACATTGTGCAGAGGTAGATCTACACTAACTTGTAGCTTTAGCTGAACACTATTCAGAGGACGCACTGCACTAACTTGTAGCTTTAGCTGAACACTGTGCAGAGGTCGCATTACACTAACTTGTAGCTTTAGCTGAACACTATGAGAAGGAAGCACTATACATAACTTGTAGCTTTAGCTGAAAAACTGTGAGGAGGAAGCACTACACTAACTTGTAGCTTTAGCTGAACACTGTTCAGAGCACGCATTACACTAACTTGTAGCTTTAGCTGAACACTGTGCAGAGGTCGCACTACACTAACTTGTAGTTTTAGCTAAACACTGTGAGGAGGACGCACTACACTAACTTGTAGCTTTAGCTGAAGACTGTTCAGAGGACGCACTACACTAACTTGTAGCTATAGCTGAACACTGTGCAGAGGTCACACCAAACTAACATGTAGCTTTAGCTGAACACTGTGAGGAGGACGCACTACACTAACTTGTAGCTTTAGCTGAACGCTGTGCAGAGGTCGCACTATACTAACATGTAAATACTTTAGCTGCCTGCGGTAGTGATAGGATTAGGAAAACACCACCAACCTTCTACAGGTAGCTTTAGCTGAACATTGTGCAGAGGTCGCACTACACTAACGTGTAAATAATGTAGCTGCCTGCGGTAGTGATGGGATCAGGAAAACACCACCAACCTTCTATAGGTACCTTTAGCTGAACACTGTGCAGAGGTCGCACTACACTAACTTGTAGCTTTAGCTGAAGACTGTGCAGAGGTTGCACTACACTAACTTGTAGCTTTAGCTGAACACTTTGCAGAGGTCGCACTACACTAAATTGTAGCTTTAGTTGAACACTGTGCAGAGGACGCACTGCACTAACTGTAAATACTGTAGCTAATAGGACTAATAGGATCAGAAGAACACCAGCAATTTTCTTCAGGTAGCTGTAAATACTGTAACAACACCTGCCTGTCTGTCAGTAGGAAGATAATAACAGGAATGGATCTAGCTAAACTGAATACAGTGTATATATATATATATATATATATATATATATATATTCACTTGTACAGGAGAACCGCATTCTTCTTACAGTTTAGTGCCAGCAATCAGGTCTTCCCACTGACCTTATATATAGAAGAAAAGTCCAAGAGGTTGCTGCACTTAAAAACTTCTTTGCTTTATTTCACAATATCTTCAGGAGAGATTTACAAAGCAAGCCTAATCATTCCAAGCAATATCAAAGGCAACAATTGCCTGCACAGTTTCAGATATGAATGGATTACGTTTCGGGCTAGTATGCTTACGCTCTTCCTGAGATCCGTTGAAGCACATCTGAAAGTTTCATTTCAATCATTCATTTAAATACAGGTTTAGTGAAGAACTTCACACATGGAATCAATATGGCTAATTAATTCAAATCACATACCATTTAGCATCTATATATATGGGGGTGCAACATTTGAACCCATCGCTGCTCCGTTCAGTTGCAAGAAATGGGTATCCCTGAAAAGAAAATAGTTCTCCTCAAGAGTAATTTTCAAAAGGTCAAGCAGAAATGAAATTTATTCAGTTTTGTAGATGCCTGATTGGATTAACAATCGCTGGCATGCCTCTATTCCTAAATCATGTGGAATAATAGTAAATAAACTAGAGACGTCCCATGATATTAGGATGGAATCTGATGACAAGTTTATATCTTGAATTTTTGACAAAAAGTCAGTAGTATCTCTTATGAATGATTTAGTGTTTAGTAACAATGGTGTCAGACATTTATCCAGATATTGTGCTAGATGTGTTGTCACAGATTCCATCCCTGATACAATGGGATTTTTGGGGTCTTTGTGGATTTTTGGTAACATATACAGTACTGGTGTAACCAGATGTTCACATATCAAAAACTCCATAGTTTCATCATCAATGATTTTTTGTTTAACTGCCTTAATTAGGGTTGTTTTTATTCTTTTTTGTACTTTAAAGACAGGACAGCAATCAAGTCTTTTATAAGTAAAAGTATCACTAAGATGTTTCATAACTTCATTTTCATACATGGATGTGTCCATTACCACAATAGCTCCCCCCTTGTCAGCCGGCTTGATAGTGATATGACGCCGGGCTGACAAGGAGTTTAACGCTACAATCTCATCTCTATTTAAATTGTGAGGTATGTCTTCTCTCTTATCTCTATCACACAAAAATTTCTTTATGTCATTTTCCACTTTCTCTATATATACCTCTACAGCAGCACATGAAGTAGGTGGTACTTTAGTGCTTTTTTGTTTTAAACCCATGTTTTTAATTGATAATATTGATAATTCTTTAGTTGTGGCAGTGGACACACCAGAAAAATGCGCTTTGAATCTTAATTGTCTAAAAAATCTATATAAATCCTGTTTAAGTACAAAATCATTCATTTTGTCTTTAGGGCAAAAGCCCAAACCCTTATTCAAAACACTTAGTTCAGTTTTAGACAAAACAATAGAAGAAATATTATGTACCAGGTTTTCATCTAATGTCTCTGGCGGTTCTGGCGTCTGGTGGTTACACCCCCTGCTGTGTCTTTTCTTTGTTCGCCGACCACCCCTCCTGGTCCGGATTTGGTCAGGTTCCCTGGTAAAAAAGGAGTAGTTGATACACTGGTGGATGATCCAGTAGATGTCATAGAGGAGTTTGAGCTAGCAAGATGTTTACGTTGTATTTTTCTGTAGCCTTTTGAATGATAATATGTAGGATCAGTCCAATTGTAAACACGGTCATTTTTATAATCTTCACAATCTCGTTCAAGTTTTGTACGTTTACGAAGTTGAATATTGGTATGAAATCTTTCTAATTTGTCATTATTAGTTTTCTTGAATTGCTGTAGTTCCTCTTGATTAGAACACTGTTGTAACTGCATTTCAAGTTGAGCAATCTCCTGCTGTACGAGAGTCCTCTCTTGTTGTAAAAATTGCACAGTTAATGTCATGATATCAAAGGAACATTTATTGAGGATCTGGGCAAATTTGGTTTTTGTAACGAGCCCCTTGCTCGCTCGGTTCCACTCTCCCGACACTCCTCTGCAGCTATAGAATCAGATTGCAACTTCTGATAGTTCGGTCATCCAATGCTCCGGGATTAGAACTTCAGCTATGTGCCGTTCTAACCCAGTTGTGATAGCTCAGAACAAACACCAGGCAGGCTGTATGTAAGTTCAAACAGGAATCTATCTTTATTGACAAAATACAGGCTTTTATACACTCAACGTGGAGGTGCAGACCTCCTGCTCATATTACTCTAACAATACAGCTGTAACCTAATTAACCTAATTAACATGAGCTAATTAACTAATCCCTTTAGACAGCCTAGATGACTCAGACATGACCATTAGGCCAGACTGGCCGTCTTGTAGTTCAGAAAATCCAATCAACATTATCACAATCAACATAGACTCTTCTTCACACAATAGCAGAGTTAATTAACACAAATAACAATGGGGATCTAATGACTCTTAGATCCCATAGTAGACTTATTTACAATACACATTTTAGCAGACAATAGACAGACAGGTGTTGGAATTTACATCACCATCTCCTAACTGTATCTGTCCCAGCATTATGAATCAGCCACTATTCCAGTATGGAAAATCCAGGGTCCCCAGACATACAGATCACAAAGAGCACCGTTCCCCCAAATGCAAGGGCCCCCGATCGATCGGCAAGAGGCTAGCATACAGTCCCCTCCAAAAGCCTCTTTCCCGGCTAGGTCTGTCACAGTTTTAAAATCCATGTTCTGTGAAAAGAGGGTTGGAATCAGACGAACCCTCAGCCCTATAGGTATCATTTGTAACTTATAGTATTCGGCTAACGTTACCTCGTGGAGTTCCATGGTGTTGGCTCTTTGCATTAATTTCTCCATTTTTCTGGTAATATGTATAGAGGAGGACTGGATCAGAAAATCCCTAGATCCCATGGTGTCAGTGAAGATCCTTGAAGCCTCTGTTTCAGAGAATGAGTATGAGCCACCTGTTGCCATCCTTGCGGTGATTCCTTGATAATAGCTGGTGCTTGTTCCCAGGGGAAAATATATTCACTTGTAGAGGAGAACCGCACTCTGCTTACAGTTTGTGGACGATATTTTCGCTATATGGGATGGTAACATGGAAAGCGTATACTTATTTGATAAATACATTAACCATTTAGTACCTGGATTAAAGTTCAACATTGAAATTGGTAAAAATGAGATCTCCTTTCTTGATACTTTACTTGAATTGAACAATGGGCAGATTACTATCGACTTATGTGAAACCCACGGACCGTAACCAATTGCTAAATTTAATAGTTTTCATCCCCCAAACATCTTTTCATCCATCCCAAAGAGTCAGATGATGAGGGTGCAGAGGATCGTGAGTGACCCGCTGTGCCGTGATCAGAGACTCAATGAAATAAAAAACAAACTTACTAGTAGAGGATACCCACAAGCTCTAGTTAATATTGATTACTCTAATACAGATTATAGTAGATCACCCCGAAGAGAAAACAAGAGAATCCCCTTTATTATGCAATATCATCCCTTCTCTAACAAAATCAATCAAATTGTCAAAAGACATTGGAACCTTTTAAGATCCAGAAAAGGTAGAACGATACGAGATCGATTGATTAAATCTGATCAACCTGTGGCTGCAGCAGCCAAACCAACCTTTCTGGGACCAAAAAACCTGGGATCATATCCCTGCTTGTCATGCATACAATGTAACTCTATGATTAAAGGTAAATACTTTACACATCCACATAGGGGTTTTAATATCCCCATACGGGGTTACTATACATGCCAATCTTCATATGTAATTTATGCCATAAAGTGCCCGTGCGGTTTAGTATATGTAGGGGAAACTACACAAAAAATTAAAGACAGGATACGTGAATACGTGATAAACTAACCCAATTACCGTTGGCGAGACACTTTTTGGAATTTGGTCACAATGTATCACAATTGAAATATATGGTCCTAGAAGGTATTGAGAAAAATAGGACAGGGGGCAACCGTGAATTGATTTTAAGGAAAAGAGAAGTATACTGGATACATTTTTTAAATACTATTGTTCCATATGGCTTAAATGTTGATTTGGATCTTTATTTATTTGTCTAATTGTTGGAATAAGCATTTAAAAGTAGCCAGATAAAGTAACTTTATGATGGAGATATCTTTTTGTTTTTGTTTTTACTCATGAATGTATCATTTCCCTGCATCTTTATAGGTATTTTGAATATATTAAAATGGGAGTGAGGAGATTGAGAGATTTGACACCTGCTGCTTATCCTTGCTTTAATGGCATGTTATAGATAAACATATGCATATATAAATGCTAAATGGTATGCGATTTGAATTAATTAGCCATATTGATTCCATGTGTGAAGTACTTCACTAAACCTGTATTTAAATGAATGATTGAAATGAAACTTTCAGATGTGCTTCAACGGATCTCAGGAAGGACGTAAGCATACTAGCCCGAAACGTAATCCATTCATATCTGAAACTGTGTAGGCAATTGTTGCCTTTGATATTGCTTGGAATGATTAGGCTTGCTTTGTAAATCTCTCCTGAAGATATTGTGAAATAAAGCAAAGAAGTTTTTAAGTGCAGCAACCTCTTGGACTTTTTTTTATATATATATACACAACATGTGGGATGCATATATTACACAATACACTGTAAGTGCAGCTAACTGACTGACTGTCCTGCCTAATCTATCTAACTTAAATCAAATGACACTGTCTCTCTGTCTCTATCCCTCAACGCCGGAACACACTACACAGGGCCAACGTGCAGGCGGCCTTATATGGTATGGGGCGTGTACTAAACCCCCTGAGCCATAATTGGTCAAAGCCACCCTGGCTTTGGCCAATTACAGCTCTCTCTACTGATGGCACTATGATTGGCCAAGCATGCAGGTCATAGTGCATGCTTGGCCAATCATCAGCCAGCAATGCACTGCGATGCCACAGTGAATTATGGGCCGTGACGTGCCACTCGAATTTGGCGCGAATGGCCGATATCGTTCGCAATCAGCGAACGATCGAACAGACGATGTTTGAGTCGAACATGGGTTCGACTCGAACACGAAGCTCATCCCTACTGGTGACCCCAAAATAGGGATAAAACTTTTCCGCGGAACAAGACTTGTGGCCACTCATTAAAATTAGAAGAAAAGAGTTTTAACCTTAAACTATGTAGAATGTTCTTTACTGTAAGACTGGCAAGGATGTGGAATTCCCTTCCACAGGTGGTGGTCTCAGCAGGGGGGCATCTATGGTTTTATAAGCTTCTGAACTACAGCAACAAACAGAGACATACAATGTAATACTGACATTTTTTCAACCTCACCTACTATGTAACTATATTGGCCAAATATTGTATTAATATCAACACATGTAAAACTTGAAGAAAGTGAAAATGTACCTAATTGATTGTATTTCCAAATTCGTAATTTTATTAGTAATTATAAAAATACAGTGTAAATATACTGTATGTACAGTATATATGATTTCTTTAGGAGTATCACTACATTTGAAAATATCTGTGTACAAGTAACCACTTTTACACATTTAATCTCATATACGTCTAGTCTATTCTATGATATTGAAGATAGGGAATCAGATAAATATAAGAATTTATAGGATGACATTCTACAGGTAACATTTTCTGAAAAACAATGAGAAAGGGCTTGCATTTTAGCACATAAATGCTCTATTAGCACTCGATTCCAAGAAACTTCTTGTAACCTTATAGCCCTGTGGTATATTACTCCTACAAAAATTAAAAAATGGTATCCACTGGCATCAGATTTCTGCTGGAGATGTCAGCATGGACATGGCTCTTTATACCATAGTTGGTGGTCTTTCCCAGTGATTGTACAATTTTGGAACCATGTGAAAGAATGGACTTCCACAATCTCTAAAACAAATGTAACACTTACACCAGAATGCTGTTTATTACATATTTCTGATATTCTGTTACATCACTATAAAATTATTGAACTATCCACCTTCTAAATTAGGCCAGCACATTGATTAATTTACATTGGAAATCAAGTTCAAGCCTCTCAGTAAAAGATTGGTTGTACAAAATTGATTCTATATGTGCCATGGAGGAAACTAAAGCCTTATATTCTGATACATTATCTAATTTTTTCAAACTTTGGCAAAATTGATACCTATTCAAGGATTTACTTGATTGTAAAGCACTTTTTCTAAATTTACAGCTATAGCTACAACTTTTTGGGGATTACTACCATGTTCTAACTATTTCATTTCTCTACTCTCTTTTTTTCTTTTTTGCCTATATCCTACAGATTTTATCTCTTATTTTATGTTGTAAAACACATAATTCCTAATCCTTCAGATCTGGTGCTTTGGTCTACATTGACAATTAAAGATACACAATAAAAATACTGTACCAACTTTAGATTAATGAACTCTTGTGACATTTGTATGATAAACAAAGCCAGTCATACAGAATATGTTTTTTTAATCATAACATTTGAAAGAAAAAATTCTTGAAGGGTGTTGAAGGGTGGACAGAAGGTTAATGCCATTATCGCTGACCACCATTCCTGGCTCAAGCTTCCATAGCATGAACCACCTCTGGACCTGTCTTTGCAGAGCTGAAAGAAGCTCTGCTCTGGTGTGGCTCCTGTTCTCTAGACAGACCAGCTGAAGCACTGTATGGCACCTTTTAGCCTGACTCATTGAAAAGCCCCTTGAACACTAAGGGGGTACTGGTGGTTCATAGGACAATTCAGCAGAGGAGGGCATGGAAGAGGAGAAGGGGATAGAGCTGACAGATCTAACATCATCTCCAACCAGTAGGGATGAGCCCAATGTTCGAGTCAAACATAAATTTGACTCAAACATCGGGTGTTCACTGAACAGCGAACAATATGCGGTATTTGCGGCAAATTCGAAAGTTGCCAGAACACCGTTAATGTCTATGGGACACTAACATGAAAAACCCAAAGTGCTAATTTTAGAGGCTTATATGCAAGTTATTGTCATAAAAAGTGTTTGGGGACCTGTGTCCTGTCCCAGGGGACATGTATCAATGCAATTTTTTTTTTAAAACTGGCATTTTTTTCAGTGTGCTTTGCAGTGCTTTGGTCTGACCCCAAAGCACCTTGTCCCCATGCATACCCCCACAACCACTGGGCAAGGGTTGTGGGGATGAGGCCCTTGTCCCCATCAACATGGGGACAAGGTGCTTTGGGGCATGTGGCCTGGTAAGGTTCAGCTCTCTCATTCCCCCCCTTTTCCTGTGGCCTGCAAGGTTGCGTGCTCCGATAAGGGTCTGGTATGGATTTTGGGGGACCCCTACGCCATTTAAAAAAAAAATTTGGCACAGGGTTCCCCTTAAAATCCATACTAGACCCTCTGGTATGGATTATGGGGGTGATGCCTACGCCATTTTTTGTAAATTTGGTGCAGAGTTCCCCTTAATTTCCATATCAGACCTGAAGGGCCTGCTATGGATTTTAGGGGGACCAATTTTTTTTTCTATTTTGGTTCTGGGTTCCCCTTATTATTCATACCAGACCCAAAGGGCCTGGTAATGAACTGGGGGGGACCCATGGTCCTTTTTTCAATGAGTTTTATCTATATTGCCGAGACCCGACAATTCATTACAGCGATCAGTTTTAAATGATAATTTTTCCTTTATAAAAGTCATTTGGCTGTGGTACTGTTCTAAACACGGGAAAAGTGCACCACTTTACAGGCATACTATAGACACCCACCAGGCAGGATATTTAAAGGAATATTTCATTTTTATTGTTTCAATTTAAGCATTATTAAAATCACTTCTCCCGAAAATACGGCCATTTAAAAAAAAATATTGCATTGATACATGTCCCCTGGAGCAGGACCCAGCCTTTAAAATTAGCACTTTTGATTTTTTGATTTTTCATTTTTGTATCCCATAGTCTTTAATGGTGTTCGCGTGTTCTGCCAAATGTTTTGCCTGTTCGCAAGTTCTGGTGTGAACCGAATTGGGGGGTGTTCAGCTCATCCTTATCCACCAGATATATGGAGACGTGGCAGAAAAACAGTATAAAAAAAATGTTAAAAAAAACAAAGTCTTTTAAACATTAGCAACGCTTAGAAGTTCATATGTGAAATAAAATACAAATAATGATGACAAGTTCCACTTGTGTTTTTATTGTGTACAGCAGGATGTGGGGTGGTAGCTGATCCATTTATAAAGAATGTTGAACACCAACTCTCTGCTCACCAAAATCCCAGATAAATCCTTCATCACATTGCTTTTATGGGAATCCCCTATAGGTAATTCACTCATTGTACATTTATATGGGATCACTTTGCTGTTTAAATAAAAGTATTTTAATCTACTGGATTACGCTATGGGCACTTCTATTTCTTCACTCGTTATGAGCTTAATTTAGATGGAAGTATGCAGAGTGCGCTGACAGCTATCCAAATATCCATTCACGGATCCAGTCCTATTTGAGTGAACTAAGTCCATCGATATTAAACCAGTGAAAGGCACTCTGTTAACCCATCACCTTCTGGTAAGTGAATTACCTATAGGGGATTCCCATAAAAGCAATGTGGTGAAGGATTTATCTGGGATTTTGATCAGCAGAGAGTTGCTGTTCAAAATTCTTTATAAACTGATCAGCTACCACCCACACCCTGCTGTACACAATTAAGACACAAGTGGAACTTTTCATCTTTATTTGTATTTCTTTTCACATATGAACTTCGTAAGCGCTGCTAATGTTTAAAAGACTTTGTTTTTTTTAACATATTTTTTGATACAGTTTACATTTTTATAGTAGCAGAATCCACCAGACAGAAAGACAGGAGTTGTATAGCCAGTAATTTGGACAAGCTGGAATTTAGATGCTGCGCATGTGGGTGGCAGGGAGAGTATTTTTTTTCAATGCAGCAGCTGAGGCAGAGAAAATTGCCTGCTATACTTTACAGCTGGTAGTGTGCTGCTGGCAGACGTGTTGCAAGGACCTGTGACACCCTTTGCTATACCATCATCCCTGTCATTAAAGGCTGCTGAGAGGTCATAAGAAATAGTGGGGGTAGACATGAAAGGTGAGGAGTGAGGAAGAAAAGAATTGTGTCCCTTTTGTGTGGCTTTCAGGTGCTCTTGCCAACAGGCTGAGGGGTGGGGGAGTAAATGCCATGTCAAGCATGTGCTACCCACATTTTTGCCACACTTGATCTGCTTGCAGCAGAGATTGCAAACTTCAACAGTGTGATCAGCTGCACATGTGTTAAAATAAAAGCCCAGACAGCTGAGCTGTGGAAAGTGCACCGGGAAATAACAGCTCCAAAATCTGATGGAATAGGGTGCCTGCTCTCTACTCTTCCATGATGGCTAACTCTGGAGGACATCCTGCCTCGTTGGGGTTGTGCCTCCCCCTCATTTTCCTCCTCTGCTCTATCCGGCACCCAAGTTGCGTCAGTGACCTCATTATCATCATCCCTTCCATTCTCATCATCACTGGAGCTAACTTGGCAATACACTGTGGCTGGGAGAGCATGATTGTCGATTTGTTTATCAGTGTTCTCCCCTCTCTGTAGGCTCATGTTACTCCCTTCCTCAACCTCAAAACCAACATCAGAGTCAAGTAATTTCTGTGGATCGTCAAGATGCAAGTGGCTAATGTTGTGTTCAAATAATTCACCTGACTCCTCCATGCTTGATACTGGGACTATGGCAGGAGTAGATGTGGACAAGGAGACAGAATGAGTTGCTCTGGCAGCTGCGGTGGACTGCACACAAGTCTCTGCTTGGGTGATAGAGGATGAGGAGGCTGAGGATAGTTTAGTAAGCCAGTTCACCACCTCCTCTGCATGCTGTGGCTGGATAAAACTGATAAAAACATGCCCTATCTGAGGACAGACAACGTCCACCTTTGTCTGTGGACACAGACGCTGCTGGCCCCCTCATAGTGGCATGAGAACATCTGCCTCTCCTTGTTGGCCTTCCATACGTGATGGGGGCCTGTTACCCAAATTTAATAAATACTGGGAAATGTGTCATTGGATGCACATTATTCAATGAATAGTGGTGTTTGGTGCAATTTAACTGCTAGTAGCAAACAGAGCCCTGCTTTATCTATGTCCACTCCAACAACACACTGCAAAAGGTTCCTGTGGTCCACTGGTGGTGGATTGAACACAGCACTTTCCACGTCACAGAAGACTTCATATGTTTTCATTTGTTGATGGACTTTTTTGTAGTCATTCATTTCTTCACGGGTGTCTGGTATAATTTATGTTTGGACATTTATTACATGTTTTCATCAATTTGCATTTATTTAATATAATCTGTTCCTAATTAATAATTTGTGACATCTGAATATGCCACATATATTTATATTTCACGGGTATTAATATGTTTTCCTACACAATATTGAGTAATGTGGCAGCGCGGTTCTATTATTTTCTTTTTCTATTTTGACACTGTTTTTGTTGTGCAGAAGAATCGCTGCTTTTATCATTTAGATTGTTCACTTATACATTTTATTGTGCTCTCAGCACATAATTGACATGCCTTAGCGCAGTTTTTTTTCCTTTTTTTGATTTCACAAAAGTAATAATGTCTACAAACTATAGTGGGACTGCAATATTGTGGTGAAGAAATCAGACACTGACACTTTTGACACTTTGACACGCCAGTTCAGGAGGGTAGGAAGTGCGGCTCCCCCAACTTGAAGGGAGGACTGAGGATGGTTGGACATGATCCCCCTGCATAGGGCCGAGGAGTGGCGGGCTTTGGAAGGGGTAATACAATATCTGGTTCTGGCCAAACCCCCTTAAGCCAAAAGCAAAGTTTTACAATCCCGGAAGGGGATCTCCCAGGAGAGGGTAGAGATCCTATGGTCCATGCTTGTGAAGCTGTTGACTCAGATGGGGAACATATAGGATTGGATCTGAATCCCCATGAGGTGAAAGGAACCCCAGGAGGGGTAGCTGAACCCTTGGAAGTGTGCATATGGGAGAAAAAAGTAATACTATAAAGCCCAGCAATGAACTTTCAAAGACCAACAAAGGATTTGTGATTAAACCTGGGACAGCCCCTACAGGGCAGGTGCAGTAACTCTTTGAATTTTGACATTAATACTGAACCAATTATATCTCAGCCAGAGTTAACAGTGGACTGGGATTTAAGAGAGCAATTAAGAGCACTCCCAACAAAGAAAGATATCCAGTTACTTATAACTGCTGTTGAAACATCTTGCAAACAGGCTGTGAAGGGGCTAAGGGAGGATATAGGAGCATTGGGACACAGAGTGGAAGAAATGGAGATGGGTCAGGATGATATTAGACAGGTAGTGGTGATATCCAGATATGACAAAATATCATGAGGGAATGTTGAATTCTTTGTTGGATCAGATGGATAATCATGAAAATGGAGACCGTAGGCAGAACATACATATAAGGGGCCTGCCTGAAATAAAACAACATACCGAATGGCTCCCAAAAGTGATCAGCCTGTTTCAGTCAATTCTGGGGACATCTGCACCGGATAGGATTGAAATAGATAGAGTGCACCATGCTCCTCTCCCAACCCCCCAAAATGCAGAGAGACCAAGAGATGTTATTTGTAAAATGCATAGATATCCAGTGAAAGAAGCCATTATGAAAGCAGTCCGCAATAAACCCACGGTTGATTTTGAGGGCACACACATATCTTTGTTCCCAGATATATCACATAGATCACTTATGCACAGAAGAATAATTAAACCCCTGCTGAAAGCCCTGCAGGCAGTCGATGTCAAATATCGTTGGGGGTACCCCTTTAGGGTTATAGCAACACAGAATGGGAAAACAGCAACACTTCAAACTAAAGATGACTTGCAACATTTCATAGAAGTACTGGAGCAACAGGTGGCAGCTAAAGGCCGATGGAAAAAAACATGTGGATAGACAGAATTAAAATTTAGTCCCAGAAGGACATGCACGAATAGAGTTTGAGGTTAAAAGGGAAAGGAGTTAACTACCTAGAGTAAGAAAGGGTAGAGGGGATTTTGTGTGGATTGTAAGGATGTGGATGGGGGGGAGAGGATTTTTTTTTCTCTTTTCTCTCTCTCCCTCTGCCTCTCTATCCCTCTCTCTTCTACTTATTAAATCCCTGATGTAAATTGCTGAAGTCTTATGAAAAAATAATGGTAAAGGAATAATATAAAGGCAGCCCAGGGAGTACGAGGTACTCTGTTCATGTTTTTACCTATCTCTTCCCCAATAGGTCGGTCCCGAGTCAAGGGACTTAGTTTTCACCCAAATGGCAGAAGGGAAGGAGACTCCGGACACTGCCTTGTCTTCCCCTTAGGGGATGTTCCACACATCATGGTGGAATATCATGTTATTTGTTTTGGAAGTTTTTGTTGTGGCTTGTGGGGGGGGGTTATTTTGTTGTTTTTTTTTTTTTTTTTTCTCCTCTCCTTCCTCTCATCAGATGCATTTAAGGGGAGAAACCCAGAGGGTTGGAACAGACTTCGATCAAGTGCAACAGTATACTAAGAGATCCATGGAACTATATGTTTTGACATAATGACAAGTAGAATGAAGATTATATTGTATAATGTGAGAGGGCTTTGCTCATCTGGTAAAAGGGGCCGTCTCTGGCAAGAACTGTGTCACATGAAGGCAGAGATAGTGTTTCTGCAGGAGACGCACTTTGTGACAGGGTCGGTCCCTTGTATGCCTCTTTTTACATATAATCAGTGGTTACATGCACCATCACCTGTTCCAAGAGCTAGAGGAGTTACAATTGCTATCCACAAATTGTGTCCCTTGGTACACATAGAAATACGAGTAGACCCTGAAGGTCGTTTTCTCTTTGTTAAGGGTAAGATCCAGGGCCAATGTTATGCCCTCCCTACTATATGTCCCCAACAACCATACTGTTATATTTCTATCTAAAACTCTGGATATTTTGGGGAAGTTTAGGGAAGATTTTTTGGTAGTGGGAGGCAATTTTAATATCACTCTGGATCCCAGTTTGGATACCTCTTCAGTGAAAACCTTTTTGTCCCACAGAGCTTTAAGGCATATTAAACAGGACAGGGATTTCAGTTATTATTCCAAAACACACAATGCATATTCAAGGATTGATCTGTTGATGGTAGATCAGAATTTTTTTGAATTCTGTATATTCATCAACTATTGAGTTAATCACCATATTAGAACATGTTCCTATAAGAGCCCTATCACACTGCACCGCCTAGGGCGTCAGCGGTAAAGCGGTGCTATTTTTAGAGCCACTTTACCGTCATTTTAGCGGCATTTAACCCCCTGCTAGTGGCCATAAAGGGGTTAAATCTGCCTGCAAGACACCGCCGGGGCAGCGTTTTGCTGGCGGTATCGCAGCACTGCCCCATTGATTTCAATGGGGAGCAGCGGTGGAGGAACAGTGGAGGAGTGGTGAGTTCAAAAAAGCTGCTGGCAGGACTTTTTCTGACGCCCTGCCAGTGCATCACTCCAGTGTGAAAGCCCTCGGGCTTTCACACTGGAGTGCATGGAGCAGCTGTTTTAGGGCGTTTTGCAGGCACTATTTTTAATGCCCTCAGTGTGAAAGGGGTCTACGTTTAACGATTTGTCCTGCATCTGTGGGTAGTATGGAACAAACATGGAGAACGAACATTTTAAAAAATGACTTTTTTCGGGAGTAGTGATTTTAATAATGCTTAAAGTGAAGCAATAAAAGTGAAATATTCCTTTCAATTTCATACCTGGGGGGTGTCTATAGTATGCCTGTAAAGTGGCACATGTTTCCCATGTTTAGAACAGTCTGAAAGCAAAATGACATTTCTAAAGAAAAAAAGTCATTTAAAAGTACTTGCAGCTATAATGAATTGTCAGGTCTCGGCAATACACAAAAAGTCATTGAGAAAAATGGCATGGGATTCCCCCACGGTCAATTACCAGGCCCTTTGGGTCTGGTATGAATATTAAGGGGAACCCTGAACCAAAATGTAAAAAAAATTGCGTGGGGGTCCCCCCAAATTCCATAACAGGCCTTTCAGGTCTAAAATGGATATTAAGGGGAACCCTGCACCAAAATTAAAAAAAAAAAATGGCGCGGGTGTCCCCCCAAAAATCCATACCAGACCTTCATCCGAGCACACAACCTGGCAGGCTGCAGGAGAAGAGAGAGTGCCCCCCTCCTGAACCGTACCAGGCCACATGCCCTTGACATGGGGAGGATGTCCCCATGTTGATGGGAACAAAGGCCCGGTGGTTGTGGAGGTCTGTGGGCTGAGGGTCCCCTTAACAAGGAGACCCCCAGATCCCTCCCCCATGTGAATTGGTAATGGGGTACAAATGTACCCCTACAATTCCACAGAATAAGTGTCAAAAATGTTAAAAAAGACAATAGCCGGTTTTTGACAATTCCTTTATTAATGTGTTCTTCTTTCTCCGCTTCTTCTTCTATCTTTTTCTGGTCTTCCTTCAGTTTTCTTCTTCTTCCTCCATCTTGTTCTTCCCCCACTTCTTCCTCTATCTTCCTCTGCTTCTTCCTCCAGGCCTCTGCTTCTTCCTCCGGTCTTCTCCTCCGGCATCTTCCTCTGGCTTCTTCTTCCCCGCTTTGTCCTCCAGATGATCTGCCCCAATGGGAGTCTCCCACTGTGTGACGCTTCTGTTTTTGTGACAGCTCTTATAAAACTGAGGGTCACCCAGTGAACCTGCCCCCCTCTGATGCATTGGGACATCCCTATGGCTTCCCTTATGGTATCAGAGGGGGCAGGGTCGCCCATTTACATAATATAAGAGCTGTCACAAGAACAGAAGTGTTACATAGCGGGAGACTCCCATTGAGGCGGATCGTCCGGAGGACAAAGTGGGGAAGAAAAAGCCGAAGGAAGATGCCGGAGGACAAGACCGGAGGAAGAAGCAGAGGAGCAGAGGAAGATAGAGGAAGAAATGGGGGAAGAACAAGATGGAGGAAGAAGAATAAAACCGAAGGAAGACCAGAAGAAGATGGAAGAAGAAGCGGAGAAAGAAGAAGACATTAATAAAGGAATTGTCAAAAACTGGCTATTGTCTTTTTTAATATTTTTGACACTTTTTTGTGAAATGGTAGGGGTACATACCCCATTACCAATTCACACAGGGGGGGTCTGGGGTCTGGGGGTCCCCTTGTTAAAGCCCCACCGGTCGCATACCCCCACAACCACTGAGGAAGGCTTGTGGGGATGAGGTCCTTGTCCCCATCAACATGGGGACATCCTCCCCATGTTGAGGGCATGTGGCCTGGTAGGGTTTAGGAGGGGGGGGCCCTCTTTTCCTGCAGCCTACCAGGTTGCGTGCTCGGATAAGGGTCTGGTATGGATTTTTGGGGGGACCCCCCACACCAATTTTTTTTAATTTTGGCGCGGGGTTCCCCTTAAAATCCATACCAGACCTGATGGGTCTGGTATGGATTTTGAGGGGGACTCCCACGGCATTTTTAAAAAAAATATTGGTTCAGGGTTCTGCTTAATATTCATACCAGACCCAAAGACCCGACAATTCATTATAGCCGCGAGTACTTTTAAATGACTTTTTTCCTTTAGAAATGTCATTTTGCTCTCAGACTGTTCTAAAAATGGGAAACATGCACCACTTAACAGGCACACTATAAACACCCCCCAGGTACCAAATTTAAAGTAATATTTCACTTTTATTGTTTCACTTTAAGCATTATTAAAATCCCTGCTCCCCAAAAAAGTCAGTTTTTAAAACTTTTTTTGCAATGATACATGTCCCCTGGGGCAGGACCCAGATCCCCAAACACTTTTTATGACAATAACCTGCATTTAAGCCTTTAAAATTAGCACTTCTGATTATTCATGTTGATGTCCCATAGACTTTAACGGTGTTCACGTGTTCGAACACATTTTTTGCCTGTTCACATGTTCTGCTGCGAACCGAACCGTGGGGTGTTCGGCTCATCCCTACTTGGAATTAAACATAAGGCCCATTTAGATCCTCGGGATGTGCAGAGACTGGAGAAATTGTGGATTGACAGTTTCTAGATCGGAAAGTTCAGAATAAGCATAGGTATTTTGCCCACCATTTTTATGAACAGGGGAACAAGGGTGGGAATTTATTGGCTAGACAATTAAAGAAGCAACAAGATTCACACCATGTTCACACTCTAAATGCTCATGATAAACAGATAGTGGACACTAAAGCAATAGTAGCTGGATTCCACAGATTTTATAGGACAATATATAATATAGAGACAATTTCTACAGGAGCTGCAGAGGATGGACATGCAGAATTCAGGATATAGTAAAGATTCACCCAGATAAAACAGGCTTTATGAAGGGCCGAGAGGCTAAAGATAACACTATTTGGGCCCTGCATGTACTGCAGTGATTACATAATGGACCAAATCTTAGCCCAAGTGTAATACTTTCAATGGATGCTGAAAAAACATTCGATAGGGTGGGGTGGGAGTTTATGGTCGGAGTCTTGAGGGAGATGGGCCTGAGAGAACGGATGATGGGTTGGGTGATGGCACTATATGCAGACCCTAGAGCAAGGGTTAAAGTTAATGGCAGATTATCAGACTATTTTGAGATACAGAATGGGACTAGGCAGGGGTGTCCACTGTCCCTATTATTATTTGCTATGGTGCTAGGGCCCTTTCAGTGTAAGTGTAAAGCAGGGGTTGTGACCAGGTTAACATGCTGAACAATGTGTTGCTTTTTAAGCAAGGGGTTGGCTTCCTCTAGTGTCCTTTTAATGCTAGTGCTGTCAAAACTTCTCTTTTAATACTTGAGGAAACAGCACTGCAAGGCATTAAGGGAAATGTAGTCCAACGTTCAAGTGACTCATGTGTTTAACTCTCTCTGGAACTACTTACCCACAATGCCCAGTTCACCTACCCACAATGCCACAGAACAGACTGCTGGGTAGGCAAATAAAAGGGACAGGCGTGGCACATTTTCTCTCTCTTGGGATGCCATTCAAAGCCTGCCTGCAGGGAAGTCTGTGTGTGGCCGACAGACTGCGGCCTGGAAGGCGCGGAGCGGAAGTGTGTTCCAGTGTACCAGTGTGTTCTATGTGCAACTTTTCAGTTACCAGTACATCAGTTCTATTATTGATTTACTACCCACTAATCTCCTTACCTGGATTTACAAACACTGCAGTATAATCTATTTAATCTAGCTGAAGAGGAAGAAGAAAAGAGACTTTGTCATTTCCTATACAGCAGGGATCCTCAAACTAAGGCCCTCCAGCTGTTGCAGAACTACACTTCCCCTGAGGCATTGTAAAACTCTGACATTCACAAACATGACTAGGCATGATGGGAATTGTAGTTCCTGAACAACTGTAGGGCCATAGTTTGAAGACCCCTGCTATACAGCATCATAACTTCAGGTTAACAGACCTGAACAGAGTACTGCAATCTAGGGGGGGACCTTAGGTATATTATATGGACAAATGTATTAGATTTTACTGTTGTATGGTACTTGTCTGCAGGTTTGGTGTGTGCTCTGAGGTTGGAGTGGGAAGGTGCTCAATATCAGGGCTTTATCATATTGAGCATAGGTCCCACTCTTTGCCTCTCTGCATATGCTCCTAAAGTGACCATTGAGTTTTGGTCTTCGCACATACTTTTGATTGTTATTACCGTCATTCTTTATATTGTAATGACCCCTGTGTCTAATAAGTTAAACAAGTCTCAACTTGTGTGAGACTTTGGGGGTCATTTACTAAGATGAATGCACTGCGCTGGTTCAGACCTTAATTGGTGTGCTGGATAAATCCTTCATTGAGCATGTGAACCGGCGCACACACAGCAGTACCTACACGCGAGAATGTTTCCAGCGCAATGCCATCACGCTGGTTCTCGGCGAGCTACATCTCGCGCTCCCTGCAATAGGAAAAACACATCTTCCCATTAAAGCAGCATGAGAAAAACTGGCATGGGTTCCACCTCCGGGTGCATACCAGGCCCTTCGGTCTGGTATGATTTTAAGGGGAACCCCCTATGCCAAAAAACGGCATGGGGGTCCCCCCCAAATCCATACCAGACCCTTATCCGAGCACACAGCCCGGCCAGTCAGGAAAGGGGGTGGGGACAAGCGAGCGCCCCCCCCTCTGAACCCTACCAGGCCACATGCCCTCAACATGGGGGATGAGTGCTTTGGGGAAGGGGGGCGCGCTGAGGTCCCCCCACCCCAAAGCACCTTGTCCCCATGTTGATGAGGACAAGGGACTCTTCCCGACAACCCTGGCTGTTGGTTGTCGGGGTCTGCGAGCAGGGGGCTTATCAGAATCTGGGGGAGAAGAGCGTTGTGTCAACATCAGAAGAAGAGAAGAGGGGAGAAGACGACGAAGAAGCCCAGGCCACCGCTAGCAAAAAAGTTGGAAGAAGATAGCGGGGGAGCCCCGGCAGAAGATACTGGAGAGTGACAGAAGAACTGGACAGCGGGAGAAGACCGGGCCACCACTAGCAAAAGAGCTGGAAGAAGATAGCGGTGGAGTCCGGCAGAAGATACCGGAGAGCGACAGAAGAATCGGACAGCGGGAGAAGACCGGGCCACCGCTAGCAAAAGAGCAGCAAAAGAGCAGAAGATAGCGGAGGAGCCAGGCAGAAGAACCGGAGAGCGCGGAGAAGAACCGGAGAGCGCGGAGAAGAACCAGACACCAGGAGAAGAGGCCGGAGAGTGCGGAAAAGAACCGGACACCGGGAGAAGATCCGGAGAGCACAGAGAAGAGGCCGGAGAGCGCCGAAGAGACCTCTGAAGTTGGAAGAAGACCCCGGAGTGGCCTAATAAATTACTTTAAAAACCTGTCTAGTGTGTTTTTTTCTTGACACTTTTCCCCCAGGTGAATGGGTAGGGGTACCATGTACCCCATACTAATTCACATAGGGTGGGGGGGCTGGGATCTGGGGGCCCCCTTATTAACCACTTCAATACCAGGCACTTAGACACCTTCCCGCCCAGGCCAATTTTCAGCTTTCAGCACTGTCGCAATTTGAATGACAATTGCGCGGTCATCCATCACTGTACCTAAACAAATTTTTTATCATTTTGTTCCCTCAAATAGAGCTTTCTTTTGGTGGTATTTGATCACCTCTGCGGTTTTTATTTTTTGCGCAACAAATAAAAAAAGACCGAAAATTTTCAAAAAAAACAAGTTTTTTTTTGTTTCTGTTAAAATTTTTTGTAAATAAGTACGTTTTCTCCTTCAATGATGGGCATCGATGAAGTGGCACCAATGAGGTGGCACTTATGAGGTGGCACCAATGAGGTGGCACTGACGGGCACTGATGATGGGCACTGAAAGGCGGCACTGATGGGCACTGATTGGTGGCACTGATGGGCACTGATAGGTGGCACTGGTATGCGGCACTGATGGGCACTCATAGGTGGCACCGATGGGCACTCATAGGCGGTACTGATGGGCACTCGTAGGCGGTACTGATGGGCACTCATAGGTGGCATTGATTGGTACATATGGGTGGCACTGATGGGTACTTGTGGGTGGCACTGATGTGTGGCACTGATGGGCACTGATAGGTGGGCACTGATGGGCACAGATGGGCACTGATGGGCACAGATGGGCACTGACAGGTGGCACCAATGGGCAATGACAGGTGGAACAGATGGGCAATGACAGGTGGCACTGATAAAACATTGGGGGCGTTGCTGGGCAGATCTTGGACATAATGGTGCCAATCAGTGCCCATTTGTGGGCACTGATTGGCACATATTGGGCACATGTGGATGGCCATGGGGTACATACTTGGCCATCCACATGTTGCCCCTTCCCTGGTGGTCCTAGTGGCGATCCCTGGTGGTCCAGTGTGGTGATCTGAGGGGGGCTGCACTGATAAACAATCAGCACAGACCCCCCCTGCCAGGAGAGCTGCTGATCGGCTCTCCTCTACTCGTGTCTATCAGACGTGAGTGAGCAAGAGCCGATCAACGGCTCTTCCCAATGACAGCGTGATCAGCCGTGATTGGACACGGCTGATCACGTGGTAAAGAGCCTCCGCCGATCAGGCTGACACACCGATCCACCGATAGCCGCGATGCGCACCCCCGGGGGCACGCGGTGGCATGTTATTCTGCTGGAAGTCATATGACGCCCAGTCAGGATAACAGAACCACTTCCCGGACGTCAATCCGCTATAGGGCGGGCGGGAAGTGGTTAAAGGGGGCTCCCGGATTCTGATAAGCCCCCCCGCCTGCAGACCCCAACAGCCCACTGCCAGGGTTGTCGGGAAGAGGCCCTTGTCCTCATCAACATGGGTGCAAGGTGCTTTGGGGTGGGGGGGCCACAGCACCCCCTTCCCCAAAGTACTCATCCCCCATGTTGAGGGCATGCGGCCTGGTACAGTTCAGGAAGGGGGGGTGCTTGCTCATCCCCACTCCCTTTCCTGACCGGCCAGGCTGCGTGCTCAGATAAGGGTCTGGTATGGATTTTTTGGGAGAACCCACGCCATTTTTTAAAAAAATTTTGGCGCGGGGTTCCCCTTAAAATCCATACCAGATCTGAAGGGCCTGGTATGGACCTTGAGGGCCACCTCCACACCATTTTTCTTTTATTTTTGGCGTGCGGTTCCCCTTAATATCCATACCAGACCTGAAGGGCCTGGTATTGAATTTCGGGGGAACCCCACACATTCTTTTTTCTTAATTTTGGTTTCTGTCTTAATGCTGTTTTTATCAATGAACTTTTATGTGTATTGCCGGACCGGCATTTCATTATAGCCGCGAAGTGAACCAGCATAAAAAAAAAAAAAAAAAAAAAAGTTTAGCAGTGAGCCCGTTCAGCCTATGCAAATGCATTTATGTTGCTTGACATTAACTACAATTTTGCCGGCGCAGTGAACCAAAGCATTTGAACACGCGTAAATGCCATTTGAGCATGCGCAGTGCATAAATTGACCTCCCACAGTTCTAAATATACTTGCTGGCGCAGCCGGCTTGTTCGGAGAAAGTTACTTTCTCATTCTATTGTGGCCATATTTGTGACTTGGGCAGTTAGTACTATACTTCCTCACATCACCCCACATCACCCCCATAATTTTGGCACTTCCAGCTTGTTTCAATTTTAAGTTAAAGATGCCGTGCGCCATGTCTATAGTGGCGTACCGATCGCCTCTTCCCGTGCATCAGGAAGAGAATAGTAAATGGGGGATTGCGCTGTGTTACCGGCGCAAATGTTTTGTAAATACGAAAATGTAATTTGCGCACTGGTGTGCGCCACAACTCGTGCTGCAAAGGCTTCATAAATCAGCAGTCCATTTATCTCTTACTACAGCTGGTGAAGTGACGAAGACAAAGATGACGGTAAATATCCAGTACAGTGTGTTATTGCTGTGTCCTTCTTCGCTATTGGGTCTTACACTAACATTGTTATACAGTTGTGCCAAGGGGGTCGAGCTACTTTCTGGGGTTGATAGGCAGAGTGTAGACCCATAACAATTATCAGCAGCTCCTTAGGGGGTGAGTGCTATATAAGATTAGGGGAAATAGGAAGATTAGAGGGATTTGTATTGGATCAATGGAGCATAAGATCTCAGCTTATGCAAATGATCTATTGTTATATCTTTCCTTCCCGCAAGAATCTCTGACTGAATTGATGTTAGAGATAAGTAAATTTGGTCTTATATCTAATTTTGGGGACTCATATCTCATCAGATGTAAAATGCCTATATGACCTTAATTATGGACCCTTGGTGGCTTCTATATCAAAGGATTTGCAGAGATGGAGAAGTCATAATGACATGGTTCAGCAAGGTAAACGCTCTTAAAATGAATATAATTCATAGAATCACTTACATTTTACATACAGTACCTATAGCACTCCCACAGATATTCTTTAAACAGATACAAAGGGCATTTATGATGTTTGTGTGGGTAGACAAACACCCCAGGCTGACATATGAGATTTTGAGGAGACCTAAACAGGAGGGGGGAGTAGGGCTTCCGGACATAGCGATGTACTACAGAGCCATGGACTCGGTGCGTATTATGAACTGGTGCCATGACTCTGTCAGTAAACTTTGGGTGCCCTTGGAGAAGACACTAGCAGGTAGGAATATGGAGGGAGCCCCATGGATCCTGGCCTCTTATAGGGTTTTGAAAGAGTTGAGGGGTGAAAGTGTGGAGGCAATTGCCGCCACTTGCCCATTCACACGTACACGCCTGAAAATTGGGGGTTGGACTATTTCGGCACTTGGTAATTGATCACAATTGATAAGTCATAAAAAAATATAAATTTTAATGAATATAATAACAAAAATACACAGACACTCTTAAAAACAATAATATGTATACACCACAACTAACAAGATACTGACAGGTGACCCCGTAGAGTTTCTGTTGGGGAGGGGGGTATACATGAAATTCCTCAACTGGTTTCATGGTGAAGACCGCTTCTTCAGGAGGGGTTGGTCTATAAAACAGTTCAAATTTTAATATAAAGTACAAAGTACAGCAGCACAGTTAATAGAAAAACATAGTACATTACATAATTTCAAAGGAGAAGACTAGCTCACCCACTCAGACGGGAGGTAGAGGAAAGGAAGGGAAGAGAGGGTGGGGGGGAAAGGGGGAAAAGGGAAAAAGGGGAAGGTGAACGGATAGGGGAGGGAAAGGAGGGGAAAAGGGAAAGGGGGGAGAAAAAAGAGGGGGGTGGTTGGGTGTGTCCCTTTTACCTTCCCCTTTTTTTCCTCTCCCTCCCTCTTTTTCCTCTCCTTACATTCCTACCACCCACCCACCCACCCACCCTTCTTTTTTCTCCCCTCCTTTCCCTTTTGCCTCCCCCTTTTTCCCTTTCCCCCTCTCCAACCCTCCCTTCCCTTCCTCTTTCTCCCCTTTCCATTTTTCATCCCCCCCCTCCCCCCCTTTCCCCTCCCCTTCTTTTTCCATCTCCCTCCCTTCCTCTTCCTTCTTTTTCCCCTTTTCTTTCTCCCCTCCCCTCCCTCTTTCCCTCCCCCTCCTTCCTGCACACATTTTCATGTTCTCTTCACTCCCTCTTAACGTCCACTTCCTATCACATCTGTGTGTGCATCCCAAAACTTCCACAAGGTCTATATACTTACTCTCCATTATCCATCGACCAGATTCTGTTTCTACAATCTCCGTGTCCACCGCGGGGGGGGAATTGTTTGTGTCCTGCAGTCTACTGACCTCATCTGAGTGGGTGAGCTAGTCTTCCCCTTTGAAATTATGTATTGTACTATGTTTTTCTATTAACTGTGCTGCTGTACTTTGTACTTTGTATTAAAATTTGAACTGTTTTATAGACCAACCCCTCCTGAAGAAGTGGTCTTCACCGCGAAACCGGTTGAGGAATTTCATGTATACCCCCTCCCCAACAGAAACTCTACGGGGTCACCCGTCAGTATCTTGTTAGTTGTGGAGTATACATATTATTGTTTGTGTATTTTTGTTATTATATTCATTAATTTATGTTTTTTATGACTTATCAATTGTGATCAATTACCAAGTGCCAAAAAAGCCCAACCCCCAATTTTCAGGCATGTACATGTGAATAGGCAAGTGGGCAATTGCCTCCACACTTTCACCCCTTGACTCTTTCATTCTTAACCTGGATGATGGCACCCCTATTGTATATATAGTAGATTTGTATTTGAGGCTATACTCTCCCATTATTCTTATAGGGGTTTATCGGAATGGGTATTACCTTTAACAAAAACAACACTATCCATATGGGATAGAATGAATAATACTGGAAAGTTTGCCCCTCCAATATCCCCATGATACCATTTGAAGGATTCCCCTGGTTTCCCCCAGGGGAAGAGAAGAGAAGTTTAGATCGATGGGGAATGGATGGAAAGGTTAATTGCGCTGGAGTGGCCCCACAGGGCAAATTGTTACCCTTAATGGAGTTAACTTCAACTGTAGGGGAAATACCAATGGCCACATGGAGATACCATCAATTGGTAGATTTATTTAACAATTGGAAGCATCAGATAAGGCCAGCGAACCCGCTTACTACTTTTGAATTATGGTGTACTAATATATCAGAGCCGGGCCACATGTTGTCCTGAATGTATAAATTGGTTCTGAGTGCCCAGTCAAATGCACAGGGGCTCACTCATCTGATATGGTGTAATGATTTACTCCTACACTGGTTGGCTTATGTGACCTATATTCTACACATATGCAAATATATGTTTTTAAGTCCCATGCTTTGCTTTTGCAAATCTTTTTATATTGTATTGTACAAAAAAATTATATTTTTTAGACATTTCATGTGGTCCAACTTGCCTTTAAAGTCTGAACCCTCAACGTCTTCTTCCCTTTTCTTACTATATATCTTACCAAATATTGGATATTAAATTGTGTATGTGTGCAATAAAACTCATTAAAGTGTATTGTTTCGGGGGGGCGCATGCGCGGAATCCGATGATGGAGGATGTGTAATTCCTCTGCTCCAATCCCCACTGCCTTCCATAGCTCCCACAAAGCGACCGAGCGCTGCATCAGCCATGGGAGAACCCATACTGGACCGCCAAATCTTTCAGGCAACCCATGGTGAAGTACGGCCCAAAGCAAACGGCTCCATCATATACCCCGGAGCTAAGGCCTACACAAACTCTGGACCGCTTACTGCGTAGGCCCGAATCCCCGGCCTCGATTATGCAAAGCACCCTGCCGGCACCAGCGGATGCACACGAGAAGTTAGGAGACATTCCCCTGCTATTTGCACCCACCCCAATCACAGAGATGTCAGCCCCCTCACAGTTGAAATACTGGACAATAAGCTGCAATCTCACTTGCAAAGCCTGACATGTAACATCGCCAGAGAAGTGGGAAAGCTGGCCCAAGAATTGAGGGGGGAGATAACTCACATAGGAGAATGTACTGACACTTTAGAAACTAAATTTGATGACTTAATACAACCGTTCATGTTCTGGAAGAAGACAATGCAGGCTTAAAACAATCTGTCTCCCAACTTCAATCCCAACAAGAAGATTTGTAGAATAGGGAACGCTGTCAGAATCTGCGTATCAAAGGCATTCCCAAATCTGTTGGAGACCGGGACATCCGACCATATCTGTTGAGCCTCTTTAACACCATAGTCCCTCTAATACTTGACATAGAGTGGCGCCTGGACAGAGCACACAGGTCACTGGCCCCTAAGCCCCCTGCAGGGGCAAATCCCAGGGATATCATAGTACGCTTTCACTACTATGATAGCAAAGAAGCCTTAACTATGGCTACCCACAATAAAACACGGCTGGAATTTAAGGGTGCAAAAATACAAATTTTTAGCAATCTATCACCCATAACCCTTGCTTTCGCTCAGTGACCACATACTTGCAAAATAATCAAATCTCATAACGCTGAGGCTTTCCCTTTCGCTTGTCCGCTTCACAAGATGGTACCCAATTCCCCATGAGGGATCTCCAGGAAAGCGAGGCGTTCATACGCAATCTGGGTCTTCCACCGCTACCAGATGAGGAACCCATACCACTCCACCTTACGAGAATGGTTGAAATCCATTGACATGAACAGATGCTCCAAATCCCTTCTTTCGGCTAAACAGAAATTCTATGAGCATGCTAATAAGCCTCATAGAATGTTAGTAAACAAGCTTAAACCATGCCCAATCCATTCCTACCCTGAATTTCTCACACAAAATGATGGAATTCTAACTCATTGCCCACAAACAATGTCTAAAGTCTTTGGGGAATTCTATAAAAAGCTATATAACTGTTTACACACAGACTCTAAACACCTCTTCTCAAGACTAATTCAATACTTTCTTTGATCCTTTAAAACTACACAAATTGTCATCCTCCCAAAAATCAACACTTAATGCTGCTATCACACCAGAAGAATTGGCTGGGGTAATTAAAGATCAGCCATTACAAAAATTGCCAGGACCAGATGGCATGCACTATTTCTATTATAAGACCTTCCTAACAAAAAGTCCCTATTTAATAGATCTTTTTACCTCTCTACAGAAAGGTATCATCCCTCACCCTCAATTCCTACATGCCCACATTACAATCCTTCCAAAACTCAGGAATCCCCCTTCACTACCAGACACCTATACTGTAGACCCATAGCCCTACTCAATTCAGACTATAAAAACTTTACAAAAATCCTAGCCAATAAACTCACCTCTATAATCCCTAAACTTATCCATAATGACCAGATAGGTTTTGTTTCATGTAGACATGCCAGTGATAACACCAGATGCACTATTGACCTGATAGACATACTGGACAAGACTTCCCATTCTGCCCTTATTCTGAACCTATAATATAAAGAGTAGGGGGGGAAATGAAAACCAACCAGGGATGTATGGGGAACCCAACGCTCTGTATCACATCCTAAACAACAATGTATGGAGAAAAGAAGAAAGCCCCAAGGATATTGCAGATACAGAGAGAAGTAAGTAAGGGTATACCCATAAGTAAAAAAGTATACATATTGTATTGGTACAAAAGTAGTGATAAACAATACAGAAGTATCTTGTACAAAAATCACCTAAAAACAATAAACAATAGAACCTGAAAAAAATGAAACAGCCGCTGAGCTGGAAATGCACCACAGATCAAAAACAAGTTTGACTAGTGGGGCATGTGTACCAAAGAACCCAACATGTTTCGGAGAGCAAAGAGAGGGATTTTTAAGGCATGTATGTTTCCTTCTTCAGGGGTAAAAACAGACGTGCTGCTTCATTTCTACTGAAAGAAAAACATATAATAGATAGTGTATGTATTAATATATATATTAATAACAGACCGGTTGGTTTATGGCAACAAAATGGTACATGTGAGGTAAATAAAGGTAGTCTGTACTTACAAAACAGTATTGGTATTTTTACTTTACACACCAGCAGACAGAGCATCGGGACTTGGATATTGCTTGGCCGTATTTTCAAAGTATATACGTGTTTAGGAAAAAACACTCTCATACAGTTGAAAATGGAAGTTGGGAAATCCGAGCTAAGTAGATATGACCAGGATCAGTGGATGCACCCAGGCGGTCCAACAATGCTCACAGGTGTAGTGATCGAATATATTAATGTATCGGGTGGATAGATAGTATTACCGTGGGTGATATGATGTAGAGTGGGTATGAGGTAATTATAATGATGATGATATAAGTACTCTTCCGCAGCAACCCAATTCTTCCAGAGAGATGCACTTTATTGACTTCCAACACAGAACAAAGTCCAAAGTCCACAGATGATAAAGAAATCCGACAGAGGAAATATAATTCAGAGACCCATATTATTCAGTCTTCCCAGCCATGCACAGACAAGCCTCCCCTACACACAGACAAGCCTAACTTCCAAAACCTATAGACTGAATGCCGTGTTATATTCACCAGGCATTGAATGGCTGAGCAATTTGATTGGCCTTTCAATTCAGGACTTTGATTAGCTTTAGTCTTTCAAACAGACAACAACCCCCAGCCGTGAACAGCCGTGAACCACCCCAATTTGCACTCCCGCATATCAACATCAACAAGTCCTCTTTAGATATATGTAATTAGATTAGATTAACATACCACCTGAATACCCTTTGAAATGTTCAAATAGACTTGCATATGATTAACACATCAAAGAGTCTTCAGCTTTTCCCTTGCTATGTTAAAATTCAGTTGGACAATGCAACTGAATTTCTGGTCAGCATGGCACTCCAATACAATAATTGGCCAACATATTACAACATATACCCCCACTTGGGTCGGTTCTAACTACTAGAACTGACCCATAAATCAAACAACAAAAAATATCATTACGATTTAAGGTACTGGATGCTTTACAATGGCTCATATAAAATATGAAGTTGAAACTGGTTACATCTCTCTTCGCCAGCCTCTAAAATATCCCCATGAAACAGTTATTAGATAATATAACTTTTAGACCATGACTGGAAAAGGATTTGGTAAACGTCAGTGGCCCATATAGCTGTTAGGCCTTATTATCACATCAAGATCTTGAATATTGCGCAAAGACGAGCTGATGTCACAGTCCATTCTTCGGTCGGACTTCATCACATCTCTCACCATCTCACTGAAAGTAAACTTGGTATGCTCTGGGAACTCCAATCCACAAGTCCAGGATTCTCTCATCTCCAGGCTCAAGCTTTTCATTTTTAAAGATGCTTTTACGCAAACACTCTACTTTCATCTTTATAGTAAGAAGAACTATCAATGTACCAGCACTCACTTTCAAGGTCAAAAGGTTAACTGTACTACAAACTATTTCCTTGCACTTGACATTCATGAGTCCATCTTGCAAGCATTTTACAATTCACATCTGCTTCTTTCCATTTCCACAATTTGAACAAAGATGACCGGGTTGTGTACCTGTCAAGTACCAGAATTTGTTGATTGCCAGCCACAATTTGCTTTTGTAATTTGCTGTAGGCCGACCCCCCATTGTCTTCAATAAAGCAGTTACTTGGATCATTCAGTCCATAATTACACTTGAATGGTATACCAACATATACATATACCCCCACACGATGGTTCAGATAGAGTCAGCTTCACATCAGTGTTTATCAGATCTTCTGTCCAGACAAAGCGGCAGTGGAAATTCTTGCCAGTATCTTCACCATGAAAGGTAGAAAGGTCTTTTTCATCCATATATGTCATAGCCTTTAGCATATTATAAACAACTGAATCAACAAAGTTTCAAATCATGACTAGAGTGATGAATTTCACTCACCCCTCTTATAAATTTAGGAAAACCACCCAACATACTATAATTTATGCTATGCCAAGCCATTGTGCAGCATCTCACCTTAGATGTTAAATATATTGATCAATATGCATTATGTAATATGTACAGATGTTATGAAAATTATTTTAGGTTAAAATGCTTCTCTTTGGTTTTAAGATAAAGTTCAAGAAATAAAACATAAAGAAAATAAAAAATGAAAAGCAAAATATATCAGGAAAAGGGAGAAAAATTAAAAATTAGGGCATTGAAGAAAAAAGAAAAAAAGGTCCATTGCTTGATGAATTCCGAGAGAGTCCATGAATGCTTTATAATTCCATGTATAGTGATATATTGTCTATTCAGCATTTCTCCCATATTTCTCCCCCACTATTCAATTTCAGACTTCTGCTATTCACATGCAAGCATCTTCAGACATCCCTGAAAAACAAAACTCTCCAACAAAACTAATTAGCAAGGTCCTTAAACATTGTTTGAAGTTAAAACAAAACACTATTTACACATTTACAGTTTGGAGCTAATTCACCCCCATTGCTAGAGAAATGTCATCTGCATTCAAAAACAGATCTGGAGAATGTACACCTTGTACATTCATGACACCCTGTACCCCCTTCAACTGCTGTAATAATTTATCACGTTCCCCTCTCATCTTGTCATACTCAATTTTCAGGTGGTCATATTTCTGTTTTAACTGAGAGAACGGTATCCAAGTCTTGGACCTTTTCTTATTATTTTGTTCAGCTCTGTTTTTCATATTAATATCACCTATGTTTGACCCGGTTTGTCCTCTCTGGGTGTTATCATAGGATATTATCTTCTGATCTTTATGTTCAGTATTTGTCCTAAACAATGTGGCTAAATCAATTTTGACAGCCTGCTCATTTGACTTTCTCCATAAATGGTCTGCTCTCAACAATATGTCTTTTAAATCATGAGGATTTGGGGTAACTAATAAAATATTTTGTTTGATATCTTCATGCAACGCATCTAGAAACATACTCATATGTATCAAGCCCCCACGCTCAAATGCAAGATTATTACCGACCAATAATTCCATAATAGTTGCTATCCTGTGTGACAATTCATAGGGAGATTCATTTTGCATTTGTTGGATCTTTCCATGAATAGTAACATCAGAACGTACACCATACAAAACACATAATAATTCCAGTAATATGTCCCTTGTCCTCAGAGGCTGAATACAGATTTGTTTAATTCTCATCCAAAGACCACTTCCTACAGAATGTTGCAAAACTCTTTCTAAGTCAGATGGGTTGAGATTGTACATATCTCTGACTTGCTGCACGTCACAAAACCATTTTAAAAATCTGTTTAAATCATGGTATGGAACCATTCCTATTTCTTTAAGAATTGCGTCTAATAATTTTGGTTTCAATGGCTTCATTACAAGCTGAACTTCACCTGTATTATTATTATTGTTATAAACTGTGGTAGTCACAGTGGGGGCAGCTGGTAATGAATTATCAGATTTAATATGAGGTTCTGTTTGCTGCAGATTGCTGAATCCAAGATTTGATGCATATCTGCATTCCTGAGATCTCTTCTCTAATTCCATAATTCTTAATTTTAATCTCTCATTTTCCTCTGATAATTCATCACAACGTTTAGATTTCTCAAGTAAAGCTTCTCCAATGGTAACCGCATGCAATTTTAAATTTACTGTCTCAGTGTCTGATTGGTTTTGTAACCTCTCACAAACATTGTTGCTATTATCAACTGCCTTCTGTAACTGGGTAATTTCCTCAACCTTACCATTCAAAGAACTTTCCATTGTTAAACAGCAAGATAACAAGCCCTGTATAATACAAACTTTTCTTTTACTTTCTGAAATTTTGCTATCAAAAACATTTTTCTCTAAAAATTCCTTCATCATCGTCCATGTCTGCTTACATTTTTCTGGAATTTCATAAGGACCGCCATGGCGCTTAATACATTTTAATACCCATCTGTTAACTTTATCAGAACTGACACTAGCTTCACACTGAGTAAGCATTTTGACTATATTACTAATAATTAAAAAAAAGAAAATATTTTACTCACCGCATTAGTTCCTCTATTAGCTTCCAGTTCAGATCTTCTGGTACACGACACCGTCCTTTTCTTTTGTTGTTGTTTCCAGTCTCCAGAGAATAATTCTGGGGTTCCCAACTTGTTAAATTTTGTAGATTAGACTCTCTTATGTCACAACCAGACATTAGAGTCACAGCACAGCTCTTGGTTCTTCATCAGACTTCTGTCCACCTCACAGGATTGTTGTCACCACCGACTTCTGTTACTAAGTCCGAAAATGCTCTTCTGGTCACATGAACGGCACCAGTGTAGTGATTTAGTCTATTAAGTATAAGTGATGATATAAGTACTCTTCCGCAGCTACCCAATTCTTCCAGAGAGATGCACTTTATTGACTTCCAACACAGAACAAAGTCCAAAGTCCACAGATGATAAAGAAATCCGACAGAGGAAATATAATTCAGAGACCCATATTATTCAGTCTTCCCAGCCATGCACAGACAAGCCTCCCCTACACACAGACAAGCCTAACTTCCAAAACCTATAGACTGAATGCCGTGTTATATTCACCAGGCATTGAATGGCTGAGCAATTTGATTGGCCTTTCAATTCAGGACTTTGATTAGCTTTAGTCTTTCAAACAGACAACAACCCCCAGCCGTGAACAGCCGTGAACCACCCCAATTTGCACTCCCGCATATCAACATCAACAAGTCCTCTTTAGATATATGTAATTAGATTAGATTAACATACCACCTGAATACCCTTTGAAATGTTCAAATAGACTTGCATATGATTAACACATCAAAGAGTCTTCAGCTTTTCCCTTGCTATGTTAAAATTCAGTTGGACAATGCAACTGAATTTCTGGTCAGCATGGCACTCCAATACAATAATTGGCCAACATATTACAACAACAGGGATATCCCTAATGGATGGGGACGAACATCTAGTAAAAATAGGGAAATATAAAAATAGTGGTTGGCAATGAGACTTTTTAAATCCCAATATCCCAGACAGCCTATCCTACATCAGCATGTATCCATGGTCACAGGCGGGCATTTTTCAGCTCTGTCACCTAGTACACCCTGTGACTCTTAAAATACACTCCTTCCAGGATCTCCAAAACAGATTTGAAATCCCCAAAAAGCTCTTTTTTTCTTATCTCCAATTTAAACAATATTTTCGTACTATATCATCTTATCTAACCTTAGAAAAACCTAATGCCTTTGAAGTATTATGTGCCCATGGCCAGTATCAACCTGGTCTCATATCTTCTATATACAAGATTCTCCATGAATCAAACCCACCCACGATAAACTCTCATGTATACAGTACATGGGCCAAGATAATTCAGACCCCTATATTCCTCCCTCAATGGCAAAAGATCTGGGACACCATATCGAAAGTTTCCAGAGGTGTGGAGCAGAGAGAGACAGCTTATAAGGTCCTCATGTTCTGGTATAGGACCCCGAAAGCTATTAATAAATATGATCCCTCTGTATTCCAGAAATGTTGGAGATGCCTACAGGATCTGGGAACACATTCTGGGAATGCCTGCTAATCTTACCATTTTGGACCTCGGTCCAATCTCTACTCCAGACAGTGCTAGAGACAGATTTCCTGGTAGACCCGGTCCATTATTTACTAGGCCTCCCAGTTCCTGGAATATCTAAACACGCTAAAAAATTGATGTCTTATATCCTGTTGGCTGTAATACCTACCCACTGGTTATCCTCTAATTCTCCAACACAATCCCAATTGATACTGACCATAGCACAGATGCGTAGAATGAAACGTATGACAGCAGTGATCCATGACTCCTTACCACAATTCTCAAAAATATGGGATCCTTGGGATAACTCTCTATTCAATCCAGAGACAACATCCCATACCTCTGATTAAATGCCATACACACAGCCAGTCTTTACCTGCTCAAATGATCTAATCCTATTTCTATTAATATATATATGCAATATTGAAATCCATAGTGTACCCCCTCCCTTTTTTTTGTTTCTTTATCTACTGTTTAGCTTATGTTCCATTTATTCACGATGTCTTAAGCCCAACCTTGATGACAGTTCTTTTGAATGTTATACAAATTTCTTATAAGATGGACTACACACTATCTAGAGACTGTCATATGTATGTGTTACCATCCACTAAGATATGCTTCTCTTTTTTGTATAAGAAAAAAAGTATAATGTTTGGAGGTTCTAAGTGATTTTACAGCAAAAATACAGATTTTTACTTGTAAACAGATACAGATTTTTACTTGTAAACAAAAAGTGTCAGAAAAAGGCCTGGTCCTAATGTGGATAATGCCTGAAGGTGTTCTTTGGATGTTGAATCTCTCTACGGGGCTAGGCTGTAAAAAAAAGTCTCACACATGTGGTATCATCATAGGAGGAGTAGCAGAATGTGTTTTGAGGTGTAGTTCCAAGTATGCCTATGCCGTGTGTAAGAAATAATTAGTTAATATGACATTTTTCTGAAAAAAAAAACACTTTTTATTTACTTTCTTCATTTTCCAAAGAATCGTGTGAAAAAATTACAACTTAAAAAAACTCTCCATACTTCTTATAAAATACCATGGACTATCTACTTTCCAAAAGTTTGAGGCATATTTGTACAGTCCTGGCATGTTAGGGCCTCAAGAAATGAGATAAGCAGTCAGTACATCAGGATTGATTCATTTTCAATGATGGGTATCATAGCTGGTAGACTCTATAACCTTCACACAGACCAAATAATATGCAATGGTTTGGGTTATTTTTACCAAAGAAATGTAGCAGTAAAAAATTTGGTCAAAATGTATGATTTTTTTTTTTTTGTGCAAAAAAAATAAAAATACAAAGTGGCGATTAAATACCACCAAAAGAAAGCTCTATTTGTTTGAAAATAAAGTGATACAAATGTAATTTGGGACAGTGTTGCATGACTGAGGAATTTTCATTCAAAATGTGAGAGTGCTGAAAGCTGAAAATTGGCTTGGGAAGGAAGGTGGTGAAAATGTCCAGTATTGAGGTGATTAAAGAGGTCACATAGAGCATTAAAAAAAAAGAGATAAAGGATGGGGAAAATGTACCATGATCATGGACATCTTCAAAACCATGAAAAGGTAACATACCAGGGGAAATTTTGAGGTTATTAACCTCTCCTCATACTCCCTTACAGAAGTTAATATCTGTTTTTATCCGACTAGTAGATTTGACAAGTTTGAATTTGCTCAGTGGAAAGTTAAAGGATAAGTTCACATTTAAAATAAATGCATATGTTTTTGCAGGTAAAAAAATAAGCATTTATTTATTTATTTTTTTCCTAGGAGCCTGGAAAGTACCGACAGCTGCTGAGGCTGTGGGTACTTATAGTCTTCCCATTCACAAAATACTGTGAATTAATGACACGTCTGGGCAGGCCGAGCCCCGCACAGCCACTTTTTTTTAAATAGTGACAGCTATCAGGGAGAGAGGATCCCCATTAGCTGTTAAAATGGGGGTCAGGGGAAGCGGGGGCCGGTGCATCTGTAATATGTTAAACTTAAAAAAAGGTTAACTTATCCTTTAAATTGGTGTTATGGTGATATGGTAAACGTTGTATTTCTGTCTTCCATGAAAAGCTGCACAAATATGTGAGAAATGTTCATTACACGGAACCATCCGGTGTCAAGATCTTCTTCAATGAGAGAAGAGAAGTTCCAACCAATCTTGTTATAGAAAGCTGGATTTGTGTTAACAGTACATGTAATTCCGATATTGCAGCTACTATTAAAGGTTCAGACTTTGTGCTCGAAATATTTACCAATCTGAGTAATCCCTTCTTCTGGAAAAGAGGCAAAGTAAGACATTACTTGATTGTTTTCTGTTTGTATTGTTTGCTAAGGAGATTTACAATTAGAATGTATAGGGATTGTTTAGTTTCATATTATGATATACTTGCAAATATACCTGTAATTGAAAGGGGTAACTCATGGAGTAATTTTCTATTCATGGAATCATTTTCCATAATGTTGCAGTTTTCTACTGTATATATATATGGTATAGGAGATCCACCCGAGAAAGCCTTATCTATGTTGTCAACATCCCCATAGATAAATGGAAAAGTGGTTAGTATCACCCAAGTACTTAATGGGACTTTAAGGGCAAGTCACAAAAAACTGCTTCTGAATTTATATAAAACATATAATTGTATTACATCCATGTAAAAAGATATAAAACCATTGATATAGGTGATAAAAACAAAATCATGGGGGCATGGTCTCCTGCCATTCCAAGATGGACGTGTAAGTCAGGAGCTCCCGTCCACGAGGTCCAGGTACTTCAGCTATTCTGCCTAACTGAGCTCACAACTATGGTGAGAACATCCTGCAGTGCCTTGGCAACCCGGTCCCGATCTCCACTGGGTCAGTATACACAGCTCAGCAGGCACATCCCCGAGATCTTTCGGTCGCGGCCCAGGGACAGAATGCAGGCATCACAAACAGCCTCCTCATGTGAGTCCCGCTCCCCAAGTGTCAGCCCCCACCACTCCAGGGCTTGGAGCTTGAGCAGAGTGGAGGCAGGACAGAGACGTCCTCCTGCTGTGAATCTAGATGACCTCTGCAGCGTTGCTGCAGACATCAAGAAACACACTCATCAAAAAGGGGGATGGGAGGAGAGGACGTGAGGACGTAGGGTCCGTCACGGAGGGAGGAGCTCTAGAGTGCTTGCCGGCCGCCGAAGCTAGGAGAGACGCCGAAGCCGCAGAAGATCCACAGAGACACAGCGGGATGAGACGCTCGGTCCCCCAGCAGAAGGAACAAGAGCGGCATTCGACCTAAAGTACTGTGGGATGGAACGTGGAAAGAAGAGCAACCAGGAAGTGGGTGATACACAGCACTGAGGAATGACAGCAGACACGGGGAGACACTGAACCCCCCCCTCGCACTATTGGAGACCCTGCTCATCCCCCGCACCAGGCTGAATAACAACCCCCCCAAAAAAAGTCTGTAAGTACTCCTTGAACCAGGAGAGGGGAAGGAACAAAACAAGGAAGGGCAGAAATTAAAGGTAACCTTTACAGATCTTTTAATAAAATGATGATGACATGCTTGAACTTGTAACGGTCGGGTCCTCTCGGAAACACAGCTATGCACCGGTATACACCTGAGTATTAAGGTATGAGTACCAAAATATATGATACTGAACAGAAATATATGTTTGAAAGACCAGTGATCAAAGAAGCTATAAATATTGATCAAAGTGGTATCAGTAATATGTATGTGTCTGCCTAAAATAGTTCGGTCATAGAAAATAAACAGCACTAAGGGGAGAAGCGTGGTCAACTGGAAAGAAACCTAGAACACCAGCTGCATAGATTGGAGATAAGAGTGATCGGTGTTGCAAGGTCTGGAGTACTAATACACATAAAGCAGGAGGAGAGACCGAGCAACAGCGGTAACTGAGAAGTCTGGATAAGTAATCTATAGGACTGGGTCAGAAGGATTGGTAGACTGGCTGAAGCACTCTTAAATTCTGACTAAGCAGGCGGACAAGGAGGGGAAAAGAGTCAACCCCAGGCACTACACTCTACCCCTAGTCGCCACCCCCCCATACTTTATACATACTTCTCCCTACCTGGGTTAAAGATCCATGTCCCCCCACTGAAGTGGAGGGTAGATTGGAAACTAAGGCTGGGGAAGCGAATAAGAGGGACAAGAAAGAGAGATAAAATGAGCAAAAGTTCATCTAAAGTAACAAGGGGGAACCCCCTAAGTCCCTGAAAGATAAACCTGTGGTTAGCACATTAAAACAATACATGACACAAGGAGCCAGTCCAAGGAGTATGGACACTGAAAGACAAGGTCAAAATAAAGTAGAAAAGAAAAAGGGGGGGACTGATAAAAAAATAGTAGAGACCCCGGAACATTCCAGAGTAGATTTGTCCACAGACAGAGATCAGGACTTCAGTAGAGCTGAAGGCGGCCCACCCGGGACACCCCAATTAACTAAGGGAGAAATGAGCGAGATGCTCCTGAGAATGGAAAATTCGATAAAGAAAGAATTTCAAAATCTGAGAGAAGATTTGGGACACTTATTGGAAAGAGTAGAGACTACGGAAAAAATTATAGAAGAACAAAAACAAGAATTAGAAAATCTCAGACAGCAAGTTAGAAGAACACAACAAAATCAAAAAATAATATTATATAGATTGGAAGACCAGGAGAACAGGAGTAGACGAAAGAACATCAGGATTCACTCAGCTCCAGAAAAAGAAGGGGAAGATCTGAAGAAAATGATTAACACAATATTTGGACCCCTGTTAGACAGAGGAAGAGAAGATTCCTTAAAGATAGAGAGGGTACATTGAGTGGGGTACGCCCGAGACTCGAGGACAGAGCGACCGAGGGACATTGTTGTTAGATTCAGTTTCTATGAAGATAAATGGAAAATCTGGAAGAACCTGAGAGGAAAACCACCTATAGTAATCGAGGGAGTGGAAATTCAGATCTATGCAGATCTAGCTCAAGAAACTTTGTCAAGAAGAAGATTACTTAAGCCATTACTGGATATATTGAAAACACAAAATATTAAATATAATTGGGGATTCCCGGCCTGTCTGAATGGACATAAGGGAGTAAGATCTGGTAGACTACGTTTCCCAAAAGACCTAGAAGAATTCTGTAAGATTAGATATACAGGCCCCAGAACTACCAGGCTGGACGACAGAGGATTAAGGGGACTTCAACAGGAGGACTGTCCTATAGAATTGGGTTATAATGGAGGGGTGGGGGGGGTGGAAAATTGTAGGAAAAGGAAAATGAGGCCGTGTCAAAGAGTATAAAAGGACCGGCTGGGCTACCGCACTCCAGTAGCCAACTTGAGGAGTGGGGTGGAGAGGAACACTCGGAGCTCCACCTTAGGACATAGGGATTCAGAAAGGGCCCAGATGGAGACCCTGGATGACCTTAGGAGCTCGGAGGGGCCAATTTGGGTAGGGAGAGGGGGGGAGGGTAGGGAGGAGGGGGGAGGAGGAGGGGTGGGGGGAATACAAGGTGCAAGTGGAAAAAAAAGGAAAAAACAGGGGAAATATCTCAAACTAAGCTAGAGGAGCATAACCAACAGAAATGTAATAAAAATGACAACACTTAAATTTATGACATACAATGTAAAAGGTCTGAACTCACCCTCTAAAAGATACAAAATACTAAAAGAACTGAAGGGATATGGGGCAGGAGTAGTGTCATTACAAGAAACCCATTTAACCTATGAATCAAATATCAGATTGTGGTTTAAGGATTTTCCAACGTGGTAGCATGGAGATACAATTTCCAATAGAGCAAGGGGAGTGGCAATAGGATTAGCTAGAGATATACAATTCAACCTAGAAGAAAGAATGCAGGACACGGAGGGAAGATTCCTCTTCTTAAAGGGGACATTGGGGGAGTTGGAATGCACCATAGCTAGCATATATGCCCCTAATAAAAATACTAATACTAATACTAATAAAAAGAAGAGTCAAAAAGAAGTTCTATGAGAACCAATTGGTTGATATCTGGAGGATAATAAATGGTAGATCAAAAGATTATACGTTTTACTCCCCTGTACATCAGACGTAATCTAGGTTGGACTACATAATGATAGATCATGGACTGTTAGAAAGGGTAGTAGACGCAAAAATAGGAATCACCACACTGTCAGATCATTCCCCCGTAGAAATGGAAATGCGAATCTCTCAAACTCAGAGACAAGCCCCTTTATGGACAATAAATAAGGACCTACTAGCAGATGAGGGTGTAGCCCAAAGGGTGGAAGAAGAACTTAGACAATATTTGAAGATAAATGAAACAGGAGATGTCTCAGGGGCTATGGTCTGGGAGGCTCATAAGGTGTACATAAGGGGAATATTAATAAAAGAAGGTGCTAGGAAAAAAAAAGAAAGGAAAGATAGAATAAGAAACCTCACAACAGAAATATTTAACACTGAACAAGAACACAAAAAACAGAGAGGACTACAAAAAGAAACATACCAAAGGTTGATAGATAAACGGGATGAACTGAAAAGTTTGATTGATCAAGAAACAAAAGAAAAATTCTTCCTAATAGAGAAAGAGAGATATCACTGGGGGGGATAAAACAGGGAAACATCTGGCCAGAATGTTAAGGAAAAAAAAAACTCGTAATTTTATAGGAAAGATACAGTCCAAACAGGGCTCAATGCTTTATGAAACAAAAGGAATAGGAGAAGTCTTCCAAAACTACTACAAAGAACTGTACGAAGGAGAACAAAACAGGGGACAGAAAAAAAAAGTAAGATAAGGGAATTCTTAAAAAACGCAGGGATACCTAAGATGCAGGAAAACGATAGGGAGGCTCTAGAGGAATCAATTTCGGAAGAAGAAGTAAAGGAAGCGTTATCTGAGACAGCACAAGGGAAAAGCCCAGGTCCAGACGGATTCACCGTATATTATTATTAAAAATTTAAGGATATCCTGATTCCGAAGATGTGTCAGTATATGAACGGGCTGGGAAGAGACTTCGAGCTGAGTAGGAAGGCACAAACAGCATTGATTACGGTAATTCCAAAGGAAGGGAAGGATGCGACCCTTTGCTCTAGCTACAGACCAATATCGCTGCTAAATGCAGACACAAAGATCTATGCAAAAATACTGGCAAAGAGGATGAAAGGACTAATGAATACAATAGTCCACCCTGACCAGGTAGGGTTTGTAGCAAGAAGAAAAGGTAAGGACCACGGGGTGAGAACCCTGCTTCTTCTCCAGAAGATAAAGGAGGATGGGGCCTCAGGTCTGCTTCTGTTGAGCGACGCTGAAAAGGCATTCGACAGAGTAGACTGGGGGTTCATGTTCCAAACCCTAGAAGAAATGGGAATAAGCCCAATGATGTTGAAAAGAATAAAAATCCTATATAGACAACCAAGAGCAGCAATTAAGATCAATGGGGCAATCTCAGAATTTTTTGAGATGAAGAGGGGGACAAGACAGGGGTGCCCGCTGTCCCCACTCCTCTTTATCCTATCGTTAGAGCCGTTCCTCGCAACAATTCGTAATGACCCCGAAATCAAAGGATTTAGGGTGGGTAATGAAGAACACAAGTTATCGGCATTTGCAGATGACGTACTATTCTATATAACTAAACTTGAGAGAACGCTGCCAAAGCTAATTAGAACAATTAAGCAATATGGAGAACTAGCAAATTTCAAAATTAATATGGGGAAATCAGAAATTCTAAATATAAATTTAGGAAAAATAGAAGAGGACAAGCTGAAGAAGGAATTTCAATTTTTATGGAAAAAAGAGATAAAATATTTAGGAATAAAACTAGCTAACTCCCTGGAGAAAATATATAAAAGGAATTATATCCCCCTACTGGATGAAATTAAGAAAGAAGGAAGAAAGTTACAGATTAGACCAATATCCTGGATAGGACGTATAAACGCTATTAAAATGACTCTGCTTCCAAAAATTACATATAAATTCCAAATGTTACCTATAGGACTACCATCATACTACCTCAGAAAACTTAAAACAATATTAACAAACATCATTTGGAAAAATAAGAAGCCAAGGGTATCCTTAAAGATATTAAGACAGGAGAAAAAAAGAGGGGGACTGGCGGCTCAGGATATTGTAACATACTATAAAGCAATAATCTCGTCTTGAGAGATAGAATGGGTAAGGGATAATCAAGAAAAAAGATGGGTAAACATAGAAAAATTTTATAGTAAGACACAGTTAGGAGTAATTATTTGGAATCCCCCCCAACATAGAACGTTAGATGAAAAAGCACATGTGTTAACACGGGTGGTACTTAGGATGTGGGATACGATTTATAGGCAATTAAATAAAACTTATAACTCACCATTACTAAGATTAAAAGATAACAAGTTTTTTGCCCCGGGGAAAGTGAATATAGGGGGGATAAAGAATGATAAGGTGGAATTAAGGGAGATAATTAATAAGGTAAAAATTAGGACACTTCATGAGCTGCAACTGAACACAGAAACATGGGTGATTAATGGATGGAGGTATTCACAATTAGAAAGGTTTGTTAAAAAGTTACCACAGCCTTCACCATAGCTAAATCTACCCATAAGATTAGTCTATTCGCGGACGACATAATCATGATTTTAACCAATGTGGAGACTTCCCTGGCTTTGGTACATACAGCACTGGATATGTTCAATAAAGTATCTTACTATAAAGTGAATGAGAGTAAATCTTATATAATGGGTTTAGGCATTGAAGCTAGCCTACAAACTAAACTAAGTTCACAATTCCCATACTCATGGGAAAATAAAGGGATAAAGTACCTGGGTATTATCCTAACAGCAACAACAGACAACTTAGTAAGAGATAATTTCACTCATTTCCTAGAAACACTACAAAAGAAACTAGCGGAGCTAGCTAGAGTGGAACTGTCATGGGCAGGACGATTAGCAGCATTCAAGATGATGATTCTGCCACAGCTGCTATATCTATTTAGAACACTACCAATTCCTATCTCCAATTCCTTTTTTGACAAAGCACAGGCCCAGATCAACAGGTATCTATGGCAAGGCAAGAAGGCTAGATGCTCCTTTAGGAAACTAACTAACTCTAGAGATGCTGGGGGCATAGGACATGTCATGTTAAAAGACTATTATATAGCGACAATTCTCTCACAAACAAAATTTTGGTTGTCCCAGCCACAGACTCACAGATGGCTAGAATTAGAAGAGGCGCAGACACTTGGATCTAAACTAGCAGATCTTCTGCTGTCCAACAATATCCAACCGCATACCCAGACATACTTCTCACCCACAATGGATGCTACACTAATGGCTTGGAAGCTGTTCACATCGTTCGAATTTCTGAACCAAGCAACCAAAAACATACCAATCACGTTAACTAGTCTCACCTTAGTCATACCAAATCTACACATAACACATTGGGCGCCTAAAGGCATACTAACACTCGAAGATCTCATGCTAGGCACAACACCCAAAACATTTGAGACCTTAAAAAAACAGTATGATCTGCAGGAAAAAGATCACTATAGCTACCTCCAGATTTCTCATCTACTTCAAAAACTCACGAGCACATCCATTAAAGTGCCATGGCGAGTATACCTCTATTTCACAAATACAAACACCATAAAAGGTATATCTTTATTTTACAATTTGCTAAACAATAAAAACGTATTTGTTAAAACCAACAACATTATCGAGTGGGAACGTGACTTGGGCATAACCTTTACTGAAGACAAATGGCAAAAAGCCTTGCGCAACACACTCACCGCTACCAAGTGTGTAGGCTTATGGGAGACTACCTAAAAGATAACACTAAATTGGTATTTAACTCCTTACTGAATATCCAAATTTGCTAAACAAGCCTCACCTCTATGTTGGAGACAATGTGGAAATATAGGCTCACATATACTGTGGTACTGTCCAATTATTCGCCCATTGTGGCAAAAAGTGTTTGATTTAATCTCAGCGATAACTGGTTTTACAGTTACCCCCGAAGCAGCTGTGGCAGTTCACTCATTAGAATTAGAGAGTTTTCCAATTGTAACTAGGACTATAGTCATTCACATATTACTCAGTACTAGATTGGCACTATTGAGACACTGGAAAGACATTAAACCTCCCACTTTCCAAGAGATAGTTGAACTAACTAATACGCATGCATCTTATGAACTTATGTTTGCAGCAGCTCAAGGACAATATCAGAAATCGCAAACCAAATGGTCCAAGTGGCTCTCATGGTATTCCATTCAATATAAAGATTGAAGCCCTTAATGTACTGAATACCTGTATCTTGTATATTCACAAAGCACATATTGCTGCTCTTTTCATGTTTTGTTTTCCTTTTGTTTATGTCTTGTATTTTCTATTTCTGCTGCTCCTCCTATTTGCCGTTCTCTCCCTTTTTGAGATCACAACGGCCAAACTACACCCGGTACGACAAAGTTTTAGAGTGCCGGGACTTTCAGTATATCTGCTAGCACCCATTTGGTACAAAAACACGATATAAGTCACATTGTGCATCAAATATGTGTTACTGAGTACAACATGATTCTCACCAATGGTGCACACATACATATAGTAAGTTGAGTATTATTGAACCATTCTGAAATGTACAGTGTGGAATTTACCAGTGATGCTACAGAATGTTCGTATGTTCCATAGAATGTTCATATGTTAGTATAAATAAATATGTAATGTTTTTATACATTAATAAAAAACTATTGAAACTAAAAAGTTACCACAGCCAATAAGATCAGGAAAAGAACTGACGGGGTTGGAAAAACTATGCACTTTAGAAATCACAAAAAACACTATATCAAAATTATACAAATTACTATTAGTAGAGGATGAAATAGAGCGGCCCACTTATATTAAACAATGGGAAAAAGAGTTGGGGACACAGACAGAGTTAATCACGCTAAAAAAGATTATGAACCTTACCCATAGTTCGGTGATAGATGTAAAAACAGCCAAGATGAACTATAAGTGTTTAGCGAGGTGGTATGTAATACCAGAAAGGGCCAGTAAATATCAAAAAGAGATGTCGGCAGACTGTTGGAGAGGATGTAAGGAGGCAGGCACAATGGCACATCTGTGGTGGAAGTGCCCGAAGATCCAAAAATATTGCGAGAAGGTTTTAAGTATGGTCAAAGAGATTACTGGGAAAGAGGTGAAAAAAGAGTCATGGTTGGTGCTCTTCCACGGCAGTGATGAGAACGAGAAACAATACAAAGCCTCGTTAGTACCACATTTAATTATTGCAGCAAAAAAATGAATCCTTAAAAACTGGAGGGAGAAAGAAAGTCCACAGATTTGGGAGTGGATAAATGCCGTGAAAGAAACCCACACCATGGACAGGTTCCTGGGTAACAAGGAAGAAATGTGTGAGGGGAGGAAAGACAAATGGAAGTGTTGGAGAGAGTTTAAAAAAACATGGAGTTATGTAGAGAAAATTAGGATTTAGCGGAGTTATTCATGGAAGGTGTACTTACACAAGGGGAGGGGGGAGGGAAGGGGAAGGTATAGATTAAACTATTAAGGGATATGGGTAGGTGTGACAATATAATAAAGGTTGAATTTTTAAAAAATACTATTTTCGGGAGGGAGAGGGAGGGAGAAGGTCATATAGGGAAAGGGGGATCAAAATACTTGTTGGGGATTGTAACCTTTCCATCCCTCGCTCCTCAATATTTTTATATTGTTATGAAAATTAGCCACAGTGATGTGAAGAACAGAACAAGAGAGACGTATATGAACGGAAAATTTGATTGTTGTCTTGCTAATTATGAAACTGAGTGGTTAAAAAAAAAAAAAAAAAAAAGAAACACACTCATGGCAGCCATTTCTGACATGAGGTCTGAAATACAAGCCATGTCCCTTAGAGTGGAAGAGGTAGAAATAACGCAAGTGCGCCATGACTCATCTTTATGTCATGTACAGCAGAGTCCCATGCCATCCATCTTAGAGAAATCAATCGCTACATGGAGGATCTAGACAACTGCGAAAGACATCGCAATCTCCGGGTAAGAGGAGTACCAGAATTGATCGACCCCAGTCAGCTCTCCCAAATGGTCACTACCATCTTTAATGACCTACTAGAAAGATCCCCAGACACACTGATTGCCTTTGAGCGTATCCACAGAGCACTGCGCCCAAGGGGTAGAGACACAGACCATCCCAGAGACATGGTATGTTGTTTCATGGATTTTCCACTAAAGGAAGAAATCCTCCGCAAAGCAAGAAATCACAACTGTCTTTCCAGGGAACAGTGATAAAGATAGACCAAGATCTGTCAAACATCACTTTGCAATGCAGACGGAATTGTGGCCCTTACTGGATATCCTGAGGGCCAGGTCCATAATATACCAATGGAAATTCCCCTTCAGCCTTTCAGCTTCACATCAAGGCCATACAGCAAACCTTAGGGTACCTGAAGACCTGGAGCATTTCTGTACCACATTGGATATTCCACTATTCGATCTGCGATCTGCGGGCAACTTCGGTATTGGTTGCTGCCGCCCTCATCCTCTACCTCCTCACTACCCACTAAGAGACCTCTTTCCTTTACATACATGACACAGAGACTTAAACTCCATGTTTTATTCCCCACCACCCGTGGTAGTACTGCATGACTTTTAATTCTGATACCTGTCTGAAATGCCCCGAACTCTCGGTGACCATGCTGATACGGTCTCACAAGCCAGGAAAATCTCCCTCTCATACTCGCTGGAAACAACACCAGGCTGAAATCCATCTATCCTTTTCCTTCTACTTCCACTAACCAGTCAGCCAGGGATATAGACAATGCATCCCAAGTCTGCTTACCCCACACCTGTAAAGCAACAAACCCCACCACTAAACCTATGTGCTTGTAACAAGCCCCTTTGCTCACTCGGTTCCACTCTCCCGACACTCCTCTGCAGCTATTGAATCAGATTGCAACGTCTGATGGTTCGGTCATCCAAAGCTGCGGGACTAGAACTACAGCTCTGTGCCATTCTAGTCCAGTTGTGATAGCTCAGAACAAACACCAGGCAGGCTGTATGTAAGTTCAAACAGGAATCTCTTTTATTGCAAAATACAGGTTTTTATACACTCAAAGTGGAGGTGCAGACCTCCTGCTCATATTACTCTAACAATACAGCTGTAACCTAATTAACCTAATTAACATGAGCTAATTAACTAATCCCTTTAGACAGCCTAGATAACTCAGACATGACTGTTAGGCCAGACTGGCCGTCTTGTAGTTCAGAAAATCCAATCAAAATTATCACAATCAACATAGACTCTTCTTCAGACAATAGCAGAGTTATTTAACACAAATAACAATGGGGATCTAATGACTCTTAGATCCCATAGTAGACTTATTTACAATCCACATTTTAGCAGACAATAGACAGACAGGTGTTGGAATTTACATCAGCATCTCCTAACAGTATCTGTCCCAGCATTATGAATCAGCCATTATTCCAATATGGCAAATCCAGAGTCCCCAGGGTCTGTGTGTCCTGGGGGACTAGGACCCGAATCCACAGTAATACCACCTCAAGGGTCCCCAGGCATACAGCTCACCAAGAGCACCGTTCCCCCAAATGAAAGGGCCCCCGATTGATCTGCAAGAGGCTAGCATACAGTCCCCTCCAAAAGTCTCTTTCCCGGCTAGGTCTGTCACACTGCTACTTTCCTCTTCTCTACAAATCCTACACCGTGCACTTTACACTTGAAAGAATGCACCTCGCCTGACTTTACTAGGACCTGAGACATGTATTTCAAGTCAACCAACATGTATTTCAAGTCAACCAACCTCTTTTTCCTGCCTCAGATAAAAGTGGTACCTAGATTTCTAGAATCTCAGATATGAAAATGCTGTCTGGAGTCTGAGGGATATATGCTCAGGTAAGGAGTCCACAACGTCCTAACTGCTCTTAGACACATACCACCTACAGGAGCAAAAACATTCTCCTAACTAGAACACTATACTCACCTCCCTCTTTGAACTAAAGGGATTTATACACAAAGTAGGACCCCCCGGACCGGGGCTGAGCATATCCCCCCTGGACTCGAAAATGAAAATGATTACCCAAAATTGATTACCTGCAATTCTCACAGGTATAAGTACAACTATTCATTATCGAGTTATTCTTGCAGTCAATGTTCTGATTATTGTTCATTTTTCTACTCTGTGTCATGTAGACCTTAGTTCTCAAGTTAAAACTTTCGTGTTAAAAATTTTCAGATCTCAAGTTTCAGGTTATTAGTTTAATGCCTTTATACATCTCTGACCTACATAATGTCTTTTTACCAATGCCATTCACGCTCATGACCTAAGTCTGGCTAAAACTTCCAAATGAGATATGGTATGATCTCACTGACTCCAGACTTTCATACACTGAGCCGAAGACCCCAACTTGACTACCTCTACCACTCCAAACACCTTTCCTCTCACCATGGTAACAAATCTCCTTCCTATTGTCAAAAGGGACCAGTAGGAAAACCATTTTTCCTGCCTGGGCTCCAACAGTGTGAACTCTCAGTACCTCACGCAACCTGATTGACCTCACAGGGACACAGAACTCCCTCCTCTGGTTGAACGTCACCTACTACCCCCACACACAGCGGACTCTGGTAGATACCACTGACCTGAACCGATTCCCTCGGCTCTTTAAGTGGGATTACAGGACAACCTCCACAACCGGTATAACCCCCTGACCACCCCACTTGGACTTCCCACACACCTTTGACCCTTACCACCTGCCTTCCCAAACCCTTCCTAGTCCCACTCCCTCTCCCCCATCCTCTCTTCTCACCCCCCTGTCACTAATCCCCCTCCATACTCCCCCGCCTCTGACTTCCCTACTTTAAACTAACGCAATTGAATGCCAGCCCCGTCATACATCCAACATGGCACGACACAAACTACAAATCTCTGACCTTTCCTTGAAAATACTCTCCCTCAATGCCAAGGGTCTGAATACCCAGAAAAATGCTCACAACTACTAGCCAGCATGCGCAGCTCGAAAGCATGTGGTTTTCCTCCAGGAAACCCATTTCTGTACTAAAAACATGCCAAAACTGAAAAACTACTTCTTCCCCGACAGCTACCATGCCACTTCCCCTGTCTCAAAATCTAAAGGAGTCTCCATACTCCTATCAAAAATGTACCCTTTCAAATTACAGATACCCTCCTTGATGACCAGTGAAGATTTATCTTCCTTAAGGGCACTTTCAGGTACAGGCCAATCACACTAGCAAACATATATAGCTCCAATGCATCCCAAATCCCCTTTTTTCGAGCATTAACAAGACATTTATTGACCTTCCAGGAAGGTATCTTAATCCTAGGGGGGGGATTTTAATGTCCCATTAGACCCTCACCTAGATACCTCCTCAGTTAAGTCCCATCTACCATATAGGGCACTAAAGCAAGACGCTGTTACTCCATGACACCTGGTGAACCCTCCATCCGAAAGACAAAGACTTCACCTTCTTTTCTGCCCCCCACAACAAATACTCACGCATTGACTACCTCTTTCTCACGTAACAGGACCTCCCAACCCTGACGGCAGCACCCATAGAACCAATGACGCTCTCTGACCACCACCTTATTTCAATGACACTTACCTTCCCTGACAACTCAACCATACGTACATATGGAAACTAGATCTGTCTATCCTGACTGACAAATTAAAAGAACAAGAGATTTGTAACTGTCTAATTAACTACTTCGCTGAAAATGACACCCCAGACACACTGAAACTGACACAATGGGAGGCACACAAATGTGTTGTACGAGGAAAACTGATTTCTTTAGCAGCTGTGCTTAAGAAGGAAAAGCAAGCTAAACTTGCTACCTTATTCACCAAATTTCAAAAACTAGAATCACTACATAAACGTAACCTAGCTCAACAAACGCACTCCGAACTAATCAAGACTTATGCCGCGTACACACGGTCGGACTTTCTATCCTACTTGGTCCGGCACACTTTCCGACGGACTTTGTCCGCCAAGTGCGCCGGACTTTAAAACGGACGGACTTGCCCACACACGCCGGGACTTTCCGGCGGGCTAGGTCCGCCCGTCTTTCCGACGGACTTTCGCCGGAGTTCCGGCGGACTTTCAGAATGAACGGACTTGCCCACACACGGACAAGTCCGTTCATTTTGAACGTGACTGAGGTGCGACGGGACTAGCTAAGGATGTCAATCTTGCCGCTTTTATCGGCGAGATTGACACCTTGCGAGCCCCGTTGCGAGGCATACCAGGCCCTTAGGTCTGGTATGGATTATAAAGGGAAGCCCCTACGCCGAAAAAGCGGCGTGGGGTCCCCCCTAAAATCCATACCAGACCCCGATCCGAGCACGCAGCCTGGCCGGTCAGGAAAGGGGGTGGGGACGAGCGAGCACCCCCCCCCTCCTGAACCGTACCAGGCCGCATGCCCTCAACATGGGGGGTGGGTGCTTTGGGGGAGGGGGGCGCCCGTGGGGCCCCCCCACCCCAAAGCACCTTGTCCCCATGTTGATGAGGACAAGGGCCTCTTCCCGACAACCCTGGCCGTTGGTTGTCGGGGTCTGCGGGCGGGGGGCTTATCGGAATCTGGGAGCCCCCTTTAATAAGGGGGCCCCCAGATCCCGGCCCCCCACCCTATGTGAATGAGTATGGGGTACATGGTACCCCTACCCATTCACCTAGGGAAAAAGTGTAAGAAATAAAACACACTACACAGGTTTTTAAAATATTTTATTAAACAGCTCCGGGGGGGGATCTTCCTCCGGCTTCGGGGGTCTTCTTCCGGCTTCGGGGGTCCCTCCGCTTCATCTTCTCCCGGCGTCCGGTTGGTTCTTCTCCCGGTGTTCCAGTTCTTCGGCCGGCTCCTCTGCTGTCTTCAGGTAGCTCTCTAGCCAGCAGAGGTCCGGACTTCTGGGCTTCTGGGCTTCTTCTCTTCTCTTCTCTTCTCTTCTCTTCTCTTCTCTTCTCTTCTCTTCTCTTCTCTTCTCTTCTCTTCTCTTCTCTTCTCTTCTCTTCTCTTCTCTTCTCTTCTCTTCTCCAGATGTTGACACGACGCTCTCTCCGGCTGGACTGCTCTCCGAGGGCTGCGTTGTGACTTATATAGGCGGAGACCCCGCCCCCTTTTGATGTCACAGTCCCTGGGCATGCTGGGACTGTGACGTTTTAGGGGGCGTGGTCACTGGGTGATGTTGACCACGCCCCCTAAAACGTCACAGTCCCAGCATGCCCAGGGACTGTGACATCAAAAGGGGGCGGGGTCTCCGCCTATATAAGTCACAACGCAGCCCTCGGAGAGCAGTCCAGCCGGAGAGAGCGTCGTGTCAACATCTGGAGAAGAGAAGAGAAGAGAAGAGAAGAGAAGAGAAGAGAAGAGAAGAGAAGAGAAGAAGCCCAGAAGCCCAGAAGTCCGGACCTCTGCTGGCTAGAGAGCTACCTGAAGACAGCAGAGGAGCTGGCCGAAGAACTGGAACACCGGGAGAAGAACCAACCGGACGCCGGGAGAAGATGAAGCGGAGGGACCCCCGAAGCCGGAAGAAGACCCCCGAAGCCGGAGGAAGATCCCCCCCCGGAGTTGTTTAATAAAATATTTTAAAAACCTGTGTAGTGTGTTTTATTACTTACACTTTTTCCCTAGGTGAATGGGTAGGGGTACCATGTACCCCATACTCATTCACATAGGGTGGGGGGCCGGGATCTGGGGGCCCCCTTATTAAAGGGGGCTCCCAGATTCCGATAAGCCCCCCGCCCGCAGACCCCGACAACCAACGGCCAGGGTTGTCGGGAAGAGGCCCTTGTCCTCATCAACATGGGGACAAGGTGCTTTGGGGTGGGGGGGCCCCGCGGGCGCCCCCCTCCCCCAAAGCACCCACCCCCCATGTTGAGGGCATGCGGCCTGGTACGGTTCAGGAGGGGGGGGCGCTCGCTCGTCCCCACCCCCTTTCCTGACCGGCCAGGCTGCGTGCTCGGATCGGGGTCTGGTATGGATTTTAGGGGGACCCCACGCGGTTTTTTCGGCGTAGGGGTTCCCTTTATAATCCATACCAGACCTAAGGGCCTGGTATGCCCCGCGCTCGCCGCAATAGGAAAATGTGTTTTTCCTATTGCAGCGAGCGCGAGATGCAATACCCTGCCCTCGTGTCGTATCCGGTCCGTCGGACCAGCATACACACGAGCGGGCTTTCCGTCGGACCAGCACACACACGAGCGGACTTTCCGCCTGAAACTGAGTCCGGCGGAAAGATTTAAAACTTGTTTCAAATCTAGGTCCGGCGGGCTTTTGGGAAGAAGTCCGCCGGAAAAGTCCGCCGCCGCCCACACACGGGCGGATTGTCCGGCACACTCTGGTCCGCCGGACCAAGTATGCCGGAAAGTCCGACCGTGTGTACGCGGCATTATACACTCATACAAGAAGAACTAAACCTCAACCTCAAAAAAAAATACATTTTGTCCCAGAAACTCTTTTACGAGCATGGAAACAAGTGCAGCCATCTCCTTGCACAAGCACTGCTTAAGAAAAAAGTCAACAACACGATACACCGACTACACTCTCCTACAGGCAAAACTCTCACAAACAACATTGACATAGCAAAGGAATTTGAAAATTACTAATCCTCCCTATATGACCTCAACACATCCAACCCCCCCCCCCACGACCCCACCCTCCAAACGAGCCAGTGAAATTAACTCGTTTCTAGACCAATTTTCCCCAGGGAAAATTTCCAAAGACACAGCAGCTACGCTTGACTCCCTGATCACCTCTACAGAATGGAACAGGCAATTAAACAACTAAAGCCCGGAAAGAGCCCAGGACCAGATGGTCTTTCCGCAGTATACTAAAAGACGTTCTCAAAAACCCTTCAAACACCCTTTTTAAAAGCCTTCAACTCTCTCTCCCCCTCAAACTCCCTCACTTGAGGGATGTTGGAAGCCCATATAGTGGTCATTCCTAAAGACGACAAGGATCCCACACAGACAGGAAATTACAAGCCAATCTCACTGTTAAACGTGGACATTAAGTTATTTTCCAAGATACTAGCAGACTCCTGCCACTCCTTCCCTCCATCATCTCTCAAGACCGAGTAGGATTTATCCCTGGCCGTGAAGCCAGGGACAACACCATTAAAGCTATCAATCTTCAATATCTGTTAACACAAACAAACCAAAAATGCTTCTTCCTATCACTGCGGAGAAGACATTTGATAGAGTGTCTTGGGACTACATGTCAGCGGTCCTGCAAGCCATAGGCATAGGCCCACATATGTCTGGCCTGATCCTTTCATTATATGCAAGCCCTTCAGCTAAGGAAAGGGTCAACAACACTCTGTCAAATGCCTGTCCTATCCGCAATGGAACGGGACAGGGCTGCCCATTGTCCCCTATTTTCTTTGTACTTAACCTGGAACCATTTCTCTGCAAACTGAGATTTAAGTATAAGTATGCCACATTTGCAGATGACATACTGTTATTCCTAACAAATCCATTGACTACACTACCAATAGTACTGTCAGAATTTAAACACTTCCAACTCCTTTCTAACCTCAAAATTAATCTCACTAAATCCTTTTCCCTTAATATATCGCTACCCCAAAACCAGGTAGACTAGTGCAAAGAGAATTTTCATTTTCAGTGGAAGCATGACTCAATCACATACTTAGGCATCCAAATCCCTTCCACACTCTCAGATCTATATGTAAAGAACCACTTCCCCCTTCTAAACAAACTAACCTCTGACCTCAAAAATAGGAACAAAACAATATTCTACTGCACAGGTGTCAAACACAAGGCCTGCGGGCCGAATCCAGCGCTCCAGGCCATTTCATGTGGCCCTCGCACCTCTACTGCAGCTGCAGGAGAGCTCCAGCACTCCTCTGGTCCTCCTCCAGACCCTTACTTTCTGCTTTCAAGCAATGCATCCAGCTTCTTCCCAGCAGCAACATAAGGAAAGGGGGGAGCACTGTGATGTAAGGGAGAGTGGGGGACTCAACTTCTGATGGTGGGGTGGCTCTTGATTTTCTAATGTAAGGGGAGGGGATGCACTGGACATCTAATCTTACAGATACAACCGGCCCTTTTGAGGGCAATCCTAATGCTGATGCGGCCCACAATCAAATTGAGTTTGACACCCCTGTTCTACTGGTTCGGCAGAGTGGCCATTCTGAAGATGAATGCCCTACTGAGACTTCTATACAGACTGTAGACGATCTCCATACAAATCCCACCTTCTTTCTTCAAAACATACAGACGGATCTGTTCCAGATTCCTCTGGGGTGAGTGCAAACACAGAATCAGCTACAATTACCTTACCTGTCCGAAAAGCCTTGGTGGCATCGGCCTCCTAAATTACCATACCGCTACCCACCTCACCAGGATAGTGGACTGGAATGTCCATGCTCCCCACAAAGATTGGGTTTCGCTGGAAGCCTCCTTCACAAACCTGCCCCTGAATTCACTCACATGGATTTCCCCACATCCCTCCAGAAATCCGCCTACATTCATTAATAGGTCCCACCATACACTGTTTCCACCAGATGTGTAACCATACCTCTGTTTCCTCCACTCCTTGCCCACTGTCACCAATAAAATTATCCCACCAGGAATGCACCACCTCTACCTCACCGACAACTGGCCAAATCAGGGCCCATCAATTCTTTCATCAGTGTAAACTACTATCCGCAGCTCAAATCTCCACTCAGCTAGAGAAGGCACCTATCCCCCCCCCCCCCGGGCATACCTATTGATTGCCCACTACCTTAAAACTCTAGACAAAGACAGGCAATGTTCAAGACAATTAACCCCCTTCGAAACACTATGCACTCAGAAGACACCTCAATCCCGCCTTATCTCCAATATACACAACCTCATGTTCGTCAACCTCAAGGCCAATGAAAATTTAGCCTGCAAAAAATGGAAGACAGACCTCTCCATCTTACTCTCAGAAGAGAACTGGGAGCAAATAATTCTAAACATACACAAAGGGTCAACCGAAGTTACCACCAAGGAAAATGGATACAAAATTCAAGCCAGATGGTACCACACCCTGGTACTCCTACATAAATTTAATCCTGATATTCCATAGACCTGTTGGAGGTGCCACCAGGATAGGGGTACCCTACTCCACATTTGGTGGTCATGCACCCATCTGCAAACCTTTTGGTCAGAAGTCTGACGCATTACTGCCCAAGTTACCTCATACAATCTAGATTTGTCTCCATCCCAATACCTTCTTCATCTTTCGCCATTATCACATACTTCTTACCACAAATCTCTAACAATGCACATGATCAATGCAGCAAAACAATGTATCCTCTTACACTGGAACTTAATGCAGACACCCACGCTCAAAGAATGGTTCATCAGAATTCACAAAGTTGCTGAAATGGAAAAACTCATTCACATCACATGAGACACTCCGACAAAATTCAGCCAAAAATGGGCCTGTTGCTTGCACTACCAGACAACACATGAATACACTAACATTCTGAACCCACCCACTTAAAGAGTGATCCAAATTGTGATAGAACTCACTCAGCTCAACTTGCAACCCAATCTTCCTATATTCTAACCCTCTCTTCAATAACTCTCCCTTTAACCTGCTGTCACCCCCAAAAACCATCTAACTCCCAATCAGAACCTCCACATCTGAACGACAACAGCCGAGGGAAGCCAGAGATGCCCCATCCCCCTTTTCCACCCCCCTACACTCCCCCTCCCCTCTTCACTCAGTCCCCCCCCACCACTACACCCCCCTCCCCTCCCTCCCTTTTAGTATACCATTTTGATACCCACTTAATCGCATAACCTTCTCACTTCACATAGACACAAATCACCTGCCTCAGAGCCCAGGCACAGGACAAAAACATAGCTATCTCCTTCATCCACAGACCATACCCAAACTCAATTGGAGTTACATACTAACTACACCACTTACCTGCCATGTCCTTCTTCTACATCACAATACCTACAAACCCAAACTACAACCATTCACATGCTGGACTCTCCTCTGAGTTATTATTCACTGCCATACCTTAACCCATTTGGAAATACAGGTCAGATCCTTGCCTCCCACCATGAATAATCCAATGTTGGAGTGATTGTTTTTCTATGCAACCGTATTACATAACTTTATAACCCTTCATTGTTTAACCAATGTTTCTGATTTCTGTAAATGCTTTTCGCTTTTCAATAAAAGAAAATTATTGGAAAAAAAAAATCATGGACTTGGGGATAGGTCTGTACCAGTTTTTTTTTTTTTTTTTTTTTTTTTTTTTAGAATTTTCATACACATCAATATATTTCATACAATCAAAATATTTGTCATGATCACAATATTTCCCCCTTTATCCGAAGGTTTAATAGTTAATGAGTGACAATTAATCAATTTATTAAGGGGTTGTTTTTCTTGGGTCATGAGATTCGCTGACGGGATGTTGGTTTTCAGCTTCTCGTTAGTGGTCAGGGATAAAAAGGCATTTAAGTTGGGATTGATGTTTGGGGAAGGAAACGTATCTGATTTGTTTTCACATTGTAGATGTGATAGGTATACTTTCTACCATGCTGTCCAAGTGTTCTTGTAGGAGTGATTCAATATTGTACTGATCAATCAGTTCGGCAGGAAGTTGTTCCTCCAAGAGTGCTAATAGATTATCTAAAGCCTCATCTTGGTGTGCCTAGTTTGGTCTTGTTGTTGTGTGTTTTTAGTATACATATTTTTAAGTATGAGTTTCCTTGCAACTAGGTGTAGGTCTTGTATGATTTAAAATTTGTCCATGTCAGAATCTGGGCATAAACTTAAACCTTTTGGAAGTACTTGGACTTCCTCTGGGGAGAGTTTGTAGTCAGAGCGATTAATAATGTTAACTTCATTCATCATCTCAGGAATAGTGTCCATTATTTCTCTATTTTCTATGTTTCGTGTTGAGTATTGTGAGCAGGATCTAAAAAATCTGTATCAGGAAGTGTTGTAGTGAGGGAAGCCCCTTCAAGGGGAAGTGAGGCAGTGTGTACTGAAGGTGCCACCACTGCATTCCCGGCACACGTGGGCCCCCATGTGCTCATATATGGGGGCCTCCTCTGGGTGATACAGAGTAGCGGCATCCATGCTGCTCCTTGGGGTTTTTCTCAGAGGTTTTTTTGAGTGTGTCAGGGGTTTTAGTCTTCCCTGTGTTTCAAGCACCTCACCAGATGTGCACACTCTGGTTTTATGTCGTGTCATGTCCCTCGACCCAACCTATGTTGGGTCCTCCCCAGTTTGTGTTTTTTAGGTCACTGGATGTTCAGGATTTGATCTGATTTTTGTGCCTCTGCTGGCCCCAGGATGCACTACACCTTCCTGCGTCAGCGGGGGGGTGGTGTCGCATTCTGTGCTGAGCGTTTCAGCTCAGCACAGGCACACATCCATGTATAGGGGAGGATTTACTTCATGGTCATGGCGTGATCACGCGGTGGGCCCCTCCCCCTCCAGTGATTGACAATGGGCCACGTGACCATCTACGTCAGGCACGGGTTTCTTCCTCCTCCCGGTGAGTGGCGGCCCCGTTGCCTTGGTGACGCCTGATGCATCATGGCGTAGTTGCCGTGTTGACGGCGCCGCGGCTTCTCCTTCCTTGGGGTGGATCCTTCCAGGCCTCTGGCCGGTGTGCATGTGTACGCCGGCTTCTCCATCTGATCCCAGCCAATCACCACAGTGAGTGACTGCTTGCGGCTTTAATGTAATGTCGGGTCCCAGCAATATGGATGAAAATCAGTGAGACGGGGCGTGGCCTGGCCTGACACGGAGATGGCTGCTTAATTCCTCAGCTCCCGCCATCGCACGAACTAACCTTCTTTTACCGGAGGCTCAGCCGAACGAAAACCGTCACACAACATGGGGACTGCATCCAGGAACACCTCAGCCTCCCGTTCCCGTTCCCCGAGGGGACACTCGGAACACACGGACCACAATATCCCCGAAATGTTCCGGACGGGCAGGAGCAACATGGCGTCATCCCGCCACAGGAGCTCACAGGCCGCAATGTCCTCTCAGCAGGGAGCGCCGTCTCTCACCCCGCCGGTAAGCCTGCCGGGGGATCCTTTACCAGAGGAACAACCCCACCACCAATTAACCATACATGATCTGCGGATGATAGCCACTGATATAAAAGACACTCTGTCGGCGGCCATAGCAGACCTCCGCCTGGAATTCCGTACCCTGTCTGACAGAGTTACCACAGCGGAACAAATGGCCGAACAACAAAACCTTCAACTGTGCAAAACCACCCGCCATGTAGATGCACATACCCTACAGATGAGGGACATGCAGAGACACCTCGAGGATCTCGATAACCGGGGCAGAAGACACAATCTGAGGGTCCGGAATCGATTGAAGGAGATCAACTGACCCCATCGATAACCAGCCTATTCAATGGCATTCTACACAGGCCCATCCAGACGCCTGTGGAATTTGAACGAATCCATCGCGCACTGAGACCTAAAGGAAGGGACACTGACCCACCCAGGGATATAATCTGCTGCTTGATTGACTACAAAGTCAAAGAGGACATTCTTAGACAGGCTAGAGGCATTCCACAGCTAATACACGAGGGGAAACCTATCCAGATATTCCAGGATCTCTCAGGCATCACTCTGCAACACAGGAGGGATCTGAAACCCCTGCTGGACACCCTCCGCACCAGAGGCATAAACTACAAATGGAAGTTCCCCTTCTGCCTGGCCGCCACATCACAAGGTCGCACTGCTTTTCTCAAAGTACCGGAGGATCTTCCCCACTTCTATGAGACCCTCAATATTCCCGCTGTGGAAGTACCTAACTGGTATGCGGACTTTCGACGCTCAGCTGTGCGGAGAGAGCAGCACCATGAAACGCCTATGGAAACCGCGAACACAGGGCACAGGAGGAGAAGATCTCCCTCTGCCTCAACATACCATGACACTCGCAGCTCCCAGCACCGCAACCTCAGCTCAGCCGATTCGCCTTCTTCCAGAAGGGCCAGAAGAGATCGCTAATACCTCAGGGCAATACCTCATTGCATTTTCACAGTGACTCTCTTCTTCTGTTGAGCCCCGTTAAGCTCTCTTTGTTTTCCACTACTGTTCCTGGACGCTAAGTTTTGGACAAGCCTCTCATATATGTGCCTCCCCCTAACGCTATCGCCCTGTTACAGGACAAACAGTGAGTACACATGCCATGTATGAGTTAAATCAGTTTATTGTTTGGACCCAAAAGGATCTCTAACTAACGTGCCTCTTTCACGGGCTTCACATAACGCGAGCGACAAACTACAACAACCAGAATGCAACGCACACCGGACGTACGAGGGGAACCTCGCATAGGATACGGAAACTCCCTTGCCCTCATCCGGCGGAACAGGAACTCCGACATACTCACCGCCACAGCGACGGAGGTAAGCCAACACTGCGACCCCTGTCACAACCCTTACGGCTTACTTGACATGCAGATTAGCACCCGTTGACATCGGAACCGCACGGAAGGACGATTACCAGAACCTTCATAAGGATACCCGTGACCAACCTCGCTCTAGTCACCTGCCAACGCGCTACGTCATCCTGAATCTCCGGACGACTTACGCTCCACGGAAGATCACTCCGGAAATATCACCTACAGAGATGCTCGGCTCATACACCCACGGCTTAGAACCTCAATGCAGCAACGACTCCTCTCTGTCAAACAGCCTGCATGGCACTTACGGGATCTCTCCCCTCACTCCGTGCGTTTACAAAGACCCACTCCCACTTTTACCCATTTTTACCCCAAAACCTGCAGTTGGAGTGAGCATCGGACCATATAAGGTATTTGGCCATATACCATACACGCCCCAGGACGACGCACAGGACACATTTAAGGTCTTATGATCCAAATTCATTATATGCTAACATTATGTCCCTAGTTCTTCAGTCCCCAGGGACATTGAGAGGGAGGGGGCTTCCTAATATATACAGGGTATATTTCTTAGGTAGCCACGGTCTCGAGCAACTTTAGACGACATAACTTACAAGTACACCCTGAGTTTAGCTTATTATGTGTTGATGTTTTTTACATGGATGATACACTTATGTTCATGGGCCATTGTTGGTTGTTCCACGCTTGACCAGTATTTTCAGCTGCTCAGGACGTGGAATCCTTTCAACTTCCTCAGTATTAGCACCCCTGCATGATATGCCGTGACGCGCTCCTGTGATTATCCAGAGCATTTTCATTCTGGCATGGCAGTGGCCCCCGTGGTCTGCCTAGATACCTTGCAGAGGTTGATACTGAAGAAACTACCCATATTGTTCTTTCCTACAAGAACGGTTATTACTGTTATAGTTTATCATTGTATATTTATATGGATGCTTGTATGCACAGTCTCGTTGGCATGAGTGGTACACTCTTCTCCTACAGGCTCCTTTCACGCACCTCCATTTACCCTCAATCTGCCCGACGGCAGTGCGGTGGCGGGACACTCACTCATTCCCTCTATACCTCTGCCAGCTCTCTCGTGTCGGGCTTACTTCAACCCCCACACAGCTTTGGAGTTGTGTACAGGCCTGTTTGTAGCGGGTCGTGCGCAGCCCCCGAGCTGTATATTACCGATCCCTTACTATAAAGTGAGGACACGGGATACCTCAATATCCCAGTGGACTCATCGGTTACTCTACAGAGTTCTTAGACGTCAAACATAACCTTACTCTCCCCTACAAATAAAAGAAACTCTTCCCTGACCACACCTCCCCTTTCCCCAACTCCTTCCTGTTTAACTTTTACTTGTTCATCTCTATCCTTTACTCTTGACTCCGACGGAAATAATGGACACAAATCGAACGACAAACACTGGGTCGGAATCACACCCTCCCCTAAATCTCCTCTCAATCAATATCCGGGGCCTAAACACGCCCGAAAAACGTTCTCTCCTACTCGCCTCGCTACATAAGTCTAAATCACACATAGCCTTAATCCAAGAAACACACTTCAGAACAGATGCTATCCCTAGACTACACAGCAAAAGATTTCCCACAATCTACCATGCCACCAACGACAGCGCGAAATCAAAAGGTGTCTGCATTCTCATAGCTAAAGAATGCCCATTTATTGTCTCAGGCACACATATTGACCCACAAGGACGCTTCCTCTTCCTAAAAGGCACCCTATTCGGGAAAAGAATCACGATTGCCAATCTATACACCCCGAATGCGCACCAAGTGTCCTTTTTTCGGGATACATTACAATCACTCGCGGCTTTCAGCTCGGGCACACTAATAATCGGAGGCGATTTCAACGTACCCCTCAACCCAGCTTTTGACACCTCTAACGGCCACTCCTCCATCACGTACAGAGCCCTCCGTGCCATAAAACAACAACTTAGTGAACTACTAGTGCATGACACCTGGCGCACTATGAACCCTAACGAAAAAGATTACACATTCTTCTCTACGCCACACTCTAAATATTCACGAATCGACTATTTTTTTATATCCCAAGACGATCTCCCTCTGCTGAAACACATCTCTATTGAACCAATGGTTCTGTCAGACCATAACCCAATAACAATGTCCCTTCACATTCCCAGCAAACTGGTACGTCCACACATCTGGAGACTAGACAACTCCTTACTTGCAGATCTAGATATCTCAAATAAGGTTTCCCAACACCTCACAAATTTCTTCACAGACAACGAACCGGGTGATACCTCGCCAGACGTGGTCTGGGCCGCACATAAATGCGTTGTACGGGGCACGCTCATTTCAATAGCAGCACACTGAAATAAGCTCAGAAAAGCTAAACTGGAAGAACTGACTACACGCATCTCTCAACTTGAACAAAAACATAAAAAATCGCTGGCATTTGACGCACTCACAGCGCTGACACAAGCCAGAACTGAACTATTAAACGAATTACACTCCAGACTTAAGCGCAAGTATACGTTGCAACAAAAATGCTTCTATGAATACGGCAACAAATCGGGAAAGCTCCTTGCGAGAGCCCTGCGGGCGAAACGTGCGGCCCAGACCATACACACAATCAAAGACCCTTCAGGCAAACCGTCCGTCACTTCTGGAGACATAGCAAAACAATTTGTGACCTACTTCACAGACCTCTATAACCTTCGACTCGCCTCACAAACAGAGACTCCAGAGGATAGACGGACAACAATTCAAGCATTCCTCTCCCAATACGCTCCCACACCCCTCACGACAGAAGACACCGCCACACTAGACTCCCCATTGACAACAGAAGAAACCACTCTAGCACTAAAGCAGATGAAACCAGGTAAAAGCCCGGGACCTGATGGGCTTTCTGTAGCGTATTATAAATCTTTCTCTGATATTCTCATACCCCCCTTAGTTAAGGCACTGAACAACCTCTCGCCCCATAGTACGGCTTCCAAAGACATATTAGAAGCTCACATAACACTTATTCCCAAACCAGGTAAGGATTCTACCAGGGTCTCCAACTACCGCCCAATTTCCCTTCTTAATGTGGATATTAAAGTATACGCCAAAGCTATTGCCAACCGTCTATTACCATTAATCCCCAAACTAATATCCACAGACCAAGTGGGCTTTGTCCCGGGAAGGGAAGCCCGGGATAACACCACTAAAGCCCTAGACATTCAGTACTGGATGACCACCAACAACGTGAAAGGCTTTTTCTTGTCCTTGGACGCGGAGAAGGCGTTCGACAGGGTTGCTTGGGACTATATGGAAGCCACATTATACGCTATAGGCCTCCCACACCAACTGATCCATATGATTATGGCTTTGTATTCCTCACCCACTGCAAAAATAAGAGTGAATGGACACCTGTCGGACGCCTTCTCCGTCTCCAACGGAACACGACAGGGCTGCCCCCTGTCCCCCTTAATCTTCATTCTCACGATGGAACCACTCCTCCGCAAACTCAAAGAAAACCCAAATATTAAAGGGGTGGAAGTGGACCATAAACAATTTAAACTTGCGGCATATGCGGATGATGTCCTGCTATTTCTAACGGACCCAATCACTACCTTGCCTAACCTTCTCAAAGATTTTGCCACATTCAAATCTCTATCTAACCTGCAAATCAACCTAGCTAAGTCCAAAGCCCTTAACGTCTCCTTATCCACCGAAATAGTTGCCCAATGCACGCAAAATTTTCCTTTCAGCTGGGAACCTCAGGCTCTCACATATCTAGGCATTAAAATACCCTCCAAACTAACAGAGATCTATAAGCTGAATTTCCTACCTATCCTAAATACTATACGGACAGACTTACATAAATGGACCTCGGGGACGTTTTCTTGGTTTGGAAGGACAGCTGTCCTAAAAATGAACGTGCTCCCCAGACTGTTATATTTATTTCAGACCATACCCATCCAAATTCCCCTTGCCTTCTTCTCTACATTAAAAAAGCTCTGTAGAAACTTTATATGGTCCTCCAAACAGCCCAGATTAAATTGGAAAAGACTAACGTACCCCAAGTCGCAAGGGGGATTAAACATTCCAGACATGCAAAAATATTATTGGGTATGCCACCTAGCTAGAATTGTGGACTGGCATGCCAATGATACTAGCAAGGACTGGGTCTATATCGAGAACGCCTCCACCCCGATACCAATACGTGTGTTACCGTGGATCAACCCAAAATCAATACCAACACAAGCCACACTAAACCCATTCATCCACTCCACATTAATAAATTTCAAAGCAGCCTGCACTCCACTAAAATTGAAACCTTTTCCCGGCCCCATGACACCTCTGGAAAACAATCCAGAGTTTACCCCAGGAGTACACACCCTCCACCCAACAACAGACCCCAACAGACCACAACTAAAGCTACATCAAATGTTCCGAAATGGAAATTTCTTGACGCTCCATGACCTCACTTCTACATTCCCAGACTACCACATTCCCTTCTACAAATTCTTGCAAATACGCCACTTCACCTATAGCCTCAAACCCACGGCTAACCTGTACAGAGATCTTACACCTTTTGAACTACTATGTAACAATTCCGAACCCCAGAGACACCTCATCTCATCACTATATAAACTCCTATTTCCAACAGATGAAATCAAAACTGATGTCTTAATTAGAAGGTGGGAACAGGACTTGAACATAGACCTCTCCGAAGAGGAGTGGCAACGAGCTCTCCACCATATGCATAAGGGTTCCTGCAACATTTCTACTCAAGAAAACAGATACAAACTCTTTACAAAATGGTATAGGACCCCCGACAGGATCCATAGGTATCAACCTAAATTCCCTCCCCTATGCTGGCGTTGCAAAGCATCGAGAGGCACACTACTCCATATTTGGTGGGACTGCCCTCTCATCCAGACCTTCTGGTACGAAATCCATCGATTAATTTCTCAGATTACAACATACACTCCTGACTTCACCCCGGCACAATATTTACTCCACCATACCTCTCTCCCACAACACACGTATAGGAGATCCCTGGTGCTACACCTCATCAACGCGGCAAACCTATGTATCCCAGTACACTGGAGAACCACATCCCCCCCCACCATAACAGAATGGTTTCAACGGGTTGATAGAGTGGCTGAAATGGAAAGCCTTATTCACCAAACGGCAGATACGCCAACCAAATACACGAACATCTGGGCATGTTGGATTCACTTTAAATCGTCCCAATTTCAGTCTAGTTCAACCACCCCTCACCCCTCAGACCCAGGAGGATCTACTAACACATAACCGACTACCTAAGCCCACAAGTCACCACTCAATAACCACTACTCTCCGTCTTCCTCCCTCCCCTCCCATCCTCTCTTTCCACATCACTACATCCACTGCTCCCTGCAAACTCCACGCCCCCACAGGTGTGACAAACACGACTCGATAAGCTGGGGAAGATAACACTACATCGGAACAAGTTCACCGGCCTTAACTACGACTTCACTGACTAACATTTCCATCTACTCCTTCACCCGGACACAGTCAGCGCCCATATAGGGGTGTTCGGGTGTAGGAGTGGAGATTATTCGACCGGGAAAATTACACATAGATGTGTTATCTTACACCACAGGGATATCTTAGGCATAAGGCAACTCCCATCTTCGATTGTTAACCCAAACCAGATGTTGTTATTATTATCTCTCACTTTAATTTTTTATTCTCATCCCTACCTACGGTCCATAACAGGTTCACTATTTGCCGACTTTTACTGCCATTACTACAATGTTATGTGATATGAACAATAACCAAATATGATGTACCTATCTACTTTATCCATTGTCAACCTGTAACGTGTGCATATATTTGTTTCACTTGTTTACTTTTGTGAAAACCTAATAAAATATTTTGGAAAAAAAAAAAAGAAAATCAGTGAGACAAAGCGAAGGGTACCCCCCCAGTTCATTACCAGGCCCTTTGGGTCTTGTACGGATATTAAGGGGAACCCCAATTAAAAAAAGGAAAGGCCCTATATACTCTGAACAGCAGTATACAGGCGGTGCAAACAAGACAAGGACTGTAGGTTTGTTGTTAAGTAGAATCTGTTTGTAATTTTGAACTGGTACATTTTTAAAATATAGCTCCAGCCAAAAAATCTATTTTTAAGCTTTTTGGAAAACATAGGGAAGGGGTATCACCACTGTAACATTTGTTTTGCTGTCTGTGAACCTCTTCAAAAGATTTCACCTCACTTTCTGTCCCAATGACAAATGTTTTTTGAAAATTTGAGGTTTTTAGTGAAACAAGGATTGGTGATAAAGCACCAGTGAAGAGGAGACACGTTTTTCCCATATTAACTCTTACAGGAGAGAATTTCCCTTCCTAGGGGTAGATTTCATCTCACTTCCTGTTGTCTCCTTTCGTTTGCAAGTAGGAGTCGTTTGTAAGTTGGATGTTTGAAAGTAGGGGCCTGCCCTATATACTCTGCAGAAATTGGGGCCTTAGGTGTTGGTAGAATTATGTTAGAATGTTAAAACTCCATTATCAATGCTCATCACCTTTCAGTCATCTGTTCAACATGGCTAAAACTTAAACGAGGAGCCACTGCGAACATTGAACCCAATAGTAGGAAACTATCTGGATGCTCGGTAGGAAGGTGGGGGAGAGAATATTGGGATCGCAACTCCCCTTGCAACCTGTTCCATCTGAGATTGGAGGAATCCATTGGGGAAATCAACGGCACGGAAACCACCTTGAGGAGCCCGCATAACTGCCGCGGAGAGGCGACCGTGATTGAGACATCTTATGCTGGTCGCCCCTTTTGGGGCTGTTGGATCTGGCGAGTGGGGACCCGCAAGGGGGTGCACAAAAGTCACAGGAATTATCCGAGAGCACTCAAGTCACGAAATTGTTGAAACATTGGATCTGAACAAGTTTTTTCACAAATAAGTTTTTTCACAAAAGTTTTTTCACTTTAAGGACTATAATTACTGCAAAATTGTTAACCTTGGTTTTCTTTGGACTTATTTGATTATAATACATTTATTTGCACTATTTTGATATAATATGTAAAGTCCTTTTACTCATATTTACACATGCTTTTTCTGCACGGGGAGCAGAGGTTTATTTTGATGGTTTGAATTATTTTGGATCAGTAGAGCATATAAGGTTCACGTATATATGGTATAGATATTTTCACCTAGTGGTGGTATATGGTGCAGATTTACCACAGTATTAGGGCCTCAGGCCAGACCCCTTGAAGACATTACCTATCTATTTATTTATTTATATCTGCTGATACACACGGGTGCATGTGGATATATATGTGTATGTGTGTAGGCACAGACATATATACCCTTACGGCAACTAAGTTTTTTCCCTGGTAGATACCAGGTACCTCTATTGGGATCTATTGAGGGAAACCATCTGGGTAACCACCCCTCCCATCTATTACCCCATAGGAAGCGCCACAACCCTTGTTAATATAATTCTAGTTAGTAGAGAATCCCTAGGGAAGCTCTTTTAAGGGAGGCAGCACACCTAAATTACTGTTCTAAGCGCAGCTCTTTGTATTCAATTCTTAGGTGTTGGTGTTGCCACAACATTGTAAGCCCTCACAGTTATTCTTGGTGGACGCAGGAACGGGCCGTGCTGTGAAATATTAGATCAAGAATTGTAATTACATGCCATTGTTGAACAGTGGTAGAGAAATTGGGCCTTAGGTGGTGGTGGTGGTGATGGTGCTGGTGCCACAACACTAAGTCCTCACAGTTACTCTTGGTGGGCGCTGGAACGAGTCCTGCTTTGAAAAATTATATCAAGAATTGTAATTACATGCACCTGTTGAACAGGGGCAGAAGAATTGGGCCTTTGGCACTGGTGCCACAACACTGCAACCCCTCACAGACGCTATAGTTGGAGTGCAGGAATGAGCCCTGCTGCAAAGTGTTGCATCAAAAATTGTAATTACATGCCCCTGTTAAACAGGGGCAGACAAATTGGGCCTTAGCCACTGCTACCACAACACTGCAACCCCTCACAGATGCTATAGTTGGAGTGCAGGAATGAGCCCTGCTGCAAAGAATTGCATCAAAAATTGTAATTATTTGCCCCTGTTAAACAGGGGCTGAAAAATTGGGCCTTGGGCCCTGGTGCTGGTGCCACAACACTGTAATCACTCACAGATACTATAGTTGGAGCGCAGGAATGAGCCCTGCTGCAAAGTATTGCATCAAAAATTGTAATTACACGCCCCTGTTAAACAGCGGCAGAAAAATTGAGCCTTGGCAACTGGTGGCAGTGCCCAGAACCAAAAATGTTCTTACAAGCTATCAGCATGAAAATTGAGAAGGAAGAGGATTGTCACTCAGCATAACAGGATAGTCACTCAGCATCAGCATAGGCAGTCTTGAAGGGATCTCACATTAAATCAAAATTGGTTACATCAGCATCAGGTGCTTGGTAGCTGGTGATCCAAGACTGATTCATTTTTATGAAGGTCAGCTGATCGACCAATTCAGTGGACAGGCGCACACTGTGATTGGTTACAAAGCCTCCAGCAGCACTGAATGTGAACACTGGATGCAGGACAGGCTAGTAGCTCAATTGCATACTGTGCAAGCTCTGGCCAAGGATCCAACTTCAAGACTCAGTAACCCAGAGGATTTTCGGTGGGAAAGGTGTCCAAGTCTGATCTTGCCCCTAAGTAATCCTGCACCATGTCAATCAGACGCTGGTGATGGTTGCTGGAACCGATAAGACCTTGGGGCTGCGGACTAAATAATTGTCTGAATGCAATCGGTCAGATGGCCACCTTCTAAACCGCTCCTTCTGTGACTGACCGAAGCCTCAGCAACACATTGTCCAGGAGGACCAGGAAATTGTAACCTCCCAGGCTCTGGAAACGCGTTGCACAAACCTTTCTGTAAGGCCTTCCAAAGATGTTTCATCCTCTGCTCCCTCTGCGACAGCAAGATAAGGTCCGCAACCTAACTCATGTAACATGGATCAAGGAGGGTTGCCAGCCAGTAATCATCCCTCCCCTTGATACCACGAATACGAGGATCCTTCCGCAGCCTTGCAGGATCAGGGAGGCCATGCAGCGTAGGTTTGCTAAGGCATTTGGTCCAGAGTCCTCTGGGTCACTAAGTATGACATGATCCGCAGCCACCTCCTCCCAGCCACATACAAGTCCATGGGTTTCTTTGGACTGTAAATGATCCTTTGAAAACTGCTGCTGATGCTGAGTGCCAGGCTCCACCTCCATGCTGACACAATCCTCCTCCTCGTCCTCTTCCTGTGTTATTGGCAGGCACGCAGGAACACTGTCTGGATAAAGGGGGCCTTGAGAGGTATGGAATTCCTCCTCTTCCTCCCTCTGTTCTGCCTCAAGTGCCCTGTCCATTATTCCATGCAGCCTGTGCTCCAACAGGTGGACAAGAGGGACAGTGTCACTGATGCATGCACTGTCATTGCTCACCATCCTCGTGGCCTCCTCAAATGGTGACAGGACAGTGCATGCATCCCTGATCATAGCCCACTAACGTGGGGAAAAAAAACAAGGTCCCCTGACCCTGTCCTGGTGCCATAGTCACATAGGTACTCATTGATGGCCCTCTGCTGCGTGTGCAGCTGCTGCAGCATGGCCAACGTTGAGTTCCACCTGGTGGGCATGTCACAGATTAGGCGGTTCTTGGGCAGGTTAAATTCCTTTTGGAGGTCAGCCAGCTGAGCACTGGCATTATATGACCTGCGGAAATGCACACAGACTTTCCTGGCCTGCCTCAGGACATCCTGTAAACCTGGGTACCTGCCCAAGAACTGCTACACCACCAAGTTAAGGATGTGAGCCAAACAGGGCACATGGGCCAGTTGTCCCTGTTGGAGGGCGGAGAGGAGTTTGGTGCAATTGTCTCAAACCACCATTCCTGGCTTAAGCTGGTGTATCATCAATCACCTCTGAACCTGCCCCTGCAGAGCTGACATAATCTCTGCCCCAGTGTGGCTACTGTCCCCCAAGCACACCAGCTCAAGCACCGCATGGCATCTTTTTGCCTGCGTGCTTGCCTAGCCCCTTGAAAGCCTACAGAGCACCGCTGGTTCCGAGGACAAATCAGCACAGGAAGAGGCCATGGAGGAAGAAGAAAAGGAGGGGTGGAGGAGAGAGGTGTGGCAGAATCACTACTAGTAGAATTTTGGAGGCGTGGTGGCAGAACAACCTCCAACACTACTGAACCCTGTCCTGCATTATTTCCAGCTGCCTGAAGAGTCACCCAGTGCACGGTGAAAGATAGGTAACTTCCCTGTCCATGCCTGCTGAACCATGAGTCAGCAGTAATATGCACCTTACCGCTGACAGCCCTGTCCAGCGAGGCCAAGACATTGCCTTCCACATGTCGGTAGAGAGCCGGAATTGCCTTTCGTGTGAAAAAGTGGCATTTGGGAACCTGCAACTGAGGAACCGCACATTCCACAAACTCACGGAAGGGGGCAGAGTCTTCCAGCTGCAGTTGAAGTGCTAGCAATTTAGCCAAGATAGCATTCAATCGCTGGGAATGTGGATAGCTGGGAGCTAACTTCTTTCAGTGGTGCAGCAGATGGGGCAGGGAAATTTGTCTGGTACAACTTGACGTTGGTGTACCAATAGCAGATTGCCCGCAAGTACTTGGCTGTAACACACCTAATTCTACACCTTCATTCCTTTCAGTGCAGGTTTCAGAGAGGACTGAAGGTATAGTGGGGTTGGAGATCCCAGCTGATGAGGAGCAAGGAGAGGTCCGCTTTGTTCTTTGGTGTGGGTCTTTTAGGTACACTTGCCAATGAACTGCATGGCAGGTCGACATATGTCTGGTCAAGCATGTGGTGCCCAAGTGGAGACAGCAGCACCCTGCACATGCAGAGCTCTGCAGTGTGATGCAGTCCATGTGCTGCCCTTAAGCTGGACCCTGGAGGGCGTCCTGCCTCATTGGAGATTCCTCCTCCTCCTCCTCTCTCCTATCAGGCACCCAGATGGAGTCAGTGACCTCATCATCCTCTCCCTCCTCATCACTGGAGCAAATCTGGCAGTATCCTGAAGCTGGGGAACATGACTGCCAGATTGCTGTCCTTCTTGGGCACCCCCTCTCTCTTGGCTCACGTTACTGCCTAATGCCCCGTACACACGATCGGATTTTCAGACAGAAAATGTGTGATGGGACTGTGTAGGCTCCATCACACATTTTCCATCGGATTTTCCAACACAAAAAGTTTGAGCTATAAAATTTTCCGTCAACAAAATCCGTTCGGGGGAATCCTCAACAGGACATGGTAGGGCTAGGGAAGGAGTGAATGATGCCAATGAGCCGAGGGAAGAAGATTGGCAGCTGCTTTGCCAGACAAAGTACCCTGAGTCTGGGTGAGCGAGGATGAGGAGGATGAGGACGGCTTGGTCATCCCCTCTACCAAGTCTTCAGGATGTTGCGGCTCAACACAGTCAGCTACCGAAAAAAAGGACAAGCATGTCCCACAGCCATGTGCTGATGAAGATGCACTGGCTAAACGACCAGCACTGTTGCCTCTAGATACAGAGCCTGCTTGCCCTATTTTATTGGCTTATGACTGTCTGCCTCTCCTTGTTGGCCTTAAAGATATACTAATGGCCTGCAGTGAGATCTAGCTTCACAAAGCTGGGATGTATATATACTAATTATACTGCAGCTAGCAGAATCAACTGCCTGCCTGTAGTATTATTAGTATGAGAACACCAGCAATTGTCCTCAGGTAGCTTTAGGTGCACAATGTGCAGAGGACACAGTACACTAATTGTAAATACTGCAGCTGCCTGCCTGTGGTATTAATAGTATCAGAACAACAGCAATTGTCTTCAGGTAGCTTTAGGTGCACACTGTGCAGAGGACGCACTACACTAATTGTAAATACTGCAGCTGCCTGCCTGCAGTATTAATAGGATCAGAACAACAGCAATTGTCTTCAGGTAGCTTTAGGTGCACACTGTGCAGAGGACGCACTACACTAACTGTAAATACTGCAGCTGCCCGCCTGTGGTATTAATAGGATCAGAACAACAGCAATAGTCTTCAGGTAGATTTAGGTGCACACTGTGCAGAGGATGCACTACACTAACTGTAAATACTACAGCTGCCTGCCTGTGGTACTAATGGGATCAGAAGAACACCACCAATTTTCTTCAGGTAGCTTTAGGTGCACACTGTGCAGAGGACGCACTATACTAACTGTAAATGCTGCAGCTGCCTGCCTTTGGTATTAATAGGACTAGAACAACAGCAATTGTCTTCAGGTAGCTTTAGGTGCACACTGTGCAGAGGATGCACTACACTAACTGTAAATACTGCAGCTGCCCGCCTGTGGTATTAATAGGATCAGAACAACAGCAATAGTCTTCAGGTAGATTTAGGTGCACACTGTGCAGAGGATGCACTACACTAACTGTAAATACTACAGCTGCCTGCCTGTGGTACTAATAGGATCAGAAGAACACCACCAATTCTCTTCAGGTAGCTTTAGGTGCACACTGTGCAGAGGACGCACTACACTAACTATAAATACTGCAGATGCCTGCCTGGGGTACTAATAGGATCAGAACAACAGCAATTTTCTTCAGGTAGCTTTAGGTGCACACTGTGCGGAGGACACAGTACACCAAAACCCCGTACACACGATCAGATTTTCTGATGGAAAATGTGTGATAGGACCTTGTTGTTGGAAATTTCCGACCATGTGCAGGCTCCATCACACATTTTCCATCGGATTTTCCGATACACAAAGTTTGAGAGCAGGCTATAAAATTTTCCGAAAACAAAATCCGTTGTCGGAAATTCCGATCGTGTGTACACAAATCCGACAGACAAAGTGCCACACATGCTCAGAATAAATAAAGAGATGAAAGCTATTGGCCACTGCCCCGTTTATAGTCCTGACGTACGTGTTTTACGTCACCGCGTTTAGAAAGATCGGATTTTCCGACAACTTTGTGTGACCGTCTGTATGCAAGACAAGTTTGAGCCAACATCCATCGGAAAAAATCCTAGGATTTTGTTGTCAGAATGTCCGAAAAAAGTCCAACCGTGTGTACGGGGCATTACTGTAAATACTGCAGCTGCCTGCTGTGGTACTAATAAGATCATAAGAACAGCACTAATTTTCTTCATATAGCTTTAGGTTCACACTGTGCAGAGGACACATTACACTAACTGTAAATACTGCAGCTGCCTGCCTGTGGTATTAATAGGACCAGAACAACAGCAATTGTCTTCAGGTAGCTTTAGATGCACATTGTGCAGAGGACGCACTACACTAACTGTAAATACTGCAGCTGCCTGCCTGGGGTACTAATAGGATCAGAACAACAGTAATTTTGTTCAGGTAGCTTTAGGTACACAATGTGCAGAGGATGCCCTACACTAACTGTAAATACTGCAGCTGTCTGCCTATGGTACTAATAGGATCAGAAGAACACCACCAATTTTCTTCAGGTAGCTTTAGGTGCACACTGTGCAGAGGATGCACTACACTAACTGTAAATACTGAAGCTGCCTGCCTGTGGTATTAATAGGATCAGAACAACAGCAATTCTCTTCAGGTAGCTTTAAGTGCACACTGTGCAGAGGATGCACTACACTAACTGTAAATACTGCAGTTGCCTGCCTGGGGTACTAATAGGATCAGAAGAACACCACCAATTCTCTTCAGGTAGCTTTAGGTGCACACTGTGCAGAGGACACGCTACACTAACTATAAATACTGCAGATGTATGCCTGGGGTACTAATAGGATCAGAACAACAGCAATTTTCTTCAGGTAGCTTTAGGTGCACACTGTGCAGAGGACACACTACACTAATGCCCCGTACACACGGTCGGATTTTCCGATGGACAATGTCCGATCGGAGCGTGTTGTCGGAAATTCCGACCGTGTGTGGGCGCCATCGGACATTTTACATCGAATTTTCCGACACACAAAGTTGGACAGCAGGAGATAAAATTTTCTGACAACAAAATCCGATCGCGTCAATTCCGACCGTGTGTGGCCTGTTCCGACGCACAAAGTGCCACGCATGCTCAGAAGAAATTCCGACACGGGACAGCTCGTTCTGGTAAACTTAGCGTTCGCAATGGATACAGCACTTTCGTCATGCTGCAATGTTCAAAATGGTTTAATACAGCGCACTCTCTTCTTCTTTATAATGTGACAAGAATTAAGTCGTTTTGCTGCTCGTATTCACACACACTTCTCACAAACTTTTATTTGTGTTGTTTTAGTGGGATTCCCGCAATATATTGTTATTAGTTGTCACATCTGACAGTTTTATATTTTTTATTTTTTTTTTATTTTGGATTTTAAGCGTTTTTTTAAATTTAATGTTTGAATTTTTTCCAAGGCTGATCTTTGTTCAATGTTATTTTTATTTTTACTCCAGAATATTTTTGTGTGTGTTTTGTGTCAGGTTACCCCAACACCATTGATATCTTTTATTATTTAATCTCCAGGAGATTGTTTGGTGTTGGTGTCCCTTGTTCATTTCACATTGTATATTTGAAATGTACCTGAATCCTCACAAACCAACTGTCCTTTTTGAAGTAAAACACATAGGAGAGTATAATTCAAAACAAAAATCCTTTATTAAGGGATCAGAACCAAACAAAGAGGAAGGCAACACTTGATCAACAAGAGAAATTAGCGAAGCCTGGGACCCCCACGGCAGACATCAATTCTTCAACATCAAAATTGGTGGCCTGAGGAATCCATATGTAAGGGAGGGCAGTCTGGTCCGGGATTCTCAGAGACTCGGATAGCAGCAGATGACATCTGTGTCCCCAGGCTGTGGTACCACAAGAGGCTGCATCTTTTGGCCGACCAGACTGAACCCAGGGCAATCACTCTCTGGTCTTCCTTTCACGCTTCCTTCCGGGCTGTGGCTGTGCAGTTGGAGATGTGGCAGGAGGAGGAGTAGGACCTGGAGGAGGAGGAGGAGGAGGACTGGGAGGACCTGGAGGAGGACTGGGAGGACCTGGAGGAGAGGGAGGAGGAGGAGGAGGACCTGCAGGAGGAGGAGGAGGACCATCCCAAAGCTGTGTGTGAGGTGTAATTTGGCCCCTCACACCTTTCGCCAGAGCCTCTGATATGAGGGCCTGACACAAGGCTTTTTGGCCCTCCTCCATCCTCTGCATTTTATATGCTATGAATGCAGCAATGTTCTCCTGCCTGGTGTGTGGTGCTCCCAGGACCTCTGTAGCCCTCCAAAAGAATCTGATAGCCGCCTCCTCTAGGGCACTCATCCTACTGCCACTTTCTGTTTTCAGGTGTGGTGGAGGGACCTTGATATCAGCCAGCCGGCTCGGCCCGGCCACCTCCTGGCTGAGACTTCCCTGTGTATGAAAAAGGGACATGTTTTTAGTTTTTGCATCATCAATCACAATCCTAAATTAGTACTCCCAACTAACATCTAGGTAACATCATTGATTGGACAAGCAGAAATATTTAGAGGAATGCTATACCTGGCTCAATCTGGGCTCCTCCATATATGGCCTGGAAGGCCCAGGTTGGGCGTCAGAAGCCTCAGCCGGGGGGGAAGGAAGCGTGGAAGGAAGACTGGAGAGGGATGGCCTGGGTTCAGTCTGGCCTGCCAGAAAGTGCAGCCTGTCGTAGTACAACATCCTGGGGACATAGATGTCACCTGCTGCTCCGGATCTCTGTGAATCCAGGACTTTCTTGCGCTCTCTCAGATATGTGCTCCTCAGGCCACCAATTAATATCTTTAAATAAGTGATGTCTGCCGTGGGGATCACCTGCTTCACAATTTCACACAATTGCTCCAGTGCTGCCTTCCTCTTTGCTTGGTTCTTGAAATGGGGGTGGGTAATCTCCCACAGACAGGGCAGCTCACTTAGCATATCAATGAATAGAGACATGAAGTCAGTATCTCTCATTAAGATATCCATGTTCACTGCAAGACACAACACAAGACAAAGCCTAATGTCAGACCAAACTCTCCTAATCTTGTTACAATATAGGCCTCAATCTAGAAGCAGTATAGGCCCAAGTTTGTCTCTTACCTTCGTTCTTACGATCGGCGCGTCCAAAGCTCCTTCCTCCGCTCACAGATCGTACGTAATACGCACGCGTGTTACGCTTTATACACACTGCGCATGCGTGTAACTCCGCCCGCCCCTGACGTTCTTTCTAGTCTATTCCCCGCCCCTTTTCGTTCGGCGCAGTGGGGGAAGAGCATGATGGCGGAGTTACAACAGGTGCGTGATAATTCTAACAACGAGGAGGAGGAGGAGGAAAGCCCGGATCCAGGCACGTCCCGATCCAGAAGGAGACGTTTTAAGGCCACAGATATGTCGTTTGGGGAGATGTTGGAGATGGTAGACATCATGAAGAAGTCCGACTATGACAGAAAATATGGGCCTTACCCCAACCCCAACATCAGAAAGGCCAAAATCATTGGTAAAGTGGTCCGGAGTCTGGAGAGGAATTTCGGGGTACGAAGATCTAAAGATCAGCTCAGGAAGCGGTGGTCGGACCTGAAGTTGAGAGAGCCAGAGCAGTACCGAAAGATCCGGAGAGTGCTGCAAAAAAAGTAAGTAGTTGTGCTGTGTTCCTATTCTTTCTGTCTTTATTACGTTCGTTCTGCTCCATATGCTTTTAGTAATTGTAACGTTTAAAAAGGTCAACTTTAATGTTCATGGGCCCATTATTCGTTCGTATCAAACATTTTTCTTTCGGCCTCTAGAACACCATTGTTTAGGCCATATGCATTTTCCCACATTTTTTTTGGGCCTACTTGGCTGCCAAATATTTGTTTGTGTAGATGGGTTTGTTACTAGAATGAAATGCCAACTAGATTGTGTGTAAGGAGAGGACACTGAGCAGCTGTTTTCACATCTGGACACTGGAGCACTAGTGTGGGACACAAGAACACCATTTTTATTAGGGGGGGCACACAGGTGCTCCAGTGTATACTATAGGGGGGGGCTACATCTGTGAAGCTTGTACTAAACAGGTAAAGTATTGCAGCTTGACAAAGGACAATAAAAAATATACATCTTGGAACTCGGCTAAAATAGACAATTGTACCCCACTTCCAAGCAATGTTTCCTATTTCTACTTCTGTCATCAAATATCTGTGTGCTAATTATACCATTTTTGTTTTACATAGGGGAGAAAAGACTCGGACACCCCTCATCCCAGGAGACCACAGACCCCCCCCCCCTCTGGAAGAAGGGGAAATACCAACCCAAGAAGCTGAGCAGGAGGAAGAAGAAGATGTGGTGGAGATTGGCACCACAACAGGTTATGTGTCTGCGACCACAGGCTCAGGTAAAAGAGATGGATGTTGGCAGATTTTTGAGACCTGTTTTTTTTGTTCCTTATCTCTTTTTAGGTGATCGTGATCCAGAACGCTTTACATCTGAAAGTGCCCAGATACTCATCGGGGAGATCATGGGGTGTAATCTCCAATTGCAAAACATCCAGCAACAAATCAGTGATGTTATTAAAAAAAATAATAACATCATTGATGTTTTGGGGCGAATTTAAACCCCACAAAATCACCTGTTTTATCTTACGAAAATTTTTACAATGTTTAGAAAAGCCAAATTTGGAGGATGCACACAGTGTGCCAACATGTGCTATCTGCCATCATGGGAGATCAATGGACGCGTTTTGGGGGTGCAACCCCTTACTCAATTATAAAGTAGCGTTGAGGAAGGGCTTGCTCACCCAAAACATGTCCCTTGATCCCCCCTGATGGCAGATAGCACATGTTGACATTCGTAAATTGGTGTGCATCTTCCAAATTTGGCTTTTCCAGGGGTGATTTCCCCCCCATCTGAACGTTATATCAAACCCAGTTCCTAAATACTGATGTCTGATATAGCCTTCAGGTTTTACCTAATGTGAACTTTGTAAGTTCAAGTTTTTTGGCTTTCTTGTTGGTTTTACACAGGCCTGTTTTATCTGAAATGGATATTTCGATTTTTGATAATGCCCCCCCAAAAATTGTTATACAACAAACATGTTGTTTTGTTTTAAAAACCTTTGGTAAATGCACATGTGATTGTGCAGGTATAAAAAATGCCTTACTCAAGAATGTGTGGATTATTGTTTCAACACTACAACACTTTTGGGGTGATGTAATAGCTGTTTTATGCAAAAATGGGGGTTATTTCCTAAGGGCAAATACACTTTGCACTACAAGTGCAGGTTCAGTGCAGTTGCAAGTGCACTTGTAGTGAAATGTGTTTTTGCATTTAGGAAGTACCAGCCAACACTATTCTTTATAAGGTTACCCAATCACGACATTTTCTGCACTCAACACATTTCTGTCAGGGTCAGCTCAAACAAACACAAGCAGTAAATGTCCACCAAGAATTGCTTTTGGTTGTTTTTTATTTGAAAAAGGTGTCACAGATTGTCTGGCATATTGATAGCCCCCCTACCCGCAAAGAACTCCAGGTATCGTAACCGGACATCACGGGCACTCAGGGAGGGCAAGCCAGGACGGCCGCTTTCAAGCGCCGTCATTGTTGATGTATTTGGGATTCCGGCCTCAGGCCCAACTGAGCCAGCATAGTTGGCTGAATGTTTTCTTAAAAAATTATGGAGAACACAGCACGCCAGTATAATATGGTTCAGTTTATACTCCGCCATATGGATGGGTGTCAGAAATAGGCGGAACCGGCTGGCCAGGATTCCAAATGTATTCTCCACCACTCTTCGGGCTCTGGCCAGCCGGTAATTAAAAACCCTCTGTTCCGGGGTGAGGGTCCTCATCGGGAATGGCCGCATCAGGTGGTCCCCCAGCGCAAACGCTTCATCAGCAACGAACACAAATAGGAGACCTTCAACATTGTCCTCTGGAGGTGGCAAGTCCAAGCTGCCATTCTGGAGATGCCTGTAGAACTCCGTCTGGGCGATCACTCCACCATCGGACATCCAGCCATTCTTACCCACGTCCACATACAAGAACTCGTAATTAGCCGACACCACCGCCAACATCACTATACTATTAAACCCCTTGTAATTATAATAGTACGACCCCGAGTTGGGTGGTGGGACGATGTGGACGTGTTTCCCATCAATTGCCCCTCCGCAGTTAGGAAAGTCCCACCGCTGGGCAAAGTGGGAGGCCACAGTCTGCCATTCCTGTGGCGTGGAAGGAAACTGTTGAGGAAAAACAATAAACATTACTGTTTTTTCACAGAAACATGGCAAGCAGATTAGACACAAACATTATGGGTCAACCTCCAGATAGCATTTATTAAGGGGAATTTTACAACAACAAAGTATAAGGTACACCTATCATATTTCCCCCCCCCCTCTCATGGGCCATTTCTAACATTATAGGGGGGGGAACTCTTGGACAGGTAACCCTCTTCACTTCATTGAGAGATGAATGCCTAAATACAGGGTATTACTTGGAACAGCTCCTCCTTAGTTACACTATTGGCAGCCCACTGGACAGGTAAGAAGTGTCGTAATACAAAGATTTAAATACACACTGTACACATTTGAGCACATTTGGACATTCTGCTATTACCTATCAAGATCCTAATAGGATACAAAAACTTTAAACAGTACCATTGGAAAGTATACAGGCAGGCCCTTGCACTACATGCTTTGGGGAATTCATCCATAAATCTGAGCACTAAAGAGGTGGGTATAGTGTGTATGGGTTTGGCAAAGTCAGCAGATAGATGATTGAGGATAGATAGAGAATTGTGATCAGCTGACTTAGCAGTTGGGGGAGGGAGGGTTACAAAAAATTTGGGGACACCACAAAAAAAAGCCTCTGGCCCTCTGCCTGAATTTAAATAAAAAATAACATTTCCAAACATTTTAGGAGGTGTTTGGGGTAAAGCATTACTATGGAGCAGATAAAATATATTGTTAAGTGACTACATGAGGTGAATATAGGGCAGGAGACACCATGCTGGGGAGGTTATTGAAGGGCAAATATGTATGAAGGACCTAAAATAATAATTACAGAAAAATCCAGCATGCATGAGAACAAAGGGGACATTCACAGCATATTACAATCATGGTAATTAAAGAATGAGGAAAGAAATACAATATATTAGCAAACATTCAATACAATAAAATGTGATATAAAAGGATAAAAATCTTACCTTCATATACTCCTTCTGCAGGACCTGGATGATGGCAGAACAGGTCTCTGGGATAATGATCCCCAGAGCCTGGGGGGAGATGCCTGTCGAGAACTTGAGGTCCTGCAGGCTTCTCCCTGTGGCCAAATACCGCAAGGTAGCGACCAACCTCTGCTCGGAAGTGATGGCTTGCCTCATGCAGGTATCCTGCCTGCTGATATAGGGGGTCAGCGAAGCCAACAAACGGTGAAACACGGGGTCCGTCATCCTGAGAAAGTTCCTGAAATCATCAGGATTATTCTCACGGATCTCACGGAGCAAAGGCACATGACAGAACTGGTCACGCGGAAGCAACCAATTCTTGGTCCATGAACTCCTCCCCACCCTGTTCATGGACTGGACTTGTGTCAAGGTCAGGACCCCAACACCAAGCCCCCGAACAGCACGAACTCTACGAGGAGTACGCATACGCAACATGGCTAGAAAACGGTCGGCTGCTCAGAACGAAGTAACAGAACGCACTGAAGAACAGCAAGGCCTGTGAAGAGCGACCTGAAAAACAACGAGCAGGCAAGATCACACAGAAAACTCTGATACGAACTGACTGCACGCACTGAAGAGCAGATACAAACCCACAAGCACAAACTGAACGTCAGAAAACGATCTGAAAGCCACGAGTCTGAAAAAGCGCGAATCGTCTCTCACCAAACTTTTACTAACACGAGCTTAGCAAAAGGAGCCCAAAGGGTGCCGCGCTTGGTTCTGAACTGGCCTTTTCTAGTCTCGTCGTACGTGGTGTACGTCACCGCGTACTTGGCGAACGGAAATTCCGACAACTTTGTGCGACCGTGTGTATGCAAAACAAGTTTGAGCCAACATCCGTCGGAAAAAATCCGAGGATTTTGTTGTCGGAATGTCCGAACAAAGTCCGACCGTGTGTACGGGGCATAACTGTAAATACTGCAACTGTCTGCTGTGGTACTAATAAGATCATAAGAACAGCACTAATTTTCTTTAGATAGCTTTAGGTTCATACTGTGCAGAGGACACAGTACACTAACTGTAAATACTGCAGCCGCCTGCCTGTGGTATTTATAGGACCAGAACAACAGCAATTGTCTTCAAATAGCTTTAGGTGCACGCTGTGCAGAGGACGCACTACACTAACTGTAAATTCTGCAGCTGTCTGCCTGTGGTACTAATAGTATCAGAAGAACACCACCAATTTTCTTCAGGTAGCTTTAGGTGCACACTGTGCAGAGGACACACTACACTTACTATAAATACTGAAGCTGTCTGCCTGTGGAATTAATAGGATCAGAACAACAGCAATTTTCTTCAGGTAGCTTTAAGTGCACACTGTGCAGAGGACGCACTACACTGACTGTAAATACTGCAGCTGCCTGCCTGTGGTACTAATAGGATCAGAAGAACACCACCAATTCTGTTCAGGTAGCTTTAGTTGCACACTGTGCAGAGGACGCACTACACTAACTATAAATACTGCAGATGCCTGCCTGGGGTACTAATAGGATCAGAACAACAGCAATTGACTTTAGGTAGCATTAGGTGCACACTGTGCAGAGGACACAGTACACTAACTGTAAATACTGCAGCTGCCTGCCTGTGGTATTAATAGGACCAGAACAACAGCAATTGTCTTCAGGTAGCTTTAGGTGCACACTGTACAGAGGACACACTACAATATCTGTAAATACTGCAGCTGCCTGCGGTACTAATAGGGTAAGAAGAACACCACCAATTTTATTCAGGTAGCTTTAGGTGCACACTGTGCAGAGGACGCACCACACTAACTGTAAATTCATGCAGCTGCCTGCCTGTGGTACTAATAGGATTAGAAGAACACCACCAATTTTCTTCAGGTATCTTTAGGTGAACACTGTGCAAAGGACACAGTACACCAACTGTAAATACTGCAGCTGCCTGCCTGTGTTATTAATAGGATCATAACAACGGCAATTGACTTCAGGTAGCTTTAGGTGCACACTGTGCAAAGGACACAGTACACTAACTGTAAATACTGCAGCTGCCTGCCTGGGGTACTAATAGGATCAGAAGGACACCAGCAATTTTCTTCAGGTAGCTTTAGGTGCAAACTGTGCAGAGGACGCACTACACTAACTGTAAATACTGCAGCTGCCTGCCTGTGGTATTAATAGGATCAGAACTAGAGCAATTGTCTTCAGGTAGATTTAAGTGTTCACTGTGCAGAGGACGCACTACACTAACTGTAAATAACGCAGCTGCCTGCCTGGGGAACCAGTAGGATCAGAACAACAGCAATTGACTTCAGGTAGCTTTAGGTGCACACTGTGCAGAGGACACACTACACTAACTGTAAATACTGCAGATGCCTGCCTGGGGTACTAATAGGATCAGAACAACAGCAATTTTCTTCAGGTAGCTTTAGGTGCACACTGTGCAGAGGACACAGTACACTAACTGTAAATACTGCAGCTGCCTGCCTGTGGTACTAATAAAATCATAAGAACGGCACTAATTTTCTTCAGGTAGCTTTAGGTGCACACTGTGCAGAGGACGCAATACACTAACTGTAAATACTGCAGCTGCCTGCCTGTGGTATTAATAAAGACCAGAACAACAGCAATTGTCTTCAGGTAGCTTTAGGTACACACTGTGCAGAGGACACACCACACTAACTGTAAATACTACAGCTGTCTGCCTGTGGTATAAATAGGATCATAAGAACACCACCAATTTTCTTCAGGTAGATTTAGGTGCACACTGTGCAGAGGACGCACTACACTAACTGTAAATACTGAAGCTGCCTGCCTGTGGTATTAATAGGATCAGAACAAGAGCAATTGTCTTCAGGTAGCTTTAAGTGCACACTGTGCAGAGGACGCATTACAGTAACTGTAAATACTGCAGCTGCCTGCCTGGGGTACTAAAAGGATCAGAAGAACACCACCAATTCTCTTCAGGTAGCTTTAGGTGCACACTGTGCAGAGGACACACTACACTAACTATAAATACTGCAGATGCCTGCCTGGGGTTCTAATAGGATCAGAACAACAGCAATTTTCTTCAGGTAGCTTTACGTGCACACTGTGCAAAGGACGCACTACACTAACTGTAAATACTGAAGCTGCCTGCCTGTGGTACTAATAGTATCAGAAGAACACCACCAATTTTCTTTAGGTAGCTTTAGGTGCACACTGTGCAGAGGACACACTACACTAACTGTAAATACTGAAGCTGCCTGTCTGTGGTATTAATAATATCAGAACAAAAGCAATATTCTTCAGGTAGCTTTAGGTGCACACTGTGCAGAGGACACACTACACTAACTGTAAATACTGAAGCTGCCTGTCTGTGGTATTAATAATATCAGAACAACAGCAATTGTCTTCAGGTAGCTTTAGGTGCACACTGTGCAGAGGACGTAATACACTAACTGTAAATACTGCAGCTGTCTGCCTGTGGTACTAATAGGATCAGAAGAACACCACCAATTTTCTTCAGGTAGCTTTAGGTGCAAACTGTGCAGAGGACGCACTACACTAACTGTAAATTCTGAAGCTGCCAGCCTGTGGGATTAATAGGACCAGAACAACAGCAATTGTCTTCAGGTAGCTTTAGGTGCACACTGTGCAGAGGACGCACTACACTAACTGTAAATACTGAAGCTGCCTGCCTGGGGGTACTAATAGGATCAGAACAACCGTAAATTTGTTCAGGTAGCTTTAGGTGCACACTGTGCAGAGGACGCAATACACTAACTGTAAATACTGCAGCTGCCTGCCTGTGGTATTAATAGGACCAGAACAACAGCAATTGTCATTAGGTAGCTTTAGGTGCACACTGTACAGAGGACACACTACACTATCTGTAAATACTGCAGCTGCCTGCTTGTGTTATTAATAGCATCAGAACAACAGCAATTGTCTTCAGGTAGCTTTAGGTGCACACTGTGAAGAAGATGCACTACACTAACTGTAAATACTGCAGCTGCTTGCCTGTGGTACTAATAGGATCAGAAGAACACTACCAATGTTCTACAGGTAGCTTTAGGTGCACACTGTACAGAGAACACACTACACTAACTGTAAATACTGAAGCTGATTGCTTGTAGTATTAATAGGATCAGAACAACAGCAATTGTCTTCATGTAGATTTAGGTGCACACTGTGAAGAGGACGCACTACACTAACTGTAAATACTACAGCTTCCTGCCTGTGGTAATAATAGGATCAGAAGAACACCACCAATTTTATTCAGGTAGCTTTAGGTGTACACGGTGCAGAGGACACAGTAAACTAACTGTAAATACCGTAGCTACCTGCCTGTTGTACTAAAAGCGTCAGAAGAACACCACCAATTTTCTTCAGGTAGCTTTAGGTGCACACTGTGCAGAGGAAACAGTACGCTAACTGTATATACTGCAGCCTCCTGCCTGTGGTATTAATAGAATCAGAACAACAGCAATTGTCTTCCGGTAGATTTAGGTGCACACTGTGAAGAGGACGCACTACAGTAACTGTAAATACTACAGCTGCCTGCCTGTGGTAATAATAGGATCAGAAGAACACCACCAATTTTCTTCAGGTAGCTTTAGGTGCACACTGTGCACAGGACACACTAAACTAACTGTAAATACTGCAGCTGCCTGCCTGTGGATTTAATAGGATCACAACAACAGCAATTGTCTACATTTAGCTTTAGGTGCACACTGTGCAGAGGACACAGTACATTAACTGTAAATACTGCAAATGCCTTCCTGTGGTACTAATAAGATCAGAAGAACACCAGCAATTTTGTTCGGGTAGCTTTACGTCCACACTGTGCAGAGGACACAGTACACTAACTTTAAATACCATAGCTGCCTCCCTGTGGTATTAATAGGATCAGAACAACAGCAATTATTTTTAGGTAGCTTTAGGCGCACACTGTGTAGAGGACACAGTACACTAACTGTAAATACTGCAGCTGCCTGCCTGTGGTAATAATAGGATCCGAAGAACACCACCAATTTTCTTCAGATAGCTTTAGGTGCACACTGTGCAGAGGATGCGCTACACTAACTGTAAATACTGCAGCTGTTGCCTGTGGTATTAATAGGATCAGAACATCAGCAATTGTCTTCAGTAGCTTTAGGTGCACACTGTGCTGAGGACGCACTACACGAACTGTAAATACTGCAGCTGCCTGCCTGTGGTACTAATAAGATCATAAGAACAGCACTAATTTTCTTCAGATAGCTTTAGGTTCACACTGTACAGAGGACACAGTACACTAACTGTAAATACTGCAGCTTCCTGCCTGTGGTATTAATAGGACCAGAACAATAGCAATTGTCTTCAGGTAGCTTTATGTGCACACTGTGCAGAGGACACACTACACTAACTGTAAATACTGCTGCTGCCTGCCTGTGGTACTAATAGGATCAGAAGAACACCAACAATTATCTTCAGGTAGCTTTAGGTTTACACTGTGCAGAGGATGCACTACACTAACTGTAAATACTGCAGATGCCTGCCTGGGGTACTAATAGGATCAGAAGAACACCACCAATTATCTTCAGATAGCTTTAGGTGCACACTGTGCAGAGGACGCACTACACTAACTGTAAATACTGCAGCTGCCTGTAATAGGATCATAACAACAGCAATTGACTTCAGATAGCTTTAGGTGCACACTGTGCAGAGGACGCACTACACTAACTGTAAATACTGCAGCTGCCTGTAATAGGATCATAACAACAGCAATTGACTTCAGGTGGCTTTAGGTGCACACTGTGCAGAGGACACAGTACACTAACTGTAAATACTGCAGCTTTAGGTGCACACTGTGCAGAGGACGCACTACACTAACTGTAAATACTGCAGATGCCTGCCTGGGGTACTAATAGGATCAGAACAACAGCAATTTTCTTCAGGTAGCTTTAGGTGCACACTGTGCAGAGGACACAGTACACTAACTGTAAATACTGCAGGTTTAGGTGCACACTGTGCAGAGGACGCACTACACTAACTTTAAATACTGCAGCTGCCTGCCTTTGGTATTAATAGGATCAGAACCACAGCAATTGTATTCAAGTAGCTTTAGGTGCACACTGTGCAGAGGACGCACTATAGTAACTGTAAATACTGCAGCTGCATGCCTGTGGTACTAAAAGGATCAGAAGAACACCACCAATTTTCTTCAGGTAGATTTATGTGCACACTGTGCAGAGGACACAGTAAACTAACTGTAAATACCGTAGCTGCCTGCCTGTGGTACTAATATTGTCAGAAGAACACCACCAATTTTCTTCAGGTAGGTTTAGGTGCACACTGTGCAGAGGACACAGTACACTAACTGTAAATACTGCAGCTGCCTGCCTGTGGTACTAATAGGATCAGAAGAACACCACCAATTTTCTACAGGTAGCTTTAGGTGCACACTGGGCAGAGGACACAGTACACTAACTGTAAATACTGCAAATGCCTGCTTAAGGTACTAATAGGATGAGAAGTACACCACCAATTTTCTTCAAGTAGCTTTTGGTGCACACTGTGGAGAGGACAGAGTACACTAGCTGTAAAGACTGCAGCTGCCTGCTTGTGGTATTAATAGGATCAGAACAACAGCAATTGTCTTCAGGGAGCTTTAGGTTCGCAATGTGCAGAGGCCGCACTACACTATCTGTAAATACTGCTGCTGCCTGCCTGTGGTATTAATAGGATCAGAACAACAGCAATTGTCTTCAGGTAGCTTTAGATGAACACTGTGTTGAGGACGCACTACACTATCTGTAAATACTGCAGCTGCCTGCCTGTGGTACTAATAGGATCAGAAGAACACCACCAATTTTCTTCAGGTAGCTTTAGGTGCACACTGTGCAGAGGACGCACTACACTAACTGTAAATACTGCAGCTTCCTGCCTGTGGTACTAAAAGGATCAGAAGAGCACCACCAATTTTCTTTGGGTAGATTTACGTGCACACTGTGCAGAGGACACAGTACACTAACTGTAAATACCGTAGCTGCCTGCCTGTGGTACTAATAGGGTCATAAGAACACCACCAATTTTCTTCAGGTAGGTTTAGGTGCAAACTGTGCAGAGGACACAGTACACTAAGTGTAAATACTGCAGCTGCCTGCCTGTGGTACTAATAGGATCAGAAGAACACCACTAATTTTCTTCAGGTAGCTTTAAGTGCACACTGTGTAGAGGACACAGTACACTAACTGTAAATACTGCAAATGCCTGCCTGTGGTACTAATAGGATCAGAAGAACACCACCAATTTTCTTCAGGTAGCTTTAGGTGCACACTGTGCAGAGGACACAGTACACTAGCTGTAAAGACTGCAGCTGCCTGCTTGTGGTATTAATAGGATCAGAACAACAGCAATTGTCTTCAGGGAGCTTTAGGTTCGCACTGTGCAGAGGACACACTACATTATCTGTAAATACTGCTGCTGCCTGCCTGTGGTATTAATAGGATCAGAACAGCAGCAATTGTCTTCAGGTAGCTTTAGATGAACACTGTGTTGAGGACACACTACACTATCTGTAAATACTGCAGCTGCCTGCCTGTGGAACTAATAGGATCAGAAGAACACCACCAATTTTCTTCAGGTAGCTTTACTGTAGGTGCACACTGTGCAGAGGACACACTACACTAACTGTAAATACTACAGCTTCCTGCCTGTGGTATTAATAGGATTAGAACAACACCACCAATTTTCTTCAGGTAGCTTTAGGTTCACTCTGTGCAGAGGACACAGTACACTAACTGTAAATATTGCAGCTGCCTGCCAGTGTTATTAATAGGATCAGAACATCAGCAATTGTCTTCAGGTAGCTTTAAGTGCACACTGTACAGAGGATGCACTACACTAACTGTAAATACTGCAGCTGCCTGCCTGTGGTATTATTAGGATCAGAACAAAAGCAATTATCTTCAGATAGCTTTAGGTGCACACTGTGCAGAGGACACAGTACACTAACTGTAAATACTTCAGCTGCCTGCCTGTGTTATTAATAGGATCAGAACAACAGAAATTGTCTTCAGGTAGCTTTAGGTGCACACTGTGCAGAGGACACAGTACACTAACTGTAAATACCATAGCTGCCTGCCTGTGGAATGAATTGGATCAGAACAATAGCAAATGTCTTCAGGTAGCTTTAGGTACACACTGTGCAGAGGACGCACTACACTAACTGTAAATACTGCACCTGCCTGCCTGTGGTACTAATAGGATCAGAAGAACACCACCAATTTTCTTCAGGTAGCTTTAGGTGCACACTGTGCAGAGGACACAGTACACTAGCTGCACAGACTGCAGCTGCCTGCTTGTGGTATTAATAGGATCAGAACAACAGCAATTGTCTTCAGGGAGCTTTAGGTTCGCACTGTGCAGAGGACACACTACACTAACTGTAAATACTGCTGTTGCCTGCCTGTGGTATTAATAGGATCAGAACAGCAGCAATTGTCTTCAGGTAGCTTTAGATGAACACTGTGTTGAGGACGCGCTACACTATCTGTAAATACTGCAGCTGCCTGCCTGTGGTACTAATAGGATCAGAAGAACACCACCAATTTTCTTCAGGTAGCTATAGGTGCACACTGTGCAGAGGACGCACTACACTAACTGTAAATACTGCAGCTTCCAGCCTGTGGTATTAATAGGATCAGAACAACACCACTAATTTTCTTCAAGTAGCTTTAGGTTCACTCTGTGCAGAGGACACAGTACACTAACTGTAAATTCTGCAGCTGCCTGCCAGTGTTATTAATAGGATCAGACCATCAGCAATTGTCTTCAGGCAGCTTTAGGTGCACACTGTGCAGAGGACACAGTACACTAACTGTAAATACTGAAGCTGCCTGCCTGTGGTACTAATAGGATCAAAAGAACACCACCAATTATCTTCAGGTAGCTTTAGGTGCACACTGTGCAGAGGACGCACTACACTAACTTTAAATACTGCAGCTGTTTGTAATAGGATCATAACAACAGCAATTGACTTCAGGAAGCTTTAGGTGCACACTGTGCCGAGGACGCACTACACTAACTGTAAACCCTTCAGATGCCTGCCTGGGGTACTAATAGGTTCAGAACAACAGCAATTTTCTTCAGGTAGCTTTAGGTGCACACTGTGCAGAGGACACAGTACACTAACTGTAAATACTGCAGCTTTAGGTGCACACTGTGCAGAGGACGCACTACACTAACTGTAAATAATGCAGATGCCTGCCTGGGGTACTAATAGGATCAGAACAACAGCAATTATCTTCAGGTAGCTTTAGGTGCACACTGTGCAGAGGACACAGTACACTAACTGTAAATACTGCAGCTTTAGGTGCACACTGTGCAGAGGACACACTACACTAACTTTAAATACTGCAGCTGCCTGCCTTTGGTATTAATAGGATGAGAACAACAGCAATTGTCTTCAGGTAGCTTTAGGTGCACACTGTGCAGAGGACGCACTACACTAACTGTAAATACTGCAGCTGCCTGCCTGTGGTACTAAAAGGATCAGAAGAACACCTCCAATTTTCTTCAGGTAGATTTACGTGCACACTGTGCAGAGGACACATTACACTAACTGTAAATACCGTAGCTGCCTGCCTGTGGTACTAATAGGGTCAGAAGAACACCACCAATTTTCTTTAGGTAGGTTTAGGTGCACACTGTGCAGAGGACACAGTACACTAACTGTAAATACTGCAGCTGCCTGCCTGTGGTAATTATAGGATCAGAAGAACACCACCAATTTTCTTCAGGTTGCTTTAGGTGCACACTGTGCAGAGGACACAGTACACTAACTGTAAATACTGCAAATGCCTGCCTGTGGTACTAATAGGATCAGAAGAACACCACCAATTTTCTTCAGGTAGCTTTTGGTGCACACTGTGCAGAGGACACTGTACACTAGCTGTAAAGACTGCAGCTGCCTGCTTGTGGTATTAATAGGATCAGAACAACAGCAATTGTCTTCAGGGAGCTTTAGGTTCGCACTGTGCAGAGGATGCACTACACTATCTGTAAATACTGCTGCTGCCTGCCTGTGGTATTAATAGGATTAGAACAACAGCAATTGTCTTCAGGTAGCTTTAGATGAACACTGTGTTGAGGACGCACTACACTATCTGTAAATACTGCAGCTGCCTGCCTGTGGTACTAATAGAATCAGAAGAACACCACCAATTTTCTTCAGGTAGCTTTAGGTGCACACTGTGCCGAGGATGCACTACACTAACTGTAAATACTGCAGCTTCCTGCCTGTGTTACTAAAAGGATCAGAAGAGCACCACCACTTTTCTTTGGGTAGATTTACGTGCACACTGTGCAGAGGACACAGTACACTAACTGTAAATACTGTAGCTGCCTGCCTGTGGTACTAATAGGGTCATAAGAACACCACCAATTTTCTTCAGGTAGCTTTAAGTGCACACTGTGCAGAGGACACAGTACACTAACTGTAAATACTGCAACTGCCTGCCTGTGGTACTAATAGGATCAGAAGAACACCACCAATTTTCTTCAGGTAGCTTTAGGTGCACACTGTGCAGAGGACACAGTACACTAGCTGTAAAGACTGCAGCTGCCTGCTTGTGGTATTAATAGGATCAGAACAACAACAATTGTCTTCAGGGAGCTTTAGGTTCGCACTGTGCAGAGGACACACTACACTATCTGTAAATACTGCTGCTGCCTGCCTGTGGTATTAATAGGATCAGAACAGCAGCAATTGTCTTCAGTTAGCTTTAGATGAACACTGTGTTGAGGACGCACTACACTATCTGTAAATACTGCAGCTGCCTGCCTGTGGAACTAATAGGATCAGAAGAACACCACCAATTTTCTTCAGGTAGCTTTAGGTGCACACTGTGCAGAGGACACACTACACTAATTGTAAATACTGCAGCTTCCTGCCTGTGGTATTAATAGGATCAGAACAACACCACCAATTTTCTTCAGGTAGCTTTAGGTTCACTCTGTGCAGAGGACACAGTACACTAACTGTAAATACTGCAGCTGCCTGCCAGTGTTATTAATTGGATCAGACCATCAGCAATTGTCTTCAGGCAGCTTTAAGTGCACACTGTGCAGAGGACACAGTACACTAACTGTAAATACTGAAGCTGCCTGCTTGTGGTACTAATAGGATCAAAAGAACACCACCAATTAATTTCAGGTAGCTTTAGGTGCACACTGTGCAGAGGATGCACTACACTAACTGTAAATACTGCAGCTGCCTGTAATAGGATCATAACAACAGCAATTGACTTCAGGAAGCTTTAGATGCACACTGTGCAGAGGACGCACTACACTAACTATAAACCCTCCAGATGCCTGCCTGGGGTACTATTAGGATCAGAACAACAGCAATTTTCTTCAGGTAGCTTTAGGAGCACACTGTGCAGAGGACACAGTACACTAACTGTAAATACTGCAGCTTTAGGTGCACACTGTGCAGAGGACGCACTACACTAACTGTAAATACTGCAGATGCCTGCCTGGGGTACTAATAGGATCAGAACAACAGCAATTTTCTTCAGTTAGCTTTAGGTGCACACTGTGAAGAGGACACACTACACTAATTTTAAATACTGCAGCTGCCTGCCTTTGGTATTAATAGGATCAGAACAACAACAATTGTCTTCAGGTAGCTTTAGGTGCACACTGTGCAGAGGACGCACTATACTAACTGTAAATACTGCATCTACATGCCTGTGGTACTAAAAGGATCAGAAGAACACCACCAATTTTCTTCAGGTAGATTTATGTGCACACTGTGCAGAGGACACAGTACACTAACTGTAAATACCGTAGCTGCCTGCCTGTGGTACTAATAGGATCAGAAGAACACCACCAATTTTCTTCAGGTAGCTTTAGGTGCACACTGTGCAGAGGACACAGTACACTAACTGTAAATACTGCAAATGCCTGCCTGTGGTACTAATAGGATCAGAAGAACACCACCAATTTTCTTCAGGTAGCTTTTGGTGCACACTGTGCAGAGGACAGAGTACACTAGCTTTAAAGACTGCGGCTGCCTGCTTGTGGTATTAATAGGATCAGAACAACAGCAATTGTCTTCAGGTAGCTTTAGATGAACACTGTGTTGAGGACGCACTACACTATCTGTAAATACTGGAGCTGCCTGCCTGTGGTACTAATAGGATCAGAAGAACACCACCAATTTTCTTCAGGTAGCTTTAGGTGCACACTGTGCAGAGGACGCACTACACTAACTGTAAATATTGCAGCTTCCTGCCTGTTGTAATAATAGGATCAGAACAACACCACTAATTTTCTTCAGGTAGCTTTAGGTTCACTCTGTGCAGAGGACACAGTACACTACCTGTAAATATTGCAGCTGCCTGCCAGTGTTATTAATAGGATCAGAACATCAGCAATTGTCTTCAGGTAGCTTTAAGTGCACACTGTACAGAGGATGCACTACACTAACTGTAAATACTGCAGCTGCCTGCCTGTGGTATTAATAGGATCAGAACAAAAGCAATTATCTTCAGATAGCTTTAGGTGCACACTGTGCAGAGGACACAGTACACTAACTGTAAATACCATAGCTGCCTGCCTGTGGAATAATTTGGATCAGAACAATAGCAAATGTCATCAGGTAGCTTTAGTACACACTGTGCAGAGGAGGACGCACTACACTAACTGTAAATACTGCACCTGCCTGCCTGTGGTACTAATAGGATCAGAAGAACACCACCAATTTTCTTCAGGTAGCTTTAGGTGCACACTGTGCAGAGGACACAGTACACTAGCTGCACAGACTGCAGCTGCCTGCTTGTGGTATTAATAGGAACAGAACAACAGCAATTGTCTTCAGGTAGCTTTAGGTGCACACTGTGCAGAGGACGCACTATACTAACTGTAAATACTGCATCTACATGCCTGTGGTACTAAAAGGATCAGAAGAACACCACCAATTTTCTTCAGGTAGATTTATGTGCACACTGTGCAGAGGACACAGTACACTAACTGTAAATACCGTAGCTGCCTGCCTGTGGTACTAATAGGATCAGAAGAACACCACCAATTTTCTTCAGGTAGCTTTAGGTGCACACTGTGCAGAGGACACAGTACACTAACTGTAAATACTGCAAATGCCTGCTTGTGGTACTAATAGGATCAGAAGAACACCACCAATTTTCTTCAGGTAGCTTTTGGTGCACACTGTGCAGAGGACAGAGTACACTAGCTTTAAAGACTGCGGCTGCCTGCTTGTGGTATTAATAGGATCAGAACAACAGCAATTGTCTTCAGGTAGCTTTAGATGAACACTGTGTTGAGGACGCACTACACTATCTGTAAATACTGGAGCTGCCTGCCTGTGGTACTAATAGGATCAGAAGAACACCACCAATTTTCTTCAGGTAGCTTTAGGTGCACACTGTGCAGAGGACGCACTACACTAACTGTAAATATTGCAGCTTCCTGCCTGTTGTAATAATAGGATCAGAACAACACCACTAATTTTCTTCAGGTAGCTTTAGGTTCACTCTGTGCAGAGGACACAGTACACTACCTGTAAATATTGCAGCTGCCTGCCAGTGTTATTAATAGGATCAGAACATCAGCAATTGTCTTCAGGTAGCTTTAAGTGCACACTGTACAGAGGATGCACTACACTAACTAAATACTGCAGCTGCCTGCCTGTGGTATTAATAGGATCAGAACAAAAGCAATTATCTTCAGATAGCTTTAGGTGCACACTGTGCAGAGGACACAGTACACTAACTGTAAATACCATAGCTGCCTGCCTGTGGAATAATTTGGATCAGAACAATAGCAAATGTCATCAGGTAGCTTTAGGTACACACTGTGCAGAGGAGGACGCACTACACTAACTGTAAATACTGCACCTGCCTGCCTGTGGTACTAATAGGATCAGAAGAACACCACCAATTTTCTTCAGGTAGCTTTAGGTGCACACTGTGCAGAGGACACAGTACACTAGCTGCACAGACTGCAGCTGCCTGCTTGTGGTATTAATAGGAACAGAACAACAGCAATTGTCTTCAGGGAGCTTTAGGTTCGCACTGTGCAGAGGACACACTACACTAACTGTAAATACTGCTGCTGCCTGCCTGTGGTACTAATAGGATCAGAAGAACACCAACAATTATCTTCAGGTAGTTTAGGTGCACACTGTGCAGAGGAAGCACTGCACTAACTGTAAATACTGCAGCTGCCTGTAATAGGATCATAACAACAGCAATTTTATTCAGGTAGCTTTAGGTGCACACTGTGCAGAGGACACAGTACACTATCTGTAAATACTGCAGCTTTAGGTGCACACTGTGCAGAGGACGCACTACACTAACTGTAAATACTGCAGATGCCTGCCTGGGGTACTAATAGGATCAGAACAACAGCAATTATCTTCAGGTAGCTTTAGGTGCACACTGTGCAGAGGACACAGTACACTAACTGTAAATACTGCAGCTGTAGGTGCACACTGTGCAGAGGACACACTACACTAACTTTAAATACTGCAGCTGCCTGCCTTTGGTATTAATAGGATCAGAACAACAGCAATTGTCTTCAGGTAGCTTTAGGTGCACACTGTGCAGAGGACGCACTACACTAACTGTAAATACTGCAGCTGCCTGCCTGTGGTACTAAAAGGATCAGAAGAACACCACCAATTTTCTTCAGGTAGATTTACGTGAACACTGTGCAGAGGACACATTACCCTAACTGTAAATACTGTAGCTGCCTGCCTGTGGTACTAATAGGGTCAGAAGAACACCACCAATTTTCTTTAGGTAGGTTTAGGTGCACACTGTGCAGAGGACACACTACACTAACTGTAAATACTGCAGCTGCCTGCCTGTGGTAATTATAGGATCAGAAGAACACCACCAATTTTCTTCAGGTTGCTTTAGGTGCACATTGTGCAGAGGACACAGTACACTAACTGTAAATACTGCAAATGCCTGCCTGTGGTACTAATAGGATCAGAAGAACACCACCAATTTTCTTCAGGTAGCTTTTGGTGCACACTGTGCAGAGGACACAGTACACTAGCTGTAAAGACTGCAGCTGCCTGCTTGTGGTATTAATAGGATCAGAACAACAGCAATTGTCTTCAGGGAGCTTTAGGTTCGCACTGTGCAAAGGACGCACTACACTATCTGTAAATACTGCTGCTGCCTGCCTGTGGTATTAATAGGATTAGAACAACAGCAATTGTCTTCAGGTAGCTTTAGATGAACACTGTGTTGAGGACGCACTACACTATCTGTAAATACTGCAGCTGCCTGCCTGTGGTACTAATAGAATCAGAAGAACACCACCAATTTTCTTCAGGTAGCTTTAGGTGCACACTGTGCAGAGGATGCACTACACTAACTGTAAATACTGCAGCTTCCTGCCTGTGGTAATAATAGGAACAGAACAACACCACTAATTTTCTTCAGGTAGCTTTAGGTTCACTCTGTGCAGAGGACACAGCACACTAACTGTAAATACTGCAGCTGCCTGCCAGTGTTATTAATAGGATCAGAACATCAGCAATTATCTTCAGGTAGCTTTAAGTGCACACTGTACAGAGGACGTACTACACTAACTGTAAATACTGCAGCTGCCTGCCTGTGGTATTAATAGGATCAGAACAACAGCAATTATCTTCAGGTAGCTTTAGGTGGACACTGTGCAGAGGACACAGTACACTAACTGTAAATACCATAGCTGCCTGCCTGTGGAATGAATAGGATCAGAACAATAGCACGTGTCTTCAGGTAGCTTTAGGTACACACTGTCCAGAGGACGCACTACACTAACTGTAAATACTGCACCAGCCTGCCTGTGGTACTTATAGGATCAGAAGAACACCACCAATTTTCTACAGGTAGCTTTAGGTGCACACTGTGCAGAGGACACAGTACACTAACTGTAAATATTGCAGCTGCCTGCCTGTGGTACTAATAGGATCTGAAAAACACCACCAATTTTCTTTAGGTAGCTTTAAGCGCATACTGTGCCGAGGACGCACTACACTAACTGTAATGACTGCAGCTTCCTGCCTGTAGTATTAATAGGATAAGAATAACACCACCAATTTTCTTTAGGTAGCTTTAGGTTCACACTGTGCAGAGGACACAGTACTCTAACTGTGAATACTGCAGCTGCCTGCCTTTGGTGTTAATAGGATCAGTTCATCAGAAATATTCTTCAGATAGCTTTAGGTGCACACTGTGCAGAGGACTACTACACTAATTGTAAATACTGCAGCTGCCTGCCTGTGGTATTAATAGGATCAGAAGAACACCACCAATTTTCTTCAGGTAGCTTTAGGGGCACATTCTGCAGAGGACACACTATACTAACTGTAAATACTGCAGCTTCCTGCCTGTGTTAATAATAGGATCAGAACAACACCACTAATTTTCTTCAGGTAGCTTTAGGTTCATACTGTGCAGAGGACACAGTACACTAACTGTAAATACTGCAGCTGCCTGCCTGTGGTATTAATAGGATCAGAACAACTGCAATTGTCTTCAGGTAGCTTTAGGTGCACACTGTGCAGAGGACATAGTACACTAACTGTAAATATTGCAGCTGCCTGCCTGTGGTACTAATAAGATCAGAAGAACACTAGCAATTTTATTCATGTAGCTTTATGTGCACACTGTGCAGAGAACACAGTACACTAACTATAAATACTGTAGCTGCCTGCCTGTGGTACTAATAGTATCAGAAGAACACCACCAATTTTTCTCAGGTACCTTTAGGTGCACACTGTGCAGAGGACACAGTACACTAACTGTAAATACTGCAGCTGCCTGCCTGTGGTATTAATAGGATCAGAACAACAGCAATTATCTTCAGGTAGCTTTAGGTTCCCACTGTGCAGAGGACATAGTACACTAACTTTAAATACTGCAGCTGCCTGCCTGTGGTACTAATAGGATCAGAAGAACACCACCAATTTTCTTCAGGTAGCTTTAGGTGCCCACTGTGCCGAGGACGCAATACACTAACTGTAATTACTGCAGCTTCCTGCCTATAGTATTAATAGGATAAGAACAACACCACTAATTTTCTTCAGGTAGCTTTAGATTCACACTGTGCAGAGGACACAGTACTCTAACTGTGAATACAGCAGCTGCCTGCCTGTGGTGTTAATAGCAACAGAACAACAGCAATTGTCTTCAGGTAGCTTTAGGTGCACACTGTGCAGAGGATGCACTACACTAACTTTAAATACTGCAGCTTTCTGCCTGTGTTATTAATAGGACCAGAACAACGGCAATTGTCTTCAGGTAGCTTTACGTGCACACTGTGCAGAGGACACAGTACACTAACTTTAAATACCGCAACTGCCTGTCTGTGGTACTAATAGGATCAGAAGAACACTACCAATTTTCTTCAGGCAGCTTTAGGTGCACACTGTGCAGAGGACACACTACACTAACTGTAAATACTGCAGCTGCCTGTGGTACTAATAGGATCAGAAGAACACCAGCAATTTTCTTCAGGTAGCTTTACATGCACAGTGAGCAGAGGACACAGTACACTAACTGTAAATACTGCAGCTTCCTGCCTGTGGTATTAATAGGATCAGAACAACAAAAATTGTCTTTAGGTAGCTTTAGGTGCACACTGTCCAGACGATGCACTACACTATCTATAAATACTGCAGCTGCCTGCCTGTGGTACTAATAGGATCCGAAAAACACCACCAATTTTCTTCAGGTAGCTTTAGGTGCCCACTGTGCCGAGGACGCAATACACTAACTGTAATTACTGCAGCTTCCTGCCTATAGTATTAAAAGGATAAGAACAACACCACTAATTTTCTTCAGGTAGCTTTAGATTCACACTGTGCAGAGGACACAGTACTCTATCTGTGAATACAGCAGCTGCCTGCCTGTGGTGTTAATAGTATCAGAACATCAGAAATTTTCTTCAGATTGCTTTAGGTGCACACTGTGCAGAGGACGCACTACACTAACTTTAAATACTGCAGCTGCCTGCCTGTGGTACTAATAGGATCAGAAGAACACCACCAATTTTCTTCAGGTAGTTGTAGGTGCACATTGTGCAGAGGATACACTATACTAACTGTAAATACTGCAGCTTCCTGCCTGTGGTATTAACAGGATCAGAACAACACCACTAATTTTCTTCAGGTAGCTTTAGGTTCACACTGTGCAGAGGACACAGTACACTAATGCCCCGTACACACGGTCAGACTTTGTTCGGACATTCCAACAACAAAATCCTAGGATTTTTTCCGACGGATGTTGGCTCAAACTTGTCTTGCATACACATGGTCACACAAAGTTGTCGGAAAATCCGATCATTCTGAACGCGGTGACGTAAAACACGTACGTCGGGACTATAAACGGGGCAGTGACCAATAGCTTTCATCTCTTTATTTATTCTGAGCATGCGATGCACTTTGTCCGTCGGATTTGTGTACACACGATCGGAATTTCCGACAACGGATTTTGTTGTCGGAAAATTTTATCTCCTGCTCTCCAACTTTGTGTGTCGGAAAATCCGATGGAAAATGTCCCATGGAGCCCACACACGGTCGGAATTTCCGACAACACGCACCGATCGGACATTTTCCATCGGAAAATCCGACCGTGTGTACGGGGCATAACTGTAAATACTGCAGCTGCCTGCCTGTGTTATTAATAGGATCAGAACAACAGCAATTTTCTTCAGTTAGCTTTAGGTGCACACTGTGCAGAGGATGCAGTACACTAACTGTAAATACTACACCTTTCTGCCTGTGGTATTAATAGGATCAAAACATCAGAAATTTTCTTCAGATAGCTTTAAGTGCACACTGTGCAGAGGACAAAGTACACTAACTGTAAATACCGTAGCTGCCTGCCTGTGGTACTAATAGGATCAGAAGAGACACAGCAATTTTCTTCAGGTAGCTTTATGTGCACACTGTGCAGAGGACACAGTACACTAATTGTAAATACTGCAACTGCCTGCCTGTGGTATTAATAGGATTAGAAGAACAGCAATTGTCTTCAGGTAGCTTTAGGTGCACATTGTGCAGAGGATGCACTAAACTAACTGTAAATACTGCAGCTGCCTGCCTGTGGTACTAATAGGATCAGAAGAACACCAGCAATTTACTTCAGGTAGATTTACGTGCACACTGTGCGGAGGACACAGTACACTAACTGTAAATACCATAGCTGCCTGCCTGTGGTACAAATAGGATCAGAAGAACACCACCAATTTTCTTCAGGTAGTTTTAGGTGCACACTATGCAGAGGACACAATACACTAACTGTAAATACTGCAGCTGCCTGCCTGTGGTATTAATAGGATCAGAACAACAGCAATTGTCTTCAGGTAGTTTTAGGTGCACACTGTGAAGAGGACACACTACACTAACTGTAAATACTGCAGCTGCCTGCCTGTGGTACTAATAGGATCAGAAGAACAGCAGCAATTTACTTCAGGTAGATTTACGTGCACACCGTGTAGAGGACACAGTACACTAACTGTAAATATCATAGCTGCCTGCCTGTGGTACCAATAGGATCAGAAGAACACCACCAATTTACTTCAGGTAGATTTACGTGCACACTGTGCAGAGGACACAGTACACTAACTGTAAATACCATAGCTGCCTGCCTTTGGTACTAATAGGATCAGAAGAACGCCACCAATTTTCTTCAGGTAGCTTTAGGTGCACACTGTGCAGAATACACACTACACTAACGATAAATACTGCAGCTGCCTGCCTGTGGTATTAATACGATCAGAACAACACCAATTATCTTCAGATAGCTTTAGGTGCACACTGTGCAGAGGACACAGTACACTAACTGTAAATACTGCAGCTGCCTACCTGTGGTACTATTAGGATCAGAATAAGACCACCAATTTTCTTCAGATAGCTTTATGTGCACACTGTGCTGAGGGCACAGTACACTAACTATAAAACCTGCAGCTGCCTGCCTGTGATATTAATAGGATCACAAAAATAGCAATTGTCTTCAGGTAACTTTAGTTGCACACTGTGCAGAGGACGCACTACACGAACTGTAAATACTGCAGCTGCCTGCCTGTGGTATTAATAGGATCAGAACAACAGCAATTGTCTTCAGGTAGCTTTAGGTGCACACTGTGCAGAGGACACACTACACTAACTGCAAATACTGCAGCTGCCTGCCTGTGGTACTAATAGGATCAGAAGAACACCAGCAATTTACTTCAGGTAGATTTACGTGCACACCGTGCAGAGGACACAGTACACTAACTGTAAATACCATAGCTGCCTGCCTGTGGTACTAATAGGATCAGAAGAACACCACCAATTTTCTTCAGGTAGCTTTAGGTGCACACTGTGCAGAATACACACTACACTAACTGTAAATACTGCAGCTGCCTGCCTGTGGTATTAATAAGATCAGAACAACAGCAATTGTCTTCAGGTAGCTTTAGGTGCACACTGTGAAGAGGATGGACTACACTAACTGTAAATACTGCAGCTGCCTGCCTGTGGTATTAATAGGACCAGAACAACTGCAATTGTCTTCAGGTAGCTTTAGGTGCACACTGTGCAGAGGACACAGTACACTATCTGTAAATGCTGCAGCTGCCTGCCTGTGGTACTAATAGGATCCGAAGAACACCACTAATTTTCTTCAGGTAGCTTTAGGTGCACACTGTGCAGAGGACGCATTACACTAACTGTAAATACTGCAGCTGCCTGCCTGTGGTATTAATAGGATCAGAACAACAGCAATTATCTTCAGTTAGCTTTAGGTGCACACTGTGCAGAGGACACACTACACTAACTGTAAATACTGCAGCTGCCTTCCTGGTGGTACTAATAGGATCAGAAGAACGTCATCAATTTTCTTCAGGTAGCTGTAGGTGCACACTGTGCAGAGGACAAAGTACTCTAATTTTAAATACTGAAGCTGCCTGCCTATGGTTTTAATTAGATCAGAACAACAGCAATTGTCTTCAGGTAGCTTTAGGTGCACACTGTGAAGAGGATACACTACACTAACTGTAAATACTGCAGCTGCCTGCCAGTGGTATTAATAGGATAGGAACAACAGCAATTGTCTTCAGGTAGCTTTAGGTGCACACTGTGCAGAAGATGCACTACACTAACTGTAAATACTGAAGCTGCCTGCATGTGGTACTAATAGGATCAGAAGAACACCACCAATTTTCTAAAGGTAGCTTTAGATGCACACTGTGCAGAGGATGCACTACACTAACTGTAAAATCTGAAGCTGCCTACCTGTGGTATTAATAGGATCAGAAGAACAGCAATTCTCTTCAGGTAGTTTTAGGTGCACACTGTGAAGAGGACACACTACACTAACTGTAAATACTGCAGCTGCCTGCCTGTGGTACTAATAGGATCAGAAGAACACCAGCAATTTACTTCAGGTAGATTTACGTGCACACCGTGCAGAGGACACAGTACACTAACTGTAAATATCATAGCTGCCTGCCTGTGGTACCAATAGGATCAGAAGAACACCACCAATTTACTTCAGGTAGATTTACGTGCACACTGTGCAGAGGACACAGTACACTAACTGTAAATACCATAGCTGTCTGCCTGTGGTACTAATAGGATCAGAAGAACGCCACCAATTTTCTTCAGGTAGCTTTAGGTGCACACTGTGCAGAATACACACTACACTAACGATAAATACTGCAGCTGCCTGCCTGTGGTATTAATACGATCAGAACAACACCAATTATCTTCAGATAGCTTTAGGTGCACACTGTGCAGAGGACACAGTACACTAACTGTAAATACTGCAGCTGCCTGCCTGTGGTACTATTAGGATCAGAATAAGACCACCAATTTTCTTCAGATAGCTTTATGTGCACACTGTGCTGAGGGCACAGTACACTAACTATAAAACCTGCAGCTGCCTGCCTGTGATATTAATAGGATCACAAAAATAGCAATTGTCTTCAGGTAACTTTAGTTGCACACTGTGCAGAGGACGCACTACACGAACTGTACATACTTCAGCTGCCTGCCTGTGGTATTAATAGGATCAGAACAACAGCAATTGTCTTCAGGTAGCTTTAGGTGCACACTGTGCAGAGGACACACTACACTAACTGCAAATACTGCAGCTGCCTGCCTGTGGTACTAATAGGATCAGAAGAACACCAGCAATTTACTTCAGGTAGATTTACGTGCACACCGTGCAGAGGACACAGTACACTAACTGTAAATACCATAGCTGCCTGCCTGTGGTACTAATAGGATCAGAAGAACACCACCAATTTTCTTCAGGTAGCTTTAGGTGCACACTGTGCAGAATACACACTACACTAACTGTAAATACTGCAGCTGCCTGCCTGTGGTATTTATAAGATCAGAACAACAGCAATTGTCTTCAGGTAGCTTTAGGTGCACACTGTGAAGAGGATGGACTACACTAACTGTAAATACTGCAGCTGCCTGCCTGTGGTATTAATAGGACCAGAACAACTGCAATTGTCTTCAGGTAGCTTTAGGTGCACACTGTGCAGAGGACACAGTACACTATCTGTAAATGCTGCAGCTGCCTGCCTGTGGTACTAATAGGATCCGAAGAACACCACCAATTTTCTTCAGGTAGCTTTAGGTGCACACTGTGCAGAGGACGCACTACACTAACTGTAAATACTGCAGCTTCCTGCCTGTGGTATCAATAGGATCAGAACAACAGCAATTGTCTTCAGGTAGCTTTAGGTGCACACTGTGCAGAGGACACAGTACACCAACTGTAAATACTGCAGCTGCCTGCCTGTGGTATTAATAGGATCAGAACAACAGCAATTGTCTTCAGTTAGCTTTAGGTGCACACGGTGCAGAGGACGCACTACACTAACTGTAAATACTGCAGCTGCCTGGCTGTGGTACTAATAGGATCAGAAGAACACCACCAATTTTCTTCAGGTAGCTTTAAGTGCACACTGTGCAGAGGACAAAGTACACTAATTGTAAATATTATAAAAAAAAATATTGTATCAAAAAAGAGGGATGCAATTCATGGCAGGATCAAAAAAGAGGGGGCCTAAATTTATGGCAGGATCACAAAAAAGGGGATTAAATCTATGGCAGGATCAAAAAAGAGATACAATTAATGGAAAAAGAGGGAGAAAAAAACCTAGAGAGATTAGGTGAATGTGTAGACCAGTATTTGCAACTTTTAGTGACAAGACTGGTGGGCTATGTAAAAGACAAATCATCAGTAGTAAAGTATATAAGTGAAGTACAATGGGCAGCGCATTTTTTGTGGGTTACTTTAGATGTTAAGTTTCTCTATTCATGCGTAACATATCATCTTGCCCTAGATTAGGGGAGTCAAACTCAAATTCATCGGGGGCCACATTAGCAGTATGGTTGCCCTCAAAGGGCCGGTTGTATCTGTAGGACTATGTATCCACTCTAGGGGCGTGCTACGTACAGAGTGCAGGGTTCAGGGGCGCGCTATGTACAGAGTGCAGGGTTTCAGGGGCGTGCTATGTACAGAGTGCAGGGTTCAGGGGCACGCTACGTACAGAGTGCAGGGTTCAGGGGCGTGCTATGTACATAGTGCAGGGTTCAGGAGCGCGCGGCGTACAGAGTGCCAGGAGTATGCTATGCACAGTGTGCAACATCTCATTTCTACCCCCCTCCTGGCTTCTCGCCCTATATGTCTTATTTTACCATCACTTCAACATTTTCAGCACAAAGTGAATCGCAATTTTGCTTTTGAACGCCTGCTAGCTATAAACGCATTGAAATGTGCTCTCTAAGTCTTGGGCAATTTGGATGGACAAGCGCAAGTCCTTCCTAAGTGTAACTGATGATGATTGTGGTGCCCTCACTGATAGTAAATGTAATAGATTCCTTACCTGTATTCAAGAATTGTCACAGATGGATATTTGGGACCAGCACTCTATTTTGAGTTCAATTTGTTGTACTTTCCCCTTTGTAAAATCAATAAAAATGAATGATATAAAAAAAATTGCAGTACAACACTGCCTCTCTTCATCAAGTCTTCAAAAAGCCTGCCGACAGGATTCAGCGCGCTGGATGGAAAAAAAAATATAGCCGGCTGGCCCGGCATAGCTGTCAGTGGTGGAGTTTCTCGACAGCTGTGCGGGGCCAACTGTGCATGTGCTCAGCTCACAAAAAAGCCGTCACTGCTGAAGGGACTGAGGAGGAGAGAGCGGGAGTTGTTTATTCTTGTGTTCTTGGAGACTGATGGGGCGCGCATGCCCTGTCAAATCCGGCGCCGCTCGCGGGACTGAGGGGGAGGATGTTCACTCTTGGGAGACTTGGCAGTGAGAAACGAACAGGTGTCGGCCGTAGGCCACTGTGCGGGCCACTTAGCAAGGCCTGGTGGGCTGGATTCGGACTGCGGGCCTTGTGTTTGACACCTGTGCCCTAGATGCACTACAATATCACTTATCCAAATATAGCTTTTATGATCCCCAGCTCAAAGAATTCATCATTATGGCTGTTACCTTTTTATTACAACACAATTACTTCTTCTTTCACGATTCCTTCTACGTACAATGCTGTGGAGCCTCCATGGGAGCAACATTTTCTCCATCATTAGCTAATTTATACATGGGATGGTGGGAAGAATGTTTTCTTTTTTCACATCTCAATATCTATGCACCGCACATCCATTGGTATGGGCAATACATAAACGATCTGATCCTAATTTGGAACCACACTGATTCCTCTTTAACTTCTTTTGTTTCATACCTTAACAATAACAGCCTTAATCTTGAATTCTCTTATGTGAGCAATAAGATCATGATTGATTTTCTAGATATCACACTCAGTGGTGACCCAAGCACTGGTCTTATAAATACTGGAACCTTCCGCAAACCTACCGCTGGAAATTCCTTACTTCTGGCCTCCAGCTGCCATCCACCCCATACTATTCGTACCATCCCGGTGGGTGAGTTTATTAGAGCTAAGTGCAACTGCTCCACCTCGGAAAGTTTTCAGCTAGAATGCTCTAACATCTCAAAACGATTAAGCAATAAAGGCAATAGAAGTGGCATATTAATGGAGCTGTTTCCATAGCCTCAGAGAAGGACAGGTACAATCTATTGTATAACAGAGAGAAATCCCCTTGCTCTTCAAAATATACACAACATAAAAATCAAAAGAACAAGGACAAGAACAAGGAAAAGTGGTTACCTTTGTCACCACTTTTTCCAGAGAGTTTAATCAGATCAAACAGATTGTAAATAAACATCTTCCCATTCTTTATGGTGACAAGGACCTAATAGATGTGCTTTCTAAAGGGTGTAGTACCCCAACTTCAGATAACTCTTTGTCGCCCAGTCTACACCAAACCACCACTATTTCCAAAACGTGGCTCAGTACTAATGGCTTGTATAGTTGTGGTTTAAATACTTGTAGGTATTGTAACAAACATAACAAGAATCACAAGTCTATCACCTCGTACCATAATAATAAGGTATTTCCTATTAAGGATTTTATAAAGTGTAGTACTCAATATGTAGTCTACGTGATAGAATGTGATGTTTGTAAATTACAACTAGGCCCCTTCGCACGAGGATTAGTGAACATTATAGTATATAGTATATATATTATATATATTATAGTAATGAGAGAAGGTTATCCAATGTAGCTAAATACTTTAAATTTATACATGATGTTAACATGGATTCCTTCTCTTTCTCTGCAGTTCAAAAAATCAAAATGTCGGTACGTGGAGGAGACAAGCACAGGAGGCTACTGGAACAGGAAGTTAAGTGGATTTTCCTGTTGGGGACACGCATCCCCACAGGCATGAACCACAGATGGGATGTGGATCTTTTTCTCAAATGACATCATCCTATCCCATCTTCAGTTTTATTGTCACTTGCTTCAGTATTTGTCTTTTTGTCCCGGTATGTTCTTTCTGTGCTTGTTTTCTGCCCTCTATTTTTTTCCTCCTGCCCAACAAAAGGGAAAGAGAAGGGGAAAGTAAAAGGATAGGGGAAAGAGAGAAGAGAAGGAAGAGAAAGAGAAAGAAAAAGGAAAAAAAAACATTTTTTTTGATCCTGCCATAAATTGAATCCCTTTTTATTGATCCTGCCACAAATTGCATCCCTCTTTTTGCATTAATTGTATCTTTCTTCTTTGTTCCTGCTATAAATTGAATCCCTCTTTTCTGATTCTGTCATAAATTTCATCCCCCCTTTTTTTTTTTTTTTTGTTTTGATCCTGCCATTATTGCATCCCTCTTTTTTCATTAATTGCACCTCTCTTTTTTGATCCTACCATAAATTCATTCCCCCTATTTTTTGATCCTGCCATAAATTGCATCCCTCTTCTTTGATCCTGCCATAAATTCCATCCCTCTTTTTCCATTAATTGTATCTCTTTTTTGATCCTGCCATAGATTTAATCCACCTTTTTGTGATCCTGCCATAAATTTAGGCCCCCTCTTTTTTGGTCATGCCATAAATTGCATCCCTCTTTTTTGATCCTACCAGAAATTGAATCCCCCCCCCTCCTTTTTTTCTTTTGATCCTGCCATTAATTTTGACTTTACGTTTTGTTGCTACCAAATAGTATTCTATTTGAAAACTTTGAACATTTTTCCCTTCTTTTAAGGAATATATTTCTCTAGGAGTAATAAGGTCCTAATATCTCATGTAGCATTTTTTCTACACACCTCTGGTTTAATTGGTGGTATCAATCAAATATGTTAATTTTCTGTGACACTAACCTGATAGGCCAATTTTGTAGAGATGGAGTTTATTGTTTTATTGTCACTCTGATGTACCAATAAACAACACTTCAAAGATTACAGTTTTGCCAGCTCTCCTTATTAAAGAAAGAAAAGAGAACAAAAAAAGCAACAGCAAACAAGCTCAATGATTGACTTATTTTGTCAATAGAAACAAAATTATGTACATTAATTTACTAGCTTCAAAAAAATATTCTACAGGATATATGGGACTACATTTATCAAAACAGTTAGCAATTGGGTTTTAAGCGCCCTGCTCATAAGAGCTTACAATCTAAAATTTGTCTAAACCTTAGAGCGGACACAGCTTTACTTTCAGTGTATAACGGGCAACACATCACATTTTTATTTGCAAGATTATAGAAACATACTTAACAGTCATTATTCTTGCAAAACATTCCAACATAATATTAAAAAAGCTACATGTTCAAAATATAACACCCGCCACCACCCCACAAATCCACACATAAACATACATTGGTGAGTATGTTCTGCTGGCAGCTGCATTTCTGTATACATGATTAACCACTTAAGCCCCGGAAGGATTTACCCCCTTCCTAACCAGAGCACTTTTTACAATTTGGCACTGCGTTGTTTTAACTGCTAATTGCGCGGTCATGCAATTTTGTACCCAAACAAAATTTGCGTCCTTTTCTTCCCACAAATAGAGCTTTCTTTTGATGGTATTTGATCACCTCTGTGGTTTCTATTTTTTGCGCTATAAACAGAAAAAGACCAAAAATTTTGAAAAAAATTATATTTTCTAATTTTTGTTATAAAAAAAATCCAATAAACTCAATTTTAGTCATACATTTAGGCCAAAATGTATTCGGCCACATGTCTTTGGTAAAAAAAAAATGTCAATAAGCGTATATTTATTGGTTTGCGCAAAAGTTATAGCGTCTACAAACTAGGGTACATTTTCTGGAATTTACACAGCTTTTAGTTTATGACTGCCTATGTCATTTCTTGAGATGCTAAAATGGCAGGGCAGTACAAACCCCCCCCAAATGACCCCATTTTGGAAAGTAGACACCCCAAGGAAATTGCTGAGAGGCATGTTGAGCCCATTGAATATTAATTTTTTTGACCCAAGTGATTGAATAATGACAAAAAAAACAATTTACAAAAAGTTGTCACTAAATGATATATTGCTCACACAGGCCATGGGAATATGTGGAATTGCACCCCAAAATACATTCAGCTTCTTCTCCTGAGTATGGGGATAGCACATGTGTGGGACTTTTTGAGAGCCTAGCCACGTACGGGGCCCCAAAAACCAATCACCTCCTTCAGGATTTCTAAGGGGCATAAATTTTTGATTTCACTCTTCACTACCTATCACAGTTTTGAAAGCCATAAAATGCCCAGATGGCACCCCCCCCCCCAAATGACCCCATTTTGGAAAGTAGACACCCCAAGATATTTGCTGAGAGGCATGTTGAGTCCATGGAATATTTTATATTTTGACACATGTTGCTGGAACGTGACAATTTTTTTTTTTTTTGCACAAAGTTGTCACCAATGATATATTGCTCACACAGGCTATGGGCATATGTGGAATTGCACCCCAAAATACATTTAGCTGCTTCTCCTGAGTATGGGGATACCACATGTGTGAGACTTTTTGGGAGCCTAGCCTCGTACGGGGCCCCGAAAACCAATCACCGCCTTCAGGATTTCTAAGGGCGTAAATTTTTGATTTCACTCTTCACTGCCTATCACAGTTTTGGAGGCCATGGAATGCCCAGGTGGCACAACCCCCCCCCCAAATGACCCCATTTTGGAAAGTAGACACCCCAAGCTATTTGCTGAGAGGCATGGTGAGTATTTTGCAGCTCTCATTTGTTTTTGAAAATGAAGAAAGACAAGAAAAAAACATTTTTTTTTTCTTTTTTCAATTTTCAAAACTTTGTGAGAAAATGTGAGGTCTGCAAAATACTCACTATACCTCTCAGCAAATAGCTTGGGGTGTCTACTTTCCAAAATAGGGTCATTGGGGGGGGGGGTTGTGCCACCTGGGCATTCCATGGCCTCCGAAACTGTGATAGGCAGTGAAGAGTGAAATCAAAAATTTACGCCCTTAGAAAGCCTGAAGGCGGTGCTTGGTTTTCGGGGTCCCGTACGTGGCTAGGCTCCCAAAAAGTCCCACACATGTGGTATCCCCGTACTAAGGAAAAGCAACAGAATGTATTTTGGGTTGTAATTTCACATATTCCCATGGCATGTTTGAGCAATATATCATTTAGGGACAACTTTGTGAAAAAAAAAAAAATACAAATTGTCTTTTTCCCGCAACTTGTGTCACAATATAAAATATTCCATGGACTTGACATGCCTCTCAGAAAATAGCTTGGGGTGTCTACTTTCCAAAATGGTTTCATTTGGGGGGGGTTTGAACTGTCCTGGCATTTTATGCACAACATTTAGAAGCTTATGTCACACATTACCCACTCTTCTAACCACTTGAAGACAAAGCCCTTTCTGACACTTTTTGTTGACATGAAAAAATTATTTTTTTTGCAAGAAAATTACTTTGAACCCCCAAACATTATATATATATTTTAAAGCAAATGCCCTACAGATTAAAATGGTGGGTGTTTCATTTTTTTTTTTCACACAGTATTTGCGCAGCAATTTTTCAAACGCTTTTTTGGGAAAAACACACTTTTTAAAATTTTAATGCACTAAAACACACTATATTGCCAAATGTTTGATGAAATAAAAAAGATGATCTTAGGCCGAGTACATGGATACCAAACATGATATGCTTTAAAATTGCGCACAAACGTGCAGTGGTGACAAGCTAAATACATTTTTAAAAGCATTTAAAAGCCTTTACAGGTTACCACTTTAGATTTACAGAGGAGGTCTACTGCTAAAATTACTGCCCTCGATCTGACCTTCATGGTGATACCTCACATGCATGGTGCAATTGCTGTTTACATTTGACGCAAGACCGACGCTTGCGTTCGCCTTAGCGTGAGAGCAGGGGGGGGGCAGGGGTGCTTTTTTTTTTCCTTTATTATTTTTTTGTTTTTTTATCTTATTTTTAAACTGTTTCTTTCATTTTTATTTTTTTTTAATCATTTTTATTGTTATCTCAGGGAATGTAAATATCCCCTATGATAGCAATAGGTAGTGACAGGTACTCTTTTTTGAAAAAAAATGGGGTCTATTAGACTCTAGATCTCTCCTCTGCCCTCAAAGCATCACACCAAGATCGGTGTGATAAAATGCTTTCCCAATTTCCCAATGGTGCTGTTTACATCCGGCGAAATCTAAGTCATGAAATGCTCGTAGCTTCTGGTTTCTTAGGCCATAGAGATGTTTGGAGCCACTCTGGTCTCTGATCAGCTCTATGGTCAGCTGGCTGAATCACCGGCTGCATTCTCAGGTTCCCTGTTGAGACAGGAGAGCCAGAGAAAAACACGGAAGACGGTGGGGGGGGCATTCCCTCCCACTGCTTGTAAAAGCAGTCTAGAGGTTAATTAGCTGCTAGGATTGCTTTTACATGAAAGCCGACCACTGGCTGAAAAGAATGATACCAAGATGATACCTAAACCTGCAGGCATCATTCTGGTATAACCACTCAAAGTCGTGAATGGCATACCCGAAGACAAAAAAATGTTTAACAATAAAACACAGTAAACGGTAAAGTATAAAAATTGCATAGCTGAAAAGCAAACGTGATAAAACATAATAGCAATAAAACATTGCAGAATAAAATACAGTAAAAAAGAGCAGAACAATAGAGAGAGAATAGAGAGAGAGAGAGAACAATAAAACAACAACTATTTTTTTATTTTTATATTTTTTTTGTGTTTTTTTTTTTTTTTTACACTTTTTTTTGTAACTAACTTTTATAACTGTAACCGGTTCCAGGTTCGGGTCTCTCAAAATGCAATGGCATCTTGGGAGACCCTGTGAAAGTGTGCCTAGTCTGTGCAATGCTGTACCCTACGCTAATACTCAACTAGTGAATGGTAGCGTTCAAATCATTCACCAATGCAAAGACCAGGATTGTCAGGACAGGAGGGACAATAATAGCGGGTGTCACGCCTATATCCGCGCTTGCTGCAGACACAACATCTTTTTTGGGGGGGTTCGATCAGGGGGCTAAACCTTTATTAGGTAATAAACGGCGGGTGCCCTGACACTATAAAAAAATAAACAAACTAACCAGTGTCACCTGTAACAGTTATACGGTGATCACTGGTGAAAGGGTTAACTAGGGGGCAATCAAGGGGTTAAAACCTTTATTAGGTAGTATATGCGGGTCCCTGACGCTATAAAACGCTGACTGCGAACCTAAATATTTACCTCCCTAACTAGCATCACCAGTGACACTAATAAATTGATCAGAAAAATGATCGCTTAGTGACACTGGTGACGGGGGTGATCAAGGGGTTAAAACTTTATTAGGGGGGGTTGGGGGTACCCTAGACCTAAAGGGGGCTAACACTAACTGCCCTACCACTTATAACTGTCACAAACTGACACCAATGCAGTAATTAGAAAAAAAAACTGCTTGGTGTCAGTGTGACGGGGGAGGGGTGATTAGGGGGTGATTGGGGGGTGATCGTGGGGTGTAATGTGTGCCTGGCATGTTCTACTGTGTGTGTGTTTTACACTCACTCAGATGTCTTCTCTCCTCAGCGCCGGAACAGAAAATACAGAGCCAAGGAGAGATGACATCATTTCTTCTGCTGCTGTTTACTATACAGCAGCAGAGGAATGATTTCATTGGCAGGGAGCGATCGGGAGGGGATGGCCACGAATGGACGGCCTCCCCCTCACCTCCGATCGCCAGGTCAGCACATGCTCTAAAACCATGTTTGCATGGTCAGACAGGAACAATACACACACAACACTGAAAGCATGGCCACATAAACCCACTTTTGATTGAAAAAATTCACAAGAATTTCAGCAAACAGCCCTAGTTGGGCGTTTGTCAATATGCACAATATCATTCCTTTTCCCCCACAAATCACGGCAAAAAACCTGACCTTCTCAGGCAAAACGAACGCCCCCTTCACTGCAGCCCCTTACATAAGATAGGTTGTACTGTTAGCACACGCCCAATAGAAGTACACGCCCACCAGTATCTTTCAATCTATCTCTTCATGTATGTCTAAAGTGATTGCACCTGATGGGCAGGAACACATAATACTATTTGCAACTGTTTTGGCCCTTGGCTATGTGCATCAAATCTCCAACTACAGGCCAAAGATCAAAGCCATTTGCGTGCACATAAACAAAGTGACAGTTTTCTAAGCATATGTACCTGTGCAGTGTAAACCCTACAATTTCAAATGTCCAAGTCCCTGGGCATAATTAGTGCTAATAAACATTAACATCAGTCCCTGGCTGCAACGAGCTTCCAATCTAAAGTCCAAAACTAACTTTCTTACATTAGAGACTATTTCGACAGGAGACAAATAATATGCCAGCATATTTTTGGATTGTAGTGAGAAACCCACACAGGGAGAACATATAAAGTTTGACACAAGCAGTAACATGTTGGAGAATTGAACCAGCAGCCCAGTGCTGCTAGACAGAATTGCTACCCACTTCACCAGCAGGCAGCCTCGCACATGTTATCTGCATCTCTGTTGTGTGAACCAGCCCTAAGTCCATAGCCATGCTCAGTGTCACAAGCAATATACAATGTATTGGCCTAAGTGTTGGGATGCCTGCCTTTAAACACACATGAACTGTAATGGCATCCCAGGCTTAGTCCGTAGGTTTCAAAATTAATTTGACCCACACTTTGCAACTATAACAGCTTCAACTCTTCTGGGAAGGCTGTCCACAAAGTTTAGGAGTGTGTTTATGGGAATGTTTGACCATTCTTTCAAGTGCATTTGTGAGGTCAGGCACTAATGTTGGACGAGAAGGCCTGGCTTACAGTCTCTGCTCTACTTCATCCCCAAGATGTTCTGTTGTGTTGAGGTCAGGACTCTGTCCAGGCCAGTCAAGTTCTTCCACCCCAAACTCAATCATCCATGTCTTTATGGACCTTGCTTTGTGCACTGGTCCAAATCATTTGGTGGAGGGGGGATTATGACGTGGGGTTGTTTTTCAGGGGTTGCGTTTGGCCTCTTAGTTCCAGTGAAGGGAACTCTTAAGGCATCAGCATATCAAAACTTTTTGGACAATTTCATGCTCCCAACTTTGTGGGAACAGTTTGGGGATAGCCCCTTCCTGTTCCAACATGACTGCACAAAGAAAGGTCCATAAAGACATGGATGAGCGAGTTTGGGGTCGAGGAATTTGGCTGGCTGCACAGAGTCCTGACCTCAACCTGATAGAACACCTTTTTGGCTGAATTAGAGCAGAGACTGCGAGCCAGGCCTTCTCATCCAACATCAGTGCCTGGCCTCACAAATGCACTTCTGGAAGAATGGTCAAACTTTTAAATAGACACACTAAAACTTATGGACAGTTTTCCTAGCCTTCCCAGAATCTGTTCTAGCTGCAAAGGGTGGGCCAAATTAATTTTTAACCCTACGGCTGCCATTAAAGTTCATGTGTGTGTAAAGACAGGCATCCCAATACTGTTGATTGGATAGTGTATCTGGCAAGAATTACAAAGGTGGTGGAACCCTCCTACTCTTAAATACTACATTTAGTTTTTGGACCTGGGAAATGAGACAACTTCTCTACATGAAGCAGCATATTTGGGAATCAAACCCAGATGCTCAGGGATGGCTAAGCAGACATTCTAACCTCTAAGCCACAGAGCTGACACATGTCAAAACCTCCTATACATAAATACTGCATTTCTTTGGACATACAGGTGATGGAATTACATTATACAAGAGTTAGTCTTCTTGATTTTATTCTGTGATATTTGGTGGCTCTTTGTGGGTGAGTGTAGAATAGTGATATTACCCTCAAATTTTTGTGAATTACATTTTGATTTTTGATGTTGGTACACATATCACATTTTTGTTGGGATCAAATTATGATTATTTGGAAATAATAAAAAGCACAAAACATTGTGACTCATTTCAAATTTGTATCAGCAATGGTATTGTTTGTGGATTATAAAGACACCTGTGTGAGTTTGGGGTAAAGATGGTTGTGAGATGGAGAGTAACAAATGAAAGTGACAGAGAAAAATATATTTTTCCAAAACATCAAAACATTCCACATTCTAGCATTCTTAAAACAAAATATTTGAAGTAGAAGCAACAATGGTGCAAAAGAAATTTTATTTCAGAGAAAGATACATTTCATCTCAACATTAAAAGGATTTATTTGTGAAAGTTACAATTGTACCATTAGAACAGTGTTTCTCAATTCCAGTCCTCAAGGCGCCCCAACAGGTCATGGTTTCAGAATTTCCCTCAGACGAAACAGCTGTGGTAATTACTAAGGCAGTGAAACTGATCAAATCACCTGTGCAAAACAATGGAAAGCCTGAAAACATGACCTGTTGGGTGCTTTGAGGACTGGAGTTAAGAAACACTGCATTAGAATCAATGGCTAAAACTTGCATTGGACTATAATAGTGCAGATTTTCACTTCCAAAAAATGCTCTTTAACTCAGCGCACATTTTGGTATTTACTATAGCGCCCTGCAAAAAAGACATTGGAGCTAAAATGAGAGCTATTTGCAGGTCTGAGCATGCTCAGTTGTCTTTGCATCGAGTTGTACAAAAACAGGGAATTTATCTCTTCTCAGACTTTTAAAGATATTTCAATGTAGAAATCACTTTTTCACACAGTTTAAAAGCATATTATCTTTAAATAATATACCGCATATTTCAGTACTATTTAGGCAATTATATCATTCTCTAAACAATATTTCCATGTGCAATTCTCCATGTTTTAGCAGAGTAAGGATTTGGGCGCTATTTGGTTTCAGAGAGCTATAGTAAATTTGATTTTGGGAGTATTTGCTCACCAGCACTATAGTGAATACCGTTTTAGCGATAATTAGCGCTAACTCGCTGCAATTAGCGCTAATTAGCACCGCGGCGCTATAGTAAATGACCCCCTTACTCTGCTAAAACTTGGAGAATTGCACATGGAAATATTGTTTAGAGCATGATATAATTGCCTAAATAGTACTGCAATATGCAGTATATTATTTAAAGATAATCTGCTTTTAAACTGTGTGAAAAGGTAATTTCACATGTGGCAGCTCCGTGGCTTAGAGGTTAGATCTTCTGCTTAGCATCCCTCAGCATCTGGGTTCAAATTTCAAACATGCTGCTTCATGTAGAGAAGTTGTCTCATCTCCCAGGTCCTAAAACTATGTCTAAATGTAGTATTTATGTGTAGGAGGGTTCCACCACCATTCTAAATCTTGCCAGATACACTATCTAGTCATAAGTATTGTGACACCTACCTTTAAACACACATGAACTTTAATGGCAGCTCAGTCTTAGTCCATAGGGTTAAAATTTGATTTGGCCCACCCTTTGCAGCTAGAACAGTGGCTAGGAAGGCTGTCTACAAGGTTTAGTGTGTCTATGGGAATGTTTGACCATTGTTCAAGAAGTGCATTTGTGAGGTCAGGCACTGATGTTGGATGAGAAGGCCTGGCTCGCAGTCTGCTCTAATTCAGCCGAAAGGAGCTCTATTGGGTTGAGATCAGTACTCTGTGCAGCCAGTCAAGTTCCTCCACCCCAAACTCACTCATCCATGTCTTTATGGCACTTGACTGGCCTGGACAGAGTCCTGACCTCAACACAACATTCCCATAGACACACTCCTAAACCTTGTGGACAGCTGTTATAGATGTAAAGGGTGGGCCAAATGAATTTTGAACCCTACGGACTAATGCCCTGTACACACGGTCGGATTTTCCGACGGAAAATGTGTGATAGGACCTTAAGACCTGAAGGGCCTGGTATGGATTTTGGGGGGACCCCCACGCAATTTTTTTTATTTTGATGCAGGGTTCCCCTTAATATTCATACCAGACCCAAAGGGCCTGGTAATGGACTGGGGGGAGAACTCATGCCTTTTTTTCAATGATTTTATCTATATTGCCAGGATCCAACAATACATTACAGCTGCGAGCAGTTTTAAATGACATTTTTTCATTTAGCTGTGGTACTGTTCTAAACGTGGGAAAGATGCGCTACTTTACAGGCATACTAAGGACACCCCACAGGCGTGATATTAAAAGGAATATTTCATTTTTATTGTTTCACTTTAAGCATTATTAAAATCACAGCTACTTTTTTTGGATTGATGCATGTCCCCTGGGGCAGGACCCGGGTCCTCATACACTTTTTATGGCAATAACTTGCATTTTAAAATGAGTCCTTTTGATTTTTCATGTTCGTGTCCCATAGATTTTAACAATGTTTGAACAAATTTTTGACCTCTTCGCAAGTTCTAGTGCGAACCGAACCGGGGACGTTCAGCTCATCCCTACCTAATGGCACATGAACATGGTTGGTACCATAACATTAATGTCTCAAATGCAAAACATTATTGTATACAATACTAGTAATAGTATTTTCTATGTATGATTGTGCTCAGCTCCATAGCGTAGTGGTATGCCCTGCTACCTTCAAAAGTTCAAGCCATTGGTTTGAATTCCACCAATGGTATCACCTCCTGAAAACGTACATTGTACTCAGCAGCATAATTTAGCGAATGCACATAAGTTTGGTTTATTCCATCATTTTAACTCTTCAAATGCATGCAATGGTATGTAATTATTCAATAATATTATGGTGTGGAATTAAAAAAAATAGCTATTAAGAAATCAAGGAAAAAAACGGCGTAGGGTCCCCCTTCCATACCAGGCCCTATGTATCTGGTATGGACTTTAGGGGAATTCAACGCCAAAATGTAAAAAAAAAAAAATGCCGTAGGGGTCCTCCCAAGGTCTATACTAGACCCTAAGGGTCTGGTATGGATACTAAGGGGAACCCACCAAATTTTTTTAAAAAATGGCGTGGGGGTCCCCCTCAAAATCCACACCAGACCCTTATCCAAGCACGCAACCTGGCAGGCTGCAGGAAAAGAGGGGGATAAGAGAGTGCCCCCCTTCTGAACCGTACCAGGCCACATGCCCTCAACATGAGGAGGGTGCTTTGGAGTAGCGCCCAAAGCACCTTGTCCCCATGTTGATGGGGCCAGGGGCCCCATCCCCACAGCCCTTGCCGGTGGTTGTGAGGGTCTGCGGGCAGGGGCTTATCAGAATCTGGAAGCCCCCTTTAACAAGAGGGCCCCCCACATCCTGGCCCCCCATGTGAATAGGTATCGGGTACATTGTACCCCTACATATTCACCAAAAAAAGCAGAAAAATGTGACAAAAGACAATAGCCAGTTTTTGACAATTCCTTTATTTAAAAGGTCTTCTTCTTTCCTCGTTTCTTCCTCCGGTCTTGCTCCAGCTTCTTCGTCGCCCCACTCTTTCCTCTGGTCTTCCTTCGGTTTTCTCCTTCCCCCAGCTTCTTCTTCCCCCACTTCGTCCTCCATTTTCCTCCGCTTCTTCCTCCAGTCTTCTCCATCTTCCTCCGGCTCTGGTCTTTCTCCTCTGCTGCTCCTGCCACCGACCTGCTATGAAAACAAACCTCCTACGACGCTGCTGCCAGCCGATCTGTTCGCTTCTATAGCGCACATTCCATATATGACTATGGGGTGTGGCCGCTGGATGACGTCATCAGGAGACCCCGCCCCATTGTGACATCACTGACCCATTTTGCACCATGCGGTAAAGTAACAAGGGACGGGGTCTCAGAGTCACATCATCTGCCTCATCGCCGCATCGGAGGAGGTTCATTTTTTGCATGTTCAGCTGGAGCGGTGAAGGAGAAAGACCGGAGGACTAACTGGGGAAAGAAGAAGTCGGAAGAAGATGGAGAAGACGAGAGGAAGAAGCGGAGGAAGATGGAGGAAGAAACAGGGGGAAGAAGAAGCTGGAGGAAGATGGAGAAGACTGGAGGAAGGAGCGGGGAAAGAAGAAGACATTTTAAATAAAGAAATTGTCAAAAAATGGCTACTGTCTTTTGTCACATTTCACTGCTTTTTTTGGTGAATGTGTAGGGATACAATGTACCCAATACCCATTCACATAGGGGGGCAGAATCTGGGGGTCCTCTTGTTAAAGGGGGCTTCCAGATTTCGATAAGCATACCCCTACAACCACCGGGCAAGGGTGGTGGGGATGAGGCCCTTGTCCCCATCAACATGGGTAAAGGTGTTTAGGGGGGACCAAAGCACCCTCCCCATGTTGAGGGCATGTGGCCTGGTATGGTTCAGGAGGGGGGGTGCTCTCTCATTCCCCCTCTTTTCCTGTGGCCTGCCAGGTTGCATGCTCGGATAAGGGTCTGGTATGGATTTTTGGGGGACCCCCACGCCATTTTTTTTTTAAACTTTGGCTCAGGGTTCCCCTTATTATCTTCAGGTCTGGTATGGATTTTCGTGTTGACCCCTACGCCATTTTTTTAAAATTTGGCATGGAGTTCCCCTTAATACCCATACCAGACTTGAGGGGCCTGGTTTGGACTTGTGGGGCTATCCTACAACATTTTTTTCTTTGATTTTAACTCTATATTGCTGGGTACTGTATAACTCTATATTGCTGTGGTACAGTAATAAACACGGGAAAGATGCGCTACTTTACAGGAATTTACAGGAATTTTTCATTTTGATTGTTTCACTTTAAGCATTGTTAAAATCACTGCTCCTGAAAAAACGTCCATTTTAAAAACATTTTCTTCCAATTGATACATGTCCCCTGGGGCAGGACCCGGGTCCCTATACACTTTTTATGGCAATGAACTTGCATATAAGCCTTCAGTGAGAAATTTGGATTTTGCAGTTTCGAGCTCCTTTGACTTCCACTATTGCTGCATATGTGTTCTGACAGGCATTATTGCCGCAATAGCGCTGCTTTCCATTAGCGCTCAGTTCTCAGTTTCTGAGAGTTGGAGTCTTAACTGGCCTTATTTGGGCGCTTTTTTCTGGGACTGCAGGATCATTTTTCGGCACAATAGTAAATGACCCCCACTGTGTCCTGTGGAAAGGATATTAGCCAATGATCAGCAGGAATCTTGAAAAGAGACCTCAGCTGTAGGCATGAGCCAAACACCCCCCCCTCCCGGTTCAGTTCGCAGCAGAACGTGCGAACAGCCAAAAATTTGTTCGACCACCCTTAAAGCCTATGGGACACGAACGTGAAAAATCAAAAGTGCTAATTTTAAAGGCTTATATGCAAGTTTTTTGCCATAAAAATTGTTTGGGGACCCGGGTCCTGCCCCAGGGGACATGTATCAATGCAAAAAAAAGTTTTAAAAATGTACGTTTTACGGGAGCAGTGATTTTAATAATGCTTAAAGTGAAACAATAAAAATTAAATATTCCTTTAAATATTGTGCCTGCGGGTGTCCTTAGTATGCTTTTAAAGTATCACATTTTTCCCGTGTTTAGAACATTACCACAGCAAAATGACATTTTTAAAGGAAAAAATGTAATTAAAAACTACTCGCAGCAGTAATGTATTGTCGGGTCCTGGCAATATAGATGAAAATCATTGAAAAAACAGCATGGGTCCCCCCCAGTCCACTACCAGGCCCCTTGGGTCTGGTATAAATATTAAGGGGAACCCCGTACCCAAATTAGAAAAAAAATGGCGCAGTATATATACTATATGGGCTGCCCTATATACTCTGCAGAAAATTGGGTCTTAGGTGTTGGTAGTACCAGAACACAATATACGGCATAATTTTTCTATACGGCAGAAAAATTGGGCCTTTATTGGTGGTGGTGGTGCATATATAATAAGAAAACAAAGTATATATGGCGCTGTTCTGCTGCTATCACATAGTGGTATAAAACTATATATATGTAATTACATGCCCCTGTTTACCAGGGGCAGAAAAATTGGGCCTTGGGTAGTGGTGGTGCCACAACACTGTAACCCCTCACAGATATTCTTATTGGGTGCAGGAACAGGCCCTGCGTTGAAATATTAGATCGAAAATTGTAATTACATGACCCTGTTAAACATGGGCAGAAAAATTGGGACTTTGGTGTTGGTGGTGGTAACAGAACACTGTAAGTCCTCACAGTTAATCTTGTTGGGTACAGGAATGGTCCCTGCTGTAAAATATTATATCAAGAATAAACAGGGGCAGAAAAATTGGGCCTTTAGTGGTGGTGGTGGTGGTGGTACCAGAACACTATAATCCCTCAAAGATACTCTTGTTGGGTGCAGAAATGGGCCCTGCTGTGAAATTTTAGATCAGAAATTGTAAATACATGCTCCTGTTAAACAGCGGCACAAAAAATTGGGCCTTGGGTGGTGGTGCCCTAAACCAAAAATATTGTTGGAAGCTAGCATCCTCAAGATTGAGGAGGAATAGGATAGTCAGCATAGGCATAGTCTTCAAGGGATCCCACATCCATAGAAAATTCAATCAGTTACATCAGCATCAGGTGCTTGATAGCTGCTGCTGATCCAAGACTGATTCATTTTTATAAATGTGAACCTATCAACGGAGTCTGTGGACAGGTGCACTCTATGATCCGCTACAAACCCTCCAGCAGCACTGAATGTGCGTTCAGAAAGAACGCTGGATGCAGGACAGGCCAGTAACTCAATTGCATATTGAGCAAGTTCTGGCCAGTGGTCCATCCTCAAGACCGAGTAACCCAGTGCATGGTCTGTTGGAAAGGTCTCCAAGTCTGCTCTTGCCCCTAGGTATTACTGCACCATGTAATGCAGACACTGGTGATGGTTGCTTGAACCGATTAGACCTTGGTGCTGAGGACTGAAAAATTATTTAAAGGCATCAGTCAGCCGGCCACCTTAATCGCTCTTCCTCTGACTGAACAAAGCCTCAGCAACACGTTGTCCAGCACCAGGAAATTATAACCTCCCAGGGTCTGGAAATGCATTGCACAAACCTTTATTAAAGGCCTCCTGAAGATGTTTCATCCTCTGCTCCCTCTGCAAAGGCAGGATGAGTTCTGCAACCTTAGCCTTGTAGCTTGGATCAAGAAGGGTTCCAGCCAGTAATGATCCCTCTTCTTGATACCATGAATCCTAGGGTCCTTTCACAGGCTTTGCAGAATCAGGGAGGTCATGTAGCGGAAGTTTGCAGAGGCATTCGATTCTGAGTCCTCTGAGTCACTAAGGATCATATAATCCGTAATAACTTCCTCCCAGCCACGTACAACTCCTTGGGTTTCTGGGGACTGAAAACCATCTCTTGAAGACTGCTGTTGAGTGTTATGTCCATGCTGACACAATCCTCCTCCTCTATTTCTTCCTGTGTATTTGGCGGGCAAGCAGGAATACTATCTGGATGAAGGGGGCCTTGAGAGATAAGGAAGTCCTCCTCTTCCTCCCGTTGTTCTGCCTCAAGTGCCCTGTCCATTATTCCACGAAGCGTGTGCTCCAACAGGAAAACTAGAGAGACAGTGTCACAAATGCATGCATTGTCACTGCTCACCATCCTTGTGGCCTCCTCAAATGGTGACAGGACAGTGCATGCATCCTTAAACAGTAGCCACTGGCGTGGGAAAAGAAGCCAAGCTCCCCTGACCCTGTCCTGGTGCCATACTTGTACAGGTACTCATTGATGGCCCTCTGCTGCGTGTGCAGCCGCTGCAGCATTGCCAACGTTGAGTTCCACCTGGTGGGCATGTCACAAATGATGGGGTTGGTGGGCAGGTTGCATTCCCTTTGAATGTCAGGCAGCCGAGCACTGGCATTGTATGACCAGCAGAAATGACCACAGACTTTTCTGGCCTGCCTCAGGAGATCTTGTAAGCCTGGGTACCTGCTCAAGAACCGCTGCACGACCAAATTCAAGACATGTGCCAAACATGGAACAAGGGTGAAGTGTCCCTGTCGGAGGACAGAGAGAAGGTTGGTGCCATTGTCACATACAACCATTCCTGGCTGAAGCTGGCATGGCATCAACCACCTCTGAGTCTGCCCTCGCAGAGCTGACAGAATCTCTGCCCCAGTGTGGCTCCTGTCCCCTAAGCAAACCAACTCAAGCACCGCATGGTATCTTTTTGCCTGACTGCTTGCGTAGCCCCTTGATCGCTTACAGAGCACTGCTGGTTTGGAGGACAAACCTGCAGAAGAGGCCATAGAGGAAGAAGAAGTGGAGGGGGTGAAGGCAGAATTACCGCTAGCATTTTGGAGCTGTGGTGGTGGAACAAGCTCCAACAATACTGAACTCTGTCCTGCACCCTTCCCAGCTGCCAGCAGAGTTCCCCAGTGTGCCATAAAGGAAAGGTAACGTCCCTGCCCATGCCTGCTGGACCATGAGTCAGCGGTAATATGCACCTTACTGCTGACCGCCCTGTCCAACAAGGCCAAAACATTGCCTTCCACATGCCGGTAGAGAGCTGGAATGGCCTTCTGTGAAAAGAAATGGCTTTTTGGAACCTGCCACTAAGGTACAGCACATTCCACAAATTCACGAAAGGGGGCAGAGTCTACCAGCTGAAAAGGCACTAGTTGCAGTGCTAGCAATTTGGCCAAGCTAGCATTTAGACGTTGAGCATGTGGAGACCTGCTGCTCTCTGGGATCGGCCAACAATCCTGTCAACCATAAGAATGCAGTGTCAGAGCACACATCCACATATAAGTATCTTACATACTGTATATATAAATCTTAAAACAACTTTAAGCATGCAGCATATAACACAAGCAATATGTACTGTTATAGCGGCATCAATATTTACAGTTATCCAGACATCAGCCACGCATGAAACATGGCACCTGGTGTAGACTCCTGCAAAGCTTAGCCTAACTTGACCCGTTAACAAGTTTTAATGCAGAGCACAACCAAATTTGTTTACCTGACCTGACCCATTAACAGCTCAGCGCCTTGATCCATTAACAAGTCTTAATAAATATCTGATCTGTGCTAAAAAAAACTATAACAAATCTCCGATCCGTACCAAATGAATCCTGGCCCCTTTTAGCCAACCTACTTGGCTGATCAAACTGTCAGGTCACCTTGAGGCTAGGTAACAGATGCACTCTGTAGGAGTCAGAAGTGCACCGCTAGGTAGTGGACCCTAGGACTGACTGCTGCGGATTGAACCCTGGGAGGTTCAGGAAGCAGGTCTACTGGATCACTGACACAGATCCCACTGGGAGCTAGAGCATAGATTCCCCAGGGCGCGGAGTCTAAGAGCCAGCAGGTGTTCACCAGAGCCTCTAGTGGTGAGGATGGACTGCGCTGCAGTCTGGCTCCAGGTCGCGTCCCCCAGGGTCTCACAGCTCACGCTCACGGTAGACTACAGGAGAAGAGGAAGGAGGCAGCAGGCTGGAACAACAAGGAAAGTAAGGGACAAGGCAAGGTTGGGGCCACAAGCAGACAAAGACAATAGCGTTCATGCCAAGGTTCAGGGTCACAGGCAAACAGGGATGGTCGGGGACACGCTAAAGGTCAGGGTCACGAGCAGACAGGAATGGTTAAGAACAGGCCAAAGTCGGTAACTGGAATCAGACGTAGGAAACACAGCAAGTACACAGGAAAGCTAACACACAATGGTTAATCAGCACTGCTGGCTTGCAGTGCACAGGTTAATATAGGGTTTCCTGATAGGAGCTGGGGTGGAGCCATGCTAGAGGAGAGTTTACAAAAGCAGTCAGGTGAGGGTCAGCTGGTCTCTAGAGATGAACACACGGAGACAGGTAAGCTGACCGACAAACTCTATTGCATAACCGTGACACCCACTAGTGGATCTCAAAATATGTTCAATTATATTGTGGGCAAATGCCCAAAGGAATAAAAAGGGGATGGCTTACAGTACTTTCAAAACTTGATTACAAAGCAATAGAATAACAATTTCTATCAAAAAAAATGTTCTTTTCCATATAATGTGCAATTTTATCATATTGTGTGTGAGATGGGCAAACTTCGAAATGTCATATCAAAATGTTTCAATATGTTCCAAAACAATATAGCAATTACAGACATTCTAATCTTTTAGTCTAAACATATCTCGCAGAAAAAGTTAAATTCACTTATTAGAATTATGAGAGAATCATGGAAATTTACAGAATACAGACATCAGAATTACCATGAATCCTTCAAGCGGGTCTAGTGCCATTTGATATATGAAATGATTTAGACAACAAAGCTGAGAAGTAAAGTTGAGCAGATGGGCATGAGTACAGAGCCATGATTGCAGAAAAGATGTGGCCCTGGGTACCACATTTGTGCAGGTCATTGCTAAGTATGATCAATGAACTCTGTCAAATGCCTTCTCTGCATCCAAAGAGAAAAGCATAGAAAGCATTTGGTGTTGCTGTGTGTGATGGATGATATTAATCATGCGATGTGTAGCGTCTTTGTGAACCCAGACTGGTCAGGGTGTATTAGGCTTGGAAGTAAATCTATCAATTGGTTTGTTATAACTTTAGCATACAGCTTTAGGTTGTGATTTACCGTATTTATTGGCGTATAACACACACTTTTTTCCCCTTAAAATCAGGGGAAAATCATGGGTGCGTGTTATACGCCGCTCCTCTGCGATCCCCCACTGACTGAGCGGAGCGACTGCCGCCCGCAATTTGAAAATGGCGCCACTGGCGCCAAAATACACAGAGCCAGTCCTCAGCTCTTCTCGGCCACTTTCAGCTTCATTCGAGCGCTGCCCGAACCTAGCCGAGTGTACTCGGCTAGGTTCGGCTAGCTCCGCTCACAGTCACGCCCATCCCGGGTGGGACTACGAGTGGAGCCGAAAGTGGCCGAAAGTGAACGAGAGCCATCGAGAAGAGCCGAGGACCGGCTCTGTGTATTTCGGCGCCGGCGGCGCCATTTTCAAACTGCAGTGACAATGAAAAGTCACTGCAGTTTAACTGCAGCCTGAGCAAGGCTGCAAATGGACACAGAAAGCTGCAGATCAGCACTGACAAAGCTGCAAGGCTGCAAATGGACACTGATAAGGCTGCAAATGACACCAAGGCTGCTGACTGCAAGGCTGCAAATGACACCAAGGCTGCTGACTGCAAGGCTGCAAATGACACCAAGGCTGCTGACTGCAAGGCTGCAAATGACACCAAGGCTGCTGAATGCAAAGCTGCAAATGACTGCAAGGCTGCAAATGACACCAAGGCTGCTGACTGCAAGGCTGCAAATGACTGCAAGGCTGCAAATGACACCAAGGCTGCTGACTGCAAGGCTGCAAATGACACTGGACAAGCATGCAGATGGACGCTGTGCAAGGCTGCATTGATGGGCATTTAAATGTAAGTTTTTTTCCTTAAAACATTTTTTTCATTATAATTCTCTCCTAGACTTGGGGTGCGTGTTATACGCCGGCGCGTGTTATACACCGATAAATACAGTATTTATTTATTTATTTATTTATTTTTGGGGGTGGGCTCCTTTCCTGGCTTTGGTAGTGTGATAATTAGGGCTTCCGGAAAAGAAGATGAGGTGGCAGTTGCATTGAAAAGCTGGGTCAGATGATTAAGAAGAATGTGTTTAAAATTTTTAATGTATTCAACCACAAAGCCACCTGGTCCTGGAGATGTATTATTTGAGAGAGAATCAATAGCATTACTGATTTCTATGTTAATAAATCCTGGCCCCTTTTAGCCAACCTACTTCTATACTTTTATTGCAAACTGACCAGAGCTGAGGTGATAGAATGCGGCAAAAATCAGGTACAGATCACTCACCTTAGATGACCTTGTATTCCGCCGTCGCCTCAAAGCCTGTAAGGGACCCCTATCTGACACCTGGATAGTTTCCACACGAGGCCTCGGTAACACATATCGACTCCCACTGTCAGGTCACCTTGAGGCAAGGTGACAGATGCACTCTGTAGGAGTCAGAAGTGCACTGCTAGGTAGTGGACCCTAGGACTGACTGCTGCGGATTGAACCCTGGGAGGTTCAGGAAGCAGGTCTACTGGATCACTGACACAGATCCGACTGGGAGCTAGAGCATAGATTCCCCAGGGCGCAGAGTCTAAGAGCCAGCAGGTGTTCACCAGAGCCTCTAGTGGTGAGGATGGATTGCGCTGCAGTCTGGCTCCAGGTCGCAGCCCCCAGGGTCTCACAGCTCACGCTCACGGTAGACTACAGGAGAAGAGGAAGGCAGCAGCAGGCTGGAACAACAAGGAAAGTAAGGGACAAGCCAAGGTTGGGGCCACAAGCAGACAAGGAAAACAGAGTTCACTCCAAGGTTCAGGGTCACAGGCAAACAGGGATGGTCGGGGACACGCCAAAGGTCAGGGTCACGAGCAGACAGGAATAGTTAAGAACAGGCCAAAGTCGGTAACTGGAATCAGACATAGGAAACACAGCAAGTACACAGGAAAGCTAACACACAATGGTTGATCAGCACTGCTGGCTTGCAGTGCACAGGTTAATATAGGGTTCCCTGATAGGAGCTAGGGTAGAGCCATGCTAAAGGAGAGTTTACAAAAGCAGTCAGGTGAGGGTCAGCTGGTCTCTAGAGATGAACACATGGAGACAGGTAAGCTGACCGACAAACTATATTGCATAACCATGACAGTACCCTCCTCTTATGAGGACTCCCCCTGCCCCGCCTGGCCCAGGCTTAAAGGGAAACTCCAGATGGAACCTCCTCAATAGACGAGGAGCAAAGACCTCAGATGCAGTGATCCAAGACCTCTCCTCAGGACCAAACCCTTTCCAATGTACGAGGTACTGAAGAATGCCTTTACGGAGCCGGGAATCCAAAACTTCACTAATCTTGTACTTTAGATTATCCTCAGAGACCGTAACCAAGGTAGGGAGAGGACAAAAGGACTTATTGAGGACTAATGGCTTTTTAGAAATGGGTAAGGGCACGAGAAGATCATCAGAAGTCTGAGCAGGGTCCCCCAGAACCTTAAAGATGAGCTGGACATCCAACACAGGACCATCAGACTGGGTATAGGTCAGTGGATCCCTGAGGTCAGGTTGGTTAGAAGGTGATATGTCACAAGAGTTAAGCTGGATAGCTGAAACACAAACAGAATGCAGAGAGCCCTGAACAAAAGATTGAAAACCCACCTGGCTGAATGAGGCAGTCTATCCAAAGGATGGATTGAGCCTCTTAAACAGGTTTGAACGGACATAGTAGCAGTAGGGAGAGGCCAGGTTATAGAAGGTCCTGAACAAGAAGCAGGAAGCTCACTGGGCATAGGCTGGACTGGTGCAGAGGCCGACTGAACAGCATCACCAGGTGCAGCGACCACCAGAATTGCATCGCAGGGCATAGCGACTGTGGAACTGGTGGACGAGTCAGCCTGGGTGTGTGTCCAAGGGGGTCCAGGGACAGGCAAAGGGAAATGGCTATGCAAACTGGAGTGACTGATCGGCTCAGGTTCACAGGTAGGCTCCTCATCCACAGTGCCACACGACCCAGAGAGTGCCTCAGCCCAACTATTGCAGGAGACATTCCAGAAATTGCTATATGCAGCAGGAAGAGCAGAAGATACTGGGATGGTGGCAACAGGAAGTTTTTCTTTTGGGGTAACCTTGAGTAGGCAGGAGGAGGAACAGGAGGAAACCCAAGTCAAGATCTGTCCAGCAGTCCAGTCAACATGTGGAGAATGGTACCGTAACCAAGGAAGACCTAATATGATAGGAGATGAAGCCTTAGGTAAGACAAGGAAGGTTATCCACTCCTGGTGGAGTGTCCCTACCGACATCTTAACAGGGAGGGTCTGGAAGCGGATAGGGCCCCCTGGGAGAACAGTGCCATCAATCGCCAAGACCACCAATGGTGTTGTAAGGGGCAAAAGGGTAAGTCTCATGGAAGATGCAGTACCCCAGTCCATGAAATTGCCAGCGACTACGGAATCCAGATATGCCGAGACCAAACGAGGGGAAGCACCAACATGAAGGAACACAGAAAGGAGAAGACGAGAAGGTGAAGGTGATATTTCAGGGTCCAATACTCCACCTTCCAGATGTATTAGCCCTGAGCATTTTTCTGGACGAAAATGACCTTTGACGCCACAGTAGAGGCACAGGCCCAGAGTTCTGCGCCTAGTGCGTTCTTCAGGAGATAACTTGGTCCGGCCCAGCTGCATAGGTTCCTCAGCAGGCAGGAGGTGCTCCTCAGAATGAAGAGAAGGGACATGGAGCTCAGGCTGCCTAAAGAATGTGGAGTGCTGGCGTCTTTTTTCCAGGGCCCTCTCCTGAAAGCGAATATCGATCTGGTTACACAAGGTGATGACACCGTCCAGATCAGCAGGGAGAGATCTTCCTGCTAATTCATCCTTCACTCTATCAGAGAGGCCATGTAAAAAGGTAGCAACTAGAGCCTCATTATTCTAACTCAGCTCAGCAGTCAAAGTATGAAAATGAAGAGCGTACTGCCCCACAGAAGCGGACTGTTGACGGAGACGTAAAAGGGCGCTGGCCGCTGAGGAGACACGACTAGGTTCCTCGAAGATATTCCGAAAAAGTTTCAAGAAATCAGACAGGCTAGAAACCACTGGATCATTTAGTTCCCACAGAGGGGCAGCCCAGGCTAACGCCCGCCGGACAGGAAGGATATAATATAGGCTACCTTTGCCTAATCGGACAGGAAGTTTTGGGGCAGAAGCTCAAAATGAATTGTGCACTGGCTAAGGAACCCTCTGCAGGCCTTGGAGTCCCCAGAGAAATGGGCCGGAGCTGGCATGTGATGAATGTGTGGCTGCGACTGGTGCGATAGGTGCAGTAGCAGATAGCGGTTGAGGTTGTTGAACCGGGGGTCCTAATGAGGCCTCAACCTGTTCAAAACAGGATGCCAAATCCTGAAGGAATCGCATCACCTGGGTCTGATGTGATTCCTGGGTCTAAAGTCTGCGAACTAAGCCCTGCAACGGATAATCTGCGGGTAGCGGCACATCAGCCGGGTCTATGGCTGATCAAACTGTCAGGTCACCTTGAGGCTAGGTAACAGATGCACTCTGTAGGAGTCAGAAGTGCACCGCTAGGTAGTGGACCCTAGGACTGACTGCTGCGGATTGAACCCTGGGAGGTTCAGGAAGCAGGTCTACTGGATCACTGACACAGATCCCACTGGGAGCTAGAGCATAGATTCCCCAGGGCGCGGAGTCTAAGAGCCAGCAGATGTTCACCAGAGCCTCTAGTGGTGAGGATGGACTGCGCTGCAGTCTGGCTCCAGGTCGCGTCCCCCAGGGTCTCACAGCTCACGCTCACGGTAGACTACAGGAGAAGAGGAAGGAGGCAGCAGGCTGGAACAACAAGGAAAGTAAGGGACAAGGCAAGGTTGGGGCCACAAGCAGACAAAGACAATAGAGTTCATGCCAAGGTTCAGGGTCACAGGCAAACAGGGATGGTCGGGGACACGCTAAAGGTCAGGGTCACGAGCAGACAGGAATGGTTAAGAACAGGCCAAAGTCGGTAACTGGAATCAGACGTAGGAAACACAGCAAGTACACAGGAAAGCTAACACACAATGGTTAATCAGCACTGCTGGCTTGCAGTGCACAGGTTAATATAGGGTTTCCTGATAGGAGCTGGGGTGGAGCCATGCTAGAGGAGAGTTTACAAAAGCAGTCAGGTGAGGGTCAGCTGGTCTCTAGAGATGAACACACGGAGACAGGTAAGCTGACCGACAAACTCTATTGCATAACCGTGACACCCACTAGTGGATCTCAAAATATGTTCAATTATATTGTGGGCAAATGCCCAAAGGAATAAAAAGGGGATGGCTTACAGTACTTTCAAAACTTGATTACAAAGCAATAGAATAACAATTTCTATCAAAAAAAATTTTCTTTTCCATATAATGTGCAATTTTATCATATTGTGTGTGAGATGGGCAAACTTCGAAATGTCATATCAAAATGTTTCAATATGTTCCAAAACAATATAGCAATTACAGACATTCTAATCTTTTAGTCTAAACATATCTCGCAGAAAAAGTTAAATTCACTTATTAGAATTATGAGAGAATCATGGAAATTTACAGAATACAGACATCAGAATTACCATGAATCCTTCAAGCGGGTCTAGTGCCATTTGATATATGAAATGATTTAGACAACAAAGCTGAGAAGTAAAGTTGAGCAGATGGGCATGAGTACAGAGCCATGATTGCAGAAAAGATGTGGCCCTGGGTACCACATTTGTGCAGGTCATTGCTAAGTATGATCAATGAACTCTGTCAAATGCCTTCTCTGCATCCAAAGAGAAAAGCATAGAAGGTAAGCTGACCGACAAACTCTATTGCATAACCGTGACACCCACTAGTGGATCTCAAAATATGTTCAATTATATTGTGGGCAAATGCCCAAAGGAATAAAAAGGGGATGGCTTACAGTACTTTCAAAACTTGATTACAAAGCAATAGAATAACAATTTCTATCAAAAAAAATGTTCTTTTCCATATAATGTGCAATTTTATCATATTGTGTGTGAGATGGGCAAACTTCGAAATGTCATATCAAAATGTTTCAATATGTTCCAAAACAATATAGCAATTACAGACATTCTAATCTTTTAGTCTAAACATATCTCGCAGAAAAAGTTAAATTCACTTATTAGAATTATGAGAGAATCATGGAAATTTACAGAATACAGACATCAGAATTACCATGAATCCTTCAAGCGGGTCTAGTGCCATTTGATATATGAAATGATTTAGACAACAAAGCTGAGAAGTAAAGTTGAGCAGATGGGCATGAGTACAGAGCCATGATTGCAGAAAAGATGTGGCCCTGGGTACCACATTTGTGCAGGTCATTGCTAAGTATGATCAATGAACTCTGTCAAATGCCTTCTCTGCATCCAAAGAGAAAAGCATAGAAAGCATTTGGTGTTGCTGTGTGTGATGGATGATATTAATCATGCGATGTGTAGCGTCTTTGTGAACCCAGACTGGTCAGGGTGTATTAGGCTTGGAAGTAAATCTATCAATTGGTTTGTTATAACTTTAGCATACAGCTTTAGGTTGTGATTTACCGTATTTATTGGCGTATAACACACACTTTTTTCCCCTTAAAATCAGGGGAAAATCATGGGTGCGTGTTATACGCCGCTCCTCTGCGATCCCCCACTGACTGAGCGGAGCGACTGCCGCCCGCAATTTGAAAATGGCGCCACTGGCGCCAAAATACACAGAGCCAGTCCTCAGCTCTTCTCGGCCACTTCCAGCTTCACTCGAGCGCCGCCCGAACCTAGCCGAGTGTACTCGGCTAGGTTCGGCTAGCTCCGCTCACAGTCACGCCCATCCCGGGTGGGACTACGAGTGGAGCCGAAAGTGGCTGAAAGTGAACGAGAGCCATCGAGAAGAGCCGAGGACCGGCTCTGTGTATTTCGGCGCCGGCGGCGCCATTTTCAAACTGCAGTGACAATGAAAAGTCACTGCAGTTTAACTGCAGCCTGAGCAAGGCTGCAAATGGACACAGAAAGCTGCAGATCAGCACTGACAAAGCTGCAAGGCTGCAAATGGACACTGATAAGGCTGCAAATGACACCAAGGCTGCTGACTGCAAGGCTGCAAATGACACCAAGGCTGCTGACTGCAAGGCTGCAAATGACACCAAGGCTGCTGACTGCAAGGCTGCAAATGACACCAAGGCTGCTGAATGCAAAGCTGCAAATGGCTGCAAGGCTGCAAATGACACCAAGGCTGCTGACTGCAAGGCTGCAAATGACTGCAAGGCTGCAAATGACACCAAGGCTGCTGACTGCAAGGCTGCAAATGACTGCAAGGCTGCAAATGACACTGGACAAGCATGCAGATGGACGCTGTGCAAGGCTGCATTGATGGGCATTTAAATGTAAGTTTTTTTCCTTAAAACATTTTTTTCATTATAATTCTCTCCTAGACTTGGGGTGCGTGTTATACGCCGGCGCGTGTTATACACCGATAAATACAGTATTTATTTATTTATTTATTTATTTATTTTTGGGGGTGGGCTCCTTTCCTGGCTTTGGTAGTGTGATAATTAGGGCTTCCGGAAAAGAAGATGAGGTGGCAGTTGCATTGAAAAGCTGGGTCAGATGATTAAGAAGAATGTGTTTAAAATGTTTAATGTATTCAACCACAAAGCCACCTGGTCCTGGTTGTATTATTTGAGAGAGAATCAATAGCATTACTGATTTCTATGTTAAATGGGGAATTAAGGTGCTGTAACTGGGTGGTGGTTAGGCCCGGTAGCTGTAAAGAATTAGGAAAGGATTGGGTGGTAGCAAGGTCAGGCTGTGATTAGGATGGTTACTCTTTTAGATTGAAGAGGGAGCTATAATATGCACTAAAAGCATCTGAGGTTGCAAGTGGGTTGGTTAATCAGTCCCTAGTTAATGGATTGTACAAAAAGGAAATGTGGGACTTGAAGCTGTGACCTTTTATTTGTTAAGAATTTTTGTAATTTCTCCAATCTGTCGAATAGGAGTGTTTTGAGCTGTAAACAAAGTTCCAGTTTGGACTTCAGGTCCACATGTTTTGTTTTTTTTCTTCAGGACGTTTGTAGTTTGTATTTCTGATAATAGGCTTTCAATGTGCTGCGCCCTCGCCCTCTTTGCTCTTGTACTAAGCTGAATAAATAGACTGTGCATATAGGCTTAATGCACGACCTACAGTGGTTGGGTCAGATACTGAGTTGGTATTAGTAATAAAAAATTGAAGGTAGGTGTTCATTCTTCACACAAGAGTAGGATTAGAGCCTCAATGGAAATACAGACAGATGAGTGGTCTGACCATGTGGTTGGTAATATGTCAGAGGCTGATATTTTCTGTAGAAGCCACTGGTCTGTGAGGAAAAAAGTCAATATGAGAATAAAAATGATGGCATGCTGATAGGAATGTGTAGTCCCCCCTCCATGGCGTGTGCAGTGCAGGGTTTTCCCATTTTGAAAGGAATCGAGCTGTGGGTCTGGGCCAAGTTTGAAGTCCTCACACCATGAGGCAGCTTTGTTGCACTCCAGTGATCTTTTTATGAAGCTTTCGTAAAAAGCAAACTTAAAGTGTATTATGGGTGTACACGTTAACTATCATATATTGAGAGTGCACAAATGGATAATATTTTGATCCTCTGTGTCTCCAGTACATTTGTGTAATTGAAAAAATACTGTATGCTTTGATAGCTAGAAGAACACCTTTCTTGAACTGGCCAACTGTTGTGAAGGGTGTCTTCTTCACCAGGGAAAGAATTCTTCGGTCATCCTTCAGAGTTGTTTTCCGTGGTCTTCTGGGTCTTTTGGTGTTGCTGAACTCACTAGTGCTTTCTTTCTTTTTAAGGATGTTCCAAACAGTTGATTTGGCCACACCTAATGTTTTTGCTATCTCTCTGATAGGTTTGTTTTGTTTTTTTCAGCCTAATGATGGCTTGCTTCACTGATAGTGACAGCTCTTTGGATCTCATATTGAGAGTTGACAGCAACAGATTCCAAATGCAAATAGCACACTTGAAATTAACTCTGGACCTTTTATCTGCTCCTTGTAAATGGGATAATGAGGGAATAAAACACACCTGGCCATTGAACAGCTGAGCAGCCAATTGTCCCATTACTTTTGGTCCCTTAAAAAGTGGGAGGCACATATAGAAACTGTTGTAATTCCTACACCGTTCACCTGATTTGGATGTAAATACCCTCACATTTAAGCTGAAAGTCTGCAGTTAAAGCACATCTTGTTTGTTTCATTTAAAATCCATTGCGGTGGTGTATAGAGCCAAAAAGATTAGAATTGTGTCGATGAACCAATATTTATGGACCTGACTGTACACCTGTCAAAAAGGTGTGGAAAAATTGGGCTTTGGGTGTTGGGTGTTGGTGGTGCTTTTATACCATAACCCTATAGAGGTACATTTGATGAAATCAAGAATTGGCCTTGCTGTAAAAACTTGAAATGATGTGAACCTGTCAAACAGGTACAGAAAAATTGGTCCTTGGGTGTTAATTGTGCCCATGAAACATATACCAAAAAATTACTTAAAATCAACACCCACAAAGCTAGGCAGTCTAGACAGTCTTGCTGAGATTCCAGATCCTAAAAACATTTAATCAGTGACATTGAAATCAGGGGCTTGATAACTGCTTCTAATCCAGGACTGGTTCATTTTGACAAATGTCAGGTGGTCAATGGAGTCTGTGGACAGACACACTCTTTTATTACTCTTTATACACACAATATACTGACACTACACTAGCACTGCACTGACACACTACACTGACACTACACAATACTTACACTATACTCAGACTACACCAACACTACACTGACACTCTTCACTCAGGGTCACAAAAACACACTAGCTCACTAGTAGGAAACAGAGCCCTAACTATCTCTACTTCAACAACACACTGCAAAAGGTTCCTGTGGGAAAGAACCTTTTATAGTGTGGGGTGGGACTATAAACACTGAGCCATGATTGGACAAAGTCATCATGACTTTGCCCAATCATGGCTTTGACTGTGCTCTGTGCCTTGATTGAGCAAAGCCTTGCACCTGATCTGCGAGGTGCATTGCTGCATCCTAGAATGCACTGTGCAGTGTGCAGTGCATTGTGGGGCACTCGGCGGGTGAACATCCGGCTGAGCACCCATCAAATTTGGGTGTTCACCATACAGGGGGAACAGGCGTTTGGGCAAAAATTTTGCTCGGCCTGAACTGCTTTCCTTACTCTAGTTCTAATGTATGTTGTCAGCAAACAGTTGTAGGTGAGCATAGGGTTCAGGTAGAGTCCCCGCGGTTCTAGATTTCTGTTTAAGTTATTTTTTTGCATGACAGAAAGGGATGCACAGGATAACATCCCTGGGTATGGAGTCAGGCAGGTTTTGAGGTTTGGGGAGCCTGTGAATGCAGTCAATGACCAGCCCAATATTTTTAATCTCTGTCAGAACTTCAGATATCCCCTGATTTTGATGTTATTCCAGCGGGACCTGTCTTTGAGCCACTTATTTGCATTATGAGTATCAATAAGGTCACTTATAGGGGATTCATAGTCCCCCATTTTTGTTTCCATATGTGTTATTCGATCCCCTAGGGAGGTAATATCATGATTAAATTACTGCATGAGAGAAATCATAGCTGACTGTGTCTAAGCGACAGTAACATATCCTTGAGGATAGTATCCAAAACTGGTTTATTGTTAGAAGGAAAAAGGCTATAGCATTAGGTTGTGCCCCTTGGAACCCATGAGAGATATAAGGATGACTTGCCTCATGGATGTCAGTCATGGGAAAATCTATCTCCATCCTTGCTTTATCTGGGCTGCTGGTGACAGGAGTGCCTGGAGGAGATGCAGAAGAGCTGTCAGGGGTAATCTGAACTTCCATTGAGTTACCTTGTGGATCCATGGATACAAAAGGCTGCAATGTTTGGAGAGTAGCTGAGATGGCTGCTGAGCCCACGGGTTTGGTGCCATCTTGTCTGCGTAGGTCTGCCAGTTAGAACATGAATGCTGCGAGTTTCTGCGAGCGCCTCTCTTTTTTAATCTAAGTAGCCATGCTGCCGCTATGCTGGGGAGGATGGTTCTATTGCCATAGCAAATTTAAGAGAAGGTAGAGGGAAAACTAGTGTCTCATAAGCTGGACAAATTTAAATAGCATACCTAGGCCAAAATTTGCCAAAAAGAGCAATGGCTTGGGTTTTACTAAAAAAAAATTAAAATGACATTAAAGCTTCTCTTTTTTAATTAAAAAAACAAACATGTCATACTTACATGCCCTGTGCAATTGTTTTGCACAAAGCAGCCCTGATCTTCTTATAGGGTACTCCACTGGTGCTCCTGGCCCCTCCTCTTTGGTGGGTGCCCCCATGGAAAGCCAACTGTGCAGGCTTGCTATGGAGCCACCCTGTCTGCGTCCATTGACACTGACCATGCGGCTTGGCCCTGCCCCTGTTCCCTCGGCACAGCATTTGATTGACAGCAGCTGGAGCTAATGGCTCCTGCTGCTATCAATCTTCCCAGGGAAAAGAGAGACAGCAACAAGAGCCACTGCTCTCATGCACATCACTGGATCGAATCTGGATCAAGTAAGAAAAAGGGGGGCTGGGGGGAATTGTGCAGCACAGAAGGTTTTTCACCTTAATGTATAGAATGACCAGGCAATTTTTTGCGATATGGCACTGCGTTGCTTTAACTGACAATTGTGTGGTCGTGCGATGATCTACCCAAATAAAATATATGTACTTTTTCCCACAAATAGAGCTTTCTTTTGGTGGTATTTGATCACCTCTACGTTTTTTATTTTTTGTGCTATAAACAAAAAAAGGCAGACAATTTTTTAAAAAAATTATAAGTTAAATTAATTATAAATTAAAAAAAACAATATTTTTTACTTTTTGCTATAATAAATCACTAAAAATAAAAAATGTAAAAAAAAAAGATTTCTTCATCAGTTTGGGCCAATATGTATTCTTCTACATATTTTTGGTAAAAAAAAAATCGCAATAGGTGCATATTGAATGGTTTGCGCAAAAGTTATAGCGTTTACAAAATAGGGAATAGATTTATGGGATTTTTATTATTATTTTTTTTTTTACTAGTAATGGCGGTGATCAGCGATTTTTAGTGGGACTGCAACATTGTGGTGGACAGACAGTTTAGACACTCTTTTGGGACCATTAACATTTACACAGTGATCAGAGATAAAAATAGCCACTGATTACTGTATAAATGTCACTGGCAGTGAAGGGGTTAACACTAGGGGGTGATAAAGGGGTTTTAATTTGTTTCCTGGGAGATGTTTCTAACTGCGGGGGAGGAGGGGACTTACTGGGAGTACAGAGAGATCTCTAAATAAATATTGAGGAGATAGAAGTGGCGCTGCCCTCTTTAATAATTAATGAATAATATAATCTGTACCCTAAGTTCAGATGTCTGTGACATATAGGGACTCCATCACGAAATGCCGTATCCCAGTCACAAGATAGAATATCCTTAGGATATGAAAAAACCGGAAAAGAAATTTTAATAAAATAAAATAAAATAAACCTATGATGCAAAAGGTATTAAATTGGTGCTGGGTAGATTTTGTGAGAAATACTCTAGTGAAAAAAATGTATATGGTTTAACGTGTGTAGTTGTGCTGACAAAAGTGAAAACAGATACTGCACTATTCTTTACAAAAATTGAAAAAGAAATTTAAAAAATATTAAAAATATTTAAAAATACACCCCAAAGTTCAGAAGTTTTGGGACAAAATAGCGCCAAAAAATCAAAACTATTTTTAATTTAAATGAAAAAACATCAGTGAATTAAGAGTGTCAGTGCAATGTCTATTAGACCACTCTAAAGTTATAGGTGATATAATGCAATTGGGTAATGAAAACCCCAAGGTTCAAAAGTATTGTGACAATGAGCGCCTGCTATGAATAAAGTGTAAGAAACTAATTATAGTGAAATAAAGGGTAAACCCTCCCTGAACATAAAATACAATGCATATAACAGTCCCAAACTTATCATGCACAAAATATAAATTCCAGTATCTTATATATCGTAGATGGTGATGGTTCATTCAAAAATTGGTTTATCTATGCATATATTCCATATAGAAAAAATTTTTTTCAGCCAGATGGGAGAAATAAGTACAGTGTATATATTATTCACCCTTGAGGGTGTTGCATCAGTGACTTCTGTGCTTGTTATTCAAGTAGTGACTTGTAATGCTCTCCCCCCAGTGCTCCCCCACTCACCAGAATTAATCACCCCTACAGGGGTACCGAGCGACAGAGTGGGTGCCTTGGGGTGGTTGGTGGTCTCTCCTGTTATGCTGCTGTTACTCTAATTGATGCGATCCTTGCAGAAATTCCAGGGTAAGCTGTGTGCTCCAATATGACCAGGTTACTCCATACCTCCTTTGTCTGTTAGACTCTCTGGAATTCCAGAGACAAGAAAAACACAAGGAGGCTTCCTTCATGAAGTATGTCAAATATTTATTGCACAAGAGCTTAAAACAGTCCACAATAGCAAGGATGGGACCAGAAGCGAGCTGTAAGCGTGCGTCCCACCTTGCGTTCCAGCCTCCACTTCCGGGTATGACGTGTGAGCGTTCAATGTTATTCTCTTTAATTATACTTTCCAACAATCATGAGCATTTATAACTTATCTGTATTTTAGTAATCATGTTTCATGTAATATTTATGCATTGCGGTCTGTTTCCTCTCACTGCGGACTGTTCCATTTGTATATATCACTATACTGGGAGGATTCACATCGCTGTTATCCCAATTATTCAGTGTTCTTAGTCAAGATAATTTTTTTAATGTGTTAATACACAAGCGGCACTTGGAACATGCACAGCAGAGAACAGATCGTAATGTCAGTGTAAAATGCTCAGTTAAGCCCAAACTGTATGTATAATACTGTGGGATTTCAATGGCGTCAACACATCCCCACCCCCCGAGCGATATTACCATATTTAGGGGAGGTTCGATGTGGCCGTATGACTATAAGAAAGTGTGAAGCGTAGGCGTCGACACCGTCTTTGAAAACGTCCTATGACGAAACGCGTAAGTCGGAGTCAAGCTCACACGTCATATCTGGAAGTGGAGGCTGGAACGCAAGGTGGGACGCACGCTTACAGCTCGCTTCTGGTCCCATCCCTGCTTACAGCAGTGCCGGTTTTACTACTTTGCTATTAAGACTTGCCATATTTCTATCATTACTTGCTATTGTGGACTGTTTTAAGCTCTTGTGCAATAAATATTTGACATACTTCATGAAGGAAGCCTCCTTGTGTTTTTCTTGTCTCTGGAATTCCAGAGAGTCTAACAGACAAAGGAGGTATGGAGTAACCTGGTCATATTGGAGCACACAGCTTACCCTGGAATTTCTGCAAGGATCGCATCAATTAGAGTAACAGCAGCATAACAGGAGAGACCACCAACCACCCCAAGGCACCCACTCTGTCGCTCGGTACCCCTGTAGGGGTGATTAATTCTGGTGAGTGGGGGAGCACTGGGGGGAGAGCACTACAAGTCACTACTTGAATAACAAGCACAGAAGTCACTGATGCAACGCCCTCAAGGGTGAATAATATATACACTGTACTTAGTTCTCCCATCTGGCTGAAAAAATATTTTTCTATATGGAATATATGCATAGATAAACCAATTTTTGAATGAACCATCACCATCTACGATATATAAGATACTGGAATTTATATTTTGTGCATGATAAGTTTGGGACTGTTATATGCATTGTATTTTATGTTCAGGGAGGGTTTACCCTTTATTTCACTATAATTAGTTTCTTACACTTTATTCATAGCAGGCGCTCATTGTCACAATACTTTTGAACCTTGGGGTTTTCATTACCCAATTGCATTATATCACCTATAATTTTAGAGTGGTCTAATAGACATTGCACTGACACTCTTTCACTGATTCACTGATGTTTTTTCATTTAAATTAAAAATAGTTTTGATTTTTTGGCGCTATTTTGTCCCAAAACTTCTGAACTTTGGGGTGTATTTTTTAATATTTTTAATATTTTTTAAATTTCTTTTTCAATTTTTGTAAAGAATAGTGCAGTATCTGTTTTCACTTTTGTCAGCACAACTACACACGTTAAACCATATACATTTTTTTCACTAGAGTATTTCTCACAAAATCTACCCAGCACCAATTTAATACCTTTTGCATCATAGGTTTATTTTATTTTATTTTATTAAAATTTCTTTTCTGGTTTTTTCATATCCTAAGGATATTCTATCTTGTGACTGGGATACGGCATTTCGTGATGGAGTCCCTATATGTCACAGACATCTGAACTAAGGGTACAGATTATATTATTCATTAATTATTAAAGAGGGCAGCGCCACTTCTATCTCCTCAATATTTATTTAGGTTTGCAATTAGACCCTTAGGGGTACTAATTAGAGATAGGCAGCAGCCCTTAGATTGTCCTAAGTGCAGACCTATACACACATACAGAGAGATCTCTGTTCCTAATCACTAGGAACAGACGATGACTCTGACCTCCTCTGACAGAACGGGGACCTGTTTGTTCACTATGACAGATACCCGTTCTGGCTCTCAGTGGAGTGATCGCAGGTGGCCGGCGGACATCGCGGTCACTGGCCATGCACATCAGCTCCCCTGCCACGCTGTGGGCACGCACTTCTGCTATAGCTGTTAAAGGGACCACTGTACAGCTACGGCGATTCCTGGGAACAAGCCGATCTGTTGCCATATAATGACGGTTAAGATGTTAAGTGGTTAAGATGCTACAGATGATACAACAGGATAGTTTTATTAGGAATAATAGGCCTAACCGGTGTATTCCTCACTTTTATTTTAACTAGTGGGATGGGGCTGATGTAAATGTGAGGCATTTATTGTGAGGTGGTTTAGGTGCCTACTATTCTTATATTTAGTTTATCTTTCTTTAAATTTAAATCTTTCTTTTATCTTTCTTTAAAAAAAATTAAAGCCCAATTAACATAATCTATAATACCAAAAATAGCAAAAGATATTCTAAAAACCCCAAAACACCAACCCTGAAACCAAAACCCTCCATTTTTAAAGGATAGCCTTAAAATAAAAGAACAATTTAACCTAAAACAGAGGCCACCATACAATTGAGATGAATAAACACCCAAAGTGAATGAAAACCCCCAAAATATTGCACCTTGAATGGATGTTAAACCTACAGAATTCACCTTGAGCCCATGGTAGAGGCAAACCAGAACCTCATTCCTATTTGTAACATTCGGTTTGTATAACCTCATGGGAGATGATGGATCTTTACATAATAATAATAATAATAATAATAATAATAATAATATGATCTGATTTCAGATTCCAGTATCTCGATGCTCGGATCCCTGTTTACCTGGAAGCAGAAAAAAGTTTGGATCATCAATTCATAAATGTTGCTATGAGTGTGTCCCATGTCCAGAAAGAGAGATATCCAACATTTCTGGTATGTTTTATATTTGCTAGTAAGTTATTAACTGGACAGAAGTTACTACTGTAGATAAAGTGTATTTCAGTGGGAAAAAAGAAGAACATCTCTGCAATGTGTGTACATTTCCTCATGTTTTATCCTTCTAAAGACCCTGCAAGTACAGAATGATACCTGTTGATCCTGCCAGAAATGCACTCAGCTCCTAAGTTCTGCTGTGGGCAGGCAACATACAGGAGTTTGGTGTCTGAGATCAAAAGAAATGGTTTCAGCCCGGCCTTGTTGTATTTTGCTACTTTTACTACTAGACATGTGCACTGACAAAAAAATCTTTTTTTTTTTCGTTTTTGTTTCATTAGTTTTTTTCAATTTCTGGATCATTCATTATGATCGATATTCATTATTTTGAATGAATTCAGAAATTCTGACACATTCAAATTCATTACATTCTATTCGTATAGATGTGGTATTTGTTATTTTGATCAATCGTAACTTCTGTAAATTTTTATCAATTTGAATTTGTTACATTCCATTCGTTTGCAGTATTCTTTATTTTGAAAATCTGAAAATTGTAAAGAACAAAAATCCGAAATTGAAAATCCAAAAAATTGAAAGAATGAAAATTCGAAAATCCGAAAACAATAACAAAAATACTAAAAATCGAAAGAACAAAAATCCGAAAATAAGAACAAAACTTTGAAAATCTGAAAGAACGAAAAATATTTGAATAATATCTATTATACTTAAAGTATTAAGTTGATTAACCATTGTTATATATTTTTTTATTATTATTATTTCATAATAAATAAATAAAAACTATAATTTCCTTTCAAATTTGGCTGTTAGTGAACGTAACAAATACTAATTTATCCAAAGTTATCCAGCATTCGTTATTTCAGATAATTCTTAACTTCAGATACTGTAAATTTGTATTTGTTACGTTTACTAACAGCCAAATTTGAAAGGAAATTCCAATACCTATAATGTAATGGTTTATAACAATTATTATAGTTATTATTTTTATTATTATTATTTATACATAATATTCAAATGTATTTTGTTCTTTCAGATTTTCAAATTTTTCAGATTATCGTTCTTATTTTTTAATTTTCGTTCTTTCAATTTTTGAATTTTCGTTCCAATTTTCTGCTTTTCGCTCTTTTTATTTTTCTGATTTTCACATTTTTGGATTTTCATTCTTTCGCAATTCAGATTTTAATTCTTTTGAATTTTCGTTCTTAAAAAAAAAATTTATAAAGCGGTCTTTCGTTAATTCGGATGTTTCTGTATTAATAAATATGCAGAAGAAAAACAAATTTGGAACAAAACAAATTGCACATGTCTATTTACTACTATTAACACTAATAGTACTGGTACTAAAGTATTGAATCGCTCCCCTCTCCTCACTTTTTCTGACAGCATCAAAACGTATTTTTATACATAATTCCTGATATGTCGCAATGCACAAAAACAGCAACAATTTCTGTAAAGTTCCACATTTATGATCACAAAATTATTCTTCAGCCTCAGTCAGTGACTTTTCCTAGACTAAGGTGATGCCATCAGTCTCCTACAGGCAGGAAGAAGCATTTCCTCAGTCTCCTTTCCCCCCCAGTGATCAGACTGCAACATTGTAACTTTGTAGCAAGGCAAAGTCTGCAGCAGGGGCTGATCTGCGTCGGCATCCAAGAACACAGCTTAACCACTTCAGCCCCAGAAGTATTTACCCCCTTAAAGAGGGAGTCCCGCGAAAAAAAAAAAAATAAAAGTCAGCAGCTACAAATACTGCAGCTGCTGACTTTTAAAATAAGGACACTCACCTGTCCCAGGGTCCAGGGATGTCGGCACCCGAGACCGAATCATCCCTCGGTTCTCGGGTGCTGCCGCCACCATTCTCTGTAAGGGAATCAGGAATTGAAGCACTGTGGCTTCACTTCCCGGTTCCCTACTGCGCATGCGCAAGTTGTGCTGCGATTCCTAACTGGTCCCCGCTGTCACTGCGTTAATTTAACTTACAATTGCGTGGTTGTGCGACGCTGTACCCAAGCAAGATTGATGTCCTTTTTTCCCACAAATAGAGCTTTTTTTTGGTGGTATTTGATCACTTCTGTGGTTTTTATTTTTTGCGCTATAAACAAAAAAGAGCGACAACTTTAATAAAAAAACTATATTTTTTTACATTCTGCTATAAAACATATCAAATAACAAATATGTACAAAATCTAACTTCTTCATCAATTTAGGCCAATTTGTATTCTTCTACTTATTTTTTTATATTGAGTGTTTTGCGCCAAAGTTATTGTGTGAATAGGAAAAGGTAGAAATGGCGCTGTTCTAGGGTGCAATGTTGCATGCCCCTGTGTGACTTTTAGGAGATCCCGATGTAATAGTACAAAAATTAAATTAAAGTAAAATAAAAACAAAAAAAAGTGTTTTGTACTTAGTGTGAACCAAATATGTGCAAATGCTACCAATGCACTTGTGCAGCGATACTCCTATTTAAAGTGACAATTGCTCTGCTGAATTTAGCCTCAGTGTAGCTCATAAAAGTCAATTTCATATGCAAAAAAAAATATATAGACATATATATGCGGACCACAGTGCATATACTAGATATATATCAAAAAAACATTTTCATAAAGTGACTAGTGCCCTTCAAATGCGTGCCTGAGTGATACTCCTATGTATCAATCTTAACAAACATAGGTAATATATACTGTATTCAAAAATAGTCCATAGATCATTTTTAAAGAAAAAACAAAAAAATCATAAAAAATAAAGTAAATAATAAATAAATAATATGGATAAAAAGTGACAAGTGCTCTTCAGATCTGTGCTCAGTGCTTCTTACAGCTGCCATATAGGTAATGTACTCACCGGACACAATCCCCCCATGCAGGGGTACTTCGCTTTCACAGTATCTGCCATTGTGTAGCAAACAAAATACTTTTTCCCGTGTCAGCTGTTTGTTTCCGTGCTTGCAGTGTAAAATGTATAATTCTCCTTTAACTTTCCCTCCACAATTCCCACATGTGGAAAAGTGAAATCTCCATAGTGTGTTATCGTTTAAAAGTTACATTTATTGGATAAAAGTGGAAACATACTCACATATAGTGCAGGTAAATAGAGCTTTGAAATACAGGGACCCAGGACGATTTGCATTCCACGGCTCAAAACCGGAAGTAGATGCAAATACACTGGAAGCTCCTCCCTACGCACTTTATCAATAAGACGTCATCTGGAGCTGCTGCTCCAGATCACTTCTTAGTGAAGAAACGCGTAGGCAAGGCAGCAGTTCTCCTTCTTGTCCATTCCTCCATAAGTGCGGGGCCACTAACACTTTTTTGCAAAAGTTATTGTGTCTACAAACTATGGGATAGATTTAGGGACTTTTTTATTTTATTTTTTTTACTAGTAATGTCGGCATTCAGCGATTTTTAGTGGGACTGTGACATTGTGGTGGATAAAATTGAACACTAAGTGACATATTAGTGACACAAATACAGTGATCAGTGCTAAAAAAATATACACTGTCACTGTATAAATGACACTGACAGGGAAGGGGTTCATCAAGTGCAATCAAAGGATTAAATGTGTTCCTGGGAGTGTTTTCTAACTGTGTGGGGGTTGCTGACACTGGACAAATAGGATAGTTCTACTTTAAGGCAAAATTAATGTGGATTGTGCAAGTTGCTGCAGAACTTAGTAAATGAGGCGAAGACTCACTTTACAAAGAATACCCAGTCACAAGCAAGGAAGAAATTGAACAGTCTTTTTACTTGGACATGATTGGATGATGGAAGACAGCAGAGCTTCCCCTCATTTACTAAGCTCTGGAGCAATTTCACTTGCTATGCTTGCTTCACTTTACTGTGTGCCTTTAGTAAATCCAGCCCATTACATGTATTAAATCCCCCATTACATGTAGAAAATCCCCCCATTACAGGTAGTAAATCCACCACATTACATGTAGTAAATTGACCCATTAAATGTAGTAAATCCCCCTCCCATTACATGTATTACAGCCACCCCATTACATGTAGTAACTCCACCACATCACATGTAGTAAATCCACCACATTACATGTAGTAAATCCACCCATTACGTGTAGTAAATCCCCCCATTACATGTAGTAAATCCACTCATTACATGTAGTAAATCTCCCCCTTCCCCAATTACTTATAGTAAATCCACCCCATATCACCCACCCCCCATGTTGAGGGCATGTGGCCTAGTATGGTTCAGGCTCATCCCCCCTTTCCTGACCTGCCAAGCTGCATGCCCAGATAAGGGTCTGGTATTGATTTTGGGGGGACCCCATGCCTTTTTTGATTTTATTTTGGTGGGGGTTCCCTTTTAAATCTATACCAGACCCAAAGGGTTTTGTGTGTATCAAAAGTGACAATGCACTTGTTGGGGGGAGTATTTGTTTAGGGTATAGCATGGCACAGTCTACGGCACACATTCACACAGGGTCTTGGAAGATGTTAGATAGTAAGGAAACTGGCCATTACATTTTGAGAGACCCTCGCCTGGAAAGTTTACAATTTTTACAGTTACAGGAAAGTTACAAAAAAGTCAAAAAAAGTAAAAAAAAACATAAAAAAATAAATAAACAGAAAAGCCAAAAATAGTTGTTGTTTTATTGAGTTAATGTTCTGTTGTTACTGTGTTTTATTCTTAACCATTGTTTGCTTTGCAGGAATGCCATTCAGCTGCAGCACTGATCTGTTTATTCTGACAGCAGCAGGGTGTGCTTTCAGAATACATACTTCAGTTAACATAACACAGTTAAAAAAATATATATATATGCCCAAGCATGAGGGGCTTGGGTTGGTCAGTGGGTGGATTGTCCTTATGCTTCAGTATATATATTTTACTTTTTTTTTAATTTAATCAATGTTCAGCTCATACTGTGTTTTTGATAACCGTTGTTTGCTTCGCAGGGACACCAATCAGCTGCAGCATTGATCTGTTTATTCTGACAGCAGCAGGGTGTGCTTTCAGAATATATACATCAGTGATTGCAGCACTGTAGGAGGGTATTTCTCCACTGCAGTTAAAAAAAAGAATGTATATGCTGAAGCATGGGGGCCTGGGGAGGTCAGTGGGTGGATCACCCCATGCGTCGGCATTTTTTTTTTTTTCTTAGCAGAGATTTCTTCATCCACCTCAATCAATGTGAATAGAGGAATCTGCTATTTTTTTTCATTCAGACCATGGGCTGACTTAAAAAAAAGAACATTACATATATGCCCATCATTAGAAGTGGGTGGATGTAGGGTCGTATATTCTAATGATGGGCATACCACACACTTTTTCTGGCATTTTTGGTAAAAAAAAAATCCAAGTAGCATATATATTTTTCTGGCATAAATTTCTTCATCCACATCGATTGATGTTGTTCTGGATATTTTATAGATAGGCAACTCCTATCCTCATATTGATTAGTGGTTTCAAATTAATAATAACTACTGCAGTATGGAACATATTAGCGCCATGTGCACAATAAGTGCAGTGTGCAATTCATAGGAAAACCATACAAAATAGAATACAGATTATTACAATTTCAATTACATACAGAATTTACAATTTCCTTAACAATGTAAATGGAGGAATCTGTTAGGTTCTCTGTTTTCGTTAAGCCCATAGGCTGCATAAAATAAAAAGAACTTTACAATATATGCCCAACAAAGACCATGAAGTTTTTTTTTTTTTAATTTTTTCTATTGCCGGGAATGGTATTGTGTTTCCGTAAATTTAAATGTCATGCCATTCATTTTTTTTCTTTAGAAATGTCATTTTTGCTGCAGCATGTTCTATACATGCTACAGATGTGCCACATTACAGGTAGACTAAGGGGACCCTCAGGCACTATATTTAAAGGAATTTTCCATTTTTATTGTTGCACTTTAAGCATAATTAAAATCACTGCTCCTGTAAACATTATCTTTTTTAAAAACATTGATACATGTCCCCCCTGGGCAGTAACCAGACCCCCATAACCTGTTCATGGCCAATTAATTGCATATAAGCCTTCAAATGGGGACTTTAGATTTTTCAAGTTCGAGTCCCATAGACTTTAATAGGGCTCACTGTTTGGGTCAGAACTTTATTTCTGTTTGGGAGTTCTGGGGCGAACCGAACAGGAAATGTTCGGCCCATCTCTACCCATCATTGCTGCCTATCAGTGCCCATCAGTGCTGCCTATCAGTGCAGTCTCATCGGTGCTTCCTCATAAGTACACATCAGTGCTACCTATCAGTGCCCATCAGTGATGCCTATCAGTGCAGTCTCATCAGTGCCTCCTCATAAGTACGCATCAGTGCCACCTATCAGTGCCCATCAGTGAAGGAGAACAATTACTTATTTACAACATTTTATAACAAATCAAAACGTTTGGTCTTTTTTTCTTTTGTTTAGCAAAAAAAAACAGCGGTGATTAAATGACACCAAAAGAAAGCTCTATCTGTCTCAAAAAAATTATAAAAATGTCATATGGGTACAATGTTGTATGATGGCACATTTGTCATTATAATGCCCCATACACACAATCAAACTTTCCGACAACAAAACCATGGAATTTTGTTCGAAGGTTGTTGGCTCCAACTTGTCTTGCATACACATGGTCACACAAATGTTGGTCAACAATTACGAACGTAGTGACATACAAGGTGTACGGCGAGCCGGTAAAACGGAAGTTCAATAGTCATGTGATATCTCCATTACGAATGCTAGTTTTACAAGATGAGTGCTTCTGGCTTGTTCTTAATTCCGAGCATGCGTGATTGTTCTTTGGATCTTTGTCCGACGGACTTGTGTACAACTGATCAGAAAGTCCAACAACACACATTTGGCGGAAAGTCCGACAACAAATGTCCGAAGGAGCATACACATGGTCGGACTTACCGCCAACGAGCTCACATCCAAAATTTCCCATCGGAAAATCCGATCGTGTGTACGTGGCATAAGTGAGAGCTGAAAACTGGCCTGAGCAGGAAGCAGGTAAAAGTGCCCAGTAGGCAAGTGGCGTAAGCAGTCACCTCCCTTATCAGCATTGTTCGTGGTGTAAAGACACATAGGTCATATGTGGTCTACTAGGTGTGATTACCAACAGGAAGAAAGTATTCCATTATTTCTTAGAGCCCTTTCTCACAAGTTTTGTCCACTTTGCTCAGCAGGAGATCCATGAGCAGACCTCTATGGCATCTGAGATTTTGGGACATCTGTTGCAGTTCAATGTGTCACCAACAAAGAAAAATTTCCCAGTACACTTAAAGAGGAACTGCAGTCTACTCACATAATTTGTAATAAAAGCATGTTTGCCATTCAGAAGCTTCCCTCCAACCACTTTGCATATTATTTTATATATAGTGTGATTCTGTACTTGCCAATAAGCTGCAGAAATATCCCTCCACTAAGTCTGGCTGCAGCCATTTTAACTGTGGGCAGCTGAAGCTGCTGCCTGTTTACTTCCTGGACTTACACAGACACACAGAGGCACACCTCCAGCTCTGCAGCTCTCATTGGCCCTCTTATGACTCACCCCCCCCCTTAATGGGGTTGTGCATGATGTCATAAGCCTAGGCTAATGACCAGACAAGAACTTGGAAGTGGGCTGTTTAAGGTATTTACTGGCAGAAAAAAATGTTTTACTATCCAAAGTTAAAACAACAAGGGCAGAAGATTTAATAGATGGAAAGATGAAAAAATGACTGAAGGCTTAAGCTAGCTATACAGTATACAATTTTCTTGTTCAATTCCCATTACATTTACTTTCAACTATGTAGTGCAAGGACCTGCCAGATTGCATACAAATTGAAATATTTGACCTCATATTATATTGTTTTGATAAATCTAATGGAAAATTGTACAAGAAAATTATATAATGCATTTCCAGCCTTACCAGCTAGTCAGCAAACAAATGAAATTGACCCAGTCTAATAATTCACAATAAAAAGACAGAGGATTTTGTTTCACACACTAGCAAATACCGTGTTGTGAAAAAAGTATTTGCCCCTTCCTGATTTTTTTGCCTATTTGTCACACTTAGATACACAAAGATAACTTGAGTAAATCCAAAATGCAGTTTTTAAATAATGATTTAACTAATTAAGGGGACAAAGCTGTCCAAGCCTGCCTGGCCCTATGTGGAAAAAAGAATTGTCCCCTAAACCTAATACCTGGCTGTGTTGCCCTTGGTGGCAACAACTGAAATCAAGCATTTGCGATAACTGGCAATGAGTCTTTCACATCACTGTTTCCAAAACATGAAGTGAAAAAAATCTCTGTAAATGAAGGGAATTCCTTGGGAACTCCCAGGTCACTAGAACTAGTGCCCCCGATGAAAAATTTCCCCTCTATTACTTTTCTGGGGTCAGTCCAAAATTTGGGGTTTCCTTTATTTCCACGTTTGGTGATGATAGTTAACTGCTTCAATATTGGGCACTTTCATCCCCTTCCTTCCCAGACCAATTTTCAGCTTTCAGCGCTGTCACAATTTGAATGAGAATTGCGCGGCCATGCAACACTGGACCCAAATGACATGTTTATCATTTTTTTCCTTGTCAACATTTTTTTATTAAATACACAGCAATTAACAGGTATGTCAATTACACTAATAGAAATAGAAATAATGAAGCTCTTTGCTATACAATGTTATGCAAACATTAGCAATTAAATAAAAGTATCTTTCAAGTGGAATGTATCCAAATACAACCTGAGGAGTTGGTGAGAAGTCATGTGAAAATCTAATCAATCCTATATTATTTAACAGTACCAACAGTAATTACTTACTAATGAATTTTGAGAGTACAGGTCGTATGCATTTAAAAAGTGAGCTGTAAAATTAAGGTAAGAGGTAAGAGGAGGAGGGTAGAAAGTTGGAGAAGTCCACAAGGTCGACCCAAGCATCAGTGCAAGAAATGGTTTGGTTTATTAAATGAATGAATGCATGAATGAAACAGCTATCATGGTAGGAGGACCGATTCATCAAAGGTTGGCGATAGGTAATATTTTAACCATGGGTACCCATATGTTTTCAAATTTGGGGATTTGGTCTTGTTCGATAGCCATCATTTTGGCGTGGGACATGGTGGCATTCATTCTATGCTTCGTCTCAGCCAACACCAATACAGGAGACTTCCATGCCTTTGCAATCATTTGTTTTGCGGCCGTGAGGAGTTGAACAAAAAGTCTGAATTGGGAATGTGTTAAGCAATCTGGTTTCAAATTAAGTAGTGCAATTAACAGGCCTGGTTGTACCAATATCAGAAACATTTTGGAGGAGGCAATGTCAAAGATCTCTTTCCAAAAGGTTTGAGCTATTGGACATGTCCACCAAATATGTAGATGCGTACCTACTTCCGAGCAGCCCCAAAAGCAAAGAGGAGAGTAATTAGACGCATATTTGGCTTTACAAGGTACAATTTTACAAGGTACCATCAGGTTAGGACTTTATAATTAGCTTCCACCGTTATAATGTTAAGTGAGGCTGATTTAGTTATTTTTTTTTCCCTTCCTTCTTTTTTTTTACATTATATACATAATGTTTTATTTTACCCATGGTTACACTTTAAAGGCATGGATCTAAGGAGTAGTGCCAGACCACCCTTTCAGAACTGGAAATGGAAACCTATATTAATATATAATATATTCAATATATTCCCTGACTGTCTTCCGGTGGCAGACCCTTCTTCAACTGCAAGTCATTTTCGCAAAGAGAAATTCTGTAGCTGCTACAAACAGTGCTAGAAAATCATCAGCCTTAGCACAAGGTTTGCACGTTACACTGTAATATTCTATCTCCAAAAATTTTTTTTTTCTTTAAATAATCTTTATTAACATTTCTTAAATTTACATACCTTCAAACAAACATATTAAAACAACCTCTGCTTCATGTAGACATATTTCACTAGAGAAGGGGCCATATACCCCCCATCCGCTCCTACTGAATTCCCGTTACACCTACTTATTCTATCCACTGGTTAAAGCTTTGTACCGTATGTTGAGGCGACAGATAACTGTTTTCCCCTATCCCTCCCACTTAATCCCTACCCCCCTCCCACCCTGAGCCAGATCCTACCTCCATTCCTTTAATCTTGACATCCAATGCTTATTAACCATGGGTTCCACATCCTTTCAAATTTTTTAAGGTTCCCTCTTCTAATATATAGGACTCTCTCCTTCCATATTATATCATTCACTATTTTATCCCACTCCTCAACTGTCGGGGGGAGGGCTGTTTGCCATCTTTGCATAATAAGCTTCCGGGCTTGGTACAGGCATCTCAAAACTTCTGTTTTAACCGCTACCTCCTCTGAGCCCCACGCTCTATATCCAAAGATACAAAGTCTGGTATCTGTCTCCAAGGTTATCCCCCACTTACCACTAATGGAATCTACTACCCCAAGCCAGTAACGAACTAGCTTGGGGCACCTCCATATCATGTGTATCAAATCACCCTCCTCACCACACCTAGGCTGATTTAGTTATTGACCAGATCCCCAACCAATCTGCCGTTTCAAGGGTTTGCCCCAGGTCCTCCTCCAATTTCCAGACATAGGTTGGTTTATATAGATTAGGGTTGACTAGAAGTTGTGTGTAGAGGGATGAAATCATACCTCTAGAAAGGGGGGGGGGGGGTTCTTACATATGGATTCGAAATGGGAAAGATGGGTTAATGGATTTTCAACATTTATAAAAGGTGTAAAGAAGTTTTTAATTTGAAGGTACCTGAATAATTCTGATTGTGGTAAGTCATAGCTCTCACTGAGAGTTGGGAAGGAAAGAAAGGATTTAGGAGCGACAAATTGGTGAAGCCTCAGAATTTCCAAGGATGTCCAAACTTTAAATTATTTGGGGGAGATCCATGCAGGATAAAAAGCAAGGTTTGTTTAAATTTGAGTTTATCCCAAAGGGATATAAAGTGTTTAGTTATGGGGTTATGTAAACCCCATCGGTCTTTGGGTTGAAGCCATAAAAAGTTAGAAATTGATAATAGGTTGCATTCTGAAGCCTCTATTATTACCCATAAGGGAATTTCCGGAGTTGCATGGTATTTAGGAAGACTGGCAAGATGAGTGGCTTTATAGTAGGTTGCAAAAATGGGAAACCCAAGGCCTCCAATAATTTTAGGAAGGTGCAATGTGTGTAAGAGTATAGGTGATTTGGAGGAACCCCAAATAAATGTTGTTACCCTTTTCTGTATTAGTCTCAAATAATAGGAAGGAACTGGGATTGGTAGGACTCTGAACAAATATAATAGTTTGGGCAGAATCGTCATTTTTGTTGCATTAATCTTACCTATCCATGATAATGGAAGGTGTGACCATTGTTTCAATAGGCTTGTGACCTGTCTCAGTAGCGGAGGATAGTTAGCTGTGATTTATCATTTTTTTCACACAAATAGAGCTTTCTTTTGGTGGTATTTAACCACTTACAGGGGACACTGACATGTTTTTGGGGACAGGGGTATCAGTGGTGCTTGGTGTACAGTTTGTGGGGGGATCTGTGACAGCTCTCTGTATAAAATCATCCTCACACAGAGAGCTGTCACAGAGCTGCAGATCCCCCCTCCCCCCGCACTGAGCTCTCACTGAGCTCGGCAGGGAGAACTGTCACAGAGACACGGATCTCTGTTTACATTGCGATGGCTGTGATTGGACACAGCCGTCACATAATCAGGAGGGCCAATCACAGTGCCCATGCTTGGCTGGATCCTGTGATTATAATGATCTGGGCTGCGCTGTGAGCATTCATTCTGAGGATGTCCCTGAACATCCACTCAGAATGAGGAAAGGACCACTCGGATGTTTATGTGCAGTGGCCGGGTGGGAGATGGTTAAGAGGACAAATAGAGAGGGTGTTCTTACCCATATCCACTCTGTACTAAGCAAAAAAAAGGTTTTGGCTTTAGTTATACTTTAAAAACATTCTTCTCCTCAGTTTTTTACAAAGTATGTACCCTTGTGGCTAACAGAAGCCAAAAAGACTGTAAAAACTTAATTTAAATAAACCACCAGGACCGGATGGCTTACACCCAAGAGTCCTCAAAGAACTTAATCATGTTATAGCCAGACCATTATTCCTATTTTTTAATATTGTGATTGGAATAGTACCGGCTGATTGGTGAACAGTTAGTGTAGTACCAATATCCCAAAAAAAGGAAATATACCTGGAAACTACAGACCAGTCAGTCTAACATCAATAGTATGTAAACTATTGAAGGGGGGGATAAGGAATTTGCTGACAAAAATAATGTCATCAGTAGTAACCAGCATGGATTGAATAAAATATCATTCTTGCCAGACCACCCTATTAACATTTTATGAATAGGTGAGCTATAATTTGGATAGAGGAAGGCCTGTGGATGTGTTGCATCTGGATTTCACCAAAGCATTTTACGCTGTACCCCAGAAATGCTTAATTTACAAAATGAGGTCTGTTGGCATCCACCATAATGTATCCACCTCGATAGAAAATTAGTAAAAGGAACACTTCCGGAGGGTGGTGATAAATAGCGTACCTTCTGAATGATCTTAAGCTGTAAATGGGGAACCCCAAGGCTCTGTTCTGGGACTAATTCTGTTTAATTTATTCATAAATGATATAGAGGTTGTTATTATTAGTTTCATCTCAGTGTTTTCTGACAATACAAAATTAAGCAGGGCAATAACCTCACCGCAATATATAGAAACTTTACAAGAAATACCTCAATAAAATATAGAGGTGGATAACTGTGGTACATGGCAAATGAGGTTCAATATTGCAAAATAAGTAATATGCAGTAATGCATTTGAGGGCTAAAAATATAAATGTGAGCTCTTAGGGGGAGAACCTCTGGGGGAATCAAGGATGGAAAAGTATCTGGGGGTCTTACTAGATCACAGGCTCATAAATAGCATGCAATGCCAAGCTGCAGCAAGAAAAGCTAGCATACTAATAGCATGCATTAAAAAGGGTATTTACTCCAGAGATAAAACTATAATGCCGCATACACACAATCGGACATTCCGACAACAAAATCCATGGATTTTTTTCCGACGGATGTTGGCTCAAACTTGTCTTGCATACACATGGTCACACAAAGTTGGTTGGAAATTCTGAATGTCAAGAACGCGGTGACGTATGACGAGCCGAGAAAAATAAAGTTCAATAGCCAGTGCTGCTCTTCTGCTTGATTCCGAGCATGCGTGGCACTTAGTGCATCAGAATTGTGTACACACGAACGGATTTTGTTGTTGGAAAATTTGAGAACTAGATCTCAAATTTTGTGTGATGGAAATTCCGAAGGAAACTGTCCGATGGAGCCTACACACGGTCGGAATTTCCTACAACAAGCTCCGATCGCACATTTTACGTCGGAAAGTCCGACCGTGTGTATGGGGCATTACTCTACCAGTTTACACAACTCTGGTTTGTTCAAATCTTGAGTATTCTGCCCAACTATGGTCACCAGTCTTTAGGAAGGATGTGCCTAAACTGAAGGGAGTCTAGAGACCGGCAACACAGATAATTAGGGGACTAGAGGGCCTAAATTATGAGAAACAACTAAAAGCATTAAACTTTTTCTCCCTGGAGAAGAGGTGCTCAAGAGGAGATATGATTGCAAAATACTAATAGAGATGGGCGAACAGTTCAATCCGAGCATAAGTTCGGGGTGCACATCCAAATTTGTGAGTAGCTTGGTGTGCATAATATACTGTGTGCTTCACAGTGCTAGGGCCCTAATTAAATGAAGTCTTGCACCTGACCACTTTGCCAGTTAACACTGTGAGAGTCCTGATTTGACAAAGTGATGATTACTTCCCACAATCATGGCTCAGTACACATAATCCCACCCCACACTATAAAAGCTAACTTCCCAAAGCCAGCTCTTGTAGTTTGTTGGAATGGAGATAAATATAGCTTGTTTTTCTACTAGCAGTTGTGTAATCACTGTTCACTTATTCTCGAGTGCAAAGTGTTAGTTTATTGTTATGCCTCGTACACACGGTCGGACATTGATCGGACATTCCTACAACAAAATCCATGGATTTTTTTCTGACGGATGTTGGCTCAAACGTGTCTTGCATACACACGGTCGCACAAAGTTGTCAGAAAATCTGATTGTTCTGAACGCGGTGACGTAAAACACGTACGTTGGGACTATAAACGGGGCAATAGCCAATAGCTTTCGTCTCTTAATTTATTCTGAGCATGCGTGGCACTTTGTCCATCAGATTTGTCTACACACGATTGGAATTTAAAGGATTGGATTTTGTTGTCGGAAAATTTTATCGCCTGCTCTCAAACTTTGTGTGTCGGAAAATCTGATGGAAAAAGTCCGATGGAGCACACACGGTTGGAATTTCCAACAACAAGCTCCGATCGCACATTTTCCGTCGGAAAATCTGACCGTGTATACAGGGCATTAGTATAGTGTGTGAGAATAGTGTGTCAGTGTAGTGTGTTAGTGGAGTGCAGTTTTTAATACAAAATTACATTACAATTAGTGTTGTATACAGTGCTGTATACCCTTTTTTTAATTTTTGCTGCATGTTTTTTTGTGTCTTTTTTGTCCCCTGCCTGTCCCCTATCTTTTAAATTGCCAGCTACAGATTTTCTAACTGTGACATGGTGTTGTCCCTTTTTTATTTGATCTATAGTTTTTACATTTCTGTCAGAATGTCTGTCAAACACCACTTTTCACTGAATAAAGTGCATGTAATTACACATTTCACAGTATCTATACAATTTGGGAAATAAGCCCCCCATAATGTCTGGGAGGTCAACAAGGAGAGGCAGATGTTCCCATGCCAATATGAGGGGGTCACAGGCAAAGATATATGTGGTCCGTCCTCAGGCAGGACACCTTGGAAAAAGCACCTGCAAGCCACACACAAGGGACAAAATTCTTCTCCTCCTCACTCCTCACCTTTCGTGTTTAACCCTGCAATATCTCAGGACCTCTCAGCAGCCTCCACTGAAAGGGATGATGCTATAGCAAAGGGTGTCAGAGGTCCTTGCAACATGTCTGCCAGCAGCACACCATCAGTTGTAGAGAAAAGCAGGCACATTTCTCTGCCCCAGAAGCTGCAGTGCAAATATATATATATATATATATATATATATATATATATATATATATATATATATATATATATATATATATATATACTCCCTGTCACCTACATGCCCAGCATCTAAATTCCAGCTTGTCCAAATTGCTGACTTTACAACTCCTGCCTTTACATCTGGTGAAGTCTCCCCCTTCTGTGAGTTTGCAGAATGTTACATACATAGTACATAGTAGGTGAGGCTGAAAAAAGACACAAGTCCATCAAGTCCAACCTATGTGTGTGATTATGTGTCAGTATTACATTACATATCCCTGTATATTGCGGTCATTCAGGTGATTATCTAATAGTTTCTTGAAGCTATCAATGCTCCCCGCTGAGACCACTGCCTGGGAATTCCACATCCTTGCCGCTCTTTCAGTAAAGAACCCTCTACGTAGTTTAAGGTTAAACCTCTTTTCTTCTAATTGTAATGAGTGGCCACGAGTCTTATTAAACTCTCTTCTGCGAAAAAGTTTTATCCCTATTGTGGGGTCACCAGTACAGTATTTGTACTGTGCTGTACCACAATGGCAGGTTCCCAGTTGCTTTTTCTTTGCATGTAGGGCCATGCCAGATCTGTACCATCATGTGGAAGGCAATGTTTTGACATAGTTTGGCTAGGCAGTAAGCCACAAGGTCCACCTTACTGCTAACTCTTGGTCCAGGAACCATGGTCAGGGACAATATATTTCATTCATAACACACTGGGTAACTCTTCTTGCAACTAAGAAGGATGCTGGATAGGGCTCAGTGCTGGAACTTATTTTGCCACCATGCCTTCATACAGCTGGTGGTGATGATGTGAGATATGTCAGCTCCACCCCCTCCTCCTCCTCCTCCATGGCCTCCTCTGCTAGATTGTCCTATGAACCACCAGTCAGACTAAAAGATGCCGTGAAGTGCTTCAACTGGTCTGCTTAGGGGACAGGAGATGATTTGGATCACAACCAAGGTCCAATATTTTTATATCTGCCCCTGGTCAAATTGATAAATTGGTATTGTCAGGGTGTGGCCACACCAAAGCAAAATTCATTGAGACAGACACTGAGTTCAGTCCATAATACTTCTCTTTTATTGTTTCCTGTCATTGTGGCTTATATACTATCAGCCAGACATTTCGTTATCAGATAAGGCTGGCGTGTGCAAACCACAAAACAACCACAAATATATATATATATATATATATATATAGATATCTACTGAATATGTTTTAAGGCTGATAAACAGAAGCTGATATATGTCAGACATATAAAGCATGTACATATATATATATATATATATATATATATATATATATATATATATATATATATAGCTATGTTCTTGCTCCTTCTAAAACCTTGGTGTTAACTTTGAGTGTATTCTCGGAGCAGGTGCGATCTTCTCTTAACTCTTGCAGTTCAGTTCCACAGATAGTGTGCAGATATCTGTGTAGATGGTTATGGACGTGGTTCACGATCCGCTGGGCAAGCCCTCTTTCTGCTCACAGCTAGGGATGGGCTTTATGTTCAGGTCAAACATGAGTTCGACTCCAAAATTGGCTGTTCGCCCGTCCTCCGAATAGCGAACAATTTGGGGTTTTCACGGCAAATACGAAAGCCACGGAACACCCTTTAAAAGTCTATGGAAGAAATCAAAAGTGCTAATTTTATAGGTTAGGGCCTGGTATGGAATTTGGGGGGACCCCCACGCATTTTTTTTTTAAATTTTGGTTCGGGGTTTCCCTGTGGGGGAATCCCATGCCATTTTTATCAATGAACTTTTATTTGTATTGCCGGACCAACAATTCATTATAGCCGCGAGTAGTTTTAAATGACTTATTTTCCTTTAGAAATGTCATTTTGCTGTCAGACTGTTCTAAACATGGGAAACATGTGTCACTTTACAGGCATACTATAGACACCCCCCAGGTATGAAATTTAAAGGAATATTACACTTTTATTGTTTCACTTTAAACATTATTAAAATCACTGCCCCTGAAAAAACGTCCGTTTTTAAAACTTTTTTTTGCATTGACACATGTGCCCTGGGGCAGGACCCAGATCCCCAAACACTTTTTAAGACAATACTATGCATATAAGCCTTTAAAATGAGCACTTTTGATTTTTCATATTCGTGTCCCATAGACTTTTTTGCCTGTTCGCATGTTCTGATGCAAACCGAACGGGGGGGTGTTTTTTCCCATCCCTGCTGACAACTTGAATGGCCTCAGAATCTCATGGTTCCATTATGGACGTTCAATATTCGCCATTAAAGTAAATAAAAGAAAACGGGCCTCCCATAGTGTAATATGTAAAGATAATACAGTTTATTGAAAATGCCAAGTTGCCTCTTACGTCGAAAAAGTTAAAAACAAGCTTATCTGTATATAGCCCTACACATGTTATGTCACAACGCATGAAATTATCAGTCACGTGTTGTGACGTAACGTGCGTAGGGATTGGTCGGAAGTTTGAGAGACCAGAAGTGATGCAAGGAGTGTGTTTGACACATGGCTACATACAGATAAGCTTGTTTTCAAATTTTTTGATGTAAGAGGCTACTTGGCATTTTCAATAAATTGTATTATCTTTACATACCATATATACTCGAGTATAAGTCGAGATTTTCAACCCTTTTTTTTCTGGGCTGGAAATGCCCCCCTTGACTTATACTCGAGTCCCCGCTGTCTGCCTACATGACCAGCGTGTCATGCAGGCAGACGGCAGCTAGCGTGTGATATTATCATTCGGTGGCCAGTCCACTGTTCAAAAGCCACTCCTCCTCCTTGTTTGTGATCGGCAGAAAACTCCATTTCCCAGCAGTCAGCGTACAGCCTATCACAGACATTCTCTCATCCTCGTCCATGGTATGAGGATAAGAGAATGTCCGTGATAGGCTGACCAATGACTGCTGGGAAATGGAGTGTTCTGCCTATCACAGACAAGGAGGAGGCGTGGCTTTTGAACAGTAGAATGGCCGCCAAATGGTATTATCACAGGCTGATGGGTGCAGAGCGGCACACAGAGGATGGAGATCGCCACACGGAGGCATGCACAGGACACAGGTAGGCTGCACAGGACACATGCACACATACACAGGGACACATGCACACATACACAGGGACACATACACAGGGACACATGCACACATGCACACATACACAGGGACACATGCACAGGGACACATGCACACATACACAGGGACAGGGACACAGGGACACATGCACACATACACAGGGACACATGCACAGGACACAGGGAGGCATGCAGCTGCAGATGGGCATTGTTGAGCCTCTTTTCCACTTATTGTAGCTGCTGCATTTCTCACCCTCGTCTTATACTCAGGTCAATTAGGGCCTCGACTTATACTCGGATGGACCTATACTCGAGTATATACGGTATTACACTATGGGAGGCCTGTTTTCTTTTATTTCCTTTAATAGCAAATATTGAACGTCCATAACGGAACCATGAGATTCTGAGGCCATTCAAGCTGTCAGCAGAGAGAGGGCTTGCTCAGCGGATCGTGAACCACATCCATAACCATCTACACGGATATCGATTAGGAGTACGGACAACACATAGGCAATCCCATCCCAGGATATCAATCCTAGGCTTATTTTTCTCCATTTGGAGGTAAGGGCTCTGGGAGCATTACGTGACATATTTAGTTACGAAGATTAACATCAATTTCACAACACAACTGTTTATTTAGAAGATTCACCAGGATTATGGCCACTCATGATCATTGTCACTAATCTATCACTTTGTTGGACTTATTTGATGTATACACATTTTATTTTGGATTTCAGCTATTTACTTTGTCACACTGGAGCAGAGATTCTTTCAACTCTGGAAGGGCAGGCCCAGAGGTGGTTCACGCCATGGAAACTTGAGTCAGGAATGGTAGTGTGAGATAATGGAACTAACCTTCTGTCCACCCTTCAATAGGGTAGGTTGACACATGTGCCATGCCTGGCACATTTCTTCAATTTGGTGGTGCAGCATTTCTTAAATAGGTGGAATTTAGGTGTAGCACTATAGGAAGAGCAAAATTAAAGAGTTCATAAATCAAAAAAGATTTTCAAGTTTTTGAAGCAGTCAAAATCAATTCATAGTAGATCTCTGTAGATATAGAAGGAGAAGAAGCCCATCACCCAAACACACTGACCCTTACCGTCAGCAAGTGGGTTATATAGCATAACATTATTGGATGGTAACCACGGAAGAGTACTTCTCATTACCCAGAGCTCCAAACTCCAATGATGGACTCAAAATTGCGATAGAGACTGATAGCCAAGATGGTTAAACCAAAGGACACACTCCACATTTGCAGCAAAATATTGGATATACATGTGAATGAAAAAAGATGAACTCATTGCGCAGACATTCCAAAATAGAGATGAATTTATTAAGCACCAGTTCACAAGTAAAAACTCACACTTTAGCAGTAAGTTCAAAGCGAATAAGGAAAGCGACCAGCGCTTCCTACCACTGAGATGGCTGCAGCTCCTCCGTTCTCTCCGATGACGCTCGTCCCTAAGCTCCGCCCAATGTTTCATCACTATCATGCATCATCAGGGGCATGGTTGTGATGTGCGACGTTCGGATGTTATGTAGAGAGACGGAATCAGGAAAACCGGAAATTGCATGCGTTTCAAGAGAGCGGAAATGACGATCCTCCCGTCCTTGGAATGCAATAGCCAGAAACAGACTCGGGGTTACAACATTAAATGTGCTCCACAAGCATAGAATAACCAAAGAAATACATAAAATGGTAAAAGTTGGATAAAGATATCCTCAAATCTATACAACCAGAGTGAATAACAAAAAAGGAAGAAAAAATATTCTAATAACATCTAGACTTTCAAAAGTAATAACTTAAGTCTACTGCAAAAAATAATTTTACACATTACAGAAATTAGATAAAAATCTCCAATAGCAAAACAATTCCGCAATAAAGCTGCAATACAGCCATTGGATATTAATAAATAATAAAAATAAATATATTAAAAAATTGACAATGTATTCCCAACAAAATAAAAAACTGCAAAATATAGCAGGGGTGGAAATTAAGCTAATGGGAGAGAAAATCTTGCATCGTAGAGAACAAGAAGCAGCGCCATCTCGTGATTATGTAAATATCCATGATAATAACCCAATAAAGTAAACACAATCTGAATGGGTCATAGGCAGGGGCCTAGCTGTAATTAATAAATGCATTTATATCTGAGTGAATGATAGACAACAACCTAGCTATTGTTAATAAATGCATTTATATCCCACTCGACGTTAATACCAAATGGGGTGTATGTTTGGGCTAGATAAATTCATTTGGTTTCTAAGCGGGATAATTCCCTCACCATATGGCTATCCCTGCAGTGACCACAAAATTTGTCAATGCCCAGGAAAAGGGTACCTTCTGGATTTCGATCATGCTTTAAGGCAAAATGCTTGGAGAGGCTATGTTTGGTGAAGCCTCATTTGGTATGGGTGTAAATGTTTGTGATAGCAATGTCTTTAGATGCTAATGAAAGATGTAGCGTTATTTTGCAGCCAGTCGAGTCAGCTCGGATATCTCGAATAGTATGTCTCAGATTCTTCTGTAGAAGTATAGCTACCCCTGCTTTGCGGCCTATCACCAAAGAGCCATAAACCTCTTCAACCCATAACTTGCGAAGACGTGGTAAATCGTCAGTGGGTAGATGGGTTTCTTGAAGGAGCACCACATCAGCCCGGAGACGCTTTAGATGTCTAAGAATTTGCATACGTTTGTTGGGAGAACTAAGCCACTTTACATTCCAGAAAATGATCCTCAAGTGATCCCTGTCACTGTGAGCCATGTCTGTTGTACATGGGCATGAGTACGAGTTAGCATGTTCTCTAATCCTATGATATTTACTGTAGTAGTGAAATAAGGGATACACATATATTGGAGAGCTTCTGAGGGTATACAGGTGTAGCAGGTAAACAACTCAAGAAAACATATAAAAAAAAGTAGAACAAAAGTAACAGAGCTAGGTGGAAAATTCACCTAGTGTACAGAGCTGACTTCACCTTTTTCCACATGAGGGTCGTCACCCATGCAGAGCTCCCGCCCAGTGCTCGCTCCTCTCTTGGGGGTGTAATTAAAGCCTCAGGGGGAGGAAAGAGGGGGAGGAAATGGGGAAAGGGAGACTAGAGAGCGGCTACCGTAAGGGGAATGGAGGAGAGGGGAGGGGGGAGGGGAGGATGGATGAGTGAGACCCGCTGACAGCAGGTGCGAACCATCAGGATTTGAGCAATTGTTCAGAGTGCTGAGTTTTAACCCACGAGGGAGCAGGAGAGCAGCTGGAACTGTAGGGAAAAAATTAAAAAAATATAAAAGGGGGAGAGAGTCTCCCCAAATGATGTGATTAATAAACTGAGTGTTACTAACAGCAACTAGGATATTAGTCACATTGCTTATATCATATCAGAGAGTAAAAGAGGAGTTAGAGATTATGTTACCAGCTCCCATCAGGACTAATTAATCCAGTCAGCAAGTTTCTGGGCGATGAGTTTGGTTGGTGGAACGAATGCGCTTGTATGGGGGTTTTTCAGGACTTGGTTGAAGTACGGGATTCTTTGACAGATCTTGAGGAAGACCCCCCCGCAGAATGATTGTGCTCCGTATCCATATCCGTAGGATGATTAAGGAAATTGTTCCACTACCGCTGGGGATGAGAAGGTAGGGTGAATTTGACATGATTGTTAAATAGGGTCAAGCAGATTGATGAAAATGCTTGTTTCATAACCTCTATAGAATAGTCAGTGAACAGCAGCAGGTCTGCACCATCAATGGAAAGGGTTCGCTTGCTACAGAACTTTTGCAGGATGGCGTGTTTGTCAGCGTAATAGAGGTATTTGACAATGACTGCTCTGGGTTTAGCACATTGCTCAGTGCGTTGGCCTATGCGGTGCTCAATGATACATGGTGCGCGAAGGCTCAGTTGCTCAGGAATGGTTACAGCACATATATCTGCAAGCTGTGCATTAGAAAATGATTCTGGTAGCCCGATAATCCTCAGATTATTTCTTCTCAAACAATTTTCTAAATCATCTAATTTTTCGCACAGCTCTTTATTCGATTGAGTGAGGCATGCAAGAGCAGCAGCATGGGCTGTGGTGTCATCCTCCATTAGGGAGATCCTCTCCTCTGCCTGGGATATATGCTGAGCCTGATTCTGGAGTTCAGTATGGAAATGCTCCAGTGCTCTCTGTACCGTTGTGTCCACTGTGGCTGCCAGAGTGGGAGTCAGGAAGGCCACTACCACCTGGGCTATGCCTGCAGGGAAGGTAGGATCGGTGGCCGTTGTGCCTGAGGCTGACTGTGCTGTGTCTATGAGGCTGGGCACGGGTGCCATCTTAGCCGTGGCCACCGCCTGCTGGGGGCTGCATACTGGTGGAAAGTGATTGGTTGTGGGAGCACTCCACAAACCGGTCCATGGGAGTCTCACACGTCTCCTGGGATAGTGGGGGGTGTCCCCGAGGTGTCAGCTGGCTCAAATAGCAGTTTTTAGAGAGGTGTGCAGCGGGAGCTGTCTCTGCTTGCCTCCTCCTCATGTGGCGCCGGAAGCCGGGAGGATATTCATTTTGATTATAGGTGCTCTACCAAATCAGGAGAAGATACCTGTACACCATGACTTCAAATCTTTTTGGATGTTATGAAGAATGGGAATGTAGTTTATTGAATAGAGTTTAGATAATAAATGGGTAATTGGATACCTAGATAAGCGATTGATTCTTTACTCCATTTGAAAGGGAAATTAGACTGGCAGCAAGAAATCTCATCTAGTTCTAAAGAAACATTCAGTGCCTCTGATTTGTTAAAATTAATTTGAAGATTGGCTAAATTCCTGAACATATCAAAATCTTTAGTGTGTGAGGTTCTGAGAGAAATAATAGAATGTCATCAGCAAAGGCTGCAAGTTTGTAGGTGTGTTGATTAATGGTGATACCCTTGATGTCAGGGTTAGATCTTAGACAATGAAGTAAGGGTTCAAGGGTGAGAACAAAAATTAGAGGAGATAGGGGGCATCCCTGATGAGTACCATTTGAGATTGGGAAGGCGTTCGATAGGTGGCCATTAATTTTGACCCTTGCCGTTGGGGAAGAGTATAAAGCCAGGATGAAATGTAACATACGGTCTGGCAAGCTGATCATTTTAAGGGATTCAAGCATATAGTCCCAGGCCACTCTATCGAATGCCTTCTCTGCATCTCTGCATCTAGGGATAGAAAAAAAAGGCATTGGTGGGTGGATGTCAACCATCTATGTAGATTAATAGCCTTAGTGGTATTGTCTTTCGCTTCCTTACCAGGTATGAAACCCACCTGATCCTTTTAAATTAATTTGGGTAAAAGACGATTAGCTAAAATTTTGGCATAAAGTTTAAGGTCCACATTTAGCAAAGAGATTGGTGGAAAATGGTCTTATAGCAGCACCATCTTGAATTTAAATGCATTGTAGGATGTGCCCCCAAATATGTTTTTGTATATTGTAATAGACCTTGACCAGGTTTTTTGGGCGGGAGCACCCCTCCCCCTCCTCATTACCTCCTATTTAGTGGCCACCAGTGTTTAGGATGTATCCCCTTCAGTTCTCCCACATAGAGGAGTTCAGCTCCCATGGTTGAGACAAAGGATCTTCCATTCTATTACTAGAGTAGGACCCACTAATTCGGGGTACTTTGTCACGGTAAGTGGGCTTAGCACTATATGACCATATAGTGTGACCAAACCCTCGTATTTTTTGAATATGTTCAAGTGTTTTTAACTAGCCTTGCAGGAAATGTCATTCTTGAATGTGTGCGCTGTAAAATATTTTGTACCATTGATGAAGCTGACAGGCAAAAGGGAAATTTCCACCTATAAGTGATTCCTTTTGTACGGAGGACTTCTAGAATGGGTTTAATTTCTCTGTGTCTCTGAAGTGTAATATTAGAGAGATCCTGAAATAAACGTAGCTCTGTACCATTATAAGAAATTTGTTTTTTGGTACGTCCCTTTATCAGTATATCTTCTTTAAGCTGATAATCAATTATGTGGCATATAACATCCCTGGGAGGGTCTGAGTCTTTTCCTCTATGTCTGAGGGCACGGTGTATCCTCTCCATCCCTATTAGGGACACACTGGGTTTATCCAAAAGATTATTAAAAATGCCCAAAACAGTGTCAAAAAGATGGTAAGCATCAACTGTTTCTGGGAGACCTCTCAGTCTCAGATTGTGGCATCTGCCACGATTGTCCAGATCTTCAATATGTCTATTAAGTTTCCTGAGTTGAAGGGAGTGTGTATCAATAGATTGGTGGGCTTTGCGGATTGTAGTGGAATGTAATGCCTGTAATTTTTCCACTTCTTGGATTCTTCCTGTGATTGACTGAATGTCAATGCAGAGGTCAGTAATAGCCGCTGTTAGAGTTTCTTTAATATTTGCTGCCACTGAATGAAGATCAGTAAGGCTGGGGTGCTGATGTGGCAATAACACAATGTCTGTGTGAGGAGTCTGTGAGAGGGATAATCCCGCCTGCGTCTGACTGGAATCAGTGTGTTCTGTGTAAGCGCCATAGATGCCGCTTGTGACAGGAACATTGCTGGGATCGTTTGTGACAATCCTCTGCTCAAATCACAGGGGAGACCATGACCTTGACCTTGGGGTGGCAGAACTCCTGGATAATATTCTCATATTATTTTGGGTAAGAAAGAAAGAATAATACCTCCGTAGGAGACCGAAAAACAGCTCTGTCAGCGGAAGCTCAGGAGTTAAGCTGCCATCTTCTTTAGCGGCTAAGCCACACCCCAAATACATTTTAATTCAAATATATAAAGATGCAACTGCTTTTTCAAACCAAAAGGTGTAATGCTAGTGTTAAATGAATCCACTTGAGTGAGCTCCTTGTGAACAAACAGCGCTTGCTAAGGGTAAATATTTTCTATACGATAAAGTGACAAGTGCAAATGATTCAATCCTGTGCATTTCATGTGTTATAAAAAATAAATCCAGGCAAATGCAGACAATGTCCACAATAAGGGGAAATAATTCAGTAGGAAAAAAGTTCTTCCAGGTATACGAGTTGCCCCGAACCATATGGCCCCTGCCAGCTGGTATTAGACCACAATAAAAGACCCACGGTATAAAAGTAAAATTCCTACTCACTTGACGTTGTTGAGCTTAATGGTCTCCGTGACTGGGAAAGGGGAGAAAAAATAGCCGACCCATCCTCACGCTCTCTCCTCGCGATCACGACCAGTTCCAGTGGTAAAAACTTGTTAAAATGTGAACAGGAAAAAACGAGGGCCAAAGATCCTCATAGTGTAAAAATTTTCTAAAGAGAATTTTATTTAAAAACTGACAGCAAATATTGTAAAAAGACAAGTGGAACTGGTGGTGTGTGTGTTTTTAGATAAGGCACCTCATCCCAAGGGGTAAGTAGAACCAATGGATGGACTAGTGGGATTATTGCGGGGCCAAAGATATAGCAAAACAATATATTAAAATAAATTTGTTTTATTAGAAAAAATCACTTAAAAATACTGTAAATGCATTTCATTTACAGTACAAATACATACAGGAGCATATACAATTGTATTACAACCAATAGATGAAGGAATCAAACAAATCCCTACTAGTTTCGCCAATACATTGGCTTCTTCAGGGGACATATTAGGTTGCAATTCTACAGAGAGAAAATTAAATTAATATGATGAAATAAACTGAATATAAAAAAAGCAGCGCAGTGTTAACCCCTAACAAAAGTGCATGGAAATTAGACAATAGCACCCAATCAGTGGTCCCAGCATAGATGGAAATATCATCAGTTGAAAATCACACATACATACCCAAAGAGACCCGGAGGGCCACACAGGAAGCCTCCAAAGTGAGGGCCAACTACTCACTGCCTTATTGTGACTGCAGGGGGCTTGGTGAAAAATCCTTGAAATTAAAGGTAGACATGTATATATGTGTAAGGCTAGCTAGCTCAATTACATCAAAAAGGAGGAAAGGGACAAAAACGTCCTCGATACTCACCAAAAGATAAAATAACATAAATAAGAGAACCAGGACGCTGAAAAGATCGATGGTAATTAATCGATCAGTACTGTTAGTGGATGATATAAATTGACCAGGCTAAAGAGAAAAAAGGTATATGTGTATAAATAAGGTGAAAAAGCAAAAAGCTTTTTAGTCATCTGTGGCATGAATGCTAGGATTGACTGACATAACATACCTGTTAAATCAACTGAACAGGTTGGGCTGCAGACAGGAAGCAGTCTAATACCTTCAATGGAACATATGCTGCAGTGGATGTTTATAATTAATCACTTCAAGTGTGGTGTTCAAGCCTGGGGGATGTGGGCAAGATTTCTAAATCAAATGGAATGATAAGTAAATGTTGTGATATATTATCACTGCATTTAAAATATTGTAATTGATCATAGAACGAATTTTACCTTCTCATTAAAAACGACCAGTATAGCGTCCTGGTGTGTCCGCAATCATGGACAATTGGTACACCTATTTAAAGCCCCCCACCTGATTGGTGAAGTGAATCAGCCAATCAGGAGCGGACAAGAGATGGCCCGTTTGCATCACAAGCCCGTTCTAGGGGTTAATTTCCTGACTACCAATCACATTTTTGAAGACCCTGGACCACCAGGACAATGGAAACACCCACAAAATGACCCTATTTCGAAAAACAAATACCCACGTATATTCTATGAGCATAACGAGCCTTTTGAATATGTCATTTTTTTCCAAGTTTATGAAAAATGTGGAAAGAAAATTAAAACGTATTTTTTTTTTACAAAAAGTTGTCCATCTTGAAAGTTATTTCTAACAAACAGCATGGACATAATAAGAATTACACCCGAAAATACATTCTTCTACTTCTCCTGAGTATGGCAATACCAAATGTGTGAGACTTTTTCATAGCCTGGCCACATAGAGAGTAGAGTTGCCACCTCATCCCTTTAAACCCAAACACATATGAACTACACATGTCTGAGGCTAATTTAATGCAGATAAGTCACCAAGTGAGTTTAATTACCACCTTAATCAGCCACAGAACCTATGGAATTCATATGTGTTCGATTTTAAAGCTATAATGTGGCAACCCTAATAGGGAGGCCAACATTTAGGGAGCACCTATAGGTGTTTTAGGGGCATAAATTACAAATCTAGTTTTCTGATTACCTATCACATTTTTTGAGACCATGGAGCACCAGGACAATGGAAACACCCACAAAATAACCACATTTTGGAAATGAAACACCCACCTGTGGTTTTATTAGTGCGCTTTTTGGCAGAGGATGAGTGGGACTGGTGTCTCGTAGGAACATGGTCTGTAAACAGGAAAAATTCAGTACAGGCAGCAGGCTGACATGCAGGAAGCAGGCAGGAAAATGGTCCATAAACAATCCAGGGTTATTGCAGGCAGCAGACTGACATCCAGGCAGCAGGCAGGAACATGATCCATAAACAGGGCAGGGTCAGTACAGGTAGAAGACAGAGGCGTGGTCAGTTTTGGTGGCAGGCAGAGGTATGGTTAATTAACAGGCCAATCAGAAGGACCAATCATAGAGCCCATCTGCGGATCAGTGATCCATGGATCAGTGGACACGGGCATCATAGGAGTGCGCCAATACACCAATAAACTATATATTTAGGTCATATATTAGATTATAATTTATATTTTTATTACATTTATATTTGTATTATATTTACAGCATATTATATTTATTATATTCTCTTTTCCTTCCCCACAATGCACTGATAGAAATCACATTGCTAGCTGTGAGACAACACAAGACAAATAATTATCTCAGAAGCTCTGACCCCGATTTTCATTGTGTTTGTTTTTTTCTTCCTGCAGACAGTGAAAACTGCATGAAATGTCCAGATGAAGAATGGCCAAATGAGATGAAGAATCGGTGTATTCCAAAATTGATAGAATTTCTCTCCTACACTGATGATACCATTGTTGCAGTATTTTTAGCTGTCTCTATCCTCTGTTGTCTTCTTACTGGTTTCATATTGGGGATATTTATACATTACCGGGACACCCCTATCGTTAAAGCTAATAACCGGAACTTGAGCTATCTTCTCCTGGTCTCCATCATGCTGAGCTTCCTCTGTGTCTTCTTGTTCCTCGGCCATCCAGTAGATGTGACCTGCATGCTACGTGTAACCTCTTTTGGTGTCATCTTCTCAGTTGCCGTCTCTACTCTACTTACCAAAAGTATCATGGTGTGTATTGCTTTTAAAGCCACCAAACCTGGAAGTCCCTGGAGGAAATGGATGGGACCTAAACTGCCCATTTCTTTAATTTGTGTCCTCTCACTGGTTCAAGTCATAATCTGTGTCACTTGGTTGTCTATTTCTGCCCCCTTCCAGGATCGGGACACTCACTCTTATCAGGGGAAGATCATCATTCAGTGTAATGAGGGTTCAGTTATCGGCTTCTACTCTGTCCTGGGATATATGGGGCTTCTAGCAGCTGTGAGTTTCATTATAGCCTTTTTAGCCAGGACATTACCGGAAAGTTTTAATGAGACCAAGTACATCACCTTCAGCATGCTGGTGTTCTGCAGTGTCTGGATTGCCATGATCCCAGCCTATCTGAGCACCAGAGGGAAATACATGGTGGCTGTGGAGGTTTTTGCTATAATGGCCTCAAGTTCTGGACTTCTTGGCTGTATATTTTTCCCAAAATGTTACATAATTCTGATCAGACCTGATCTGAATACAAAAACAGTTATCCGCTAATATATATGGAGCAACACTTAGTTACCAGTAGTTATAGCATTATCTCTATCATTGGTAATTTTAATATGTTCCTACTGTATTGAGAATGAACAATGTTAAATATAAACATGTAATACTTACCTCTCCAATGGATGGTAAATCTAATTTTTGCTCTGCACAACACAGATATCGCACACTTTGGGTTTGTTGGAAACCTTGTCTTATGCTGGGAGTAGTGGTTCCTCCCATCAGCTGTTACGTCACTGCAGAACAATGTAGTCACTTAGTGAGGAGTAACAACAGTGACCAGAGGAGGACAAATTATCCAAATCATCCTAATGTGTCCGATACCAGAGACACTCATCGCTCTTCAAGAGAGGGAAGATTTATAAGCTGCTTGTAATGCATCTATATAGATAGATATCTCTCTCTCTCTCTCTCTCTCTCTCTCTCTCTCTCTCTCTCTCTCTCTCTCTATATATATATATATATATATATATATATATATATATATATATATATATATATATATAGAGAGAGAGAGAGAGAGAGAGAGAGAGAGAGAGAGATAGATATCTATCTATCTTAGTTAAAGTTGATGAGAGCATGTTCAGGAAGTTCACATTTTAAATGATAAGTTGAGTTCATTTTAAAGAATATGTTCTTCAAAGGACCTCATAAAAAATTTGTCTCCTTGTATAAATGTCTTTGTAAACTGCTGCCATGAGGTAGTATTCGGCTTCCCCATAAAAAGCTGCAGAGACAACACTCCTACCCCACACCTTGCCAGATCCTTTTAAAGCCAAAAACAGGTTCCAGGTGCTCATTGATCAATCATAAGATGTATTCTGAAGGAAACATTAAACATTAGAATTATGTTAGCATAATATGTTTTGAAATGAATGTTCTTACTCATAAGGGCCCCATAATAGGGCATTTATGCCACCTCCAAGATCTTCTAGTCAGACGTGTCAAAGAAAAACCTAAACAGATTAAGAAATTACACTCCCCCCAGACCCTTCCTATAAGTATTCAAATCATAGACACTAAGAACAATGCTGCATAAAAAAGAAATAAATAAAGCCCAAATATTGTGTATTATTAATCAATATTTCTCAAGTAAATATAATCACTTTTACATAAAACCTATTAAATGTGCAAAAAATTCCCAAACAATGAAAGATGAATACATTCATTTCCAATGATTTACCATACATAATTAATCAAACAATAAAAGTGCCAAAGAATGTGCAAAATGTGCAAATTCCCTTAAATCATGTGCAACCTGAAAATCTTCAAGCAATCTCTGCATGACCCCCCCCGATCCATCATTTACTCACCTTATAAGTCTGACCTCTTCAATGGATAAGTTGGTCATAGAGCCCTTGTTGTATATAAAATATAAGCCGCGAAGCCGTGCTGCAAAAAAAAAATCAGTTCAGCATAAAAGAGAGGCCCTATCATCACAAAATATTAATCAATATACTGAAAAAGAAATGCAAACACCAAAATTCCACCCTCCTGAAACAAGAGCTATAAGAAAGGGAAGCTCTGCAATAAAAAAACTATTGATAGTTGCCTGGCAGAGGTGACGGCTTCAAGGAATATCACCTAGGTGAGAGTAGAGAGAGGGGTGTACCTGATGGGTTACAAAGACCATTTATGAAGGCCAGACAGAACCAGGTTTCCATGGATAAACTGAATAGAGGACCCTCTGTGCTATCTGCACATGGGAGAGGCTGGGAGCCCTTAAAAGGACCAAGGCACAGAGTCTAAACACACACAAAAGATCTTCACCAAAGACTCTGCAAAAAGCAAAAACCTGATGGGCTGCAACTAGTTAGTGATGGAAGTTGGCAGCAAGCACAGACAAGGCTCAGAGAGAGTAAACGTATGACAGGAATGGGACTGACTGAAATGATTAATCCAACTACGGCAACTATATTCTATACTTGTCCTGATGAGAGTATAATACCTGATGATGATGATGATGATTATCTTCCTACTTATGGAGTCTCTTTAATGAAAAAAAGTCTCATGTGAAAGTTCAAAAGAACCCAAAACACCCTATATTGATTGTTAAATATCAAAACATTTTGTTAGAGAGATCAGGTTTCATATAGAGGTACACAGAATGCTATCCTGTTAAAGCTGCTAAAGCCCAAGAAGGATTTAACCACTTCAGCCCCAGAAGAATTTGCCCCCTTAATGACCAGAGGACTTTTTACAATTTGGCACTGCGCTGCTTTAACTGGTAATTGCGTGGTCATGCATTGCTGTACCCAAACTAAATTTGCATCCTTTTTTTTCCACAAATAGAGCTTTCTTTTGGTGGTGTTTGATCACCTTTGCGTTTTTTTTTTTTTTTGCAATATAAACAAAAAAAAGACAGAAGATTTTGAAAATAATCTATATTTTCTATTTTTTGTTATAAAAATACAATAAACTCAATTTTAGTCATACATTTAGGCCAAAAGCCAAATGTCTCTGGTAAAAAAAAAATTCTATAAGCATATATTTATTGGTTTGTGCAAAAATTATAGCGTCTACAAACTAGGGTACATTTTGTGGAGTTTAAGCAGATTTTAGTTTATGACTGCCTATCTAATTTCTTGAGTTATAATCGAAGGGCAGTATAAACCCCCCCCCCCCCCCACAAAATGACCCCATTTTGGAAAGTAGACACCCACTTTCCAGATACAAAAAGGTGTCGCTGAAATTATATATTGCTCAAACCTACCATGAGCATATGTGAAATGACACCCCAAAACACAGTCTGCTGCTTCTCCTGAGTAAAGGAATACCACATGTGTGGGACTTTTTGGAAGTCTAACGTATGATGCAACTGAGACTGGAGTAGGCGCCCTCCTGTCTCAACGTCCTACCTCTGAGAGCCCTATGAATCCTTGTGGCTACTTTTCTAAGAAATTGTCTCCTGCAGAATGTAACTACGAGATTGGAGACAGAGAATTGTTACCTATCATTTTATCTCTTAAGGAATGGAGGCATTGCCTTGAGGGTACCACTGTGCCTTTCCTCATTCTGACTGACCACAAGAATCTCTCATTTTTTGTCTGAGGCCCTTTTTCTGCCAAGCATCAATTACATAGTCTCATTCTTACCTGGTACTAACAATGTAAAGGCTGATTCATTGTCTCAAGAGTTTTCCTCCTCTTCCAAGATGGAGACAGTTCCTACTCCTGTGATACCTCCAGATCGCATTCTAGCCACTATTCTCACTAGTCTCACTTCACCTTTGGGTGACAGAATTCTTGCTGCTCCGATCCATTTTCCTCCTGAAAAACCCTGTGACCGCTGCTTTGTCCCTGAGAATCTCTGCATTGCTTTGCTCCAGACCTACCATTCTCCCAAGGCAGCTGATCACCCAGGGAAGAATCAACTCATTTGATCTATTTATCAACAATTCTGGTGGTCTAGTGTCCACTCTGATGTAACCGCCTTCGTAGCCGCTTTTTCCATATGTGCCCAGATTAAAACACCACAACACCTTCCAGTGGGCCTCCTACAACCCATACCCAAAAGAGAGAGGACTTGGACCCACTTGTCTATTTATTGTATTGTGGAGTTACCCGACTCCCAGGGCAACACAGTTATCCTTATGGTGGTTGACCGGTTCTCAAAGATGTCTCATTGTATCACACTTAAAAAATTGCCTACATCCAAAGAACTGGCATCCATTTTTGGTCAGGAGATCTTTTGCTTACATGGGCTACCTAAGGTTATCATCTCGGACAGTGATAGCCAGTTTGTGTCCAGGTTTTGGCGAGCTTTTTGTGCACAGTTGGGAAGTCAGCTTTCTTTCTCCTCCACCCACAGTCCAATGGGGCCACAGAATGAGCCAACCAAGCCTTGGAGCAGTTTCTATATTTCTGACCGCCATAACAATTGGTCAGACCTCTTACCTTGGGTGGAGTTTGCTCACAATAGTGCAATCAATGCCATGTTGCCTGACACATTTGTTCCTCAAAGAATTCCTACCTAGTTGGGGAAAGGGTCTGGTTGTCATCCTGCAACCTCCGACTCTGTGTTTCCTCACTGAAACTGGTACCACGGTATATTGGCCTTTCAGTATTCTCCGTAGGTTTGTGTCCAGGTTTTGGCGAGCCTTTCGTGCACAGTTGGGAAGTCAGCTTTCTTTCTCCTCCACGTATCACCCACAGTCCAATGGGGCCACAGAATGAGCCAACTAAGCCTTGGAGCAGTTTCTATATTTCTGACCTTCATAACAATTGGTCAGACCTCTTATATTGGGTGGAGTTTGCTCAAAATAGTGCAATCAATGCCATGTTGCCTGACACATTTGTTCCTCAAACAATTCCTGCATTAGAGGAGCATCTTTGTGATCTCTGTTCCACTTGGGTACAGGCCCAAGAGTCCTTGGGACGTGCCAGTGATAGGTACAGACTCCATGCTGACTGTCAACGCCTACCTGCGCCATCCTACCTAGTTGCGGAAAGGATCTGGTTGTCATCCTGCAACCTCCGACTCCGTGTTCCCTCACTGAAACTGGCACCATGGTATATTGGCCTTTCAGTATTCTCTGTAGGTTCAACCCAGTGGCGTACGCATTAGACCTACCTTCCAACATGAGTATTTCTAATGTATTCCATGTTACCTTATTAAAACTTTTGGTGTGCAATTGCTTTACCACCAGGGTACCATGCCCTCACCTGGTTTTGGTTGAGAACCATGAGGAGTATGAGATACAATCCATCATTGACTCCCATAGGTTTAATGGGCGCATACAGTACCTTATTCATTAGAGAGGTTATAGTCTCTTGGGTCTCATCTTTGGACATACATGCTCCTGCCCTCCTCCGTGTTTTCCATAGACGTGTTCTCCTCAAACCTGGTGCCCCTCCAAGGGGGAGGGGTCATTGAGGAGGGGATACTGTAAGGGCTGGGCTTTTAGCAGCTCTCTTCTCAGTGCTCAGGCTGCTCAGCTGTCGGATAATTGTCAGCACTCATTGTTTCCACCTGGTTATCATTACCTGCTCCTCAGTCCTGCCTACAGCCAGCCCTTCTGGCTATTTAAACTGCCTTGTTCATTCCTTTCTTGCCTTCGCCTGGTCAACATATCTGGAATGTCTCTGCTGTGTTCCTGTGAAAGACTTTGCCCGACGTATTTTTACCATTACATGGGTTACGGACGTGTGCGGCGATACCCGTGTTGGAGCCAGCACAGGGATAATTTACCCCTCATGCGCCACTAGCTGACAAGATATTCCATAACAATAAACACCTGGGGTGTCACCAGTTGACGGACATGACGCCCTTTATGTCTTGTCCTGAGTTGGGGACATGTTCAGCCCCTTGGTGACAGCGGCGGTTTTCGTGTCTGGACCCCATTGGCTGATCATTCCTTCCCCTCCTCCCTTTGAAACTGGATGCTACTGATGCTGATCTGGCAACATTATGACAGACATACACCTCACCACCAGCCCCTGAAGAAGAGGTCTCAACTATTATAAAACCTCAAAACGCGTCGGGCTCTACTGTAAACCAGCTTTTTACTGAAACAGCTCTTGTGGGGTTAAGTGTAGTACTGTTGATCTGTCTTGTACATTTGCTGTATCATCATCATTTGTAATTTTGGCATCCAATTTTCCTCCTTCCTGTTTCATTATCATGTGTCATGTTTTTTAACTTTTTGATAAAATAAAAATTACAATTTTTATACTTTTTGGCACATTTTTTTTTGAGACTTCCGCCCTATATAATCCCACTAGGAGGAAAACTTCCTATTGTGTATCCAAAACACAGAGTCTTGGGTTTACTTAGACATCTCTGCCTTTCCATGTGCTTTACATATATCTGCTGTGATCACATGGATGGGGGAGGGGAGACAGGATTCCTCTTTATGGCATCATTATAAATACACAATTCCTTTAACCATTTGTCAGCCATATGCTGTCTTTAAACAGCCTGGCATTTAAGAGGTTAAAACAAGTCCATGGCTGCACCTTCATCCATAAGCTTAGTATAATAGTTCCAGCCGGCAACTCATTTTCATAAAGATGATCTGGGGGGCTGTAGAGCCACTCAATCTGCTACTAAAGCAAGATCTGTGATTTGTTAGCTGTAGCGGAGGGCATGGCAGACATTGGGAGTCTAACAGACCACTGATGTCTCCATAAAGAGAACCTGTCACCTGTTTATATGATCACATAAGACACTCATTAGCCCCCTTGTGATAGCATTGAAGTAAATGAAAAAAAGAGTGTTCAAAACCTTAAAAGATAAAAAAATATACATAAAGGATAAGTTCACCTTTCTACAAAAAATAATAAATGCACATCTTTTTGCAGGTAACAAAATGTGGATTTACTATTTTTTGTAGTAGGAATCTGTAAAGCATTGCACCAGAGATCAGCAGATTGCTATGCTGGCCTCCTGACAGTATAATGTATCTGCTTGCCCATACATCCCATATGGAAGCCGATACTCGCTGACAGTAAGACTCAATGAACCACCACAGTGCTCCACAGCGCCATAATAGTTCATTGAGGACTACAAGATGACAGTCACTAAGGAACATGTTCCCAAAGGTGAACTTACCCTTTAAAATAATTAAAAGGCAGCCTTGTTTCTCTGTGCAAACACAGAGAAACAATGTTTGTATAGAGCAAGCATGGGTATGTAAACAGCAACTGAACCACATATGTGAGGTATTGAATGTCAGAGTGAGAGCAATAATTCCAAATCCTTATTTTATGGGTAACGCTATACTGATGAGCTGTAAAAGCTTTTAAAATGTTGCCTATAGAAAATTCAAGGTACCATGGTTCTTCACTATTTCAGAGATCTGGTTAATTTTAAGGCTTGACATGTTTGGTATTTGTTTTCTCAATGCAACCCAATCTCTTACAATTTTCACAAAAAAAAAAAAAAAAAAAAATGGGTATTAGCACTTTGCTACTTTAACTGGCAATTGCGTGGTCATGCAATACTGTACTCAAATATTTCTTTCTCATGCAAATAGAGCTTTCTTTTGGTGGTATTTGATCACCAATGGGGACTTTATGTTTTATTATACTGTATAAATGAAAAACTGATTTTTTTTTTTTTTTTATAAAACATATCCAATAACAATCAGAAAATAAAATGATGTCATAACTTTAGGCCAAAATATGTTATGCTTCATGTCTTTTGTAAAAAAAAAAAAAAAACATACAAATAAGTGTATATTAATTGGTTTGTGTGAAAGTTATAGCATCTACAATCAATGGTATACTGTATGTATACAGTATGTTTGAAAATAGATCATTCCTAATATACTGACAGCTAGGGATGGGCTGAACACCCCCCTGTTCGGTTCACAGCAATACTCACAGGGAAATGCAAAAGTGTCCATTTTGAAGGCTTATTTCAAGTAATTGGCCACAAAAGGGGTATGGAGGGCTGGATACTGCCCTGGGGGACATGTATCAATAAAAAAAAAAAAAAAAAAAAAAACTTTTTGTCAGGAGCAGTGATTTTAATTATGCTAATTGTTGCACTTTAGGCATAATTAAAATCACTGCTCCTGAAAAAATTTTTTTTTTATTGATACATGTCCCCCAGAGTAGTACCCAGACCCCCATACCCCTTTTGTAGCCAATTACTTGAAATTAGCCTTCAAAATGGACACTTTTGCATTTCCCTGGGAGTATTGCTGTGGAAAATTTCTTTCCTGACACAGCATGACAGCATATACGTATGGGTAGGCTCCGCCCCCTGCCCTATCACAGGACCGGTTATACTATAAGATTAGGTCTCCTCCCTATCTGCCTCATTCTCTTTTTTTTTCCTCACTGCTAACAGCCGGTTATGCTGCTGCTGAAAGAGCAGGATTTTTATTTTTCCCTTACCTGTCAGACACTTCTGACCGAGCCGCACAGGTTCGAGCCTCTCCTGTGACGAAGCTCTCCGCTGTAAAGGCTGACATGAACGCCTAAAGCTTGTATCTCTGAAAGGTTGTGGTTTTTGTCTGCAATACTTCTATGCTGATAGCAGGTGTGCTGTGCTGGGCTGAAGCCTTCCTATTAACAGAGCAAAGCCCGGCCCTAAAGGCTTGACTTATTGTCTGCAGGTATGCTGTTAGTTTGCATTTCTGAAAAGCATATATCACATGCAAATCTCACTGGCTGTCTATAGGGCCACTCTGTTCACTATTGTTTCACAGGTTGTGGTCTGTGTCTGCAGTATTGCTAATGCTTGGACTGATAACAGGTGATGCTGAGCCCTTTTCTATTAATGCAGGGCCTGGCCCTGCAGACTGGGCTCACCGTGTATTGATGCTTGGTTGTGGTATGATCCTTGGTGGCACATGTGTCTAAGGTGGGTTAACCTGCTAGTGCTAATTGTCGGATGACTATTAACTTGCGCTGCTTACCTGTGATTACATTAACTCTACAGTATCAATGACTGTTATGTGTTTATTTCCATGCATTAACATGCTGAGCTTGGTGCTAAAATAAAAGTCAGGATCTGTTTAGTCACATTCCTTAATACTTACCTGTTAGCAATGTGTAATTGCTGGTGTTATTTGGGGTACCCCACAGAGAGAGATGTGGTTTGTAGTGGTTACTACTTATGGCAAATACTCCCACACATGACTCCAGGCTTTCAGCTCATCTGTGAACCAGTAGCAATCAGCCTTGCTAGAGACCAGCAACTTAAACTAAGGTGAGGGCAGGTAGGTATATGCTATATCCTAAAAGAGTGCACATTATGGGCATAATGAGTGTAATCCCTCCATCCCTCAACACCAACACCAGGCAAACTGCTTCTGCCACACGAGACAGGCCCCTTGCAGCGCTGAAGGAACCACTATGTATTTAACTGCCGGAAGAGGCAGATCAAGAAATCTATACAGTAATCATAGTGGCCTGGTGGTAACTGGTGTGTTGGCCAAAATGCAAAACAAAGTTGCAGGCCAGAAGCAGTGACAAATAGGCAGAGACTGAGAAAGCCTACAGTCACTAATGCTTCCATACCAAGCCTAATCAAACAACTGTGCTTATGTAAAAGCAACCTCTACTTCAGAAGCATTTGACCAGGGAGTCTTTATCGGACTGGCCAGAGGGGTCAGCCTTAGCTTGCTTCTGGGAAATTGCTATGGCAAGTTGGCATATCAGAAGCAAAAAGGTGGATACTTTAACCCCATCCAAACTGACTGTGTGGAGCTCAGGTACTAAGCTATTCAAACAGTCACCTAAAGGGTACCTCTGCCTCAAAAACTGCCGGACAAACAGGCTTCATCAGATTAACTAAAGGTGCCATTCTTCCAACATAAGAAACAATATCCTTTGCAGAGACCCTGGGACAGAAAATAGAACAAGAGATGAAGAAGGTTCATACTACTGTCAAGTAGTGTTTTGTGACCTGCGACTGAGCTCACTTCGGTAGCCAGACTGTCAGGACCCCAGACAGGATGAAAGCAGAGCTCTGATCAGTGATAAACTCTCTATGATGGCGGATCCTAGATTGAAAATGGAGTAGCCAATGATGCAGTTCATCCACTGCGGATACAAGACTGTATGCTGTTTCTCCAGTAATCATTGTGGTCAGTGAACCCTTATGGCTCATCCCACAGGTAAACACATGCCGCTTTAAATCAGAGTGGTGACTGTTCAAGTCGGATCTGGTGATATCTAGAAGGAGGATTAATCCCTTATGTTAATCACCAATGACCAGAGGATAGCCAAAAGGCAAAGTAACGAAGAGTGAATGACAGGCTAAACAGGCTAGGAGAACTATAGCAGATAATAAAAAATCAATTATCATCTTTATTTGCCTAAACCCAAGCCGCCCAGTAGGGCAGCTGACAGTTCTATCTATATTTGAGCTTAGGATCCGTGGGTCCTGTGCATTAAGGAAACCAATGGAATTTTCATTCCTCTCTGCCATTTCATTGCACCCCCTCCATGACGCATTAGAGCACAAGGGTTGTGACTACATGGTCGTTAGTCAAAAGTAAGACCTGAATAACAAGAAGGAGGATGAGTATCCAAAATTGCATAGGCCATCGTTGTAATTAATCTCTCCAGCCGTCAGTAAGGCTTGGCCTCCACAAATCATACCCCATGATTTTCAATAAGTATTGTTTATAGTGGTGCAACTCCAAGTCACAGTGACTTCAAAGTAATCCCTACACTACTTTTGATCCCACTGTGATGTACTTGGGACCATGGACATCAAGAATACACAGGCATTGATTCAAGTCACATAGAAATCACAGTAAATTGCACGATTTTTAGGTCGCAATAGTGGAAACCTAGGCTAAGACTGTAGATGGTCTTTGGACCTAGCAAGTTGCATAATCGCATGGTTGCATTGTGGGTGAGGTTGAGGATACACAAGTCAATCAAGTCCAACCTATGTGTGTGATTATATGTCGGTATTACCTTGTATATCCTGTATGTTGTGGTCGTTCACAAGTCTGATTTTGATTATGTGTGTATACTGTATATACACTTCGAGATGCCCGTGTTTCGGCAAGTAGCTTTGCTTGGCCGTTCGAGTTCACTATGAGTTCATCGGGCAGACTGTGACCTTTCCACAAACTCTGGGCATTTCCCGGGATGTTGGGTCCAGTAGGGGCAGACTTGCGGAAGCAAGGACTTCTGGTGAGCCTTGTTTGAGCAATAGACTTGTGCAAAGACTTCCAGGTTCTGGGAAAAGAGTCTTAGTACAGACATTGATCGAGTCAGGAGGAGCCATCGTCTAGAGACTAACTAGTCTCATTACAACAATGACCTATCAGGAAGCAGTTCTGAATCTCTAAAAAATACAATCAAGTTACCCTCAGAGAGAGCAACAGTATAAGTATCTCAATTGAACAAATAGCTCTTTCCCATTGGTTGCATCCCACGGTTGCAAGAGGGATAAAAGTAGCCTGCAGTAACCCAGGTGGTCCAAAGGGCCTAAGGGCAGGCTGACAACTGTATTAACTGATTTTTCATATTAAGGAAAGAATTACTTCCTGCACCAGGAACAGTGACTCCACAGAGGAAACAAGTCCCATTTTGAGGAGGTAGCTAAGCTAACTAATCTTTCAGCGTATCAGCTATTAGGCATATCAAATATCACAAGTTGTTACTTGTCGGGTATTCATGCCGATGAAGGACAAGGTGTCCAAAAGTCAGAGTTGCAGTGGTTGCAGACTGAAGTCTTTCCGAAACGCAACAAAAAGAGCCTCAACTATGCTGCAAAGACTCAGCAAAATGGGGAAGGCCTATCTTTGCTGTCAAGAATGAGCCAATCAAGGGATCGGCGACAAGTAAAGGCTATCAAGATATTGGTCTGACAATAACCTGGGTGGCTTCCCAGAGGTGGAAGCAGAGAAACTAATCACAGCCAGCTGGGCATGCAGACTGGCCAATATGTATATTGAACAAACCCAACAGTCACCAGGATCCTTATCCTGATTCGCAGCCGTTCAGTGGTGATAACAATAATGGCCCTGTGGCTTGCAGGCCATGATATACGCGGGTACAATATCATCCTTTTCTCCTTCCAGAGGTCCAACACCTCATACAGCGTGGCCAACGGTATCTTTAAAATCCATACAAGTTATATCTAGATGCTGGAGACCAAGAAGTGGAGGTCTCACCTTTAGTGTTTGAAATCCTATGGAAGTCTGAACGCCTACTCCAGACTTCAAGTACATTAGATACAAGAAAAACCTACAGAATTTAAAGGATGGAATTCCGTTTCTTGCTGTAAGGATTGAATTGTATACAAGTAAGCCTAGAAACGGCATTAAAGGATACATGAAACTCAGTCATGTCATCACTCTCTGGGATCCAGTAACGGTTGCATATCTTGGCAACCAATTCCGAAAGACCTGGGCAGATTATTCTTTCCCCCATGGGGTCTTCCAAATAGTATGAAACACATTGTCTCACTCTCCATTCAGAAGGATAAGACATCCTCAACATGGCCAGTAACACGGAATAAGTATTCTGTATGGCAAATAGGTCTAGAAGGATCTCAGACATCCAAGTGTCAAGCCATCAACTACCTTGTTGCTGAAATTATCAGGCAAAATGGCTCTAGTCTCTTCCAACACTATACAAAGGTTGGTGTCTTTGCAACCTGGGTTAGAACATTATCCTTCTGGCATATCCAAACTAAAGTGTTTGAAGTACCACAAACATTGAAAAAAAGATTCAAGGTTGAAGAGAGACATAGAATTGGCCCTTCGTCAAGAAGCAAAACGATAGGCTCGTCAGGCCTAACGACATCAGAAGACAAGCACTGTCCAATGAAGACAATCGCAGGAGTGCGGATCAAGTCAGTCAAAGGGCTTAGATGGCTAAGACAAATCTATCACATAAGGGCAGAGACCGCTCTTCCAAACTGATTGCGCATCCATGGGCGGAACTCCAAAGGAGTCCCTCCAGAGTTAGTATGTAAACCATGACCTGGTCTACATTCAACACGCTCGGGGTCCATTCTTGTGGACCAGCAGCCTTAATGACAATACAGCTCAGTCATTAGTGGGGATAGTTCTAATCCTCAACTTAAACACTTCAACAGTACCCGCCTTTATTGTCTGGTGAGTTGGTACAACCCATACGTATATGCTGTCATGCTGTGTCAGGAATGAGGAAAATTTTATACTTGCCTAACGGTAATTTTCCTTTCCTGATGCAAGCATGACAATATATAGGGGTCTCTCCAATTAAAAAAAAAAAATGTAAAAGAAAAACAAAAGGCCTCGCAGTGATACTAAATTACGAGAATGAGGCAGGTAAGGAGGAGACCTAATCTTATAGCATAACCGGTCCTTTGATAGGGCAGGGGGCGGAGCCTACCCATACGTATATTCTGTCATGCTTGTATCCGGAAAGGAAATTTAGCGTTAGGCAAGCATAAAATTTTCCTCATTAAATACAGTGCCTGGGGAGTCCCCTTAATGCACCTGTAAGGTAGCACATCTGTAGCACGTATAGATCATGCTACAGTAAAAATGAAATGTCTAAAGAAAAAAAATTAGTAAATTCACATTTAAAATAACTCGTAGTCACAATTGAGAAAATAAATTAAAAAATGACGTGGGGTCCCCCCCAGTCCATATCAGACCCTTCGAGACTGGTATGGATTTGGAGGGCAACCCCACACAAAAACTTAAAAGAAACGGCGCGGGGTCCCCCCAAAATCCTTACCAGACCCTTATCTGGGCATGCAGCCTAACAGGTTAGGAAAGGGGGGGATGAGTGAGTGCCCCCCTGCCTGAAACATACCAGGCCACATGCCGTCAACATGGGGGGTGGCTCTGCCCCCCACCACAAAGCACCTTGTCCACATGTTGATGGGGACAAGGGTCTCCTCCCGATAATACTGGGCTGTGGTTGTGGAGGTCTGCAGGCAGGGGGCTTATCGGAATTAATTTTAACAAGGGGGCCCCCGAGATCACGCATCCCCTATGTGAATGGGTATCAGGTACATAGTATCCCTACTTATTTACCAAAAAAGTTTTAAAAAGTAATAAACACAAGGGACATGTTTTTGACAAATCCTTTTTAAAAAATAAAAAAATAGGGGGGCGTGGTCTGGCCAAGCAGGAAGATGGCTGCATAACTGGAGAGCTCCTGCCATTATCAGTCTTCCGACTAAATTACCGGAGGTATTTACACGACAAAACCCGATCCTAACAATGGAGACAGCTTTCAGACACTGCTCAGCTTCTAGACCCCACTCCCCTAGAGAGCATACAGGGGGAATCAGTCAGAATATCCCGGAGATGTTCCGGTCACAAAGGGGCAACATGGCGTCCTCCCACCACAGAACACCTCAGACCTCAGAGCCACTACAGCCAGGTCCCTTTCCTCTACCTCAAAAATCCGCTCAGAAACTTATGGATGACAGTAGCGCTCCCACCCAGCCGTACCTTAACATCCATGATCTGAGGACCATAGCCGCCGACATCAAGGACACCCTGTCAGCGGCCATTGCTGAACTGTGCATAGACATATATACGCTGACTGACAGGGTTCGTGAAGTAGAACAAGTTATGGCGCAACATGACCATGTACTTTGCAAAGCTACTAGACGGATCGACACACACACCATGCAATTGAGAGAAATCCAGCATCATGTCGAGGACCTCGTTAACAGGGGTCGCCGTCACAACCTCAGGATTAGAGGAATACCTGAAGCCATAACTGCAGAACATGTCTCTCCAGCTGTAACTAGCCTGTTCAACGATCTATTGAACAGACCGCCTCAAACACAGATGTCCATGGAAAGAATACACAGGGCCCTACGTCCCAAAGGCAAGGAAACAGATCCCCCAAGGGATATCATTTGCTGTATTGTGGATTACAGACTCAAGGAAGAAATCCTCAGGAAAACTACAAGCAGGCAGCAGTTACAACATGAAGGGACGACCATCCAGATCTTTCAGGACTTATCCAGTATAATACTGCAGCACCGCAGAGATCTTAAACCAATACTGGATGTCCTGCGCACAAAAGGAATCCAGTACAGGTGGAAGTTCCCCTTCTGCCTCTCAGGTACTCACCAGGGTCGCACAGCCATGCTGAAAGTCCCAGAAGATCTGCGTCCATTCTGTGACACTCTGGGCATCTCCCTAGTGGACGTACCAAACTGGTATGCAGAATCCCGCCATTCGACTGTAAGAAAAAAAACACCACAGGAAGAACCGATGGGGGCTCAAGAGGTACGGATCCGCAGACGAAGATCCCCATCAGGCAATAGAAGACACGAACCAACCCAATGGTACACAACGTGGCACTAGCCCCTCTGACTCTCCGCGTTCTTGAAGAGCCAGGCAAGATTATTGAAGATGGGCGCTTTACTGATCCCTTCCATGATTGTTTGATGCCATGTTTCCCGGCACAATTATGTGACTTCTGCTTTCAGTTGTGTTATGTTAAATGTGAGTTTACCCAACCGCTTCATTATTGCTAAATGGCACAGGCCAATGGGAACTGAGTTCACTAACACAACCCTGGACAGCTGAACTGTGGCACCGCTGAGAAGGCTGTGCATGCTGCCCGCTCTCCCCCCTCTTCCACTGCCCTGCCACGGACATCACATCAAATGACTCTCCGATGACTAACGCTGCACCAACCTGATTATCTGACACCTCCAATTGTTCTTTCATTGTTCGCCTTGTCCTTACTCATCACCCTCGCCTGACTCCTGCTCCTTCTGATAGGACAATCTTGTACCTGCAACGGATGACATTTCCTCCTCCTGAACGCTGCTACCCTCCCAATTATCTCTGTGTGACTTCAGTAGTTCTAGCTGTACGAACATGTATTGGAGTGGGTAATGTATGTCAGGCATACATGTGAATGGGTTGCAGTGTATTGTCCTGCATGAGGTGACCAGTCTAAATTAAGTACCAATAGGTAGTTATGGCTTTGATAGTACAATGGCCTACATGTCCCGGTATACTGTGCAATATCACACTCTAGGTTTCTGGCGCATGCTGTCAACACATAGCACTGGAGATTTCACCATTCTTTATTTAGCATATAGGGAGGGACTGTCTAACAATTACCTCACCTTGCGTCTGCAACTCTCTTCTTCCTTTACTAGCAACCCCTACTGCCCTTATCATGACACGACACATGATACTACAGATTCCAATGCTCTGGCCTCTTAATGAGAGGGTACGGGAGGAGCTACAAATCTCTCCAACACCCTGCAAGCTCTCTGTGCTATGAGACATGATCTCCTGAATTAATTGTAACCCATTGCGGACGTACACTTACACAGGGCCAGCCTGCAGGGCATCAATTCCCCATAGATATGGAATATACCTTTGAAAGGTAGGAGAATGAGGAGCACCAGACAGTTAGGTGCCTAGGCTGGCTGGAAATCCCCACTCTATCCTCGTAGTGTAGGCTACTAACAGGTTTGAGCTCCCTATACTAAGTGGTGATGACTCTTTACCTTCCAGGCACTCAGATACACTCTGAGGCTCACAGATATTGAGACAGGAGACTTGTTGATTTAAATCCGCTCCCACCTGTCTGTCAGTTAATTGCTCCAGCAGTATATCTACAGCTCCACAGCTGTTCATTAATACACATGTTACTTTGGCACATAGCGGGGGCGGGGACAGCAAGGCGGGCAGACTGTTGCCAAGATTAAGCGTATCACTATTCACAGCTTCCTCCAGGACTCTGATAGAGCTGCGGGAACTTTGTGATTGAAGATTCTCATACCTCATCAATGTTTGTGATACTGTTTAAGTTTAATTTCATACTCTGTTTTGTTGTATTCTTAACATACTTCAGTATTTTAAGGATTCCGATGTACATAGTGACCATGAGACTACTCCTCTGCCAGGTTCACCACCTTCCTATGCACACGCGGTGTGTAATGCTCTTTATTCATATTTGCTGTAGTTGACGTGTCAGAGCCTCGTCGATTCCTCATATACCTACGCTCTTGACACGTACCCTTGTGGTTTCCTTGACTATCCCATGCTCTCTCACTAGTCTCCCCCACTTTTCAAACAACTCATAACATACCCCTCATAATTGTTGCATTTTTTCCTATTTTTGACAATCACTATCCTCCACTTGTCCACCTCTAGGACTGGTAACGGCAGGCTTGCTCGCTTTTGGAAATATCTTCTGTGTTAGGTACTTCCGCTCAGACAACATTCCAAACCTCTCCAACCACCACTACCCTACGGTTTATCATGCCTCCAATGACAAATCTAAAACGAAAGGTGTTGCGATTTTGATAGCAAAGAACTGTCCCTTACAAGTGTCAGAGGTTAAAAGAGACGCTTATGCCCCGTACACACGGTCGGACATTGATCAGACATTCCGACAACAAAATCCATCCATTTTTTCTGACGGATGTTGGCTCAAACTTGTCTTGCATACACACGGTCGCACAAAGTTGTCGGAAAATCCGATCGTTCTGAAAGCGGTGACGTAAAACACGTGCGTCGGGACTATAAATGGGGCAATAGCCAATAGCTTTCCTCTCTTAATTTATTCTGAGCATGCGTGGCACTTTGTCAGCCAGATTTGTCTACACACGATTTTATAGGATCGGATTTTGTTGTCGGAAAATTTTATAGCATGCTCTCAAACTTTGTGTGTCGGAAATTTCAATGGAAAAAGTCAGATGGAGCCCACACACGGTCGGAATTTCCGACAACAAGCTCAGATCGCACATATTCCGTTGGAAAGTCCGACCATGTGTACAGGGCATTACGGTAGATTTATTTTCCTCAAGGGCACTCTTCATAACAAACCCATAACATTAGTAAACTTGTACGCCCCCAATACGAAAAAAGTTCTATTCTTCTGGGAAACTCTCCAACGGCTTACTGAATTTTTTTCAGGCATCCTCATTGTTGGTGGAGCCTTCAACGTGGCACTCTCCCCTTCACAAGACACACCTCCGAGAGCTGACCTTGCATAAGGCCTGGCGAACGCTAAACCCAAATGAGAGGGACTTCCCCTTCTACTCTTCACCCCACAAAAAATACACAAGAATTGATCACTTCTTCATATGCCAAACAGACCTTTCACTCCTCTCGAAGGCTTCCATTGACCCAATGGTTCTCTCTGACCATAACCCCGTATCCATTACTCTAGACATACCGGCAGTAAGATCCAAAAACATGATCTGGCGCCTAGATAACTCAATCCTAACAGACATTGACATCACTCAAAAACTCAACACACGCCTCATGCAATATTTTGCGGAAAACGTCACTGAGGACTCAAAACAATCCAGCATATGGGCAGCACATAAATGTGTAATACGTGGAGAAATCATCTCTCTGACTGCCAACAGAAACAAACTCAAACAGAATCGCATTGCTGCGCTGTCCGAAAAAATCCATACTTTGGAACAAACGCATAAACTCTCGCTGGCAACCAAATCCCTTGTTGAATTAATCAAAGTTAGGGAGAAAACTTCTTAAAGAACTAGTTAAATCCTTGAAGCGCAAATATGTCCTAACACAAAAATTGTTCTATAAGTTCGGAAACAAATCAGGAAAATTACTAGCCAGAGCACTACAATCTAGGAAAGCGACAAATACCATAGACACACTCAGAGACCCCTTAGGTACTTCTTTCGTCTCATCGGAAGATATTGCCAACCAATTTGTCCAACATTTTTCCAATCTTTATAACTTACCCTCCTCCACTGAGATAACTGGGTAATACTCCAGAAAGACAAGCTGCAATTAGAGATTTTCTAACACAATACTGCCCATCTTCTATTGCACCAGAAGACGCGGCAAGTCTTGATCTTCTCATTAGTACAGACGAAATTACAGCAGGGCTAAAACAACTTAAAATGGGTAAAAGCCCAGGCCCAGATGGTCTGACTGTGAGTTACTATAAGACTTTCCACGACATACTTACCCCCCACCTCGCTACGATGTTTAATGCTCTCTCTTCCTCATCACAAGTAAATAAAGACCTACTAGAAGCCCACATTACACTCATACCTAAACCAGACAAAGATGAGACGTTGGTATCTAACTACAGACCTATATCTCTCCTTAATGTCCACATGAAAATTTATGCCAAAATTCTTACTAATTGTATACTCCCTTTCCTCCCCAAACTGATCTCACTGGACCAGGTCGGCTTTATCCCTGGCAGGGAGGCTAGGGATGACACTATAAAAGCTATCAACATTCACCATTGGCTTTCAACATCCTCCAAACAAGGTTTCTTTCTGTCCCTTGACGTGGAGAAGGCGTTCGACAGGGTGGCATGGGACTATATGGTGGCAGTACTACAGGCTATTGGGTTCACATCACACTTCCTCCAATTGATCCTGGCACTATATGCTTCCCCCACGGCCAGAATAAGGATAAACGGCCACCTGACGGATGCCTTCTCCGTCTCAAATGGCACTCGACAAGGATGCCCACTATCCCCCCTCATCTTTGTACTCTCACTGGAACCTCTACTACACAAACTTAGGGCTAACCCAAATATAACAGGCATTGATATGAGACACAAACACTACAAACTAGTGGCATACGCCAACAACATTCTTCTTTTCCTCTCCAATCCTTTAATCACTATACCTCACCTACTACAGAATTTTACCCTCTTCCACAAATTATCCAATTTGAAAATAAACTTTACGAAATCCAAAGCCCTCAACATCTCCCTCCCACCAACGATAGTATCTCAATGCCAAGCTAATTTTCCCTTTAGCTGGGAACCACACGCCCTTACATACTTGGGGATTCAAATACCCTCCAAGCTAACTGAACGCTACGACAAAAATTACTCTCCCATACTCCAAAATATAAAAAATGATCTCACCAAATGGTCATCAGGGCAGTTCTCTTGGTTTGGTACAAATTGTCATTCTAAAAATGAACGTCTTACCCCATATATTATATATTTTACAAACTGTTTCAATCAAACTCCCATCAACAATTTTTAAAACTTACAAAAGACTTTGCAGAAATTTTATATGGGCCCACAAGTCTCCAAGAATCGTCTGGGATAGAATGATCCTCCCCAAACTTAAAGGTGGGCTAGGCCTACTGGATATCCATAGATACCATACTGCCTGCCATATCACCAGATTAATTGACTGGCACATACATGCACACTCTAAGGACTGGATCACAATTGAGGATTCCTGTGCCCAGATTCCTCTCTCCCACGTACCGTGGATTGGCACTAAGGCCACCCCAAAGGAACACTTAACACATCCGCTAATGGGTTCTACGCTGAATAGCTTCAGAAACACATGTCACTCTCTCAAAATGACCCCCTCACCGGGGCCAATGACTCCTCTGACTGGCAATCCTGACTTCCCCCTGGCCTCCTGAAAAATAATGTACATTAGCTAACGCGGAACATACACTGAGAGCACATCACTTCTTTCACAATGGCTCAAATATCCCATTCACTGACCTGCCCTCTCAGATAGTACCATCCCTGTTTCACATTCTTACAAATAAGACACTTTCTGAATAGCACCAATCCCATCTCTCAATGGTGTACAGATCAAAATCCTTTTGATGCACTATGTTCCAATACAAATCCTCAAAGTCACTTAATCTCGACTGTATACTCCATACTTTTCGATGAGACCGACCACAAGTCTAACACGGTCAACCAGAGATGGGAGAGAGCTTGACCTAGACCTCCCCAAAGAGGAATGGGAGAGTATACATGAGCATATCCATAAAGGCTCTATTAACATTTTAGCACAGGAAAACAATTACAAACCCTACTCAAGATGGTACCGCACCCCCAAACAAATCCATGTATTTCATCCAACTATATCACCGTTGTGCTGGAGATGTAACTCTGAAGTGGGCTCTCTTCTCCATACCTGGTGGGACTGTACTCACATAAAATCGTTCAGGGAAAAAGTACACAACTTGATCACTCACATCACCACTTACACCCTAGACTTTACTCACACTCAATATTTGCTACACCACACGTCCCTACCACAATCCAATTACAGGAAGTCTCTAATGCTAACACTACTCCACCAACATTATCTGATTGGCTGAAACGTGTTGAAAAAATAGCAGAGATGGAGGACTTAATACACCAAGCTAAAGACAACCCAACAAAATATCGCAATACATGGGCCTGTTGGATACACTTTCGAGACTCCTCAGAGTTTAAGACATTACTACTTGACCCACAACCGAAATCACACTGGGAACTAACTGACACATTCAATAGATTGCCTACCCTAGGCTGTGGTTGAAGTGTACGCCATGTCCATGCCCACTCACTTTAGTTTCCTCCCCTGCAATGCATATATCATGATTTCCTCCGGCACCTATATTTTAAGTTCTCACCCCACAGAGGGAAAGTGCTGATTACACACCTTTCCTACCCAACATTAGATCTCCCTTCTAATTTAAGACTAAAACTCACAACAAAACATCTCTAGCGCCCCTCCCACCAATATAAACCCCTATATTTTTACAGACATAGAAATACAGCATGCCCTACAAGATTTAGAGGGAACACTGTTCCACAGAGTGGACCAACACTGACAATATCGCACATTAGGTAACTACTACCCTCCCCCCTCGCACAGTCTGCTCCCGTCAGGGGTGCTTGGACTGGGAGTGGTCTTGCCTCGGTCTGCCTGACATTACTGGATACACCCTCAAAACACCATCACCAGATAGTTCATATTGTCTTTAAGCACCTTCCATTCTATTGGGATAGTTTCAGACCATTCAAGATGACTTGACCTTAAATGTACTTGGTAATAAACATTCTAATTGATTTACGAATAAAATTTTACTTCTCCTACTGTTACTCTGTATTCAAATTTGGAATGCCTTAACCCTGAAGCCTAAAGATCTCTTTACAAAACTTGTTGTTTAACGATGTACCTATGAAAACATTTTACTATGTACTGTTATATTATTTGTACAACTCATTTTTTTCTTGAATAAAAATTTATGAAACAAAAAAAAAATAGTGTCCCTCAATGTAAATCCATCATCAATCATGCCACCCGCTGGACCCAAAATCTCACCTCTTGGGAGGTCTACAGCAGTATGCCTGCTCTGCACTTTGATATTTCTTATATTGGCAAGGGGCGGGGCCACCTGGCTTCGTCACCCAGTTGCACCATCCTTTTCTGATGTCATGGACTGGTGTATGCAGGACATGTGACAACAGAAGGGGTGGTGCCTCCCAGGAGGTGAGAGTGTTTTTTATTTTTTTTTTATTCCTTGGGTCCGGTGGGCAGCGTGATTGACGATGGCTTTACATTGAGGGAAACTATTTTTAATTTTTTTTTATAAAGAATTTGTCAAAAACTTGTCTCTTGCTTTTATTACTTTTTGATACTTTTTTGACGAATAGGTAAGGATACTGTATACCCCATACCCATTCACATAGGGGGGCGGGATCTGGGGGCCCTCTTGTTAAAATATACTAGGTGAATTTAGGACATATTTCGAGAAGTTGTACAGTTCTTCCAGAGTAAATGTGGAGGCAGAAATGCAGGATTTTTTTGAGGGGTTGAGGATAACTCCATTAACAAGCGAGGACAGGGAAATGCTGGATGCCCCATTGACTCTTACAGAATTGCAGGGGGCAGTGGGAGACATGGCGGGCCAAAAGTCACCGGGTCCCGACGGCCTGCCTATAGAAATATTTAAAAAATATGGGGAGGTATTACTGCCCCTACTCTTGGAGGTGTTTAACGGAGCTAGGGAGGACAGGGTCCTGCCTTCGTCTATGTCAGAAGCTATTGTAATAACTCTCTTGAAAGAAGGGAAGAACCCAATAGATATGACCTCATACAGGCCTATCTCGCTCTTGTGTTCGGACGTGAAGATCTTGGAAAAAGTGCTGGCCGCAAGGCTGAATAAGATAATCTCTAAATTAATACATACGGATCAGACCGGGTTTATCCCGAATAGATCTACGAGCACGAACATAAGACGAGTGTATATGAATATGCAAATACCTGTGGAAAATAGTGGGGGGAGAGCGGCCCTTTCATTGGATGCGGCTAGAGCCTTCGATTCCCTGGAGTGGCACTATTTGTGGAAAGTGCTAGCGGTATATCAGTTTGGCTCTGGGTTTGTCCAATGGCTAAGCTTATTATACAATGGTCCGAGGGCTAAGGTTAAAATTAATGGTCAGTGCTCAGAGGGGTTCCAGCTGAGCAGGGGTACGAGGCAGGGGTGCCCTTTGTCCCCCCTGCTCTTCGCCCTGGCAATTGAGCCCTTGGCTATAGCTTTGAGGATGGCGCATGGGGTGCAGGGATTTAAAAGAAGGAGGGGGGTGGACAAAGTGGCCAAGTATGCAGATGATATCCTGCTGTTCTTGGCAGATACGCAGAATTCACTGAAAACAGCCATAGGGATAGTTGAGGAATTTGGCGTTTTCTCCGGGCTACTGATCAACTGGGAGAAATCAGTGATTTTACCTATAGACCTTCTGAATGAACCCCTTCCGTATCAAGCATCCCAAGTTAAAATAGTCAGCCAAATGAAATATCTGGGCATTAATATAACTAGAGATCCAGGACAGTATATATCTGGTAACTTAGTCCCACTTATGAAAAAGCTGAAGCAGAAGTGCCGGGTGTGGGGGCACCTGCCCCTCTCGGTTGCCGGACGCTGCAACCTGATCAAGATGGTCTGGCTACCCCAAATTTTATATGTTTTGCAGAATTCTCCTGTGTGGATTCCCAAGCACTGGTTAAAAAAATAGACAGTGTGTTTAGAGAACTTATTTGGAGAAATGGGGTTGCTAGGATGTTGTGACAGCCAGAGGCGAAGGGCGGCCTGGCAGTACCGGACCCGTACGGATACTTTCTGGCATCCCAACTGCAGCAAATGGGAGGTAGTAATAGGCCAAGGGATGAAGGAGTGGGTGGCAGTGTCTTGTTGAATGATATCGGACATGACACGATCGTAGAGGCAGACTCATTTGGTACCAAATGCCCCACTACCCAGATGATGGTTAAGGCTTGGGTACAAGTTAAAAGAACTCTGGGTTATACTGGCTTTGCAGAATTTTCTCCACTCTGGGATAATAATAACCTCAATGAGCTCAAAAAAATGGGACGCTTTGAAGAGTGGGACCGCCAGGGGATTCACTGCTTGACAAAGGTATATAGGGAGGGGAGATTAAAATCTTTCCAGGAGCTGGTGGAGGAGTATGCAATCTCTAACAGGTCATTTTTATAGATATTTGCAACTTAGGCATGCCCTGGAGGCACAATTTGGGAAGGATGCGCCAGTGTGGTGCGAAATGACCTCTTTGAGAAAGCTTACTGATGCACATACTACGAAGGGATTGATCTCTGGCATTTATGGATGCCTGAAGGCATCAGCCCAGAAGGGTATGGTGGAAAATAAAAATAGGATTAAATGGGAGAGAGATGTGGGAGCACTGTCCGACGATCAATGGAAGCAGGTTCTGTTGCTGGGGCCTAGGGTCACTCTCTCTCCTTCACAGGGGATGTCTCATTTTTATCTTTCCTATAAGGCATATTATACACCATTGAAATTATTTAAGTGGGGTAAGAGGCCCGATCCAAAGTGCCAGAGATGTGGAGGAGGGTACGGAGACCTGATTCACATGTTTTGGCGATGCCCCAAATTACATATATATTGGAAAGGGGTTGTGGAAAAGATAAATTTGGTGTTTGGGACGTCATTGAGATTGGAGGCGAGAGAGTGCTTGCTGGGATTAATGGGGGATAAAGTGGCTTCAGGGGACATACAGACAGCAAGGGTTAGATGCCTGTTTCAGGGTAAAAAGCTAATTGCACAGTATTGGCAGAGAAGGAAAGCACCAACGGTTCCAGAATGGGTAAATGCAGTTAGGGAGGTGATCTGCAGAGAGAAGTATATATACAAGAAGAGGGGTAATTACAAGAAATTCAAAAAAATATGGAAAGCATGGCTGGACCAGGACGGGGTTGGATTGGTGGGGGGGGTGGTATGTGGATGATATGGGGGGGGAGTTGGTTTAATAAACAATAAAATGTATGGCAAGGTGTATGATGGGGGATGGATAGGGGGTGGGAGAGCGAATGGGGGGAAAAAGGAAGAAATTATTCTCGAAGCTTACTGCCTATGGGCGATTTGAACTGGCACACATTGGAATAATAATAATGTAGGGATAGGTATTAATGTTTCTTATTTATGATGATGATGTCCCTTGCCCCAAAGCACCCACCCCTTGTGTTGAGGAAATGTTGCCTGATATGGTTTAAGAGGAGCAGTGCCCGCTCGTCCCCCCCTTTCCTGACCTGCCAGGCTGCATGCTCAGATACAAGTCTGGTATAGATTTTGGGGGGAACCTCATGCCATTTTAAAAAAAAAATGTTGGCATGAGGTTCCCCTCCAAAACCTTATGAGACCCAAAGGGCCTGGTACAGACTGGGGGGGACCCCACATACACATACCAGTGCAGTACAGTGTCATCATATGACTGGTGGACAGTATGTAAAAAATAAATGAATGAATAAAAATATTACATTTTTTTAACATTTCTGTCCAGTACCCTTTAATTTTAGGGCAATCCCACCACAGGTGGGCCATGGTGCCCACCCCCTTGCACCCCCTCCAGCATTCCGATGTTTTATGCCTTTGGTATTTACAGGCTTTGTCTGGGGTGACGTACCAACTGGTCAAGCTCTTGTAATTCATTTCGGCAACATTGGTATCCATCGACAAACCATGTGCTAGTTCCAAAATTTTCCTTATAGTGTTTCTATTTTTCTGTAATCCTAATTCCCATTCCCATTTTGTGATAAATGGAGGCACCTCCCTACCCCCCACCGTCAGCAATACTTTATACATTTTTGATATTATGCCCTTGGTGCTATCCACCAGACACAGCCTTTCCAACTCTGATAACTCATTTCCCAACCTTATTGGCTGTGGCTGGCTACTGACAAAATGACTCAGCTGGAGGTATCTCCATTTATCCATCACCCAAACTTCCTTGTTGTGCTTTAACTCGTGAAATGAAACAATCTTCACCTTTTTTATTATGTCTCTTAGTTGTGCCCTTTCATCCTTAATCCAGTTACCCCCAATACTCATTTTCCCCGGTGCAAAATAATCATTCTCTTTAAGTGCAATTAAGGGAGAGTTAAATGTCTTATTCATTTGTTTATATATTGTGTCCTACGCTCTAAGGACCACCCTTGTCAATGTGTGTGTGTTTTCATCTATCATTCTGTAATATGGGGGATTCCAAATTATATGTCCTAAATGTGCCTTACTTAAATTATTTTCAATGTTCACCCATCTTTTCTGCTTATTCTCTCTAGCCCACTCAATCGCTCTCGACACCAATATTGCCTTTTAATAGTTCTGAATGTGGGGCACAGCCAGACCCCCCTTTTTTTTCCTGTTTTAATATATCAAAGGAGACTCTAGCCCTTCTATTTTTCCAAACTGTTTTCATTATAATTGATTTCAGTTTTCTAAGGTAAAACTGTGGGAGTGCCAGTGGGAGCATCTGAAGCTTGTAAATGATTTTTGGTAGTAGAACCATTATTATAGAATTAATACGGCCTATCCACGAGAACGGTTTACTTATTATTCTTTTACTCTCAGCTTTTATTTCGTCTAATAATGGGATGAAGTTTAATTTGTAGATCTTCTCCAATGAGTTTGCTAGTTTTATTCCAAAATATTTTATTTCTTTTTTCCAAACAAATTGGAATTCCTTTTTCAGCTTTTCTTCCTCATTTTTACTTAAATTAATATTTAGGATTTCGGACTTTGCCAAATTTATTTTAAAATTTGAAACTTCTCCATACTGTCTCAGGACTCTCAATACGTTGGGTATTGTGATCCTAGGGTTGGTTATAAAGAGTAACACATCGTCCACAAAGGCTGCGATCTTGTGCTCCTCATCTCCCACTCTGAAACTGCTTATATCCGGGTCCCCCCGAATCACAGAGCAAAGGCTCCAGGGATAGTACAAAAAGCAGGGGAGACAGGGGACATCCCTGTCTTGTCCCGTTTTCCATTTCAAATGAGGCTGAAGAGGACCCATTAATTTTTATCGAAGCCGTAGGGTGATCATACAAAACTCGGATCCAGCTAATCATTCTCGGGCCTACTCCCAAGGATTTAAGAGTTTGTATCATGAACCCCCAGTCTACCCTGTCAAACGCTTTTTCTGCCCCCTATCCTTTATATTCTGCAGTAGAAGGAGGGTTCTCACCCCATTATCCCTCCCTTCTCTTTTTTGGAGTGAATCCCACTTGATCTGGATGTATCCATTCACTCATCCACTCTTTCAGACGATTTGCCAATGCTCTAGCATACAGTTTCACGTCTGTATTAATCAACGATATTGGCCTATAGCTAGAACAAATTGTGGCGTTCTTCCCCTCCTTTGGAATAACAGTGATCGAGGCTTTCAATGCCTCTCTAATTAGCTCGAAATCAGTGCCCAACCCATTCACGTATTCACAAAGCCTTGGTGTTAGTATGTCTTTAAATTTTTTGTAATAATATGTAGTGAATCTGTCCAGGCCAGGACTTTTCCCCGGAGCTGAATCCCCTAGAGCTCTATTAATCTCATCTTCCATTATAGGGCCTTCCAAATTGTCCTTACAGCTCTCAGTGATCTTTGGGAGATTTGCCTTTTTTAGGAATTCTGCTATCTTTGCTCTTTGTTCTCCATCCTGACCTCTATTTTTCCCTACTGAGTATAAATGCTTATAAAAATTTCTAAAAGATTCCCCTATTTCTTTTATTGTATATTGCATTTCTCCTTTACTATTTTGGATTTTTTCTATATAATTTCTGGATTTCTTTTCCCAGAGGATTTTAGCTAGAAGTCTGCTGCTTTTATTCCCACTCTGATATCTTTCTTTTGCCACCTTTTATAGAATTTTTTTTTGTTTCTAATTCTATTCGATCTTTTAATTCATCTCTTTTTAAGACTAATTTATGGTACACCCTTCTATCTTGGCTTGATCCTTTCTTGTGCTCTTGCTCCAAATTAAAAATTTCCTCGGTTAGTTTTTTGGTTTCCTCTTTTGCCTCTCTTTTCCTCCTTGCTCCTATTTTTATTAAAATCCCCCTGATATAAGCCTTATGGGCCTCCCACAGGGTGGACCCCGAGATCTCTCCCGTATCGTTTATTTAAAAATATTGTTTTAATTCCTGTTCCAATACCCTTAGGTTTGTTTCATTGTGTAGAAGGTCTTCATTTAATCTCCACATTGCTGGGGCTCTTTGGTTATTGGTAACATGCATTTTCATTCTGACGGTGGCGTGATCTGACAAAGTGGTTATCTCTATTTTAGATTCTACTACCCTATCCTGAAATCTATGCTCTATCAAAATATAATCGATCCTAGAGTACGTCCCGTGCGCCGAGGAGTAGAATGTAAAATCTTGCTTATTTGGATTCATAATCCTCCATGTATCTACCAATTGACAAGAATGTAATTTCTGTTTTAACTTTCTCAGTTTCACGTTGCCCTTCCCCAGCGCACACGACGTACTATCAACTTCCGGTTCAAGGCAAAGGTTCAAATCTCCCATCATAATCAGACCCCCCTCTTAAATTCCATTAATTTTTCGATTGTTTTATTTAGGAATCCAAACGGATCCTTGTTTGGAGCACAAATGTTTGCTAGCGTACATTCCCATCCCTCCAGAGAACCTTTCAAAAAGATGAACCTTCCCTCTGGGTCTAGTAATCTCTCTTCTAATTTGAAATTCACACCCTTTGCAAATCCTATTGCCACCCCTCTTACTCTCTTGGTTATTGTGTCCCCATAAAACCAGTTTGGGAAGGTATCCAACCATAACTTAATGTTTGAAATATGTGTCAAATGGGTTTCTTGAAGAAACACTACCTCAGCTCTATACCTCTTCATTTCTCCTAGTACTTTATGTCTCTTCATGGTAGTGTTGAGCCCCCTTACATTATAAGTCATGAAATTTAGATTTACTATCTCTTCTCTAATCTCCTATACCGAGCTTGCACTGCTGAACTAAGACTAGGTTTTTTAGACCTTATACACAGATTTCCTTCCCCCCCTCTCCTTCCCCTCCCCCCAGCCACCTATTGGCCCCCAATTCGTCAAGAGCTATGGATACCATAGACCTTAGCGAATCTCATATTCTTGAGGTGAGACTTCGAGTGTGCCCCTTACCCCCTCTACTTGATGGTATTAGCGGAGGAGGTAAGCCGGGTTTCCAGGTAGGCTCCTTCCCAACCTTCCCCATACCGCATCGCCCCCTTCCCGGAGATCCATCACTATTTACTTTTCCACTTGTCACCCATTCTTTCTCCTGCCCTTCTTATTCCCTACCCTCATCCTCCCATTCCCACTCTTTTTGATTTTAAGCACTCCATATTATTCTTCCACCCAGCCCGGCAGCTTTGGTGCTTGTATGTCCAATCTATCACAAAAGTCTCTCAATTCTTCAGGGAACCGCAGTCTGGCTGATCTTCCATCTTTATAACTCACTAAACAAGCTGGGAACCCCCTACTATATTTTATGTTTTGGTCTCTCATCTGTTCCAACAGTGGTTTCAAGAGCCTTCTTCTTGCTAAGGTTTCTGGAGCAAGGTCAGTGTAAACTTGGATCTCTGATCCTTCAAAATTCAGGGGGGTTTACCTCTCATTTTGGATAGGATTGCAGCTTTCTCTTCAAAGAATCTAAATCTCATTATTACATCTCGAGGCCTGGAGGACTCTGAATTATATAATCTTCCCACCCGGTGGATCCTTTCTATTTTGGGGAGATTTTCTAACCCCCCTCCAAGGAGAGGGCCAAATATTATGGAGACGATATTCCTCAAATCTTCTCCTTTGTTTTCTGTAACAGAGCGAAGTCTTATATTTAGCCTTCTATCTCAGTTTTCTTGGTCCTCTATCCTGTAGAGAATTTTCTTCTGGTTTTGTATAGATGTTTTTAGTTGCTCTTTAAGATTTCACAACTCCTGGTCTAGTTCATCTGTTTTTTTCTCCGTTGTTTCTACTCTTTTCAGAAGACTTCCCAGGTCTGCTCTCACCAGGCCTATTTCAGATTTTATTGAATTCTCCATCTTCTGAAGCATGTCACTCATTTCCCCTTTAGAAAGAATCTGGGCACTTGTTCTTCTTTCCTCCACCCGACTTATTTCCATATCGTTTTCGGTTGTTAAATCCTCTCTGGAGTGGTGCATCTTGTCACCAGTTTTGTTAGCGGTTCCCCCTTTTCTCTCCATCCTTGACCCTCCTTGTGCCTCTTGCTCCACATTTCTTGGACTAGCTCCTTGGGTCATAAATTGTTTGATCGTACTGCCAGAAGCCTTATCCTTCAGGGTTTTGGGTACTCCCCCTTTTCCTGGTTTGGCTGCTGCCTTATTCATTGTTCCCCTCTTTCTTGACCTTCCTGTTTGTTTCCCCAGCCTTTAATCTATCCTGCTCGCTCCTCTTAAGGGACGAGCCACCAGGAGGGGGGAGAGCAAGATAAAAAAAAAGGGGGGGAACAGATAAGACCCAAAGGGACCTATTCACCGACTGGGTAGGTATCTTATCCCCAATGTAATCGTGGTATGCACAGAAGACAGAATTTTATGTCCTGCATTGGAATCCTTCCTCGTCACCCCAACCCCTTCATATACTTTCAGTCAGTCAAAACACACTTTGCTCCTTTATTTGCCCTTCCGAGCTTACTTCTCCTTGCTATCCACAGTTACACAACTTAATGATAACTATTTATCTTATATGTTGTTTCCTTCATTTGGTTAGATTTTCAAACAGTGTGAGGGAAGGGATTACATACTCAGTGTCCCCCCCCCCCCAATCCTAGCCCACATCTGCTTTATACAGGGCAAGTCTCAGGGTTTATGGTACATACAGTTCCCCAATACTTAGGGCAGCGTGGATTAACAAAGCCTCCCTTTCCGCCTGGAAACCTTCATCCCCTTTACCTCTTTACAATGTCGCTTGTACAGCGCTGCAGTAAAGCATTCTACGTTACCCACTCCAGGGTTCCGGGATGGCTGGTGCTGATTCCCACTGACCGATGATCACAATCCTGCCAGGGAAGAAGTGTAGGGCTAGGGGGGAGGGAGGCCGGGCGAACCACCTGTGCTCGTCACCGGCCGCTCTGCTTGCTTGCTGCTCGAGCTTCTCACTCCTCTCACTTGTCTCCTCCTGAATCTGCTCGGCTGCAGCACGCAGGGGTCCTCCTCCTTCTCCCGTACAAAGTTGCGGGCTTGGTCCTTACACACCGCACTGCTCCGGGGACGCCACGGCGGGCTTCCTAGGAGACTCTGATCACTCCGGCGGACACACTCTCGTCCCTCCCTCCGTGATGCGTATTACGTCATCATGCCCAGACAGAAATATCACTTCTACATATTATTCTAGGCTCCCGCCAAACAGGTGGCCAAATGAGAAAAAGTTTGGGCTTTTGGATGATTGCCCAAACAACCAAAGTTTGGTCTGAACCTAGGTTTGGATCGAAACTTTGGCTCATTATTATTCTTCATCCATAAGTCCATCCCTGCCCTCCACCATCATGTGGAAGTCGCTTTACCAGGTGGTCAGCAGGAGGGTAAACCTGACCACAGACACATGGTCCAACAAGTAATGGCAGGGATTTTACATAATGTTCAATAACCACTGGGTAACTCTGCTGGCATCCAGAAATTATGAAGGATGGCATCAAATGGCTTCAAAATAATTTATTCTTCTTCATAGGTAACCTGTTTCACAGAATCATATCTAGGAATAGCTGCACTACCAGGCTGAGGACTTGTGCCAAACAAGGTCCATATGTGAACTTTTCCTGGCAAGCAGGTTGGTAAGGTTGTCATAAGCAGCCTTTCCTGGAGTGCCACCTCTGGACCCACCCCTTCAGGGCTTACATAATCTTTGCCCCGGTGTGGATCCTGTCCCCTACACATACCACCTGTGACAATGCACGGCATCATTTTGGACTTAAAAGCTGTGGGTAAAATTGTGATCACCTTGATTCATCTTGATTCATTGGAATCACCTTGATTCGTTATTGGAATAAAATTTAATTTAAAAAAGTCTTATTTTCTAGCTGCAGTCGACTTGCTCTCTCTCTCTCTCAAAAAAAGTGACCGGGCCAAAAAGGAGTACCAGCTTAGCAGCAAATTTGCTTCATTTTAAATTATTTAGTCTGTAAAAAGAAAGTCAATTTTTCAGTCGCAGATGCAATTTGTTTAATTTCTCCCTCGTGAATGGTGCCCTATCCAATGACAGCTTAAAAAATGTGGCACAATTCTGATCAACGTTTACGCTTTCAATTTAAAACAAAAAGACACAATTTATTTTATTTGCAGATGCAATATGCCCACACAGCCACTTAAAATTCATAATCTGTTCATTAGGGCTTAATATTTGCTTCATCATTCTCTGAATTGAGACACACATTTTTTTTCTCTTTTTCAGTCTTCTACAAAATACATTTTTTGCAACAATGTTTTTAATAAATAAAAATGTATTTTTATTATACAGATGCACTTGTTCTGTCCATCAGAAATTGCAGTTGTTCCAATTTTGTGTGTTTCCAGATGTAATATGCCTGCCCAGTCACTCAAAAATGGCAGCCTTTTCATAGAGGTTTAACCACTTCAGCCCCAAAAAGATTTACCCCCGTAATGACCAGGCCATTTTTTGTGATACGGCACTGCGCTACTTTAACTGACAATTACGAGGGCCCAAACAAAATCGACGTCCTTTTTTCCCCACAAATAGAGCTTTCTTTTGATGGTATTTGCGGGGGGGGGGGGTTGCGCTATAAACAAAAAAAGACCGACAATTTTGAAAAAAAAAAAAAATATATATATATATATATATAAAGGTATTCATCAGTTTAAGCCAATAAGTATTCTGCTACATATTTTTGGTAAAAAAAAAAAAAAATTGCAATAAACGTATATTGATTGGTTTGCACAAAACTTATAGCATCTAAAAGATAGAGGATAGATATATGGACTTTTATATTTTTATTTTTTTATGTTTATACTGGTAATGGGGGCGATCTGTGATTTTTAGGGGGAATGCAACATTGCGGCGGACAAACCTGACCCCAAGTGACACTTTTTGGGGTCCGGTGACATTATTACAGTGATAAGTGCTAAAACAAATGCACTGATCAATGTATAAATGACACTGGCAGGGAAGGGGTTAACACTAGGGGCAATAAAGGGGTTAACTGTGTTCCCTGGGTGTGTTCTAACTGCGTGGTGGATGGGCTCACTGGGACAACACAGAGATCGCTGTTCCTGATTACTAGGAACAGCAGATCTCCATGTTGTCCCCTGTCTGAACGGGGATCATCCGTGTTTACATAGGCAGATCCCCTGTTCTGCCTCTCTTTGGTGCGGTCGCGGGTGGCCGGAGGGCATTGAGTCCGCCAGATTCTCGCGCGCACCCACAGTATCTACTGCATGAAACGACTTACAGGTACGTCATTTTGCGCAATAGACCAGACCTGCTGCAGTATATGTATTGTGTCTGGTCGGCAAGTGGTTAATAATTTTGGTGCAAAATGCATAAAACTTTAACTGTTTTGCCTTGTCAGTCTCTAAACAGACACTCATTTTTTTTTTCTTTCCAGATGTAATATGCCTGCTCAGTCCTTAAGCAAGATAGTATTTTTTTTTATTTCCAGATATGATACCCCCTTCTAATTAGTCAGAAGTTGCAGTCTGCAATGTCTGCAATATGTAGCTTACTCTCTTCTACACATTTTTTGTCCTATCCAGGCAAAGTTTAAAATGTGTGATGCAAATCTTTACAGTGTTTTGGTCTTCAATCTTAGGAGAAAGCTGAGCTTGCTTTTACCTGCTAACCACTCAGGTCAGCCAAGGTGTGTGGTGGTTGGCCAACTCTTCCTATTTCTACTATCATTTTTTTTAGACATGAAATCTGCCTCCTGTCTCCCTCTAAAATAGCAGACCTAAAAAAATCAGTTTTGATTGTAGCCTTGTAAAAAAAAAAAAAAAAAAAAAACGTACATGGTGTGCAGTGTTTCCATTAAAAATTTTGGTTCTTGTCTGTGAGATGACAAAATTATTATTTTTTTTTCACAATGACATATGACTTATCTTTTCCTTTCATATAGTGGACAAAAACAAATGCTTCTATAATGTTCAGTGAGTCATTGGGGTTGTGCAACATCTGGTTCAGCTCTGCATAGAAACCAATCAGCTTCCAGGTTTTATTGTCAAAGCTTTATTGAACAAGCTGAAGTTTGAAGCTGATTGACTACCATGCACAGCTGCACCAGATTTTGTACTCTCAGGTTTTAGTAAACCAACCACATTACATATTATTTTTGGTTGCTGTCACGTTATAGTTGTTTCAGGAACAAAAACTGAATACTAACCATGAAACCACAAAGCTCCTTATTCTCTCTCTGGTTATCTCCCTCCTCATTGGCTTACCTTTAAAGAGGAAGTAAACCCTGATGGGCTTTACTTTCTCTTTTGCTCCCCGCAAAGCCTGCAAATTAAAAGTATAATGGGCTAGCATGCATTACATACTAGCCCATTATGTGACATTGCAAACAAATCCATTACTGTCCCCTGTGCAGGCTGAGTCCATCTTCACCCCTCTTCCTTCCTGGGGCCGTGGACTCCGGCTCTGTAACTGGTCAGAGCCGTGTGACATCACTCCCGCTTGGGAGCTGTCAGTAACGGCATATGCTGGGGAAGAAACTGCATCATCGGCGCACTATATGCATACTATATGAGTGGCACAGTGGTGTAGTGGGTAGCACTCTCACCTAGCAGTAAAAAGGGTCACCGGTTCGAATCCCAACCATGACACTACCTGCCTGGAGTTTGCATGTTCTCCCTGTGCCTGTCTGGGTTTCCTCCGGGTACTCCGGTTTCCTCTCACACTCCAAAGACAAGACTACCAGGTTAATTGGCTTCTGTCTAAATTGGCCCTAGTATATGAATGTGAGTTAGGGACTTTAGATCGTAAGCTCCTTGAGGGTAGGGACTGATGCATATTTATATACTGTATTTTGGACTTTATAGTTTATGAACATTTTGGACTATTTATGCGCTTCACTTTGTGGTGTGAATATTTATTCATATGGATTATTTATTTGCATATTTAATTTTTTTTTATGATTATAACATAACTCTGCATTTCATTTTTTTCTGGATTCACTTGTTTGCATTTTTTTTTAATGTGGCAATAGTGTGATATTTTTCCAGTTACACGCTAGTTATATTTGTTCAATTATAATTTTAGGTTCATTATATTCTGATATACATTATATTGTCAAAAGTATTGTGACACCTGCCTTTACAAGCACATGAACTTTAATGGCATCACAGTATTAGTCCATAGGGTTCAATATTGAGTTGGCCCATCCTTTGCAGCTATAACAACTTCGACTCTTCTGGGAAGGCCATTTATTAGGTTTAGGAGTGCGTCTATGAGAATGTTTGACCATTACATCAGGCACAGATGTTGGACGAGAGGACCTGATTCGCAATCTCCACTCTAATTCATCCCAAAGGTGTTCTATCGGGATGAGTGAAGGACTCTGTGCAGGTCAGTCAAGTTCCTCCACCCCAAACTTGCTCATTCATGTCTTTATGGACCTTGCTTTGTGCACTGGTGTGCAGTCATGTTGGAAAAGGAAGGGACCATCCCCAAACTGTTCCCACAAAGTTGGGAGCATGAAATTGTCCAAAATGTCTTGGTATGCTGATGCCTTAAGAGTTCTCTTCACTGGAACTAAGGGGACAAGTCCAACCCCTGAAAAATAACCCCACACCATAACCCCCCCTCCATTAAATGATTTGGACCAGTGCACAAAGCAAGGTCCACAAAGACATGGATGAGTGAGTTTGCGGTGGAGGAGCTTGACTGGCCTGCACAGAGTTGTGACCTCAACCCGATAGAACACTTTTAGGATGAATTAGAGAGAAGACTGGAAGCCAGGCTCTCTCATCCAACATCTGTGCCTGACGCCACAAATGCACTTCTGGAAGAATGGTCAAACATTCCCATAGACACACTCCTAAACCTTGTGGACAACGTTCCCAGAAGAGTTAAGGTTTTTATAGCTACAAAGGGTGGGCCAACTCAGTATTGCTTCATATTCCCATCGCACACATTCCTGGATGAGCTCATGAATATGGGTGCTGCAGCAACAACCAGCTGGATATTGGTTCAAGTCACAATAAAGATATTTGCCAGCACACCATGGAACAGCGTAGATAGCATCTAAACGTGTCGTTTATTGCATGATCTCAACACAAGAAGAGTGCAACGTTTCGGAGTCACGCAGGACCCCTTCGTCAGGCATGGGTTAAATGTAGAAAAACAGTGGAAAATATTTAAAGCAACATCAACCAATCAGAAAAAGAGAAAAGGAAAAAAATCAAAAACTCCTCCCACCCCCAGACTGGTATGTCGTCACAAATCCCGCCAAAAGACACTAACAAATGTTTAAAAAAATGTTGTATGAATGAAAGAAAAGCAGATGACAAAGGAAGGTTAAGAAAAAAGTATTATGAAACTGTCATCATGGTACCTCCTTGATAATGCTGCAAACCATTGTGGGGATGAAACAGCTGTCAGGGAACATCAGGCTGCAGTGCACGGTCCTGCAACGGATCAGTGTCAGTGCAGGGATCGGATGTTGTGGGGCGAGATTCCAGCAGTAATCATAGGACGCGCTTGCGTCATGCGATGATAACCGGGGCAACAGGAAACACTGAAGTCCCTGGCATATCAGCGTATGAGGGAGATAACAGCGGTCGCCGACCGCGCCTGCGCGATGGGTCGGCCATAGCTGAGCAACGAGGGACGCTCTGTGCTGGGGCCCCCGATGTCATGGAAACGAGTGACGATGGCGGACCCCACCCCTGAGCTGGGATATGTCAAAACAAGGGAGGTGGGTAAGTGGGGTGAAGTGAGAATGCAAGAACTGAGAACGAAATAGAGGAGAGAGAGTAGTAGGAGAGAAGAGAAGGAAATAAAAGTGAAGAGTTTAAACAAACGAAGCGAAAGTAACAGACAAAGTAGAACAAGGAGAAATGATACTCAGAAAGGATGTTGCCAAGGTGGAGATGAGAAGTAGAGAAAGAATAAAAGAGAACAATGAAATAAAATAGAAAAAAATAAATGGAAAAAATAAAATAAAAAATAAAAATAAAAATAGAAAAAATAAATAGAAGATGAAGAAGAAAAAATAAGAACAAAAGAAAAATAAGGAGAGAAAAAAAATGAGGAAAAAAATGAATAATAAGTGAATAATAATAATAATTAAAAAAAAGGGAATGGAGAAATGCAGAAAGAAAATTAGAAATATATAAATGAAGATAAAAGTAAAATGAAAAATAGATGAAGTGGAAAAAAAGGAAGAATTGCAAGGAAAAGAAAAGAAAAACGGAAAAAAACGAAAAAACGACAAAACAAAAAACACAGAATAAGGAAAAGAATCAAGGGGAAGGGGCTAGGGGAAGGTGGGGGGTGCGGGGGGGATCGTTAGAAGGGGAGAAAAGGAAAAAGAAAAAATGGGGGAAAAAAAAGGGGAAGGGGGAAGCTATGATGACATTTGCGGAAAACCTGAAAGGCTAAATACAAAAGGAAACTTAAAGTACGTGTATTGCAGGGAAAATTTATGGTGAGGGAGTCACCACAATTACATAATAATCCCTAAATAAAATGTCATGGGTTCATCATCAGATCATCACCCAGATAATCAAAAAGAAAGAAAAAGGAGGAAAAAGGATCAAATGGTCAAGGAAAAAAAGGAAAAAAGGAAAAAGGTTCGCTCATCATTCAAAAACAAGAACACAAGTCCATTATCTCTCATTTAAGAAGCATGTGAATGCACCGTGCCCAGGGTGTGGATCCAATAAGCTTCACGTTGTAGTAGTAGACGGTTATGGTCACCACCTGTGATGGGTTGATGGACATGTTCTATGACCATACCTCTTAGTTCCTGTATATGATTGTATCTGATGTTTGTGTTTAAAAAAATGCACAGCCACTGGGTTTTTATGATTGATCTGTATATCATCCCCAGTTTGAGATAGGGCGAGTCTAATGTTGCTTCTGTGTTTTTGGAACCTCCTTTTGAAAGGGCTGGTTGTTTTGCCAACATAAGTGAGCGTACATGGGCATTTAAGTATGTAAATGCAGTAGTCAGTGTTGCAGTTCAGGTACTCACTTATGCGAAAGCGGTTACCCCTATGGGGGTGCATAAAATGTTCGCCGCATATAAGGGAATTGCAAACGTTGCAATTGTGGCATTTGTAGCAGCCAGTCTTCTGGGAAATTTGCGGTATGGTTTTAGCATATTTGTGCCTAGGATCCGCTTGAACGAGGAAATCACGAAGGGTTTTGTTGCGTCTATGTGTGATTAGGGGCATCATTTTAAGCTCATATGCCAATGCGTTGTCAGCTTGTAGAATATGTAAGTTTTTTGTCATGGCCTGTTTAATATGGTCAGATTCACGGTTGAATGTGTGTATGAACAGAGGTCAGTCGGAAAGCCCACAGGGCCTGGTATGGGTAGTCTTTATCTTGGTTAATGCCTGGTCAAGAACTTTTGCAGGATACCCCCTTTCCAGAAACTTGTGGTACATCTTGTTTAGCTGCTTTAGTTTGCACCTTCATCAGAACAGATCCGTGACATCCTCAAATCCTCAAAGCCTCAAACCCCTCAGAGACTGAGTGTTCTGTGCTCAGAATCCACGGGTTATGTTGGAGGGACAGAGGCAAGATCTATGCTGTCGCCCCATGACATGACATGGATGGGTCAAGCTGAGCTGAACCCAACTGACCTGAGAGGGAAAAGACAGACATGTGAATGAGTGGTTGTGAACATGTACCACTGGTAGATGATGAGTGGCCGTAACCGTGCCACTGGTAGATGAGTTACAATGGCGTGCTGCCTTGAAACTTGTGAGGGGGCAAAAAACAAAAGGAAGTAGAGAAACCGAAGTGAGTGTGGGGAGGAGCCATGGACCATGCTAGTCATGTATCATGATCGTATGTAGGTAAATGAGAACAGAACGTGTCATCTCGTGAAGGAACTGTGAACCAGAGCATCATATTAGCAGCGAGTGTGTGCGATCGTATGAGTGAGTGGTATGAGTTGTGACTGGTTGCTTGTGGCAGGTGTCTCGAGGGGGAGGCCGAGCTTTGGAAGCTTGTGATGTGTGTAAAAGAAAAACATATCATCTTGAGCAATAGATTAGAATTGCTGGGATTCTAATCGGCTGACGTGGAGTGTGTATGTTTAAGAAGAGTCAGAAAGGTAAGAACAAGAGAGGAGAGATGGAGCACATAAACATAGATGAGAAAAAGGTGAAGAAGAATAACAAAGGAACAACGGGCACAGTGAAGAAGCTGTTTTGCGTTCTGAAGTGTCAAACACTGTTGAGTGGAAATTTCAAAAACTAAAAAGAATGCGTGGCAACCGAGGTGAGCCAGGAGGAGTTTTAGAGAAGTGAAACAAAGTATCATGGGAAACATGATTCACAAAAAGCTTACTTCTTTTCTTAATGATACGCACTTAAATCTCCTTGAAACATGGGAACAATGGATAACATATAACCTGCAATAAAAAGGACTCCTCTGCCCCCCCCAGCACCAAAAGGACATTTGTGTACCAGATCTGTCTATTCCACTAAGGGACTATTTTCATAGACCAGTCTTTATATCTTATGTATAGTTGGTTGAAATATTCTTGAGTAGCTGTGTTTAAAGTGGGGCTATGGTGTCAGGGGAAAGAATGGAGTAGTCTGATGCCGCGTACACACGATCGAACTTTCTGGCATACTTGGTCCAGCAGACTTTCCGACGGACTTTGTCCACCAGGTGCGCCAGACTTAAAAATGGACGGACTTACCCACACACAACTGGACTTTCCAGCGGGCTAGGTCCGCCCGTCTTTCCGACGGACTTTCGCCGGAGTTACGGCGGACTTTCAGAATGAACGGACAAGTCCATTCATTTTGAACCTCACTCAGGTACGACGGGACTAGAAAAGGAAGTGAATCTTACCGCTTTTATCGGCGAGATTGACAACTTGCGAGCCCCGTCGCGGGTCATACCAGGCCCTTAGGTCTGGTATGGATTATAAAGGGAAGCCCCTACGCCGAAAAAACGGCGTGGGGTCCCCCCTAAAATCCATACCTGACCCTGATCCGAGCACGCAGCCCGGCCGGTCAGGAAAGGGGGTGGGGACGAGCGAGCGCCCCCCCTCCTGAACCGTACCAGGCCGCATGCCCTCAACATCTGGGGTGGGTGCTTGTCCCCATGTTGATGAGGACAAGGGCCTCTTCCCGACAACCCTGGCCATTGGTTGTCGGGGTCTGCAGGTGGGAGGCTTATCGGCATCCGGGAGACCCCTATAATAAGAGGGCCCCCAGATCTCGTCCCCCCACCCTATCTGAATGAGTATGGGGTACATGGTTTTTTTGTCCCTCATTCGTTCTCAGGCCCATGGCCACAAGAGATACTTTTAGTCCCCAGGTTAAGCCAGACATTCTCCTTATTTGAGCTTACCCCATCATTGCAGCAGATCAGGTCTGGGGCCACCCCTGGGTAGGGCAGATCATGGTCTTCTCCACAGACAAACTGTCCACGGCTGAAATTACCAACTGGGCAAGTCCAAGTCCCTGTCTATCATGTCCTTCCTATGCAGGCTGGTGCAGATATCTCTTCACTACAAATTCAATGTGCACTGTATCTACATTCCCGGGCAAAAAGAGAAAATCTGACAGAAAGTAGTAAAAGAGGGTGTACCACATCCCATAACTCTGAAAGAAACCAAAAATTTCCCCTATAGCGGGATTTTGAAGGCACTACAATGAATGACACGGTATGGATAAAAATGTGCTTTTATTACAAAAATAGAAAAAAGAGACAAAATATATACAAATCAAATACAAAAAATATGTACAATTGGATACATCAAGAGCAAAGTACATGTGGCTGTAGATACAGATTGCATGACAATGGAAAAAGGACCAAAGGTTGAGATATACTAAGTCTCACTGAACCGACGCGTTTCAGAGAATCCTTCATCAGGGTTCACCGAGTGAGAGTTACCATCTAAGGGGTTACAAAGTCAAAAAAAGTAATTAACATCACACACAAATTAGATGACAATCCCCCCACACCCAGTGAAGGTCTGTAAGACAACCATACTCACTTCCAAAGTACAAATGCTATAAAAGTATCCATGGCATAAAATCATCTTCACAAAAGTCTCCCAGGCCGTGTGCACTTAGAGGTCACCCAATGGATAGCTATCCACCATGATATTGCAGAAAACTGGTGAATCAGGGAAAATCCCAATTTGTGCTGAAAGACGCTGCACCTAAATAATTGGCGCGGCGTTTGTGCGCAGGCTGGGGTCCAAATGTCTCCGGACCTAAAAAACAAAAACACAGCCCTATGAAAAATAGTGATACAAAGATAGAGATAAACAGTAGTAGCTATTAGGATCCATAGTATCAGATCCCGGGGTCTTTTTCTATTTTTGTAATAAAAGCACATTTTTATCCATACCGTATCATTCATGGTAGTGACTTCAAAATCCTGCTATAGGATAACCAATTTTTGGTTTCTTGCATTCCCAGGCAAGTGCAATCTCACAGTGGACGCACTGTCCTGCCTTAATTTCCTGTTGTTTCCTACAGGAACCCAGAGCCAAACCAACCCCTTCTCCTATCCCACCTTGATCGCAGTTGATGATGGCTGGAAGGACCACCTTCAAAATGCAACCCTACTCAAAAACCGATTACTGTCTCACAACACACTGAAGGCCTACCATGCTGCCTGGAACACCTATCGCATGTTTCTAGCAACATGCCCTGGGTCAGGGACAGGCGACATCAAGCACGTCCTGGCATTTGTGTTATACTGCCACACACGACTTAGCCTGTCCCACAACACTGTCTGACTGTACCTAGCTGGCATCCAGCATTTCCTCTCCCTAGAAAGCCCTTGGAAACCCTTGTTGTTTGCGACCCATGTGGTCAAAGTCTTGCTGCATGACATCCAGAAACATCAGCCCATAGCCAGTAGCAAACGCTTGTCCATATCAAGTTCCACATTCCAGGACATGTCAGCCATCCTGTCATGGTCCCATTTTAGTATGTTGCCCAGCCTGGTCATTGAAGCAGCTATCTACCTGGCCTTTTCCAGCTTCCTCCGGCCCAGGGAGTTCACTTACAGTGGCCCCGGTTGCCAGGTGCTATGCAGGTGACATCTAGCCTGCCTTCAAGACCATTTTGTCCTACATCTGGCAGTGTCCAAAACTTATCAGTCCGGCATCGGGGTCGACATCAAATTCTTCCAGACCCACAATGAATAGTGTCCAGTAGCAGTTTTTTGCCTTTTCCTTCTAGCCCAATAACAGCTAGCCAGTTCATCAGACATGTTAATCTAGGCCTCAACTTTAACCAGTTTTCTGGGCACTCCTTCTGGATCGGACCGGCCTCAGCTGACTCCCAGCATGGGGTGCTGGGTCATGTCATCAGAATATTAGGCAGATGGAAATCTTCCTGCTTTACCCCGTACATTCTGAATCCCCAGGTTGAGATGTCGCAATCCTTCACCAAGCTTGCCCAATAAATTTCATGTATACCAATAAAACAGCTTTCCCTATACTGGTATTTTTGCCCCCTTTTTGGTGTACCAACCAGCTGACCAGGACACACCTCAGGTCTATGTTATGTTGTGAGTCTTGAGGAGTTTTTATGTGGTTTCATGTCAATCTCGGTTGGAGGGCTCCGACCATAACTTAGAAGGCAACTATGGTGGCCTGAATTTATGGGTGGGGCCTGGGGGGAGGGTAAGCAGCCCACTCATCTGTGCTCCTTGTCGGTTGCGTGATACCCTCCTTCCCATCCCTTCTATACAGGGCACTTCCTTCACATTCCTCTTCTACAATCAACCATTACTTATCTTGGGTATGGCCCCTTTTTGGCATACTGACCAGCTGATCATGGTACACCTCAGGTTTATGCAAACTTGTGAGTCTTGTGGCATCTTTATATGGTTTCACGTCTATCTCAGTTGGAGGACTCCGGCCATAAATATTCTATGTCTTTGTTCAACCACTGGAGAAAAGCTAAAGGATCTTTGTGCACAGAAGGGAACAAAGGATTATTAAGTATACCTGCTAGTGGAATATGTGGAAATATTAATCTGCTGGAATATTTGGTAGAGTCCCACTGTTTTAGGGACAATTGCAGAGTAAGGTCATCAATAGGAGGGTGAAGTTTTGGGGGGACCAGATTAGGTTATAGATTGGTATAGGAGAGCAGTTCAAAATGTTGAGATGAGTCCAAATTGGTATCTCAGAAGTAGCGTGAAGAACTGCTATTTAAACAGCCCTGTAGTATTTAGAATTGATGGGTGCATTGACTTATTCACCCCTACTGGACATTCACTTTCCTTCCTGTGATGTAAAGATATATTAACAAAAAATATATATTTTTACAGAAGAATATCTTGAAAATTAATAAATATCTTTCTAAACTACTGAAAGTGTACTGAATATGGAAAGGAGAATAAACCAACTTTATTAGATCAGTTACACTGATATAGATGTTATATTTTCAGACTGATGTTACTATTATTCTGTTCTTTGTTCTGTAGTATAAATCGGTGTCAGTCGATGTGTATAAAGCTCTGGTGATTGTGTCTCTTCCTGAGCAGAGCTGCCGGTGACTGAGAGGATCTGCCGTGTGACATGAAATGTTCTATTGTGTTCTGTGTCTGTTTACTGCTGCTACTCTTCATTCCTATCACATCCTATGGAGTGATATTGACCTGGGGATCAACACATCGTTGTAGACTTAATATGATAATGCCATTGTTTGAGTATGAATATTACAAGGAGGGAGATATTATTATCGGAGGATTGGTCTCTTCTCACGTGAAAAGCAAATTTGATACAACTTTAAAGGGAGGGTTTGGTTGGCCTAATTCACCTGTAAGCTTTTCCGTTTGTGACATGTAAGTCTCTTTTTATCATCTTTGCTCTCTCTGTATGACTCAACAAAGAGCAATGTAATTCTTTATTTTCACTGTAATATTTTTTGAAAATGTACAAATGTTTCTACTGTTACTACTAATGTGCTATATATTTTCTCATTGTTAAATTACAGTCTGTGTTTCACCAATATACAATGAGTACATGGGGCTTTCATAACATTTGTCTTCAGGCCATGCTGGGATTTCAGACAAATAGTCATGTCAGTACCTGCAAACTGAAAATCCATATAGTTCTTTTTCTGCCAGGAGAGACGGAGGGAGGTGTGCTGTCATTTAATAGTTGTGTGTGTGATCTTCTACTATTCATGGCTGTTCACAATAATGACTATCATAGCATAGCAAAAGTTCAGCCTGGTGAAAACTTATGGGTACTGTATATGTAGACAATATGACATTCAACAAATATTAAATGCAGGTAAATATTCACTTCAGCTAAATGTGTTTTACATTGCCTTGAAAAAGTATTCATACCCCTTGACATTTTCCACATTTTGTCATGTTACAACCAGAAACATAAATGTATTTTATTGGAATTTTATGTGATAGACCAACACAAAGTGGCACATAATTGTGAAGTGGAAAGTAAATGATAAATGATTTTCATTTTTTTTTACAAATAAATACAGTATTTGAAAAGTGTGGCGTGCATTTGTATTCAGCCCCCCTGAGTCAATACTTTGTAGGACCACCTTTCACTGCAATTACAGCTGCAAGTCTTTTTGGGGATGTCAGCTTTTCACATCCAGAGAGTGACATTTTTGCCCATTCTTCTTTGCAAAGTAGCTCAAGCTCTGTCAGATTGAATGGAGAGCATCTGTGAACAGCAATTTTCAAGTCTTGCCACAGATTCTCAATTGGATTTAGGTCTGGACTGTGACTGGGCCATTCTAACACATGAGTATGCTTTGATCTAAACCATTCCATTGTAGCTCTGGCTGTATGTTAAGTTATTGTATGTTTGTTGTTGTGCTGGAAGGTGAACCTCCACCCCAGTTAAGTCTTTTGCAGACTATAACACATTTTCTTCTAAGATTGTCCTGTCTTTGGCTCCATCCATCTTCCCATCAACTCTGACCAGCTTCCCTGTCCCTGCTGAAGAAAAGCATTGCCACAACATGATGCTGCCACCACCATGTTTCTTGGTGGGGATGGTATGTTCTAGGTGATGTGCAGTGTTAGTTTTCCACCACACATAGCATTTTGCTTTTAGGCCAAAAAGTTCTCTCATCTCATTTGGTCTCATCTGACCAAAGTATTTTCTTCCACATGTTTGCTGTGTCCACCACATGGCTTCTTGTAAACTGCAAACAGGACTTCTAATGGTTTTCTTTCAGCAATGGCTTTCTTCTTGCCACTCTCCCATAACGGCAGATTTGTGGAGTGTACGACTAATAGTTGTCTGTGAACAGATTCTCCCACTTGAGCTGTGGATCTCTGCAGCTCCTCCAGAGTTACCATGGGCCTCTAGGCTGCTTCTCTGATTGATGTTCTCCTTGCCCAGCCTGTCAGTTTAGGTGGACGGCCATGTCTTGGTAGGTTTGCATTTGTGCCATACTCCATTTTCAGACGATGGATTAAACAGTGCTCTGTGAGATTTTCAAAGCTTGTGACATTTTTTTAATAACCTAACCCTGCTTTAACCACTTCAGCTCCGGAAGGATTTGCCCCTTAACCACTTACGGACTGCATTGGTGCTTTGAAGAGGATTATTGTTGTTATGGCAGCAGCTAGCTACCATAAGCCCTGTATCCTCTTGTTCGGTCGGCGGTCAAGATAAAAGTAGTCACTGCAGAGGATTCGCTGCAAGATCACTTTTATCGGCAGCGGGAGAGGGCCCCCCTCCCGCCACGCTCCGGTGCCCTCCGCCGCCTACCGGAGCTGTCGGTAGCAGCGGGGGCGATCGGTTCCTTCTCTTGGCTAGACATGGATAAGAGTGAGGGAAAGATGGCCCCTACCCATCTCCATATCATTGCAGGGCGGAAGTGATGTCAAAACGTCACTTCCGCCCATAGCTCTTAAAGAGCCATTTTTTTTTTCATGTTAGTGTTAATATGAGATCTGAGGTCTTTTTGACCCCAGATCTCATATTTATGAGGTCCTGTCGTGCTTTTTTTCTATTACAAGGGCTGTTTACATTCCTTGCAATAGGAATAAAAGTGGAAGCATTTTCTTTCTTAACCACTTCAGCCCCAGAAGATTTTACCCCCTTCCTGACCAGAGCACTTTTTGCGATTCGGCACTGTGTCGTTTAACTGACAATTGCGCGGTCGTGCGACATGGCTCCAAAACAAAATTGACGTCCTTTTTTTCCCACAAATAGAGCTTTCTTTTGGTGGTATTTGATCACCTCTGCAATTTTTATTTTTTGCACCATAAACAAAATAAGAGCGACAATTTTGAAAAAAAGCGCATTATTTTTTACATTTTGTTATAATAATTATCCCCCAAAAATATATAAAAAAACATTTTTTTCCTCAGTTTAGGCTGATCCGTATTCTTCTACATATTTTTGGTAAAAAAAAATCGCAATAAATGTTTATTGATTTGTTTGCGCAAAAGTTATAGCGTTTACAAAATAGGGGATAGTTTTATGGCATTTTTATTAATAATTTTTTTTTTTTACTAGTAATGGCAGTGATCAGCGATTTTCATTGTGACTGCGATGTTATGGCAGACATGTCGGACATTTTTGACACATTTTTGGGACCATTGTCATTTATACAGCAATCAGTGCTATAAAAATGCATTGATTCCTGTATAAATGACACTGGCAGTGAAGGGGTTAACCACTAGGGGGCGGGGAGGGGTTAAGTGTGTCCTAGGGGAGTGATTTCTAACTGTCAGGGGGATGGGCTGGTGTGTGACGTCACTGATCTCTGCTCCGATGACAGGGAGCAGAGATCGAGTGACACTCTTTACACACTTTACAACGGCATCTCCCCATTCATTATCTCTGTGAGGCGATCGCGGGTATGCCTGCGGCGATCGAGTCCACGGAACCCGCGACTCGACTCAAGGAGATCGCGGCAGGTGCACACGCGCGCACATGGCGGTAAATTCAAAGTAAGGTACGGGTACGTTACTTTGCGCAGCCATGCCATTCTGGCGATGTAAATGTACAGGAGCCGGTCGGGAACCAGTTAAAGAACAGTGTAAAAATAAAAAATAAAAAGTAAAATAATTAAGAATTTTTTTTTGTAACCCCGCCGAGCTCACGTGCAGAAGCAAACGCTTTAATGAGTAGCATCCGCATATGAAAACGGTGCTTAAATCACACATGTGAGGTATTGCCGATATTGGTAGAGCGACAGCAATAATTCTAGCCCTAGAAGCCCTCTGTAACTCAAAACATGCAACCTGTAGAATTTCTTAAACGTCGCCTATGGAGATTTTTAAGGGTAAAAGTTTGTTGCCATTCCACGAGCGGACTCAATTTTAAAGCGTGATATGTTGGCTACCAATTTACTTGCAGTAACATTATCTTTCACAATATAAAAAAATTGGGCTAACTTTACTGTTGTCTTATTTTTTAATTCAAAAAAGTGAATTTTTTTTCCAAAACAAATGAAGTGAAGCGCAAGTACGGGCAGAAAGTATTGCAATGACCGACATTTTATTCTCTAGGGTGTTAGAAAAAAAGAACATATTGTGTGGGGGTTCTAAGTAATTTTCTAGCAAAAAAAATGTTTTTAACTTGTAAACAACAAATCTCAGAAAGAGGCTCAGTCCTTAAGTGGTTAATGACCAGGCCATTTTTTGCGATACGGCACTGCAATACTTTAACTGACGCTGTACCCAGACAAGATTGATGTCCTTTTTTTACCCACAAATAGAGCTTTCTTTTTGTGGTACCTCTGCGGTTTTTATTTTTTGCCCTATAAACAAAAAAAGCTGACAATTTTGAAAAAAAAACAATTTGTTTTACTTTCTGCTATAATACATGTAACACTGAGAAGAAGCATCCATGGAGGGGGAGCTGTTGCAGCTTTTTTTTTTTCTTTTTTCGGCTCAATGGGCGACGTGAGATGGATCTATATCATGTCTTTTTTTACTATTTTTGACTCTTTTTTTTGTGAATTGGTCGGGGTACAATGTACCCGTTACCAAGTCACAAAGGGGGGAGGCCGGGATCTGGGGGACCCCTTGTTAAAGGTGGCTTCCAGACTCCAATAAGCCACCCACCCACAGACCCCCACAAGCACTGGCAAGGATTGTGGGGATGAGGCCCTTGTCCCCATCAAAATGGGGACAAAGTGCTTTGGGGACCCCTCATGTTCAGGGCATGTGGCTGGGTACGGTGCTCACTTGTCCCCTCTTCCTGTGGCCGTTTTTAAAACTTATATTTGCAGGACCTAGGTCTCCAAACACTTTTAATGGCAATAACTTGCATATAAGCCTTTAAAATGAGAACTTTTGATTTTTCATGTTCGTGTCCCATAGATTTTGCGTGTTCATCCAAATTTTTTGCGCATGTACTGGTGCGAACCAAACCGGGGGGGGTGGGGGAGGATTGGGGGTGTTCCGCTCATTCTTAGTTTTTACTGGTAATGGCTATAAAATTCACTGATCAATGTAAAAATGACACTGGCTGGGAAGGGGTTAACACTAGGGGGCGATCAAGAGGTTAAGTGTGTTCCCTCAGCGTGTTATAACTGTAGGGGATGAGGTGTCAGGAACATGACAGAGATCACTGTTCCCGATCACTGGGAACAGAAGATCTCTGTCATGACACTCGGCAGATAGGCAGAACTGGGAAATATAATATAATATATGTATTTATTTATTTATTTATTTATTTATTTATTTATTTTTTTTATTTATTTAATATAAGCGGGCCAATAGACAAGATAGAAACTCCTTGATACATGGATCAAAATAAAAGGTAGAGAATAATAACGTAAGATTAACTACTGTACACGTTATTCTGGGCAGCACAGTCAAGTTCGGAAAATATTAAGTAAACTCTGGTACCTTCTGAGGGCAGATGAAAAAGTTGCCAAACATATAAAATAATACCCAGAAATCACATTTAAGAGATCTGAATCCCTAAGAGATAAATTGGTCCACAGTCACCAAGTACACTCTAGGAAGAAAGGACTTCCCAAAATTGGTGGTACTGCCAAATGTGGCAAATGCAACTTCTGTCAGTATATTTGGGAGGCACAGGAAATTTTTTTGCCCAATGGCAGGTTGTATGGACCTAATTTCTTTGTTATTTGCCAATCAGTAGGCACTATGTACTATATGGAATGCCAATGTGGTATGTTTTACGTTGAAAAGACCAAGAGACCTTTTTTCCACAGAATTAGCGATCATGTGGGATTGGTAAATGCAAGGAAATTTGAGAGTCCCATAAGTTGTCACATGGGGCTTTACCACCAATTTGATGCTACTAAGATGAGTTTTTTTTTCCTTGGAATACATCCCCCTAAACGAGAGAGGGGGTGATGTAGAAAAGTTGATTCTACAACGAGAAACAAAATGGATTTTTTTTTTAATACATGTTTTTATTGGAGATTAGTTTCATATACAATGTGTGTCGATTACATTAAGTGTGGAAACTGAAGACTCATAACATAGTCCAAAGTCCATATAAACAATATGGTAGCATGACAGTTCTTGACATTGTTATACCAAATAGAAATATAATATTCTGTAACATTAAATTTACTAAAAGAGTAATGTTTACATGAGGTGGACCCCAGGTAGGAGAGGTCCTTAAGCCTAAATAAACATTCTCCAGAGTCTCTCTGCAAATTATTGACACTCATAACTCAAGTTATGTTATATGCATGAGATTTTGTAATTCGTAAATAATAAAAGCAAAAAGAACAAAAACAAGTGAACATTCATCCACTAACATGTGGAACAAGGAGGGTTACGGGAGACCGATCTGGAACCAGTAGTAAATAGTGCCACTAGGTTAAGGGGTCAATATTAATTTGCTTTATGAGGGTGCTGTATGCTCAAGGAACCCATGATTTCCATTTCAGATCATAAATATGCATAGTGTCTGTGATTGTATGGGAGATTTTATCCATAAGTTGGATGGCAGACATTCGTCTAAGGACCTGATCCCACGGGACCCCAGGAGTGCGCCAAAACAGGGCTATGCACCAGTGGACCGCACTAAATAATGTGTGGGAAAGTTTTTGATCGTGGGGTGAGGCCCCAGGGATATCTGCGAAAAGTAAGCCCATCTTGTGAGTTATAGTGATCGGTATCCCTGTGATCTCTGCCAAAGGTCCCTCAAAGCTATACAACAACAAAAAATGTGTAGATGGGTCCCCGGCTTGGGGCATCCTCTAAAGCAGTTCTCAGAAACAGCGGGGAATAATTTATGTAATTTTGCGGGGGTGTAACACCATCTCGTGTTTAGCTTCATCACTGTTTCTTTAACTGTTACAGACTATGTACATTTGTGTATATTATTTATCCACTCCTCAGGGGACACCACCTGTCCAGTTTCAACTTCCCAACTAACCATGGCAGAGGATTTATCCGGGAGGCCAATGCCACCCAGACATATAATAATGAGATTGTCCCCTTGCCTCTTGATGTGGGGCCACAGAGACCCTCAAATGTGTTAGTAGGGTTAGTATCTGACCTAGGGAAGTGTGAGTTGTAAAAGTGTCTGATCTGAAGATATTTGTAAAACTCTGACCTGGGCAGGGAGTGAGAGGACTGCAAGGATAAAAAGGATTGAAGCGCCCCATCCTTCTGGAGAGAGCTAAGAGTGACTAAGTCACAAGAGATCCATAGGTCAAATGTATTAGGGTTAGGAAATGCTGCAACAAATGCTGGGTTACCAATAAATGAGGCCCATCTGGGGTAGGGAGGGAGTAGGGAGACTTTTTTTGTATAGGGACCACAGGTGTAAGGATTGACCCACCACTGAGTTAAGGAGGGAGACATCCCTGGGGCGAATTGTAGTGGCCCATAACAGTCCAGGTAAAGAGTAAGGGGCTATGGAGGACCATTCAAAACTGACCCAGGGGATTCCGCGTGGAGAGATATGCCATTGTGCCATCTGCAGGAGTCTGGCAGAAAGGTAATAGTGCCAAAGTTTAGGTAGGCCCAAACCACCTCAGGCACGAGGTCTGTATATCATCTGCTTACCTAATCTGGGTTTTTTATTGAGCCATACAAATTTGTTTATATCTCTTTTGGATGAATTCAATCACTGGGGGGATTTTCTCCATAAGGGGCAATGGAGGACCATTCAAAACCATTCAAAAGCACTCCAAGGGTTAAAGAAAAACAGTCTGCAACGTGTAGAACATTATGTGGAGAAATAAATGAATTTATTTAAAGTAGCAGCTGCTGAAATACCGTTCTGTTCACTCACAATAAAAATAAAACAATGTAGCAGGTTTACATAGATACTAGCCGTCCTCTCAGCAAACAGGGGCTATGTTGAATCACACTCTGGTTCGTTCTCCCAATCGGAGGAAGGGGGAGAAGAAAAGCAGAACAGTCAATGGACCCTCACATTAGGTTGTGATCCCAGGAGACAGCTACTCACCAGCATGTGGAGAGACCTCCGGCGTGTGGAACAATGGATATGACAGCCATATGCAGTGGGGAGGATAGGAAGGAGCTCCTTCTCACATGAGGCAGTGACGTCAGACCAGCTGAAGCCCTGACTCAGGAAGGGGATAGTCCAGCCTTGATAAAATGTATCAGCTGTTAGATTGCTCATAGAAATGTAAATTCGTTTTTGAATCCGAATTTCGGGTATTTTCGTAATCGTTTTAACAAACGATAACGAACGTGCAGAATCCGAAAACCGAAAGATCCGACATAAACAAATGCTTTATTTTCATTTTCCATTGCGACAACAGTTCGATATAGATAGGAGATTCGACATGACGCTGACAATAGCGATCTGTGTCCATCGAACCTGTGGTCGAATGAGCCTAACCTTAGCTCTATTAGTCCAAGATTATTCGACATAGAGAGAAAAGATTCAACATGAAGATTCGATGAAGCAGTCGCCGCGAGCGGACATTTATGGTCAAATGCTCCGCCCATAGGCTATAGAAGAATTCTAATGTAGGTTGACTAGTAATAATAATTAATAAATATAATTATTACTAGAGTCATACAACATTAGAATTCTACTATAGCTTGTAGGCGGAACAGTCGACCGGAAATGTACGATTGGGGCGTCATACAGTTTAGCTGCTCCGTCGAATCTTCTTTGAACATTCGACAGACACCATAAGCCTTCAATGACAGATTCGACCTTAATTATTTCGGATTTTCTGACGAATGCATTTTTTAATGAAACAAAATAGATTAAAACGAATTTCGGGAGTAACTAAATAAATTTATTTTTCGGATGAAAACGAAATTCCGAAACAAAATATTTCAGTGTGCACATGTCTAATCGCTCATACACCAGCGGTGCAATCCTGTGCTGTTAACAATGCTGATGTAACAACAGATGATCTCTCTGACACATGCAACGTGTTAACTGCTGCGAGTGGTGTAGACCAATGCTTCTCCAGCTGATAGGCCTCTCACACATGCGGTATCAAACATTGTGTTAACTGCTGCTGTGGAAGTATAATATACAAAGCTGAGAAGTCCAAAAGGACAGGCAGGGAAGGTTGTAAAAAAGCTGTTAAACTGCCAATGTTTGCCGGAGGATGAGAATCCCAATAAATGATGATAAATGGGGCTTGGTGGCTAGTCCAAAGAGCTGTATTAATGTTGCCTTGATGACGCGTTTCGCTCTCCAGCGCTTTGTCATAGTTCAGTGAAGGAAGTGTCTAGATAAGATGAGCCTGCTAAATTTATTACTACAGCCATCTGACAAATTCTTAAGTTTGCAGAAAATTTCTGTGATGCTTTATGTGTTTCTTCAGATTGCACGGTCCCTTTGAGGCCTACTACAAGTATATGAAATGTACGTTTTAGGAGTGAAATAATTATCAGCCTATGAATTCCTTGACTTCTTATCATAACAGGGTAGGTCTAAGTTGGACTATTTTATGGTCAAATGATTGGCTTAATAGATGACAAGTGTGATGTATTAGCTCAATCAACCATCTGCCTTTTCCAGGTGTGAATTAAGGGCTATTTTCTCCCCCCCTCTCTTTATGACACACTGATATCTCATTGGACATCCTGGCCTGGCAGGCCCTGAGGGTCCTTTGGAACCTTGATCACGTTTGGGGTGAGAGTGCATCCATCAGACGATCTATATATTATTGTAATCATGTAAATAAATAAATTGTAAATTTAACAGACCCCCTGGGCTCTCTCTGTATGTACTAGTGTCTTTTCCTTCTCTTTTTTCTTTTCTTTTTCCCTTTCTTTGTATTTATTAAAATTATTGTTTATTTTCTTAGCGACATTTTATAAAGGTCCTACAAAAGCTCCAGAAGAAGCCATGATTATGGTGAAACATGTAGAGGCAACCAACTTTTGTACTGTGACCGCATGATTATTCATGTTCTGGGTTTAAACTTTATTGATTTGTTAGCTATGTATGTTTAACCACTTGCCGCCTGCCGTAGCAGAATGATGGCCGAGAAGTGGTTCTGTTATCCTGACTGGGCGTCATATGACGTTCAGCAGGATAACTTGCCGGCACGCACACGTGGGGGCACGCATCGCGGCAACCGCAAGTGTCTCATCTCGCATCTCCGATCGTGATAATCTGTCAGAGGCTTCTTACCACGTGATCAGCTGTGACCAATCACAGTTGATTATTGCGTGAACCAGGAAGTGCTGGTAAATGGCATTTCTCAGGTTCGCGCTGACAGGGAGAGCCGATCGGTGGCTTTCCCTGTCAGAGGTGGGGTCTGTGCTGATAATCAGCACATTGATTATCAGCACAGCCCCCTCAGATGTGCCACAACACCTTTTAAAATGAGCCCATAAGCTGCTAGTCAGTGCCCCATAAAAACACAGCTCACAGTGCCCATCAAAGTGCCAATCAGTGCCCATATCAGTGCTAATCAGTGCCCATCACAGTGCCAGTCAGTGGCCATCTCAGTGCCCAGCAGTAAAACCTGTCAGTACCTCAACATCAGTGCTGCCCATCAATGCCACCAGTCAGTGCCAATCAGTACCGCCTATCTGCCAATCAGTGCCGCCTGTCAGTGCCCATCACAGCCACCTATCAGTGCCCATCACAGCCGCCTGTCAGTGCCCATCACAGCTGCCAGTCAGTGCCCATCAGTGCCACCAGTCAGTGCCCATCAGTGCCGCCTATCAGTGCCCATCAGTGCTGCATATCAGTGCCGCCTATTGGTGCCCATCAGTGCTGCATATCAGTGCCGCCTATCAGTGCCCATCAATTCTACATATCAGTGCATCCTCATCAGTGCCCATGAGTGCCGCCTCATCAGTGCCACTTCATCAGTGCCACTTCATCAGTGCCCGTCAGTGAAGGAGAAAACAAAATTTTATAATGGAAACGAAGAAAAACTTTTTTTTTTTAAATGTTGTTCTTTTTTAGTTTGTTTAGCAAAAAATAAAAACCGCAGAGTTGATCAAATACCACCAAAAGAAAGTTCTATTTGTGGGAACAAAATGATAAAAAATGTTTTTGAGAACAGCAGTGTAGCATGACCGTCGCGCAATTGTCATTCAAAGTGCAACAGAGCTGAAAACTGAAAATTGTCCTGGGTGGGAAGGGGCGAAAGTGCCTGGTATTAAAGTGGTTAAATAAAACCATGAAATTTGTACTGTCAATGTGTTTGATTTTTTGCACCTCAAAACTCCCAATTTTGTTTCTTGTTATTTCTCTGATTATATTTAGGGGAGGTGGTGCCTGTAGAGATCTCTCCAGTCTCTGGCATTAAATTGAATACTTTTTCTGCCCCAGTATATCTGCGTGAGCAGGTTGGCAAGTGGTTAAACTTCTCCACAGCTTTATCCCTGACCTGTCTGGTGTGTTCCTTGGGCTTCACTATGCTGTTTGTTCACTAAGGTTCTCTAACAACCCTACTGAGGGCTTCAGAGAACAGCTGTATTCATAGTGAGATTACATCACACACAGGTGGACTCTATTTACTAATTATGTGGCTTCTGAAGCAATTGGTTCCACCGAATTTTAGTTAGGGGTATCAGAATAAAGGGGGGCTGAATACAAATGCACGTGAAACTTTTCAGATATTTATTTGTAAAAAATCTTGAAAAAACATTTATCATTTTTCTTCCACTTCAAAATTATGTGCCACTTTGTGTTAGTCTATCACATAAAATCCCAATAAAATACATTTAGGTTGTTGGTTGTAACATGACAAATTGTGGAAAATGTCAAGGGGTATGAATACTTTTTCAAGGCACTGTAAATGGCGTTGACTGATTTATTAACAGCGAACATTTGTGAAAGTCATACTGCTTTATAAATATGGCTCTTAAGGTTTCCTCATGCTTACCATTTGCTGTCACTAGGGATGAGCTAAGGGTTCAGTTCAAATCTAGGTTTGGGCCGAACTTTTGCCTGGTTAGCCCCCTCTTCTACTGGAGCCAAGCATCACAAATAGAAGTTATATTTCTACAGCTTCTATATAGGACAGCTTCAAGCTGTGAATGGTTCCTAAAGAAGCAGAGGGTGCTGGCACCTGCCACTTCCCTAGGAATGGTTGACATTACCAGGACATTGTCTTACATGCCCATGCCATGACCATATTTGTTGAATGATGTAACCACTATCCCCGTTCTTTCACCTACAGTATACAGCTGATGAAAGCTCAGGGAGCTGTTATTTAGTGAAGAGTAGGGATGAGCCAAACACCCCCCGGTTCGGTTCGCACCAAAACCTGCGAACGGAGCGAAAATTCGCACAAACGTTAGAACCCCATTGACGTCTATGGGACTCGAACATTCAAAATCAAAAGTGCTAATTTTAAAGGCTAATTTGCATGCTATTGTCCTAAAAAGGGTTTGGGGACCCGGGTCCTGCCCCAGGGGACATATATCAATGCAAAAAAAAGTTTTAAAAAACGGCTGTTTTTTCAGGAGCAGTGATTTTAATGATGCTTAAAGTAAAAAACAAAAAGTGAAATATTCCTTTAAATATCATACCTGGGGGGTGTCTATAGTACGCCTGTAAAGTGACGTGTGTTTCCCGTGCTTAAAGGAATAAAAGTCATATAAAACTGCTTTAATGTTTGTCGGGTCCTGGCAATATGGATGAAAATCAGAGACAAACGGCATGGGAACCCCCAGTCCATTACCAGGACCTTTGGGTCTTGTATGGATATTAAGGGGAACCCCGCACCAAATTAAAAAAAGGAAAGGTGTGGGGCACCAAGGCCCTATATACTCTGAACAGCAGTATACAGATGGTGCAAACAAGACAGCGACTGTAGGTTTGTTGTTAAGTAGATTATGTTTGTAATTTTGAACTGGTAAATTTTTATTGTGTTTAGCTCCAACCAAAAATCTATTTTAAGCTTTTTGGAAAACATAGGGAAGGGTTATCACCCCTGTGACATTTGTTTTGCTGTCTGTGCTCCTCTTCAGAAGATTTCACCTCACTTTCTGTCCCAATGACAAATGTTTTTTGAAAATTTGGGGTTTTTAGTGAAACAAGGATTGGTGATAAAGCATCATTGGAAAGGAGAAATGTTTTTCCCATATTAACTCTTAGAGGAGAGAATTTCCCTTCCTAGGGGTAGATTTCATCTCACTTCCTGTTGTCTCCTTCCGTTTGCAAGTAGGAGTCATTTGTAAGTTGGATGTTTGAAAGTAGGGGCCTGCCCTATATACTCTGCAGAAATTTGGGCCTTAGGTGTTGGTGTTGCCACAACACTGTAAGCCGTCACAGGGCCCTGCTGTGAAATATTAGATCAAGAATTGTAATTACATGTCCCTGTTGAACTGGGGCAGAAAAATTGGGCCTTAGGCACTGGTGCTGGTGCCACAACACTGCAACCCCTCACAGATACTCTAGTTGGAGCGCAGGAACAAGCCCTGCTCCAAAGTATTGCATCAAAAATTGTAATTACACGCCCCTGTTAAACAGGGGCTGAAAAATTGGGCCTTAGGCACTGGTACTGATGAAAAAACGCTGCAAACAGGGCACATGGGTCAGCTGTCCCTTTCGGAGGGCGGAGAGGAGGTTGGTGCCATTGTCGCAAACCACCATTCCTGCCTTAAGTTGGCGTGGCGTCAACCACCTCTGAACCTGCCCCTGCAGAGCTGACATAATCTCTGCCCCAGTGTGGCTCCTGTCCCCCAAGCACACCAGCTCAAGCACTGCATGGCATCTTTTGGCCTGCAAACTTGCGCAGACCCTTGAATGCCTACAGAGCACCGCTGGTTCAGAGGACAAAGCACAGGAAGAGGCCATGGAGGAAAAAGAAGAGGAGGGGGTGGAGGAGAGAGGTGTGTCAGAATCATCAGTAAAGGCATTTTGGAGGCGTGGTGGTGGAACAACCTCCAACACTACTGTACCTTGTCCTGCATCCTTCCCAGCTGCCAGCAGAGTCACCGAATGTGCCGTGAAACTTAGGTAACATCCCTGTCCATGCCTGCTGGACCATGAGTTAGCGGTAATATGCACCTTACCGTTGACCGCCCTGTCCAGCGAGGCCAAGACATTGCCTTCCACATGCCGGTAGAGAGCCGGAATCGCCTTCCATGAGAAAAAGTGGCGTTTGGGAACCTGCCACTGAGGAACCGCACATTCCACAAACTCACGGAAGGGGTCAGAGTCTACCAACTGAAAAGCTAGCAGCTAAAGTGCTAGCAATTTTGCCAAGCTAGCATTCAACCTCTGGGCATGTGGATGGCTGGGAATGAACTTCTTTTTGCGGTGCAGCAGCTGGGACAGGGAAATTTGCCTGGTACAATCTGACATCGGTGTACTGATAGCAGATTGCCCGCAAGTACTTGGCTGTGACACACCTAATTCTACACCTTCATTCCTCTCAGTGCAGGTCTCAGAGAGGACTGAAGGTATAGTGGGGTTGGAGATCCCAGCTGATGAGGAGCAAGGAGAGGTCCTCTTTGTTCTTTGGTGTGGGTCTTTTAGGTACGCTTGCCAACGAACTGCATGGCAGGTCATAATATGTCTGGTCAAGCATGTGGTGCCCAAGCAGGAGATGTTTTGGCCACGCGAGATACGCTTGAGACATATTTGCAAATAGCGGTGCGATCTGATGCACTCGTCTCAAAACAGGCCCACACCGGAGAACTTTTGGAATAACGTGCAGAGACAGCAGCGCCCTGCACATGCGGAGCTCTGAGGTGTGATGCACTCAGTGTGCTGCCCTTAGGCTGGCCCCTGGAGGGCATCCTGCCTCCTTGGTGATGTGCCTCCTCCTCCTCTCTCCTATCAGGCACCCACATTCAGTCAGTGGCCTCATCATCCCCTCCCTCCTCATCATTGGAGCAAACTTGGCAGTATGCTGCAGCAAGGGGGGACATGACTGCCAGATTGCTGTTGTTCTTGGGCACCCCTCTGTCTGGGCTCATGTTACTGCCTTTCTCTAGCTGATTACCCTTATCGGAGCCTTCAAAACGGTGAGCATATTCCTGGAGCATGTACCCAACACTGTGGTCAAACAGTTCGAGGGACTCCTCAGAAGGACATGGTGGGGCTAGAGAAGGAGTGACTAATGCAATTGAGCCGAGGGAAGAGGCCACGTTGGCAGCTGCTTTGCCAGACATAGTACCCTGAGCCTAGGTGAGAGAGGATGAGGATTATCTGGACGGCTTGGTCATCCACTCGACCAAGTCTTCCACATGTTGCGGCTCAACACGGCCAGCTGTCGAAAAAAAGGCCAAGCGTGCCCCATGGCCATGTGCTCATGGGGATGCACCGTGTCAATGACAAGCACTGTTGCCTCTAGACACAGAGTCTGCTTGCCCTCTTTTATTGACTTGTGACTGTCTGCCTCTCCTTGTTGGCCTTCCGGACATACTATTGGCCTGCAGTGAGCTGCACAAAACTGGATGTATATATATATATATATATATATATATATATATATATATATATATATATATATATATATATATATATATCGATTATGCTACAGCTAGCAGAATCAACTGCCTGCCTGTAGTATTATTAGTATGATAACACCTGCACTTGTCTTCAGGTAGCTATACTGTAGGTGCAACTGTGCAGGGTACACAGTAGAGTAACTGCAAAAATCTTCAAAGAGCCTACACAAACACCTGGCTGCAGGTAGCTATACTGTAGGTGAGACTGTGCAGGGTACACAGTACAGTAGCTGGAAATACTTCAATGAGCCCACACAAGCACCTGGCTGCAGGTAGCTATACTGTAGGTGAGACTGTGCAGGGTACACAGTACAGTAACTGGAAATACTTCAAAGAGCCTACACATGCACCTGGCTGCAGGTAGCTATACTGTAGGTGAGACTGTGCAGGGTACACAGTACAGTAGCTGGAAATACTTCAATGAGCCTACACAAGCACCTGGCTGCAGATAGCTATACCGTAGGTGAGACTGTGCAGGGTACACAGTACAGTAGCTGGAAATACTTCAATGAGCCTACACAAGCACCTGGCTGCAGGTAGCTATACTGTAGGTGAGACTGTTCAGGGTACACAGTACAGTAACTAGAAATACTTCAAAGAGCCTACACAAGCACTTGGCTGCAGGTAGCTATACTGTAGGTGAGACTGTGCAGGGTACACAGTACAGTAGCTGGAAATACTTCAATGAGCCTAAACAAGCACCTGGCTGCAGGTAGCTATACTGTAGGTGAGACTGAGCAGGGTACACAGTACAGTATCTAGAAATACTGTAAAAACATCTGCCTGCCTGTCAGTATATTAGGAAGAGAAGAACAGGATCTAGCTAAACTGAATACATACTGGGATGCATATATATATATATATATATATATATATATATATATATATATATACACACACAATACACTGTAACTGCAGCTAACTGACTCTACCTGCCTACTCTATCTAACTTAAATCAAATGACACTGTCTGTCTCTCTCTCTCGCTATCTCTGTCTGAACGCCGGAGCACACTACACAGGGCCGCTGTGTAGGTAACTTTATATACTGTGGGGCGTGTACTAAACCCCCTGAGCCGTAATTGGCCAAAGAGTCCTTGGCATTGGCCAATTACGGCTCTGTTCAGATGGCGCTGTGATTGGCCAAGCATGCGGGTCCAATCATCAGCCAGCAATGCACTGCGATGCCGCAGTGAATTATGGGCCGTGACGCGCCACTCGAATTTGGTGCGAACGGCCCATATCGTTCATAGTTTGGCGAACGACCGAACACACAATGTTCATGTCAAACATGGGTTGGACTCGAACACAAAGCTCATCCCTAGTTAAGAGTAGAGCCGGGATCCATGTTATGTGCCAGGTCTGTCAGGTTTTCTTTTCAATGAGTCAGCAAGGATTATGATTAATGATGAATTTACAGGGATTTTCATCTTTTTATTAAAGAAGTTGTATAATGTTTGACTGTCTTTATTTCCAGATTACTTTGTCCTTTAATGTGAATGACTGGGGGAACTATGTACCCCATATTCATTCAGATGGGGGGGGGGTGCAGCATCTTGGGGCCCCTCATTAATTAAAGTGGCTTCAGATTCTGATAATACCCCAGCTCACAAACCCCTAAAACCATCAGGCAAGGGTTGTGAGGAAGCGACTCTTCTCCTCATAAACATCAGGACAAATGCTTTCCTGGGGGGTCCTGGTATAGTAGGTATGGTATAGTTTAGGAGGGAGGGTTCATCACTTTCCTGGCCAACCAAGCTGCATACTCAGATTAAGATATGCTATGCATTTTTTTCTGCCTCAGAGTAAAAAAAAACATATATAAAACATTCTTGCTGTGGGATGTGTGCTACATTTACAAAGAAAAAATTATTTAAAAAAACGATTCCCCAGGACTACTAAGCAGCTATACGAGCCTCAAAATACCCTGCACCCCTGGCGGAACACACAGTGCATGATGGGCCCAAAGAACCGCTGTGGCAAACTGGCCCAAAGATCCCTAATGCCGCGTACACACGGTCGGACTTTTCGTCTACAAAAGTCCGACAGCCTGTCCGACATACTTCCGACGTACCTTCGGCGGACTTGCGGCAGACTTTCTTACGAACGGACTTGCCTACACACGACCACACAAAAGTCCGACGGATTCGTACGTGATGACGTACACCAGACTAAAATAAGGAAGTTCATAGCCAGTAGCCAATAGCTGCCCTAGCATGGGTTTTTGTCCGTCGGACTAGCACACAGACGAGCGGATTTCGGGGTCCGTCGTACTTACGACGTAAAGATTTGAAGCATGTTTCAAATCTAAAGTCCGTCGGATTTGAGGCTAAAAAAGTCCGTTGAAAGTCCGGAGAAGCCCACACACGATCGGATTACCAGCCAGCTTTAGTCTGTCAGCGTCCGTTGGACTTTTGTAGACGAAAAGTCCGACCGTGTGTACGCGGCATTACAAACTGCTTACTCCTCAGGATGTCTCAAGACCACAGACTCATCTCCGGAGCACTCCACAGGGGACAGTGAGTACAATACACAGCTCACAAAGGCTGATCTGGAGGACAGCCTCACCTGTATGTATGACAAGCTAGCCAGGAAATTTCAAACCGAGCTGCACAAGTCTACAAACACCCTGTCCCTGGAGATAGCTGCCCTGGGTACTAGAACATATCTGCTAGAAACCAAGCATGATGAGCTTAGCCTCTCTCATTCAGACCTCAGGAAGGATCATGAGTAGGGATGAGCCGAACACCCCCCGGTTCGGTTCGCACCAGAACCCGCGAACGGACCGAAAGTTTGCACGAACGTTAGAACCCCATTGACGTCTATGGGACTCGAACGTTCGAAATCAAAAGTGCTCATTTTAAAGGCTAATTTGCATGGTATTGTCCTAAAAAGGGTTTGGGGACCCGGGTCCTACCCCAGGGGACATGTATCAATGCAAAAAAAACTTTTAAAAACGGCCGTTTTTTCGGGAGCAGTGATTTTAATGATGCTTAAAGTAAAAAAAAAAAAAGTGAAATATTCCTTTAAATATCGTACCTGGGGGGTGTCTATAGTATGCCTGTAAAGTGACGCGTGTTTCCCATGTTTAGAACAGTCCCTGCACCAAATGTCATTTTTAAAGGAAAAAATCTCATTTAAAACTGCTTGCGGGTTTAATGTCATGTCGGGTCATGGCAATATGGATGAAAATCAGTGAGACAAACGGCATGGGTACCCCCCAGTCCATTACCAGGCCCTTTGGGTCTTGTATGGATATTAAGGGGAACCCCGCACCCAAATTAAAATAAGGAAAGGTGTGGGGCCACCAGGCCCTATATACTCTGAACAGCAGTATACAGGCGGTGCAAACAAGACAGGGACTGTAGGTTTGTTGTTAAGTAGAATCTGTTTGTAATTTTGAACATTTTTAACGTGTTTAGCTCCAGCCAAAAAATCTTTTCTAAGCTTTTTGGAAAACATAGGGAACCCCTGTGACATTTGTTTTGCTGTCTTTCCTCCTCTTCAGAAGATTTCACCTCACTTTTTTGTCCCAATGAAAAATGTTTTTTGAAAATTTGGGTTTTTTTGTGGAACAAGGATTGGAAAGCATCAGTGGAAAGGAGAAATTGTTTTCCCATATTAACTCCTACAGGAGAGAATTTCCCTTCCTAGGGGTAGATTTCATCTCACTTCCTGTTGTCTCCTTCCGTTTGCAAGTAGGAGTCGTTTGTAAGTTAGATGTTTGAAAGTAGGGTCCTGCCCTATATACTCAGCAGAAATTTGGGCCTTAGGTGTTGCTGTGGCCACAACACTGTAAGCGCTCACAGGGCCCTGCTGTGAAATATTAGATCAAGAATTGTAATTACATGCCCCTGTTGAACAGGAGCTGAAAAATTAGGCCTTAGGCACTGGTGCTGGTGCCACAACACTGCAACCCCTCACAGACACTCTAGTTGGAACGCAGGAACGAGCCCTGCTGCAAATTATTGCTTCAAAAATTGTAATTACACGCCCCTGTTAGACAGGGGCAGAAAAATTGGGCCTTAGGCACTGGTGCTGGTGCCACAACACTGCAACCCCTCACAGACACTCTAGTTGGAACGCAGGAACGAGCCCTGCTGCAAAGTATTGCATCAAAAATTGTAATTACACGCCCCTGTTAGACAGGGGCAGAAAAATTGGGCCTTAGGCACTGGTGCTGGTGCCACAACACTGCAACCCCTCACAGACACTCTAGTTGGAACGCAGGAACGAGCCCTGCTGCAAAGTATTGCATCAAAAATTGTAATTACACGCCCCTGTTAGACAGGGGCAGAAAAATTGGGCCCTAGGCACTGGTGCTGGTGCCACAACACTGCAACCCCTCACAGACACTCTAGTTGGAATGCAGGAACGAGCCCTGCTGCAAAGTATTACATCAAAAATTGTAATTACACGCCCCTGTTAAACAGGGGCTGAAAAATTGTGCCTTAGGCACTGGTGGTGGCGCCCAGAACCAAAAATGTTCTTACAAGCTATCAGCGTGATGATTGAGGAGGAAGAGGATAATTACTCAGGGATAGTCACTCAGCATCAGCATAGGCAGTCTTTGAAGGGATCTGAGATTTCCAAAAAAATTATTCGGTTACATCAGCATCAGGTGCTTGGTAGCTGGTGGTGATCCAAGACTCATTCATTTTTATGAAGGTCAGCCGATCGACCGAGTCGGTGGACAGACGCACCCTGTGATCGGTTACCACGCCTCCAGCAGCACTGAATGTGCGTTCCGAAAGAACGCTGGATGCAGGACAGGCCAGTAGCTCAATTGCATACTGTGCAAGCTCTGGCCAGTGATCCATCCTCAAGACCCAGTAACCCAGAGGATTTTCGGTGGGAAAGGTGTCCAAGTCTGATCTTGCCCCTAGGTATTCCTGCACCATGTAAAACAGACGCTGGCGATGGTTGCTGGAACCGATCATACCTTGGGGCTGCGGACCAAAAAATTGTCTGAACGCATCGGTCAGACGGCCACCTTCTCCACCGCTCCTTCTTTGACTGACCGAAGCCTCAGCAACACGTTGTCCAGAAACAGGAGTTTGTAACCTCCCAGTCTCTGGGAACGCGTTGCACAGACCTTTCTGCAAGGCCTCCCGAAGATGTTTCATCCTCTGCTCCCTCTGCGATGGCAAGATAAGGTCCGCAACCTTACCCTTGTAACGTGGATCAAGGAGGGTTGCCAGCCAGTATTGGTCCTTCTCCTTGATACCACGAATACGAGGATCCTTACGCAGGCTTTGCAGGATCAGGGAGGCCATGCAGCGTAGGTTTGCTGAGGCATTCGGTCCGGAGTCCTCTGGGTCACTAAGAACGACATGGTCCGCAGCCACCTCCTCCCAGCCACGTACAAGTCCATGTGTTTCTTGGGACTGATCCCTTAAAGACTGCTGCTGATGCTGAGTGCCAGGCTCCACCTCCATACTGACACAATCTTCCTCCTCCTCCTCTTCCTCCTCGTCCTCTTCCTGTGTGATCGGCGGGCACGCAGGAACACTGTCTGGATAAAGGGGGCCTTGAGAGCTAAGGAAGACCTCCTCTTCCTGCCTCTGTTCTGCCTCAAGTGCCCTGTCCATTATTCCACGCAGCGTGTGCTCCAACAGGTGGACAAGGGGGACAGTGTCACTGATGCATGCACTGTCACTGCTCACCATCCTCGTGGCCTCCTCGAATGGTGACAGGACAGTGCATGCATCCCTGATCATGGCCCACTGGCGTGGGGAAAAAAAAACAAGCTCCCCTGACCCTGTCCTGGTGCCATAGTCGCACAGGTACTCATTGATGGCCCTCTGCTGCGTGTGCAGCCGCTGCAGCATGGCCAACGTTGAGTTCCACCTGGTGGGCATGTCACAGATTAGGCGGTTCTTGGGCAGGTTAAACTCCTTTTGGAGGTCCGTCAGCCGAGCACTGGCATTATATGACCGGCGGAAATGCACACAGACTTTCCTGGCCTGCCTCAGGACATCCTGTAAGCCCGGGTACCTGCCCAAGAACCGCTGCACCACCAAGTTAAGGACGTGAGCCAAACAGGGCACATGGGTCATTTGTCCCTGTCGGAGGGCAGAGAGGAGGTTGGTGCCATTGTCGCAAACCACCATTCCTGCCTTAAGTTGGCGTGGCGTCAACCACCTCTGAACCTGCCTCTGCAGAGCTGACAGAACCTCTGCCCCAGTGTGGCTCCTGTCCCCCAAGCACACCAGCTCAAGCACCGCATGGCATCTTTTGGCCTGCGTACTTGCGTAGCCCCTTGAACGCCTACAGAGCACCGCTGGTTCCGAGGAAGAGGCCATGGAGGAAGAAGAAGAGGAGGGGGTGGAGGAGAGAGGTGTGTCACAATCAGCATTTTGGAGGCGTGGTGGCGGAACAACCTCCAACACTACTGCACCTTGTCCTGCATCCTTCCCAGCTGCCAACAGAGTCACCCAATGCGCTGTGAAACTTAGGTAACGTCCCTGTCCATGCCTGCTGGACCATGAGTCAGCGGTAATATGCACCTTACCGCTGACCGCCCTGTCCAGCGAGGCATGGACATTGCCTTCCACATGCCGGTAGAGAGCCGGAATCGCCTTCCGTGAGAAAAAGTGGCGTTTGGGTACCTGCCACTGAGGAACCGCACATTCCACAAACTCACGGAAGGGGGCAGAGTCTACCAACTGAAAAGGCAGCAGTTGAAGTGCTAGCAATTTTGCCAAGCTAGCATTCAACCGCTGGGCATGTGGATGGCTGGGAGCAAACTTCTTTCGGCGGTGCAGCAGCTGGGGCAGGGAAATTTGCCTGGTACAATCTGACGTCGGTGTACCAAAAGCAGATTGCCCACAAGTACCTGGCTGTGACACACCTAATTCTACACCTTCATTCCTCTCACTGCAGGTCTCAGAGAGGACTGAAGGTCTAGCGGGGTTGGAAATCTCAGCTGATGAGGAGCAAGGAGAGATCCTCTTTGTTCTTTGGTGTGGGTCTTTTAGATACGCTTGCCAACGAACTGCATGGCAGGTCAACATATGTCTGGTCAAGCATGTGGTACCCAAGCGGGAGATGTTTTGGCCACGCGAGATACGCTTGAGACATATGTTGCAAATAGCAGCGGTGCGATCTGATGCACTCGTCTCAAAAAAGGCCCACACCAAAGAACTTTTTGAATAACGCGCAGAGACTGCAGCGCCCTGCACATGTGGAGCTTTGGGGTGTGATGCAGTCAATGTGCTGCCCTTAGGCTGGCCCCTGGAGGGCATCCTGCCTCGTTGGTGATGTGCTGCCGCCTCCTCCTCCTCCTCCTCCTCCTCCTCCTCCTCCTCTCTCCTATCAGGCACCCACGTTGAGTCAGTGACCTCATCATCCCCTCCCTCCTCATCACTGGAGCAAACCTGGCAGTATGCTGCAGCAGGGGGAGCATGACTGCCAGATTGCTGTCCTTCTTGGGCACCCCCTCTGTCCGCGCTCATGTTACTGCCTTCATCGAGCTCAGTATCGTCATCAGAGCCTTCCAAACGCTGGGCATCCTCCTGGAGCATGTACCCAACACTGTGGTCAAACAGTTCGAGGGAATCCTCATGAGGACATGGTGGAGCTAGGGAAGGAGTCACTGATGACATTGAGCTGAGGGAAGAGGCCGCTGCTTTGCCAGACAAAGCACCCTGGGCATGGGTGAGAGAGGATGAGGAGGATGAGGACGGCTTGGTCATCCACTCGACCAAGTCTTCCGCATGTTGCGGCTCAACACGGCCAGCTGCCGAAAAAAAGGCCAAGCGTGTCCCATGGCCACGTGCTGATGAGGATGCACCGTCTCCACGACCAGCACTAGACACAGAGCCTGCTTGCCCTCTCTTATTGGCTTGTGACTGTCTGCCTCTCCTTCTTGGCCTTCCAGACATACTAATGGCCTGTAGCTGCACTAAGCTGGGATAGAACACCTGTAATTTTCTTCAAGTAGCTTTATATACTGTAACCAGACAAGCCTGCCTGTCAGTAGGAAGATAACAGGAACGGATCTAGCTGAACACTGTGAGCAGGACGCACTGTACTAAATGTAAATAGTCTAGCTGCCTGACCGTGGTACTAATAGGATCAAATAGAACACCTGTAATTTTCTTCAGGTAGCTTTATATACTGTAACCAGACAAGCCTGCCTGTCAGTAGGAAGATAACAGGAACGGATCTAGCTGTACACTGTGAGCAGGACGCACTGTACTAAATGTAAATAGTCTAGCTGCCTGACCGTGGTACTAATAGGATCAAATAGAACACCTGTAATTTTCTTCAGGTAGCTTTATATACTGTAACCAGACAAGCCTGCCTGTCAGTAGGAAGATAACAGGAACGGATCTAGCTGTACACTGTGAGCAGGACGCACTGTACTAAATGTAAATAGTCTAGCTGCCTGACCGTGGTACTAATAGGATCAAATAGAACACCTGTAATTTTCTTCAGGTAGCTTTATATACTGTAACCAGACAAGCCTGCCTGTCAGTAGGAATTTAACAGGAACGGATCTAGCTGAACACTGTGAGCAGGACGCACTGCACTAAATGTAAATAGTCTAGAAGATAACAGGAACGGATCTAGCTGAACACTGTGAGCAGGACGCACTGCACTAAATGTAAATAGCAGGAACGGATCTAGCTGAACACTGTGAGCAGGACGCACTGCACTAAATGTAAATAGCAGGAACGGATCTAGCTGAACACTGTGAGCAGGACGCACTGCACTAAATGTAAATAGCAGGAACGGATCTAGCTGAACACTGTGAGCAGGACGCACTGCACTAAATGTAAATAGCAGGAACGGATCTAGCTGAACACTGTGAGCAGGACGCACTGCACTAAATGTAAATAGCAGGAACGGATCTAGCTGAACACTGTGAGCAGGACGCACTGCACTAAATGTAAATAGCAGGAACGGATCTAGCTGAACACTGTGAGCAGGACGCACTGCACTAAATGTAAATTGCAGGAACGGATCTAGCTGAATACTGTGAGCAGGACGCACTGCACTAAATGTAAATAGTCTAGAAGATAACAGGAACGGATCTAGCTGAACACTGTGAGCAGGACGCACTGCACTAAATGTAAATAGCAGGAACGGATCTAGCTGAACACTGTGAGCAGGACGCACTGCATTAAATGTAAATAGTCTAGATAGAAGATAACAGGAACGGATCTAGCTAAACTGAATACAGTGTATATATATATATGCAACACCTGGGATGCATATATATACACAATACACTGTAAGTGCAGCTAACTGACTGACTGTTCTGCCTAATCTATTTAACTCAAATCAAATGACACTGTCTCTCTCTCTCTCTATCTCTCAGCACACCGGAACACACACTACACAGGGCCGCCGTGCAGGCGGCCTTATATAGTGTGGGGTGTGTACTAAATCCCCTGAGCCATAATTGGCCAAAGCCACCCTGGCTTTGGCCAATTACAGCTCTCTCTACTGACGGCGCTGTGATTGGCCAAGCATGCGGGTCATAGTGCATGCTTGGCCAATCATCAGCCAGCAACGCACTGCGATGCCGCAGTGAATTATGGGCCGTGACGCGCCACACGAATTTAGCGCGAACGGCCCATAACGTTCGCAATTCGGCGAACGATCGAACAGCCGATGTTCGAGTCGAACATGGGTTCGACTCGAACACGAAGCTCATCCCTAATCATGAGACCCTCACTGTGCAGCTCCTATAAGCCCACCTTGAGTACCTGGACAATAGAAATAGGAGGAATAATTTGAGGGTGCGGGGGGGGTCCCGGAAACGGTGACAGACCTCCCCCCAGCCATACAGAAATTATTTAAATCACTTCTCCCTGAAACCCCTGCACCGTCCTTTACATGTGATCGCATATACAGAGCCCTGCGCCCAAAACCTCCCCCCGGATAGGCCTCCCAGGGATATTGTGCTGTGCCTGAAAAATTTCTTAATTAAAGAGGAGATCCACAGAGCCTCACGCAACACACCTAATATCCAACTGGAGGGTATCATGATCCAAATATACCCGAATATATCACCCACCACCCTTGACAAGTGCAGGAGAATGAAGGAGATAACAACAGTACTTCAGGCTGCCAGGATTAGATACCGATGGGGTTTCCTTTTCAAGCTACAAGTCCCACACAACGGCACCACCTACACGGTCACCATGATCCCGGAAGGGAAAGACCTATTAGTGAAGCTTGGTCTTATGGATGTTGCTGACCACTTAAGTATGCCATCCACCCCACGCCCATCGGCCATATGGGCTGCACCGTCTCCCAGGACGGATCACCGCAACCAACACTAGTCCGCATTGGGGTGGTTCAAACGCTATATTGCCCGCATGTACAGTAACCCAAATTTAGTCTCCACCCCAGACAGAAGTTCTCTTGCGCCCATTTGATTGTCCCCCCACTCCAATCAAGTCAGTTTGAGCACATAGACCCTGTTTGTTTTTTGGATCTATCTCCCCCCGGTTTCTTCAGGACTGGATCCATTGCAGTCAACTGATTGCCAAGACAGTCTTTGCCACTTGATTGGAGTTTTGGACCATTTGGTCCGAGTTAGGAGGTTCCTTTTGGTCAGGGTGATTGTTTCTCCCCTGACTCCCATAGCTGAAAAGCTGCTTTTTGCAGTCATGACTGACATCTACAAGAATTTCCAGCCGTTGCTGCACATCTTTTTCTTTTTCTTGTTATTACTTTTGTATTTTTTACTGCTGCACACCTTATTCCTTACACGCAAGCTACTTGATAATATATCGGCCTTTTCCTATATGATTAGGTTGACATGTAATGTTTCACGTGTTGTTTATTGCATCGGCCTATTAAGGCATGAGGTTACCACAGAGCGGGTTGATAGATTTAAACCATGTTCAACTACGTGTCCTGGACTTGTCCTTAACCATATGCTTCCCAATTCCTCTAAATTATGGGTCTTAAAGTAATTTCCCACAACCTGAAAGGTTTCAACTCCCCAGATAAAAGGAGGAAAGCCTTTCGATCATACAAGAGATTGGGGGTTGATGTCCTCCTTCTCCAGGAGATGCATTTCTCCTCCCAAAACCACCAGCACTATTTTGATAGGGACTTTCAACAAGGATATTATACCACATATGAGTCCAAGACATGTGGAGCCTCTATTTTTATAAGGAATACAGTAATGTTTGATGTACAACACACTTAAAGAGACCCGGATAGCCGCTTTGTGATTGTTGAAGGGAATATTCAGGGAAAAAGCATCACTATTGCCTCAGTGTATGCACCTAATGACTCTCACGCTTCATTTTTTAAACAAATTTTTCTAACACTAGATAAGTACCACTCTTCCCATACGCTAATAGGGGGAGAGTTTAACCTAGTAGCACACTCAGACCTAGACAGATGTAGCAAGGGGCATACCACCAATGCTTTCCAAAAACCGCTACAGTACCAACTAAAGGCCTACCAGCTATTGGACACCTGGAGAGGTCATAATGTGGGGGGCAGGGAGTATACATTTTACTCCCACCCCCACAACAGCTACTCCAGGCTGGACTACATATTTTCCACAGCTGTATTGACAGCTAACTCCACCTCAGCTAGAATTCATGCATGCCCATGGTCTGACCACCAGATGGTGTCTTGTGTCTTTTCTCATGTTGGTCTCTCCAGGGATATGGGAGCCTGGAGGCTCAATGACTCCATGCTCACAGACCCAATAGCACTATCCCAGATAACAGAATACATCTCAGAATACTTTACCCACAACGATGTCGGGGAGATCTCCCCTGCGTCCTTGTGGGCAGCACACAAGGCTGTACTGAGGGGATGGCTTATGCAGCTCGCCTCGGAGCGTAAACGCCAGAAGCTCCTAGATATTACCTCTCTCACAGCTGACCTAGAAAAATTGTATCACCAACATGGTCAAACCCCTACACAAGAATTGCTCAACCAGATCAATCAGAAAAGGAGAGCTTTTGATACTCTCCAATCTGAGCAAACTGAAAAATCCTTTGGGTGGTCCAGGGCTCGCTTCCTGCTGTATAGCAATTCGGCTTTGACCATGTTCGCAAGGTAGTTAAAACAATGCTTACAACCTACACATACATATAAGCTGAGGGACATGAGAGGGAACCTCACCTCTCACCTAAAGGAGGTGTTACAACTATTTTCTACACATTATTAAAGACAAATAACCAATAACATACGCCTTGCATCAAATATTATACAAGATGCTGAATTGCACTCGCGCAGGGTTTTGATGCTGAGCTCAGACATAAACAAGGCCTTCGATAGTGTCCTCTGACCATATTAAGACACTATCTTATCCAAATTCGATATCCAGGGAGAATTTGTAAGCGGTTTTCCGGCTCTGTACCGCCAACCTCGAACCAGAATTAAACTTCCCGGATGTTCATCTGAATACTTTTCCCTGGGGAGGGGTACTTTTGATACTCTCCTATCTGAGCAAACTGAAAAATCCTTTAGGTGGTCCAGGGCTCGCTTCCTGCTGTATAGCAATTCGGCTTTGACCATGTTCGCAAGGAAGTTAAAACAATCCTTACAACCCACACATACATATAAGCTGAGGAACATGAGAGAGAACCTCACCTCTCACCCAAAGGAGGTGTTACAACTATTTTCTACATATTATTAAACACTGCTGGCTGACCCTCAGGCCCCAGTGCTCCCTCGTCCCAGGCCTGGTTGGATACCATCTCCCTACCTAAGATTACGGAGGACCAACTGCAATTCCTGAATGCTCCCTGCACGGAAGAGGAGGTAGCCACAATTATTTCCACAGTAAAGCCCTCCAAGGCCTCAGGCCCAGATGGCAGCCCTTTATTATGAAAAGTTTTCTGGAAATTGACAAAACTTTTTAATCGGGTTTTTGCTGGGGTAAAGACCATTCTCTTCCCCAGAACTATAGACCTATATCGGTCATTAACATTGACTTTAGTCGCTTGTTAGCAGATCGCCTAGCATCCATAATCACAACATTATTCTCCCCAGATCAAACAGGTTTTATCCCCACCAGACAAATAACCGATAACATACGCCTTGCATCAAATATTATACAAGATGCTGAATTGCACTCGAGCAGGGTTTTGATGCTGAGCTCAGACATAAACAAGGCCTTCAATAGTGTCCTCTGACCATATTAAGACACTATCTTATCCAAATTCGATATCCAGGGAGGATTTGTAAGCGGTTTTCGGGCTCTGTACCGCCAACCTCGAACCAGAATTAAACTTCCCGGCTGTTCATCTGAATACTTTTCCCTGGGGAGGGGTACTAGACAGGGCTGCCCTTTATCCCCTCTTTTATTTTCCCTTGCAATTGAACCCCTGGCTCGACATATCAATAGCAACCCCAACATTAGAGGATACTGTAGTAACAATCAGGAATTTAAATTGAGTCTATGTGCAGACAACGTCCTTCTTTTCCTAACTCATCCCCTAATCTCATCGCCTAATCTTTTCACAGCATTAGACACCTTTAACCACATATCAGGTCTGGGAGTGAATCCCTCTAAGTGCGAAGCTATGCCTTTAAACTTACCGCACTCCTTGATTTCATCCCTTAAGGACAGTTTTGAGTTCTCCTGGAACATGGAATCTTTACAATACTTAGGTATACATCTAGCACCAACTCTTAAACAAATATACACCCACAATTATCCTCAGGCCTTCTCCAATATTAAAAGGTTACTTTTACAATGGTCCCTATATCACATCTCCTTCTTAGGCCGACTACAGGCTGTCAAAATGTCGGGTGAAACATAATAGCAAAACACCAGTGAGAGGTGGAAATAAAACCAAAGTATAAATATATGTATGAAAAATTAGTCAACTGTGAATAAAGTCCATATATATTATAAAAAATGTGTTCTTGATAAAAATCAAAAACCACCACCAACAGTCTCTGAGGATTAGCTGATGAGGACAACAACGAAGTATCACTGATGGGTGAGAACGGTAAAACCCCAAATCGAATGTGACGTCTAAGTGTGTGTCAAAACCATCACCATAGCATCTGAAGAGGCTTACCGGAAGCAGGGGACTTGAACAGACATATGTCTTACAAGTCAAAAAAGCTTATTTAGCCACCGAGGCTGGCAGGATAGGACATCAGATATCCGCAGCTTCAAATGGGGAAGAGGGGGGGTCTGCCGACAGCGGAAGCAGGGGACTTGAACAGACATATGTCTTACAAGTCAAAAAAGCTTATTTAGCCACCGAGGCTGGCAGGATAGGACATCAGATATCCGCAGCTTCAAATGGGGAAGAGGGGGGGTCTGCCGACAGCTGCTTGCAGCCTGCTTTGAGATGCTGGGAATAATCAGCACAGGTGCTGATTATTTCCAGCATCTCAAAGCAGGCTGCAAGCAGCTGTCGGCAGACCCCCCCTCTTCCCCATTTGAAGCTGCGGATATCTGATGTCCTATCCTGCCAGCCTCGGTGGCTAAATAAGCTTTTTTGACTTGTAAGACATATGTCTGTTCAAGTCCCCTGCTTCCGCTGTCGGCAGACCCCCCCTCTTCCCCATTTGAAGCTGCGGATATCTGATGTCCTATCTTGCCAGCCTCGGTGGCTAAATAAGCTTTTTTGACTTGTAAGACATATGTCTGTTCAAGTCCCCTGCTTCCGGTAAGTCTCTTCAGATGCTATGGTGATGGTTTTGACACACACTTAGACGTCACATTCGATTTGGGGTTTTACCGTTTTCACCCATCAGTGATACTTCGTTGTTGTACTCATCAGCTAATCCTCAGAGACTGTTGGTGGTGGTTTTTGATTTTTATCAAGAACACATTTTTTATAATATATATGGACTTTATTCACAGTTGACTAATTTTTCATACATATATTTATACTTTGGTTTTATTTCCACCTCTCACTGGTGTTTTGCTATTATGTTTTACATGTCACTTTGCAATATTTATTAATATTTTTTTCATTGAGTCACTTTCCATTGAATTTTTTGAAGCATTTTCTGTTTTGGTTTATCTTTTGGCCATTGTAAGATGGCTCGTGCCTAACAATCTTTTATTTTGACACTTAGCGCTACACTATTTTTATATTTGTTGATTTTCTACTTCTTTGTCTTAGAGGTGTGTTAGCCGCTTACTGTGTAATTATTCTTTCAACATCATTGGAGCAGCGCTGTACTCATTTCTTATCTACCTCTGTCAAAATGTCGGTCCTCCGGGGGGGGGGCGTGTCTGGCCGGTGTAGAAGATGGCCGCATAACTCTGTTTCAATGTTTTTATTGAAAATTTGCATTGAAAATACAATATGAACAGAACATATCACATAATACTCCTCAATGACCAAGGCAGTCAAAAGAGGGAAATACAAAGCAGGAACAACATAGCACTTACACAGATGATGTATCCAAGGTAGAGCAAAGTTCCTGGCTGGTTTACTATCTTATCAATGAATTGTTAATTTCCGCTAGTAGAACGGACAACCTGAGAAGAATTTCAAACTGGGGACTCCCCCCAGGAAGACCCCCGAGATCATCACTCCACCCCCATGGGAGCACACTGTGGAGTGCGAGAGCTTCAGGGTTCCCACCCAAGGGGGTGCCTACCTACCTCCTGTCAGATCCCCCTGGAAAGTGCTCACACTGGAAAGGAACCCAGGCGCAGCAGCCCCCCCGGATGGAGCTGACAGACACATCGTCCGGGATAGAAACCTGAGAGTGACGGGCTGCCATCTAGACTGATATGCTAAGTGAGTAGTTTAGGACAGCCTACAAGAACAATTGAGTATATTTTGGCTTAGTGAGACCATTATTAGCCGGTAGCTGGTATAAAAAAGATGCGGATAGAACATGGAAAGAAAGAACAGAGAAGGAAGATGAAGCGGAGAAAGAGAGCTAGTAGAAGAGAGAGGGAGGGGGGGTGGGATAAATGGATAGAGGTGGTAATCTCGCCGGACTCTCCCCTGCGTTAGTAGGTGACCTGGGTAAAGTGAGATACCGATATACCTAGCCCAAGGTTCCCAAATCCCTTCAAAACGTGGGACTGTGTCACGCAGTTTAGCCACTATTTGTTCCTGTGACATTATCCAAGAGATCTTCCGTTTGGTGGCCGATATGGACACCGAAGGAGTTTTCCAGGCTTTCGCTAAAGTGATTTTGGCTCCCAAACACATAAAGAATATAAGTTGTTGTGTATTTTTAAAAGTGTTGGGTATTTTGCAATTCAATAGAATGTATGTGGGGTCCTGTGGAACCCCTGCCCCAGATACTCTCCTTAGAATATGGAGGAATTTATTCCAGTAACTCCGTATGCGGGGGCAAGTCCACCAGATATGATGCATCGTGCCAATATGACCGCAACCTCTGTAGCAGAGGGGGGAGGAGTCCGGGAATATCCTGGAGAGTCTGGCCGGGACGTAGTACCATTTAGTAAAGATTTTAATATTAGCTTCAATCAAGGCCATATTTAAAATACTTTTCGATGATCTGCTGAAGGCTTGGAACCACTTAGTAGGGTCCCACTGAATGTCCAGGTCCGATTCCCAGGAGCGAGCGTATGCCGGGGTGTCCGTCCTATCTGCCAGGGATGCATAGATAATGGATATCCCACCCCTTTGGGGGGCTGACGAAGAGCACCATTGCTCATACATCGTGGCCTTAGGAGTGTTCGTCCTATCAGTACAAAGTGAGTGGAGAAAGTGACGAATTTGCAAGAGTCGAAACTTTTCCGAGGTAGGCATCTCCAGTGAACCCAAACAATGGCCTAATGAAATGGGGCCATTGGGAGTAAAGAAGTGTCCTATCCGGAAAAGGCCTTTGTTCAGCCACCAATGAAATGCATGAATGTTCATCCCAGGGGGAAAGTCAGGGTTGTGAAACAGGTGTGTGAGGGGCCTTAAGGGGGAAATCAAGTTGGCGTGGGTATGCAATTGGTCGCAGAGGGCTAGGGAGTGAGACAAAGTGGGGGCTAAGATGGCCGGTCTATGTTTGGGAGGTCTCCATGTTAAGAAGTCGAGTGTGAAATGTGGTACTGCTTGTCTCTCAATGGAGATCCAATCTGGTCTGCAGATTTTAGTGTAAATGGTTGAGAACTGTGCTAGCTGTGCTGCCTGGTAATATAGCCACAAGTTTGGTAGTCCCAAGCCCCCTTGTGACCAAAGCCTGAACAATATTTCTTTAGCAAATCAATGGCCTCTGTCCCCCCAGACAAACCTAATCACCCCGGACTGAAATTTGGTCAAGACAGATTTTTTGATCGGTATTGGAAGTGATCGGAATAGGTATAGAAGGCGTGGCAGGAGAGTCATTTTGACTGCGTTGAGACTACCTAACCATGACAGGCCCTCCCCCGACCATTTCCGTAGGTCCTGTTCTAAAGAGCAGAACATCGGGGGGTAGTTAGCGGTATATAGGTCTCCAATGTTTTTCGTCAGCTTAATACCCAAATAGGGGATTGAGGTGCTAGCCCATGTGAAGGGAAAGTGTGGTCGGAGTTGGTCTATGAGAGGTACTGGGACCGAAACATTGAGGGCCACAGATTTAGTCACGTTCACCTGAAGACCAGAGATGAGACCGAAGTCTCTCAAAAGTCTGAGGACATTAGGTGTGGATGTGAGAGGAGCAGTGAGGAACAAGAGCAAATAGGGCGCATTTGTGAACGTCAGGACCACATTCCACTCCCTTGATGTTCTCGTTCGATCTGATGGCTATAGCCAGGGTCTCGATTGCAATAGCGAAAATCAAGGGTGAAAGGGGACAGCCCTGTCTAGTTCCCCGACGAATACTGAAGGGTTCCGAGTAATGACCCATTAGTCTCACCTGTGCTGAGGGTGAGGAATATAAAGTGTGAATTATCGTGCGAAAACCGTCGCCAAACCCCCAGCGTTCTAGAATGTCAAAAATGTAGGGCCACGATACGGAATCAAAGGCCTTCTGCAGATCCAGTGACAGCAAGAAGCCCTCTTGTGCAGGGCCTCCGTCCCACCGGGACTGCAGAAGGGAAATTAAGTCAATAGCTCTGCGAACCTGGTCCGGTCCCTGTCTCCCCGGGATGAAGCCCACTTGGTCCCTATCTATATAATTAGCAATAAAGTTAGAAATCCTGTTTGCCAGTATTTTAGTCATTATTTTGAGATCGTTATTGATTAACGAAATAGGGCGGTAGCTGCCCACCTCGCTTGGGTCTTTACCCTGTTTAGGTATGACCGAGATAAAAGCTGAGTTTAAGTCGCTAGGGATAGGGGCTCCATCCCGGAGGGAGTTGAAGAACCGGGCCATGTAAGGAGCCAGACGAGGGCCAAACTTCTTGTAATAACATACCGAAAAACCGTCTGGACCCGGGGCAGAATTCGTTTTCAAGGATTTAATTATTTCTAAGATTTCCTCGGAGGAGAAGGGGGCGTCTAGCAGGTCGCGGTGTGTTTGCTGTAGGTGAGGTAGGTTAATGTCTCGGAGAAACCGCTCTCTGGCCTTGGAATGAGTGTGGGGTACTGTCTCATAAAGATGTGAGAAAAAGTCGTGGAATGATTTCATAATGATGGAAGGATTTTGCGTCAGATTACCCGACGAGGCACGAATTTTGGGAAGTACCAAGGTACGGATCCTCGGGCTAAGCTTAGTAGCTAACTTAGCGCCTATCCTATCCGATTGGTAATAGAAACGCGCGCCGGACCACCGTAAGTGTTTCTCCGCGGAAGTAGTAAGAAAGAGGTTGAGTTTCACTCGAGCTGAGTCGAGTTTGGCCAAGTTATCCGGAGTGGGGTGTTGTTTGTGGGCTTTACTCAGCAAGCGGAAGTCTGCAGTGAGGCGCAAGACCTCCGCCCTGCTTTCCTTTTTAAGTTGTGAGGAAAGTTGTAAGATCCTGCCCCTCATCACCGCTTTGTGTGCTGCCCAAAGACATCCCGGGGAGATTGACCCCGTGTCATTTTCACTGAAGTAGTCGGAAAGAGCTTTGTCTAGGAGCGTGCAATGGGTTGGGTTGCTTAGAAGAGTTTCATTAAGGCGCCAATGAAAGGGGCCTTTCACCCCCGACCCACCCCTGAGTGACATAGACATTATCAAGTGGTCGGACAGTGGAGTGTCATATATTTTGGAGGAGGTTACTCTCGGGATTACATGTGGGGGGACAAATATGTGGTCAATCCTGGAGAAGGTGTGGTGGGGGACCGAGTAGTGCGTGTAGTCTCTAGTATGGGGGTTCATTTCCCTCCATATATCAATCAGGCCAAAAGATCGTACTATTTGCGCTACCCGGATGGCCGCATAACTCAGAGCTCCGGCAGCCTCACGCTCTGAGCGACATTTAGTGACAATGGGATGAGGTCTCCTCCGGCTCCACACACGCTCACCGAAGTGCCTGTCACCCGCAGGAGCGATGACTAAGCGTCGGAAGATGAATAGACAGCCACAGCGCCTCACAGATTTCTATCCTGCAGTACCTCAGGGAGGTGGGAAAAATGGCGCCAGCCCTAGCTCCACAGGAACGACCCGATCCCAACACGGCCATCAAGCCTCAGGGAGGCATATTACCACCCAGCCCGAAGAGCTGGAAGAACGCTCTCCCCCATCTACTCTCTCCACTCACAGCCCAGTGAAAACTAAACAGCGCAGGGAGAAAGATGCGTTCTCCCCTGCACTGCAGAGCATTCCCCCTCAGGTATCTCTGCAAAACATGCACCCAGGAATTTCAGTTGAAATGTTCCCAGCCACAGAACAATCCATCTCTGAGAATACCATGAAAAACATGCTTCTCTCTCTCAGAAGCACTCTGTTTAATGATTTTTCAGACATGTTTGCACCCTTAAATGAGACTGTCCAAACACATGCTGTCAAAATCTGACACTTAGAAACTAAAATGGCAGATCTGTACTCTGCACATAATGACATCGTTGTGTCTATGCCGATCAAGAATCTGAGATGGAACACCTCCAATATAAGATAGCGGACCTCGAAGATCACTCACGGCGCAACAACATCAAATTTAGGGGAATACCCGAATCCATTCCGCCAAACGATTTAACAAATTATGTGCAATGCCTCATGAAGGCCCTCATTCCATCTCTGAGCGATATTGAGGTGGACAGAGCCCACCGTATACCTAAACCTAAGTTTCTACCTGACACTGCACCCAGAGACACCCTAGCATGTATCCACTACTACCACGTCAAAGAACGTGTCATGGCAGCAGCCAAACGGAGCCCTGCAGTGCCAGAGGAATTCAATGGAATATCCCTATATGCAGACATATCGCAACAGACAGGGTTGAACAGAAAGAAGCTTGCCCCGCTCACTAAAATCCTCCGCAATAACAGTATAATTTATCGATGGGGCTTCTGGTCACCTGGAACAGCAAAACCTACCCCATCTACAGTGTGGATAAAGACATCCAGCTCTTCAAACAGTGGCAACTACTCCCTGCAGATGCGCAACCCCCTGCCTTACCTATCCCGGAACAACCACAAACAGAATGGCCCTGATTTGAATCTTCTGTTTACAACTAGACCTCTCCCCGCTAGCATGACCTTTGTATTAGCGTGAGGCTGGGAGCTAAATCACCTGGTTTACTCTTCTTTCTTGTTGTGGTTCGGTGGCTCAGTGCATAGCACTGGCAGTATGATTTCCCCCCCAAGACACCACAGCAGCTCCGGCTGCCCATTGTGCCTGTGTTTTGACAGGCCTTTCTTATGTATGTTGTATTTGTTTATCCTTTGTTTGACCCTTCTTTCTCTAGTTTCTACCATCCAGCCAGTCACCATCTACAGCGCTATGTCTACCAGAACTCAATCTGGACTATCGCATTTGTTTCCCCTGTCGCTCATCACAACAAAAGACCCTCCAATCAACCCACCAACTGACTCTACACAAATTGTCAATCCTCGGTGGCCGAAATCTCCACATATCAGGTACTCTTTCCCTGACTCTCCTCTCTACAATGTTTTCTTCTGCAACGATACCTTAGTAAGTACACATTCTTCACTACGCCTCTAAAATTCATGTCACTGAACTCTAAGGGCCTCAACAGCCCCTTTAAACGTGCAGCGCTAATGAAAGAAGCACACTCTCTCAAAGCTGACATAATCTTTGCTCAGGAAACCCATTTCGCTGCCCACAAGTGCCCTCGAGTGTCCTTTCGACATTTCCCTCATTTGTACATGGCCAACAGCCCAAAAAAGGCTTGTGGAGTCTTTATTGCTGTCAAGGACTCTGTGGCATTTCGTCATATACGCACTATCCATGATCCCCAAGGTCGGTACATCATCCTCATTTGCGAGCTTAATCAAGAAGTGTTTACTCTAGTTAACCTATACGCTCCGAGCGTTCAACAGAGAAAATTCCTCACTCCTCTATTGACCAAGGCTATGGAAGTGATGCAGGGTATCCTTATTATTGGCGGAGACTTTAATACTATCCTGAACCCCACCATGGACTCCACCACCCTCGCTAGAAGACCTGGCCACTCAATTGTCCCCTTACTTTATAAATACAAGCTGTATGATACCTGGCGTTGCTTCCATGGATCGGAGAAGGATTTTACTTTTTTGTCTGCAGCTCACTCTTCCTACTCCCGCATTGACTTTTTCTTTACTGATAAAAGGTCTCTACAAAATGTTCTGTGAGCAGACATTGGTACGATCTCTTGGTCAGATCACTCTCCGATCACACTAGAGATTTCGCAACTCCTCTCCTCCAATGTGGAGACTAAACACCTCCCTATTGGAGGACAAGGAATTGTACCAACAGATCATACAAGAATATATATACAAAAAGTGCAGCGCTGGAAAACTACTACAACAGTAGACAATAAAGACTGTACTCAAAAGAAAACAAAAACATAAATACTGACAGACAGTGCACATTAATAATCCACTAATTAACCTAATAAGGATCAGTGGATATTAATCATATGTGAGTAATAACAAACACCAATTCAGATCTTATAAAAAGAACGTGCTTAATTATATTATAGTGTCCACAAAATGCATAAGTGAATATTCTGCTGGGTAAATCCATGACTTCCACCGCTGACAGAAACCGTCACCACAGAAAGATTGGAGGCTTACCAGACAGCCCTTGAAAGACAGCATGAAATATCCTCCACTTTTAGATGTTGTCCTCCCTGTAGATGGCTCCTGATTGAGAGCGCTGGAATGGTGGTTTGCAGACTGATCCTCAGCAATGGAGGGAGGGGGGAGGGGAAATCCCCTCTCAGCGATGATAAGAATCCTCTAAGACACAATGGGGCATCTGGTCTTTCTGAAGTATACTGCACTGCAGGACGCTTGCTACTCTTCTGAAGCACTGCTACTATAGGTTCTGATTCCACAGACCAGTGTTTCTCAACTCCAGTCCTCCAGATCGTACAAGAACACCATGACTTTTTTAGGTATAATGACACTCCTGATATCAATAGATTTACACTGTGGAATACTTATAAGGTCTATATGAGGGGGGTACTGATTAAAATGGCTTCATTTGTCAAAAAAAGAGAAGGAGGCAGATCGAAGACGTGCTGAATTCTATAACCTTAAAAGAACGTGAGAATAAGATGAACCCAAATCCCTGTCTCATAAAGATATCTTGCAAGACAGGCAAAAATTAAGGTCCCTGCTCCTTTACAAATATGAAACCCATCTCAAATACCTTAAATTCAATTACTACGGCCTCCATAACAAAGCAGGATCCTGGCTGTCCAAAAAAGTAAAAGCAAAACAGACTAAACAAAAAATTACTTCTATTGTTCACCCTCAATCTAAGAATAGTTTATCTAACCCAAAGGATATAGCCAATGCCTTTGCGGATTATTACCAGTCCCTATATGACCTCCGTAATGATGACTCTATGCCCCAACCCTCTCCTGTACTCATTAGTAACTTTTTAAACAAAATCAAACTACCTAACCTTGATGGCGATCAACTCCAGTCCATCTCCCAACCTTTTACTACCCAAGAGATTTGCTCATTTATCACAAAATTACCCAATCACTAATCCCCAGGTGACGATAGCTTTTCGCATGAATACTATAAATATCTTTCCTCTGAAACTGCTCCTTATCTACAATCCGTATTCGACCTTGCCTCCTCCCCTGGTACTTTCCCACCTGAAATGTTAAGAGCAGTGATTGTGACTATCCCTAAACCCAACAAAGACCCCACCTCCCCTGCAAATGACAGGCCTATATCTCTTCTAAATGCTGATGTTAAAATATTTGCCAAACTTGTAGCAATCAGATTACAAAAAATCTTACCATTTCTTATCCATCCTGACCAGGTGGGCTTCGTTCCGGGTCGCCAGGCCCCTGATGGGACTAGACGTCTCATTAATTTAATCTCCCATGCTGGTCCCTCTCGGACGCCTTCTCTGCTCCTCTCCTTGGATGCGGAGAAGGCGTTCAACAGGGTCCACTGGGGATATCTCAAGACACTGCTTGATCATTTCGGGATTACAGGATGGATACAGACAGCCATTCTATCCCTTTATTCCACTCCATCGGTCACTGTACTCACCTCAGGACTTACCTCCAAATCGATATGAATAACTAACGGAACTAGACAAGGATTAGCCTATTTGCGGATGATGTCCTGCTCATGCTCTCTAACCCCAAAACATCACTACATGAAACACAGAAATTGCTGGAAGAATTTAGTGCCATATCCTACTATAAATTAAATGCCACAAAGTCCCAAATTTTAGGTTTTAATGTTCCACCCTCCATGCAAATGTACCTAACTAATAGGTTCCCCTTTAAGTGGTCCCCCCACTTTTTGACATTCTTAGGAATTCAACTAATTGCACACACCTCACAGCTATATGAACATAACTTTAAGCCCTTCTTGGAATCACTGCCTCGACAACTATCCCCTTCTGAGGACTCAGGAACTTTCAACGACTGGAAGAATAGTGACCTTAAAAATGCTGCTCTTACCAAAACTCCTTTATCTCTTTTGCACCTTAATAATCCCCTTACCACAAACCTTCCTTTCCGCCACCCAAAAGCTCTTTACTCAATTTATTTGGAACCACAAACCCCCAAGATGCTCCCTGAATATTATGTTAAGGCATAGAAGGAATGGTGGAATGGGAGTACCCAATATTATGGCATATTATAAAGCATGCGTATTTGATCAACTGATGGAACCCCCCTAAACATAAAACGTGGGCATTTATGGAATCCAACGCGCTTCCACATAAAAATTACCAATCGACTCTTATCGCTAGTAGAATGGGAGCTCCACCACCCATCTCTAATATCCCAACTGTACAAATCTCCATCAAATTGTGGTCAGAAATTCCCCTCTTATCTTCACGGGATCACTTTTTAAAATCCCTACCCCGCTATCAGTATTCCAACACTTTATACCCTGCATTGACCTTAAATTATGGAAAAATAAAGGCCTTCTTCTCTTGAGAGACCTATACCAGGTTGCATCTCTCCACACATATCTACCCGCTTTGACCTTCCGCTGCCCACACAATTTACCTAGTTACAAGTACACTCCTTCCTCCATAAACATCCTCTACCTCTACACTTAGAAATTCCAGTCTCCATGTATACCTTCTTCCTTGAACCAACATCCCCTCTAAGAGGTATTTATCTGTTTTATAATATCTACAACACCCAAGATCCCTTCACAAAGACCACTACACCTATTGGGTGAAAGCTTTATCTACCACTTATATCTCATCCAAGTGCATTAACCACTGGGAACATTACCAAAAGGTAATACATGCTTGGCACCTTACCCCGTACAAACTTTCCAAATTCTACCCATCCCAATCTGCCTTGTGCTGGAGAAAATGTGGAGAATCTGGCACTCTATACCATATATTATGGTCTGGTATATCACTACGGTCATTCTGGAACAAGATTTTTTTCCATAATGTCTGATATTTGTAGCTGACACATTGCACCTCATCCGGAACTAGCCATCTTGCACCTGAACATTCACGAATTTATTCCCAAGTTCCGAGTAGTGATCATACAATTTTTATTAGCAGCAAAAATAACTATTACAAGGAAGTGGAATACTATTGATCCACCTAATCCTAGTGATGCCATTCTCACCCTCAACTGCCAATGCGAGATGGAGAAATTACTGGCAATCACAAACCTCAGTCTCACAGTATTTAGAGATAAATGGGAACCCTGGTTATCAAACCCTAGCTGCACAGTCAAAATTTGAAAGTCCTTCCGTTATGGTGACTGGCTCACCCTATCCCTAACCCCCTTCCCCCCTTTTCATTCCCCTTTCCTTTATCATCTTGGCAAGCTTACCTTGCCTAATCATATCAAATTATAAGTCATTCAACCTCTGTACAGGAAAAATTATGCCTCCCATTACAGATTACACCAGTATGTGGATTGTGTACCAATCAATGTATCTTACTACCCTGTTTCCAGTCTTGATCCTGTACCACCTCAAGATACTTCAATATCGATGTGACACTGATCATAGTTGACTGTGCTTCCACTCTAACCTGGACACAGTTTGTTCCCAGATGGGGTGCCCAGGATAGGTGGCAGTACTTCAACTGTAAGATAAGTATTGTTGTTACCTACACAGTTCAAGTTTATGTTACTTTATTTGGCATGGTATACTATGTGTGATCTTTTCACAAAAGATGTACTGTATAGAGTGTATCACATTTTTATCTGTTTGTACCCTTCTCTATAAAACTCAATAAAAACTATTGAAATAAAATGTCAGTCCTCCCAAAAATATTGTTTTTCTTTAGAGCCCTACCATTGTATGTGTCAAGATCCACCATACAAGCCATACAAGCGGATCTGATAAAATTTATCTGGCAGGGTAAACAACCACACATGGGCAGGTCACTGATGTATAGGTCCCGAAACAGAGGGGGCCTAGGCTGCCCGAACATATGGAAGTATTACTTAGCAGCTAGGTTATTACAACTAGCTCAATGGCACACATTCATGTCTCACATACCATGGCTACAGTTTGAGAGGGCTTCCATTAAACCTTATTTTCTCCAGGGCTTTTGTGGACTAATGCAATAAACCATAGAATTATTTCCCAGCTTAATGGAATCATTGGACAGTCCTTATATCTCTGGATCTTGTATAGAGAAAAGTTTCAGCTTTTCTCTAAACCCTCCCTATTGACATCTTTTTTGGATGACCCTAACTTCCCTGTGGCTTTTCATGCAGAAATGGACTTTGCACACAAGGACTGGTAACGCTGCATTCATTACTACAGGGCACCACGTTCTGTTCTTTTGAACATTTGCACCAAAACTACGCCATACCTAACTCAGATCACTACGAATACCTGCAGATTCGCCACTTCTTTCAAAAGGCTATCTCCCAAATAAGGGATGATGCTAGAACACCCTTTGAAAATTTGTGCCACGAAGGGTCCAGAGATAGAGGGATGATTTCCACCCTATATATGCACCTTAATGATCACAACACAGAAGCTAAATCCCAAGCAATTCTGGGATGGGAATCTGAGGTTCGCCAGGAATTTTCAGCGGAAGATTGGTGTGATATGGTCATTAATATGCATAAATGTATCCGCTCAGTTGCCATTAAGGAAACAGTGGTGAAACTGCACACTAGATGATATTATACACCAGTTAAAATTCATAGAATGTTTCCAGCCATCCCGGACAGTTGTTTCAGAGACTATGGAAAGAGGGGCACTCTTCTCCATACTTTCTAGAGCTGTAAGGTTCTGGGCTCTCTCTGGCAGAAGACAGTTACGAAAGTGCTTCAAATAACAGGATCAAGCATCACTAAAACTGATGGAACCCATCCACCACACCCTCATGGATTCTATGAAAATCTTTGAATGAAAATGGGGCCCCTGGCCTGCTTCTTAGCTTGCTTGGGGGAAAGTTTTGCCTTATGGGCACCAGAAAGCACTTATTACTCTAACATTTAGGTATGGTATTATTTGGTATGTGCTTGGTTTCTTTAAAAATCAACACCAATAGGGCCTTGAATATATGTGAACTTATGTAGTAAGATGAGATAGATATGCAATAAGTTTCTTATAAAGCCTGTTGCACTAGTGGCAGTTTTTATTTTTATTTTTAAGTTATGTAATAAGTTAATCTATAGCATTCCAAGAACTGCAGCATTGTGAGTGATACTTAGACACATTTTTGATTTCAGCCCTCTAGTCAGAAAATTGTTTGTATGTACATGGACTCTAGCTCTGTATAACACTCTCAATGCTGATTAATGTATATGTTACTTTTTTCTATGTAATTGTCTAAATATCTTTAATAAAAAATGTTTGTAAACAAAAAAAAAAACATTACATTGCGGGCAAACAACATTTAATTGCCAGCTTTTATTAAAATTAAAACAGCATACAGATCTCTGTGGATCTGTGTTTTTTTTTTTTTTTGGTTTTTTTTTGAAGAAGAAGCCGGCAATGAAATGTAATTTACCAGTAGGGATGAGCCGAACACCCCCCTGTTCGGTTCGCACCAGAACATGCGAACAGGAAAAAAGTTCGCTCGAACACGCGAACACCGTTAAAGTCTATGGGACACGAACATGAATAATCAAAAGTGCTAATTTTAAAGGCTTATATGCAAGTTATTGTCATAAAAAGTGTTTGGGGACCTGGGTCCTGCCCCAGGGGACATGGATCAATGCAAAAAAAAGTTTTAAAAACGGCCGTTTTTTCAGGAGCAGTGATTTTAATAATGCTTAAAGTCAAACAATAAAAGTGTAATATCCCTTTAAATTTCGTACCTGGGAGGTGTCTATAGTATGCCTGTAAAGGGGCGCATGTTTCCTGTGTTTAGAACAGTCTGACAGCAAAATGACATTTGGAACGAAAAAACACATTTAAAACTACCCGCGGCTATTGCATTGCCGACAATACACATAGAAGTTCATTGATAAAAACGGCATGGGAATTCCCCCCAGGGAAACCCCGAACCAAAATTAAAAAAAAAAAAAATGACGTGGGGGGGTCCCCCTAAATTCCATACCAGGCCCTTCAGGTCTGGTATGGATATTAAGGGGAACCCCGGCCAAAATTAAAAAAAAAAATGACGTGGGGTTCCCCCTAAATTCCATACCAGACCCTTCAGGTCTGGTATGGATTTTAAGGGGAACCCCGCGCCAAAAAAAAAAAAAAAAACGGCGTGGGGTTCCCCCAAAAATCCATACCAGACCCTTATCCGAGCACGCAACCTGGCAGGCCGCAGGAAAAGAGGGGGGGACGAGAGTGCGGCCCCCCCTCCTGAACCGTACCAGGCCACATGCCCTCAACATTGGGAGGGTGCTTTGGGGTAGCCCCCCAAAACACCTTGTCCCCATGTTGATGAGGACAAGGGCCTCATCCCCACAACCGTGGCCGGTGGTTGTGGGGGTCTGCGGGCGGGGGGCTTATCGGAATCTGGAAGCCCCCTTTAACAAGGGGACCCCCAGATCCCGGCCCCCCCGTGTGAAATGGTAAGGGGGTACTTACCCCTACCATTTCACTAAAAAACTGTCAAAATAGTTAAAAATGACAAGAGACAGTTTTTGACAATTCCTTTATTTAAATGCTTCTTCTATCTTCCTTCATCTTCTTCTTCTTCTGGTTCTTCTGGCTCTTCTGGTTCTTCCTCCGGCGTTCTCGTCCAGCATCTTCTCCGCGGCGTCTTCTATCTTCTTCTCCTCGGGCCGCTCCGCACCCATGGCATGAGGGGAGGCTCCCGCTCTTCTCTTCATCTTCTTCTTCATCCTCTTCTCTTCTTCATCTTCTTCATCTTCTTCATCTTCATCTTCTCTTCTTTTCTTCTCCGGGCCGCTCCGCATCCATGCATGAAGGGAGGCTCCCGCTGTGTGACGGCGTCTCCTCGTCTGACGGTTCTTAAATAACGGGGGGCGGGGCCACCCGGTGACCCCGCCCCCCTCTGACGCACGGTGACTTGACGGGACTTCCCTGTGACGTCACGGGGAATGCCACAGGGAAGTCCCGTCATGTCCCGTGCATCAGAGGGGGGCGGGGTCACCGGGTGGCCCCGCCCCCCGTTATTTAAGAACCGTCAGACGAGGAGACGCCGTCACACAGCGGGAGCCTCCCTCCATGCATGGATGCGGAGCGGCCCGCAGAAGAAAAGAAGAGAAGATGAAGATGAAGAAGATGAAGAAGAGAAGAGGATGAAGAAGAAGATGAAGAGAAGAGCGGGAGCCTCCCCTCATGCCATGGGTGCGGAGCGGCCCGAGGAGAAGAATGCTGGACGAGAACACCGGAGGAAGAACCAGAAGAGCCAGAAGAACCAGAAGAAGAAGAAGATGAAGGAAGATAGAAGAAGCATTTAAATAAAGGAATTGTCAAAAACTGTCTCTTGTCATTTTTAACTATTTTGACAGTTTTTTAGTGAAATGGTAGGGGTAAGTACCCCCTTACCATTTCACACAGGGGGGGGCTGGGATCTGGGGGTCCCCTTGTTAAAGGCGGCTTCCAGATTCCGATAAGCCCCCCGCCCGCAGACCCCCACAACCACCGGCCACGGTTGTGGGGATGAGGCCCTTGTCCTCATCAACATGGGGACAAGGTGTTTTGGGGGGCTACCCCAAAGCACCCTCCCAATGTTGAGGGCATGTGGCCTGGTACGGTTCAGGAGGGGGGGGCGCACTCTCGTCCCCCCCTCTTTTCCTGCGGCCTGCCAGGTTGCATGCTCGGATAAGGGTCTGGTATGGATTTTTGGGGGAACCCCACGCCGTTTTTTTTTTTTTTTTTTTTTGGCGCGGGGTTCCCCTTAAAATCCATACCAGACCTGAAGGGTCTGGTATGGAATTTAGGGGGAACCCCACGTCATTTTTTTTTTTTATTTTGGCCGGGGTTCCCCTTAATATCCATACCAGACCTGAAGGGCCTGGTATGGAATTTAGGGGGACCCCCCCACGTCATTTTTTTTTTTTTAATTTTGGTTTGGGGTTTCCCTGGGGGGAATTCCCATGCCATTTTTATCAATGAACTTCTATGTGTATTGTCGGCAATGCAATAGCCGCGGGTAGTTTTAAATGTGTTTTTTCCTTCCAAATGTCATTTTGCTGTCAGACTGTTCTAAACACGGGAAACATGCGCCCCTTTACAGGCATACTATAGACACCCCCCAGGTACGAAATTTAAAGGGATATTACACTTTTATTGTTTGACTTTAAGCATTATTAAAATCACTGCTCCTGAAAAAACGTCCGTTTTTAAAACTTTTTTTTGCATCGATACATGTCCCCTGGGGCAGGACCCGGGTCCCCAAACACTTTTTATGACAATAACTTGCATATAAGCCTTTAAAATTAGCACTTTTGATTTCTCCCATAGACTTTTAAAGGGTGTTCTGCGGCATTCGAATTTGCCGCGAACACCCCAAATTGTTCGGTGTTCGGCGAACTTGCGAACAGCTAATGTTCGAGTCGAACATGAGTTCGACTCGAACTCGAAGCTCATCCCTATTTACCAGCAAATTTAAACACTTTTTCCTTTGTAGATGTCAGTGTAAAACTTTGTAAAATTGGTGTCATTAAAGTGGTTGTTAAGCCACTATATTATATTTATACCATCCTATCTGTGGGGGTCATTTACTATAGCGCAAATTAGCCGACCAAAAAGTGCTAATTAGTACCCAAATGGAATTCACAATAGCGCTGGCGAACAAATACTCCCAAAATCAAATTCACTATAGCTCCCAGACAACAGAAATCCTTACTCTTGCTAGGACCTGGAGAATTGCACATGGAAATTATGTTTAGAGCATGATATGATTGCCTAAATGGTACTGAAATATGTGGTATATTGTTTGAAGATAATCTGCTTTTAAAGTGTGTGAAAAAGGGATTTCTGCACTGAAATATCTTTAAAAGTCTGAGAAGCGATAAATTCCCAGTCTCTTTACTAGGTTCCAGCGTAACTCCCATGCGATTTTTACAGGGAGCTATAGTAAATACCAAAATTAGCGCTGGGTTAAAAAGCATTTTTGGGAGTGAAAATGAGTTATGTAGCTCAATGCAAGTTTCAGCCATTGATTCTAATGGTACAATTGTAACTTCCCCAAATAAATTCTTTTCATGTTGAGATGAATATATCTTTCTCTCAAAGAAATTGTCCTTGCAATAATGTTGCTTCTTCATCATCTATTTTGTTTTTAAAAATGTTAGACTGTGTAATGTTTTCATGTTTTGGTAAAATATATTTTTCTCTGTCACTTTCACTTGTTGCTCTCAATCGCACACAAATCTTCACCCAAACTCACACAGGTGTCTTTACAAACTACAAACAATACCATTGCTGAATTAAATTTAAAATGAGTCACACTTTTGTGTGTTTTTTATTATTTCCAAATCATCCTAATTTGAGCCCAAAAAATGTGATATGTGTACCAACATACAGAAATAAAAATATAATTCCCAAAAATCTGAGGGTTACATCACTATTCTACACTCACACACTAAAACCACCAAATATCACAGAATAAATCAATTAAAATAACTCCTGACTCCTGGCAGAACAGTGGCTCACAGGTTAGCACTTCTGCCTAGCAGCACTGAGGTTCTAGGTTCAAATCCTGAACATGACTCTTCATGTAGAGACATTGTCTGTTCTCCTTATGTTGTTAAACATAACTCCTGACTCAGGGCCTTCCATAAATTATGTCTAAATGTAGTATTTATATGTAGGAGGGGTCCACCACCATTGAAAATTGTGGCATATGTTTTCCATGGGCAAGGACTCTAATCAGTCTTAACATTTCCCCACCAGCATTAATTGCAGTGTCTTACCAAGCTAAATCCTACAAAATTACAGCTGTTTAGCTCTCAGCATGCTAGCAGTAATCAGCCATAACCAGCCTTCAAAACAGATAGCATATGCCAGAAATAGGTTGTTCACTGGTGCTCTGGCCTTCCACAGTACATCTGCATTGATTAACTTCTTGCACCCCTGGTACTTAGGACTGTTTTGCACCACAGAGATGAAACCTAAACACATCTTGCAGCACAGTGGCTGAAAGGTTAGCACTTCTACCTAGCAGCACTCAGTTCAAATCCCAATCCTGCTACCTGGCTGGAGGTTTGTTTGTAGTGGTGTTAAAGTTTCTTTTTCACCAGTGCTAACATTTTGGTTGGTTTCACATAATGGAACCCCAAGAAATCACATTATAAATCAAGCAAGTGTGGGTTTGCACCAAATCCGGGGTGTTTTGGCCCAGATATGAATGTCTAAATCTGGTGTGATGCTGCACACATATTTTAATGTTGTATGCTTATGATGAATGACACAAATGCTTTGTCACCAATTTATGTGAAGCACCCCTCACAAAAGTTGTCATTTTATGTTTTGGACCCTCCACGTGCACAAGAACGTACACATTTTATTTAGAAATTTTTGGGATCACTGATCATGGAGACTTGGACATGTGTTATTTTGAGCTTTACCCTGCACAGATATCAATGCTGAGATATTTTTTCATTTGTAAAGAGTGTGTATTCCTAATGAACAGGTGTGAGCACTTGAGTCCTACATGAAGAGACAGAATCAATTACGGCCAATACACGTTCATTTTTGCTTTTCTACTTTTTCGCATGGGCCTCACTAAATATAGCCACTGGGCTACCCCTTCGACTGTTCTGAGGCAGGCTTAATAAGTCACCTGCTCAATTCGACAACTGTCTGTTCAGCCTACGGGGTCTGTCTACGGGGAGCTGGCTCTTACAGCGAACCCATACGAAAAAAAGCGAAGTCCTATGGTGGTTTTGTTGTATGGCTTATTTTTGTTCTTTCCTCCACATCTCTTGTCCCCTACTATCCTTCTACCTCTCTTACCTCTCTCCACCTGTTCGCACTTCAGGCAATCTCCAAATCGCCTGGGGAACACCCACTGCTACCCTTAAAAGCAGAAATCCCCCTATCCCTGGTATTCACCCCTCCCTATACAATATCAGCCCAATTCTTTCCTCTACCCCCCCATGAGAGTTAGCTCATGGAATGCGAAGGGATTTAGATCCCCTATCAAGAGACCCAAGATACTAAGACATCTCAAGAGACTGAAAACTGACATTGCCCTACTCCAGGAAACTCACTTGACATCTTCTGACTTTAACCGCATGAAAAAATTATGGGTAGGCATTGTGTTAGGATCTGATGCAGTTGGCCGAAAGGTTGGGGTACTCATCCCTGAGACAAAAAAACCTTACATGTGAAGTAGTAAATATAGACTCCGACAATCAGGGATGCTTTCTCACCGTCCATATCCATTTAGGCGACAGAGATCTTTTGATCTCTAACGTCATTGCATCCAACAACCCTGGGAAGCAATTTTTTGGAGACCTATCTACCAGACTGCTGAAGTTCACACATTTCCCATGTAGTAAGTGAGGACTTTAATGCCACAATCCACAGAAGACCAATCCACCCCTAAAAAACCACACAAAGCAACTCATGTCTCAGAACAAACCCCATTTCGCTTCCACTATAAAAATCCCTCCATTTCATTGATGCGTGGCATCTATCCCACGCGGTAAACAGAGAATTCACTTTTTATTCCACACCCCACAAAGTTTTCACCAGAATTTACTATCTTTTCTGCACTGATCACATAATCCTGACGAGCGCTGAGACAGAAATCCACAAAATAGCCATTTCGGACCATGCCCCAATCTCTATCACACTTGACATAGCAGACTCCAAATCAAACCTTCGCCTATGGCGTTTCCCATTATACTTGTACAACAATGCCGATTTACAGTCATACATGGACCTGGCATAGAAAGAGTTTGCTACCGCTAATTCTCCTCATGCAGACAACCCTAACCACTATTGGGAAACAGGGAAGGCCTATCTTTGTGGTCGGATCAAATCTTACGCAGTCTCTTATAAGAAAAAGGCCCTATCTAGCTTTAAGACAGCAAGCTCCCGTCTTAAAGAGGCTCAACAATCTCTCTCCACCCAAAACTCCCCTGAAAACAGAGAGGTGTGGCAAAAAGCAAAAAACTACTTTGACACATGGACAGATGTCCTAGAACTGACCAAACGAGCACACACAGATGCCACTCTATACAGATACAATAACAAAGCAGGAAAGCTTCTTACAAGACTCTGTAAAGGTCCTCACAATCCCACTCACATTACTACCTTGTGAGACACGTCAGGTTCAATATACAGGACACCTCACAAGGTCAATAAGGTCATGCAAAAATTCTATTCTTCCTTATATGCTCCAGACCCCATCGAAAGTGACACCGCTCGGAAATTCCTTGAAAAGCTGGACATACCGACGGTTACCCCCTCCCAACTAAAGTTCCTAAATGAGCCCATTTCTAGCTCAGAACTCTACCATCCGTCAGCAAGCCCCTAGTAAAGCCTTACATCCTGACGGATTCACAGGGCAGTTCTACAAGAGAGACAATCGAACCCACCCTACTCCATGTCTATAATGGCATCTGGTCAGGTGGTTCATACCTTCCTGCAGGAAACCAAGCCATTATTAAATTACTGTCAAAGAAAGGAAAGGACCCCCTTGAACTGGACTCCTACAGGCCTATTTCACTATTAAATTTAGAGGTCAAGATCCTTTCAAAAATTGTAGCCTCCAGACTTGCCAATATCATCCTCACGTTAATACACCCGGCCCAGTCAGGCTTTGTAAAAGAGAGAACAGATACCTTAAATATCCATAAGGTGTTAATGGTCTTAAAACATACTAAAAAACACCCAGGGGGAGATTTTGCGATCATTACTCTGGACGCGGAAAAAGCCTTTGACAACGTCAGCTTTGATTGGCTCTCGTTGGTCCTAACCAAGATGGGTTTTACAGGCTCTTTCAACCCTCTTGTCAAGTCCATGTACACTTCTATCATGGCCAGACTGGTGATGGCAGGTCTCCTCACCAACGAATTCCGCCTATACAAAGGCAAGAGACAAGGGTGCCCCCTATCACCCTTGCTCTTCAACCTGGCACTAGAACCCCTTTCTAGGTACCTAAACAACCATGCCCCTCTACACAGGTGAACCCGGGCTGCATGCAGCCCTTTTTGCAGACTATGTACTCATTCTTTCTGCCAATCCCTCCCTTAATATAATTACAATAAAGAAATCCTTTGATGATTTCAGACTTTGTTTGGGCCTCTGCATTAACTACAATAAGAGCAAAATCCTTCCCTTAGGCTCCTTTGCAAATCCCTTTTGGGCATCACGCTCACCTTTCACTATAGCTCACATTACGTACTTAGAGATCAGGATAGGGGTATCTCCTTCTTCCTTGTATACCTTAAACTACCCTCTTTTGATTACCAAAATCACTCAAGAATTGGAAAACTGTATGGATCTGCCTCTTAAGCTTCTGGGAAGATGTCATCTTTTCAAAATGGTCAGCTTTGCCCACTTCAAACTATACCTTTACTACTAAACTATAAAGATATACAGCAATTGAATAAAGCCATGTCCAAATTTATTTGGCAAAAGAAGACCACGCATAGCTCTAAACTACATTTTCCTAGAGGCGAAGGGGGCATTAGTCTCTCAAATATTAGAGCTTACAATCTAGCCTGCCTACTGAGAATAGGCTTAGACTGGTCTATGAAGGCTTCTCTCTACTCAAACTTCTCTGAATCTGCAATGGCCCACCCATATTCGTTAGTGGCCCTAATGCACTGCAAATGGAGACTACAACACAACCTCCTTCTTTGTGATACAGCCATAGCATGTAGGGAAGTTGGCAAGAGCTTAAACAGTCCAGATCCAATACATCTCTATGAGTCTGTTCTTTGACCTAAAATTGAATTTATTGTTTTAAAAAAATTGGATGCATTGATAGACTAATGTTATTGTGTCATAATCTCATTAAATATACTGTAATCCTGCGTACACACGATCAGACTTCACGTCGGAAAAAGATATGATGGCTTTTCCGATGGGATTCTGCTCAAGTTTGCCTTGCATACACACAGTCACACAAAAGTTACGACCGTCAAGAGCGCAGTGACTTATAACACTACGACGAGCCGAGAAAATGAAGTTCAATGCTTCTGAGCATGCGTCGAATTGTTTCCGAGCATGCGTAGGAACTTTGCGCGCCGGAATTGCCACAGACAATTGCATTTTCGGATAGGAACTTTTTCCGACCGAAAAATTGAGAACATGCTCTCAATCTTTTCCTGGCTGGAATTCGGCCAGTAAAAGTCCGATGGAGCATACACACGGTCGCATTTTCCGACGAAAAGCTCTCATCAGTCTTTTGCAGTCCGAAATTCTGATCGTGTGTACACAGCATTAGAAGATTATTCATTATCATTTTTATATATTTTTATGTATATATTTTCATCACGATCACAATTATATATATATTTTCATCACGATCGGACTTCTCGTCGGAAAAAGATATGATGGCTTTTCCGATGGGATTCCGCTCAAGTTTGCCTTGTATACACACGGTCACACAAAAGTTCACTGAACTTACGACCGTCAAGAACGCAGTGACGTATAACACTACGATGAGCCAAGAAAATGAAGCTCAGTGCTTCTGAGCATGCATCGAATTGTTTCCAAGCATGCGCAGGAACTTTGCGCATCGGAATTGCCACAGACGATCGAATTTTCGGATAGCATCTTTTTCCGACCGAAAAATTGAGAACATGCTCTCAATCTTTTAATGGCTGGAATTCGGCCAGCAAAAGTCCGACGGAGCATACACACTGTCGCATTTTCCGACAAAAAACTCTCATCGGTCTTTTGCGGGCCGAAATTCCAATCATGTGTACGCAGCATTAGAAGATTATTCATTATCATTTTTATATATTTTATATATATATTTTCATCATTTTTTTTATATCACCGTTTTCATATTATTGGATTACTTATTCAGCACATACTGTTTTGTTGCACATTGTTATTGGTATTATCATCATCATTGTTTGTAGTTTGCAGCAGCACTATCACATCCCCGGATGCATGGATGGGGGGCGGTGCCCTTGAGCCCCCTATGGAAGGGCTGCCACTGGTGACAGGCCTACATTGGTGGCAGTAGATGTGAGCACTGCCAGGCCAGGAGTGGTAGAAAGATATGTTAATGATGTCCAGGTGTGCTCATGGGAGCAGAAGATGTCAATGGCAGAAAAAGGTTTATTTCATTCCTGTAGTGATGAAAGGAGCGGGTTAGGCAGTACAGAAAATAAATAATTTGGGTGACAGAATCCCCAAAAATGTAAACATCTGTAACAGGGTCCAGAAAGAGTGTAATGCCGCGTACACACGACCGGACTTTCCAGCAGACTAGGTCCGACAGTCTTCCCGACGGACTTTCGGCGGACTTCCAACGGACTTTCCGAATGAGGGGACTTGCCCACACATGACCAGACTTTCCGACAGACTAGGTCCAACAGTTTTCCCGATGGACTTTCGGCGGAGTTACGGCGGACTTCCGAACGAATGGACTTGCTCACACACGCACTAAAGTCCGTTCATTTTGAATGTGATGAGGTACGACGGGACTAGAAAAGGAAGTAAATCTTGCTGCTTTTATCGGTGAGATTGACACCTTGCGAGCCCCGTCGCGGGAGCCAGCTCAGAGCATACCAGGCCCTTAGGTCTGGTATGGATTGTAGCCTCCCTGGCGGTTTTCCCGAGTGTGGCTCGGGGTTAAAATTCAGGACCATTAGCGGTAACCCCGAGCCACACTCGGGATTACATCGCAGGATCCTGGTGTGGCTTTACTTACCTTGTCCCCGGGATCCTGCGATGTCCCCCACTGTGTCTGTGGGCTCTGTCCTCTTCTGAAGCCTCTCCATGTCAGGCTCCATTCCCTGCGAGCGGCGCGACACATGGGGGCTGAGCCTGGCGGCAAATTCAAAAAATTGTGAAATCATAACACATACAGTACTGTAATCTTACAGATTACAGTACTGTATGAAGTTATTTCACATCCCTTTTGTCCCCAGTGCTTTGTCCTATGCCCTGCATGCAGTTTTAAGTTATATATACTGTTCTTTCTGCCTGGAAACTGGAGATTGTCCATAGCAACCAAAAAGTGTCCCTTTACATCAAAAGTGGCTTTAGACCAGCTAGAAAACAGCGATAGTAAATTAGAGTACTTGCAGAATTCAGCGATAGTGAATCGTGGGAACATTTTTTTTTTTTTAATTATTTATTTTTATTTATTATATTATAATTTATGTTTTTGTGTTTCAAACTTTATCATACCCGGGATATCTACTAGACTCTTGTTTGGACAGATTTAAGTGTGTTATTGTTAAGAATTACAGGCCTACAATATAAAACTCCAAATTTCCATGCAAAATAATTGTACCGCTTTCAGCACCTAAAATCCGAAATAATCATACCGCCAGGGAGGTTAAGGGGAACCCCTTACACCGAAAAAACGGCGTGGGGGTCCCCCCAAAATCCATACCAAACCTTATCCGAGCATGCAGCCCGGCTGGTCAGGAAAGGGGGTGGGGACGAGCGAGCGCCCCCCTTCTGAACCGTACCAGGCCATATGCCCTCAACATGGGGGGGTGGGTGCTTAGGGGAAGGGGGGTCACCTTGTCCCCATGTTGATGAGGACAAGGGCTCCTTCCCGACAACCCTGGCCATTGGTTGTCGGGGTCTACGGGCGGAGGGGCTTATCAGAATCCGGGAGCCCCCTTTAATAAGGGCGCCCCCAGATCCCAGCCCCCCACCCTATGTGAATGAGTATGGAGTACATCGTACCCCTACCCATACACCTGGGGGAAAAAAGTGTCAATAAAAAAACACACTAGACAGGTTTTTAAAGTAATTTATTAGGTAGCTCCGGGGGTCTTCTTCCAACTTTGGGGGTCTCTTCCGACTTCTCCCCTCTCTCCGGCCTCTTCTCCCAGTGTCCGGTTCTTCTCCCACTCTCCGGTTCTTCTGCCGGGCTACTCCGTTATCTTCTGCTCTTTTGCCGCTCTCTTGCTAGTGTTGGCCTGGTCTTCTCCAACGTCTTGTTCCCTCTTCTCTTCTTCCGATGTTGACACAACGCTCTAATGCTGTGTGCAACGACTTATATAGGCATGTGGCATGGTCACCGGGTGACGTCACCCGGTGACCACGCCCCATGCCTATTTAAATAGTTGCGCACCAGAGAGTGTCGGAACAAGACGTTGGAGAAGACCGGGCCAACGCTAGCAAAAGAGCGGCAAAAGAGCAGAAGATAGCGGAGGAGCCCGGCAGAAGAACCCAGGGAGTGGGAGAAGAACCAGTGAGCGGGAGAAGAACCGGACATCAGGAGAAGAGGCCGGAGAGTGGGAGAAGAGGCTGAAGAGAGCAGAGAAGTTGGAAGAGACCCCTGAAGTCAGAAGAAGACCCCCAGAGCTGCCTAATAAATTACTTAAAAAACCTGTCTAGTGTGTTTTTTTGACACTTTTTTCCCCAGGTGAATGGATAGGGGTACAATGTACACCATACTCATTCACATAGGGTGGGGGCTGGGATCTGGGGGGCCGCTTATTAAAGGGGGCTCTCGGATTCCAATAAGCACACCCGCCCTCAGACCCCGACAAGCAACGGCCAGGGTTGTCAGGAAGGGGCCCTTGTCCTCATCAACATGGGGACAAGGTGCTTTGGGGTGGGGGGCAGCAGGGTGCCTCCCTTCCCCAAAGCACCCACCTCCTATGTTGAGGGCATGCGGCCTGGTACGGTTCGGGGGGGGGGCGCTTGCTCGTCCCCACCCCCTTTCCTGACCGGCTGGTCTGCGTGCTCGGATAAGGGTCTGGTATGGATTTTGGGGGGACCCCCGTGCCGTTTTTTCAGCGTGGGGGTTCCCCTTAAAATCCATACCAGACCCAAGGGACATTGTCGCCTCCTTCTCATGCTCGCTGCAATAGGAAAATGTGTTTTTCCTATTGCAGTGAGCGTGAGATGTACAGTACCCTGTCTCCTGGAAACATTCTTACGGCAGGTGCTGTAGCTGCCCTTGCGTCGTATTTGGTCTGTCAGACCAGCATACAGACGAACAGATTTCCCAATAGGAACTGGTTCTGGCGGAGTTCCGGCTGGAAGATTTGAAACATGTTTCAAATCTAAAGTCCATCTGATTTTCGACCGAAAAGGTCTGTCGGAAGTCCGATGAAGCTCACACATGGTCGGATTGTCCAACGGATTCATTCCGGCGGACAAGTTTGGTCGAAAAGTCCACCCATGTGTATAGGGCATAACACCGCTCAGACTGTGGATAAAGATTTCCTCATGGGTGCTGGCCCCGGCTCACCACCATCAATAGTAATTGAATAAAAAGAAAATTGGTCACACACCATGAAAGGTTTAGGGCTACATTTTTGTTGTGAACAAGCACAAGTTATCCGTGTGAAACCTGTCTACCAATGTTCCTGTAACGTCCTGTCTACGTCATTTGGCACCTTGACAATAAAGTAACTATTCTACAGAAGTTCTTCCTTCCATGGCATGTGACCAATTTTCTTTTTATTCAATCTGTAATAGGGGCTTGATATTTGTTGCTGATTTTAACTAAACTCAGGCGCTCAACTGTGTCTGGGGACAGGTGAACTTATTGTGTCTTTCTGTCATAAATCCCCCCCACAGCACTAAATGTAGGTTCGTAGTGGACACTGGCTACAGGGCAGACCATCAGCTTAGGTGCATATTGGGCAAGATCTGGACAGTGGTCCATCTTTGCTACCCAATAATCAAGAGGGTCATCCATAGGAAAGGTGTTAGTGTCTGCCATTGACCTCATGACCGCATGTATGTATGTATGTGAGTGTATGTGTGTATATTGGTGCATGTATGTAGGTGTAAGAGAGGTGTGTGTGTGTACAGGTATGTGATTGTATCCATGTTTGTGGGTGGGTGTGTGCATTTTGTAAATAACTCAAGGGGATATTGCTGTTCTATGAATGAAAAGTGCAATGAATCATAGGGGTGTATGTATTTAAGTAGGGTGTATGTCCATTATACCTGATTCATGGACTCTTTTTTCTGGGCTATGGGGATTGACTTTCTAAAGGCAAATAGCTCAAAAGCTTAGTAAATGAGGGGAAGCTTTACTTTGCAAAGAAAACCCAATCACATGCTCTTGGATGTGTACAGAGGTACATCTCAAGTGGAGTTCAGGCCTGTACAAATAAAATTAAAAGTCAGCAGCTAAAATACTGTAGCTGCTGACTTTTAATATAAGGACACTTATCTGTCCAGGGATCCCGCAATGTCGGCACCCCAAGCCGATTTGTCTATTGGCTGTGGGTGTAGGTGTCAGCATTGCAAGTAAGGGAAACTGGTAGTGAGGCCTTCAGGCTTCACAGCCGGTTTCCTACTGCACGTGTCGGGCTGCACTTTCTGAATTGTCCCGTCATCTTCTGGGACACACACAGGAAGTGAGAGCGGGTACCTATCAAAACCAGTAATATTCTGCTTTGCTTTTAACTTGGAATGTTTTAGTTTTATTTATCATGCCTCTGCTTTTTGTTAAACATGTCTTCATCTGTTGTCACCTTCTTTGCTTATGAAAATGTGTAATATAGCTGAGCTGTGATTATCATTGCATGCAGGGGTATGTGATGTACATAGTGTAATGATCAGGAGTATGTGATGTACATAGTGTAATGATCAGGAGTATGTGATGTACATAGTGTAATGATCAGGAGTATGTGATGCACATAGTGTAGTGATCAGGAGTATGTGATGTACATAGTGTAATGATCAGGAGTATGTGATGTACATAGTGTAATGATCAGGAGTATGTGATGTACATAATGTTATGATCAGGAGTATGTGATGCACACAGTACAATGATCAGGAGTATGTGATGCACATAGTGTAATGATCAGGAGTATGTGATGTAAATAGTGTAATGATCAGGAGTATGTGATGTACGTAGTGTAATGATCAGGAGTATGTGATGTACATAATGTAATGATCAGGAGTATGTGATGTACATAGTGTAATGATCAGGAGTATGTGATGTACATAGTGCAATGATCAGGAGTATGTGATGTACATAGTGTAATGATCAGGAGTATGTGATGTACATAGTGTAATGATCAGGAGTATGTGATGTACATAATGTAATGATCAGGAATATGTGATGTACATAGTGTAATGATCAGGAGTATGTGATGTACATAGTTTAATGATCAGGAGTATGTGATGTACATAATGTAATGATCAGGAATATGTGATGTACATAATGTAATGATCAGGACAGGAGTATGTGATATACATAGTGTAATGATCAGGAGTATGTGATGAACATAGTACAATGATCAGGAGTATGTGATGTACATAGTGTAATGATCAGGAGTATGTGATGTACATAGTGTAATGATCAGGAGTATGTGATGTACTTAGTGTAATGATCAGGAGTATGTGATGTACATAGTGTAATGATCAGGAGTATGTGATGCACACAGTACAATGATCAGGAGTATGTGATGTAAATAGTGTAATGATCAGGAGTATGTGATGTACGTAGTGTAATGATCAGGAGTATGTGATGTACATAATGTAATGATCAAGAGTATGTGATGTACATAATGTTATGATCAGGAGTATGTGATGCACACAGTACAATGATCAGGAGTATGTGATGTACATAATGTAATGATCAAGAGTATGTGATGCACACAGTACAATGATCAGGAGTATGTGATGTACATAATGTAATGATCAAGAGTATGTGATGTACATAATGTAATGATCAGGAGTATGTGATGTACATAATGTAATGATCAGGAGTATGTGATGTACATAGTGTAATGATCAGGAGTATGTGATGTACATAGTGTAATGATCAGGAGTATGTGATGTGCATAGTGTAATGATCAGGAGTATGTGATGTAAATAGTGTAATGATCAGGAGTATGTGATGTGCATAATGTTATGATCAGGAGTATGTGATGTGCATAATGTTATGATCAGGAGTATGTGATGCACACAGTACAATGATCAGGAGTATGTGATGTAAATAGTGTAATGATCAGGAGTATGTGATGTACGTAGTGTAATGATCAGGAGTATGTGATGTACATAGTGTAATGATCAGGAGTATGTGATGTACATAGTGTAATGATCAGGAGTATGTGATGTACATAGTGTAATGATCAGGAGTATGTGATGTACATAGTGTAATGATCAGGAGTATGTGATGTACATAGTGTAATGATCAGGAGTATGTGATGTACATAGTGTAATGATCAGGAGTATGTGATGTACATAGTGTAATGATCAGGAACATATCATGTACAGACAAGTGTACAGAGTTCTGTCGTCAGAAGGGGGTAAGATGCAGAGCAAATTACATACCGTATTTTTTCACTCCATAAGACGCACCTAGGTTTTAGAGGAGGAAAACAAGAAAAAAATATTCTGAAACCAAATGTTGTACCAAAATCTTTACCAGTGCCCATGAAATGCAGCCTGACCTGTGCCCATGAAATGCAGCCTGACTTGTGCCCATTAAATGCAGCCTGACTTGTGTCCTTTAACCACTTAAAGCGGAGTTCCACACAAAAATGGAACTTCCGCTTTTCAGAACCCTCCCCCCCTCCGGTGTCACATTTGGCACCTTTCAGGGGGGAGGGGGGTGCAGATACCTGTCTAAGACAGGTATTTTCACCCACTTCTGGCATAGACTCCCATGGGAGTCTATGCCTCTTCCTGTCCCTCCGCGCTGTCTGCTGGGAAACACACAGCTCCCAGGAGATAGCGGGGACCAGTTACGATGCGCAGCGCGGCTCACGCATGCGCAGTAGGGAACCGGGAAGTGAAGCCGCAACACTTCACTTCCTGATTCCCTCACCTAGGATGGCAGCGGCAGCTGCCGAGAACCGAGCGGGTTCTCGGCGTCGCCTGCCGACATCGCTGGACCCTGGGACGGGTAAGTGGCCATGTATTAAAAGTCAGCAGCTGCAGTATTTGTAGCTGCTGGCTTTTAATATTTTTTTTTTTGGCGGTTTCAGTGGACCCCCGCTTTAAGGACCGGACCATTATGCTGCCTAAGGACCAGAGGACTTTTTCCAATTTGGCACTGCGTCGCTTTAACTGCTAATTGCGCGGTCATGCAATGTTGTACCCAAACGAAATTTGCGTCCTTTTCCTCCCACAAATAGAGCTTTCTTTTGATGGTATTTGATCACCTCTGCCATTTTTTTGCGCTATAAACAGAAAAAGACCAAACATTTTGAAAAAAAATGATATTTTCTACTGTTTGTTATAAAAAAAATCCAATAAACTCAATTTTAGTCATACATTTAGGCCAAAATGTATTCGGCCACATGTCTTTGGTAAAAAAAAATGTCAATAAGCGTATATTTATTGGTTTGCGCAAAAGTTATAGCGTCTACAAACTAGGGTACATTTTCTGGAATTTACACAGCTTTTAGTTTATGACTGCCTATGTCATTTCTTGAGGTGCTAAAATGGCAGGGCAGTACAAACCCCCCCAAATGACCCCATTTTGGAAAGTAGTCACCCCAAGGAAATTGCTGAGAGGCATGTTGAACCCATTGAATATTTATTTTTTTGTCCCAAGTGATTGAATAATGACAAAAAAAAAAAATATTTACAAAAAGTTGTCACTAAATGATATATTGCTCACACAGGCCATGGGCCTATGTGGAATTGCACTCCAAAATAGATTCAGCTGCTTCTCCTGAGTATGGGGATACCACATGTGTGGGACTTTTTGGGAGCCTAGCCACGTATGGGGCCCTGAAAACCAAGCACCGCCTTCATGATTTCTAAGGGCATAAATTTTTTATTTCACTCCTCACTACCTATCACAGTTTTGAAGGCCATAAAATGCCAAGATGGCACAACCCCCCCCCCCAAATGACCCCATTTTGGAAAGTAGGCACCCAAAGCTATTTGCTGAGAGGCATGTTGAGTCCATGGAATATTTTATATTTTGACACAAGTTGCGGGAAAGTAACAGTTTTTTTTTTTTTTGCACAAAGTTGTCACTAAATGATATATTGCTCAAACATGCCATGGGCATATGTAGAATTACAAATAAAATAAAAAACCCAAGAAAAGGGTTAACGCTGCGCTAGAACAGTGTAAATTAATAAGTGAATAGTAAAAGCTGCCAGCACTAAAAGTCCAATACTAAACTCCAAAACACCAGAAAAAACAAAATGAGTGCAGCGCTAAAACAAAATATGAATTATATAACATACTAAAAATGACCATAAACAGATAAGGTTAATCCACCAAAAATGAAATATAAATATACAAAATAAGTCTCCCATAAAAGACAGAGACAGATCTTTCACCATACAGTAAGTGTGAAAAAATTATAAAAAATCACATATAAATAAATAAAAAATGTGATAAAACAAATCCCAATTATAAATATTCAAAAAAGTCCATAAGTAAAGTGAATAGATGCTCAAGGTGCATATAATCAGGAGAGATGTGACACAGGTGATACAGGTGAATCCAGCATCCAGTGTGACTTGCACCCAAGTGAGGTATGAGGCTCCTTACCAGCTCAGAATGACCACTATGACAGTGGTCTCACCAGGCATTTGGGAAATTATCAGGTCACCCACAACCTATACCGATCTATCCAGTTGGTAATGTGGAACTCAAAAGACAAAATCAAGAAAAGCTCCCATAGCGTAAAATTGCAAACCAGCGTAATTTATTAAGCTAAAAGATTGCACTTACAAAAATCTTCCTTCAAAGACAGAGTGTAACCAAACATAACGATCGCGGCGTCTCCACGAGCTTCCGCCTGCCTACTGTGTATGTCCCATCAATCACAAAGAAAGCATAATGACGTCAGCGTCACAGGCTCCTCCCTACGCGTTTCGTCACGATAGGACGTCTCGGCCAATCCCCAGACGACGTCCTATCGTGACGAAACGCGTAGGGAGGAGCCTGTGACGCTGACGTCATTACGCTTTCTTTGTGATTGATGGGACATACACAGTAGGCAGGCGGAAGCTCGTGGAGACGCCGCGATCGTTATGTTTGGTTACACGCTGTCTTTGAAGGAAGATTTTTGTAAGTGCAATCTTTTAGCTTAATAAATTACGCTGGTTTGCAATTTTACACTATGGGAGCTTTTCTTGATTTTGTCTTTTGAGTTCCACATTACCAACTGGATAGATCGGTATAGGTTGTGGGTGACCTGATAATTTCCCAAATGCCTGGTGAGACCACTGTCATAGTGGTCATTCTGAGCTGGTAAGGAGCCTCATACCTCACTTGGGTGCAAGTCACACTGGATGCTGGATTCACCTGTATCACCTGTGTCACATCTCTCCTGATTATATGCACCTTGAGCATCTATTCACTTTACTTATGGACTTTTTTGAATATTTATAATTGGGATTTGTTTTATCACATTTTTTATTTATTTATATGTGATTTTTTATAATTTTTTCACACTTACTGTATGGTGAAAGATCTGTCTCTGTCTTTTATGGGAGACTTATTTTGTATATTTATATTTCATTTTTGGTGGATTAACCTTATCTGTTTATGGTCATTTTTAGTATGTTATATAATTCATATTTTGTTTTAGCGCTGCACTCATTTTGTTTTTTCATATGTAGAATTACACCCCAAAATACATTCTGCTGCTTCTCCTGAGTACAGGGATACCACATGTTTAGGACTTTTTGGGAGCCTAGCCGCGTACAGGGCCCCGAAAACCAAACACCGCCTTCAGGATTTCTAAGGGCATAAAATTTTGATTTCATTCCTCACTACCTATCACAGTTTTGAAGGCCATAAAATGCCAAGATGGCACAAAACTCCCCCAAATGACCCCATTTTGGAAAGTAGACACCCCAAGCTATTTGCTGAGAGGCATGTTGAGTCCATGGAATATTTTATTTTTTGACACAAGTTGCGGGAAAATGACAATTTTTTTTTTTTTTGCACAAAGTTGTCACTAAATGATATATTGCTCAAACATGCCATGGGCATATGTGGAATTACACCACAAAATATATTCTGCTGCTTCTCCTGAGTATGGGGATACCACATGTGTGGGACTTTTTGGGAGCCTAGCTTCATACGGGGCCCCGAAATCCAATCACCACCTTCAGGATTTCTAAGGGCGTAAATTTTTGATTTCACTCCTCACTACCTATCACAGTTTCGAAGGCCATAAAATGCCAAGATAGCACAAACCCCCCAAAATGACCCCATTTTGGAAAGTAGACACCCCAAGCTATTTTCTGAGAGGCATGGTGAGTATTTTGCAGCTCTCATTTGTTTTTGAAAATGAAGAAAGACAAGAAAAATGTATTTTTTTTTCTTTTTTAAATTTTCAAAAGTTTGTGACAAAAAGTGAGGGCTGCAAAATACTCACTATACCTCTCAGCAAATAGCTTGGGCTGTCTATTTTCCAAAATGGTGTCATTTGGGTGGGGTTGTCCCATCTCGGCATTCCATGGCCCCCGAAACTGTGATAGGCAGTGAAGAGTGAAATCAAAAATTTACGCCCTTAGAAAGCCTGAAGGCGGTGCTTGGTTTTCGGGGTCCCGTAACCGGCTAGGCTCCCAAAAAGTCTCACACATGTGGTATCCCCATACTCAGGAGAAGCAACATAATTTATTTTGGGGTGTAATTTCACATATTCCCATGGCATGTTTGAGCACTATATCATTTAGTGACAACTTTGTGCATAAAAAAAAAAAAAAATTGTCTTTTTCCCGCAACTTGTGTCACAATATAAAATATTCCATGGACTCGACATGCCTCTCAGCAAATAGCTTGGGGTGTCTACTTTCCAAAATGGGGTCATTTGGGGGGGGGGGTTTGAACTGTCCTGGCATTTTATGCACAACATTTAGAAGCTTATGTCACATATCACCCATTCTTCTAACCAATTGAAGACAAAACCCTTTCTGACACTATTTGTTTACATGAAAAAAATATTTTTTTTTTTGCAAGAAAATTACTTTGAACCCCCAAACATTATATATTTTTTAAAGCAAATGCTCTGCAGATTAAAATGGTGGGTGTTTCATTTTTTTTTCACACAGTAATTGCGCATCGATTTTTCTAACGCATTTTATGGGGAAAAAACACACTTTTTAAAATTTTAATGCACTAAAACACACTATATTGCCCAAATGTTTGATGAAATAAAAAAGATGATCTTAGGCCGAGTACATGGATACCAAACATGACATGCTTTAAAATTGTGCACAAACGTGCAGTGGCGACAAACTAAATACATTTTTAAAAGCCTTTAAAAGCCTTTACAGGTTACCACTTTAGATTTACAGAGGAGGACTACTGCTAAAATTACTGCCCTCGATCTGACCTTCACGGTGATACCTCACATGCATGGTGCAATTGCTGTTTACATTTGACGCCAGACCGACGCTTGCGTTTGCCTTTGCACGAGAGCAGGGGGGGACAGGGGTGTTTTTTTTTTTTTTTTTATATTATTTTTAAACTTTTTCTTTCATTTTTATGTTTTTTTGATCATTTTTATTGTTATCTCAGGGAATGTAAATATCCCCTATGATAGCAATAGGTAGTGACAGGTACTCTTTTTTTTTTAAAATTGGGGTCTATTAGACCCTAGATCTCTCCTCTGCCCTCAAAGCATCTGACCACACCAAGATCGGTGTGATAAAATGCTTTCCCAATTTCCCAGTGGCGCTGTTTACATCCAGTGAAATCTAAGTCATGAAATGCTCGTAGCTTCCGGTTTCTTAGGCCATAAAGATGTTTGGAGCCATTCTGGTCTCTGATCAGCTCTATGGTCAGCTGGCTGAATCACCGGCTGCATTTTCAGGTTCCCTGTTGGGACAGGAGAGCCAGAGAAAAACATGGAAGACGGTGGGGAGGGGGGGCATTCTCTCCCACTGCTTGTAAAAGCAGTCTAGAGGATAATTAGCAGCTAGCATTGCTTTTACCTGAAAGCTAACCGCTGGCTGAAAAGAATGATACCAAGATGATACCTAAACCTGCAGGCATCATTCTGGTATAACCACTCAAAGTCCAGCAACATACCAGTACGTTGCTGGTCCTTGTTGGGCATACATTGTAAACTTTTTTTTCATACAGCCTGTGGGCTGAACGAAAAAAAGATATTGATCAGTGGGTATGCCCACAATTAGAATACCTCCCTTCATCCACCCACTTCTAATGATGGGCATACATGCACCGTTTATATATGCCGAAGCATGGGGGCATCCTCCCGCAAAAGGCAGGAGCAAATCGCTCCTCCATCGACTGCTGCCCCCATGCTTCGGCATATATGCTGAAGTATGTAACTGTGGTGGTGAAATCACCTCCGACAGCGCTGGAGTCATGGCTTTATGTATCGTGGGAGCAAACGCTGTTGCTGTCAAGATAAATAAATCTGCGCTGCAACTGAATGGCGTACCTGAAAACAAAAAAATGGTTAAAACACAGTAAACTATAAAAAAAATTACATACCTGAAAAGCAAACATGATAAAACATAACAACAATAAAACATTGCAGAATAGAATACAGTAAAAAAGAGCAGAACAATAGAGAGAAAATAGAGAGAGAGAGAACAATAAAACGACAACTATTTTTGGCTTTTTTATTTTATATTTTTTTTGTGTATTTTTTTTTTTTCCATTTTTTTTTTTTTCCATTTTTTTTTTATAACTGTAACTTTTAAAACTGTAACGGTTCCAGGTTTGGGTCTCTCAAAATGCGATGGCATCTTGGGAGACCCTGTGAAAGTGTGTCCTAGTCTGTGCAATGCTGTACCCTACACTAAAACTCAACTAGTGTATGGTAGCGCTCAAAACATTCACCAATGCAAAGACCAGGACTGCCAGGACAGGAGGGACAATAATACCAGGTTTCACGCCTAAATCCGCGCTTTCTGCAGACACTAAATTTTCTTTGGGGGGCTCGTTGGGTAGGGGTACTCGGGAGGACATATTGAAAATGCCTCTCATGCAGCTGGCTTACTGCATTTGGTTGGGGAAGGTGAGGTGGAGCACCGTCTGGATACAGAAGGGCTCTGACGATCTCTTCCTGAAGCTCTGTATAGCACATGAGCGTTCAGCAAAGCCAATTGAAATAAATAAACAGACACTTTTTTGTACCAGCGTCTGGCCTTACGGGCAACTAGGTACGGCGCTAACAACTGGTCGTTGAGGTCCACCCCTCCCATATTTTGGTTATATTCATGGACACAGAGGGGTTTCTCCACAACACCAGTCGCCGTAGTAATTTGGACCGTCGTGTCTGCATGAAGGGAGGTGAGAATGAAAACATTCTTCTTATCCCTCCACTTCATAGCGAGCAAGTTATTACACTGCAAGCAGGCTCTCTCCCCCAGCCTAAGACGGGAATCTACAAGCCGCTGGGGAAAGCCCCGGCGATTAGGTCGCATGGTGCCACATGCTCCAATCTGCTGATCAAACAAGTGACTAAATAGTGGCACGCTCGTGTAATAATTGTCCACGTACAAGTGGTATCCCTTTCCGAATAAGGGTGACACCAAGTCCCACACTATCTTGCCAGCACTTCCTATATAGTCAGGGCAGTTTGTCGGCTCTACGTGATTATCTTTGCCCTCATAAACCATAAAACTACATGTATAGCCTGTGGCCCTGTCACAGAGCTTATACATCTTGACCCCGTATCTGGCACGCTTGCTGGGAAGGTACTGTTTGAATGACAAGCGGCCAGAAAATTTAATCAGGGACTCATCAACACAGACAACTTGATGGGGAGTAAACAAGTCTGCAAAACGTTGGTTGAAGTGGTTTACGAGGGGCCGAATTTTGTAGAGCCGATCGTATTCAGGGTCTCCACGAGGACAACAGAGTTCATTGTCATTGAAGTGCATGAACCGCAAAACCTGCTCGTATCGTGCCCTGGCCATGGAGGCAGAGAACACGGGCGCATGGTAAATTGGGTCAGTGGACCAATATGACCGCAACTTACTCTTTTTATTCAAGCCCATGTTGAAGGAAAGGCCCAGAAAGAGCTTAAATTCGGAGACCGTAATTGGTCTCCAATCTCTGGCAAGGGAGGACTGAGGATTAGCGGCGATGTGTTGACCAGCTTATAAATTGCTTTGGTCCACAATAGATCTATAGAGATCTTCGGTGAAAAACAGTGAATAAAAATCCAGTGGCGTAAAATCAACTGTTTCCACCTGAATTCCAGGTTGGCCAGTGAATGGGGTAGTACGGGTGCTGCAGAAGTGGTGTGTTCCCAATTCGGATTGACGAATGCAGCAGGAAGGGCACTATGGGCACGATGGGTCTGTCTTTGTCTTCTTGGTGGCAGCGGGACACTACTTGTGCTTGCCACCTCGCCAGCTTGAACTGCACTTATGGGACTCGCCACGTCACCAAGTGTTACTGCAGTGCTGGATATATGACCAGGGTGTACTAGGCCGCTGGTGCTTGCCAGTTCACCAGAAGGTTATGCTCCCCATATATAATAGGTTGGGTAGTCAGGGGGCTTCAGCTGACTATCTTTCCCATCATAAACATTGTAGGCATAGATATACCCTTTTGGCTCTCATCGAGTTTGTATAGCTTCACCCCATATCTGGCCCTTTTACTGAGGACGTATTGTTTGATTCCCAGCCTACTGTTAATATGGATGAGGGACTCACCAATGCAAATATACTTCTCAGAAGTATACAACTGAGCAAATTTCTGGGGGAAAAAAACAATAAGTGGGCAAATATTGTAAAGTTTATCATATCCATGGTGGTATCTGGGAAATAGGGATGAGCTTCGAGTTTGAGTCGAACTCATGTTCGACTCGAACATTGGCTGTTCGCAAGTTCGCCAAACAGCGAACAATTTGGGATGTTCGCGGCAAATTCAAATGCCGCAGAACACCCTTTAAAAGTCTATGGGAGAAATCAAAAGTGCTAATTTTAAAGGCTTATATGCAAGTTATTGTCATAAAAAGTGTTTGGGGACCTGGGTACTGCCCCAGGGGACATGGATCAATGCAAAAAAAAGTTTTAAAAACAGCCATTTTTTCAGGAGCAGTGATTTTAATAATGCTTAAAATCAAACAATAAAAGTGTAATATCCCTTTAAATTTCATACCTGGGGGGTGTCTATAGTATGCCTGTAAAGGGGCACATGTTTCCCGTGTTTAGAACAGTCTGACAGCAAAATGACATTTCAAAGGAAAAAAAACATTTAAAACTACCCGCGGCTATTGCATTGCCAACAATACACATAGAAGTTCATTGATAAAAATGGCATGGGAATTCCCCACAGGGAAACCCCGAACCAAAATTTTTTTTTTAAATGACGTGGGAGTCCCCCTAAATTCCATACCAGACCCTTCAGGTCTGGTATGGATATTAAGGGGAACCCCGGCCAAAATTAAAAAAAAAAATGACGTGGGGTTCCCCCTAAATTCCATACCAGACCTTTCAGGTCTGGTATGGTTTTTAAGGGGAACCCCGCGCCAAAAAAAAAAAAAAAACGGCGTGGGGTCCCCCAAGAATCCATACCAGACCCTTATCCGAGCACGCAACCTGGCAGGCCACAGGAAAATAGGGGGGGATGAGAGTGCGCCCCCCCTCCTGAACCGTACCAGGCCACATGCCCTCAACATTGGGAGGGTGCTTTGGGGTAGCCCCCCAAAACACCTTGTCCCCATGTTGATGAGGACAAGGGCCTCATCCCCACAACCCTGGCCGGTGGTTGTGGGGGTCTGCGGGCAGGGGGCTTATCAGAATCTGGAAGCCCCCTTTAACAAGGGGACCCCCAGATCCCGCCCCCCGTGTGAAATGGTAAGGGGGTACTTACCCCTACCATTTCACTAAAAAACTGTCAAAAATGTTAAAAATGACAAGAGACAGTTTTGACAATTCCTTTATTTAAATGCTTCTTCTTTCTTCTATCTTCCTTCATCTTCTTCTTCTTCTGGTTCTTCTGGCTCTTCTGGTTCTTCCTCCGGTGTTCTCATCCAGCATCTCCTCCGCGGCGTCTTCTATCTTCTTCTCCTTGGGCCGCTCCGCACCCATGGCATGGGGGGAGGCTCCCGCTCTTCTCTTCATCTTCTTCTTCATCCTCTTCTCTTCTTCCTTCTTCTCTTCTTCTCTTCTTCATTTTCTTCTGTGGGCCGCTCCGCATCCATGCTGGCATGGAGGGAGGCTCCTGCTGTGTGATGGCGTCTCCTCGTCTGACGGTTCTTAAATAACGGGGGGCGGGGCCACCCGGTGACCCCGCCCCCTCTGACGCACGGGACATGACGGGACTTCCCTGTGGCATTTCCCATGATGTCACAGGGAAGTCCTGTCAAGTCACCGTGCGTCAGAGGGGGCGGGGTCACCGGGTGGCCCCACCCCCCATTATTTAAGAACCGTCAGACGAGGAGTCTCCGTCACACAGCGGGAGCCTCCCTCCATGCCAGCATGGGTGCGGAGCGGCCCGGAGAAGAAAATGAAGAAGAGAAGAAGAGAAGAAGGAAGAAGAGAAGAGGATGAAGAAGAAGATGAAGAGAAGAGCGGGAGCCTCCCCCCATGCCATGGGTGCGGAGCGGCCCGAGGAGAAGAAGATAGAAGACGCTGTGGAGGAGATGCTGGACGAGAACTCCGGAGGAAGAACCAGAAGAGCCAGAAGAACCAGAAGAAGATGAAGGAAGATAGAAGAAAGAAGAAGCATTTAAATAAAGGAATTGTCAAAAACTGTCTCTTGTCATTTTTAACATTTTTGACAGTTTTTTAGTGAAATGGTAGGGGTAAGTACCCCCTTACCATTTCACACGGGGGGGGGCCGGGATCTGGGGGTCCCCTTGTTAAAGGGGGCTTCCAGATTCTGATAAGCCCCCCGCCCGCAGACCCCCACAACCACCGGCCAGGGTTGTGGGGATGAGGCCCTTGTTCTCATCAACATGGGGACAAGGTGTTTTGGGGGGCTACCCCAAAGCACCCTCCCAATGTTGAGGGCATGTGGCCTAGTACAGTTCTTTTCCTGCGGCCTGCCAGGTTGCGTGCTCGGATAAGGGTCTGGTATGGATTTTTGGGGGGACCCCACGTCGTTTTTTTTTTTTTGCGCGGGGTTCCCCTTAAAATCCATACCAGACCTTAAGGGTCTGGTATGGAATTTAGAGGGAACCCCACGTCATTTTTTTTTTTAAATTTTGGCCAGGCTTCCCCTTAATATCCATACCAGACCTGAAGGGCCTGGTATGGAATTTAGGGGGACTCCCACGTCATTTTTTTTTTTAAATTTTGGTTCGGGGTTTCCCTGTGCAGTTTTTATCAATGAACTTCTATGTGTATTGTCGGCAATGCAATAGCCACGGGTAGTTTTAAATGTTTTTTTTCCTTCGAAATGTCATTTTGCTGTCAGACTGTTCTAAACACGGGAAACATGCGCCCCTTTACAGGCATACTATAGACACCCCCAGGTATGAAATTTAAAGGGATATTACACTTTTATTGTTTGACTTTAAGCATTATTAAAATCACTGCTCCTGAAAAAATGTCCGTTTTTAAAACTTTTTTTTGCATTGATCCATGTCCCCTGGGGCAGGACCCAGGTCCCCAAACACTTTTTATGACAATAACTTGCATATAAGCCTTTAAAATTAGCACTTTTGATTATTCATGTTCGTGTCCCATAGACTTTAACGGTTTTGCTTGTTCGAGCGAACTTTTTTCCTGTTCGCATGTTCTGGTGCGAACCGAACAGGGGGGTGTTCGGCTCATCCCTACTGGGAAAGCACAGTGTATTCTCACTAAAATGGAGGAAGCACATGATCATATCAAAGTGTGTCCTTGACATAACAAATGAATATGGTGACATATGATGAATGAGGTTTGTGGGTGAGTAAACATGTACTTCATTTTTTTTGGTAATAATATTTTATAATAATATTTTGAATCCATCCACTGTGATAGGTCTCAACTCAAATGTATGGGCATAATATGAATTTGGGTTATTCATGATGTATTGGTGGGCAAAAAGATTGCTCTGGTCCAAAATTAAATGGAATATATCATTGGTGAAAAAATAAAGAAAAAAATTCAAATGGTGTATAATGTTGGGTGTTGGCCTAAATGCCTGGCTATGCAGTAAAAGAGGGGGATACTAGCTGATGCTAGGTTACAAGGAAGCCATAACAGGTTTGTAGGTGCCTCTGGGAGACTTGGATGGGCTCTGATTCTTGGTGGTTGACATGACGCCCCACTACTAGTACTACGGCTTTCATCCAGGGGTACTGCATTGCTGGTGGTCACCACTTCACCAGGATGATGTACAGCACTGCTGTTGGTTGCCTGCTCTTCAGAAAGCCTCATCCCTCTTTTAGGCATCCTTTCCTCTGATTCAGTTATTGACCCACTGCTCTCCATGGGCTCATATTCCAAATCAAAATCTGACAGTGAGAGCTCCCCGCTGCTCTCATCTGTCATTGTCACAAATTGGAAGGCGAGCAAACAATAATTGAAGCTCTAAAATATCTGTTGCTGAAGCAAGTACACCAATGGCTTAAATGGATCAAAGGACCAGGGATGTGGGGATAGAGGCAAGTCCTTATTATGTTTATTGGTCCATTGGTCCAAGGTTGTAACACACTTGGTAAGCAGCCCGCTATAGAACAGAAGAGACTCTGTGAACACTGGAAGAGAAGGAGAAAGGGGCAGCGCTAATATAAGTGCAGCAAGGATACAACCAGTTTATTAAGGAATGTAATACACTCACTAGATGTACAGTTAATAACATGGGCTCATCAAAAGGTAGCAGCCTTGTGGTTAGCAGAAATCTGGAGGGGCAGCTGTAGAGTGCAGTATCATTGTACCCGGCGGTGGTTCCCGGGGTCCCAGGTCAGAAAGGAAGGGTGCAGGAGGAAGCTGTCAGGATGGTGTCCAGATGAGAATGAGACTGCATGCGTTCAGAGCATGCATGCCTCTTCATCAGGCTTCATCTCCAAACTAATGCCTCATTCTCATTCAGACACAGCTTTCTCCTGTGCCCTCCCTTCTGACCTGGGATCCCGGAAACCACAGACGCTATCGGGTACGATGATACTGCGCTCTCCAGCTGCCTCTCTGGATCTCTGCTAACCACAAGGCTTCTACCTTTTGATGTGCCCATGTTATCTACGATATAGTGAGAGTATTACTTTTCTTAATAAACTGGTTGTATCATTGCTGCACTTAGATTGACACTGCCCCTCTCTCTTTCTCTTCCAGAAACTGGTGTATATTTTCTTGGACATGATGTATGCTGGCTCTATTGACACTGGAATAGGTGTGTCTGCAATCAGGGATACAGTGTATGGCTGCACTGGTGTGGCTGAATCAGGGCACTGATGATGGCTGCACTGGTGTGACAGATACACTGGCTTCACTCAGGGCACTGTCAGGTGGGTCTATAGGTCTATGTGTGTAACAGTGTAATGTAGGGTAATGTAAAGATCACAATAAATCACAATGGAATTGCTAAACTTACAGATCCTGGTACAGATCTCTCTTCTTCCTCTCACATGTGGTTGGTGTGAGTAAGGATACTTAGTAACAGCAAGTACCGGCCATAGTTTACATTTTGTGGTCCACTCTGTTTGGGCACAGCAATCACATGGTAAAGGACCACTGAGATTGGCCTTTTACCTAGATTTGTGATAAACTGGATAAAAGGATATAACAATTACAGATAATGGTGCTGCATGCCCCCGGGGGGCATGTACAAATGCAAAGAATAATAAAAAAACACATTATTACAATAAGCCAAGTAGAAAGTGGTTATATGCTGATTTGAAGGTCTACTCCAAAGTCTTAGTGAACCAAAAATTTCCACACCTACCTAATTTGATACATGGGGATCAGGTGGGCTTTGTCCCTTGCTTTAGGCCATAAACTAACTGACACATCATTATGGGATTTCCAAACCAGGACATCCACACTTTAGTGGCTTTATCAATTTGAGTTTTTCATATTATTTCTATTCCTTTCTCTTTCCTTTGTTTTCTGTGAAAAACAGTTTGTGTTAGTTTTGTGGGATGTGGCCAAACTGTAATCTCATAATTAACTATTTGGTGTTGTTTGAAAAACCTCTCAATATCTTGCAGCATTGACCTTGAAGAGTACAAAAGCATCTTGCTGATGAAATTAGTTGTTCAGGAAATTAACAAGAACTCAGATCTTCTGCCGAATGTTACCCTGGGCTATCATATATTTAATACATGTTCTGATCCGAAGAAAACATTAGGATATGTCACAAAGGTATTGTCTAGAGAAAAGGAAGCTCCTAACTATTACTGTAAGGGACATGGAGAAGTGGCTGGTTTTATTGGTGACAGTAATTTCCATTCAAGTCATGCAATGGCCCAGTTACTTAGTCTGTATCGGTATACACAGGTAAGTGATCACTTCAATGTATTATATGTATGTTATATGATGTGTCCAATAGATCACTAATAGGGATGAGCCGAACACCCCCCGGTTCGGTTCGCACCAGAACCCGCGAACGGACCGAAAGTTCGCACGAACGTTAGAACCCCATTGACGTCTATGGGACTCGAACGTTCGAAATCAAAAGTGCTCATTTTAAAGGCTAATTTGCATGGTATTGTCCTAAAAAGGGTTTGGGGACCCGGGTCCTACCCCAGGGGACATGTATCAATGCAAAAAAAAACTTTTAAAAACGGCCGTTTTTTCGGGAGCAGTGATTTTAATGATGCTTAAAGTAAAAAAAAAAAAAGTGAAATATTCCTTTAAATATCGTACCTGGGGGGTGTCTATAGTATGCCTGTAAAGTGACGCGTGTTTCCCATGTTTAGAACAGTCCCTGCACCAAATGTCATTTTTAAAGGAAAAAATCTCATTTAAAACTGCTTGCGGGTTTAATGTCATGTCGGGTCATGGCAATATGGATGAAAATCAGTGAGACAAACGGCATGGGTACCCCCCAGTCCATTACCAGGCCCTTTGGGTCTTGTATGGATATTAAGGGGAACCCCGCACCCAAATTAAAATAAGGAAAGGTGTGGGGCCACCAGGCCCTATATACTCTGAACAGCAGTATACAGGCGGTGCAAACAAGACAGGGACTGTAGGTTTGTTGTTAAGTAGAATCTGTTTGTAATTTTGAACATTTTTAACGTGTTTAGCTCCAGCCAAAAAATCTTTTCTAAGCTTTTTGGAAAACATAGGGAAGGGTTATCACCCCTGTGACATTTGTTTTGCTGTCTTTCCTCCTCTTCAGAAGATTTCACCTCACTTTTTTGTCCCAATGAAAAATGTTTTTTGAAAATTTGGTTTTTTTTGTGGAACAAGGATTGGAAAGCATCAGTGGAAAGGAGAAATTGTTTTCCCATATTAACTCTTACAGGAGAGAATTTCCCTTCCTAGGGGTAGATTTCATCTCACTTCCTGTTGTCTCCTTCCGTTTGCAAGTAGGAGTCGTTTGTAAGTTAGATGTTTGAAAGTAGGGTCCTGCCCTATATACTCAGCAGAAATTGATGAGGATGCACCGTCTCCACGACCAGCACTAGACACAGAGCCTGCTTGCCCTCTCTTATTGGCTTGTGACTGTCTGCCTCTCCTTCTTGGCCTTCCAGACATACTAATGGCCTGTAGCTGCACTAAGCTGGGATAGAACACCTGTAATTTTCTTCAAGTAGCTTTATATACTGTAACCAGACAAGCCTGCCTGTCAGTAGGAAGATAACAGGAACGGATCTAGCTGAACACTGTGAGCAGGACGCACTGTACTAAATGTAAATAGTCTAGCTGCCTGACCGTGGTACTAATAGGATCAAATAGAACACCTGTAATTTTCTTCAGGTAGCTTTATATACTGTAACCAGACAAGCCTGCCGGTCAGTAGGAATTTAACAGGAACGGATCTAGCTGAACACTGTGAGCAGGACGCACTGCACTAAATGTAAATAGCAGGAACGGATCTAGCTGAACACTGTGAGCAGGACGCACTGCACTAAATGTAAATAGTCTAGAAGATAACAGGAACGGATCTAGCTGAACACTGTGAGCAGGACGCACTGCACTAAATGTAAATAGCAGGAACGGATCTAGCTGAACACTGTGAGCAGGACGCACTGCACTAAATGTAAATAGTCTAGAAGATAACAGGAACGGATCTAGCTGAACACTGTGAGCAGGACGCACTGCACTAAATGTAAATAGTCTAGAAGATAACAGGAACGGATCTAGCTGAACACTGTGAGCAGGACGCACTGCACTAAATGTAAATAGCAGGAACGGATCTAGCTGAACACTGTGAGCAGGACGCACTGCACTAAATGTAAATAGTCTAGAAGATAACAGGAACGGATCTAGCTGAACACTGTGAGCAGGACGCACTGCACTAAATGTAAATAGCAGGAACGGCTCTAGCTGAACACTGTGCGCAGGACGCACTGCACTAAATGTAAATAGCAGGAACGGATCTAGCTGAACACTGTGAGCAGGACGCACTGCACTAAATGTAAATAGCAGGAACGGATCTAGCTGAACACTGTGAGCAGGACGCACTGCACTAAATGTAAATAGCAGGAACGGATCTAGCTGAACACTGTGAGCAGGACGCACTGCACTAAATGTAAATAGTCTAGAAGATAACAGGAACGGATCTAGCTGAACACTGTGAGCAGGACGCACTGCACTAAATGTAAATAGCAGGAACGGATCTAGCTGAACACTGTGAGCAGGACGCACTGCATTAAATGTAAATAGTCTAGATAGAAGATAACAGGAACGGATCTAGCTAAACTGAATACAGTGTATATATATATATATGCAACACCTGGGATGCATATATATACACAATACACTGTAAGTGCAGCTAACTGACTGACTGTTCTGCCTAATCTATCTAACTCAAATCAAATGACACTCTCTCTCTCTCTCTCTATCTCTCAGCACACCGGAACACACACTACACAGGGCCGCCGTGCAGGCGGCCTTATATAGTGTGGGGTGTGTACTAAATCCCCTGAGCCATAATTGGCCAAAGCCACCCTGGCTTTGGCCAATTACAGCTCTCTCTACTGACGGCGCTGTGATTGGCCAAGCATGCGGGTCATAGTGCATGCTTGGCCAATCATCAGCCAGCAATGCACTGCGATGCCGCAGTGAATTATGGGCCGTGACGCGCCACACGAATTTAGCGCGAACGGCCCATAACGTTCGCAATTCGGCGAACGATCGAACAGCCGATGTTCGAGTCGAACATGGGTTCGACTCGAACACGAAGCTCATCCCTAATCACTAAGTACAGTTTAGGTGAATTTTTTTTAGCTTTACTTTTCTAGTATGAGTGCAGATCAGAATGAACAGAACTTTGAATAATTCAGGTACACAGAACAAGTGGTGCCATTTGTTGAAGTTGTACCCCTGTAGGGGCACTGAGTGTAGTTGTTCCACCTGTCACCCTGCTCAGCCTGGCATTCACTTCCAGTCACTCTCCAGACAATGAACAGCCCATAAGCTTTCTTTCCTCCAGCACAACGCTTTTTGCATGAACTATTACTTCCTCTACTGTCCAATACTTGGTTCCTATTGCAGCTAGTCCATGGCTAGGCCCAAATCTGAATTAGGCCTAAATTTGTAGATACACCATTTGCTGGCAGGGGCCCCTTGGGCCCCTTTGGTGTAGCAACCAATAGCAATAGAAAATGTCCCTTTTGTGCTAGCTGCATCTAGGTGGACTACTGGTCCCAGTCAGTTGTAAAAAGGCAGGAATTAAAGGGAAAGAAGAGGAGGGAAAAGGATGGGACTGAAAATAACATTTGGAAGAGAAGGTAATGTTGGGACTATAAATGAGACGACGGCTAGTGATATATACCATAGTCTCCATCCCTGTTACTTGTAAGAAGGGGGGAGTTGAGGGGGAAGGGATTGTGGGACTTTGCATGAAACACACCACCAGAATATGATAAATCAATTATGAACTAAAATGGCATTTATTGGATACAATTGAGCATACTAGGCAATGAAAATTCATCACAGTAAATAACATACAAAATATAATAGACATGATTGGTAAATCACATAATAATTATTCTGACTCTGATTGTTGTGAAGCGATTTATCCCTTGTGAGACCTCTATGTCTGGCCTGTATAAGATATAATCACTGAGAACAATCCTTATCAGATAGCTTGAACTCACCAAATACCGATTCCCACCACAAGATGCTTTTATTCTGAACATCTGGTTATAGCAGATGACATGATACAAACAGATGATATTGTCCGTAGCTTACAATGCAGAATACATGTGCCCTGCTACATGTGGCTTGTTGCTGCATACATGATAGAGGAAGTACAAACACAGGAAGAAGGGTGGAGCATTACATATAAAGGAAGTGTGTCATAACATAAGGGGAAAAAAAACCTAGAGAAAACAAGTGCATTACCACAAAAGGTCACTAGATGGCAGAATGTGAACTAAATATAAACATCCATAGAAAATGGCTAGGAAAGCAATCTATATAAATTCTATGCCCCATTGGGGCAGCACAATAATGGAATAATGGTGATTAACATGATAATATAGAGCCATGGTATTAAATAATTGACTCATAATTCTCAAAGGTAAAAATCACATGGTATTGCATAGTTGCTGTGACATAGCATCATTAAAAATCTTGACGCATTTCGTGGATAAACTTCCACTCATCAGGAGCAAGTATAGCCTGGGTATATCTGTAATAGAATATAAATTTACTATAGGATAATTAATTGGTATAACAGAAAGAGGGGGGACAGAAAATATAGTCCCAACACTCTTAAATATGGGTAGATTTACAATAAAAAAGCAAGGATGGTACTAATGATGTTGGCAGCTGGAAGTACTGTGGAACCATGATCCCCGGGGGGAGCTGAGGTAGTGGTGCTGCGGCAACAGCATGGCAAGAACCAGCAGTCAAAGGACATGTAGTGGAAAGAAATCCCCAATCCACAACTATAGTAGTGGTAATATAAGGTGATTGTCCATAGGGTTTCTGTAATGATATTAAATGATAATCGTGTGTCAATGGGGTGACTAGCATAACTGGTGGATAGAGGAAGAAGTAGCCGTAAACCGAGAAAACAGCAGTCCAAAAGAAAACACGAGTGTTGATTGAAACAGTAAAAAATGACACCAGAGTAAGTGATCAGGAAGTAAAGTACCCCCCAACAAACCCAATGTGAGAACAATGCTACTAAAGATTACCTGGGACAACAAGTAAAAAACATAGTCCAAAAAGGTGTAGAGTTGTCACAAGAGGACAATAGATAAGTAAGGTGTATAGTCCATCAAAGTGCAATAGCGAAAGCCGATACGTCCGCCGCAGAACCCCACCAACGTCAAGCTGCGTGCTTGGAAAGAAGGCGCCCACATCGAAGCGAATAACGTTCTAAAATAGGTGCCTAATCCCTCCCCCATGATGCACGCTGATGGAAAACAAATCACGCCAGGACGTGGCGTCATCCATGACGTCATTCGTGCAGTGTGTGGGCTTGGTATTGACGCGCAGAGAGTACCTACCGGTACTCCCACGTCCAAAAAGATCGGGAGAGGAGGGGAAGGACCCGGTGCACGTCGCAGCTCCCAGGGACAAATGGAAAAACCGCAGAAAACCCCTGCACGGACTTGATGGAATGAGCTAACCCAAAGGCATGATTATAACCCATATTTGGCAATGGTGCATGTCACAGATAATACCACAAAAAAACTAAATTAAATGGTGTGTGTGTTTCCATCCCTTAATTAGCATTTAAAAAAGAAAATAATGTTGGGACTTTGAATGAGGCAATGGCTCATGCATATTATGTAATTATTATAAATACCATTGTTCCATTATTATGTGATTTACCAATCATGTCTATTATTTTATTTTATTATTTATTTTTTTAATTTTATTTATTTCAGGTACTTATATAGCGCCGTCGATTTACGCAGCACTTTACATATACATTGTACGTTCACATCAGTCTCTACCCTCAAGGAGCTTACAATCTAAGGTCCCTAACTCACATTCATACATACTAGGGACAATTTAGACAGGATCCAGTTAACCTACCAATATGTCTTTGGAGTGTGGGAGGAAACTGGAGTACCTAGAGGAAACCCACATAGGGACAGGGAGAACATGCAAACTCCAGGCAGGTAGTGTTGTGGCTGGTATTTGAACCAGTGACCCTTTTTACTGCTAGGCGAAAGTGCTATCGACTACACCACTGTGCCGTCCACATTATTATATTTTGTATGTTATTTACTGTAATGAATTTTCATTGCCTAGTATGCTCAATTGTATCCAATAAATTCCATTTTAGTTCATAATTGATTCATCATATTCCAGTGGTGTGTTTCATGCAAAGTCCCAGAATCCCTTTTTCCCCCTACTCCCCCCCCCCCAACTCCCCCCTTCTTACAAGTAACAGGGATGTTGACTATGATATATATCACTAGTCGTTGTCTCATTTATAGTCCCAACATTACCTTTTCTTCCAAATGTTATTTTCAGTGCCATCCTTTTCCCTCCTCTTCTCTCCCTTTAATTCCCTCCTTTTTACAACCAACATGGATGGAGACAATGGTCTATTATTAGCCTCATTGAAAGTTTTTTTTTTTGTAAGAAAAAATGGATGGTTCCTTAGTATATGAATTAGAGATGGAGGACATAGGAGAGTGAAGCGGGGGTGCCCATGGGATTTTCCACAATGGGGTGGAAGGGCACGATGGAGATTGCAGAGAAGCTGCAGTGGAAATCACAGCAGGAGTATGCACATTCTCCCATGGTTCCCACCATTGATCTGAAGGCAGGTCAGCTAGTGCAGTCACTCTGAAGAGGTGTACAAATAATGGTATGACCCCCTACTTGTGGAAGCACACTAGAGGAGCAGGTGTGCAACTGAGATGGTTTACATGTAGGCTGTCTCTGTTGCTTAGATGTATGCTGCAAAAATGTACAGTAGACTCCACATATGGTAGAGAACACGTGGAAATGGTGGTAGTAGAGTCATGAGGTACAGAATGCAGTGGCTGTTCACCTGCTCCCTGGTGATCTGTGGCAGGAGAGGATATGACACAGTCCAGGTTCTGTGAATGCAAGAGAGAGAGCTGGGAAGCATGGAAGAGCCGGCAGCTGGCTCTGTCTGCAGATCATGTGGAGAAAGAAATGCTACGGGACCAGAGAGATGATCAGAGGGTGAGGTGCCAATAGAGACAGCACTAGAGCTTGCTCTCAGGGCGGAGAAGGAGCTGGATCATTGTGCATGGATTCCTTGCGGAAAGGTCAGAGCAGGAAATTGGCATTGGGTCTGTGGGAGAAGCATGTGGTGCCATCTTGAATATTTTATTGGGATTTTATGTGATAAACCAACACAAAGAGGTTAATTTACTAAAGGAAAATAGACTGTGCACTTTAAAAAGTGCACTTGCCCTCAGCAAGTGCAGTTGCTCCAGAGTAGGGATGAGCCAAACAGCCCCCGGTTCGGTTCACACCAGAACCTGCGAACGGACCGAAAATTTTCACGAACGTTAGAACCCCATTGACGTCTATGGGACTCGAACGTTTGAAATCAAAAGTGCTCATTTTAAAGGCTAATTTGCATGGTATTGTCCTAAAAAGGGTTTGGGGACCCGGGTCCTGCCCCAGGGGACATGGATCAATGCAAAACAACTTTTAAAAACGTCCGTTTTTTCGGGAGCAGTGATTTTAATGATGCTTAAAGTTAAAAAAAAAGTGAAATATTCCTTTAAATATCGTACCTGGGGGGTGTCTATAGTATGCCTATAAAGTGGCGCGTGTTTCCCATGCTTAGAACAGTCCCTGCACAAAATGTCATTTTTAAAGGAAAAAAGTCATTTAAAACTGCTTGCGGCTTTAATGTAATGTCGGTTCCTGGCAATATGGATGAAAATCAGTGAGACAAACAGCATGGGTACCCCCCAGTCCATTACCAGGCCCGTTGGGTCTTGTATGGATATTAAGGGGAACCCCACACCTAAATTAAAAAAAGGAAAGGCGTGGGGCCACCAGGCCCTATATACTCTGAACAGCAGTATACAGGCGGTGCAAACAAGACAGGGACTGTAGGTTTGTTGTTAAGTAGAATCTGTTTGTAATTTTGAACTGGTACATTTTTAACGTGTTTAGCTCCAGCCAAAAAATCTATTTTAAGCTTTTTGGAAAACATAGGGAAGGGTTATCACCACTGTGACATTTGTTTTGCTGTCTGTGCTCCTCTTCAGAAGATTTCACCTAATTTTTTGTCCCAATGACAAATATTTTTTTGAAATTTTGAAAAATGAAAAATGTTTTTCCCATATTAACTCTTACAGGAGAGAATTTCCCTTCCTAGGGGTAGATTTCATCTCACTTCCTGTTGTCTTCTTTTGTTTGCAAGTAGGAGTCATTTGTAAGTTGGATGTTTGAAAGTAGTTTAAATAGAAAATGGTGCACTACCATATATGAGTGTAACAATGAACTTATACCCAGTTCACCACATCCCTATAATACATTGCAACAAATAATGATAAAAAGAAGGAAACCCTGGGATGGTACGGGTGAATGGGAAGGGAGTAAGCAATGGGTAAATCAAGGTAGAGGAAAAAGAAACATACTAAATATTGTAATTGGTATGAGGAATGCCCAGAAATGGTAAAAAAAAAAAATACTTTATTAGAATATACAAAACATGGTTATAAAAGTAATGACCAATGCATACAAAATACCTAAACCACGCAAATGTGTATACTGGTAGGGGAAAGCATCCACATGCGTGGTATAAAGGAGCCCAACATGTTTCGGATAGGAATAAAAATTCAGTTCCTTCTTCAGGGATTTCCTGTAAGGATTTTTTTGTATGATTAGTTCAAACAATTAGCTGCATACAGAGCAACAGGCTATGGTCTGACAGTCTGCCAACAGGTACTTCAGGTCAACATCGCCATGGTTCATTGCAGATTCAGATATGAGTAACACATGTGTGGATATATATAAAGTGGAGGTCTGCACTCAAAGATGGTATAGAGATTTGCTGATATATATCAGGAGGAGGTCATTGATGCCAATTAGGTACGGTGAGGTAGGTCAAACCACCAGCGTCCACGAGGAACAACCAATGCAAAGAGGAGAATGTACATCCAGATTGTGGGATGTATGGAATCACAACCTCCAGCCTGGCATCCAAACCGGGATATGCAGCTGCTTATTATTTTACCTGTACAGTCTGGTGCACTCTAGCACCCATCCAATGTGAGTACCCTCTCGGAGGGCTTATTCTTTAATAAATGTCCTGGCTATATCGCACTATGGAGTCCCTCTGTTTGTTTTTTCTATGATTTTGGATCTTGGTTTTACCTGAGAGAAGTGTTTTTGCACCATTGTAACCTGAGTGAGCCTAGCAGCTTCACCTGGGAGGAGTGTCTTTGCATCATTGTATCCTGAGTGAGCCTAGGAGTGGCCCCAATGCTTATTTTGACACCGTTTAATTACTGTGTCACAGGACTGAAGGTGAGCGCAAGCACATGTGGGGTGTCACGGGAGAGCACAGTTTTCACATGTTGTGATATATACACCCATCAGAAGAAGCATGATGTTTATTCATTTTATGGACACTATTTATTCACGTTTTTTGTGATTTGTATTTATTAATTGGGATATACACTCATCTGTCACTGGAAAGTGTTTTGATATTTTTATTTTAGCACGTTGCACTTTTATTAGTTACTACCACAATTGCACCTTTATATGCACTTGGTGGTTTATCATTTATAGTTATTTGTATTATATTTTACCTGTATGGTTTTATTTATCACATTACATGTGTTTTATATGTGAAAATATTTTTTAAATATTATATATTTATATGTGACACTATACTAGCGCGGGCACATTTACTATTTTTTATTTATCTACACGCAATGAAACGTGGTTCAGTGCTTGCAGCTTAATTAGTTTACTCCTTAGAGGCATTAGTCCATCTGTGGCTCGCAAGACACCTATATTTTGTTTGTAGCTTATTTAGCTGCCTGCGGTAGTGATAGGATCAGGAAGACACCACCAACCTTCGACAGGTAGCTTTAGGTGAACACTGTGCAGAGCTCGCCAAAAAATAACTTGTAGCTTATTTCGCTGCCTGCGGAAGTGATAGGATCAGGAAAACACCACCAACCTTCTACAGGTAGCTTTAGCTGAACACCGTGTAGAGCTTGCAAAAAAATAACCTGTAGGTTTAGCTGAACACTGTGAGGAGGATGCACTACACTAACTTGTAGCTTTAGCTGAACACTGTGCAGAGGTCGCACTACACTAACTTGTAGTTTTAGCTGAACACTGTGAGGAGGACACACTACACTAACTTGTAGCTTTAGCTGAACACTGTGCAGAGGTCTCACTACACTAACTTGTAGCTTTAGCTGAACACTGTGCAGAGGTTGCACTACACTAACTTGTAGTTTTAGCTGAACACTGTGAGCAGGACGCACTACACTAACTTGTAGCTTTAGCTAAACACTGTGCAGAGGTCTCACTACACTAACTAGTAGTTTTAGCTGAACACTGTGAGGAGGATGCACTACACTAACTTGTATCTTTAGCTGAACACTGTGCAGAGGTCTCACTACACTAACTAGTAGTTTTAGCTGAACACTGTGAGGAGGATGCACTACACTAACTTGTAGCTTTAGCTGAACACTGTGCAGAGGTGGCACTACACTAACTTGTAGTTTTAGCTGAACACTGTGAGGAGGATACACTACCCTAACTTGTAGCTTTAGCTGAACACTGTGCAGAGGTCACACTAAACTAACTTGTAGCTTTAGCTGAACACTGTGAGGAGGACGCACTACACTAACTTGTAGCTTAAGCTGAACACTGGGCAGAAGTCGCACTACACTAACTTGTAGTTTTAGCTGAACACTGTGCAGAGGTCTCACTACACTAACTTGTAGCTTTAGCTGAACACTGTGCAGAGGTCGCACTACACTAACTTGTAGTTTTAGCTGAACACTGTGAGCAGGACGCACTACACTAACTTGTAGCTTTAGCTAAACACTGTGCAGAGGTCTCACTACACTAACTAGTAGTTTTAGCTGAACACTGTGAGGAGGATGCACTACACTAACTTGTATCTTTAGCTGAACACTGTGCAGAGGTCTCACTACACTAACTAGTAGTTTTAGCTGAACACTGTGAGGAGGATGCACTACACTAACTTGTAGCTTTAGCTGAACACTGTGCAGAGGTGGCACTACACTAACTTGTAGTTTTAGCTGAACACTGTGAGGAGGATACACTACCCTAACTTGTAGCTTTAGCTGAACACTGTGCAGAGGTCACACTAAACTAACTTGTAGCTTTAGCTGAACACTGTGAGGAGGACGCACTACACTAACTTGTAGCTTAAGCTGAACACTGGGCAGAAGTCGCACTACACTAACTTGTAGTTTTAGCTGAACACTGTGAAGAGGATGCACTACCCTAACTTGTAGCTTTAGCTGAACACTGTGCAGAGGTCACACTAAATTAACTTGTAGCTTTAGCTGAACACTGTGAGGAGGACACACTACACCAACTTGTAGCTTTAGCTGAACACTGTGAGGAGGATGCACTACACTAACTTTTAGCTTTAGCTGAACATTGTGCAGAGGTCTCACTACACTAACTTGTAGCTTTAGATGAACACTGTGAGGAGGACGCACTACACTAACTTGTAGCTTTAGCTGAACACTGTGCAGAGGTCGCACTACACTAACTTGTAGTTTTAGCTGAACACTGTGAGCAGGATGCACTACACTAACTTGTAGCTTTAGCTGAACACTGTGCAGAGGTCTCACTACACTAACTTGTAGCTTTAGCTGAACACTGTGCAGAGGTCGCACTACACTAACTTGTAGTTTTAGCTGAACACTGTGAGCAGGACGCACTACACTAACTTGTAGCTTTAGCTGAACACTGTGCAGAGGTCTCACTACACCAACTTGTAGCTTTAGCTGAACACTGTGCAGAGGTTGCACTACACTAACTTGTAGTTTTAGCTGAACACTGTGAGGAGGATGCACTTCCCTATCTTGTAGCTTTAGCTGAACACTGTGCAGAGTCACACTAAACTAACTTGTAGCTTTAGCTGAACACTGTGAGGAGGACACACTACACCAACTTGTAGCTTTAGCTGAACACTGTGAGGAGGACGCACTACACTAACTTGTAGCTTTAACTGAACACTGTGCAGAGGCCTCACTACACTAACTTATAGTTTTAGCTGAACACTGTGAGGAGGACGCACTACACTAACTTGTAGCTGTAGCTGAACACTGTGCAGAATTCGCACTACACTAACTTGTAGTTTTAGCTGAACACTGTGAGCAGGACGCACTACACTAACTTGTAGTTTTAGCTGAACACTATGAGCAGGACGCACTACACTAACTTGTAGCTTTAGCTGAACACTGTGCAGAGGTCTCACTACACTAACTTGTAGTTTTAGCTGAACACTGTGAGGAGGACACACTACACTAACTGTAAATAGTCTAGCCCCCTGACTGTGGTACTAATAGGATCAAAAGAACACCAGCAATTTTCTTCAGGTAAATACTGTAACAAGACAAGCCTGCCTATCAGTAGGAAGATAACAGGAACGGATCTAGCTAAACTGAATACAATATATATATATTATATATATGCAACACCTGGGATGCATATATATATACAATACACTGTAAGTGCAGCTAACTCACTGACTGTCCTGCCTAATCTAGCTAACTCAAATGAAATGACACTGTCTCTCTCTCTCTCTATCGATCAGCACGACAAAACACACTACACAAGGGCCGCCGTTCAGGCAGCCTTATATAGTGTGGGGCGTGTTCTCAACGCCCTGAACCATAATTGGCCAAGCCACCCAGGCTTTGGCCAATTACAGCTCTCCCTACCAACGGCACTGTGATTGGCCAAGCATGCGGGTCATAGTGCATGCTTGGCCAATCATCAGCCAGCAATGCACTGCGATGCTGCAGTAAATTATGGGCCGTGACGCACCACACGAATTTGGCGCGAACGGCCCATAACGTTCGCAATTCGCCGAATGATCGAACATGGGTTCGACTCGAACGTGAAGCTCATCCCTACTCCAGAGCTTAGTAAATGAGGTAAAGATTCCATTTGCCAAGACTACCCAATCACATGCAAGGACAATAAAAAAACAGCATTTTTGTTCAATCATTTGTATTCAGTCCCCTTTACACTGATACCCCTAACTAAAATCTAGTGAAACCAATTGACTTCAGAGGTCACCTAATTAGTAAATAGAGTGCATCTGTGTGTATTTTTTTCTCAGTATAAATACAGCTGTTCTGTGAAGCCCTCAGAGGTTTTTTAGAGAAACTTAGTGAACAAACAGCATCATGAAGGCCAAGAAACACACCAGACAGGTCAGGGATAAATTTGTGGAGAAGTTTAATGCAGGGTTAGGTTATAAAAAATATCTCAAGGTTTGAAAATCTCACAGAGCACTGTTCAATCCATCATCTGAAAATGGAAAGAATATGGCACAACTGGAAATCTACCAAGACATGGCCATCCATCTAAACTGACAGGCCGGGCAAGAAGAGCATTCATAAGAGAAGCAGCCAAGAGGCCCATGGTAACTCTGGAGGAACTGCAGCAAACTACAGATCAGGTGGGAGAATCTGTCCACAGGACAACTATTAGTCGTGTACTCCGCAAATCTGCCCTTTATGAAAAAATGGCAAGAAGAAAGCCATTGTTGAAAGAAAGCCTTAAGAATTCATGTTTGCAATTTGCAAAAAGCCATGTAGGGGACACAGCAAACATGTGGAAGAAGATGCTCTGGTCAGATGAAACCAAAATTGAACTTTGTGGCCTAAAAGCAAAAGTGTATGTATGGCAGAAAACGAACACTGTACATCACCCTGAACACACCATCCCCACCGTGAAACATGGCGATGGCAGCATCATGTTGTGGGGATACTTTTCTTCAACAGGGACAGGGAAGCTGGTCAGAGTTGATGGGAATATGGATGGAGCCAATTACAGGTCAATCTTAGAAGAAAACCTGTTATGCCCCGTACACACGATCGGACATTGATCGGACATTCCGACAACAAAATCCATGGATTTTTTCCAACGGATGTTGGCTCAAATTTGTTTTGTCTACACACAGTCGCACAAAGTTGTCGGAATTTCCGATCGCCAAGAACGCTGTCACGTACACCATGTACGACGAGACTAGAAATGGCCAGTTCAGAACCAAGCGCGGCACCCTTTGGGCTCCTTTAGCTAATCTCTTATTAGTAAAAGTTTGGTGAGAGACGATTTGCGCTTTTTCAGACTTGTGGCTTTCAGATCGTTGCTGATTTTCAGGTCGCTCTTCACAGGTCTTGCTGTTCTTCAGTTCGTTCTGTTACTTCGTTCTGAGCAGCCGACCGTTTTATAGCCATGTTGCGTATGCGTACTCCTCGTAGAGTTCGTGCTGTGCGGGGGCTTGGTGTTTGGGTCCTTACCTTGACACAAGTCCAGTCCATAAACAGGGTGGGGAGGAGTTCATGGACCAAGAATTGGTTTCTCCAGCGTGACCAGTTCTGTCACATGCCTTTGCTCCGTGAAATCTGTGAGAATAATCCTGACTTTCACCGGATAACAGATCCTGTTTTTCACCGTTTGTTGGCTTTGCTGACCCCCTATATCAGCAGGCAGAATACCTGCATGAGGCAAGCCATCACTCCGGAGGTTAGTCGCCACCCTGCGGTACTTGGCAAGGGGAAGAAGCCTGCAGGACCTTAAGTTCTTGACAGGCATCTCCCCCCAGGCTCTGGGGATCATTATCTCAGAGACCTGTTCTGCCATCATTCAGGTCCTGCAGAAGGAGTATATTAAGGTAAGATTTATCCTTTAACATCAGATTTTATTGTATTTTATGTTTGATAATATATTGTATTTCTTTCCTCATTCCCTAATTACCATGATTGTAATATGCTGTGAATGTCCCCTTTGTCCTCATTCATGCTGGATTTTTAGGTCATTTTTTTTGTCCTTCATACATATTTGCCTTCACTTACCTCCCCAGCATGATCTCCTGGCCCTAGATTCACCTCATGTAGTCAGTTAACCATGTATTTTGTCAGCTCCATAGTAGTGCTTTACCCTAAATACCCCCTAAAATGTTGTAAATTGTGATGTGTGCTTGAAATTAAGGCAGAGTGCCAGAGGCTTTTCTTTTGGGTCCCAAATTCATTTGGAACCCTCCCTCCCTCCAACTGCTAACTCAGCTGATACCAATCCTCTATCTGCTGACTTTGCCAAGCCCATACACACTATACCCACCTCTTTTGTGGACATATTTATGGATGAATTCCCCAAAGCATGTAGTTCAAGGGCCTGCCTGAATACTCTTAAATGGTACTGTTTAAAGTTTTTGTATCCTATTATTATCTTGATAGGTAATAGCAGAATGTAAAAATGTGCTAAAATGTGTACATTGTGTATTTATATCTTTGTATTATGACACTTTTTACCTGTCCATTGGGCTGCCAATAGTGTAAAGTAAGGAGGGGCTGACCAAAGTAATACACATTATTTAGGCATTCAGCTGTCAATGAAGTGGAGAGGGTTACCTGTCCAAAACATCCCCCCCCCCATAAAATTTTACAAATGGCTCATGAGGGGGGGGGGGGTCTGATAGGTGGACCTTATACCTTGGTCTTTAACCATCTGAATACAGTGCAATTTCACCCCCTTCCTGCCCAAGCCATTTTTCAGCTTTCAGCGCTGTCACACTTTGAATGACAATTGCGCAGTCATGCAACACTGTACCCAAATGAAATTTTTATTATTTTTTCTCCGTAAATAGAGCTTTCTTTTGGTGGTATTTGATCACCTCTGCGGTTTTTATTTTTTGTGCTATAAACAAAAGAAAAGTGACAAGTTTGAAGAAAACGCATTATTTTTTACTTTTTGCTATAATAAATATCCAATTTCTTTTTTTTTTAAAACAAATTTTTTTCTCAGTTTAGGCCGATACATATTCTTCTACATATTTTTGGTAAAAAACATCACAATAAGCGCATATTGATTGGTTTGCGCAAAAGTTATAGCGTCTACAAAATAGGGGTATATTTACAGCATTTTTATTATTATTTTATTTTTTTTACTAGTAATGGCGGCGATCTGCGATTTTTATCATGACTGCGATATTTCAGCGGACACTTCAGACACTTTTGACATTATTTTGGGACCATTCACATTTATACAGTGAGCCGTGCTATAAAAATGCACTAATTACTGTATAAATGTGACTGGCAGGGAAGGGGTTAACACTAGGGGGTGATCGAGGGGTTAATCATGTTGCTAGGGAGTGTTTCTAACTGTAGTGGGAGGGGACTCACAAGGGTAGGAGACCGATCGGTGTTGCTCTATACTGAGAACACACATCGGTCTCCTCTCCTCTGACAGGATGTGGATCTGTGTGTATACACACACAGATCCATGGTCCTGCCGTGTTACCAGGCAATCGCGGGTGCCCGGTGGACATCGCATTGTTTGCCCAGTGACACGGCGGCGTGCGCAATTGTGGCACACCCCCTGGTGGGCTGGGAAGGTGAGGGCGTCATATGACGCCCTCCCAGAACGAGAGCCACGCCGCCTGGCCGTCATATGACTGCCGGCGGGAGGCAAGCGGTTAAATACTCCATAAAATAAATGTTATACTGATGTTGGCCAAGAATGTTTGTGTCTAATCTGCTTTACATGTGTAGCTACTTTTCTGTAGGTGACCTTTTTTTTTTAGTTTATAACTTCAGGTAAATTTAGGCAGGCTTGTTCCATTACAACAGGCCTGTTTGTTTATTTGATATTTGAGTGACATGCAGTCTGTTCTAGCCAATCATTAATTTGCTTGGCAAGAGGCGGGACTCTCATATAAAAGTCAGGTCACATGGTCAGAGTGAGGTTGTTTTTCCAGCGCAGAGCCAAGCGAGAGGTTCCCCTTCCTGGGGAGCCGATGGAGCCCTCCTCCGAGGAGGGTGGGGGGGGCTCCACCGGGACTCACAGCAGAGTTAGTGACACCGGACAGCATATGGTCGCTGGTGCAATAGGACACCCGTGAAGGGAGTGGTCCATAAAGGAGAAAAAAGGAACAGAGAAACCATGCAGAAGAAATAGTAACTAAGCGGAGGACAACTGGATGATCGATCGCTTATGAGTGACACACGGGCTATTGATCAAGTGAGTGAAAATCCCAAGGGAGGGGTACTATCCAGAGGCTGAGGGATGTTGGTACGCAAGTCAGTGAGACAGGTGGTTGTGGCCTGTGACTTTGGGTTTAGCAATGCCCCGGGGTTCCAATCAGTCAAGCGGGAGGAATTACTCAGAGTAATCTCTTCTTTAGCTCAACTTGGAAGTACCATGCAGATGGGAAGTAGTGGTAAAGATGTGGCGGTAAAGCTACAAGCACATATAGAGATACAGACTGTTCTTGGAAAGTTCTGCAGATAAAGACGTTATTCAGAGTGACCCTTTATTGATTATTCTCTATCAAAAAATCTACTTCCATCTACCCTGATAAATAAATCATCCAGTTTGAATCACTATCATCTGCAATGCTATTAGTCTTTGCAAGTGAGGCAAAAGAAAATATTAGAAAAGCAACCAAAGAGCATCTCAGAAACCCTTCTCCTATCCCAGTTGATGTTATACAGAAATAAAGCAACAGAAAATACAAAAAGGACTGTTTCTGATTTTATGGGCTGGGTGGTAAACGTGAATTACGGATATAATAATTAATCAGCCGCTCCTCGGGGGGGTAAGCGCTACACATGTTTATGTGCAAAATAATTAATTTATTTTTCTTGTTTGACTCCACGGTTTCCTTCCAACCCACAGGAATGGCAGACTGTGGCCTCCCACTTTGCCCAGCGGTGGGACTTACCTAACTGCGGAGGGGCAATTGATGGGAAACACATCTACATCGTCCCACCACCCAACTCGGGGTCATACTATTACAACTATAAGGGGTTCAATAGTATTGTGATGTTGGCGGTGGTGTTGGCTACTTACGAGTTCCTGTATGTGGACGTGGGGAAGAATGGCCGGATGTCAGATGATGGAGTCATTGCCCAGACAGAGTTCTACAGGTGTCTCTAGAATGGCAGCTTGGGCTTGCCACCTCCAGAAGACAATGCGGACGGACTCCCATTTGTCTTCATTGCAGATGAAGCGTTTGGGCTGGGGAACCATCTTATGCGGCCATTCCCTATGAGGACCCTCACATCTGACCAGAGGGTTTTTAATTACCAGCTGGCCAGAGCCAGAAGAGTGGTGGAGAACACGTTTGGAATAATGGCCAGCCGGTTCTGCCTATTTCTTACACCCATACATATGGCAAGTATAAACTCATGGCGAGTATAAACTCAATCATATCATCCTGGCTTGCTGTGTTCTCCACAACTTTTTAAGGAGAAATTCAGCGAACTATGCTGCCTCAGTTGGGCCTGAGGCCGGAATTCATGTAAATGAACCAACCCTGACGGCATTTGAAGCTGGCCGTCCTGGCTTGCCCCCCCTGAGTGCCCGCGAGGTCCGTCTAAGATACCTTGAATACTTTGTAGGTAGGGAGGCCATCAACATGCCAGACAATGTCTGAGACATTTTTTAAATAAAAAAAAATTTTAACTACTAAAATATTTGCTGACATTTACTGCTTGTGTTTCTTTTAGCTGACCCTGACTTAAATTTGGGAAGTCCTGAAAATGGCGTGATTGTGTAACATTAGAAAGCACTGTTGGGTTTTATTTACTAAAGGCAAAGACACTTTGCACTAAAAGTGCACTTGAGACTGCACAGAAACTGCACTTGTAGTGCAAAGTGGATTTGCCCTTAGGTAATAACCCCCATTGTCACAGAAAACAACAATTTTACCACACCAAAAGTTTTGGAGCATTGAAAGAATAATCCACGCATTCTTGATTATCTATCTTTTTAATACCAGCACAATCACATGTGCATTTATAAAAGGTTTTTAAAACAAACCAACATGTTTGTTGTATAACAATTTTTTGGGTCACATTACTAAAAGTAGAAATGTCCATTTAAGGTAAAACAGGCATGTTTAAAACCAACAAGAAATACACAAATCTGTAACTTACAAAGTTCAACTTTGTTATAAATTGAAGGCAATATCAGACATGAGTATTTATAAACTGTGTTTGATATTGTGTTCAGATGGGGTGAAGTCACCCCTGGAAAAGCCAAATTTTGAAGATGCACACAAATTGCCGAATGTCAACATGTGCTAGCTGCCATCACGGGGGATCAAGGGACATGTTTTGTGGGTGCAACCCCTTCCTCTCAGCTACTTTATTATTGAGGAAGGGGTTGCACCCCAAAAACGCATACATTGATCTCCCGTGATGGCAGATAGCACATGTTGACACACTGTGTGCATCTTCAAAATTTGGCTTTTTGAGAATATGTCAAAAAATATTCATAACATTTTGTAAAAAAAAAGGAGAAATAATTAGGGATTTCAAGGGGTTTTAAACTCCCTAAAACATCAATGATGTTCTTAATTTTGTTTTGAACATCACTGATGTTTTGCTTGATGTTTTCCAAGTCCCTATTACACCCCATGATCTCCCTGATCAGGATCTGGGCACTTTCAGTGGTAAAATGACCTTCATCTAAACATCACGATCACCTAAAAATATAGAAACAAAAACACACCATGTGTTATAAATATGCTGGCATCCATCTCTTACCTGAGCCTGTGGTCACAGACACTCACCTGTTGTGGTGACTATTTCCACCACATCTCCCTCCTCCTCCTCTGCTTGGCTTTGTGGGATTTCCACTTCTCCCTGAGGTGGGGGTCTATGGTCTCCTTGGATGAGTGGTGTCCTCCGAGTCTTTTCTCCCCTATGTAAAAAAAAATAGGTATACTTAGCACACAGATATTTGATGGCAGAAATAGGAATATGAAACATTGCTTGGAAGTGGGGTACAATTGTCTGTTTTGGCAGAGTTCCAAGATGTAGAAATATTTTTGTCCTTTGTCAAGCTTGAATACTTACCTGTTTTGTACAAGCTTCACAGATGGAGACACCCCTATAGTATACACTGGAGCACCTGTGTGGGCCCGCTAATAAAAAGGGTGTTCTGGTGTCCCACACTAGTGCTCCAGCCTCCAGATGTGTAAACAGCTGCTGAGTGTCCTCTAATTACACAGAATCTACTTTGCATTACATTCTAGTTTCAAATCCATCTAGACACCAAAATTTATTTAACAGAAGTATGCCTGAAAAAATATTTAGAACTGCATCTGGACAAAACATGGTGTTTTCTATGCCGAACGAACGAATAATGTGCCCATGAACATGAAAGTTGACATTTTAAACTGTACAACAGTTAATAAAAGCACATGGAGCAGCGCGAAAGTAATAAAAATAAAGAATAGGAACACAGGACAACTACTTACTTTTTTGCAGCACTCTCCTGATCCTTCTCTACTGCTCATGCTCTCTTAATTTGAGGTCCGACCACCGCTTCCTGAGTTGATCCTTGGATCGTCATACCCCAAAATTCCGGTGCAGACTCTTGACTACTTTCGCCATGATCTTGGCCTTTCTGACATTTGGGTTGGGGTAATGTCCATACTTCCCGTCATAATCAGTCCTCTTTAGGATGTCGACCATCTCCAACATCTCCCCAGAGGACATATTTGAGGCCTTAAATCATCTCCTCCGGGATCCTGACGTTTCAGGCTCCGGGCTTTCCTCCTCCTCCTCGTTGGTGTAATTATCAGACACCTGCTCTGTCTCCGCCATGAGCTCTTCCCAACTGCGCCGAACGAGAAGGGAGGGAATAGACTAGAAAGAACGTCAAGGGTGGGCAGAGTTTCACACATGCGCAGTGTATATAAACCGTAACACGCGTGCGTAGTATGTACGATCTGTGAGCGAAGGAAGGAGTATCGGAGGCGCCAATCGTGATAACGAAGGTAAGATTTAAAATTGGGCCTATATTGTTTCTAGATCGGGGCCTGTATTTGGACAAGTTTAGGAGACTTTAGGCTGACATTAGGGTTTGTCTTGTGTTGTGTCTTGCAGTTAAAATGGATATCTTGAACAATCAGAATTTTATCTGCATATTCATAGATATGTTCAGGGAGCTACCCTGTCTGTGGCAGATAAACCACCCTGATAATAAGAACCAAACAAAGAGGAAGGCAGCGCTGGATAATTTGCTTGAATTTGTGAAGCCGGTGATCCCCACGGCAGACATCCCCTATTTGAAGGCCTGGCCTGGTGGCATGAGGAGCACTTATCTAAGGGAGTGCAAGAAGGTCCAGGAATCCCAGAGATCAGGAGCTGCAGATGTTTATCTCCCCAGGCTGTGGTACTATGACAGGCTGCATTTTCTGTCAGGTCAGACTGAACCCAGGCCAGCACTCTCCACTCTTCCTTCCATGCTTCCTTCCCCCCAGCTGAGGCTTCTGACGCCCAACCTGGGGCTTCCAGGCAGCAACATGTGGAGGAGCCCAGATTGAGCCAGGTATAGCATTCTTCTAAATATTGCTGGTTGTCCAATTAATGATGTTAAATATCTGTTAGTTTAGAGTACTAATTTATGATTGTGATTTAGGAACCAAAAACTAAAACAATGTCCCTTTTTCATACACAGGAAAGTCGCAGCCAGGAGGTGGCCAGGCCAGGCAGGCTGCCTGATACCCAGGTCCCTCCCCTCCGCCTCCAAAGACAAAGTGGCAGGAAGAGGAGTAACCTGGAGGAGGCGGCAATAGGTCTATTTTTGAAGGCTACTGAGGCCCTCAGAACACCCCACAGTGTGGAAGAGGATTTTGCTGAGCTAACTGCATGCAAAATGATGCAAATGGAGGAGGGCCAACGACTCTTATGTGAGTTTATCATTTTAGAAGCTCTAAATAAGGGGTTGAGGGGCCAACTCACATGCGAAACCCACATTTGTCAGCTCACCCCTGGTCCTCCTCCTCCAGGTCCTCCTCCTCCTCCAGGTCCTACTCCTCCTCCTGCCACACCTCCAACACCAGAGCCACAGCCAGGAAGGAAGCGTGGAAGGAAGACCAGAGAGTGATGGCCCTGGGTTCAGTCTGGTCTGGCAAAATATGCAGCCTCTTGTATGACCACAGCCTGGGGACATAAATGTCATCTGCTGTTCATGATCTCTTGGACTTCTGGACCAGACTGCACTCCCTTAGATATGGACTCCTCAGGCCACCAATTTTGCTGTAAAATAATTGATGTCTGCCCTGGGGGTCAAAGGTTTCGCCAATTTATGATATTTATCCAGCATTGCCTCCCACTTTGTTTGGTTCTGAGCCATTAATAAAGGAATTTTTGTTTAAATTATAAATCATACAAATTATAACATCAACAGTATTAGTGTTTTTGTACAAAGTGGCAGTTGTAACAAAAGTATCAAAATACCTAGCAATAAAAATGCGTCTTGTAGTCTAGGGGGTAGCGTAGTTGGACCCCTAATGTGGGATAGCAACATGTATAAGATAACTGTTCAAAAGCAGTAACCTTCAGATAAAAAGGGGGGTAACTGGATGAATCTAATGAGAAGGGTCCCTAGGGTTACCAGGAGAAGACAAATGGATGATCCCAGAGAGAGGGGTAGGGGAGAGGAAGGGGGAAGAGAGAGAGAAAGAGGGGGGGAGCACCAACTTCTTGCTATGGAGGTAGATTGGGGGTAAACATTGAAGTTGTGGCTCCAGTATGAAGGGTAGCGTTCTCCGTCATTTTATTTGAAGGAAGAAATGAGGCCAGTGGGCGAGAAGTGTTTTCGCATGATGATTCATGTTATGTTGAAAGGTGGGTTCCATTGGTTGTCGCTCTTTCAGTTGGAGAGAGCAGCTTTACTGAGGGTGTTGGGGGAGGCCCATAGTTTGAGAATGAAAGTTGCTCGAAATTCGCCAGGTCCAAAGAAGTAAGTGTTGAAACCATAAAAGCTTGCCATCTGTGGTAGAAATGTGTTTTGGTCTTTTCATGTGAAAAGTCTGTATTGGGTTTGTCCTTGAATAGTAGATGCAACAGGTCTCTTTTGACTTGTGAGATTTTTGGGTGTATGTTGGAGGTCCAGTTTTTGAGGATGGATCTTCTGGCGAGTAGGAGACATATCAGGGAGCAATCTTTGCAAGAGGGGGTGGTGTTGAGTGACCAGAGCAGTAACTGGGGGTCCCAAAGATGAGGAGCAGGGGGTTTTTGGGCAGGGTTACTTCAAAAATGTAGGTTAGGAATTTGATCCCAGAAGATGGAGATGTAGGAGCATGTCCAGAAGTAATGTGTCAGGGAAGGCCTGGGATGTTTACAGAGAGGGCAGGTAGAGGAAGTTTGGTCTTGTTTGGTTGAGAGAAAGGGAATATGACGATTTTCAATTGGGTTTCCCTCCAAGATTCGTTGGGGACCAATTTTTGGATGTCTCCTGTAGAATGAGGTTATGTTGAAGTGGTGGAGGGATGGATTTCCACTTGCAGTGGAGGAGGGCCACCAAGGAGTATGGGTATACCATTGCGGTTTCCAAGGGATAATTGGAGTAGCGAGATGTTTGGGCTATCCAGTCCAGACCTGTCCTCAACAAGCAAGCTAAGTTACAGGTTCTAATGTTTGGGAGACTGATATCCCCTTCGCGTCTGGGAAGATATAGCTTTGTGAAGGCTATGCGTGGTTGTTTGTTTCGCCAAAGGAATTTAGAGATGACAGCATTGAGAAATCTTGTTTCTTTATGGTGTAGAAGCAAAGGGATGGTTTGAAGTGGGTAAAGTAGGCGGGCAAAACTGACCATTTTCACCAGGTGACATCTTCCCAGGAGCGAAAGGGGCAGATCCATCCAGTTGTCAAGTTCCTGAGAAATTTTTGTGAGCAGAGGGGGATAGTTGAGGTGATAGAGAGAGGAGGGTAGTTTCCCTATTTTGATTCCTAAGTAAGTGATGTGTGATTTTGCGACTGTGAAGATGGATTGGTGAGTCCAGGGAGCGTTGGATAGAGTGCCTATGGGGAGGATTTCACTTTTGTTGTAGTTAATGCGAAGGCCTGAGCAAAATCTGAATTGATCAAATATTGATTTGATCGTGAGCATGTCTGAGGGGGGGTTTTCTGAAAATATAAGGACATCGTCAGCGAAGAGGGAAGTATGTAGTTCATGACTGCCAATGTTGATGCCATGTAATGGGGCTTTTTGGGATGGGTACCTGGACAAGGGTTCTAATGCAATGTTAAAAAGGAGTGGGGATAGGGGACAACCCTGTCTAGTGCCTTTGTGGAGGCGGAATTCGTTTGATAGGAGGCCTTCCGCTACCAGTCTAACCGCCGGAGCAGTGTACATGGTGTTTATAAGGTGGGCGAAGGGGCCGGTGAATACCATTTTAGTCATAACCATGGAAATCCATTTGAAACTTACATTATCAAAGGCTTTCTCCGCATCCAGGGTAATGATTGCATAGTCTCCCCCTGGATTGCATTTAGCATGCTCCAGGGCCATCATCACCTTTCTGATGTTCATGATGGCTGTTCTGCCTTTCACAAACCCCGATTGGGCAGAGTGTATCAGGGAGGGGATGATGGTAGCTAATCTAGTGGCAATAATTTTGGAGAGAATCTTGACATCGAGATTTAAAAGTGAAATAGGTCTGTAGGAACCTGGTTCTTGGGGGTCTTTACCTTTTTTTGCTAGAAGTTTAATGATGGCTTGGTTGCCCGTGGGTAGGTAGGAGCCGCCTGACCATATGTCGTGATATACCTCGTGGGGAGTGGGCTCCAGAAGTGATTGTAGGGATTTGTAGAATTCGCCCGTGAAACCATCGGGGACTGGGGCTTTAGAAGGGGCTAGGTTCTGAATGGCATTTGATATTTCGGGAAGAGAGATGGGTGCTTTTAGAACATCCAGTTGTGAGGGAGAGACTTGGGTGAGGGTTATTTTCTCAAGAAAGGAAAGTGCTGTCGGGTTATCTATGGGGTCAGCCGCATGTAAGGAGGAATAATAATGTAACATGGCTTTGTTTATGCCTTTTTGTGAGGTTTAGATGGTACTTGAAGCAGCTAGAGAGGTAATATAGGTCGGGCAGCGGGGGCCCTTACAAATTCTTGATAGCAGTTTTCCTGCCCTGTTGCCGAATTTATGAAGTGTGGCATCCATGTGTGCTTTTTTGTTTCAGTTTCAGCCCAAGAGTCAAAGGACTGCTTAGCTACCTGCCATGCCTTCCTATTGTCAGGAGAATCAGCTGTGTACAGGGAGCGTTGAGCTTGGTGTAGTCAGGAGCTGGCCATTTTGTAATTTTTAAGTGTGTTTCTTTTGAAAGATGCTGCATAAGAAATAATACGACCTCTGAGGAAGGCCTTGCCGGCTTCCCAGAATAGGTTAGGGTTATCAGAGTGTGATGCGTTGTTTGAGGTGTATTCAGACCATGCTCTTTCCATATACTTTTGGAAGTCTGAGTTATTTTGGAGGTAATAGGGGAAGCGCCATAGTTTGGGACTTGGGTGTAGGTCGGGGTTGTCAAGTGTTGCCGAGATAGGTGCGTGGTCGGAGATAGCAATGTCGTGGATGTCAGCGTCAGATAGCAGTGGGACAAGGTTGTCTGAGCAGAAAAGATAGTCAATTCTAATGAAAACATTATGGGGGTTAGAGTAAAATGTGAACTCTCTGTCAGCTGGGTGTCGGAGGCGCCAAATGTCGTGAAGATAGAGGGAGTCCATTGTGGAGGCTAGAAGTGTTGGAGCATTGGGGTCAGGGAGGGATCGTGGGCGTTTGGGAGAAGATCTGTCATCAATCAGGTGTAGGGTAGTATTGAAGTCCCCGCCGATTATGTGTACGAGGTGTGGGTCATGAAGGAACCAGGACAAAAGTTCACTAAAAAACTGTTTAGAGGGGTTATTGGGTGCGTATATGTTTGAGATGTGCTGATAAGAATCGTCCCTGGGAGTCCGAGTCAACAGGTAGGACAGTGCAGGGAAGATTTTTATGTATGAGTATTAGAACCCCTGCTTTCCGACCATTTGACTCAGAACCTAGGACCGTGCCCACCCATAGTTTTTTCGTATGATGGAAATCGGGGGTGGAGAGGTGGGTTTCCTGGAGTAGGGCAATGTCGGTCTTAAGCCTTTTGAGGTGGCATAGGATTTTCATTCTCTTATTGGGAGAACGGAGCCCTTTCACATTCCAGAAGACTATTTTCATATTGGGGGGCCATAAGGGGGGTATGGGCTGGTGTTGTATGATTTGCTCGGGGTATCATATGGTGTTGGACTGTAAATACAGTCGGGGATATGGAGGAGTCTACACTATATGCGAGTAGTAACTTAGTGTCTGTTGGTGCAAGTGTGCCACGGATGGGAGTGTATGAGGAAGTGGGGTTCAGAAGGAGGGAGGCAAAAGGTAAAAACAAGAAAACATATCTGATAAACTTCACTTTTTTCCACATGGAGTCACTGTGTAGGCCAGCTCCCATTACAAGACCCATTGAATGCAGCATTAAAACCCACAGAATGGAAAGCGGTGGATGCTGCCAGCTCAGGTTGTGTACGGAGAGAGCGATCTGATCTACGCAGGGAGGCCAAGGGAGGAAACTTGGTTTAAAAAATAACATCGTAACAATATGAAAATCAATAAAAGGCTTGGCCTTCCAGTAAGTGGAGTACATGGTGAGGAAAAAAAAAGAGGTGGGAGGTATCGCAGCTTGGGTTGATCCTCAAGGCTGTTTGAGGTGCGATTATAGCAGAGGCAATAGTGGCGTTGTAAGAGCCATCTCAGCGAGGTGTGGAGTGATGTTGGTCTGGGCCAGAGGACCTGAATTGTTTTGGAGAGTCTTTGCGTGGGCTCCTTTAGTTCAAAGCTCAGTTGATAGGAGCTGTTCTGGAAGTGGGGCTGAGGTGCGGACCTGTGTGTAGAGATCTCAGGAAGGCCTCTAGCTCGGTTGGGTCATGGAAGGAGAGCTGGTCGCCATTAGGGGCTTTGAGCCGAAGGGTGACTGGGAAGGCTAAGGTAAATTTGATTTGTTGCTGGTGCAGCTCCGTGTATATTTGTTGAAAAGCTTTCCTTTTCTTGTATACTTCTACGGAGTAGTCTGCGAAGATCAGGATCTTTAATCCGTCGATCTGAAGTGATCTGGATTGCCTGAATTTCTGTTGGATGAAAGCTTTGTCTGAGTAGTTCAGATATTTTGCAATAATTGGTCTGGGCGATTTGCGATCGGTGTCAAAGGTTCCCATGCAGTGGGCCCACTCCACGGTGCAGGGGCCTGGGAGGCCTAACGCTTCGGGAATGTGCCTCACGCAAAGGTCCATGAGAGCTAAAGTTTGTAGTGATTCCGGGATGCCCACGAATCACAGATTGCTCCTTCTGGACCTATTTTCCAAATCATCCAATTTTTCTAGAATATATTTGTTTGTCTTATCTTGGGCCTGTTCTGTGGATTGTGCCTGGTACAGTTCCTCTTCTATGTTGGATATACAATGTTCAGCCTCATTCAGTCTGGAGGTGTGTTCCCCTAGCTGGGCCTTGAGCTGCTGCATGCCTGCACTGACTGCCTTCTCCACAGAGGCAGCTATCTTGGGGGAGAGGAGAGCTGCTACAGCCTGGGCAATAAGCTCTGTGTTTTGGTCTCCATTGTAACGTGGAGCGGTGACATGTTGTGAGGAGGAGGGGGCCGGTTACCTCCATGTCAGGAGTCGTTTCTGTGGATGGGTCTGTGTAGGCCGAAGCCGAGGCCTTGAATTGCGGCTGTGCCAATTGCGCCGTCGTGGACGCGTACGGACGCGTACCGGTTTTTGGACATGGTGCATTCTGGAGAGGCTGCTGGTGTGTTAGGTGGGTTTTGCCCATTTTATAGGTCGTTTTTGGGGTCTAGCTGCGGGAGCTGATGTGGGAAGCAGCTACTCCATGCAGCACCGGAACCGGAACGTTTTTCTTTTTTTTATCTTAATGCATTCTATGCATTAAGATAAAAAACATTCTGTGTGCAACAGCCTCCCTAGCCCCCCTAATTACTTACCTGAGTCCCATCTCTCTCCAGCGATGTCCACTAGTGTCTTAGCCATCTGGGACTCTCCTCCTGATTGGCTGAGACACAGCAGCGTTGCCATTGGCTCCCGCGGCTGTCAATCAAAGTCAGTTAGACAATCATGGGAGAGAGGGGGCAGGGCCGGGTCGGTCAAGGCTCTGTGTCTGAATGGACACAGGGACCTGTGTCTCGACTCAGGTGCCCCCATAGCAAGCATGTTGGTCTTTAGTTTTCTCAACCGCTTCCCGACCAACTGCTGCAGTTATACTGCGGCAGGTTGGCTCCCCTGCGCGAGCCGTCGTAGCTATGTCAGCTTGCGGAGTCGGGATAGCAGGTTCACGCGCCCACTGCACAGGGGGGGTGCCAGTGCTTGTGGCCAACGGTCGCGTCATGAGCGATCGTGACCATTAGAGACAGAACAGGGAAGAGTGTGTGTCTGTTCTGTTCTGACAGGAGTGACAGATCCTGTGTTCCTATTAGCTAGGAACCACGATCCATCACCTCCTCCAGTCAGTTCCCTCCTCCTTCAGTTAGAATCACCTCCCAGGGAACATAGTTAAGCCCTCGAGCGCCCCCTAGTGTTAACCCCTTCACTGCCAGTGACATTTTTACAGTAATCAATGCATTGATTACTGTATTACAGCATTGATCCCTGTATTAATGCCAATGGTCCCAAAAATGTGTCAAAATTTTCTGATGTGTCCACCATAATGTTGCAGTCATGATAAAAATCGCAGATTGCCGCCATTACTAGTAAAAAAAAAAAAATAATAATAAAAATGCTATAAATCTATCCCCTATTTTGTAGACACTATAACTTTTGCGCAAACCAATAAATATACGCTTATTGCAATTTTTTTTACCAAAAATATGTAGAAGAATACATATCAGCCTAAACTGAGGAAAAATATTGTTTTTTTATATATTTTTGGGGGATATTTATTATAGCAAAAAGTAAAAAATATTGCGTTCTTTTCAAAATTGTCGCTCTTTTTTTGTTTATAGCGCAAAAATTTAAAAAAATGCAGATGCGATCAAATACCACCAAAAGAAATCTCTATTTGTGGGAAAAAAAGGACGTCAATTTTGTTTGGGTACAACGTAGCATGACCGCGCAGTTGTCAGTTAAAACGATGTAATGCTGAATCACAAAAAGTGCTCTGGTCAAGTGGTTAAACAAGACTTTACAATCACTTTAAGGCATAGGAGTGGCAGAACAGTATAGGTACGTTGGCTAATACCGAGAAGTTGTAGTCTAGTGCAGTTGTACAGCGATATATCCTCTGGGACAGTGGGTCACAGTGAAGACTGAGTTGATCTTACCGGAGCAGCACCTGCTGGAGGGGTGATTGACTGACACAGGTTACTCCTGTGGCTCCAATAGGCCTGAAGCAGGTGGCAGCAGCAGCATTGGAGATCGGTGCTGACTACAGCACACATTGGTGTTCAATACTCTGTCCCTTCCCACACTGGAACCGTCAATCTATTTCTCTGTCAGATGGAGTTCCTCTCCCTACTCTAACCACTTTAAAATGGGTGCCAAATACAGCAGGACACTGGTATTTATTAGCACTGCCCCAACAAAGATGAACACAGACGGTGACTGAGAAGTGGCAGAGCCCAATAGGACTGCTAATCTCCCTTGTGACACCTATGTAGGCTGCAGGGGAACATTATTCCCCTTAGGACTTCACTTAATCCCTGAGGCAGCAAGGCACCACCTGCTGGGTGGAGTAGGAACTACAGCTGCCAACAGGTTATGGTGATGGAGGCCAAAAGAAATCAACCTTCTAACCAAATATAGAAATGAAAAGCCTTCACGCTACTAAAAAAAATGTGTCACAGAAAAAAAGGAAAAAATATAAAACACAAAATATACAAGTGATAAAAAAGTAAAATGGATGGGTGTTCAAAGTGAACAAAATGAAGTGCCAGATAAAGGTAAACCTGCTGCAAAATCTAATTCGTGTTCACAATACACATAATAAAATGATAAATAAATAAAGTGATCTTGCACAATGGTGAATCAGCACTCAGCTCAAACGCTGACAAACATGTGAAAATAAATAAATAAATGTGAATACTAAAGTTCAGAAAAAACAGGGAAAAATGAAAAAACAGGAGAAAACAAAAACAAAACAACAACAAAGAGGTGGTGGATCTCCAAAAAATAACGATAAAAAAGAAACAAAAGAAAGCAGGAGTCCATACACAGGTGTAGGTGAAGATGAATACATTAATGTAATGATCCCCTCTTCAATACATTCAATTCTAAACTTCAATCACCACTGTGATATATATCCAATAGAAAATGAGCTCACAGAACTCTCACCTCAAAACTGTCAGTAACTAGCATCACCACCATATCATCAGCATTTAACCTTCTATTCCTCCATCCTCCACTAGGGCGTCTCCATCTTTAAACGATACTCCAGATAACACACACCAAATTAATGGATAAGATGGCTGACACACCGCTTCCGGCCCTATAATCTCTTAGACACATGTACTGCACAAGTCTTATGGTTCTGTGGAATAAGGGAATATAACTTAGTTCTAAGGATAGAATTGCCATTCCTAGAGATAGTTCCTGGTTTAGACCTGTAATTATGGTTATAATTTTCCCTATCTGGATCCATAATAGGTGTAGTTTCGGGCAGGATCACAGGATATGAATTAGGGTGTCAGATGAACCACAGAGCCTCCAGCATTCTGAGAAGGTATGAGGATACATTTTAGATAATTGGTGCGGTGTTAAGTACCATTGCAGTAATATTTTTTTATGCAGTTCCCAGAGATTGACACTCTTTGTGGACGCATAAATGATATCCAAAATTATCCTTATATTATACTACTACTACTATATTAGGGTGGCCTTATTGCTTTACAGCAGCTCTAGGGTGAGCAACTGTTGTAGATGAATGAAAGTGTTTGTTACCCCAACATTTGCTATTCCTGATATGTGTCTGTGGTATCATGTACTTATGTTAAAAAGTATCATGTTCTCTTTGTATTGTTTACTTTGTGTTAATTGCCCAGTGATCCTGTCAGTTCCCCTGCTTTCCTGTTGAAGCTGACCACGCTAGGCAAGAGACCACATCCAGCCCTGTGTAGTCAGTTTACTGGTTGTTCTAGGAGAAAAGCCTGTCTGTCCTCTAATGCCCAAGACTTGTACTGATACGCTCCCCTGCACAGCTCTGTACTGGGAAGATCAGCATTCTGCTGTATTTCTACCTCTGGCTGACACATCCCCTGCAGCTTCCACCTCTAGCTCTCTAAACTGCTTATGTAGCTGAGAACAGAGTATTCATGTCTCTTGAAATTTTCTACATTTTGTCATGTTACAACCAAAAATGTAAATGTATTTTATTGGAATTTTATGTGATAGACCAACACAAAGTGGCACATAATTGTGAAGTGGAAGGAAAATGATAAATGGTTTTCTAAATGTTTTACAAATAAATATCTGAAAAGTGTGGTGTGCATTTGTATTCAGCCCCCCTGAGTCAATACTTTGTAGAACCACCTTTCACTGCGATTACAGCTGCAAGTCTTTTTGGGGATGTCTCTACCAGCTTTGCACATCTAGAGAGTGACGTGTTTGCCCATTCTTGTTTGCAAATTAGCTCAAGATCCTCAGCTCAGCTCACCCACCTGAGCTGAGGATCTCTGCAGCTCCTTCAGAGTTGCCATGAGACACTTGGCTGCTTCTCTGATTAATGCTCTCCTTGCCCAGCCTGTCAGTTTAGGTGGCCAGCCCTGTCTTGGTAGATTTACAGTTGTGCCATACTCTTTCCATTTTCGGATGATGGACAGAACAGTTCTGTGAGATGACCAAAGCTTGTGATATTTTTTTTATATCTTAACCCTGCTTTAAACTTCTCCACGACTTTATCCCTGACCTGTCTGATGTGTTCATTGGCCTTCATGATGCTGTTTGTTCATTAAGGTCCTGTAACAAATCTCTGAGGGCTTCACAGAACAACTGTATTCATACCGAGATTAAATTACACACAGGTGGATTCTATTTGGTTTCATTGGTTATTTCATTACAGTTATTTATTTGTAAAACATTTTGAAAACCATTTATAATGTTCCTTTCACTTCACAATTATGTGCCACTTTGTGTTGGTCTATCACATAAAATCCCAATAAAATACATTTATGCTTTTAGTTGTAACATGACAAAATGTGGAAGGCACTGTATATAAAGAAAAAAAAAAAAACATTTAATAATCTCTATGGTTTAAATTCTGACAAGTACTATTTTTTTTATTAGAACAGAATATGATGAAGAGACCTTGGTCCATCATTTATAAATCGCATTTCTAATTTTTTCATTGTCTGAATAATAACATCCCATTAAAATATTTCCCAACATGTCAACCAGGTCAGTTATCGAGTCAGTGACACTCGTCTGAGTGATAGAAAACTGTATCCAACTTTATTCCACATGACACCAGACAATCGGATCCGTTATGCAGCTATTATAAAATTTTTGCAGTATTTTGGGTGGAACTGGGTTGGAATAATACTATCAGATGATGGCAGCAGTGATGAGGAGTCCCAAGAACTGAGTAAAATATTGAGCCAACATGGGATCTGCGTAGATTATATCATTAAACTGAAACCAGATATCGTACATATCACTGAAGGATTGATGATTATTAGTAAATCAAAAGCTAATGTTATCATAGCGTGTGAAACTTTTGCACCGCAATTTTGTTACTTTTCTCAGCTCATGCCCTCTACTTTAGAAAATATTACATTTATTTTCCCCCCTCCATGGAGTAAGCTACCTACTTACAAATTTGAGGACTTAACAGCAATCAACTGCAGTTTCATATTTCTGTGGGGATACAAAATAAACGCATATATAGAAAATCCTGAATATGGTATCAGCTTTTCTCGTTGCCTTCTTGACCCAATACTGGAAGATATTTGGATTCGTTTGTTTTCATGCCTTTCCCCAAACCTACGGAAAAATGACTTTTTCAAATGGTTTTATAACATTTCTGCCAAACCTTGTAGAGGTTTAAAATATTGGAAGGCATTTGATGGTTATACATCTCTACCATACTATGCATACAGGGCTGTATATGTTCTGGCCAATGCTCTACACTGGATGTACATGAAGAAAAATAAATCTGAACAAAATGGATTGCAGCACAGAGTAAGTTGTATAATAAGTGTTTATATTATGATGATCCTATCCTTTATTATATAATAATTATGTGAATGGACAGCTATCTCCACCCTCCATCTAATTTCCTGGGCAATCAGGTAAACATCAATTCCCCAAAATCTTTGATTTCTCCATACAGGTTTTAAATATAGATAAATAAATGGTTGTTGGGAGCACATGCGCGGTAGCTCGCAAGATGGCCACTGCCCTCTAGAGCTCCGCTCCACCACAGCCCTTTGATAGCCGCCGGAGCCCGCTGAACGAACCCAAGATCCTGTCACTGGGTGGATCGGGTGGGGGAGACACTAGGGAGCCATCCTATGTCCGTGGCACAAGCGAGGAGGAACCTGAGTGATCGGATGGCAGCAGCGGCAGCTCCCCTCAGCTATGCCAAGATGGCGGCGCGAGGCCTACACAGCGCGGAGGATCCTGAGGCATCCATTGCGGATCAAGACTCGCCACCTCCACAATCCCCAGGAATCTCCTCTCCCCCTCAGGAATGGGCTGCCTCCACAGAGTCACTGTTAAACAGACTGAATGATGGCCTCCCCTCCACACCCATGCCTGATCCACACACAGGCATGCTCCTGTCAGTGAGTGAGGAAATGGCTGCCATTCCATCTCCAAATGATTTCCCCTCCATGATGACAGCTTTCTCTCTTCTGCTTTCTAAAAGCTTAGCAGCAAATGCAGCCCAGATTACATCGTCCATCCATGCTGACCTGCAGCAAATAGGACTGAGAATGGACACTATAGAAAGGAAAGCAGATCAGTCAGTTGCGAGGATTAACCAGAATTCAGCCAGAATTCAGGATGTCCAGGACCAGCTAGAAGCGGCGTTGGCAAAGATCGATGACCTTGAGAACAGGTCCAGACGTTATAACTTTAGACGCAGGGGGCTCCCTGAGTCTGAAAAGGATGTACATGCTGCTGTAAAATCCTCGATTCAGGCTCTCATCCCAGGCATTCCTGAACATCGTTTGGAATTGGATAGGGCACACAGAGCCCTACAACCTCCCCGCTCAGATGGTCTCCCTTGGGATATCATCGTGAAACCACATTTTTATTCGGTGAAGGAGGAGGTCATGAAAAAGTCCAAGCTATCTGAAAATCTAATGCTACTGGGCCATAAAATCCAGGTGTTTGCATATTTATCACCATACACCGTACAGAAGAGACGTGCACTTAAACCGCTCCTGCAGATTCTGATGGAAAAAGAAATTATATATACGTGGTCCTTCTCTCTGTTTGAATTTCTCCTACAGAAATAAGAACTATGCCTTCTCATCATTTGCCGAAGGGGAACGCTTGTTTTTGCACCTGGGCCTAATTGTGCAGGAACCCCCCAACTCCAAGTCAGCCAAGGGATCCTCATCATCCTCTAAAAGGCCTCCACCAGCTAGCCCGCTGCAACCCACCTGGCTTCAATCAAGCCACAAGAGACCCAAAGAAAATGCTCTGACATGATTCTCCGGTTATGTTCATGACCTTTGGTACTCTCTGGAGACTTTCCATTTTCCCCCCCTGTCCGGACACAGATTTCTCGTAGGACTTCCGAGTTTCACCCCTCACTATCTGGCCCACTTTGAACCGTGCTCTTTAACAGCTCTATCTAAGAGGGGGAGTTAGTCCAAGTTCACATCGGACTGGAAGTTACCTACACCCACTGGGGTCGGACATTGACGTGGGGAAGGAGTGGGGGTAGTACACTCCTACAGTCTTTTCTAGTTTTCTTTCATTTTTTGGTATTTTAGTTTATACATTTGTGCTTCTCTAGCTCGCCTAGACCCTCAAGGGTAGGATTTGAAGTTTCACACATTATGGGACTCCTAAACAGATTACGAGAGTTCTAAGTTGGTTCATATTTATTTCTAATTTTCATATCCTCTGATCTTTAGCATTCATGTGGCTCCCAGCTACCCCTTCACACGGCTGGCGATGGACACATCGCGGGCGGTGTGAAGGGTGAGTCCCCTGGTATCCAGTCTCCTTTGGCTTTACATTCAGAGCCCAGGATCTCATCTAGCTTTATGTCTGTTGGCTATCCTGGGTTCCCAGCCTCATGAACTGGGTAACGGGACGCCGAACGGACAAGGTTTATCACACTCGGTGATTCAACCGGTTTTTAGTTGTAATCCCTTTTTGTTTGGGTCGTTCAGGGTTTTACTCAGCATAGGCCTCAGATTGGCCTTTTGTTATAAATTTTTCACTAGGCGTCGGGGCTGTGGTGGACCCAGCACGCCTCCAGCGGATTCCAGGTTCACAGTAGGTGCACTTGGTTTCCTTTCCAGATCCCCATAGCTGGGGTTTCTGGTCCTCTTAGGATTAGGGGGTTGAGGTGGCGAGCTCACTTCAACCCAGGGGTGTTAAGGGGGTCAAGGACCCCAAGGTTCACTGTTATCAGGGAATGTATTGGTTTGTCATGCATATACTTCAGACTAATGTAATGTTTTTGTCTCCCTTTCTCTCTTCTTTTCTTTCTCCCTTTCCTACACTTCTCCTCTGAGCTCTCCAAGGTTCCGGGCGGGTTCGTGTCCTCCCACCGCAGGCACGCGTTATTTGGCCCAATGGTTCGTTTGGCTGCTTGATTTGATTTCTCTGCTCAAAAAGGGTAAGTTAAAGATTCTCAATATAGAAGTACCTCCTCTGGTCCATGGCTGACACTCATGGTTCTTCCCCCTCCCTTAACATAATATCTCATAATACACAGGGTTTCAATTCCCCCGTTAAACGTAGGAAATTATTCTAATTATACCACTCCATGCATGCAGATGTCCTACTCATTCAGGAGACCCATTTTCCTTCTACATATAAGCCGTCTTTTCTCCACCAACGCTTCCCACAATTTTTCTTAGCTTCTGGAGATAATAAAACTAAAGGGGTGGCTATCTGCTTTGCCAAACACATCAATATCTCACAATCAGACGTAATAATCGACCCTCAAGGCCGATATATTCTGGTGTCTGACCATATAGACGGAGAACTCTACACATTTGTTTCCTACTACTCTCCTAATAAGGGACAAAAAACCTTTTTTGAATCACTATTACACAAATTAAAACCCCACCTGCGAGGCATGATCATTGTTGGGGGAGACTCCAACACGGCATTTGACTTTTCCACTGATAAGTCTTCTGGGGATAAGCCAAATCTAGACACCCCTCCAGACAGAGCGTTAAAATTGCGAGGTTGCTGCATGAGGCGGGACTGATTGATATCTGGAGAGAAACGAACCCACGTGCGAAAGATTACACCCACTTTTCGGCATCGCATAATTCCTACGCCAGGATAGACCACATTTTCACACGTCCAGCATCAATCCCTCTAGTCAGGAGATCTAGGATAGTAGACACCCCCTTGTCCGACCATTCGATGGTGACACTTCTCATGAAGAGGTCAGGGGGTGCTGGGGGCCCACCTCGCTGGCGCCTGCAGGAATCCCTACTGAGTGACCCGGTGCAATGCTCCTTGATAGAAGAGGCCATCAACGAATACTTCCAAATTAACGCGACCTGTGAGGTTTCCCCGGTAACGGTCTGGGCAGCCCACAAGTCAGTAATTAGGGGGAAACTGATACAAATGTCATCCAAACTTAAAGCAGAACACAGAGTAGACACAATCAGACTGACAGAGGAATTTCATAAAGCTACGAAGGCACATAAACAAAACCCCACGCCTGAATCCTTGGAAAACTTAGATAAGGCCAGAACCCTCCTAAACCTACAGCTGACTACAGCAGCCGAAAAACACCTTAGGTGGACAGGGTCTAAACTTTATTCCCAAAAAGACAAAATAGGGTCTAAACTGGCTGTCAAACTGAACCCCAAAACCCGCTCTCTGGCATTTCCAAAATTAAGCTGCCCTCAGGGGACTTGACCCAGAATCCCGAAAAGATCATGGCAGCTTTTCATAAATTCTACTCAGATCTTTACAAACCAAAATTCTCCTCCCCCCAAAGTTTGCAGCATTCTTTCATGGACTCCCTTACACTACCTACTTTGTCACCTGAACACAGGGACCTCCCGGAGGCTCCCTTCTCAACTCAAGAAGTTCTGGACACAATTAAAACATTAAAAGTAGGCTCCTCACCAGGTCCTGACGGCTTTTCAAATGGTTACTATAAGAAGTTTGGCGCTTGTCTAGCTCCCTATCTGACGAAACTCTTTAATACAATTCGGGAGGGGTCTCATCTTGACACTGACCTCAACTCAGCGTACATTTCAGTTATACCAAAACCGGGCAAAGACACCAGCGAGGTGGGCAACTATCGCCCCATCTCGCTAATAAATAATGACATCAAAATTATGACTAAGATACTAGCAAATAGAATAGGGAGTTTCATCCCACTATATATACATGGGGATCAGGTGGGATTTATCCCTGGGAGACAGGGCCCAGACCAGATCCGCCGCTCCATAGATATTATCTCACTCCTGCAGTCTCAGTGGGACAGGGGACCTCCTCAGAAAGGCTTTCTCCTATCGATTGACCTAAACAAAGCCTTTGACTCAGTGGACTGGTCTTACCTGTCTGGTATCCTACGGAGATGGGGTTTTGGTACTCATTTTTTGAATTTAATCAATTCACTTTACTCTAACCCTTTGGCGCAAGTGCGACTGATGGGCAGATACTCATCATCTTTTAATATCAGCAGGGGTACCAGACAGGGATGCCCTCTCTCCCCCCTCCTTTTTGCTATGGCCATTGAAACGCTGGCCATAGCGATTAGATCGAATCCTGACATTAAGGGGGTGATGTGTGGGGGCCAGGAACACAAATGTGCACTCTATGCTGACGACCTCCTTTTTTATGTTACTTCCCCATTAATCTCTACGCCTATGATTTATAAGACGTTGAAGGAGTTCACAGCGATTTCCGGTTTAGAGGTCAATATGACTAAATCCATGGCTTTAAATATAACAGTACCTAGTGACTCTCTCACGCTCCTCTCGAACAACTTTGACTTTTCATGGGCACCAGCTGCACTTCCTTACCTAGGGATTAAACTAACATCGGACATAACCAATCTTTTCAAAGCTAATTACCCGCCTATGATCAATAAATGCATGATGATGACGCTCCTCCCACGCCTCTTATATCTTTTTCGTTCTCTTCCGATTCCCATCCGGAAGCGCTTCTTCAGTAACTTTCAGTCTGACATAACTCGCTTTGTTTGGGGCAACAAGGGTTACAGATGTCCTTCTCGCACTTTAGTACGCTTAAAATCACAGGGTGGACTGGGATTACCAGACTTATGGGGTTACTATCAGGCAGCTCAATTGGCACAACTGTCAATAATTTACTCCAGGAACTACAAACCAGACTGGGTTACAATGGAAAGGAAAGCGATCCCTCTTAACACTATTGATTACCTCTTGTGGTCAGACACCAGAAGTAGGCCAGCTATAATGGCCCCCACCCTATCCCACTCGATAGCTTTATGTACCAAGCTTTACACAAATCACTCTCTGATTTCCCGGCTGAAACCTTTGGCCCACTTATTTCATAACCCAAAGTTTCCTCCGGGGCTTAATATAAAGGCGTTCCGCTGGTGGACAGACAAGGGCCTCTACCGCATAGGGCACTTCCTATCCTCAAAGGGCCCACTTACTCTGGCCCAATGTAAGAAAAATCTAGGTATGCCGGACTCGGAAAGGTTCAGATTCACACAAATTTCTCACTTTTTACACACTATCTGGTCCACCAGGAAGGACCCTCCCTTTATAACACCTTATGAGCAATGGTGCGCTGACTCTATGAACCAGAGGGGGGTATCTCCCTAATATATGCAGCACTTCAATCGAACTTGGATAAACCAGCCTACGCTCGTGCCTGGGAGGAGGACACGGGCTGCACCTGGAACGCCTCTGATTGGTTTCGGGTTTCGTTACGCTCATCAAAAGGTATTTGCAATGTATCATTAATTGAAGCCAGCTTAAATGTTATGAATAGGTGGTATTATGTTCCTTCTAGACTGGCATTAATATACTCGGGAATGTCCCCACTTTGGTTTAGAGGATGTGAGCTAGAAGGCTCTATGTTTCATGTATGGTGGACTTGCCCTCGCATCAGATCCTTTTGGAAGAAAATTTTCCGCACCATTAGCACCTTAACAGGAGAAACGATTGCCCCTAGTCCTACGATAGCACTGCTTAATCAATACATACCTAATCTGACTAGATGTCTACAAGTGCTTTCTTTCTTCATACTGGTGGGAGCTAAAATTACCTTAGCAAAAGCCTGGAAGAAGCCTTCGGTCTCCTTTCAGGCTTGCAAAAGGAAAATCTCTTGGATTATGGCACAAGAGCTTATAGTAGCAAAACTGACCAATAAAATTGAGAGATTTAATACTACTTGGGAACCATGGGCCACGTTTTGTGATATTCCAATCCTCCCTGGTATGGAGAATACGTCCCAGAACCTCTCCTCTCCTCACTGATCTCTACTTCTCTAACTTCACCTTCTTTTTCACACGTTTCCTCTCCTCTCTTTCGGGGCATCCTGCCCGTACCTCAACTGACAAATAGTCATTTCTGAAAGAGCACTACTGAAGTATTTTTTCCTTTTGTTTTTTTTTTTTTTGTGTTTTGCTTTTTTCTATGCGGAGGATGGACAGTCGGGAAGGCGATTTCCCCCTCAGGGATGCCCGACTCTTACAGTTTAGGGAGTCGGCACCTAGATTTCGAGCCCCTAGGAGCGCTCCAGACGTCTCCACAGTAAGAGCCCATAGGGGTGGGGCGTTTTGGAAACTAGGGGGGATAGAGAGGTTATAGCACCGGACAGTAACAATTTAAATTTCTCTGTGATCACTTTCCGGGAGAGGCACCTCCCGACTGTCTCGTCTCCCTATTGGTTTGTCATTGCCGAGGGACTTATACTTTATTGTGCAAAGTAAACTATGGCAAAACTTGTACAACTACAGTATATAGGTTCTTTGCTATCTGCATAGAAATGGCAATAACTGTTACAGGCTGCAATCTCTGTTAGTTTCCTATATATTTGGAACTCTTTTTCTTAAATTGTATGCTACTGATCTTCAATAAATTTTTTTAAAATGGATTGGGGGAGGATTGGTGGTATTTTACTAATTGCTTTGTTTATGCCATCTTAAGAGACACATTGAAATAGTTCATATTCCTATTTCATATATTTTATCTGTGTTGCATATATTATCTGCAATTATATTCTGTATATTTATATCATATATACAGTATCTCACAAAAGTGAGTACACCCCTATATCTTTTCATGTGACAACACTGAAGAAATTACACTTTGCTACAATGTAAAGTAGTGAGTGTACAGCTTGTATAACAGTGTAAATTTGCTGTCCCCTCAAAATAACTCAACACACAGCCATTAATGTCTAAACCGCTGGCAACAAAAGTGAGTACACCCCTAAATGAAAATGTCCAAAATGGGCCTAAAGTGTCAATATTTTGCGTGGCCACCATTATTTTCCAGCACTGCCTTCACCCTCTTGGGCATGGAGATCACTGGAGCTTCACAGGTTGCCACTGGAGTCCTCTTCCACTCCTCCATGATGACATCACGAAGCTGGTGAATGTTGGAGACCTTGCGCTCCTCCACCTTCCATTTGAGGATGTCCTACAGATGCTCAATAGGGTTTAGGTCTTGAGACATGCTTGACCAGTCCATCACCTTTACTCTCAGCTTCTTTAGCAAGGCAGCGGTCATCTTGGAGGTGTGTTTGGGGACATTATCATGTTGGAATTCTGCCCTGCAGCCCAGTCTCCCTGTCTCCGATGCTCTGCTTCAATATGTCACAGTACATATATGTGTGCCCACTGCTCTAATAAAAAACAACTGTTTGTGCTGCCACTTAATATTCAAAAAACATGCAAATGAGATGAAACAAAAGTCAATGTAAAAAAGAGAGACAAATAATTCCACAGTAGCACACTAAATTAATCTCATAAATATTAGTATTGTGAAATGATCAACATAAAACACCCATACATAATCAAAAGTGTCAATGTGGCATATCCAAAAATATATATATATGCTCCAACATATGCAAATCAATAATGTAATACAATCCAACTTAAAGTGATGAAAAGATAGTGAAACAAAATCTCGTTGATCCACCAAAATCCTTCACCAAAGTGATGTGTGCCAATTCCACTCCCTTAAGAATAAATCTCACCAGATGCTGTTGCCATTCAATCTCGTGTCTGGCAAATATCGCCTTATTAGATGTTATTGAAGTGCCGCTTATACATGTCAATCTCCATCCAGGTTAATAAAGACACTCTCCACATGTGTTAATAGAAATTGAGACAGAGCCTCCAATAGTGTAAAAACACCTTAAGGTAATCCGTTTATTAAAAGTAATAGCTAGAAATTCATAGAAACATAAGCATTCACAAATATATACTGTACATCATAAAAGATTCAAAATCACCTTGTTAAAATTCCAAACATTCCAGGTGACTTAGTGTTGCAATCTCCCCATAGCTTCCTTCATACATGTGGAGTCACTGTCTCAGTGTTGCTGTGTAGCCACACCCCAACGTGTTTTGTTACTTCACACTTCATCACAGGGGGTGGCAACAAAGCTTAAGTATCCCCCTCCTCATCACTTTAACTCATAGTGAGCAAATTTGGTGGACTTTTAAGTCAATGAACATGGGCCACCACAATATTGTCCATCTGTCCAATTAACCCACCTTCTGCCAGTTAAAATTTTTCACCATTTGTAAGTTTCACCATACTCCACCAATAAAACACACTACTCATGTGAGAATGAAAATGGACTGACCTGAACGTCCAACTGTTCGAGAAGTAGCAACTAAGCCCAGTTATCTTCCTCTTAGTTGCTACTTCTTCTGTAATGGGTTCTCCATCCCTTCTCTCTAGTCTGGCACGCTTCCTTCCCCACAGGGGCATCCAACGACACCAGCGACTACATGCTGTGTGGTGTCACTAACTCTTCTGTGGGTCGCGGTACCCCCACCCTCCCCGCAGGGGAACATCTCCTCCCTGGGCTCTCTCTTTCTGGAACTCCCGCCTCCTGCCAAACAGATTAATGATTGGCCAGAACTCACACATAAGCTGCCTGTCACTCAGATCCCAAGTCCAACCTCTCTTCCAGAACCATTTCCACTGAAAGCAATTGGAGACATCTGTGGGTCCAAGCACAAGTGGCCACACCCTGCACTACACTGACACTCCCAGTTCCCAAAATAAACAACCAGGCCTGTTATAATATTACAAGCCTGCCTAAATTTTACCTGAAACTGTACTTTGTCATTTAAACACAGAAAGGTCACCTACATGAAAGTAGGTGCCCGCTACATATATATTTGTGACTATCCCAGTCTCACACTAAGAAATTTGTTTGCTGTTTGCTTATGCTTTTCTGGTAGTGGAAAATTTGTTGATTTCCTGGAGTGCTTACACAACATACCCTCTCTGCTACCACTGTTTATACAGGTGTTCTGGTCAACTATAATTATCTAGCTTGAGTTTTTGCTATTTTTGACATCAGTGTAATGGGGCAGAAAAGGATATGCCCAGATGGGATTGCCTTCTTAAAACTTTCCAAATAAAAGGCAAGAACACAGGACCCTATTAGGACTTTGTAAGGACGTGACACCAAGGAAGGTCTCTTACAGAATCTGAAGACACTTTTCGCCCGATCTCCTGCAATCGTCAAAGAGTCCTCATTACCAAGGAGATTGTGAAGTTTCTATAAGCGGAGCTAAGTTACCTTTTTTGGGTAGTCTTATTGAATACAGACCAGACAGATATATTCCTAATATTGTAATAGTTTTGTATATAAAGCATTTTTGATTAGTAAAAACACATTGATATACCACAGAGGTCTAAGTTTTCTTGGTTTTACTGAAAGAACCTTTAATAGATAGACGCAAGCATAACAATATTATAGGGAATCTACACACACTAGGGACCAAGTATTTTCTTTCTTTTTTAATTAATACATACGTTTTATAACCATACTCTACTAAACGTGTCAATTGATCTTTATAAGCTAATGTGGTATCTTTCCATAATTTGTTATACAAGCATTCATCAGAAAGCATTTCTGTCATCTGTTGATGGTAGAACTCTTTATCAAGGATAATAACACCTCCTCCTTTGTCTGCAGGTCTCACAATAATCTCTTTACGTTTTTCAAGAGATTCAATTCCTTCTCTAATATGTCTTTGATTAACACCCTTTTTTGGTACAATTTGTTCCAAATCACATAAATTTTTAAACACCTCCACACACTGATCGCCTGGTACTGGTGGATTAAAAATCAATTCATTACACAATACACTATCTGTACCTACATTCTCTATAGTTTTCCTACTAATTGAGTTTAAAGGATTATTAAGAAAATACTTTTTCAGGTTAATTTATGCGTATCAATATAAGTGTTAATCTTATTGATAGCTCTCCTTGGAGCACATTTTAATCCCAAGTAAAGTATGTGAAACTCTTGTGGGGTCAGAGTAACTTTACTGAAATTAAAAATACCTTGATTTTTATTGTCTAATCCCCTCTGCGTTTTTTTGGAATGGAGTTTTCTCTTGCTCTACAACCTCTCCTTGTCTTCCCAAATCTCCTCCTCTCCCTCTTTCTCCTTGATGTGCATAATTGAATGGTCTGTTCCTTGCTCTTCCTCTCCCTAAAAAATAGGGATTGGCATGGCTAGGGTAATCATTAGGATCTCTATAGTCTGAGAGGGGTTGGTAATGGTTCTAGGTTGGTATTGGTTCTGGGGAATCATATCCTCGACCAGTAGGGTGTCCAAGATGACCTCTTTGTGGTCATCCTCTAGGATGATCTCTTTGTGGACGACCTTGCCATCCGAAATCTCATCCCAGACTGGATGAATATCCATTACAATGTTTAGGAACACTCCAATTCGGGGTGAGAGGGCGTTGAGTTTGATATTGTGAAATCATACCTTCACTTCCCTTATGGGGTTATTCTTATTTTTATATTTATTGTTAGGTACAATGGTGCTATTTGGTCGTATTGGGGGCTTAATAGTGGAGGAAACCTCCATACATTCTTCCCCATCTGAATGGATTTTTCCTGCTTTGGGGGCTGCTCCCATAATAAGTGGTACATTCTGGCATCCATAAGCATTGTTGGTCCTAAAATCTGCCAAATTTTTATTGTATCATTAAACTCAATAGTATGCAGTTTATCTTTAACGGGTCCTAACTTTAATTGAAGACCCTTAATCTTTTCATCTAAAAGTTCTATTTTCCTTTTCTTTCTTTTAATTTATTAGTCTTGCAAATATTTTTATTGCCGAGTGGGAGAATCGTTTTTTTTTTCATGAATCTAGACTGGAATTACAATTCTAAAGGAGGTTCATTGAACAATCACTTTACCAGTTTATGCATAATTTTAACAATCATAAGAACAATATTAAATTAGGCTACCAGTACAGCACCGGTACCATCAATTTCTTGGACAAGAGAACAAAAGGGTGAACTGCTCCAGTTGGTGTACTGAAGAAAATGCCCTCCTCAAAGTGAAAGCCAGGTGCAGGCTCAGCAGGAGCAATATTGAAGAAATGGATTCTGGACAGCCACACTCCGATAAAAGCCTTTATTGTAATGAATAGTCAACATTCATGTGTCAACAGAAGCAGGACAAACAGCTGACGCGTTTCACAACATCATTGTTTCTTAGTCATAGCTAAAAAGCATTTTAGCTATGACTGAGAAACAATGATGTTGTGAAACAACCATCATTGTACCATCAATTTCTTGGATCTGACTACTTATAGGAAAGATGATTTTTTAGCCACAAAAGTTTATTTTATAACTACAGATAAAATTAGCTATCTATCAATCAGAAGTGGCCATCATCCTATGTGGTTGCACAACATTCCATGAGGTCAGCTAATGACCATCAGAAGGAACTGCGCTTTTGACAGAGAGTTTCTAGAACAATCAGATACCATAAAAAGAAAATTTATACAGAAGGGATATTCAGAGGTACATATAGATCAAGATATCCAGAGGACATTGGCCATCCCAAGGAACCAATGCTTTGAGAATAGGATCCATATTAATAAAGATGATAATGCGCAGTGGCGTTTCATCTCAGATTTTAATTGCCAGTATAAGGAAAGTGAGAGCATATTCTCCAGACATTGGCATATTCTTAGGATAAGGTCTTGAAATCTGTAATCCCCAAAAAACCCTCCTTTATTTATAGGAGGGCTCCTAATTTTGGTGACAATGTAGTTCAAAAAATTCTAGATCCTCCATCCAAACTATCTTTCTGTCAGGGTCGAAAGGGTTTTGTAGCCTGCAGGAAATGTAGAACATGTCAGTTTGCAAAAAACAATGTAAAGAAACGATCCACATTTCAAAACCTACAGGTAGAGAGTATGAAATCACTGACCTCATAACATGTAAAACTATTCATGTAATACATGCACTAGTCTGCCCATGCAGACTGATGTATATTGGACATACAGAAAGAACTCTGAAAATAAGAGTAGGTGAACACATAACCAATATATTAAAAGGATATAAATATCATAGTGTCTCAGAACACTACAGGTGTTATCATGCAAAAGACCGCTCTTCTCTCCAATTTTGGGGTGGGGATAGAGTCCTCCCTGCATGGAGAGGCTCTAATAGAGTTAGAGACCTCTGCAGAAGGCAAACAAAGTGGATTCATTTATTGCAGACGATGAGCCCTGAGAGGTTAAACATTGAACTGTATATTAACTGCTTCATTAGTGATTATGAATGATTAATACTTATTAGTCGGGTTCTAACTGAATATTTTGAGAATTTTTTGAGGCTATACCTTATTTTAGTTTTTATTCTTTATTTTTGGAGATGAGATAACGATTATATATACAGTATATATACACAGCAAAGACAAAGAGTGGGTACATATCGAAAATGCATTCACCCCGATACCGCTACAACTTCTGCCCTGGCTAAACCCAAAACAAATTCCAAAAGAAGCTACATTAAATCCCCTAATTAACTCCACCCTCCTGAACTTTAAAGTGGCTTGCAAAATACTTCATATTCGACCTACACCAGGCCCAATGACCCCTGTGGAAGACAATCCGGACTTTACACCGGGAGTGTCTTTACGCCACCCAACAAATGACCCACAAAGACCCCGTCTCAGAGCACAACAACTGTTCCATCAAGGAACCCTCATGACACACCAGGCCCTGTCCAACAATTTCCCAGAATTTCATATCCCTTTCTACAAATACCTACAGATCCGTCACTTCCTTCATAGTCTCCAACCCGACGCAGACCTACACAGGGAACTCACTCCTTTCGAACTTCTATGCACCAGTCCTGAACCTCAAAGACACCTCATCTCCACCATTCACGCTCTCTTCTTTCCACCATACGACATCAAAGAAGACAAATTAATAAAACAATGGGAAACTGACTTGAATCTCACCCTTACTCCTGATGAGTGGAGAAATATACATAACCACATTCACAAAGGCTCAATCAATAAAGCGACGCAAGAATGCAGATACAAAATATTTACGAAATGGTACAGGACTCCCGACAAAATTAACAAATTTCTACCAAACATATCTCCTAAATGTTGGAGATGTAACGCAGCCAGAGGCACACTCCTCCACATTTGGTGGGAATGTCCCCTCATCCAAACCTATTGGACTGAAATCCACCACTTAATCACTCAAATAACGACATTTACCCCGGATTATACACCGGCTCAATTCTTACTCCACCACACTTCCATTCCTCAACGTGTATACAAGAAATCGCTAGTTCTACACCTCATTAATGCAGCAAACCTGTGCATCCCCGTTCATTGGAGAAGCACGTCCCCTCCCTCGATCCCAGAATGGATTCGGATAGTGGACAGACTGGCCGAGATAGAAAACCTCATACATCAAACTTCTGACACCCCATCTAAATACAGGGAAACTTGGGCTTGTTGGGCTCATTTTAAAGAATCGCAACCGACGCACACCCAGGCCAGTCTTCCACTCACTGATTCTGACGGCAACGCAGGACCACGCATGACTGAGCACATGAATATATAAGTATATATCCAGCCCTAATCCTCCGTCTCCCTCCTATACCCCTCTCTCACACACATAACTCCCAGTCGAACTTATACAGTTTTTTTTTTTCAAATACAATCCACGAAAGTTTCTGGATAGACAGGAACCCTACCTTTACACACATACCGAACCAACATGCCTCATGAGTACACCTATGTATACACCCTCACTGGGCACAGACAGCTCCCATTAGGGGTGCCCAGGGGAGAGGGTTGAGCTACTATGGTCGGCTAAGATATATACTACTCTTTTCCCTTATTAATTTCCTACTTGGAATAAGAATTACATCCTCAATATGTTGGTTACAATATTAACGTTATCATATTCTGCCTGGCCTACAAAGCAATTCATGCTAATACCTAAAGGATTATTCATCGATTTCCGTGGTCACTGACAAGAAATGTAAATATCCTACATGTAATATTAACATCCAGGATGCTTATTTTTTGCTCAATAACATTTCTTTTGTGCTATAGTTTTGTTCACTCTTCGAGATGCCTGTTGACTCTGTTTTACATACATTCTTCTGTACCAATTGCTAATGTACTGAGTTTTATATATCTGTGAAAACTCAATAAAATATAAAAAAAAAATATACAGTATATATGATTTAGGGATATTTTATATAGACTATAAAATAAAATTATAATCAAGCTTGTAAAAGCTTGTAAAAGCAACAGTATCACTCCTCCAAACCTTAAATTGGTAGTGAAAATTAATCTGAGATTCATTATTTACCATTATTTAATTTATATATTGCATGCTGCAGATTTTAGAATTGGAGAGACTATTAGTCTCCTCCTTCAGGATTTAATGGCTATTTCAAACTCTCCTATGCCCCGTACACACGGTCGGACTTTGTTCGGACATTCCGACAACAAAATCCTAGGATTTTTTCCGACGGATGTTGGTTCAAACTTGTCTTGCATACACACGGTCACACAAAGTTGTCGGAAAATCCGATCGTTCTAAACGCGGTGACGTAAAACACGTATGTCGTGACTATAAACGGGGCAGTGGCCAATAGCTTTCATCTCTTTATTTATTCTGAGCATGCGTGGCACTTTGTCCATCGGATTTGTGTACACACGATCGGAATTTTTGAAAACGGATTTTGTTGTCGGAAAATTTTATAGCCTGCTCTCAAAGTTTGTGTGTCGGAAAATCCGATGGAAAATGTGTGATGGAACCCACACACGGTCGGAATTTCCGACAACAAGGTCCTATCACACATTTTCCGTCGGAAAATCCGACCGTGTGTACGGGGCATGAGTCTTAGTCTCTTATGTGGGGTTAAAGGAATTTTCATTCCCACATGAGTAGTGTGTTTTATTGGTGGAGTATGGTGAAACTTACAATTGGTGTAAAATTAAAATTTTAACTGGCACAAGGCGGGTTAATTGAACAGATGGCCAATATTGTGGTGGTCCATGTCCATTGACTTAAAATTCCACCAAATATGCTCACTATGAATTAAAGTGATGAGGAGGGGGATACATAAGCTTTGTTGCCGTTTTGTGTCACCACCTCCTGTGACAAAGTTTGAAGTGACAAAACGCGTTGGGACATGGCTACATGGCAACGGTTATGTTTCTATACATTTCTAGCTAAGTCTGTTCTACATAAAAATCAAAGTGTAAAAGATTGAAGTGTTTATCCAGAGTGAGTCTCTTTAAAGATTTTTTGCATCTTGATTATGTGCTGTATATATCATTGGGCAGTCAATCTGGAATTTAGGAACACAGCTGCCATTACTACAGCAATCCAGAAGAGGGTGACACTAGCATAGCTCTACCCATTACCCTGTGCTCTACAGTGATAACCTAGCTGTGGTTGTCAACAAAATGTCCTTTTATGGAAGACAACATCAATGTTTTCCCTACAGAGCAGAACTTCACCTCCCTTCCTGGCATCTCCCCTTCACTCTGGGCATTTCACCTTACTAGAGGTCTACTTCCTAAATGCAGGGATCCACAAAACAGCAGTGGACGAGAAAAAAATCTTGGGGGGGGGCAAAGACCCCATGCAAAATGAAGCAGCCACCCCATGTAACCCATGAAGAGGTCAAGGATCAATTTGAAGTCCACAGACATACTGTACTAATAAAATGCAAAGATATGCTGGAAGTGTACCATTGTATCCAACAAGTGGAGACTCTGAGTATACTCTGTATGCTCAGCTGACTCTGGTCACCTTAAATTCAGATGTGGTACCCTCTCAAGCCGTTTTTTTTCCTGATTTAAAAATGTCACCAGAGGCTAGAAACACTAAACTATTGATCCCCCTAAATAACACTCTGGAGTGAATTTTAAAAAGCTGCTGTGCCACTTTTCTTGTTAATGAATTGTGCCAAATTCATAAAGTATTTGTGACACTTTTGGTTCTCACAATGACTCGTGCACCAAATTAAGATAGTTCTAAAATGTACCACTTTTACATTTTATCATATTTAAATGCACAAAAAAGTGGAGCTAGGGGGGCGTAGCCTGCTGCGGACTGAGGTGGAGGCATAAGTCTCAAGCTCCGCTCCACCGCTCGGATCCTCCGCAACATAAAGCGACAGTCTGACCCACGATAGAGCTCAATCACGGGGGAAAGGCAGGGGAACACTCAGGCATGACCAAGGACCGGCTTAAACTGCTCACAACGTGCCGCCTCATGGACTATTATTGTACCGTGGCCATGTAGTCAGCTAAAGATGGTGCCGTCCACGGGAACGGAGGCTCACATGCTGCCACTCAGGCAGGTCACGCTACAAGTAGCGCACGATCCAATGGGGACACAGCCGCTACCCTTCACAGAGAGGACATGGACACTATTCCTCCCCCAGAGCCCTCATCCAGCATGCAGGTGACAGACAGAGGTAAGAGATTGGCATCTTCCCCTGCTCCCTTGTCATGTAAAGAGCCCCTTGCTAAAAAACAATTATAGGCTAATGCAGCAGACGGAGAGGGGGTGAGGTCCTAGAGGAGACCATGCAGGAGTACTCCAAGGCTCATAATGAGCTTCTAGATGCTCATGATCATCATGGGGCAGAAATTCAACACATCAAAGTGAAATTGGCAGACTTAGACGACCACTCTAGACGCAACAATATTAAATTTAGAAGCGTACCAGAATCAATCAAACTGAACAAACTCACTCAATACCTAAAGCAACTCTTTTCAAAATTGCTCCCACGCTTAAACGCACATGCCCTCACTGTTGATCGGGCTCATAGGATCGCTAAGCCCGCCCACCTATCCGCCGAGGTACCGAAGGATGTTCTGGAGTGGATACACTACTATCACGTAAAGGAACAAATCCTCTTTGCTGCCAAAAATACTAAACGCCCTACTCCAATATACTAATGTTTACTGATCTCTCCCCGGCAACAATGGATATGCATAGGGCCTTTGCCCCAGTCACATCAATATTCCAAGAACATAAAATCATATATAGAAGGGGTTTTCCAGCTAAATTACTGGTCACCTACAAACAACAACTGATTCCTATCCTGAACCCTAAGGAAGAGTACAAAAAGTTAACCAACTGGGGGTTACTACCTCTCCACACCAACAACCCAGAAAATGGGAACCCCGATCAACCCACACCACCTACCGTCCTCCTATGCCTGACAAGGACTGAGACTTAATGCTATTATCGCCATGTGTTCCAGCAAAAATAGGATCCAGTGTGGGCGTCGTTACTACCTTGTTCCACACCCTCAGGTTACAGTGTGCTAAGCACACTACTGTGTTCAAACTTGTTGATAATACTGTTCAGGAATAACTTGTATTACCTAAATAGAGAAGTAACATTTGTTCTTATTCATTATACAAGTGTCAAGTTGCATACTGAGCATCATTTCATAATTTTATATCTGATCTACTACCTTTATTGCACCTGACTGTCAATTATTTCAAGTGTACTCTCGTTCCTCTCGCTCACGCCTACGGGGTAAATTCAAGCAGCATGACCATATCCCTCACAACAATCAATGGTAAAGACTTAAACTCCCCATTCAAACAAAATCTGTTATGGAAAGAAGCACTGTCCCAACATGCGGATATACTCTGGGTTCAAGAAACACATTTCTCTAAAACTAAACCCCCTCCTGTTCACACAAGCAATTCCCACATTGCTTCTTCGCCAATGCACCCAAAAAAAGGCGCTATGATCATGATAAACTCATCTGTATCATTTACACTTCATCATTGTGAAGTGGATGAGGAGAGTAGGTACCTGAATTTATCAGCATTGATCCCCTTCACCGTAGAAGAAATAACTAAAGCCATAAAACAGCTACCACTACATAAAGCCCCAGGCCCGGACAGATTCCCCAATTAATATTATTAGCACTTCTCTGATCTCCTCACCCCACATCTTTGCAATGCTTTTAACCACTTTGCTAACTCAGGCACTATCCCCAAAGAATTATTAGAAGCCCTTGTAGTCACTTTGCCAAAACCTGGCAAACCTCCTGACAGTCCCGCTAACTATCGACCAATTTCACTTCTAAACTCGGACACCAAGATTTACGCAAAAATTTTAGCACAACGTCTATCTTCGCTAATTCCCCAAATAATCCACCAAGATCAAGTGGGCTTCGTACCAGGGCGACAAGCGTCGGACGGCACCCGACGACTCGTCGACCTTGTGCAGTGGGTGGAGCATAGTCGAACGCCTTCCCTGCTTCTTTCCCTGGATGTGGAGAAGAAATTTGACAGGGTCCACTGGACATACATGGAGGAGGTGCTTTTAACTGCCCTTTGGGGCCTTTACTCCTCCCCTACTGCACGAGTCTGGACATCGGGAATAGTATCAGACCCATTCATAATCACCAACGGTACCAGACAAGGGTGCCCACTCTCTCCCTTGATTTTTGCCATGCTCATGGAACCGCTGGTGCAATCCATCTGCTCAGCAACATCAATAACGGGAGTCAGAATTGGAGATACAGAACATAAAATCAGACTATACGCCGATGACTTCATCATCACTTTAACCAATCCTAAATCCTCCCTCCTGGCAGTCCAAAACATACTTGACAAATTCAGTTCGATCTCCCTATATAAAATCAATCATAGCAAATCAACCATGCTGAACATGGGCATCGATTCATAAACTAAGCAAGAAATAACAAAGATGACCCCTTTCACATGGTCCACCAACTCCTCTCTCCCCTATCTTGGAATCTGCTTAAACTACCCAAGCCAAAACCTAACAAAAATAAATTATGATGACCTTGTGGAGAAGCTTTTGCACCTATCTAAGGACCTGAGCAGTTTCCCCGTCTCATGGGCCGGTAGAATTGCTCAGTCAAAAATGTTCCTACTCTCATACTCTATGTGTTTCGTACTATCCCCTACCCTTTCTTACAGCTCAAATAAGAAAACTACAAGGTCTAATCGATACATTTATATGACAACACAAAAAAACAAGATTGAAAAGAGTTATTCTCCTAACCCCTTTTCAACATGGGGGTATGGGAGCTCCCGATATTCAAGCATATTACAGAGCAGTACTCCTGGACCAACCGTGAGAGTGGTGGCTACCTAACGCCCAAAAATCCTGGAAACAAATTGAATCTACAGCCCTCAACTCCGACACGAATAATCGACTTTCCGGCCATGCTACTCAACCATAAACCAAAACATCAGTTTCTAGGCTCAATAATGGAAGCAATATGAATATGGACAACCATCACCCAAATCAGCAAAGGAATACCTCTATCAGTCCTGTCTGGGCTACCCTTGAAGGCTATAGAGCTTTTGTCAGATCTAAACCTCGAACAGTGGTTAAGCAGAGGAATCACTAATGTGGGACTATTATACTTTTATACTCTTCCCCCTCAACCAACTATTGGTCCTCTCTCACGGACAATCCGCCAACGATTAAACTGTGGCACCAAGCCATAACCCTTCCTTGTCGCCTGTCCCACTGCATCTCCCATTGGGAAGATGCACAAAAGCTATATCACAAATGGTACCTCACCCCAGCCAGGCTCGCTGCCATTTACCCTACAACATCAGCGAACTGCTGGAGAGGTTGTGATGAGACAGGAACTCTATGCCATATCTGGTGGGACTGCCCAAATATCAAAAAGTTCTGGCAAGAGGTATCTACCCTCATCTCCTCCACATGCCCTGCATCTCCTCCCATGACATCCTTGGATCTCCTGCTGGGATTATCAATCCCCACGTGGCATAAACAAACCAAAGTACTGGCAACTCACATTCTGATAGCTGCCCGCCTAGCACTAGTGAAAAGTTGGAAGTCAGTAAACTCACCTACAATAACAGACACTATCCGCATACTTAATGAGCACTTCAAACTGGAGTATGCATTTGCTAAATTCGAACTGACCACCAAAGCTTTTTTCAAAAATTAGGCTTCATGGATTGCTGATCAGAGAGGTGAGCCCATTGACTGACTTGGGTCTAACAAATTTTCCCCTTCCCCATCTTCCCAGTTCTCCATACTACCAGTCAGGTCTACTTACCAAGTACATTTTTTTTTTATTTTCTTTTATTAAAATGAATCAAAAAATACATAGTCAAACAAACATTCACATTTTTTACATAAAATACAAAAAAGCAAAAAAAAAAAAAAAGACAAAAAATAAAACAACAATATTTACATATCATCACACACCCCACCCTCACCCTCCCAACCAACTTAACCCACCCACCTCCACAACACCATATATTTTCATAAAACAACCAAACCACCCACAATTTATTCAAAAAAGAACTCCCTCAACCCTATCCCTATAAACAACACATTTTCTTCTATCACTCTCCTTTATGCTAGCCCTCCACCAACATCATATTTCTTCTGAAAAAGAAGAAAAAAAAAGTCATTTACCATAATCACATCATTTATTTATACCCAATACCTCCAATGTCTAAAACACCAAATTTCCTGTGCTTTTATAGAACCAAAATGTTTAATATCACACAGTCCATAGAAGTATAACCTCCCACGGATCATGGCTGCACACTCCTTCACACTTACCTTTTCACTCTTAAAGACTAAAATATTTCTTACATCCCACAAGCACTCCTTCACACAATTAACCAATAGCCACAACACTCTCCTCTTTGTTTCCCCTAAATTACATAACCCATACACAATCATCTCATATGTTATCCCTTCCACCCCAGTCAAAACTTTTATCAAACCTCTCATTCTCCTCCAAACTTTCATTGCAAACTCACACTTCCACAATAAATGAACAACATCCTCATACCCTCTACACCTTTCCCTCGGGCACACTTCACTGTCCACCAACCTCCTTCTACGTTGAAACACCCTTGTAGGCAAGCACCCATGCACAATCATCCAAGCCACATCCATTTGTCTATTTGTCAGGTCCTTAATGCATACATTCCTCCATACCTCCTCACTCTCAACCTCACTCAAACCCCCTATTATTTCCAATTCTTCCTTCCCATCCACCATCCTTAATACTTTTTTACATTCACACCAAAGTTCCTTACTTACATTCTCCAACCCAAACCTTCTTATTCCTCTCTCAACTCTCACATAAAACCACGGCGGGTTAAAACAAACAAGCTTCCTCAAATCATACTCCAACAATTTACATTTCCTCAACACTCCCCCTCCCACATATCTCAGAAAACACCCAGACAAACTCTCCATTTTACAAAGCCTCACACACATACTTATGTATCTAAAAACCAAAAATCTTTCAATGCACACCACACCTTCCCCCCCATTTAACTTACCTTTCGCTACTTTTTCTCTCTTAAGCTTCTCCATTTTGGATGACCAAAAAAAGGTAAAACATAACTTTACAATTTTTTTAAAAACCCTATCCAGCGCAGGAAAAATATAATACAAAAACAATAAAATAGGCAAAAAAAAAACATTTTATAACTAAGGCCTTACCCTCTAAAGACAAAGATCTCAAAGACCAAAATTGAATTTTTTTCTCCAACTTCCCCCTCACATCTTCCCAACTCTCCCTACCATACAAGTCACAATGAAACTTTACTCCAAGCACCCTCAGACCTCCAACACATACCTTCCATCCACAGGACATCATATCACTTACCACACCAAACACTTTACATTCCCTCTTACCCATATTCACCCTAAAACCACTCGCCATACAAAACACATCTACTAACAATTTCACTCTTCTCAAACCCACCACACTCCTGCACAAAACAGTAACATCATCCATATAACCAATTACACTCAAACACTTACCATTCCCTCCAGGCACCTCCACACCCCTCACTATTTTATCTTTTTTCAACATACACAACAACGGCTCTATCACACAAACTAACAACACAGGAGACAATGGACACCCCGCCTCACACCCGCTCTAATATGCACCTCCCCTGTTAACCATCCATTCACAAGCACCCTACTAACCATTCCCCTATACATACCTCTAATCCATCCGATCATCCTCTCAGGTATACCCATCTTACTCAATACTTTAAACATAAAATCATGCACAACCCGATCATATGCCTTCTCAAAATCAATTGCTAGCACAGCCACCCTCTGTCCCCTGCTTTTACACCACCACAACGCATCCCTTAGACTCACCAAACCTTCCGCAATCTTTCTCCCAGGAACAGCACACACCTGCTCTTCGCACACCATTTTCCAAATCACCTCTCTTATCCTATCAGCCATAACTTTTGCAATGATCTTGTAATTCACATTCAATAATGAAATAGGCCTCCAATTTTTTAAATCTCTCCTATCCCCCTTTTTATACAATAAAACAATAACACTTTCACACATAGACTTCGATAACCTTCCACTCACCAATACTTCCTTACATACCTCAAAAACACACTCACCTATTACTTCCCAAAAAACACAATAAAAATCCACCGGCAACCCATCACTTCCTGGTGATTTCCCTTTTTTTATACTCTTCACACACTTCTCAACCTCCTCTTTTGTGACATCTGCCCCAATGCATCTTTATCCTCCATATTCAAACACTCCTCAATCTCACCCAAAACTTCATTTTCTCCATTCAAATCACCCTTACCTGGTGTGTATAATCCAGAGTAAAATTTCCTCACCACCTCCTTGATGCTCTTATTTACATCCACTCTCATCTAACACATTCTTCATTTCCATCCTCCCACCAAACACTTTCTTAAAGAACAATTTTGTACATTTCTCATCTTTCTCCTTGATTTCCGTTTTTGCCTGTGACACAATTTTCCTCCCTTTTGCCTTCAAAAATTCATTCAACTTTTCTCTCGCTTCCCCAATCTCCACTGACACATCCTCTCCAAGTTCCCTCATCTCCTCCAAATATTCAAATCACTTTTGCCACATCTCATACATAAATCTCTCATTTTGCGCCTTCTCACATCCCTTTCTTACAAAAAACTAATTTGTCCTGATTTTCACCCATTCCCACCACTCAACCATACTCCCAAAATCTTTCTTTCTCCCTTTCAACTTACAAAAAAACCTAACATACTCTTTTCTCACATCCTCCAACAAACACACATTCAATTTCCACACCCCCTTCCCATACAAACCTCCATCACATATACTTACACCACAATCAATTCAACCATGATCCGTGAAAGGCATCCTTTGTACTGAAAAGGACTCCTTCTTCAAATTCCTAGATATAAAACAAAAATCAATACGTGAGGACACTTTCCCACTGGAGCTAAAATAAGTTGGTCCCCCATCACTCCCAGCATCCACTAAATTAAACATTTTAACAATATCCCCAAGTTCCTTCCCTGAACTAACCATCTTACTAACACTACCCCCAACCCCTCCACTACCCACCCTATCCCCATCCCTAAATAATACAATTACAATTGCCTACCAAAAGGGTAGGCTCCCTCCCCCCCAAAAAAATGTTAATTTTTCAAACAAGCCAAGTCTGTCATGCTTGTCAACAGCCCCATAAATACAAAAAATACGAAAAAAAACACCCCCCAAACTCAAAGAAAATCAACACACACCGGCCCGATCCACATGTACAACCCTCTTAATTTTAAAACTATTATTTTTGAAGAGCACACATACCCCCCCCCCCCACTTTTTTTATTGTTTAAAGACCAAATAGCTGGCCCCTAGGTCCAACCAGCGACCTTGGGCTCCTCGCTCAAATTGCACTCCTGCAAACATAGAATGTCACAGGGCAATGCAGCAAAAAGTTTAAGCATAGCTGCCCTCCTATATACAGACTTAATACTGCGAACATTGAGCGAGGAGACCCTTAATTTTATCATTTAAACAGGCTTATAAGGTACATACAACCAGATTACAAGACACAAAAATCACCGTTTATAAACCGCTCTAGATCTACCTCTTGTTCCACTCCGAGCCCCCGATTTTTGCGCCACTGCCTTTTTCTTTGTTTTTTGTGGCCTGCAGTATCCCGTCACATCCTGCAAGCTTTCTACTTTATCAGCACTTATGTTGGACTGTCCGGATTCATCTGAATCACCAGCTATCTCCTCCTTCAACAAATCCATTTCACTGGGATAAACCTCGATGACCTGAGATGGAGACAAAGGCCCTTCCATTTTCCGTTTTAAGGAGTCCTGGCTCTGATCCATCTCCTCCTGCACAGGCACTTCAACACTTGGACCTGCACCATCCCCATCAGCTTCCATCACCTCCCTTTCCTGCTCACCCTCCGCTGCCAGGACCTCGGGCACACACTCAGCCGCACGGGAATGCATGTCCCCCACAGCAGCATCAAGAGGCTCGCTAGGAAGATCCTCTGCAGGAACTGGTTCTACAACAGGGGGAACATCAATGGCTTTACCACCTCTTACGGCCTCAGCATAGGAGGCTTTAGCTCCCACACTCTCCAAGCTCCTGCGCCCATCATCAAACTTCTGATCCTGTGGGGTTGACTGGCTCCCCCGGGATACCCTTGGACAGTTCCTTGCCAGATGACTATTGCTGCCGCAAAAGTGGCACTTACTTCCTTCACCACAGTCTGCGGTCCTATGGCCAGCTCTAAAACTGTTACGACATACTTGCCCAATCTCGCACTCATCCTTAGCATGCCCAAAAGAATAACAGTGGGGGCAAAAAGTAGGCTGCCCCGGGTACCACAGGTACCCACGATTGGACCCAATAGAGAAAGTTTGAGGCGGGTGCTTTACTCCTCCAATACCCTCAGGATCCCGCTTCTGCTGAACCCAAAACTTCCTGTGACTATTGAAGGTCCCAAAAATATTGGTCTGTTTTGAGCCCGCAGAAACAAAATCACAATAGAGTGATAAAAAGGCCCTAATCTCTTCATCCCTCACAAAAGGGTTGTACATGTGGACCACAACTGGCAAGCGCTGCTTGCTCTCGGTGCAATAAAAAGTAACGCCCTCAAGTAATGGATCATCCATTTTCTCCGCCTGCCATAACCAACATGTTTGCATATCAGCCTTACTCCAAAAGGTGACATCATAAACACCAGTGGAAGGAAAGCACTGAACGCAGAAAATAGTCTCTCGAGCCATGCCCAATAGGTCCTCGATTACTTGCTTCTGCACAAAATGCAGACCAACATCCACCCTTCTGTCTTCCGAAATAGACAGCCGAACTGTATTAGGCGCATCAGGTGCTAACACCATCCTGTCCTACAATCTACCCCACATTCCATGAAGGAAATGTGAGTAGAAGGGGATCCCTCCTCATTGCCTGGGGACTAAGCCTTGGGCCAATAGCAGCAAGGGGGGGCCCTCTCAAAAGGGACGCTCCCCCCAAGGTCGACCCTTGGGTACCCCAGGCACCTCTTGACCAAGAATCAGGCAGTCGATACTACACTTGATCTTAGCCAAAAGGCCGAGAAGCGAGAAGTACATGATCCAGTAACAGTCATTACTACTAATTTCCTTGAGTTCAGTCGGGCTAGTTCACAATAGAAGGATAAATTATTATCCAATTTATTCAGCTCATGGACACTCCCGTTGACACCTAATGTTATGCTAAATACCAATGTTAATTGCGGTTATGTTTATATTTTTTTTTTTTTCTTCTTTTATTACTCTTTTAATATTCCCAACCCACTCACAGTTAGTACCCATAGTGGTGGGTGGGGGATGGACACTAAGACAATCTGACGCTACTAAGTGTTGTCCTAGTTAACAATCTATTAACATGTTATGTAAATCAGACCTAAGTAATGTTTCAACTGTTTGCAGGAAAACTACTATGAACAATCAAATGTATGTCTTCCTTGAAATTCAATAAACTTTAAGTTTAAAAAAAAAAAAGTGGAGCTAATTAAGACCAACTCTCTTTTGGCGTACAAGGAAAAAAAAGTGGAACAGACAGCTAAAGCACCGAAGACTTCCAAAATGCTTACTAACATACAGGGCATTAAAAACAAAGACAGGAAATTGGAACATATTACAGAAAAAATAGCCAAATTATTCTAACGTTATTACTCTTATTTATAGATCCTACTGATTGTGTCAACTATAGGCCAATTTCATTATTAAACACTGACCTAAAATTGTTGGCAAAAATGTATAAAACCTTATTTTATTAAACTTATAGATCTAGAACAAGTTGGATTCATGCCCGGGAGGGAGGCAAGAGATAATGTAATTAAAGCACTGAACCTAATCCATTATAATTCTCATGGCACTGATAAGGGCCATCTCCTGTCTACTGTTGCAGTCTGGTCAGTAGCCTGGGATTATATGAAAGCCACTTTATCCCATATTGGCATACAGCATAAAATGTTGAATATGATTTTCTCCTAACAACCAACGGCAAGAATAAAAATCAACGGCTCCCTTTCAGAACCCGTAATAATAAATAGCAGCACTAGACAGAACACCCACATTTGCAGGGTGTTTGCTGGGTGTTCCCCCGAGCGCTGCACAGTGCATTCTGCACCAAGATTTGGCAAAGCTTTGCCCAATCCGGGCACAGTGCAAGCTGGTTGTTAAGGAGCGGGGCCGGCAAGCTGGTTGTGGCATCCTTAACAACCAATGAGTCATCAGCTGTCAATGGTAGCTGAATAATAAGTGCTGGTAAAAAAAATTAAGTAAAAAAAATGTCATGGGGTTCCCCCAGTCCATACCAGGCTCTTCGAGACTGGTTTGGATTTGGAGGAGAACCCCATGCCAAAATAATCTGGGCATGCAACCAGGAAGGTCAGGAAAGAGGGGGACGAGCAAGCCCCCAGATCCCCCCCCCATGTAAATGAGTATTGGAGTATTGGGTAATTGGTACCTCTACTCTTTCACCAAATAACTTTCAAGAACTAATAAAAACAAGAGACAAGTTTTTGACACATCTTTCATTAAAAAATAAAAAAATAGTGGGGCAGAGCCCCTCTGCCCCAAAGCACCCAGCTCCCATGTTGAGGGCATGTGACCTGGTTTGGTTCAGGGGGGGTGGCGCTGGCTCATCCCCCCCTTTCCTAACCTGCCAGGCTGTATGCCCAAATAAGAGTCTGGTATGGATCTCAGGGGTGACCCCACGCCATTTTTTATTTTGGTGCAGGTTTCCCCTTAAAATCCATACCAGTCTCAAAGGGCCTGGTATGGACTGGGGGGGCACCCCTTTTTTTTCTTTCTTTTTTCAATAGCTGGGTGTCGGCAATTGTAAACATGAGTCATTTTAAATGGTAATTGACTATTTTTTTTTTTATGTATTGATGCATGTCCCCCCGGCAGTATCCAGACCCTCATACACCTTTTGTTGCCAATTACTTGCATATAAGCCTGGGCACTTTTGATTTTTCCTGTTCTGCTGCCATATGACTTCAATAGGGTTCCCCCTGTTTGGAAGTTCTGCTTTGAACCAAATAGGGGGGTGTTTGGCCCATGCCTAGTTACATGCATGTTGTTGTGCCTGTACAGACTCAAGAGGGTGATGTGAGCCTGCAGAGGTGGGCAGCACGCTCCCTTCCAATGACTGCTGTGTCCACCAGACACAGGAGATTGGTACTCACAGTACCTTTATGTGATCACATGATCACAATATCAACAAAGCTGAATTAATGTAATTCAGAACAGCTTTTTTCCTTTACTAGTGAGCTGTAATTTGTCCACAGCTATCAAATGGTACTGTCGTTAAGAAAACACTATACTCTTGTACTATTAAGCTCCCTTTCAGCCTTTTGGTATAAAGCATCTTTAAACAACCCGACAAAGTCACCTTCCAGATGTTCTTAGCTCCATCGCTTGAACAACTGCCTCTCCTGATGGTAGCCACTTGCCTTTTATCCATGGACAATAGGGATGAGCCGAACACCCAGCGGTTCGGTTTGCATCAGAACATTTAAACGGAATGAAAGTTTGCGCAAACTTTTGAACCCTGTTAAAGTCGAACGGGACTCGAACGTGAGAAATCAAAAGTGCAAATTTTAAAGGCTAATATGCAAGTTATTGTCCTTAATAGGGTTTGGGGACCCTGGTCCTGCCCCATGGTACATGTATCAATGCAAAAAAAAGTTTTAAAAATGGCCGTTTTTCGGGAGCAGTGATTTTAATAATGCTTAAAGTGAAAAAATAAAAGTGAGATATTCCTTTAAATATCGTACCTGGGGGTGTCTATAGTATGCCTGTAAAGTGGCATGTGTTTCCAGTGTTTATAACAGTCCCTGCTCAAAATGACATTTCTAAAGGAAAAAAAGTCATTTAAAACTGCTTGTGCGGCTTTAATGTCATGTCTGGTCCCGGCAATATGAATGAAAATCATTGAGAAAACCCCCAGCCCATTACCAGCCCCATTGGGTCTTGTATGGATATTAGGGGAAACCCCACACCCAAATAAAAAAAAAGGAAAGGCGTGGGGACCCCAGGCCCTATATACTCTGAACAGCAGTATACAGGCGGTGCAAACAAGACAGGGACTGTAGGTTTGTTCTTAAGTAGAATCGGTTTGTAATTTTGAACTGGTACATTTTTTACGTGTAGCTCCAGAAAAAACATCTATTTTTAAGCTTTTTGGAAAACATAGTGAAGGATTATCATCCCTGTAACATTTGTTTTGCTAGCTGTGCACCTGTTCTGAAGATTTCACCTCACTTTCTGTCCCAATGACAATTGGATTTTGAAAATTTGGGGTTTTTAGTGAAACAAGGAACTCTTACAGGAGAGAATTACCCTTCCTAGGGGTAAATTTCCCCTCACTTCCTGTTGTCTCCTTCCGTTTGCAAGTAGGAGTCGTTTGTAAGTTGGATGTTTGAAAGTATGGGCCTGCCCTATATACTCTGCAGAAATTTGGGCCTTAGGTGTTGGTGTTGCCACAACACTGTAGGCCCTCACAGTTACTCTTGGTCTGCGCAATAACGGGCCCTCCTGTGAAATATTAGATCAAGAATTGTAAATACAAGCCCCTGTTGAACAGGGGCTGAAAAATTGGGCCTAAGGCACTGGTGCTGGTGCCACAACACTGCAACCCCTCACAGATACTCTAGTTGGAGTGCAGGAACGAGCCCTGCTGTAAAGAATTGCACCAAAAATTGTAATTACACACCCCTGTTAAACAGGGGCTGAAAAATTGGGCCTTAGCTACTGGTTTCCCGTGTTTAGAACAGTCTGACAGCAAAATTACATTTCAAAGGAAAAAAGTCATTTAAAACGACTTGCGGCTATTGCATTGCCGGTCTGACAATACACATGGAAGTTCATTGATAAAAACGGTATGGGAAATCCCCACAGGGGAACTCCGAACCAAAATTTAAAAAAAAAATGACGTGGGGGTCCCCCTAAATTCCATACCAGGCCCTTCAGGTCTGATATGGATATTAAGTGGAACCCTGCGCCAAAATTTAAAAAAAAAAAATGGCGTGGGGTCACCCCAAAAATCCATACCAGACCCTTATCTGGTATCTGTTTTTTTTTTTTAATTTTGGCGCAGGGTTCCCCTTAATATACATACCAGACCTGAAGGGCCTGGTATGGAATTTAGGGGGACCCCCACGTCATTTTTTTTTAAATTTTGGTTCGGGGATCCCCTGTGGGGAATTCCCATGCTGTTTTTATCAATGAACTTCTATGTGTATTGTCAGATCGGCAATGCAATAGCTGCGAGTAGTTTTAAATGACTTTTTTTCCTTTGAAATGTCATTTTGCTCTCGGACTGTTCTAAACACGGGAAACATGCATACTATAGACACCCCCAGCTACGAACTTTAAAGGAATATTACACTTTTATTGTTTGACTATTGTTCTATTGTTTTGCCAGCTGCCGAAAAAAAGGCCAAGCGTGTCCCACGGCCACGTGCTGATGAGGATGCACCATGTCCACAACCAACACTGTTGCCTCTAGACACAGAGACCGCTTGCCCTCTTTTATTGGCTTGTGACTGTCTGCCTCTCCTTGTTGGCCTTCCAGACATACTTTTGGCCTGCAGTGAGCTGCACAAAACTGGGATGTATATATACAGAATCAACTGCCTGCCTGTAGTATTATTAGTATGATAACACGTGCACTTGTCTTCAGGTAGCTATACTGTAGGTGCAACTGTGCAGGGTACACAGCACAGTAACTGGAAATACTTCAATGAGCCCACACAAGCACCTGGCTGCAGGTAGCTATACTGTAGGTGAGACTATGCAGGGTACACAGTACAGTAACTGGAAATACTTCAATGAGCCTACACAAGCACTTGGATGCAGGTAGCTATACTGTAGGTGAGACTGTGCAGGGTACACAGTACAGTAACTAGAAATACTTCAAAGAGCCTACACAAGCACCTGGCTGCAGGTAGCTATACTGTAGGTGAGACTGTGCAGGGTACACAGTACAGTAGCTGGAAATACTTCAATGAGCCTACACAAGCACCTGGCTGCAGGTAGCTATACTGTAGGTGAGACTGTGCAGGGTACACAGTACACTAACTGGAAATACTTCAAAGAGCCTACACAAGCACCTGGCTGCAGGTAGCTATACTGTAGGTGAGACTGTGCAGGGTACACAGTACAGTAGCTGGAAATACTTCAATGAGCCTACACAAGCACCTGGCTGCAGGTAGCTATACTGTAGGTGAGACTGTGCATAGTACACAGTACAGTAGCTGGAAATACTTCAATGAGCCTACACAGGCACCTGGCTGCAGGTAGCTATACTGTAGGTGAGACTGTGCAGGGTACACAGTAGAGTAGCTGGAAATACTTCAATTAGCCTACACAATCACCTGGCTTCAGGTAGCTATACTGTAGGTGAGACTGTGCAGGGTACACAGTACAGTAACTGGAAATACTTCAAAGAGCCTACACAAGAACCTGGCTGCAGATAGCTATACTGTAGGTGAGACTGCGCAGGGTACACAGTACAGTAACTAGAAATACTGTAAAAACACCTGCCTGCCTGTCAGTATATTAGGAAGAGAAGAACAGGATCTAGCTAAACTGAATACAATATATATATATATATATATATATATATATATATATATATATATATATATATATACAACACCTGGGATGCATATATATACACAATACACTGTAACTGCAGCTTACTGACTCTACCTGCCTACTCTATCTAACTTAAATCAAATGACACTGTCTGTCTCTCTCTCTCTATCTCTGTCTTAATGCCGGAACACACTACACAGGGCCGCCGTGCAGGCGGCCTTATATAGTGTGGGGCGTGTGCTAAACCCCCTGAGCCATAATTGGCCAAAGCCTCCTTGGCTCTCTGTTCAGGCGGTGCTGTGATTGGCCAAGCATGCGGGTCATAGTGCATGCTTGGCCAATCATCATTCAGCAATGCACTGCGATGCTGCAGTCAATTATGGGCCGTGACGCGCCACTCGAATTTGGCAGGAACGGCCCATATCATTCATAATTCGGAGAACGACCGAACACACAGTGTTCGAGTCGAACATGGGTTCAACTCTAACACGAAGCTCATCCCTAGTGGAGAGTGAAGTTTCCAAGGCAACCCAGTCTTTGAGGTGTGAGTTGGTATTCCAATCCACTATTCTGGTGAGATGTATGGCTATGTAGTACTTGTGGATATCTGGAAGCCCTATTCCTCCTAGATGCTTTGGCATGGTAAGTTGTTTATAGTTAATTCTAGGTTCATGAGTTCCCCATAAAAACCTAGAGCAGCCCGATTTGTATGTTTTAAAAAATGAAGGTGGGATTAGAATCGGGATTGTTTATAGGATATATAAGAGTCTCGGCAGGGCATTCATCTTTAGTATCGCTGCCCTACCAAACCAAGAGAAAGACGGGTTCTTCCATAGCTTGAAGTCCAAGATTAGTTTGTTCAAGATGGGTATATAGTTTTTAACATATAACTCTGAGAGTTTGGAGGGAAACTGGATACCTAAATAGGTAATAGCGTCCTGCTTCCAGTGAAAGGGAATTTTTTTTTACATTGATCTGCTATGTGTAGTGGTAGAGAAATGTTGAGTGCAAAGGATTTCAAAAAATGTATTTTGAGATTGGAGAAAAATTGGAACCGTTTGAATTCTGACAGTAAGACAGGTAAGGTAATCAGTGGTTGCATCAGGAACAATAATATGTCATCTGCAAAGGCGGCGTATTTATATTCTGTGTAGGGCGTGTGTATCCCGGGGATGTCTGGGTTGAGTTTCAATTTTCAAAATAATGGTTCAAGGGTGAGGACAAAGAGGATGGGGCATAAGGGGCACCCCTTGTCTCGTCCCGTTGTGTATGGAGAAGGCATCCGACAGAGTGCTGTTGACCCTCACTTTGGCTGTGGGGTTCGTGTATAGGAACATAATCAGACTGGAGAAGTAGGGTCCTATTCCCAAGGCTTGTAAGACCACTGTAATGTAGTCCCATGTCACTCTGTCATATGCCTTCTCCGCATCCGGTGATAGGAAGAAACCTTTCTGTTTAGATTGGGTCGTTATGTGGTGTAGATTTATTGCTTTAACGGTGTTATCTCTAGCCTCCCTACCCATGACAAAACCCACTTGGTCTTTGGAGATAATCGAGGGTATGAGCGGGGCCAGTCTGTTAGACAATATCTTTGAGAAAATTTTAATGTCAACGTTCAATGGTGAGATAGGTCTGTAGTTCCCTGTATGTGTGAGGTCCTTACCATCCTTGGGGATAACTGTGATATGGGCTTCTAACATTCCTAGTGTGAGAGGGTTCGATGGAGTTAGGGACTTAAATGCTTCTAGAAATGGAGTTTTAATTATATCTGCAAATGTCTTATAATAAACTGCAGAAATACCATCTGGCCCTGGGCTCTTACTGGGCTATAATTGTTTGATAGCCTGTTCCCATTCTTCCGAGGTGATTGGGGACTCTAGGGAGGCTGATATCTCACCTGGCAGTTTTGCCGGGGAAAATTGTTCTAGAAAGGCTTTAATGTCTTTGGACGTGGGATCTGTTGCTTTTAGATCATACAGTGAGGAATAATAGTTTGCAAATTCTTTCACTATTTTGCAGTTTTTGGTAATAACTTTTCCTCTGGGGGAAAAGTAGTCGATGAACTGTGTTCTTGGCTCTCTTTGAGCGTAGAGCTTGAGCGAGGAGATGGCTACTTTTGTTCCCAAACTCATAGAAAAGTTTCTGTGAAAAGTGTGAATTTTTTCCTAAGTTTGAGGCCTAACTCTTCCTGAATCTGTGTACGAACTTCGATCAGTTCAAGGTGCATCTGTCGGGCTAAGTCTCTTTTGTGTGAGGCTTCTAATTTTTTGGGCTTGGCAAATAGTTCTGATAGTACTTTCTTCTCTTTTTTTGCCGCTGCGGAGATGGCAATCAGTTTACCTCTTACTACACACTTATGTGCTTCCCACTGCGTCAATTTAGATGTGTCTGGTGTGTCATTGTCAGTAAAGAAGTTGATTAAACATGTGCACACTTCTAGTACTTTTGCTTTGTCTGTTAAGATAGATAGGGTCTAGTCACCAGATGTGGGTATGCATGATCTTATCTGGGAAAACAAGGGTAAGTGAGATGGGATGATGGTCTGAAAGAGTCATTGGTTCTATGGTTGCTTTCGTTAGAGTTGGGAGGTGCTGTTGTTGTGGGGGGCCGAAAAAAAGGTGTAGTCCTTATCTTTTGAGTGTAGGGTGCACCAAGTCTTGTTGAGTAGTAGGTCTTGAAGGCAGTGCCTGATTTGTTTGATCACCCTGCAGGGTAGATGTGATTTGCCTGAAGATGTGTCTAAAAGAGGTTCAAGAGGAACATTGAAGTCCCCCCTAGTATTAGCATCCCTTCTTGAAAAGAAGAGATAAGGCGAGAAATACTGTGAAAAAAAGGGGATTTGAGAAGAATTGGGGCTGTAGATATTTGCTAATGTAATTGGAGTATTTCTATAAGAGCCCTTGAGAAAAATGTATCTACCCTGTTCATCAATAAGGGAGTCAGTAATTTTAATAGGTACATTCCTGGAGAGGAGTATAGATACCCCTTTGGATTTTGATAACAGAGAAGTGGCATGGAAACTGAGGGGGTAGGAGTGATTAGAAAGTTTGGGTGCTGCTTTAGTACAGAAGTGGGTTTCCTGCAGGTAAATTACATCTGCTTTCATGTTTCGCATGGAGAATAACAGTTGCAAGCTCTTCTCCGGACTATTGAGGCCTTTGGCATTGAGGGATAATAGTTTCAGGGACATGTCCGATGTTTTGGAATTCAGCGGTGACCTAGTAAGGGTATCAGAGGGTATAGGAGCGAAAGGGTTGCCCCTAAGGGGGAAGTCAGATAGGGAGCCGGTAGGGGAGTTGGAAGGGGGTGGGGTGTGGGTTCAGAAAAGTGTCTGGGGGGAGGGGGAATGGGTTTCTATGTGTAGACTGTGGGGAAGGGAGTGTAACCAGGTGTGGATGTGTGTTTACATATCCACTTAAGATATCAGGTGGGAATCCGGTTATAGTCAATGGTCACTACTAGTGACCATTTTGTGGGGTGTGGTAGGTGCCGATCGACTAAGGAGACAAGGTATGCGCCTCCATGAGGTCAACAGAAATTGGACGAGATGCTTACTATGCATACAGTCTAAAGTCTGTGAGGGAGGAGAGTAGTCTCCCCTTTTCTCTGGACTCCTGTATCAACAAGTGAAGGATGGTTGGACATGGGAGGGATGATGTTTATTAGTGTGGGGAGTGTAGGCACTCAATGTAGTGTTTAATATATATGAGGGGTTCAACAAGGGGTAGTTTGTGTAATCATAGGCGCAGTTTGTCAGGAGCTACATATTATTTAACTTGCAAACCAACAGTGCAACTACAACCTTGGTGTAACATAATAGGTTTAAGCAAAACTTGAAAGATTGTAGCCTTGGGGTATAGATTTGCATGACAGCTAATTGATAAACTGAATCTTAACCATGTTATTCATATGAACAAGGAAAAAATGAACGATTTTGCAAGAGAAAATTACATGGGTTTGTCTCTATAATTGTATGTTCCGAGGGGGGCACGCAACTTGTGGTCCCATAATTTAGAATGATCATGTCAGATAAATGTATTTGTTTTTTTAAATTTTTTTTTTTTAAGTTATGCCAATTTAATGGAGGGACTAAAAACACAGGGGCTCAATGTAGCTGTTAAATGAGTGAAGATCACACCGTCACGTCACACCCTGCCCATTAAAACCCACAAAGCATTTGCCAAACATAGCTTAAAATAAAAATAAAACAAAGTTCTGCATCGTTATAAAACTTGATAAAAAATAGTATTTCAAACTGTACAGTCACCAGAAGTACACAATTATCAAAATTTACACAGTTCACTTGGCATCAACAGATGCCTCTGCTTTCTGTGCCTGGTCAGACTTTGCTTCTCCGTTCTCTGCAGCATTGGTGGCATCTTTTCCGGAGTCTCCCTTTCCTTTCTTGCCTTTGGGAGCTTTGTCAGCTTTCTTTGGAGGAGCTGCCTTCTTGGTTTTTGGCTCTTGTTTAGGTGGGGCTGGTTTAGAAAATAGCCGGGCAGATCTCCTTTGTGGCTCATCCTTTGATTTGGACTTTTCAACCTTTGAGTCTCCGTCAGCCTTTCGTTTGGGCATTATGATTTCGGACGGCAACGAGTGGGAGCAAGAACTTCAAAGACTTCTGGCCGTTATTTCGAGAGAATTAAATGTAGGGCAGGAGGTATAAGTAGAGCCGTGTAAGTCAGGTTAGGTGGAAAACTGGTGTATGATTAAGATGGGGTGGGACCCTTACCTGTGCGTGGCCCCCTCGAAACCCACATCATCCAGACAACATTGGAACACAGATACACTGTAAGTCCAAGCAATTCCATCTATGGCGGGAGAAAAAAAAAAGTAATTTATAAAATGACTTTCTGTAATATAAGGATATCATTGTAGCGACCTCAGCATACAGAAAAGTGAATGGATAGGGAAGGGGAAGAGTGAGACATGAGGAGAAAGGAGGAGATTGGGAGGTGAGGGAAGAAGAGACGCAGAATGGGAGGTGAGAAAAAGAGAAGGAGGGAGTAGAGGGAATACAAAGGACTCCAGCAAACAAAGTCACCAAACAGTTAGTGAATTCTTCCAACCATTTCAGTCTTCTGTATAGAACTGCAGTAAGATTGGAAGACCGGACATCCTCTAATCTACATGTCCGAGTACCAAGAGAGTGTTTGTATCTATAGCAGTGAGGAAGGGTCATCATTGTTGATATCTCGGGAGTCCGATGAGTAGAAATGAGCTTCAAGTTTGAGTCACACTCATGTTCGACTCGAACATCGGCTGTTCGCCCGTTCGCCGAATAGCGAACAATTTGGGGTGTTCGTGGAAAATTCGAAAGCCACAGAACACCCTTTAAAAGTCTATGGGAGAAATCAAAAGTGCTAATGTATTATGTGCATGGTATTGTCATAAAAAGTGTTTGGGGACCTGGGTCCTGCCCCAGGGGACATGGATTAATGCAAAAAAAAGTTTTAAAAACTAATGTTTTTTTCGGGAGCAGTGATTTTAATAATGCTTAAAGTGAAACAATAAAAGTGTAACATTCCTTTAAATTTCGTACCTGGGGGGGTGTCTATAGTATGCCTGTAAAGGGGCGCATGTTTCCCATGTTTAGAACAGTCTGACAGCAAAATTAAATTTCAAAGGAAAAAAGTCATTTAAAACTACTCATGGCTATTAATGAATTGCCATTCCGACAATACACATAAAAGTTCATTGATAAAAATGGCATGGGATTTCCCCACAGGGGAAACCAAAATTTTAAAAAAAAATGGTGTGGGAGTCTCCCTAAATTCCATACCAGGCCCTTTGGGTCTGGTATGGATATTAAGGGGAACCCGGCTCCAAAATTTTAAAAAAATGGCGTGGGGGTCCCCCTCAAAATCCATACCAAACCCTTCAGGTCTGGTATGGATTTTAAGGGGAATCCCACGCCAAAATTAAAAAAAATGGTGGGGGGTCCCCCCATACCAGACCCTTATCCGAACACGCAACCTGGCAGGCTGCAGGAAAAGAGGGGGGGACGAGAGAGCACCGTCCCTGAACCATACCTGGCCACATTCCCTCAACATTGGAAGGGTGCTTTGAGGTCCCCCCCAAAGCACCTTGTCCCCATGTTGATGGGGACAAGGGCCTCGAACTCACAACCCTTGCCCAGTGGTTGTGGGGGTCTGCAGGTGGGGGGCTTATCAGCATCTGGAAGCCCCCTTTAACAAGGGGGCCCCCAGATCCGGCCCCCCGTGTGAAATGGTAAGGGGGTACAAAAGTACCACTACCATTTCACAAAAAAAGTGTCAAAAATGTTAAAAATGACAAGAGACAGTTTTTGACAATTCCTTTATTTAAAGTCTTCTTCTTTCCATCTTCTTTCTTCTATCTTTTATCTTCCTGGTGTTGTCGTCCGGCATCTTCCTCCACGGCATCTTCTTCCCTTCTTTGTTCTCAGGCCGCTCCGCATCCATGATGGGAGGCTCCCGCTGTGTGACGCTTCTCGTCTTCTGACACTTCTTAAATAATGGAGGGCGGAGCCACCCGGTGACCCCACCCCTATGACATCACAGGGAAACTCACAGGGAAGTCCCCGTCAAGTCCCCGTGCGTCAGAGGAGGGGCGTGGTCACCGGGAGGCCCCGCCCTCCGTTATTTAAGAAGTGTGATCATGGATGCGGAGCGGGGCGAGAACAAAGAAGGGAAGAAGACGCCATGGAGGAGGTTCCCAGACGAGCACACTGGAGCAAGAAGCAGAGGATCGGAGGAAGAACCAGAGGAAGAAGAAGATGGAGGAAGAAACCGAAGGAAGATAGAAGATAGAAGAAAGAAGATGGAAAGAAGAAGACTTTAAAAAAGGAATTGTCAAAAACTGTCTCTTGCCATTTTTAACATTTTTGACACTTTTTTGTGAAATGGTAGGGGTACAATTACCCCATTACCATTTTACACAGGGGGGCCAGGATCTGGGGATCCCCTTGTTTAAGGGGGCTTCCAGATTCCGATAAGCCCCCCGCCCGCAGACCCCCACAACCACCGGGCAAGGGTTGTGGGGATGAGGCCCACTTTAAGCATTATTAAAAGCACTGCTCCCAAAAAAAGGCACTCCAAAGCACCCTACCAATGTTGAGGGAATGTGGCCTGGTACGGTTCAGGAGGGGGGCGCCCTCTTTTCCTGTGGCCTGCCAGGTTGCGTGCTCGGATAAGGGTCTGGTATTGATTTTGAAGGGGACCCCCACGCAATTTTTTGGGGGCGCGGGGTTCCCCTTAATATCCATACCAGACCTAAAGGGCCTGGTATGGAATTTTGGGGGACGTCCACGCAATTTATTTAAAATTTTGGTTCAGGGTTCCCCTGTGGGGAAATCCCATGCCATTTTTATCAATGAACTTTTATGTGTATTGTCGGACCAGCAATTCATTAATAGCCGCGAGTAGTTTTAAATTACTTTTTTTCCTTTGAAATGTAATTTTGCTGTCAGACCAAAAAGCTTTGAAAAATTGCGAATAACATATTATCATAAACCTAATAACATAAAAAAACATACCATAAGGTTATTATGATCACTAAAGAATTGTGCATAAAAATAATAATCAAGTGATAGTGTCATATAGGCAGAAAATAATCATACAAAGAGTCCCATCACATATGGTGCAATTTAAAAAAAAAAAAAAATAAAAAGTTCATAAGCATAAAAAAGCTGATCCAGAATCCGTGATAAAAAATCCAATCTCCCAAGAGGTGAATGCACCCAAGTGAATATGAGGCTCCTTACCGACTCGGAAGACCACAACGGTCTGACCAGGCATATGGGAGATTAGAGGTATCCCAACAACCTATACCGGCATCTGGGTCTGCGGCTAAAACTGTATGGCTCCGGGAATAAGAACAAGAAAGGCTCCCATAGTGTAATCGTTCCAACCAATAAAAGTTTAATGAATAAAACATGCACTTACAAACAGATCCAATAAGCAAGTGTAAAGGCAATCACGATGTTACAGCGGATGTTATTTTTAATTGTGTATTTTCTCATTTTAATTTATTTTGTGGAATGTAGGTACTTATATATATTTTACATATTTTTTATAGGTTTTTAATTAAACATTTTTTAGTTATTGGTATATCCATTATGCAGCGGTTTCTCTGTAATCCCGCTTGTTGCACTCACTCCTCATCAAGTTGGTATCAACTTTGGCCTCTAGATGGCGGTAATTGTACTATCTCCCTTTGGCTTCCCTGTCTGAATATATTGTTTCATCTTCCTGGGTGGTGTGTCGTTAGTTCGGCGCCATCTTTGTGTTTCCCATCTTATCTCTATAGCAGCCAGCACTTAAAATGGCCTACAACGCTAACGTCACTACGCTGTTCCTCTCTGCCGAATCTGATGGGAAGTGTGTGCACAGCGGGAAGCCTGTGGAGATGCCGTAACATCGTGACTGCCTTTACACTTGCTTATTGGATCTGTTTGTAAGTGCATCTTTATTCATTAAACTTTTATTGGTTGGAACGATTACACTATGGGAGCCTTTCTTGTTATAATTCCCGGAGCCATACAGTTTTAGCCGCAGACCCAGATGCCGGTATAGGTTGTTGGGATACCTTTAATCTCCCATATGCCTGGTCAGACCGTTGTGGTCTTCCGAGTCGGTAAGGAGCCTCATATTCACTTGGGTGCATTCACCTCTTGGGAGATTGGATTTTTTATCACGGATTCTGGATCAGCTTTTTTATGCTTATGAACTTTTTATTTATTTATTTTTTTAAATTGCACCATATGTGATGGGACTCTTTGTATGATTATTTTCTGCCTATATGACACTCTCACTTGATTATTATTTTTATGCACAATTCTTTAGTGATCATAATAACCTTATGGTACTGTATGTTTTTTTATGTTATTAGGTTTATGATAATATGTTATTCGCAATTTTTCAAAGCTTTTTGGTATTTGTCTACACTTTCACTTATTGGTTATCCTTAGCGCTGCATTGTTTTTACTACTAATATCTGGAGTTTGTGTCTGACTTTTTGATACTGGCTGCTTTGGTAATTTAGGGTAAAACTTCCGATTTTTGTTTATCTTTATATCAACTTGTTTCAGGCTGTAAGGGTTAATCCTTCATAGCTACCAATTATTTACTAGGTTTGTAGCGCAGCGTTAACCTTTGGGTTTTTTTATACATTTTTGAATCTTTGATACTGATACGTTGCTGCTGAGACCTAGGATATGGATATCTTCGATTTTAGATCCCGATATAACATCAATACGGAAGGTGTTTTTGATGGGAATACGGAGCAGGCTGATGAGATAGGCAGGCGGTATGTTCCTTAGATTGAAAAAGCTTCTGGTTTCAGAATTGCATACTAATTGGGATATAGCGTATCTCGAGCAATACGTTGCACAAAAAATGGTACCACGAAGCCTTAGGTGGGAAGTGAATCCACAAAAAGGTGAAACTGACCCGGAGGGGTGGTTCACCTATTTTAATGATAAAGGTATCTCATTTCTCCAATTCTTATTGGATAAAAAGCGTGATAAATTGAAATTTCTTAACAATGAAATTGGGTTAGTCAGGGAGAAATTGTCTTCACTTAGGGACCACGAGGTAAATAAACAGAAATCAGACCAATTAAAACTATTTCTTGAGAAAGAGGACAGTGAACAGAAGAGTAAAAAGAAAAAAAAAGTATAATCGTGATTTGGCTGATTACTCCAATAAAGTGTTTTTTAAGTGGCAGATTAAACCTGACGAACCAATGGTAACTGAGGGACCTGCTTTTTCATCACAAGCACCTCTCCCTTTATCATCAGGTGTAGTTAACCCTCCATTGTCACTAGCTAGAGGGGATTATCCGAATGAACAAAGGGGACATGTCCCGCAAGGTGGTTATAGGAATTCTACCAGACCCAGACCGAGAAAAGGAAATAAAAATGTAGGTTATAGATATCAACATTTTGAGATACCTATACGGGAACGACAGAATAATAACTATACTGGTAGACTGCATAGGGTTCCCTATGGCAACAGTGATTCATGGGCTGCTCAGGATGATCGCTACCCGCCTTATGGGACCCCACATGCAAATAACCACCCAATTCAGAGGAATAGAAACTATTCATATTTAAGGACTCCACATAGAAATGATTTTAACAATCATAATCCAAGGGTGTCCAGAGGGGACCCTAGGGACTTGTGGAATCAACATAGGGATGGACCAGTTAGACAGACCACTAGAAATAATAATATTCCCCTCCATAACAGATTTGCTCCCCTTTCCTACCATCAAGTGGATTGTGGCGTTGATCCTGCCATTATGAGACACCCTCATGACTATCCTCCTAGACAGGGAGATGATTTTTTGGAATCTCCCTCTCACTATGCTAACGCAGAGCAAACTCGTAGTTTTTTCCCCAGGGCAACATCAGACCAAAAAGGGGACACGAAGAAAAAGAGGCATCAGAGGGGGGAGGAGGATCAGATCCAAAAAAAAGGAAACACTAAAAATTAATGGAGTCTTTAATTTGAGTTCTGTCAAATTATCTGTAGGGGAACAAGCTGTTCTTAGTCAAGGTCTCAAGTTTGCACCTCCCCGTACACTAAATAAATTTGAAACATTTATAGATGTCCACAAATTTATTAGAAAAATGAACATTAAACGTCACTTTCTCCTGAACCTAATAGGTAATCAAAGTCAACTGACTTCCGCTAATGCTTATCAGAATAGTATACCGGATGGTGGTTCTCATGATTCAAATTCAGGAGTAGTCTCTGGTGTACCAGGCCCCGGGGAAATTGGTATAATTCAGATTAGGCATACCAATTTTTCTAACGCCTCATTATTCAACCCACCTGGTCTTGTGGCTCCATCAATTCAAGTTTTTAAGGAGATGGTGGTGAAGGATTTGGTTGCTCTCAAGATGCCGAGATTTGGGAACAACCATAGCCTCCAATACAATGTGAAACAAATTTGTGCACGTAACGACATCATCATAAGCCCTGCGGATAAGGGGGGTGGTGTCGTTATTCTGAACAAAAGTGAGTATCTGGAGGAGATCAATAGGCTCTTGTCGGACAGTGTCACATACACAAAGTTGGAGGTGAATCCCACTTTTAAATACAAGAAGGAGCTTTTTTCTCTTATCAATGATGGTTATCAACTGGGTATTTTGAATAAAAAAGAAAAGGCATATCTGGTGCCCTCTGCTCCGAGGGTACCAGTGATATATTATTTGCCGAAAATCCACAAGAACCTTTCCAAACCTCCTGGCTGCCCGATTATTAGTGGCATCGATTCCATCACAGCCAGAATTGGTAGATATGTGGATAATTTTTTACAACCTCATGTGGCTAATACTCCTGCCTTTTTGAGGGACACGACGCAAGTTATTAATCTCTTGATGGATTTCGGTTGGAGAGAGGGCTGCATTCTTGCAACCGCTGATGTTGCCTCTCTCTATACTGTTATATCTCATCAACATGGATATGAGGCCGTTAGGTTTTATTTGGAGCAGGATTCTTCCATGCCATCTACACATAGAGAATTTATTTTACAACTCTTGATTTTCGCCACGAGCCATAATTATTTTTGGTTTGGAGGTGATTTCTTTTTGCAAGCTGTTGGCGTGGCTATGGGTGCGAAGTTTGCGCCTAGCCTAGCGAACCTTTTCATGGCTCGTTGGGAAAGTGAGGTCATTGACGCCAACCCACCCAAGGAGCTACGACTCTGGAAAAGATATATCGATGATGTGCTCCTAGTGTGGGAGGGTGACCTTCCCTCTCTTGAGGCCTTTTTCCATAGGCTTAATTTAAACGATAGGGGTATTTGCTTGCAGTATGAGGTCAGTAGCTCTCAGATTCACTTTTTAGATTTAAACATCATAGTTAAGGCTGGTCAACTAGTTACTACTACATACTTTAAAGAGACGGATCGCAACGCCTACATCCCTATGAGCAGTTGCCATCATACCCCCTGGCTTAAGGCGGTCCCCAAAGGCCAGCTTCAGAGGATTAGGCGTAACTGTACTAATTTTTCTGATTATTTACAGCAGGCCCAGATTCTTAAACTTAGATTTATGGATAAGGGATACCCTGAGGTTGAGATTGATAACATCATTACCCAAGTGGGCAACTTGGACAGAGAAACTATGCTTAGTGGGGCCAGGAGGGCTAATTATGCCCCTGACAACCAATTTGCCTGCTCCTTAGTAACGGGATACTCCAACCAACATTTTCTGGTTAAAAAGATACTTAACAGACATTGAGGCCTGTTGAAAAATGATAGGGTACTTGGCCCTGCCTTACTGGATCATCCAGTAGTTATTTTTAGAGGTGCTCCTACCTTACGGCACATGATTGCTCCCAATATTGTAGACCCTCCTAAGCCTATTTCTTTTTTTCCATCTTTGAATGGTTTTCATCCCTGTAGAAGATGTGAGATCTGTCAGCTTAATGTTTTCAGAGGCCGTAGATGTGAGAACTTTCAATCAACCCAAACTAATAAAGTGTATAAGATTGAGTCATTCATCACGTGCACTACTGAATATGTAGTGTACATGATACAGTGCCCCTGCTCAAAGCAATAAGCGGGCTCTTCACGTGCGGTTATCTGAACATGTGGGCAATATTAGGCGTGGGTTTAGTAAGCATAATCTGTCTAGACACTATGCCAAATACCACGATAAAAAGATTAAAGGAACGCTTTTCGTGACCCTGGCCAAACTTCAATGTCACTGGAGGAGCAGTAACAAAATTAGAGCCATCTCTAGGCTTGAAACTAGATGGATATTTGACATGATGAGTTATGTGCCCTTTGGGCTTAATGTAGATTGGAACATTAATTCCTTCATCAATAATTCCTAACTAGTTTTGCTGGCTGGGAGTGTTTAGGAGTTTTTTATTATTCCTAACCAACATGTTTCTAATTATTTTTATTTTTAATCGTGTATTTTCTCATTTTAATTTATTTCGTGGAATGTAGGTACTTATATATATTTTACATATTTTTTATAGGTTTTTAATTAAAATTTTTTTAGTTATTGGTATAGCCATTATGCGGCGGTTTCTCTGTAATCCCGGCTGTTGCACTCACTCCTCATCAAGTTGGTATAAACTTTGGCCTCTAGATGGCGGTAATTGTAATATCTTCCTTTGGCTTCCCTGTCTGAATATATTGTTTCATCTTCCTGGGTGGTGCATCGTTAGTTCGGCGCCATCTTTGTGTTTCCCATCTTATCTCTATAGCGGCCAGCACTTAAAATGGCGCCGCAGGTCTATTTATATTTGGAGCGTGGTGACGGGCGGTACTTGGCCCAACCCCCAGACGACGTCCTATCGTGACGAAACGCGTAGGGTGTGGCCTACGACGCTGACGTCACTATGCTGTTCCTCTCTGCTGAATCTGATGGGAAGTGTGTGCACATCGGGAAGCCTGCGGAGACGCCGTAACATCGTGATTGCCTTTACACTTGCTTATTGGATCCGTTTGTAAGTGCATGTTTTATTCATTAAACTTTTATTGGTTGGAACGATTACACTATGGGAGCCTTTCTTGTTCTTATTCCCGGAGCCATACAGTTTTAGCCGCAGACCCAGATGCCGGTATAGGTTGTTGGGATACCTCTAATCTCCCATATGCCTGGTCAGACCGTTGTGGTCTTCCGAGTCGGTAAGGAGCCTCATATTCACTTGGGTGCATTCACCTCTTGGGAGATTGGATTTTTTTATCACGGATCCTGGATCAGCTTTTTTATGCTTATGAACTTTTTATTTATTTATTTTTTGAAATTGCACCATATGTGATGGGACTCTTTGTATGATTATTTTCTGCCTATATGACACTCTCACTTGATTATTATTTTTATGCACAATTTTTTAGTGATCATAATAACCTTATGGTATGTTTTTTATGTTATTAGGTTTATGATAATATGTTATTCGCAATTTTTCAAAGCTTTCTGGTATTTGTCTACACTTTCACTTATTGGTTATCCTTAGCGCTGCATTGTTTTTACTATTATTAAAATCACTGCTTCTGAAAAAACGGACGTTTTTAAAACTTTTTTTTGCATTGATACATGTCTCCTGGGGCAGGACCCAGGTCCCCAAACCCTTTTTAGCACAATACCATGCAAATTAGCCTTTAAAATTAGCACTTTTGATTTTGAACATTCGAGTCCCATAGACTTCAATGGGGTTCTAACATTCGTTTTGGTCCGTTCGCAAGTTCTGGTGCGAACCGAACCGGGGGGTGTTCAGCTCATCCCTTCCGATGAGTATATGGTGTATCTATGCAAAGACAAAAATGGGGAATCCTTCGAGGGTACAGTCTTGACAATCCCATGGGCAGCCAGTGTCTGAGTTGAAGAGGTACTGAACTTCTGTGATCACTCTGTGTATAAGGTGTCTGGAGAGTACAGAGAGTTCTGAGTGTTATATGCTGTGGAGTAGACTCGGGTTTCATCTGTTGAGTCCATGGGGTTGCATGAGTGATCTCTTTGAGAATAGGCTTATACCGTATAACAGGTGATATAGTCTGAATCTGGGAGGAGATCTTAAGGTCTCAGCTTTGTGAGGGTTGAGAGGCTATGTTCGCTGGCTTCTTTTAGTAGATAAGCAATAAAGTGGTAGGGGGAGAGGTGGTGTGGGAAGGTCTCTGTTGTTGCTGAGGGAGGACAAGGTCATTAAGCTGCAGAATGATGCCTGCAGGTTTAGGTATCATCTTGGTATCATTCTTTTCAGCCAGCGGTCGGCTTTCATGTAAAAGCAATCCTAGCGGCTAATTAGCCTCTAGACTGCTTTTACAAGCAGTGGGAGGGAATGCCCCCCCACCGTCTTCCATGTTTTTCTCTGGCTCTCCTGTCCCAACAGGGAGCCTGAGAATGCAGCCGGTGATTCAGCCAGCTGACCATAGAGCTGATCAGAGACCAGAGTGGCTCCAAACATCTCTATGGCCTAAGAAACCAGAAGCTATGAGCATTTCATGATTTTTTCACTGGATGTAAACAGCGCCATTGGGAAATTGGGAAAGCATTTTATCACACAGACCTTGGTGTGGTCAGATGCTTTGAGGGCAAAGGAGAGATTTAGGGTCTAATAGATCCCAATTTTTACAAAAAAGAGTACCTGTCACTACCTATTGCTATCATAGGGGATATTTACATTCCCTGAGATAACAATAAAAATGGTTAAAAAAAAAAATTAAAGGAGCAGTTTAAAAATAAGATAAAAAAGCAAAAAAATAATAAAGGAAAAAAAAAAGCACCCCTGTCCCCTCCTGCTCTCGCACAAAGGCGAACACAAGCTTCGGTCTGGCGTCAAATGTAAACAGCAATTGCACCATGCATGTGAGGTATCATCACGAAGGTCAGATCGAGGGCAGAAATTTTAGCAGTAGACCTCCTCTGTAAATCTAAAGTGGTAACCTGTAAAGGCTTTTAAAGGCTTTTAAAAATGTATTCAGTTTGTCGACACTGCACGTTTGTGCACAATTTTAAAGCATGTCATGTTTGGTATCCATGTACTCGGCCTAAGATCATCTTTTTTATTTCATCAAACATTTGGGCAATATTGTGTGTTTTAGTGCATTAAAGTTTTAAAAAGTGTGTTATTTTTCCTAAAAAATGTGTTTGAAAAATCGCTGCACAAATACTGTGTGAAAAAAAAAATGAAACACCCACCATTTTAATCTGTAGGGCATTTGCTTTAAAAAATATATAATGTTTGGGGGTTCAAAGTAATTTTCTTGCAAAAAAAAAAATGTTTTCACGTAAACAAAAAGTGTCAGAAAGGGCTTTGTCTTCAAGTGGTTAGAAGAGTGGGTGATGTGTGACATAAGCTTCTAAATGTTGTGCATAAAATGCCAGAACAGTTCAAAACCCCCCCAAATGATCCCATTTTGGAAAGTAGACACCCCAAGCTATTTGCTGAGAGGCATGTTGAGCCCATGGAATATTTTATATTGTGACACAAGTTATGGGAAAAAGACAATTTTAATAATAATAATATACACTGATTTGGGTTATTTTCACAAAAGAAATGAAGCAGAATACATTTTGGCCTAAATTCATGAAGAAAGATTATTTATTTGCAAAATACATGTTTTTTTTTTTTTTTAATTAATATCTCTTTATTTGAAAAAGTTATCCAATACAGCATATACAACAATCACATCAAAAAAAGATAAAGAAAAAGAAATATACAGATAGGGACTGCCACTAAAATCGCCAGTTCAATAAGATCAATTACTCCCATAGAATTCTCTACATCCAGTATATACCAATTCAAAAATATCCATAAGCTGTAACCTTCAAGAAGGGAAACATAGAAACAATTTCTTCATTTTCCCCTATTCCCCCCCCCCCTTCTCCTCCCCTCACCCGTCATACATCCTCACACATACCCTACATCCCTCACATCCTATGCCACCCTCGCTCCACCTCCTATCCAACTCTCTCCCAGTCCAACCATGCTTTCCATATTTTCTCAAATTTCTTATAATTACCCCTTTTCTTATAGATATACTTTTCCCTACAGACCACTTCCCTTACTGCATTTTCCCATTCTGTCAATGTCGGGGCCTCCTTCCTCTGCCAATGCTGTGCGATAAGCTTTTTTCCCTGGAACAAGCATCTATCTCTTGCCGTCTGTATATCCTTTGCAATCCCTCCCTCCCCCTTCAAGCCCAGCAGGCACTCCCTCACCTCCACCCTCAGCAATGTCCCAAACACTAAGTTTATTTTCCCCACTATCCCTTCCCAATATCTATGCAACTTGGGGCAACGCCAGAACATGTGGATCAAATCCCCATGTCCCCCTCTGCATCTCTGACATTTCGCATCGGGTCTCTTGCCCCACTTGAATAGCTTCAGAGGTGTGTAATATGCTCTGTGTAACAGATACAGATGAGACATCACTTGTGAAGGAGAGAGAGTGACCCTGGGACCCAGCGCCAAGACTTGATCCCATTGATCGTCAGACATTGTGCCCACATCTTTTTCCCATCTAGCCCTGTTTTTATTTTCAACCAGGCCTTCTTGAGCTGCTGCTTTCAAGCACCCATACATGTCCGAGATCAGACCCTTTGTGGATCCCGCATCGATCAGCTTTCTCAAAGAGGTCATTTCGCACCACACTGGCATTTCCTTCCCAAACTGTGCCTCCAGGGCATGCCTGAGTTGCAGATATCTGTAAAATGACCTGTTGGAGATCGCATACTCCTCTACCAGTTCCTGAAAGGACTTCAACCTCCCTGCCCTATATACCTGTGCAAGGTAGTGGATACCCAAATGGTCCCATTCCTCTATGCGCCCCATTTTTTTAAGCTCGTTAAGGCTATTGTTGTCCCAAAGTGGCGAAAATTCCGCAAAACCGGCATATCCCAGAGTTCTTTTAGCTTGTACCCAGACTTTACTCATCAACCGGGTAGTAGGACATTTGGTACAAAATGAGTCTGCCTCTAATCCCTCTGCCACTGTATCGTGTCTGGTGTCATTCAATAAGATGCTACCCCCTGCTCCTGCTTCTCTTAGCCTATTACTACCTCCAATTTGTTGCAATTGAGCTGCCAGGAAGTAACCTCATGGATCTGGTACCGCCAGGACTCCCTTCTCCTCTGGTCGCCGTAGCGTCTCCAACCCGATCTTAGCCACCCCTTCCTTCCAGATAAGTTCTCTAAATATACTGTCCATTTTTTTGAACCAGTGCTTGGGAATCCAAACAGGAGAGTTCTGCATGACATATAAGATTTGAGGTAGCCGGACCATTTTAATCAGATTGCAGCGCCCGGCGACCGAGAGGGGTAGGCGTCTCCATACTTGACACTTCTGCTTCAGCTTTTTCATCAATGGAACTAAATTTCCAGATATATACTGGCCTGGGTCTCTGGTAATATTAATCCCCAAGTACTTCATTTGCCTGACCACTTGGACTTGGGATGCCTGGTGTGGGAGAGGCTCACTCAGGGTATCGATGGGCAGAATCACTGATTTCTCCCAGTTGATCAGTAGCCCAGAAATTCCGAACTCCCTCACTATCCTTATAGCTGTTTCCAATGACTCCTGCGTATCCGCCAAAAATAATAAAATATCGTCGGCATACAATGCCACTTTATCCACCCCTCTCCTCCTCTTGAATCCCTGTATGCCCTGTGCCATCCTTAGAGCCACCGCCAAGGGCTCAATTGCCAATGCAAAGAGTAGGGGGGACAGAGGGCACCCCTGTCTCGTACCCCTGCTCAGCTGGAACCACTCCGAGCATTGCCCGTTGATTTTCACTTTGGCCCTTGGCTCGCTATACAGCAATCTTAGCCACCGAGCGAACCCGGGGCCAAGCTGATATTCCGCTAGTACCTTCCATAAATAATGCCATTCCAGGGAATCGAAGGCCTTGGCCAGGTCTAGCGAAAGAATTGCTCTCCTACCGCTATTTTCTATGGGGATTTGCATATTAAGATATACCCGCCTTATATTCGTGCTTGTGGATCTGTTTGGGATAAACCCAGACTGATCCGGGTGTATTAGTTTAGGGATTATCTTGTTAAGCCTTGCAGCTAATACTTTGGCGAGGATCTTCACATCCGAGCACAAGAGCGATATGGGCCTATATGAAGACATATCTATTGGGTTCTTTCCTTCTTTTAACAGAAGTATTACTATGGCTTCTGCCATAGAGGGGGGCAAAGCCCCCTCCTCCCTAGCCCCATTGAATACCTCCAGTAATAAGGGTAACAGTACCTCCCCGTATTTTTTATATAGTTCTATAGGCAGGCCATCCGGGCCCGGGGATTTTTGAGCCGCCATATCTCCAACTGCCCTCTGCAATTCTTTAAGAGTCAATGGGGCATCCAGCATTTCCCGATCTTCCTCTGATACCGGCATTATCTCCAGCCCCTCAAAGAAACCCTGCATTTCCCCCTCTACATTTACCCTGGAGGAACTATATAACTTCTCAAAGTATATTTTAAATTCGTCTACTATATCCGGAGTGTTTTTTCTTATTTCTCCTTCCCTCCCTTTAAATGCCGGCACTGCACTCGGGGGGCCATTTGCCTTAATTATTAGAGACAGAGCTTTCCCAATCTTCTCTCCCTCTCCAAAAAAGCTCCGTCTCTGAAAGGATCCAATCTTTTCTGCCTTCTCCCGAAGTACCCTACTGTACTCTTCTTGCCTCCTCACCCAGCACTCGTGGTTAGCTTGGGATGGTGTTACTACAAAGTGCGCCTCTGACAGTCTTGCATTCTCTTTAGCTTCCATTTCCACAGCTTGCGACTGTTTTTTAACATACGCTATTCTCTGGATTAAAGCTCCTCGGATATGTGCCTTCAAGGAGTCCCAGACCACCCCAAGTGAAGCCGATCCTAGGTTTATGCTAATAAATTCAGACAACCCCTCCATCATTTTCTCCTCCTCTCCTATAAGTTCGAGCCAAAAGGGATTAATCTTCCAGCTCCCCCTGCCATACTGTCCCCCCACTCTCATGGAGGCAATAACTGGCGTGTGGTCTGAGACGCCTCTTGGCTCATATACTATCTCCTCCACTACATTTAGTGCCTCTTCATTCCCCAATACGAGATCGATTCTAGACAGGGTGGCATGGGTCCTGGAGTGACACAAATACTGCCTCTCTCCAGGATGCCTCCTTCTCCAGATATCTACCAATCCTAATTCATCACAGTACTGCAGAAGGGGACTCCTGTTGGCCTCTCCAGCTCCAGGCTTTGACGGGAACCTGTCTATGCTCCTGTTCATCGTCATATTAAAATCTCCCAGTGCTATTACCGGTGTCCCAGGGAAGTCTGCTACAAACCTGGCTAAGTCCTCCATTACCTCTGTGCAAAATGGGGGGGGGGATATACACATTCGCCAATATATATCTTCTGTTTTCTATTAAACAAGAGAGGAAAATATACCTTCCCTTTTCGTCCAACCTACTCTGCCCGCAGGAGAAGGCCAGATCCGTGCTTATCAGTACACTCACCCCTCTCGAATATGATGAGTGAGTGGAGTGAAAATGCGTCCGGAACTGCTTATTGCTCAAAGTTTCGAGTGTATCCTTAACCAGATGCGTCTCCTGCAGGCAGAGTATCTTGACATTCCCCTTTTTGGCTATTGAAAAAATTATTTGTTTTTTAAGCTTATCCCTTACTCCTCTTACATTCCATGAACATATATTGATCCTTTTACCCGTATCCGGGATTTTACCACTCCCTCCTTTAATGTTCATGGACCGTTCTATCTGATACCGTTGCGATATTTTGATCTCCTGTCAAAACTAACCATCTCCCATTACAAGTGTGATAAGGGGATACATAGTATATTTCCCTATCTTTTACCCATCCCACTAGTCTAATAACCTGAATCCACTCATATCCACTCACAACACTCCCTACCTTCCACCTCTGATTATATACATGCCTCTTCCCCCCCACCCCCCACCCCCCACTCCCCCTCACCCCCCCAGCGCCCCCCCTTCTCCCCACCCCCCCACCCCTCCTCCCCCATTTTACCCCCACGCCCACTTTGGGGCCTAACCCTCGGGCTTCTATTGTGACCTTCAGAAAACTTTTTGAGGTTTGAAAACAAAAAAAGGAAAAAACCGTGAACCAAGTCCAATAGGGGGGGACTTTCCTCCTCTGAGAAAAAAAAGAAAAAAAAATATTTTGTGCTATTACCTTGTGCGTAAATTGTGCATTTTTCTCTATAGGTATATTATATTACTATTTACTTAATCCCCCCCCCCCTCCCCCACTCCACTCCCCAATTATCACATCAACAAGAAAAAATCCAGTGAAAAAACAACCAAAAAATAAGTAATACAATAAAAAGTTCAAAGAAAAAAAATCCAGTGGAGAGAAAAAAAAAAACACAAAAAAAAACCAAAAAAAACAAATAAGATAATACAATAAAAAACTGAAAGAAGAAACAGGAGAAAGTTCCAAACAGCACTTAACTTCCCTCTCCTCTCTTAATTCTTTCCTCAATACTCTCTAGCCAAGTTGACACTTCATTGGGGGTAGAAAAAAACCTAACTTCTCCCAGAGCTGAGACCCGCAATCGCGCCGGAACAAAAGCGCGTAATTGATTCTGAGTTGTTGAAGCTTACGCTTGCAGTCTCCAAATTTAGCTCTTTGCCTCTGCAGCTCAGGAGAGAAGTCTGGGTAGATTGAAATCCTAACACCATTATGCTGGATGTTCCTTAACTCTCTTGCCTTCTGTAAAATAGTGACTTTGTCCCGAAAACACAAAAGCTTAAAAATAAAGGGTCTAGGGTGGCCTCCTGGTGCTAGAGTTTTGGGACCTATTCTGTGTGCCCGCTCAACAGCAAATGTAGCAGAAAATGAGTCCCTGCTGAACTTCTCCCTCAGCCAGTCCTCCATGAATTGAGTGGGGTTGTTCCCCTCACAGCCTTCTGGGAGCCCAAGTACCCTCAGGTTCTCTCTGCGTAGCCTGTTCTCCATACTGTCCATTTTCTGTAAGCAATCCCTTAGTTGGATTTTCATAAGTGCCACCTCTTGCTTTAATGGGTATACATCGTCCTCCATTTGGCTGAATCTCTCCTCAAGTGCTGTTGTGCGGATGCAAACTGTACGCACTTCCCCTTTGACCATAAGCAGTTCATCTCTAATACTTTTAAATTGCTCAGACAGCTCAGTGATTGATTGCTTGCAGGTGTTAACAGCTGTAAGAATATCTTGCAGGGAAGGCTCTCTCTCACCCGAACTGCCCTGGTCTCCCCCTATTGCCCCTTCTAGGCCCAGGTTTTGTTGTTTATCCAAGGTCCCTCTTGAGGCTGAGCCTGCCAGTGGGATAGCTGATGATGGAGCTACCAAAGTCCCATTTTCCTGGGTCTGACTTCTCCTCCCAGGATGTCCCACCTGCTGTTGGCCCCCTCCTAAGTTACTGGATTTGTTACGGGTTTGATTTGGGGTGTGCGCAAAGCGCTCTAATTTGGTGGCTGCTTGGTTCCCCTTTTCCTTAGCGCTGCGGGTTCCGAGACCCCCTGTCCCTTGCTGGACTGACCCATCCTCCATCCCCTTCTTCTTGGACATTCCTGATGGTATCCTGATAGTATGCTGCTTTGCCAATGCACCGCGCTAGCCCCCTGCCCTGTGATCTGAGCCTGTATAGCCACAGTCCCCTTGCCAGGATATCAGTATTAATGTCTCTTCACAGCTGGGCTTTTTATACTGTGGATGCACACACAGCCAGCGACTCACCCCTCCAGTGCTCCGGGCGGGATCCCGTGCCGCTTAGTCCTTCCAGGGGTTTCCAGCACCGCACAGCACAGCACAATCCCAGGTGTCAGCGCCCTCCTCTCTCACAGGGACAGGCGCTGCCGGTGTATTTCCTGGAAGAGCTCTGTGTGGTTGGGCTCTGTATGGCTCCGTGTAGCAGTCCCGTCCACAGTCGCATCCGCGGTAGCCTTGTTTAGATGCTCCGGGCAGTCTCCTAGGTCTCCTAGGTCCCGCACTGTCAGACGCCGGGTACGGAGCGAGGGGAGAGGACTGAACTCAGTCACGGCGTCCTCTCTCGCCTCTCACCTCAACATCCGGTCACGCCCCGTTCCGCAAAATACATGTTTAGTTTGGGTACAGCGTTGCATGACCATGCCAGTGTCATTCAAAATGTTACAGCGCTGAAAGCTGAAAATTGGCCTGAGCAGGAAGGGGGTGAAGGTGCCTGTTATCAAGGTGGTTAATAGAGAAGAAGAAAGAGAAGGGAAAATAAAGAAAAAAAAGAAGGTTTGGAGCACATGGATTGTGCCATGCCGACTTCTCACATTCAAGTCAAGAAGTAGGCTGAATCATAAATAAGATCTCAGTATATTAGAGGTTGCTCCCCCATGGTAAGTTCACTTGAATCGTTGTTCCAACGACATGTTCTAATTTTTTTTTTAATCACTTCTAAAGGTCAGAACATTAACATATAACACTCACTTGTTTAGAAGATTTTGTCCCCCGATGTCCGTTGTAATATAAAAAGTTAAGATATATAATTGTGTCATAGCAAAGGGCATAAAAAGGTAAGTAAAAAAAAATTCTCCATTTTTTTTTTTTAACTTTATTTCATGCACGTTAATTACATTATTTTTTTTGGGTGGAACTGCACTTTAATGGAAGAAGTACTATCGCATTATATGCTTGATAGATTGGAGAGGGTGTCCCTAATCGACAACGTAAAAACTGAGAGAAGGAAAACCCCATGGGGAAGTCTGGATTAATCAGTGTCAGTGTGAGTGGGCCAGGCAGTGAAGAAAGAGATAATCCATCTCCACACTGCCATGTCCCACATCTATAAACCAGATTTAATAAGGTGCGAAAAGTGACTGTCCTTTTGGACGGCATTGACTATTTGCCAATTGCAGAGAAGTCAGGGATTTGTTGTTCTATAGAGATCTGTTGTTTAGATTTCGAGCTTGTAATACAATTCTATATATGACAACCCCACCCCTCCACCTATCTTGCGCTTTACCAAAATTTCATAGCAACTACATGGCAAATGAGGTTTAATGTAGAAAAATGGAAAATAATGCATTTGGATGGCAAAAATATGAATGCAATCTATACACTGGGGGGAGGACCTCTGGGGGAATCTAGGATGGAAAAGGACCTGGGGGTCCTACTAGATGATAGGCTCAGCAATGGCATGCAATGCCAAGCTGCTGCTAAAAGCAAACAGAATATTGGCATGCATTAAAAAGGGAATTTACTCCAGAGATAAAATGATAATTCTCCCACTCTACAAGACTCTGGTCCAGCAGCACCTAGAGTATGCTGTCCAATTCCGGGCACCAGTCCTCAGGAAGGATGCACTGGAAATGGAGTGAGTACAAAGAAGGGCAACAAAGCTAATAAAGGGTCTGGAAGATATTAGTTATGAAGAAAGGTTGAGAGCACTGAACTTATTCTCTCTGGAGAAGAGAACCTTGAGAGGGGATAAGATTTCAATTCAATTTGCAAATACTGTACTGGTGACTAGGGATGAGCCGAACACCCCCCCCCCCCGCTTCGGTTCGCACCAGAACCTGCGAACGGACCAAAAATTTGCACGAATGTTAAAACCCCCTTGACATCTATGGGACTCGAATGTTCGAAATCAAAAGTGCTCATTTTAAAGGCTAATTTGCATGGTATTGTCCTAAAAAGGGTTTGGGGACCCAGGCCCTGCCCCAGGGGACATGTATCAATGCAAAAAAAAATTAAAAAGGCTGTTTTTTCAGGAGCAGTGATTTTAATGATGCTTAAAGTAAAAAAAAAAAAAAGTGAAATATTCCTTTAAATATCATACCTGGGGGGTGTCTATAGTATGCCTGTAAAGTAGCGCGTGTTTCCCGTGCTTAGAACAGTTCCTGCACAAAATGACATTTTTAAAGGAAAAAAAGTCATTTAAAACTGCTTGCGGCTTTAATGTAGTTTTGTGTCCTGGCAATATGGATGAAAATCAGTGAGACAAACGGCATGGGTACCCCCAAGTCCATTACCAGGCCCTTATGGTCTTGTATGGATATTAAGGGGAACCCCGCACCCAAATTAAAAAAGGAAAGGTGTGGGGCCCCCAGGCCCCATATACTTTGAACAGCAGTATACAGGCAATGCAAACAAGACAGGGACTGCAGGTTTGTTGTTAAGTAGAATCTGTTTGTAATTTTGATTTTCATAGTGTAGCTATGTTGCTTAAAGTAAAAATATTAGAAATAAAAATATTGCTACCTGGGGTGTGTCTATAGTATGCCTGTAAAGTGGCACGTGTATCCCATGCTTAGAACAGTCCCTGCACAAATTACATTTTTAAAGGAAAAAAAGTCATTTAAAACTGCTTGCGGCTTTAATGTAATGTCGGGTCCTGGCAATATGGATGAAAATCAGTGAGACAAACGGCATGGGTACCCCCCAGTCCATTACCAGGCCCTTTGGGTCTTGTATGGATATTAAGGGGAACCCCACACCCAAATTAAAAAAGGAAAGGTGTGGGGCCCCCAGGCCCTATATACTCTAAACAGCAGTATACAGGCGGTGCAAAGAAGACAGGGACTGTAGGTTTGTTGTTAAGTAGAATCTGTTTATAATTTTGAACTGGTACATTTTTAACGTGTTTAGCTCCAGCCAAAAAATCTATTTTAAGCTTTTTGGAAAACATAGGGAAGGGTTTGTAGTGATCGGGTATATGTATCAGGTGGTTAGATGTAGTATCGTTAGTAAGTACTCTTCCGCAGCAACCCAATTCTTCCAGAGAGATGCAGTTTATTGACTTCCAACACAGAACAAAGTCCAAAGTCCACAGATGACAAAAAAATCCAACAGAGTATATCATTCAGAGGCCCATGTCTTAGGTCTGAGTGTGCATACACAGACAAGCCTCCCTTAAACTATAGACTGAACACCATGTTATATTCACTAGATATTGAATGGCTGAGCAATTTGATTGGCCGTCTCCATTCAGGTCTTTTATATACTTTAGTCTTTCAGATAGACAACAACTCCCAGCCGTGAACAGCTGCAGTCATAAACCACCCCAATTTGCACTCCCGCATATCAACATCAACAAGTCCCCTTAGATATGTGTAATTAGATTAGATTAACAGATACCACCTGAACACCCTTTGAAATGTTCAAATAGACTCGCATAAGATTAACACATCAAAGGGTCTTCAGCTGTCCCCTTGCTATGTTAAAATTCAGTTGACTTGGACAATTCAACTGAATTTCTTGTCAACATGGCACCCCAATACAATATTATACATAAATTGGCCAACATATTACAACATATACAACAATATACAACAGGTTTATCACCCTTGTGACATTTGTTTTGCTGTCTGTGCTCCTCTTCAGAAGATTTCACCTCACTTTTTGTCCCAATGACAAATGTTTTTTGAAAATTTGGGGTTTTCAGTGAAACAAGGATTGGTGATAAAGCATCAATGGAAAGGAGAAAAGGTTTTCCCATATTAACTCTTACAGGAGAGAATTTCCCTTCCTAGGGGTTGATTTCATCTCACTTCCTGTTGTCTCCTTCCGTTTGCAAGTAGGAGTGCTTTGTAAGTTGGATGTTTGAAAGTAGGGGCCTGCCCTATATACTCAGCAGAAAATTATGGCCATGACACTGTAAGCCCTCACAGGGCCCTGCTGTGAAATATTAGATCAAGAATTGTAATTACATGCCCCTGTTGAAAAGGGACAGAAAAACTGGGCCTTTGGTGATGGTGGTGGTGGTGCTGGTGCCACAATACTGTAAGTCCTCACAGTTACTCTTGGTGGGCGCAGAAACGGGCCCTGCTCTGAAATATTAGATCAAGAATTCTAATTACATGTCCCTGTTGAACAGGGGCTGAAAAATTGGGCCTTAGGCATTGGTGGCGGCGCCCAGAACCAAAAATGTTCTTGCAAGCTATCAGTATGATCATTGAGGAGGAAGAGGATAATTACTCAGCATAACAGGATAGTCACTCAGCATCAGCATAGGCAGTCTTTGAAGGGATCTGAGATTTAAAAAAAAATTATTAGGTTACATCAGCATCAGGTGCTTGGTAGCTGGTGGTGGTCCAAGGCTGATTCATTTTTATAAAGGTCAGTCAATCAACCGAGTTGGTGGACAGACGCACCCTGTGATCGGTTACAAAGCCTCCAGCAGCACTGAACGTGCGTTCCGAAAGAACGCTGGATGCAGGACAGGCCAGTAGCTCAATTGCATACTGTGAAAGCTCTGGCCAGTGATCCATCCTCAAGACCCAGTAACCCAGAGGATTTTCGGTGGGAAAGGTGTCCAAGTCAGATCTTGCCCCTAGGTATTCCTGCACCACGTAAAACAGACGCTGGCGATGGTTGCTGGAACCGATCATACCTTGGGGCTGCAGACTAAAAACTTCTCTGAACGCATCAGTCACCTCCTCCACCGCTCCTTCTTTGACTGACCGAAGCCTCAGCAACACGTTGTCCAGAAACAGGAGTTTGTAACCTCCCAGTCTCTGGGAACACGTTGCACAGACCTTTCTGCAAGGCCTCCCAAAGATGTTTCATCCTCTCCTCCCTCTGCGATGGCAAGATAAGGTCCGCAGCCTTACCCTTGTAACGTGGATCAAGGAGGGTTGCCAGCCAGTATTGGTCCTTCTCCTTGATACCATGAAAATGAGGATCCTTCCGCAGGCTTTGCAGGATCAGGGAGGCCATGCAGCGTAGGTTTGCTGAGGCATTCGGTCCGGAGTCCTCTGGGTCACTAAGGACGACATGATCTGCAGCCACCTCCTCCCAGCCACGTACAAGTCCATGTGTTTCTTGGGACTGTAAATGATCCCTTAAAGACTGATGTTGATGCTGAGTGCCAGGCTCCACCTCCATACTGACACAATCTTCCTCCTCCTCATCCTCTTCCTGTGTGATCAGCGGGCACGCAGGAACACTGCCTGGATAAAGGGGGCCTTGAGAACTGAGGAAGTTCTCCTCTTCCTGCCTCTGTTCTGCCTCAAGTGCCCTATGCATTATTCCACGCAGCGTGTGCTCCAACAGGTGGACAAGGGGGATAGTGTCATTGATGCATGCACTGTCACTGCTCACCATTAGGGATGAGCTTCGAGTTCGAGTCGAACTCATGTTCTACTCGAACATTGGCTGTTCGCAAGTTCGCCGAACAGCGAACAATTTGGGGTGTTCGCGGCAAATTCGAATGCCGCGGAACACCCTTTAAAAGTCTATGGGAGAAATCAAAAGTGCTAATTTTAAAGGCTTATATGCAAGTTATTGTCATAAAAAGTGTTTGGGGACCTGGGTCCTGCCCCAGGGGACATGGATCAATGCAAAAAAAAGTTTTAAAAACGGACGTTTTTTCAGGAGCAGTGATTTTATTAATGCTTAAAGTCAAACAATAAAAGTGTAATATCCCTTTAAATTTCGTACCTGGGGGGTGTCTATAGTATGCCTGTAAAGGGGCGCATGTTTCCCGTGTTTAGAACAGTCTGACAGCAAAATGACATTTTGAAGGAAAAAACTCATTTAAAACTACCGCGGCTATTGCATTGCCGACAATACACATAGAAGTTCATTGATAAAAACGGCATGGGAATTCCCCACAGGGCAACCCCGAACCAAAATTTAAAAAAAAAAATGATGTGGGGGTCCCCCTAAATTCCATACAAGGCCCTTCGGGTCTGGTATGGATATTAAGGGGAACCCCAGCCAAAATTTAAAAAAAAAATTGACGTGGGGTTCCCCCTAAATTCCATACCAGACCCTTCAGGTCTGGTATGGATTTTAAGGGGAACCCCGCGCCAAAAAAAAAAAAAAAAAACGGCGTGGGGTCCCCCTAAAAATCCATACCAGACCCTTATCCGAGCACGCAACCTGGCAGGCCGCAGGAAAAGAGGGGGGGACGAGAGTGCGGCCCCCCCCCCTCCTGAACCGTACCAGGCCACATGCCCTCAACATTGGGAGGGTGCTTTGGGGTAGCCCCCCAAAGCACCTTGTCCCCATGTTGATGAAGACAAGGGCCTCATCCCCACAACCGTGGCCGGTGGTTGTGGGGGTCTGCGGGCGGGGGGCTTATCGGAATCTGGAAGCCCCCTTTACCAAGGGGACCCCCAGATCCCGGCCCCCCCCCTGTGTGAAATGGTAAGGGGTTACTTACCCCTACCATTTCACTAAAAAACTGTCAAAAATGTTAAAAATGACAAGAGACAGTTTTTGACAATTCCTTTATTTAAATGCTTCTTCTTTCTTCCTTCATCTTCTTCTTCTTCTGGTTCTTCTGGCTCTTCTGGTTCTTCCTCCGGCGTTCTCGTCCAGCATCTCCTCCGCGGCGTCTTCTATCTTCTTCTCCTCGGGCCGCTCCGCACCCATGGCATGAGGGGGGAGGCTCCCGCTCTTCTCTTCTTCTTCTTCTTCATCTTCATCTTCTTCTTCATCTTCTTCTTCTTCTTCTTCTTCTCTTCTTCATCTCTTCTTCCTTCTTCATTTCTTCTGCGGGCCGCTCCGCATCCATGCATGGAGGGAGGCTCCCGCTGTGTGACGGCGTCTCTTCGTCTGACGGTTCTTAAATAACGGGGGGCGGGGCCATCCGGTGACCCCGCCCCCCCCCCCTCTGACGCACGGTGAATTGACGGGACTTCCCTGTGACGTCACGGGGAATGCCACAGGGAAGTCCCGTCATGTCCCGTGCGTCAGAGGGGGGCGGGGTCACCGGGTGGCCCCGCCCCCCGTTATTTAAGAACCGTCAGACGAAGAGACGCCGTCACACAGCGGGAGCCTCCCTCCATGCATGGATGCGGAGCGGCCCGCAGAAGAAATGAAGAAGGAAGAAGAGATGAAGAAGAGAAGAAGAAGAAGAAGAAGAAGATGAAGAAGAAGATGAAGATGAAAAAGAAGATGAAGAGAAGAGCGGGAGCCTCCCCCCTCATGCCATGGGTGCGGAGCGGCCCGAGGAGAAGAAGATAGAAGACGCCGCGGAGGAGATGCTGGACGAGAACGCCGGAGGAAGAACCAGAAGAGCCAGAAGAACCAGAAGAAGAAGAAGATGAAGGAAGAAAGAAGAAGCATTTAAATAAAGGAATTGTCAAAAACTGTCTCTTGTCATTTTTAACATTTTTGACAGTTTTTTAGTGAAATGGTAGGGGTAAGTAACCCCTTACCATTTCACACAGGGGGGGGGCCGGGATCTGGGGGTCCCCTTGGTAAAGGGGGCTTCCAGATTCCGATAAGCCCCCCGCCCGCAGACCCCCACAACCACCGGCCACGGTTGTGAGGATGAGGCCCTTGTCTTCATCAACATGGGGACAAGGTGCTTTGGGGGGCTACCCCAAAGCACCCTCCCAATGTTGAGGGCATGTGGCCTGGTACGGTTCAGGAGGGGGGGGGGGCCGCACTCTCGTCCCCCCCTCTTTTCCTGCGGCCTGCCAGGTTGCGTGCTCGGATAAGGGTCTGGTATGGATTTTTAGGGGGACCCCACGCCGTTTTTTTTTTTTTTTTTTTGGCGCGGGGTTCCCCTTAAAATCCATACCAGACCTGAAGGGTCTGGTATGGAATTTAGGGGGAACCCCACGTCAATTTTTTTTTTAAATTTTGGCTGGGGTTCCCCTTAATATCCATACCAGACCTGAAGGGCCTTGTATGGAATTTAGGGGGACCCCCACATCATTTTTTTTTTTTAATTTTGGTTCGGGGTTGCCCTGTGGGGAATTCCCATGCCGTTTTTATCAATGAACTTCTATGTGTATTGTCGGCAATGCAATAGCCGCGGTAGTTTTAAATGAGTTTTTTCCTTCAAAATGTCATTTTGCTGTCAGACTGTTCTAAACACGGGAAACATGCGCCCCTTTACAGGCATACTATAGACACCCCCCAGGTATGAAATTTAAAGGGATATTACACTTTTATTGTTTGACTTTAAGCATTTTTAAAATCACTGCTCCTGAAAAAACGGCCGTTTTTAAAACTTTTTTTTGCATTGATCCATGTCCCCTGGGGCAGGACCCAGGTCCCCAAACACTTTTATTGACAATAACTTGCATATTAGCCTTTAAAATTAGCACTTTTGATTATTCATGTTCGTGTCCCATAGACTTTAACGGTGTTCGCGTGTTCGAACGAATTTTTTTCCTGTTCGCATGTTCTGGTGCGAACCGAACAGGGGGGTGTTCGGCTCATCCCTACTCACCATCCTCGTGGCCTCCTCAAATGGTGACAGGACAATGCATGCATCCCTGATCATGGGATGGCATGGGAAAAAAAAAAACAAGCTCCCCTGACGCTGTCCTGGTGCCATGGTCGCACAGGTACTCATTGATGGCCCTCTGCTACGTGTGGAGCTGCTGCAGCATGGCCAACGTTGAGTTCCACCTGGTGGGCATGTCACAGATTAGACGGTTCCTGGGCAGGTTAAATTCCTTTTGGAGGTCTGCCAGCCAAGCACTGGCATTATATGACCAGTGGAAATGCACACAGACTTTCCTGGCCTGCCTCAGGACATCCTGTAAGCCCGGGTACCTGCCCAAGGGCCGCTGCACCACCAAGTAAAGGACGTGAGCCAAACAGGGCACATGGGTCATTTGTCCCTGTCGGAGGGTGGAGAGGAGGTTGGTGCCACAAACCATCATTCTTGCCTTAAGTTGGCATGGCGTCAACCATCTCTGAACCTGCCCCTGCAGAGCTGACAGAACCTCTTCTTCAGTGTGGCTCCTGTCCCCCAAGCACACCAGCTCAAGCACCGCATGGCATCTTTTGGCCTGCGTACTTTCGTAGCCCCTTGAACGCCTATGGAGCACCGCTGGTTCCGAGGACAAAGCACAGGGAGAGGCCATGGAGGAAGAAGAGGAGGGGGTGGAGGAGAGAGGTGTGTCAGAATCATTAGTAGTGGCATTTTGGAGGCATGGTGGCGGAACAACCTCCAACACTACTGCACCTTGTCCTGCATCCTTCCCAGCTGCCAGCAGAGTCACCCAATGCGCTGTGAAACATAGGTAACATCCCTGTCCTTGCCTGCTGGACCATGAGTCAGTGGTAATACGCACCTTACCACTGACCGCCCTGTCCAGCGAGGCATGGACATTGCCTTCCACATGCCGGTAGAGAGCCGGAATCGCCTTCCATGAGAAAAAGTGGCATTTGGGTACCTGCCACTGAGGAACCGCACATTCTACAAACTCACAGAAGAGGGCAGAGTCTACCAACTGAAAAGGTAGCAGTTGAAATGATAGCAATTTTGCCAAGCTAGCATTCAACCGCTGGGCATGTGGATGGATGGGAGCAAACTTCTTTCGGCGGTGCAGCAGCTGGGGCAGGGAAATTTGCCTGGTACAATCTGACGTCCGTGTACCGAAAGCAGACTGCCCACAAGTACTTGGCTGTGACACACCTAATTCTACACCTTCATTCCTCTCAGTGCAGGTCTCAGAAAGGACTGAAGGTATAGTGGGGTTGGAGATCTCAGCTGATGAGGAGCAAGGAGAGGTCCTCTTTGTTCTTTGGTGTGGGTCTTTTAGGTCAACATATGTCTGGTCAAGCATGTGGTGCCCAAGCGGGAGATGTTTTGGCCACACGAGATACGCTTGAGACATATGATGACACATCTGTCACACAGCCGTCTCTACCTGACATAGAGGCATTTCTCAATGAGATCAACCTCCCTAAACTGACCACAGAACAACTAGACTCCTCGAACACCCCATTTACAGATTTAGAAATCAAAAATATAATTTCATCACTTCCCTCTAACAAATCTCCTGGCCCAGATGGTCTTACAGGAGAGTATTACAAACAATTTGGAACTGTGCTAACACCATATCTGACCAAAGTGTACAATGACGCTGCCTCCTCCTCCTCTCTCCCCCCAGAAATGCTAAGTGCCTTAATTGTTACACTACCGAAGTCGGGGAAAGAGCCTACCTCTGCACAAAACTTCCGACCCATATCTCTTCTCAATGTGGACACAAAAATCTATGCCAAAATAATAGCCCACAGATTACTCAACCTAATGCCCCTTCTAATACATAAGGACCAATCAGGTTTCACAAAAGGGAGGCAGACAACTGATGCCACTCGCAGAATTATCAACATAATCCATCACACTGAGATATCTAGAACGCCTTCTCTGCTCCTATCCTTAGATGCAGAGATGGCGTTCGATAGGGTCCATTGGAAATATCTTGTAGCAACCCTTGGCAAATTTGGTTTTCAGGGCCCCATTCCGGCAGCCATAATGGCTCTGTATTCCTCCCCATCAGCACAGGTCTATATGTCGGAGATGCTGTCTAAGCCATTCTCCATCACTAATGGCAACCGACAAGGTTGTCTGCTCTCACCAATCATTTTTAACCTAATTATGGAACCCTTAGCAGAACATGTCAGATCCCACTCTACAATATCAGGATTTACCATTGGTACTGCAGAACACAAAATAAATTTATTTGCAGACGACGTGATAATGATGATCACAAACCCTCACTCTTCCTTGGCTTCGGTCCAGTCGCTACTGAAAAGGTTTAGTACTTTATCTTACTACACAGTTAATGAATATAAATCCTACATTCTAGACTTGGGCATTGATGCAACCGCTAGTAATCTACTCCAGACCCAATATCCTTACCCATGGGTGGAGGATAGTATTCCCTACCTCTGCATTAATCTCACCAAATCCACTAGAAGTCTTTTCGCACACAACTACACAGACGCTAAAAACAGATGATGCTTACTGAAACCACAAAACTCTCCAAACATGAATTCTCATGGTCAGGCCGCCTGGCAGCCTTTAAAATGATGGTGTTGCCACGGTTGCTCTACATATTTTGCACGCTTCCTATACCACATTCATCTACCTACCTGAAATCTCTCCAATCCATCCTAAGCCAATTTGTTTGGCAAGGGAAAAAATCTAGATGTAGTCACACGAAACTTATTAAACATAGATCCACAGGGGGAATGGGATACATAGACATCAAAGACTACTACAATGCCACCATTCTATCACAAATGAAAGAATGGATGAATACCTCACCCAAAACTCTCTGGAGCGATATAGAAAATCACAAGACACCGGGCACAAACCTCGCCAACTGGTTATTTAGTACCTCTACACATAATCCTCACATTTTCCACTACTCACCCACTGTCCAAGCCTCAGTTAAAGTGTGGCGTACACTACACAATACCAAATGGTCACATGTACTGACGAAACCACTACACATTTTTTTAAACACCTTAAAGCTTCTTACTCCAGACTTAACACTCCCACCCTGGATTACTGACCGGGTAACATACACACAAGAACTTTGCGATCTAACAACCTGCAAAACCTTCTCACAAATAGGCAAAGACCTCAATGCACCCTCCAAAGACTTCCTCAGCTACTTCAGATTACAAAACTGCTTGAAGGCACACACATCTCTAGAAGGAAAACTACCCTTGAAACTATGGAACTACTTCTTTACAGAACACTCTAACACTAAAAGGACTTCCCTCATATACTCATTCCTACAGGAAAAAAACATGTTCAGCAAAACCAAACCTCTCCTTGACTGGGAAACTGACCTACAGACACAATTCACAGATGCCCAATGGCAACAGGTAAACACATCTATTTACAAAGCAACAACTTGTACCTCCCTTTGGGAAATCACCCCAAAAATGCTAATGAGATGGTACCTAACTTCGTCCAGACTGGCCAAATTCCACAAACACGCCTCACACGACTGCTGGAGAAACTGTGGCCATACGGGCACCCTCCTCCACATTCTTTGGTCTTGACATACTCCATAGCTCAGTTACAATTACTCCACACTTAGCCATTCTTAATCTGACAATAGAAGATTTTCCCATACACCAAAGAACAGTGATTACACACGTCCTCCTAGCTACGAAACTCTTGATCACTAGAAACTGGAAATCTGACAACATTCCCTCCCTTACGGAAGTTACTAATTTAGTACAAACCCATTTCACTTATGAAACCCTTTTGTCATGCAGCAAACAATCCCATACAAAGACACTAACTCGCTGGAACCCATGGGTCCTTTGGTACTCAAAAAAGAATTAACGATTGAAGTAAGGTTTAACAATTGAATGCCCTGTCTCTCTACTCGCCTTCCACTTGAAGCTCTCCTTCCCCCCCTTCCCTTATCCCTCCTTGCCCCTCCTTCCTCTTGCACCCCTCCCCTCCTTACCCCACCCTTCCTCCTATCATTCCAGGTCACCTGTTCTACCCTATGTTTATAATCACTTTGTTAACCATTTTTTTCTTTCTCATAGAAGGTTATTCATAAAATCGCTATTCAGACTATACTTACAATATCTAGTCTGTAAACTTACATTTACATGTTCATGTTCCTGTTCCTTACTATGACTTCATAACCTGAAATATGTAAAACTCAATACAAAAGCAAAATCAATTGCCTGCCTGTGGTATGAGAACACCACCAATCTTCTACAGGTAGCTTTAGCTGAACACTGTGCAGAGGTCACACTACACTAACTTGCAGCTTTAGCTGAAGACTGTGCAGAGGTTGCACTACACTAACTTGTAGCTTTAGCTGAACACTGTGCAGAGGTCACACTACACTAACGTGTAAATAATGTAGCTGCCTGCGGTAGTGATAGGATCAGCAAAACACCACAAACCTTAGACAGGTAGCTTTAGCAGAACACTGTGCAGAGGTCGCACTACACTAACTTGTAGATTTAGCTGAAGACTGTGCAGAGGTCGCACTACACTAACTTTAACTTTAGCTGAACACTGTGCAGAGGTCGCACTACACTAACTTGTAAATAATGTAGCTGCCTATGGTAGTGATAGGATCAGGAAACCACCACCAACCTTCTACAAGTAGCTTTAGCTGAACACTGTGCAGAGGTGGCACTACACTAACTTGTAGCTTTAGCTGAACACTGTGCAGAGGACGCACTACACTAACATCTAAATAATGTAGCTGCCTGCGGTAGTGATAGGATCAGGAAAACACCACAAACCTTCTACAGGTAGCTTTAGCTGAACACTGTGCAGAGGTCGCACTACACTAATGTGTAAATGATGTAACTGCCTGTGGTAGGGATAGGTTTAGGAATACACCACCAACCTTCCACAGGTAGCTTTAGCTGAACACTGTGCAGAGGTCGCACTACACTAACTTGTAACTTTAGCTGAACACTGTGCAGAGGTCGCACTACACTAATGTGTAAATAATGTAGCTGCCTGCGGTAGTGATAGGATCAGGAAAACACCACCAACCTTCTACAAGTAGCTTTAGCTGAACACTGTGCAGAGGTGGCACTACACTAATGTGTAAATAATGTAGCTGCCTGCGGTAGTGATAGGATCAGGAAAACACCACCAACCTTCTACAGCTAGCTTTAGCTGAACACTGTGCAGAGGTCGCACTACACTAACATATAAATAATGTAGCTGCCTGCGGTAGTGATAGGATCAGGAAAACACCACCAACCTTCTACAGGTAGCTTTAGCTGAACACTGTGCAGAGGTCACACTACACTAACTTGTAGCTTTAGCTGAAGACTGTGCAGAGGTTGCACTACACTAACTTGTAGCTTTAGCTGAACACTGTGCAGAGGTCGCAATACACTAACGTGTAAATAATATAGCTGCCTGGGGAAGTGATAGAATCAAGAAAACACCACCTACCTTCTACTGGTAGCTTTAGCTGAACACTGTGCAGAGGTCGCACTACACTAACATGTAAATAATGTAGCTGCCTGCGGTAGTGATAGGATCATGAAAACACCACCAACCTTCTACAGGTAGCTTTAGCTGAACACTGTGCAGAGGTCACACTACACTAACTTTTAGCTTTAGCTGAACACTATGCAGAGGACACACTACACTAACATCTAAATAATGTAGCTGCCTGCGGTAGTGATAGGATCAGGAAAACACCACCAACCTTCTACAGGTAGCTTTAGCTGAACACTGTGCAGAGGTTGCACTACACTAACTTGTAGCTTTAGCTGAACACTGTGCAGAGGACGCACTACACTAACGTTTAAATAATGTAGCTTCCTGCGGTAGTGATAGGATGAGGAAAACACCACCAACCTTCTACAGGTAGCTTTAGCTGAACACTGTGCAGAGGTCGTACTACGCTAACGTGTAAATAATGTAGCTGCCTGCGGTAGTAATAGGATCAGGAAAACACCACCAACCTTCTACAGGTAGCTTTAGCTGAACACTGTGCAGAGGTCGCACTACACTAACGTGTAAATAATGTAGCTGCCTGCGGTAGTGTTAGGATCAGGAAAACACCACCAACCTTCTACAGGTAGCTTTAGCTGAACACTGTGCATAGGTCGCACTACACTAACATGTAAATAATGTAGCTGCCTGCAGTAGTTAGGGATGAGCCTAACACCCCCCGGTTCGGTTCGCACCAGAACCTGCAAACGGACCGAAAATTCGCACAAACGTTAGAACCCCATTGACGTCTATGGGACTCGAATGTTCAAAATCAAAAGTGCTCATTTTACAGGCTAATTTGCATGGTATTGTCCTAAAAAGGGTTTGGGGACCCGGGTCCTGCCCCAGGGGACATGTAATGATGCACAAAAAACTTTTGAAAAGGCCGTTTTTTCGAGAGCAGTGATTTTAATGATGCTTAAAGTAAAAAAAAAGTGAAATATTCCTTTAAATATCATACCTGGGGGGTGTCTATAATATGCCTGTAAATTAGCGTGTGTTTCCCGTGCTTAGAACAGTCCCTGCACAAAATGACATTTTTAAAGGAAAAAAGGTAATTTAAAACTGCTTGTGGCTTTAATGTAATGTTCTGTCCTGGCAATATGGATGAAAATCAGTGAAACAAACGGCATGGGTACCCCCAAGTACATTACCAGGCCCTTTGGGTCTTGAATGGATATTAAGGGGAACCCTGCACCCAAATTAAAAAAGGAAAGGTGTGGGGCCCCCTGGCCCTATATACTCTGAACAGCAGTATACAGGCAGTGCAAACAAGACAGGGGCTGTAGGTTTGTTGTTAAGTAGAATATGTTTGTAATTTTGATTTTCATAGTGTAGCTCCAGCCAAAAAATCAGTTTTTAAGCTTTTGGGAAAACATAGGGAAGGGTTATCATTCCTGTGACATTTGATTTGCTGTCTGTGCTCCTCTTCAGAAGATTTCACCTCACTTTTTGTCCCAATGACAAATGTTTTTTTGAAAATTTGGGGTTTTTAGTGAAACAAGGATTGGTAATAAAGCATCAGTGGAAAGGAGAAACGTTTTTACCATATTAACTCTTACAGGAGAGAACTTCCCTTCCTATGGGGTAAATTTCATCTCACTTCCTGTTGTCTCCTTTCATTTGCAAGTAGGAGTCGTTTGTAAGTTGGATGTTTGAAAGTAGGGGCCTGCCCTATATACTCAGCAGAAATTTGGGCCTTAGGTGTTGTTGTGCCCAAAACACCGTAAGCCCTCACAGGGCCCTGCTGTGAAAATATTAGATCAAGAATTGTAATTACATGCCCCTGTTGAACAGGGTCAGAAAAATTGGGCCTTTGGTGATGGTGATGCCGGTGCTGGTGCCACAACACTATAAATCCTCACAGTTACACTTGGTGGGCGCAGAATCGAGCCCTGCTGTGAAATATTAGATCAAGAATTGTAATTACATGCCCCTGTTGAACAGGGTCAGAAAAATTGGGCCTTTGGTGGTGGTGGTGGTGCTGGTGGCACAACACTGTAAGTCCTCACAGTTACTCTTGGTGGGCGCAGAAACAGGCCCTGCTGTGAAATATTAGATCAAGAATTCTAATTACATGTCCCTGTTGAACAGGGGCTGACAAATTGGGCCTTAGGCACTGGTGCTGTTGCCACAGCACTGCAACCCCTCACAGATACTCTAGTTGGAACGCAGGAACGAGCCCTGCTGCAAAGTATTGCATCAAAAATTGTAATTACACGCCCCTATTAAACAGGGGCTTAAAAATTGGGCATTAGGCACTGGTGCCACAACACTGCAACCCCTCACAGATACTCTAGTTGGAGCGCAGGAACTAGCCCTGCTGCAAAGAATTGCATCAAAAATTTTAATTACATGCCCCTGTTAAACAGGGGCTTAAAAATTGGGCCTTAGGCACTGGTGGTGGTGCCCAGAACCAAAATTGTCCTTACAAGCTATCAGCATGATCATTGAGGAGGAAGAGGATAATTACTCAGCACTAGGGATGAGCCGAACACCCCCCTGTTCGGTTCGCACCAGAACATGCGAACAGGAAAAAAGTTTGTTCGAACACGCGAACACCGTTAAAGTCTATGGGACACGAACATGAATAAACAAAAGTGCTAATTTTAAAGGCTTATATGCAAGTTATTGTCATAAAAAGTGTTTGGGGACCTGGGTCCTGCCCCAGGGGACATGGATCAATGCAAAAAAAAGTTTTAAAAACGGCCGTTTTTTCAGGAGCAGTGATTTTAATAATGCTTAAAGTCAAACAATAAAAGTGTAATATCCCTTTAAATTTCGTACCTGGGGGGTGTCTATAGTATGCCTGTAAAGGGGCGCATGTTTCCTGTGTTTAGAACAGTCTGACAGCAAAATGACATTTTGAAGGAAAAAACTCATTTAAAACTACCCGCGGCTATTGCATTGCCGACAATACACATAGAAGTTCATTGATAAAAACGGCATGGGAATTCCCCAAAGGGGAACCCCGAACCAAAATTTAAAAAAAAAATGACGTGGGAGTCCCCCTAAATTCCATACCAGGCCCTTCAAGTCTGGTATGGATATTAAGGGGAACCCCGGCCAAAATTAAAAAAAAAAAATGACGTGCGGTTCCCCCTAAATTCCATACCAGACCCTTCAGGTCTGGTATGGATTTTAAGGGGAACCCCGCGCCAAAAAAAAAAAAAAAAACGGCGTGGGGTCCCCCCAAAAATCCATACCAGACCCTTATCCGAGCACGCAACCTGGCAGGCCGCAGGAAAAGAGGGGGGGACGAGAGTGCGGCCCCCCCTCCCTCCTGAACCGTACCAGGCCACATGCCCTCAACATTGGGAGGGTGCTTTGGGGTAGCCCCCCAAAACACCTTGTCCCCATGTTGATGAGGACAAGGGCCTCATCCCCACAACCCTGGCCGGTGGTTGTGGGGGTCTGCGGGCGGGGGGCTTATCGGAATCTGGAAGCCCCCTTTAACAAGGTGACCCCCAGATCCAGGCCCCCTCCTGTGTGAAATGGTAAGGGGGTACATAAGTACCCCTACCATTTCACGAAAAAAAGTGTCAAAAATGTTAAAAATGACAAGAGACAGTTTTTGACAATTCCTTTATTTAAATACTTCTTCTTTCTTCTATCTTCCTTCATCTTCTGGTTCTCCTGGTTCTTCTGGCTCTTCTGGTTCTTCCTCCGGCGTTCTCGTCCAGCATCTCCTCCGCGGCGTCTTCTATCTTCTTCTCCTCGGGCCGCTCCGCACCCATGGCATGGGGAGGGAGGCTCCCGCTCTTCTCTTCTTCTTTTCTTCTCTTCTTCTCTTCTTCATTTTCTTCTCCGGGCCGCTCCGCAATCCATGCTGGCATGGAGGGAGGCTCCTGCTGTGTGACGGCGCTCCTCGTCTGACAGTTCTTAAATAACGGGGGGGCGGGGCCACCCGGTGACCCCGCCCCACTCTGACGCACGGTGACTTGACGGGACTTCCCTGTGACGTCACGGGGAATGCCACAGGTAAGTCCTGTCATGTCCCGTGCGTCAGAGGGGGGCGGGGTCACAGAGTGGCCCCGCCCCCCGTTATTTAAGAACTGTCAGACAAGGAGACGCCGTCACACAGCGGGAGCCTCCCTCCATGCCAGCATGGATTGCGGAGCGACCCGGAGAAGAAAATGAAGACGAGAAGAAGAGAAGAAGAGAAGAAGATGAAGAAGAAGAGAAGAGCGGGAGCCTCCCCCCCATGCCATGGGTGCGGAGCGGCCCGAGGAGAAGAAGATAGAAGACGCCGCGGAGGAGATGCTGGACGAGAACGCCGGAGGAAGAACCAGAAGAGCCAGAAGAACCAGAAGAACCAGAAGATGAAGGAAGATAGAAGAAAGAAGAAGCATTTAAATAAAGGAATTGTCAAAAACTGTCTCTTGTCATTTTTAACATTTTTGACACTTTTTTCGTGAAATGGTAGGGGTACTTATGTACCCCCTTACCATTTCACACAGGGGGGGGCCGGGATCTGGGGGTCACCTTGTTAAAGGGGGCTTCCAGATTCCGATAAGCCCCCCGCCCGCAGACCCCCACAACCACCGGCCAGGGTTGTGGGGATGAGGCCCTTGTCCTCATCAACATGGGGACAAGGTGTTTTGGGGGGCTACCCCAAAGCACCCTCCCAATGTTGAGGGCATGTGGCCTGGTACGGTTCAGGAGGGAGGGGGGGCCGCACTCTCGTCCCCCCCTCTTTTCCTGCGGCCTGCCAGGTTGCGTGCTCGGATAAGGGTCTGGTATGGATTTTTGGGGGGACCCCACGTCATTTTTTTTTTTTTAATTTTGGCCGGGGTTCCCCTTAATATCCATATCAGACCTGAAGGGCCTGGTATAGAATTTAGGGGGACTCCCACATCATTTTTTTTTTTAAATTTTGGTTCGGGGTTCCCCTTTGGGGAATTCCCATGCCGTTTTTATCAATGAACTTCTATGTGTATTGTCGGCAATGCAATAGCCGCGGGTAGTTTTAAATGAGTTTTTTCCTTCAAAATGTCATTTTGCTGTCAGACTGTTCTAAACACAGGAAACATGCGCCCCTTTACAGGCATACTATAGACACCCCCCAGGTACGAAATTTAAAGGGATATTACACTTTTATTGATTGACTTTAAGCATTATTAAAATCACTGCTCCTGAAAAAACGGCCGTTTTTAAAACTTTTTTTTGCATTGATCCATGTCCCCTGGGGCAGGACCCAGGTCCCCAAACACTTTTTATGACAATAACTTGCATATTAGCCTTTAAAATTAGCACTTTTGATTTCTCCCATAGACTTTTAAAGGGTGTTCCGCGGCATTCGAATTTGCCGCGAACACCCCAAATTGTTCGCTGTTCGGCGAACTTGCGAACAGCCAATGTTCGAGTCGAACATGAGTTCGACTCGAACTCGAAGCTCATCCCTACTCAGCACAACAGGATAGTCACTCAGCATCAGCATAGGCAGTCTTTGAAGGGATCTGACATTTCCAAAAAAAATTATTCTGTTACATCAGCATCAGGTGCTTGGTATCTGGTGGTGATCCAAGACTGATTCATTTTTATGAAGGTCAGTCGATCGACCAAGTCGGTGGACAGACGCACCCTGTGATCGGTTACAAAGCCTCCAGCAGCACTGAATGTGCGTTCCGACAGAACGCTGGATGCAGGACAGGCCAGTAGCTCAATTGCATACTGTGCAAGCTCTGGCCAGTGACCCATCCTCAAGACCCAGTAACCCTGAGGATTTTTGGTGGGAAAGGTGTCCAAGTCAGATCTTGCCCCTAGGTATTCCTGCACCATGTAAAACAGACGCTGGCGATGGTTGCTGGAACCAATCATACCTTGGGGCTGCGGACTAAAAAATTGTCTGAATGCATCGGTCAGATGGCCACCTTCTCCACCGCTCCTTCTTTGACTGACCGAAGCCTCAGCAGCACGTTGTCCAGAAACAGGAGTTTGTAACCTCCCAGTCTCTGGGAACGCGTTGCACAGACCTTTCTGCAAGGCCTCCTAAAGATGTTTCATCCTCTGCTCCCTCTGCGACGGCAAGATAAGGTCCACAACCTTACCCTTGTAACATGGATCAAGGAGGGTTGCCAGCCAGTATTGGTCCTTCTCCTTGATACCATGAATACGAGGATCCTTCCGCAGGCTTTGCAGGATCAGGGAGGCCATGCAGCGTAGGTTTGCTGAGGCATTCGGTCCAGAGTCCTCTGGGTCACTAAGGACCACATGATCCGCAGCCACCTCCTCCCAGCCACGTACAAGTCCATGTGTTTCTTGGGACTGTAAATGATCCCTTAAAGACTGCTGCTGATGCTGAGTGCCAGGCTCCACCTCCATACTGATACAATCCTCCTCCTCCTCCTCCTCCTCATCCTCTTCCTGTGTGATCGGCGGGCACGCAGGAACACTGTCTGGATAAAGGGGGTCTTGAGAGCTAAGGAAGTCCTCCTTTTCCTGCCTCTGTTCTGCCTCAAGTGCCCTGTCCATTATTCCATGCAGCGTGTGCTCCAACAGGTGGACAAGGGGGACAGTGTCACTGATGCATGCACTGTCACTGCTCACCATCTTCGTGGCCTCCTCAAATGGTGACAGGACAGTGCATACATCCCTGATCATGGCCCACTGGCGTGGGGAATAAAAACAAGCTCCCCTGACCCTGTCCTGGTGCCATAGTCACACAGGTACTCATTGATGGCCCTCTGCTGCATGTGCAGCCACTGCAGCATGGCCAACGTTGAGATCCACCTGGTGGGCATGTCACAGATTAGGCGGTTCTTGGGCAGGTTAAATTCCTTTTGGAGGTTTGTCATCCGAGCACTAGCATTATATGACCGGCGGAAATGCACACAGACTTTCCTGGCCTGCCTCAGGACATCCTGTAAGCCCGGGTACCTGCCCAAGAACCGCTGCACCACCAAGTTAAGGACGTAATCCAAAACAGGGCACATGGGTCAGTTGTCCCTGTCGGAGGGCAGAGAGGAGGTTAGTGCCATTGTCGCAAACCACCATTCCTGCCTTAAGTTGGCGTGGCGTCAACCACCTCTGAACCTGCCCCTGCAGAGCTGACAGAACCTCTGCCCCAGTGTGGCTCCTGTCCTCCAAGCACACCAGCTCAAGCACCGCATGGCATCTTTTGGCCTGCAAACTTGCGTAGCCCCTTGAATGGCTACGGAGCACTGCTGGTTCCTAGGACAAAGCACAGGAAGAGGCCATGGAGGAAGAGGAAGAGGAGGGGGTGGAGGAGAGAGGTGTTTCACAATCATTAGTAGTGACATTTTGGAGGCGTGGTGGTGGAACAACCTCCAACACTACTGCACCTTGTCCTGCATCCTTCCCAGCTGCCAGCAGAGTGACCCAATGTGCCATGAAACTTAGGTAACATCCCTGTCCATGCCTGCTGGACCATGAGTCAGCGGTAATATGCACCTTACCGCTGACCGCCCTGTCCAGCGAGACCAAGACATTGCCTTCCACATGCCAGTAGAGAGCTGGAATCGCCTTCTGTGAGAATAAGTGGCGTTTGGGTACCTGCCACTGAGGAACCGCACATTCCACAAACTCACGGAAGGGGGCAGAGTCTACCAACTGAAAAGGTAACAGTTGAAGTGCTAGCAATTTTGCCAAGCTAGCATTCAACCGCTGGGCATGTGGATGGCTGGGAGTGAACTTCTTCGGCGGTGCAGCAGCTGGGGCAGGGAAATTTGCCTGGTACAATCTGACGTCAGTGTACTGAAAGCAGATTGCCCACAAGTACTTGGCTGTGACACACCTAATTCTACACCTTCATTCCTCTCAGTGCAGGTCTCAGAGAGGACTGAAGGTATAGTGGGGTTGGAGATCTCAGCTGATGAGGAGCAAGGAGAGGTCCTCTTTGTTCTTTGGTGTGGGTCTTTTAGATATGCTTGCCAACGAACTGCATGGCAGGTCAACCTATGTCTGGTCATAGTGTGGTGCCCAAGCGGGAGATGTTTTGGCCACGCAGATACGCTTGAGACATATATTGCAAATAGCAATGGTGCCATCTGATGCACTCGTCTCAAAAAAGGCCCACAGCAAAGAACTTTTGGAACAGCGAGCAAGGACAGCAGCGCCCTGCACATACGGAGCTTTGCGGTGTGATACAGTCAGTGTGCTGCTCTTAGGCTGGCCCCTGGAGGGCATCCTGCCTCGTTGGTGATGTGCCTCCTCCTCCTTCTCCTACTCCTCTCTCCTATCAGGCACCCACATTGAGTCACTGACCTCATCATCCCCTCCCTCCTCATCACTGGAGCAAACCTGTCAGTATGCTGCAGCAGGGGGACCATAACTGCCAGGTTGCTGTCCTTCTTGGGCACCCCCTCTGTCCGTGCTCACGTTACTGCCTTCATCTAGCTCAGTATCATCATCAGAGCCTTCTAAACGCTGGACATCCTTCTGGAGCATGTTCCCAACACTGTGGTCAAACAGTTCGAGGGACTCCTGAGGAGGAACTGGTGGGGCTAGGGAAGGAGTCACTGATGCCATTGTTCCGAGGGAAGAGGCCACGTTGGCAGCTGCTTTGCCAGACAAAGTACCCTGAGCAAGGGTGAGGGAGGATAAGGAGGATGAGGACGGCTTGGTCATCCACTCGACTAAGTCTTCCGCATGTTGCGGCTCAACATGGCCAGCTGCTGAAAAAAAGGCCAAGCGTGTCCCACGGCCACGTGCTGATGAGGATGCACCGTGTCCATGACCAGCACCGTTGTCTCTAGACACAGAGCCTGCTTGCCCTCTTTTATTGGCTTGTGACTGTCTGCCTCTCCTTGTTGGCCTTCCAGACATACTAATGGCCTGTAGCTGCACTAGGCTGGGATATATATACCTACACTACTACTGCAGCTAGCAAAATCAACTGCCTGCCTACAGTATGAGAACACCACCAACCTTCTACAGGTAGCTTTAGCTGAACACTGTGCAGAGGTCGCACTACACTAACGTGTAAATAATTTAGCTGCCTGCGGTAGTGATAGGATCAGGAAAACACCACCAACCTTCTACAGGTAGCTTTAGCTGAACAGTGCAGAGGTCGCACTACACTAACGTGTAAATAATTTAGCTGCCTGCGGTAGTGATAGGATCAGGAAAACACCACCAACCTTCTACAGGTAGCTTTAGCTTAACACTGTGCAGAGGTCGCACTACACTAACGTGTAAATGCTTTAGCTGCCTGCGGTAGTGATAGGATCAGGAAAACACCACCAACCTTCTACAGGTAGCTTTAGCTGAACACTGTGCAGAGGTCGCACTACACTAACGTGTAAATACTTTAGCTGCCTGCGGTAGTGATAGAATCAGGAAAACACCACCAACCTTCTACAGGTAGCTTTAGCTGAACATTGTGCCGAGGTCGCACTACAGTAACGTGTAAATACTTTAGCTGCCTGCGGTAGTGATAGGATCAGGAAAACACCACCAACCTTCTACAGGTAGCTTTAGCTGAACATTGTGCAGAGGTTGATCTACACTAAGACCCCTTTCACACTGGGGCGGTTTGCAGGCGTTATTGCGCTAAAAATAGCGCCTGCAAACCGCCCCTAAACAGCCTCCGCTGTTTGTTCAGTGTGAAAGCCCGAGGGCTTTCATACTGAAGCGGTGCGCTGGCAGGAGAAGAAAAAATCTCCTGTCAGCCGCTTCTTTGGAGCGGTGAAGGAGCGGTGTATTCAGCGCTTCTAAACTGCTCCTGACTATTGAAATCAATGGGACAGCGCGGCTATACCGCGGTAATACCGCGGCTATAACCGCGCTATACGAGGGGTTTTAACCCTTTTTCGGCCGCCAGCGGGGGGTTAAAACCGCACCGCTAGCGGCTGAATACCACAGTAAAACAGCGCAAAATATAGCGCTGTTTTACCGCCGACGCCCCCTACCGCCCCAGTGTGAAAGGGGCCTAACTTGTAGCTTTAGCTGAACACTGTTCAAAGGACGCACTGCACTAACTTGTAGCTTTAGCTGAACACTGTGCAGAGGTCGCACTACACTAACTTGTAGCTTTAGCTGAACACTATGAGAAGGAAGCACTATACATAACTTGTAGCTTTAGCTGAAAAACTGTGAGGAGGAAGCACTACACTAACTTGTAGCTTTAGCGGAACACTGTTCAGAGCACGCACTACACTAACTTGTAGCTTTAGCTGAACACTGTGCAAAGGTCGCACTACACTAACTTGTAGTTTTAGCTGAACGCTGTGAGGAAGACACACTGCACTAACTTGTAGCTTTAGTTGAAGACTGTTCAGAGGACGCACTACACTAACTTGTAGCTATAGCTGAACACTGTGCAGAGGTCACACTAAACTAACCTGTAGCTTTAGCTGAACACTGTGAGGAGGACGCACTACACTAACTTGTAGCTTTAGCTGAACGCTGTGCAGAGGTCGCACTATACTAACATGTAAATACTTTAGCTGCCTGCGGTAGTGATAGGATCAGGAAAACACCACCAACCTTCTACAGGTACCTTTAGCTGAACACTGTGCAGAGGTCGCACTACACTAACTTGTAGCTTTAGCTGAAGACTGTGCAGAGGTCGCACTACACTAACTTGTGTCTTTAGCTGAACAATTTGCAGAGGTCGCACTACACTAACTTGTAGCTTTAGCTAAACACTTTGCAGAGGTCGCACTACACTAAATTGTAGCTTTAGCTGAACACTGTGCAGAGGACACACTGCACTAACAGTAAATACTGTACCTAATAGGACTAATAGGATCTAAGAACACCAGCAATTTTCTTCAGGTAGCTGTAAATACTGTAACAACACCTGCCTGCCTGTCAGTAGGAAGATAATAACAAGAATGGATCTAGCTAAACTGAATACAGTATATATATATATATATATATATATATATATATATTCACTTGTAGAGGAGAACCGCACTCTGCTTACAGTTTAGTGCCAGCAATCAAGTCTTCCCACCGACCTTATATATATAAAGTCCAAGAGGTTGCTGCACTTAAAAACTTCTTTGCTTTATTTCACAATATCTTCAGGAGAGATTTACAAAGCAAGCCTAATCATTCCAAGCAATATCAAAGGCAACAATTGCCTGCACAGTTTCAGATATGAATGGATTACGTTTCGGGCTAGTATGCTTACGCTCTTCCTGAGATCCATTGAAGCACATCTGAAAGTTTCATTTCAATCATTCATTTAAATACAAGTTTAGTGAAGTACTTCACACATGGAATCAATATGGCTAATTAATTCAAATCGCATACCATTTAGCATCTATATATGCATATGTTTATCTATAACATGCCATTAAAGCAAGGATAAGCAGCAGGTGTCAAATCTCTCAATCTCCTCACTCCCATTTTAATATATTCAAAATACCTATAAAGATGCAGGGAAATGATACATTCATGAGTAAAAACAAAAACAAAAAGATATCCCCATCATAAAGTTACTTTATCTGGCTACTTTTAAATGCTTATTCCAACAATTAGACAAATAAACTAGAAAAGGTACAATTTCTGTGGAAATTGTGAAAAGTGTTCTTGCCTCTACATCTGGAGTGAGCGGAGTAACTGGGGGGAGTGCCTGGAGTAACTGTTGTGTGGTTGGAGTAACTGTGGAAAGGTTGAACTGGGCAGATGGGCAGAGTAACTGTGTGGAGTGTTTGTAGTGAGTAAAGATAGTAAACATTACACTAACCAATTGATTGATCAAATTTAAAAAGTGCACAAGTGCTAATGATGTAGAAGGTAGAAATATTGGTAAATGACTTTGTCGGACACAGACTTAAGGGTTACCAGGATTTATTCCGCCCCAGCCAAAGCATAGCACCTGACGGACTCGCGTCCCAAAATCAAGTGTGTCAAAAACAGTTTACACAGTGTACATATAATTTCAATATATTGCATCACAAGCGAACTGGCGGTATATTTCCGTTATACATTAACATTAACATTAACATTTTGAACAGTCAACTTTTTGAACTTTTTGGATACAAGGCAATTCATTAAAGCATATACTTTAAACCCTTACAAATTTTCAGTTTCTCTGCAGTTTTGCTCCTTGCTGTTTCTTTGTCTTACTAATCAGCAAGCAGGCTATAGCACAGGAAGGAGAGGGTGAGTGTGATGAGGACAGTGTGATAGGGCGAGCTGACGTGCTGCATCTACCGTCTGTAGGACGGGTGATCGTTTTAGCCAGCCGGCTTCTTATGCTTATTTGAATCTGCTACACTGTAAGTGTTATTTTAATTCTTTTAATAAACCTCAAAACCAGGATTACGCTATGTTGTTTCCCTCTCTTTTCCCGGGGTACCCCTAAATGAGAACAACCCCCCAGCTAGGAGTCTTTTATTAATCTCCATGATAAGAGTGATTTCCTGTGACTTGGTGGACTAGTGGTATCATCACCCTTTGGCTGTATGAAGTGGCATGTCGTTTCCTAGAAGCCCATCCAATGAAAGGCCCTGACCGGGTTAAGGTCGCAAGCCCCCTTGTGCTTGCCGTTTGGTAAGCGCGCATTTTATTTTCAGCTACCACCGTGGTGCGGTGGAGGAATTTTTTCTATTTTACATTTCCTGCTTTAAAAAAATGGGGTCTGAGCCTATGTATTTTCACAACATTTATTTGGACTTTATTCACTGTGTTAGGACTGTCCAGTGAACACTTATTGATTTAGGTTTCAAGAACTGTGTTAGTTATTTAATTTGGGTTCTAACCAATTAGTCCTATTCAACACTGGTACTAGTATTTACTCCTATTTACAGCGCTGCTATATTTGTTATATTGTTGTATTAGTGTGTGTATCTCACATAGAGTGGCTGCTTTTGTTATTATGTAGTTTTTTTTAATTTTTTTTCACTAAGTTATTTTCATCACTATTTTGGTTATCCCCTATTTGGTCATTCACAATATTTCACGAACAGGTACCCTTTTTGGGTGCACTACAGCGCGGTATTCCTCTTACTATATGATGAGGACAGATGTCTGTGATGGATGGGGGGGAGTAAGTGAGTTCAGTGTCTAACAAGTACACCGAACATGAAATATAGAGAATGATGTTTAGCTAATTGTAAATGGTCCCACATAACTATGGCCACGTAAACTGACCCTCATTGCCACTTTATCTGTTTGATGACCACTGTCTCACAACCACTGTTTCCTGGCAACACTCATGCCCTGTTTATGCAGGCTCTAAGCGTGTTCACAACCACTGCTCAAAACACAATACACAGGATAATGGTAGCTGTAATAACTGTGCAGTACTCCTGACTGGAGACACTGCTGCACCCTGGAGATGTAAATGTGATCCAACAGTGTGTTTTTTTCTGTGGTGGCTGCCCAGACCAGTTGAGTATATCCTCTTGAGTGAAGAAGGTCAGATATTGGCTTCTTTTCTCTGCACAGAAAATCTTCATTGAAATCTCCACAGAGTATTATAGGTTGGCAATCCATTATTTCCAAAGATTCCAAGAGGCCCAGCAGGTTAGTAAGGAATTGGCCAATACTGTAATCCGGTGGCCTGTAAACGACAGCGATCAAAGCTTGTACAGGGGACTCCAGTTTGACAACCAAGAACTCCAAGTCAGTCACATTGTGATGATACTGCTTTTCATAGGCCTTGAAATGGTTTCTGACATACAAGGCGACACCTCCGCCACTTTTACTTGCAATGTCAGGAAGGTTTGTGTACGAGAGGTGTCTGTTGCGTTTGAACAGGTTGTAGCCCTCCAGCTGGAGACTTTCAGCAACAGAAGAGCCTGAGAGATGAGTTTCAGTGAAACATAAAACATCTCCAAGTGTCAACTCATGGTGAGATTTGATATCTTCAATGTGAGCTGGTAATCCTTCCATGTTGTGATGGATAATTGTTAATGTTTGCTGTTTGTCTGTTGTCTGTAGAAACTTTAAGAGGGGCATAACACTTTCCAGTGATGCATTCTTCATTGAATCCAGGGAAGCTGTGATTTCAGGATCAGCAAAGATCTTCTTCTCATCAAAGTCGGTTATGTACAGTCCTTGTAGTGTAGTCGTTCTACTCAGAGCAATATAGGCCATTCCCGGTTGGAAGACCCGTTTCAATGAGACCACTGCCGACTGTATCGACATCCCCTGACACTTATGAATCGTACATCCAAAAGCCAACTTCAGGGGGAACTGCCTGCGAACAACTCCTTTCTGTCTCAGGTTTTCCTCTACCCTTTCTATGTACACCAAGTTGTCAGCATCACAAGATGACTTGTTACGGTATCTCTGTCCTGCATTTGGATTGTCCAGCACAAGCCCAAGCTTGTTTACCGTAGTAGCACCATTCTCAGTCTGGATGATTATTCTTGCAATCTTGCCAAATGTCCCGTTAACAAGCCCGTCTTCTACATCAATGTTTCTTGTGATCATGATACGGGCACCTTCAGCTGCTTGCAGTGTGTCAATCAGATTGTCTTTGTGTCCTTTGAAAGGTTGGTGTTGCCTCAGCATCACTCCTGTCTTAGGGTCTTTTCTGTAATCGTCGGCATCTATGTTGGTGACGTTTGAATGGAGAACAGACACAGTTGCAGCATTATGTTTGTGAACCTCTTTGTTGGTGGCAAATATGTGTAGCACGTCATTAGGGCAGTGGGTGGGATCTGTAAAAGCCTGAGCAAGCAGAGCTTTGTCATCATTGCTTAAGGTGCCAGTCTTCTGCTTGACTCTGATTCTATTCAAAAGCTCAGCAAATGAAATGTCTTCCTTCTGTCGCATGATCTCTGTCAGCGTGATCATCTGAAAGTTGTCTTTCCAGACGTCATTGGTATTTTCCTCAAACACGCAGAGTGGCTTACTTTTTCCCAGTGGGGGGACCTGGTAAAAGTCTCCTACTGCTAGTAATGACATACCACCAAAAGGTTTATTACTGCCTTTGATTTGCTGTAATCTCCAGTTGATGTAGGCAAACAGGGGCTTTGAAATCATTGACACCTCGTCAATAACAATGATCTCCGCATTTGACAGCTGTGCCCTCACTTCATCTATTAGATTTCCAAGTCCTTGGTAGGGTGGCTTCAAGCTTCTTGGCAACTTCAGCAGAGAATGCAATGTGTTGCCTGAAATGTTGAAAGCTGCTGTTCCTGTAAATGCAGTTAGTAAAACGCTGGGCATGGATATGTCTGCTTCCTCACGTAGTCTGGTAAGTTTACAGAGTATCTTTGTCGCCTCAGCATAGATGCACTTTATCAGGTGTGATTTGCCTGTCCCTGCACCACCAGTGACAAAGTAATAGAATGGGTCAGGATTTAGGCCACGCACACGGTTAGTGCACCAGTCACAAACTGAGTAGAATGTCTGAGCTTGTGTCCGGTTAAGGTTTCTGTACATTTTCCGAAGGAAATCAGGGCACATTTGTGGGGCTTTCACAGTAAGCGCAATTCCACCTGTTTGTTTGTGACGTGTATACTCCGGAACATCATCTTGTTCATTCTCATGAAGTGGCTCCCCTTCTTTGCGTTCCTCTACACATTCCAACCTATCCAACTCAGCTTCTGGGGCAAAGGTGTTCCAAGCATCTTCAACAGGTCCGTTTTTTACAAAGTCATCCAAGACTTGTTCCACAATTTTGTTGTGTTGTTCGAACTTCTTTTGGTTGCTGGTAACAATTGCAGACACTGCTTGGATTGCTTCTTCTCCTGGTAAGCTCACACAGGCGCCTTTGTAAAAATCCTGGTGTGTTGGGAACCTTACAGTTTTCAGTGATGACTCTGAACGGTGGGGGAGGTACAGTTTAAGCAGTCTGCCGTAGTAGTTCTCAGGGTCCTTCTTCTCTGAGAAGCGTGCGTACCTGATGATTGCAGGCTTCCCTCTCGTGCGTTTTTGAATCATTCCCATTTCATTCAATAGGCTGACACGCTTGCTGTCTTCCTTTTGCTTGCCATCTTCCTTCTGCTTGCCATAGACAACCCTGTAATGGGATGCAAAGTCTGCCAGACACATGGACTCAAACTCTGGTGTTTCAGGTCTGGCTCTGTATTTGTCGACAAAACTCGTCATCCACACATTAAGAGAATCGGCTGGTTTGTTCTGCAATGCACTGAGCGGGAGACTCATTTTCAGTGCGTTGTCACCAGTTGGCAGAAAAACAACCTCACGTGAGCAAGACTTCATTTTCAGGCTGCACGTACGGGCCACAGACTCCTGGGCGCTGACCTCTCTGTGTTTTGAATAAGCCTGAAGAACCTCTTTCATTTCTTCTCGTTCTGTCGCTGTTTCTGGGCTCATTTCTTTGACTATTGTTTTGAGATAGTCACTCAGCTCCCGTTCTGGCTTGGATATGTAGGACAACATGTACATGATGCAACCATACTCATCAAGAATGTACTAGATGTCCATGTTGGCGTTCCAGGCCGTCAGCAAATGTGGATTATAGTTGTTCACCCAGCAGTCCTTGACATCACGCTTCATTAGAATCACGCTTGAGGAGGTCAATGCCTGAATGTAGGAGTTGTACTGATTCAAAGTCATATCACACTGTGCCAGTAGCTGTGACATGTCTTCAAGCTGCACTTTTGGGTTATTAAGCAAATCCCAGACTGGTTTCAGTTTGTTTTTGGCTGCTTGTGGTTTCATTGCACAATCTCCTTGTTCTTCTGGCATCGGGTAAGTTATCCTCGTTTTTCTAATAGGTGGCTTTGGAAATCCAAATCTGCATACTCTGTTACCTTTCTTGCATGATTTTGAATGAGATCTGCTGTGCATTTGAAGTTCTGTTACAAATCTGTGAAGTAAGGCCTGTTTGGCTTCATCAGGCAGCTGGCATGAGATGTTATGATCTATAAAGGCACACACCTTGTCATCACTGTCTTGTCCAAATATAGGAGCTCCTGCTACCCAACAGAGACAATGTATATGAGGGCTCCCTCTCGCCTGAAATTCAACCCGGTAAAAGTAATCGATAACTTCACCAATTGGCTGTGCAGGACCCAACAGCAGCTCTCGCATCAGAGCATCAACCCGTTTGTCAAACGTGCGCATGGTGGTCACTGGGTTGCCTCGAAGAATGTCACACTTTTCAGCCCAGTCTAGCCCCGCAAAATCCACCTTTTGACCTTGTTGTGCCTTTATTGCCGTTATTACCTCTGGCCATCTGAATTCTGCAGCAGAGAAGGTAAGAAAAAATGTTGGCTTACCCAATTGTCTGACCATGGCTAGCAAATTCTTCAGATTTTTATCCCAGTAAGCTGGACTCCCTCTCAGTGGTTGCATGAACCTTGTGGCATCTCGGTTTCGCACCAACCTCTCAACCTCACACTTGTCCTGTAGCAGCTTGTTGGATATTTTCCGTCCATCCCTGGTATTGGGTTTTCCTTTCCTTAACTGGATGGACATGCTGCTTTTGGCCATGTGTGTTTCTGTGACAAAGAAGAGGTAGCTTGTGTCTCTTGCAAAACGAGTATCAACACAAAAAAGCCTTGCATTGAAATACATGCTCGGGGACAGTTTGACTTGTCTTGCCTGGTCCAATGTATTCTGTCCAGTAGGGAACTGAACAGGGAAAGCCATTGCCTCAAGCCTAGGAACTTTAAAGAAGCTGACAGGTGTGTTTCCTTGTGCAGGTGCAATGCTGAATATTCCATCACCGTGTGTCAGTGCTTCCTCTCCAAGGTCAGATGGCTGCAAACAACTGTCTAGGCCAATTCCAGGTCTTAGTGTATCCTTCTCATCCTCTGCATTGGGAGGTTGTTGGTCATGGCCTTCCTGTTGCTCAGAAGCAGCCGGTAAACATGCAGACTGTACCTCTGATGGATCACAATTTTCGATGCGTTCAAGTATCTCCATCATTTCAGTTTCGTCACAACTGTCGAGTTCCATCCCATCATCATTATCATCATCATCAGCGATTGTCTCATCCACTCTAATTGAAATGTCACTGTAGTCGGGGTGTGTGTCAATGAGTTTTGACAGACCTGCTACTACATTTCCCATGTTGACATAATGAAACAGCTGGTGGCCTTTGTAAGTCAGACGTCTTTTCAGCTTGACTCTGTGTAACTGGGATTTGCTGTGCGATCTTGGTAGAGTATTGACCGTGGTTTCCACCTCGGATGGCACACACACTACAGCGCCATGTATAGCTGCCTGTCGACCTTTGGGACGTGTGATGATCTTGGCAAATGGCAGTATTTTGGCCAAAAGTTGTCTTTCCAGCACATTCAAATCGCAGAGCTCTGGGGGAATGGGCGCCAGCTCCATGTTGTTAGCTACAGCGATGGATGATTTGTGTCCTGCTTTTAAATGTAAATTACAGTTGTGACAAATCCATTCTTTGGTCCTTTCATCTGGTACGGTGCATTGTTCAGGTCCTTGACAGTGATTGTTGCACACATGGACATATTTCCCTGTCAAACAGGCAGCAACAATGTGTAGATTCTTCTTGTAATTGCTGTGAATGCAATGTTTCACTTGGTTAGGGAAAAGGGTGCGATGACACATCGTGCACACAAATGTTGGCCCAGCTTTAATGCATTCATGGAAAGTGGATATAGCTGTCTGCATTAGTCTGTTGTCCACTGGTTGACTGCATTCCCGCATGACACGAGTCCATCGTCTGTATTTCATTCTTATTTTGAAGGCACATTGCATCTTATGGGTTATGCGAAAATCTGCTTGAGTTTGACGCTTCATTTTCATGTAACTCATGCAATGTTGCAAGTGACGTTTTCTGAAAGCAGGATCATTATGATATTTTCTGGTGATGTATTGCTTCTGCTTCAACTTGAAATCGACATTTGTGGCATATTTTCTGGTGATGTATTGCTTCTTCTTCAAGTTGTAATCTGCATTTGTCGCATATTTTCTGGTGGTGTACTGCTTCTATTTCAAGTTGAAATCTGCATTTGTCGCATATTTTCTGGTGATGTATTGCTTCTGCTTCAAGTTGAAATTGGCATCTGTTGCATATTTGCGAATGATATATTGCTTCTGCTTCAACTTAAAATCAGCATCTGCTCTGTATCGGCTGGTGATGTATGTCCTTTTCTTATTGGTGACAGACATCTTTGTAGCCTTGAAATCACGCCTTCTTTCATTTCTGTGTCTTGTCTTCAGTTTTTGTCGTCTCTGTGCATTTAATTTGGACAATGCCTTACTGTCCTTCCATATGCCCTGTGAGGATTTCGCATCAACTGACCGTGGAGAATGCTTGCTGGCTGGGAATCCAGTGTGTGTTACATCTTTGGTCATCTGTGTCACTTTGTTCTCCACATGCTTTGCATTATGTGGTTTGTCAGATTGCACCAGTGGGGACAGCAAACCATCTGACAGACGTCTTGCACGATGAAATGAGACTGGCATGAAGTCATACTGCAGTCCATCAATAGGGCCTCTGGTGTCTGTAAGGAGCAATTCATACAACTTATAAATCCTTGCCCCCATATCACTCAAATGTGTAAAAGTGATCATAACAGCTTTTCCTTTTCCAGTGGCAGGAAGTCCATCCTTATTTCGACTATGAGAATCAAACAGTCCATATCTCCCAGACTTGTCTCTGAACAATGCAATGCAATATGGCACTACTATAAAAAGTGCATGTGTAACATCTGCATTGAGGCACTGAAGTCTTGTGGAGAGGTCAACAAACCAACCTTGGTTGTCACCGTCTACCGTGTCTCTCATACATCCCGATAACACTGGAGATTTAACAACGTTATACTCATATTTGTCAGTGTTGACTCTGAGGGGCACTTCTTCCATTGTCAAGTGTTGATGCTGATAGACATTTCTTTGTTTTAGCTGTTTTATTGTTGAGCCATACAAGCTGTTGCCCTTCTTCAGTATTTGATCAAGATCACCCTTTCTCACATCATCAAGCTCACTGTGGTATGCCAAAAATGTCAGAGCCATGCATGTACACTGTTTGTTCCTTAACCTTCCATAGCCATGATGACCCTGATGAAATGATGCCTGCACAGAAATCTCACTTGGTACACATGGTTCTTGCATGCCATGGTTTTCAGAAGTGCCCATCACACTGTCACTGTGCTCTTGAACTTGACACTGAGTTGAACATGAAAATGACACCACAGGTTCACTATGTACCTCCTGGGCACATTCACTGTCACAAACCTCCATATCCACTATGCTGCTGTGGGGCTCCGGATCCAGTTTAGTCCAGCGTATCTTTGCAGCTTTAGATCTCTTTCCTTTAGATGGCATGATGATATTTGTGGAAGGAGCTATAATTCTCCTCAGAGCTTTGTTCGAAGAGCTATAATTCCCCTCAGAGTTGTGTTGGAGGAGGAGCTATAATTCGCCTCAGAGCTGTGTGGGAGGAGCTATAACTCCCCTCTGAGCTGTGTGGGAGGAGCAATAATGCTATAATTCCCCTCAGAGCTGTGTGGGAGGAGATACAATTCCCCTTAGTGTTGTGTGGGAGGAGCTATAATTCCCCTTAGAGCTGTGTGGGAGAAGCTATATTTCCCCTCAGAGCTGTGTGGGAGAAGCTACATTTCCCATCAGAGTTGTGTGGGAGAAGCTATAATTCCCCTCAGAGCTGTTTAAAAGGAGCTATAATTCCCCTCACAGCGGTGTGGAAGAAACTATAATTCCTCTCAGAGTTGTGTGGGAGGAGCTCTAATTCTCCTCAGCTGTGTGGGAGGAGCTATAATGCTAAGCTGTAATTCCCCTCAGAGCTGTGTAGGAGGAGCTATAATTCCCCTCACAGCGGTGTGGGAGAAACTATAATTCCCCTCAGAGTTGTGTGGGAGGAGCTATAATGCTAAGCTATAATGCTATAATTCCCCTTTGAGCTGTGTGGGAGGAGCTATAATTCCCCTCAAAGCTGTATTGGAGGAGCTATAACTTCCCTCCAAGCTGTGTGGGAGGAGCTATAATGCTATAATTGTCCTTAGAGCTGTGTGAGAGGAGCTATAATTCCCCTCAGAGCTTTGTGATTTTTTTTTTTAAAAAATGATTTTGTTTTTTTGTTTTTTCAAAAATGATTTTGTTTTTTTGTTTTTTCAAAAATGATTTTTTTAAATGATTTTTTTTTTCAAAAATGAAATTTTTTTTTTCAAAAATGAATTTTGTTTTTTTCAAAAATGATTTTTTTTTTAATTTTTTTTTTTTTCAAAAGTAATTTTTTTTTCAAAAATATATTTTTTTTTCAAAAATATTTTTTTTTCAAAAATATTTTTTTTTTCAAAAATTAATTTTTATTTTTTTCAAAAATATATATTTTTTTTTACATGGGGCGGTCATAATGTTTTGGCTGATCATGGGGTGGTCATAATGTTTTGGCTGATCATGGGGTTGTCAGCTTTTGTCACCTCCCACTCTAGTTTTGAACATTTCGCCATTCATTCCTATGGGACCAATTTTGCCGCAAAAACGACGATATTTCGTGGACCATTCGGCGAAACGTTCCACAAAGTAATAGCACACCAATCGGGAAAAATCCGCACGTTTCGGTATATTACTTGTCTCTGTAGTGTGGAAAATGTGGGAGGAGTCTACAAGCATTATCAAGTCTAGCAGATGAAGTCACATGCATTTGGGGTGTCTCAGCATCTTGTGTTTACAACCACTGTTTCCTAGCAACATTTCCTTTTGAACATTTTGCCATTCATTCCTATGGGACCAATTTCGCCGCAAAAACGACGATATTTCATGGACCATTCGGCGAAACGTTCCACAAAGTGATAGCACACCAATTGGGAACAATCCGCACGTTTCGGTATATTACTTGTCTATGTAGTGTAAAAACTGTGGGAGGAGTCTACAAGCATTATCAAGTCTAGCAGATGAAGTCACATGCATTTGGGGTGTCTCAGCATCTTGTGTTTACAACCACTGTTTCCTAGCAACGCTCATGCCCTGTTTATGCTTCCCAAATACTACTTCATCAAAACTGCCCCATCAGAATTACCCCATCAAAACTGCCCCATCATATTCCTCTATTATAAATCAGTACATGGTGTGTCTGTCCCCTCCCCCGGGCTCTGTAATCAGCTGAGATGCTCCAGCCACCTCCCCCCTGTGTATAACAGAAGCTTTGGTAACCATGGCAACAAAACAAACACTAACAGTACACTCTGATTAATGGCTAAAATTTCCTGAAATGACCTCTAAACAAATGGCCGTATTTTAAAAACTATACATCCTACAGCGAAGATCTTTATATTGTGAGAATCACAAGACCCAGACCTAGATTTTGATGTATAGTATGTCTGTGAAATATTAAAAATGAAGGCACGGTCGCAGTTTAGAAATTGCCCTTCAGATTTGGAGGGGGCTAGAGTGTAGTTTCAATGAATGTCAATGGACGGCGTGAGTTACAAACAAATGGTCATATTGTGAAAACTATCAGGACTATGGCTTAGCCGTGGACATGTTTAGTGGCAGCAGGGATAGCTGAACGTTTTGATATAAGATTTGTGTAGGTGGGCTTGAAAATGAGGGAGTGGCGGCAGTTTAGAAATCATGTTCTGATTTTTCAGCTTTTGTCATCTCCCACTCTAGTTTCCCCATTCATTCCTATGGGACCAATTTCGCCGCAAAAATGACGATATTTCGTGAACTATTCGGCGAAACGTTCCACAAAGTAATAGCACACCATTCGGGAACAATCCGCACGTTTCGGTATATTACTTGTCTATGTAGTGTAAAAACTGTGGGAGGAGTTAGGGTGGTAAATTTGGCTATAATAATAAGAATAATATATATGTGAGATAACAGTAAGTGGTCTTGCTATGCAAGAACACTTAATAAAGATCCAAATCAACATTTAAGCCATATGGAACAATAGTATTTAACAAATGTATCCAGTATACTTCTCTTTTCCTTAAAATCAATTCACGGTTGCCCCCTCTCCTATTTTTCTCAATACCTTCTAGGACCATATATTTCAATTGTGATACGTTGGGACCAAATTCCAAAAAGTGTCTCACCTATGGTAATTGGGTTAGTTTATCACGTATTGAGTATTTGTGTCTCGCTATCCTGTCTTTAATTTTTTGTGTAGTTTCCCCTACATAAACTAAACCGCACGGGCACTTTATGGCATAAATTACATATGAAGATTGGCATGTATAGTAACCCCGTATGGGGATATTAAAACCCCTATGTGGATGTGTAAAGTATTTACCTTTAATCATAGAGTTACATTGTATGCATGACAAGCAGGGATATGATCCCAGGTTTTTTGGTCCCAGAAAGGTTGGTTTGGCTGCTGCAGCCACAGGTTGATCAGATTTAATCAATCGATCTTGTATCGTTCTACCTTTTCTATAGGAGGACATGGGTGGGTTCCAGAATTCTTGTACCATGGGTAACTGGATCTTAAAAGGTTTCAATGTCTTTTGACAATTTGATTGTTTTTGTTAGAGAAGGGATGATATTGCATAATAAAGGGGATTCTCTTGTTTTCTCTTCGGGGTGATCTACTATAATCTGTATTAGAGTAATCAATATTAACTAGAGCTTGTGGGTATCCTCTACTAGTAAGTTTGTTTTTTATTTCATTGAGTCTGATCACGGCACAGCGAGTCACTCACGATCCGCTGCACCCTCATCATCTGACTCTTTGGGATGGATGAAAAGACATTTGGGGGATGAAAACTATTAAAATGTAGCAATTGGTTACGGTCCGTGGGTTTCACATATAAGTCGGTAGTAATCTGCCCATTGTTCAATTCAAGTAAAGTATCAAGAAAGGAGATCTCATTTTTACCAATTTCAATGTTGAACTTTAATCCAGGTACTAAATGGTTAATGTATTTATCAAATAAGTATAGGCTTTCCATGTTACCATCCCATATAGCGGAAATATCATCCACAAACTGTAAGCAGAGTGCGGTTCTCCTCTACAAGTGAATATATTTCCCCCTGGGAACAAGCACCAGCTATTATCAAGGAATCACCGCAAGGATGGCAACAGGTGGCTCATACTCATTCTCTGAAACAGAGGCTTCAAGGATCTTCACTGACACCATGGGATCTAGGTATTTTCTTTTTTTTTTTTTTTTTTTTTTTTTAAGTTTTTATTGAAGGATGTAACATACAGGGAATGACATCAAAAGACAGTATCATTGTATTTTGTGTTTTATACAAAAATAACAGAGAAAACTTCAGCTTGATACAGAATAGAGATATAAAACAGCTGATAAAGACAATTAGCCTGGGGAATGGGGAGAAAGATAACCTTTTATGTGAAAGAGAGGAAGTAAAAACTGGATGGATCTAGGTGGGGGAGGGGGGAGAGGGATTCCCTGAGGTTGCTAGCAGAATGTTACTGGATGTACCCCGCGTAGGGTGGGGGGGGGGGGTAGTGGAGGAAAGCCAGGTAGATGCGGATTATCAACATCGGGGGGGGTGAGAAAAAGAGAGCACCAAGATCATGTTTTGGATGGAAACATGCAGCCTGTGGGTAGAAAATACAGGTTAAAATGATAATAATAAGGTTAAAATGTTAATGCCAATTATGATTTTTGTGGTAATGGCGTTTATGTTTTTTGTAACAGTGGTGGTCACCACTTTCCTATATGGATAGAATATGGAGTTTTGAAGAGCGTGAAGACGTCCTGGATTATGTTGTAGTATTTGGTAGGAGTTGGATTCCTTATATTGTAGAATCTTGGTTTGGGGGGATCATTCCATCTAAGATGGGGGGGGGGAGGTTCATGATAGAGGAAAGAGAAAGTCTCCAGATGAGATAAATCCGTGGGAGAGAGTGTTGGGGTCATGAAAGCTCCCCATTTGTGGTGGAAGCGTGTCCTGATTCTTTCATTCGTAAAGTCCATGTTGATCCTGTCTTTGTAGAGCAACTGTAGGAGATCCCTTTTGATTTGAGAGGTGTTGGGACATGCGTTGGAGATCCAATTTTTTAATATGGCTCTTCTAGCGAAAAGGAGGCATATCAGGATCCAATCCTTGCATGGAGGGGTAGAGATTGGAGACCAGGGTAGCAGTTGGGGGTCCCAGTGTCCAAAAATGAGGAGTAGGGGGTCCTTAGGTATTTTTAGCAGGGTCACCTCAAATATGTAGTGTAGGACTTGGTCCCAGAAGCTGGATATGTAGGTGCATGACCAGAAATGGTGGGTCAAAGAAGGTCTGGGGTGAATACATAAGGGGCATGTGGAGGAGGTTTGAGCTTGTTTGTTCGAGAGGAAAGGTATGTGGGCTCGATGGACGATCTTAAGTTGGGTTTCCCTCCAGGATTCGTTGGGCACCAGTTTGTGGATAGTGTTGAGGCCTTGAAGTATTTTGTTGACCAAGTCGGCATCAGGGAAGTCTTTTGCCCAGTTAGCTGCTGATGAGGTTTCCAGTGAGGGAATGGCTTTTAGGAGGAGAGGCTGGTATATGTCTGAGATTTTGTAGGAGCCCTTTGAAAGAAGAGAGTCCGATAGGGACGTTTTAAATCTTTTGTGATCGTCTCTGCAAGCGTTTTTGAGAAAGCTTATACATTGACCATAATGGAACATGTGTGACTGTGGAAGTTGGAATGTCTCCGCTAATGACTTGAAAGGGATGGGGCGGCCAGATTCTGAATCACAAAGCGAAGAGAAGTTGGAGATGCCTTTTTGTTGCCAGGTGTTATATGGCTGACGTTCCAGACCTGGGGGAAAGCTTGGGTTTCCTTGTATTGGGAGATGTCTAGAAATAAACGGTGAAAGTCTGAGGCTTTTCCGGATCTCCCTCCAAGCAATTGCCGTGTCCCGGAGTAGTATGTTGTGTTGAAGGGGTGGAGGGACGGATTTCCACTTGCAGTGGAGGAGAGCTACCAGGGAGTATGGGTTAACCATTTCAGTTTCCAGGTGGAAGTTGGAGTAACGAGATGTTTGCGCTACCCAATCTAAACTTATCCTCAAGAGGCAGGCTAAATTATAGATCCTGACATTAGGGAGACTAATACCCCCTTTGTGCCTGGGAAGGTATAGTTTAGAGAATGCAATTCGTGGTCGCTTATTTCGCCATAAAAATTTGGATATTGCCTCGTTAAGAATTTTTGTATCTTTATGCTGCAGGAGTAAGGGAATGGTTTGTAATGGATAAAGTAGGCGGGCGAAGCTGACCATTTTCACTAGATGACATCTTCCCAGTAGCGAAAGAGGCAGATCCATCCAGTTTGCTAGTTCCTGAGAGATCTTTTTGAGTAAAGGTGGGTAGTTGAGGTGATAAAGAGAGGAGGGTAATTTTCCTATTCTTATGCCTAAGTAGGTGATGTGAGATTGTGCTACCGAGAATATGGAATTCTGTGTCCAAGGGGGGTTGGATATGGTGCCTAGGGGGAGGATTTCACTTTTGTTGTAGTTTATGTGAAGGCCCGAGCATAATCTAAATTGGTCAAAGATTAGCTTAATCGTGAACATGTCAGAGGAGGGGTTTGCTGTGAATATAAGGACATCGTCAGCAAAGAGTGAGGTGCGAATCTCCTGTTTGCCGATGGGGATGCCGTTTAGTGGGGCTAGGTGTGATAAGTACCTAGAAAGTGGTTCTAATGCGATGTTAAAAAGGAGTGGTGATAGGGGGCAACCTTGCCGAGTTCCTTTGTATAGGTGGAATTCCTCTGATAGGAGGCCTGCCGCCACCAATCTAGCGGCTGGGGCGGTGTACATGGTGTTTATAAGATGGGCGAAGGAACCGGAGAATCCCATTTTGTTCATGACCAGAGAAAGCCATTCCAAGCTGACATTATCGAAGGCTTTCTCCGCGTCTAGGGTGATGATAGCATACTTTCCCTCTGAGTTGCATTTGGCATGTTCCAGGGCCATCATTACCTTCCTGATGTTCATGGTGGCAGTTCTGCCTTTCACGAACCCTGATTGGGCAGGGTGTATCAGAGAGGGAATGATGTCCGCTAGTCTTATGGCAATAATTTTGGAAAGGATTTTGACATCCAGGTTTAGACGTGAGATTGGCCTATATGAGCCTGGTTCTTGGAGGTCTTTACCTTTTTTGGCTAGTAATTTGATAATGGCTTGATTGCCCGTGGGTAGGTATGTTCCCGCTGACCATATATGTTGATATACTTCATGAAGTGTGGATTCTAAGAATGGTTGTAGTGACTTGTAAAATTCTCCCGTGAATCCATCCGGACCTGGGGCTTTTGAAGGAGCTAGGTTTTTAATTGTAGTGGATATTTCATGGAGGGATATTGGGGCATTTAGAGCTTCTAACTGTGAGGGTGATACTTGGGAGAGGGTTACCTTTTCAAGGAAGGATTGTGCTTGCGTTGGGTTTATGGGATCTGGTCCGTATAGGGATGAGTAGTAATGTAGCATGGTTCTATTTATGTCTTTTTGGGTGTTATTTATGTTACCCAGAGAGTCGCGGAGAGATGAGATGTGTGTCGGTCGATAGGGTCCCTTACATAAGTTGGCAAGGAGTTTACCTGCCTTGTTGCCGAATTTGTGGAGGGTGGCATCCATGTGGGCTTTTTTTGTTTGTTCTAGGGTTTCGGCCCAAGTGTCAAAGGATTGTTTTGCTGATTGCCATGTCTTCCTGTTGTCATTGGAGTTATTTATGTAAAGTAATCTTTGGGCTAGGTGCAGTTGGGAGCTGGCTTGTTTGTATTTTTTGAGTGCGTTTCTTTTAAAGGATGTTGCATAGGAGATTATACGGCCTCTGAGGAATGCTTTGACTGCTTCCCAGAATAAATTGGGGTTGTCGGAGTGCTCGGTATTGGTCGAAGTATATTCTGACCAGACGTTTTCCATGTACTGACGGAAGTCAGAGTTGTTATGGAGATAAGAAGGGAAACGCCATATTTTAGGATTCGGGTGTAAGTCAGGGTTATCAATCGTGGTCGAGATTGGTGCATGGTCGGATATGGCAATGTCATGGATGTCTGCATCGGATATCAGTGGTAGAAGGTCGTCTGAACAGAAGAGATAGTCAATTCTGGTGAATACGTTGTGGGGATTGGAATAAAAGGTAAAATCTCTGTCAGCTGGGTGCCGGAGTCACCAAATGTCGTGTAGATGGAGGGATTCCATCGTTGAGGCTAGTAAAGTTTGTGAATCGAGATCTGAGGGGAGATATGTGCGTTTAGAAGTGGATCTGTCGTCTATCGGGTGAACTGTGGAGTTAAAGTCTCCGCCAGCTATATGCGGGAGAGTCGGGTCGCTAAGGAGCCATGATGACAATTCACTATAAAATTGTTTTGTGGGGTTATTGGGCGCATATATGTTTGATATTATCATTTCCTTGGTTCCTAATTTGATGTTGGCTGAGATAAGGCGACCCTGTGCATCTGCTTTGGTAGATAAGACCTCACATGGCAGGTTTTTGTGAATGAGTATCAGGACTCCTGCTTTACGTCCATTGGATTCTGAGCCTAGTACTGTACCTACCCATAATTTTTTCATTCGGTGGAAGTCAGGGGAGGAAAGGTGGGTTTCTTGGAGTAGGGCAATGTCGGTTTTGAGTCTTTTGAGGTGACGGAGGATTTTCATTCTCTTATTGGGTGAACGGAGCCCTTTAACATTCCAGGAGACTAGTTTCATATAGGAGGGGTCACTGGGGGGGTATGTGAAGATATTGTATGGTTTTCACCTGTTAATAGGTGGTGATGTGGTGTGAAAGTAGGCTGGGTTGTAGAGGGGGTTGTTTTGTTTGAACGAGGGTTTGTGTAACCGCTAAGGGCGTGTTTACCATAAGATGGGGGTGCGTAGTATAGGGAGGGGTGTAAAAGGGGGGGGTAGAAAAGAGAAACAATAAAACATATTCAAAAAACTTCACTTTTTTCCGCATGGAGTCGACTGTGTAATCCACCTCCCATCGCAGGACTCAGAGACTGCTGTATTTGGGAACCCGTATTAAGAGGGTGAAGTGCATTGGCAGCTTGTGTTGTGCAGTAATTGGTGGAGGAGTTGGATACACAGGAGAGCCAGGGGAGAGAGTCAAAACCTTGGTTGTCACAAAAACAAATTTGCCAGTTAGTAAAATGTAAACCGTAAGTATAAAACATAAGAGAAACCGCTTGGCCTACCAGTAGCTGTTATGCCTGGTGAGGAGGAGAGAACAAGCTTGAAAGAGAACATTTTAACTTCGTCTCTTGAGTGGGATATCCCGTTAAGAGTTAGACCACCATAGCCGTAGAGGCGAGGCGGTATGGAGTAGCAATATGGGACCGTGCTTGTGGTCTTCAGTGAGGAGTGGAGCGGTGTTGGTCCGGTGCCGAAGCTCTGAAACGTTTTGGAGAGTCTTTGCGTGGGCTCCTTTGGTCTAGAGCGCGGTTGACAGGAGCCGCTCTAGGAGAGGGGCTGAGGTTGGGGCCTGAGTGTAGCGATCGTAGGAAGGCTTCAGCTTCTTTTGGGTCTTGGAAGGAGAGTTGGTCGCCATTTGGTGCTTTGAGTCGGAGGGTAGCCAGAAAAGTGAATTTGAGTTGTTGATGATGCAGTTCCGAGCAAATCTGTTGAAAGGCTTTCCTCTTCTGGGACACTTCAATAGAATAATCTGCGAAAATTAGGATTTTCATGCCGTCGATTTGAAGAGATCTAAATTGCCTGAATTTTTGCAAGATGTAGGCTTTATCTGAGTAGTTGAGGTATTTTGCGATTATGGGACGGGGCGATTTGCGTTCTGAGTTGAAGGTTCCCATGCGATGTGCCCGTTCTACTGTGCAGGGACCTGGCAGGCCTAATGCTTCAGGGATGCGTCTGGCGCATAGGCCAGTGAGAGCTGAGGGTTGCAGCGATTCTGGGATGCCCACAAATCGCAAATTGTTCCTTCTGGATCTATTTTCCAAGTCGTCCAGCTTTTCAAGAATATATTTGTTGGTTTTATTTTGGGCCTGCACTGAGGATTGAGAGTGGTATAGTTCTTCCTCAATATTAGCTATGCGGTGCTCAGTTTCATTCAGCCTGGAGGCATGTTCCCCTAGCTGGGCCTGTAGCTGATGCATGCCTGCGCTGACTGCTTTCTCCACCGAGGCTGTAATCATTGGGGAGAGGAGGGCTGCCACAGCCTGTGCTATCTTTTCTATGTTGAATGTGCTGGATGGGCTTGAGTGATGTGGAGTTGCATCAGCAGGTGGGGAGGGGGCCGCAGCGCCGCTTACCTCCATGTCAGGCTCTGGTTCTGTGGGAGGCTCCGTGTAGGCCGAAGCCGGGGCCTCGATTTGCGGCTGTGGGGTCCGCGCCGCCGCGGTCGCGTACGATCACGAGCCGTTTTTTTCTACAAATCGGTCCATCCTATGCCCTGGGATGGCGTGGGGTGAGTACTGGTGTTTTTTTACGGGTTTTCTGGCTTTATATGCAGAATTTGGAGTCGAGCTGCGGGAGCTGGTGAAGAGAGCAGCTACTCCATGCGGCGCCGGAACCGGAAGCCGTGGGATTTTCTGATCCAGTCCTCCCCAATACAACTTACCAAAAAAAATGGAGAAATTAATGCAAGGAGCCATCACCATGGAACGCCACAAGGTAACGTTAGCTGAATACTATAAGTTACAAATGATACCTAGAGTGCTGAGGGTTCGTCTGATTCCAACCCTCTTTTCACAGAACATGGATTTTAAAACCAAATTTGCCCAGATCCTCAATAAATGTTCCTTTGATATCATGACATTAACTGTGCAATTTTTACAACAAGAGAGGACTCTCGTACAGCAGGAGATTGCTCAACTTGAAAGGCAGTTACAACAATGTTCTAATCAAGAGGAACTACAGCAATTCAAGAAAACTAATAATGACAAATTAGAAAGATTTCGTACCAATATTCAACTCTGTAAGTGTACAAAACTTGAACGAGATCGTGAAGATTATAAAAATGACCGTGTTTACAATTGGACTGATCCTACATATTATCATTCAAAAGGCTACAGAAAAATACAACGTAAACATCTTGCTAGCTCAGACTCCTCTATGACATCTACTGGATCATCCACCAGTGTATCAACTACTCCTTTTTTACCAGGGAACCTGACCGAATCCGGACCAGGAGGGGTGGTCGGCGAACAAAGAAAAGACACAGCAGGGGGTGTAACCACCAGCCACCAGAACCGCCAGAGACATTAGATGAAAACCTGGTACATAATATTTCTTCTATTGTTTTGTCTAAAACTGAACTAAGTGTTTTGAATAAGGGTTTGGGCTTTTGCCCTAAAGAGAAAATGAATGATTTTGTACTTAAACAGGATTTATATAGATTTTTTTGGCAATTAAGATTCAAAGCGCATTTTTCTGGTGTGTCCACTGCCACAACTAAAGAATTATCAATATTATCAATTAAAAACATGGGTTTAAAACCAAAAAGCACTAAAGTACCACCTACTTCATGTGCTGCTGTAGTGGTATATATAGAGAAAGTGGAAAATGACATAAAGAAATTTTTGTGTGATAGAGATAAGAGAGACCACATACCTCACAATTTAAATAGAGATGAGATTGCAGCGTTAAACTCCTTGTCAGTCCGGCATGATATCACTATCAAGCCGGCTGACAAGGGGGGAGCTATTGTGGTAATGGACACATCCATGTATGAAAATGAAGTTATGAAACATCTTAGTGATACTCTTACTTATAAAAGACTTGATTGCTGTCCTGTCTTTAAAGTACAAAAAAGAATAAAAACAACCCTAATTAAGGCAGTTAGACAAAAATGATGATGATGAATAGGGATGAGCTTCGAGTTCGAGTCGAACTCATGTTCGACTCGAACATTGGCTGTTCGCAAGTTCGCAAGTTCGGGGTGTTCGCGGCAAATTCGAATGCCGCGGAACACCCTTTAAAAGTCTATGGGAGAAATCAAAAGTGCTAATTATAAAGGCTAATATGCAAGTTATTGTCATAAAAAGTGTTTGGGGACCCAGGTCCTGCCCCAGGGGACATGGATCAATGCAAAAAAAAGTTTTAAAAATGGCCGTTTTTTCAGGAGCAGTGATTTTAATAATGCTTAAAGTCAAACAATAAAAGTGTAATATCCCTTTAAATTTCGTACCTGGGGGGTGTCTATAGTATGCCTGTAAAGGGGCGCATGTTTCCTGTGTTTAGAACAGTCTGACAGCAAAATGACATTTTGAAGGAAAAAAATAATTTAAAACTACCCGCGGCTATTAATGCATTGCCGACAATACACATAGAAGTTCATTGATAAAAACAGCATGGGAATTCCCCAAAGGGGAACCCGGAACCAAAATTAAAAAAAAAAAATGACATGGGAGTCCCCCTAAATTCCATACCAGGCCCTTCAGGTCTGGTATGGATATTAAGGGGAACCCCGGCCAAAATTAAAAAAAAAAAATGACGTGGGGTTCCCCCTAAATTCTATACCAGACCCTTCAGGTCTGGTATGGATTTTAAGGGGAACCCCACGCCAAAAAAAAAAAAAAAAACGGCGTGGGGTCCCCCCAAAAATCCATACCAGACCCTTATCCGAGCACGCAACCTGGCAGGCCGCAGGAAAAGAGGGGGGGACGAGAGTGCGGCCCCCCCCTCCTGAACCGTACCAGGCCACATGCCCTCAACATTGGGAGGGTGCTTTGGGGTAGCCCCCAAAACACCTTGTCCCCATGTTGATGAGGACAAGGGCCTCATCCCCACAACCCCGGCCGGTGGTTGTGGGGGTCTGTGGGCGGGGGGCTTATCGGAATCCCCCTTTAGAAGAAGATGAAGAAGATGAAGAGAAGAGTGGGAGCCTCCCCCCATGCCATGGGTGCGGAGCGGCCCGAGGAGAAGAAGATAGAAGACGCCGCGGAGGAGATGCTGGACGAGAACGCCGGAGGAAGAACCAGAAGAGTCAGAAGAACCAGAAGATGAAGGAAGATAGAAGAAAGAAGAAGTATTTAAATAAAGGAATTGTCAAAAACTGTCTCTTGTCATTTTTAACATTTTTGACAGTTTTTTTAGTGAAATGGTAGGGGTACCTTTGTACCCCCTTACCATTTCACACAGGGGGGGGCCGGGATCTGGGGGTCCCCTTGTTAAAGGGGGCTTCCAGATTCCAATAAGCCCCCCGCCCGCAGACCCCCACAACCACCGGCCAGGGTTGTGGGGATGAGGCCCTTGTCCTCATCAACATGGGGACAAGGTGTTTTGGGGGGCTACCCCAAAGCACCCTCCCAATGTTGAGGGCATGTGGCCTGGTACGGTTCAGGAGGGGGGGCGCACTCTCGTCCCCCCCTCTTTTCCTGTGGCCTGCCAGGTTGCGTGCTCGGATAAGGGTCTGGTATGGATTTTTGGGGGGACCCCACGCCGTTTTTTTTTTTTTTTTGGCGCGGGGTTCCCCTTAAAATCCATACCAGATCTGAAGGGTCTGGTATGGAATTTAGGGGGAACCCCACGTCATTTTTTTTTTTTAATTTTGGCCGGGGTTCCCCTTAATATCCATACCAGACCTGAAGGGCCTGCTATGGAATTTAGGGGGACTCCCACGTCATTTTTGTTTTAAATTTTGGTTCGGGGTTCCCCTTTGGGGAATTCCCATGCTGTTTTTATCAATGAACTTCTATGTGTATTGTCGGCAATGCAATAGCCGCGGGTAGTTTTAAATGAGTTTTTTCCTTCAAAATGTCATTTTGCTGTCAGACTGTTCTAAACACAGGAAACATGCGCCCCTTTACAGGCATACTATAGACACCCCCCAGGTACGAAATTTAAAGGGATATTACACTTTTATTGTTTGACTTTAAGAATTATTAAAATCACTGCTCCTGAAAAAACGGCCGTTTTTAAAACTTTTTTTTGCATTGATCCATGTCCCCTGGGGCAGGACCCAGGTCCCCAAACACTTTTTATGACAATAACTTGCATATTAGCCTTTAAAATTAGCACTTTTGATTATTCATGTTCGTGTCCCATAGACTTTAACGGTGTTCGCATGTTCGAACAAACTTTTTTCCTGTTCGCATGTTCTGGTGCGAACCGAACAGGGGGGTGTTCGGCTCATCCCTAATGATGAAACTATGGAGTTTTTGACATGTGAACATCCGGTTACACCGGTACTGTATATGTTACCAAAAATCCACAAAGACTCCAAAAATCCCCCGGGACGTCCCATTGTACCAGGGATGGAATCTGTGAGAACACATCTAGCACAATATCTGGATAAATGTTTGACACCATTGTTACTAAACACTAAATCATTCATAAGAGATACTAATGACTTTTTGTCAAAAATTCAAGATATAAACTTGTCATCAGATTCCATCCTAATATCATGGGACATCTCTAGTTTATTTATTATTATTCCACATGATTTAGGAATAGAGGCATGTCAGCGATTGTTAATCCAATCAGGCATCTACAAAACTGAACAAATTTCATTTCTGCTTGACCTTTTGAAAATTACTCTTGAGGAGAACTATTTTCTTTTCAGGGATACCCATTTCTTGCAACTGAACGGAGCAGCGATGGGTTCAAATGTTGCACCCCCATATGCGAACGCATTTATGAACATGATCGAGATGTCCTTTATTTATGTTAATGATTTATTTTTAAAACATTGCCAACGTTGGTACAAATTTGTGGACGATATTTTCGTTTTATGGGATGGTAAAATGGAAAGCCTATACTTATTTGATAAATACATTAACCATTTAGTACCTGGATTAAAGTTCAACATTGAAATTGGTAAAAATGAGATCTCCTTTCTTGATACTTTACTTGAATTGAACAATGGGCAGATTACTACCGACTTATATGTGAAACCCACGGACCGTAACCAATTGCTACATTTTAATAATTTTCATCCCTCAAACGTCTTTTCATCCATCCCAAAGAGTCAGATGATGAGGGTGCAGAGGATCGTGAGTGACTCGCTGTGCCGTGATCAGAGACTCAATGAATTAAAAAAAAAACTTATTAGTAGAGGATACCCACAAGCTTTAGTTAATATTGATTACTCTAATACAGATTATAGAAGATCACCCCGAAGAGAAAACAAGAGAATCCCCTTTATTATGCAATATCATCCCTTCTCTAACAAAATCAATCAAATTGTCAAAAGACATTGGAACCTTTTAAGATCCAGTTACCCCATGGTACAAGAATTCTGGAACCCACCCATGTCCTCCTATAGAAAAGTTAGAACAATACAAGATCGATTGATTAAATCTGATCAACCTGTGGCTGCAGCAGCCAAACCAACCTTTCTGGGACCAAAAAACCTGGGATCATATCCCTGCTTGTCATGCATACAATGTAACTCTATGATTAAAGGTAAATACTTTACACATCCACATAGGGGTTTTAATATCCCCATACGGGGTTACTATACATGCCAATCTTCATATGTAATTTATGCCATAAAGTGGCCGTGCGATTTAGTTTATGTAGGGGAAACTACACAAAACATTAAAGACAGGATAGTGAGACACAAATACTCAATACGTGATAAACTAACCCAATTACTATTGGCGAGACACTTTTTGGAATTTGGTCACAACGTATCACAATTGAAATATATGGTCCTAGAAGGTATTGAAAAAAATAGGAGAGGGGGCAACCGTGAATTGATTTTAAGGGAAAGAGAAGTATACTGGATACATTTTTTAAATACTATTGTTCCATATGGCTTAAATGTTGATTTGAATATTTATTTATTTGTCTAATTGTTGGAATAAGCATTTAAAAGTAGCCAGATAAAGTAACTTTATGATGGGGATATCTTTTTGTTTTTGTTTTTACTCATGAATGTATCATTTCCCTGCATCTTTATAGGTATTTTGAATATATTAAAATGGGAGTGAGGAGATTGAGAGATTTGACACCTGCTGCTTATCCTTGCTTTAATGGCATGTTATAGATAAACATATGCATATATAGATGCTAAATAGTATGCGATTTGAATTAATTAGCCATATTGATTCCATGTGTGAAGTACTTCACTAAACCTGTATTTAAATGAATGATTGAAATGAAACTTTCAGATGTGCTTCAACGGATCTCAGGAAGAGCGTAAGCATACTAGCCCGAAACGTAATCCATTCATATCTGAAACTGTGCAGGCAATTGTTGCCTTTGATATTGCTTGGAATGATTAGGCTTGCTTTGTAAATCTCTCCTGAAGATATTGTGAAATAAAGCAAAGAAGTTTTTAAGTGCAGCAACCTCTTGGACTTTTCTTATATATATATATATATATATATATATATATATATATATATATATATATATATATATATATATATATATATATATATATATATATATATATATATATATATATATATATACACAACATGTGGGATGCATATATATATACACAATACACTGTAAGTGCAGCTAACTGACTGACTGTCCTGCCTAATCTATCTAACTTAAATCAAATGACACTGTCTCTCTGTCTCTGTCCCTCAACGCCGGAACACACTACACAAGGCCAACGTGCAGGCAGCCTTATATGGTGTGGGGCGTGTACTAAACCCCCTGAGCCATAATTGGTCAAAGCCACCCTGGCTTTGGCCAATTACAGCTCTCTCTACAGACGGCGCTATGATTGGCCAAGCATGCAGGTCATAGTGCATGCTTGGCCAATCATCAGCCAGCAATGCACTGCGATGCCGCAGTGAATTATGAGCCGTGATGTGCCACTCGAATTTGGCGCGAACGGCCCATATCGTTCACAATTCAGCGAACGATCGAACAGACGATGTTCGAGTCGAACATGGGTTTGACTCGAACACGAAGCTCATCCCTACTGGTGACCCCACAATAGGGATAAAACTTTTCCGCGGAACAAGACTCGTGGCCACTCATTAAAATTAGAAGGAAAGAGGTTTAACCTTAAACTATGTAAAATGTTCTTTACTGTAAGAGTGGCAAGGATGTGGAATTCCCTTCCACAGGTGGTGGTCTCAGCAGGGGGGCATCTATAGTTTTATAAGCTTCTGAACGACCACAACAAACAGAGACATACAATGTAATACTGACATATAATCACACACATAGGTTGGACTTGATGGACTTATGTCTTTTTTCAACCTCACCTACTATGTAACTATATTGGCCAAATATTGTATTAATATCAACACATGTAAAACTTGAAGAAAGTGAAAATGTACCTAATTGATTGTATTTCCAAATTCGTAATTTTATTAGTAATTATTAAAATACAATGTAAATATACTGTATGTACAGTATACATGATTTCTTTAGGAGTATCACTACATTTGAAAATATCTGTGTACAAGTAACCACTTTTAATCGCATATACTTCTAGTCTATTCTGTGATATTGAAGATAGGGAATCAGATAAATATAAGAATTTATAGGATGACATTCTACCGGTAACATTTTATGAAAAACAATGAGAAAGGGCTTGCATTTTAGCACATAAATGCTCTATTAGCATTTGATTCCAAGAAACTTCTTGTAACCTTATAGCCCTGTGGTATATTACTCCTACAAAAATTAAAAAATGGTATCCACTGGCATCAGATTTCTGCTGGAGATGTCAGCATGGACATGGCTCTTTATACCATAGTTGGTGGTCTTTCCCAGTGACTGTACAATTTTGGAACCATGTGAAAGAATTGACTTCCACAATCTCTAAAACAAATGTAACACTTACACCAGAATGCTGTTTATTACATATTTCTGATATTCTGTTACATCACTATAAAATTCTTGAACTCTCCACCTTCTAAATTAGGCCAGCACATTGATTAATTTACATTGGAAATCAAGTTCAAGCCTCTCAGTAAAAGATTGGTTGTACAAAATTGATTCTATATGTGCCATGGAGGAAACTAAAGCATTATATTCCGATACATTATCTAATTTTCTCAAACTTTGGCAAAATTGATACCTATTCAAGGATTTACTTGATTGTAAAGCACTTTATCTAAATTTACAGCTATAGCTACAACTTTTTGGGGATTACTACCATGTTCTATCTATTTCATTTCTCTACTCTCTTTTTTTCTTTTTTGCCCATATCCTACAGATTTTATCTCTTATTTTATGTTGTAAAACACATAATTCCTAATCCTTCAGATCTGATGCTTTGGTCTACATTGACAATTAAAGATGCACAATAAAAATACTGTACCGACTTTAGATTAATGAACTCTTGTGACATTTGTATGATAAACAAAGATAGTCATACAGAATATGTTTTTGTAATCATAACATTTGAAAGAAAAAATTCTTGAAGGGTGGACAGAAGGTTAATGCCATTATCGCTGACCACCATTCCTGGCTCAAGCTTCCATGGCATGAACCACCTCTGGGCCTGTCTTTGCAGAGCTGAAAGAAGCTCTGCTCTGGTGTGGCTCCTGTTCTCTAGACAGACCAGCTGAAGCACTGTATGGCACCTTTTAACCTGACTCATTGAAAAGCCCCTTGAACACTAAGGGGGTACTGGTGGTTCATAGGACAGTTCAGCAGAGGAGGGCATGGAAGAGGAGGAGGGGATAGAGCTGACAGATCTAACATCATCTCCAACCAGTAGGGATGAGCCCAATGTTCGAGTCAAATGTAAATTTGACTCAAACATCGGGTGTTCGCCGAACAGTGAACAATATGCAGTATTCGCGGCAAATTCGAAAGTTGCCAGAACACCGTTAAAGTCTATGGGACACTAACATGAAAAACCCAAAGTGCTCATTTTAGGGGCTTATATGCAAGTTATTGTCATAAAAAGTGTTTGGGGACCTGTGTCCTGCCCCAGGGGACATGTATCAATGCAAATTTTTTTTTTTAAACTGGTATTTTTTTCAGTGTGCTTTGCAGTGCTTTGTTCTGACCCCAAAGCACCTTGTCCCCATGCATACCCCCACAACCACTGGGCAAGGGTTGTGGGGATGAGGCCCTTGTCCCCATCAACATGGGGACAAGGTGCTTTGGGGCATGTGGCCTGGTAAGGTTCAGGAGGGGGGCGCTCTCTCATTCCTCCCTCTTTTCCTGTGGCCTGCCAGGTTGCGTGCTCCGATAAGGGTCTGGTATGGATTTTGGGGGAACCCCTACACCATTTTTTAAAAATTTTTGGCACAGGGTTCCCCTTAAAATCCATACTAGACCCTCTGGTATGGATTATGGGGGTGATGCCTACGCTATTTTTTTTAAATTTGGTGCAGGGTTCCCCTTAATTTCCATATCAGACCTGAAGGGCCTGGTATGGATTTTAGGGGGACCTCCATGCAATTTTTTTTTCCATTTTGGTTCTGGGTTCCCCTTATTATTCATACCAGACCCAAACAGTCTGGTAATGAACTGGGGGGGACCCATGCTCCTTTTTTCAATGAGTTTTATCTATATTGCTGAGACCCGACAATTCATTACAGCCGCGATCAATTTTGAATGATAATTTTTCCTTTATAAAAGTCATTTGGCTGTGGTACTGTTCTAAACACGGGAAAAGTGCGCCACTTTACAGGCATACTATAGACACCCACCAGGCACGATATTTAAAGGAATATTTCATTTTTATTGATTCAATTTAAGCATTATTAAAATCACTACTCCCGAAAATACGGCCATTAAAAAAAAAAATATTGCATTGATACATGTCCCCTGGAGCAGGACCCAGGTATCCAAATACTTTTTCTGACAATAACTTGCATATAAGCCTTTAAAATTAGCACTTTTGATTTTTTGATTTTTCATGTTTGTATCCCATAGTCTTTAACGGTCTTTGCGTGTTCTGCCAAATTTTTTGCCTGTTCGCAAGTTCTGGTGTGAACCGAATCGGGGGGGTGTTCAGCTCATCCTTATCCACCAGATATATGGAGACGTAGCAGAAAAACAGTATAAAAAAATATGTTAAAAAAAACAAAGTCTTTTAAACATTAGCAGCGCTTAAGAAGTTCATATGTGAAATAAAATACAAATAAAGATGACAAGTTCCACTTGTGTTTTTATTGTGTACAGCAGGATGTGGGGTGGTAGCTGATCTATTTATAAAGAATGTTGAACACCAACTCTCTGCTGACCAAAATCCCAGATAAATCCTTCACCACATTGCTTTTATGGGAATCCCCTATAGGTAATTCACTCATTGTACATCTATATGGGATCACTTTGTTGTTTAAATAAAAGTATTTTAATCTACTGGATTACGCTATGGGCACTTCTATTTCTTCACTCGTTATGAGCTTAATTTAGATGGAAGTATGCAGTGTGCGCTGACAGCTATCCAAATATCCATTCACGGATCCAGTCCTATTTGAGTGAACTAAGTCCATCGATATTAAACCAGTGAAAGGCACTCTGTTAACCCATCACCTTCTGGTAAGTGAATTACCTATAGGGGATTCACATAAAAGCAATGTGGTGAAGGATTTATCTGGGATTTTGATCAGCAAAGAGTTGCTGTTCAAAATTCTTTATAAACTGATCAGCTACCACCCACACCCTGCTGTACACAATTAAGACACAAGTGGAACTTTTCATCTTTATTTGTATTTTATTTCACATATGAACTTCTTAAGCGCTGCTAATGTTTAAAAGACTTTGTTTTTTTTAACATATTTTTTGTTTACATTTTTATAGTAGCAGCTATATATATTTTTATTTATCATATTTTTTTTGCATGAGTGCTGAGGGAGAAATACTTTGTATCTGTTTATTTCTCATTGTTTGTGAAAGTGGCAGAAAAACAAGCTTCAGCACTAAGACCTGTCCTGTATCCTTTCTAGTTGCAAGCAGAGTTACCCAGTGTGCTGTGAACAAAATATATCGTCCCAGACAATGCTTGCTGAACCATGTGTCAGCATTAAGGTGGACCTTGCTGCTAATTGCCTTTCCCAACAATGCCAAAAACATTGCCTTCCACGTGATGGTACAGAGCTGGAATGGTCTTACGTGCAAAGAAATAGTGCCTGGGAGCCTGTAATTGTGGTACAGCGCATTCTGTAAATTCACAGAAGGGGGCAGAATCCACCAGACAGAAAGACAGGAGTTGTATAGCCAGTAATTTGGACAAGCTGGAATTCAGATGCTGGGCATGTGGATGGCAGGGAGAGTATTTTTTTTCAATGCAGCAGCTGAGGCATAGAAAATTGCCTGCTATACTTTACAGCTGGTTGTGTGCTGCTGGCAGACGTGTTGCAAGGACCTGTGACACCCTTTGCTATACCATCATCCCTGTCAGTGGAGGCTGCTGAGAGGTCATAAGATATAGTGGGGGTAGACATGAAAGGTGAGGAGTGAGGAAGAAAAGAATTGTGTCCCTTTTGTGTGGCTTTCAGGTGCTCTTGCCAACAGGCTGAGGGGTGGGGAAGTAAATGCCATGTCAAGCATGTGCTACCCACATTTTTGCCACACTTGATCTGCTTGCAGCAGAGATTGCAAACTGCAACAATGTGATCAGCTGCACATGTGCTAAAAAAAAAGCCCAGACAGCTGAGCTGTGGAAAGTGCACCGGGAAATAACAGCTCCACAATCTGATGGAATAGGGTGCCTGCTCTCTACTCTTCCATGATGGCTAACTCTGGAGGACATCCTGCCTCATTGGGGTTGTGCCTCCCCCTCATTTTCCTCCTCTGCTCTATCCGGCACCCAAATTGCGTCAGTGACCTCATTATCATCATCCCTTCCATTCTCATCATCACTGGAGCTAACTTGGCAATACACTGCGGCTGGAAGAGCATGATTGTCGATTTGTTTATCAGTGTTCTCCCCTCTCTGTAGGCTCATGTTACTCCCTTCCTCAACCTCAAAACCAACATCAGAGTCAAGTAGTTTCTGTGGATCGTCAAGATGCAAGTGGCTAATGTTGTGTTCAAATAATTCACCTGACTTCTCCATGCTTGATACTGGGGCTATGGCAGGAGTAGCTGTGGACACGGAGACAGAATGAGTTGCTCTGGCAGCTGCGGTGGACTGCACACAAGTCTCTGCTTGGGTGATAGAGGATGAGGAGGGTGAGGATAGTTTAGTAAGCCAGTTCACCACCTCCTCTGCATGCTGTGGCTGGATAGCAAGGCCCCAATCACTAAACTGATAAAAACATGCCCTGTCTGAGGACAGACAACGTCCACCTTTGTCTGTGGACACAGACGCTGCTGGCCCCCTCATAATGGCATGAGAACATCTGCCTCTCCTTGTTGGCCTTCCATACGTGATGGGGGCCTGTTACCCAAATTTAATAGATACTGGGAAATGTGTCATTGGATGCACATTATTCAATGAATAGTGGTGTTTGGTGCAATTTAACTGCTAGTAGCAAACAGAGCCCTGCTTTATCTATGTCCACTCCAACAACACACTGCAAAAGGTTCCTGTGTTCCACTGGTGGTGGATTGAACACAGCACTTTCCACGTCACAGAAGACTTCATATGTTTTCATTTGTTGATGGACTTTTTTGTAGTCATTCATTTCTTCACGGGTGTCTGGTATAATTTATGTTTGGACATTTATTACATGTTTTCATCAATTTGCATTTATTTAATATAATCTGTTCCTAATTAATAATTTGTGACATCTGAATATGCCACATATATTTATATTTCATGGGTATTAATATGTTTTCCTACACACTATTGAGTAATGTGGTAGCGCGGTTCTATTATTTTCTTTTTCTATTTTGACACTGTTTTTGTTGTGCAGAAGAATCGCTGCTTTTATCATTTAGATTGTTCACTTATACATTTTATTGTGCTCTCAGCACATAATTGACATGCCTTAGCGCAGTTTTTTTTTTTTTTATAGTGGGACTGCAATATTGTGGTGAAGAAGTCGGACACTGACACTTTTGACACTTTTTTGGGAACCAGTGACACTAACACAGTGATCAGTGCTAATATAATATGCACTGTCTCTGTACTAATAACACTGGCAGGGAAGGGCTTAACATTAGGGGCAATTAAAGGGTTAACCGTCTGCCTAGCTGGTATGGAGGGGGGGCGTGGCATGAACAGACATGCTGACTGAGCATGCCATGATCCCAGGGCTTCAGGAAGACAGGCAGTGGTAGTGTGGCAGGCTCCGGACCAACAGAGGCATGTCCACATGCCACCGCACAGCTGCACACCCGCTTGGCAGTGGAAAGAGCCAGGTGGACGAGCTCAGAGCATACCTCAATGCGCACAGCGCGGACCCCAGTGTACGGCAAAGAGGACGCCGGTTCAGGAGGGAAGGAAGCTCCTCCGACTTGAAGGGAGGAGTGAGGATGGCTGGACACGATCTCCCTGCACAGGGCCGAGGAGTGGCGGGCTTTGGAAGGGGTAATACAATATCTGGTCCGGGTCAAACCCCCTTAAGTCAAAAGCAAAGTTTTACAATCCCGGAAGGGGATCTCCCAGGAGAGGGTAGAGATCCTATGGTCCATGCTTGTGAAGCTGTTGACTCAGATGGGGAACATATAGGAGTGGATCTGAGTCCCCATGAGGTGAAAGGAACCCCAGGAGGGGTAGCTGAACCCTTGGAAAGTGTGCATATGGGAGAAAAAAGCAATACTATAAAGCCCAGCAATGAACTTTCAAAGACCAACAAAGGATTTGTGATTAAACCTGGGACAGCCCCTACAGGGCAGGTGCAGTAACTCTTTGAAATTTGACATTAATACTGAACCAATTATATCTCAGCCAGAGTTAACAGTGGACTGGGATTTAAGAGAGCAATTAAGAGCACTCCCAACAAAGAAAGATATCCAGTTACTTATAACTGATGTTGAAACATCTTGCAAACAGGCTGTGAAGAGGCTAAGGGAGGATATAGGAGCATTGGGACACAGAGTGGAAGAAATGGAGATGGGTCAGGATAATATTAGACAGGTAGTGGTGATATCCAGATATGACAAAATATCATGAGGGAGTGTTGAATTCTTTGTTGGATCAGATGGATAATCATGAAAATAGAGACCGTAGGCAGAACATACATATAAGGGGCCTGCCTGAAATAAAACAACATACCGAATGGCTCCCAAAAGTGATCAGCCTGTTTCAGTCAATTCTGGGGACATCTGCACCGGATAGGATTGAAATAGATAGAGTGCACCATGCTCCTCTCCCAACCCCCCAAAATGCAGAGAGAGCAAGAGATGTTATTTGTAAAATGCATAGATATCCAGTGAAAGAAGCCATTATGAAAGCAGTCCGCAATAAACCCACGGTTGATTTTGAGGGCACACACATATCTTTGTTCCCAGATAGTGCATAGATCACTTATGCACAGAAGAATAATTAAACCCCTGCTGAAAGCCCTACAGGCAGTCGATGTCAAATATCATTGGGGGTACCCCTTTAGGGTTATAGCAACACAGAATGGGAAAACAGCAACACTTCAAACTAAAGATGACTTGCAACATTTCATAGAAGTACTGGAGCGAACTTTGGTGGACTTTCTGGATTCGAGATTGAATAACCGCTAGTCATCACTACAATGACCAGAACAATGGCAACAGGTGGCAGCTAAAGGTCGATGGAAAAGACACGTGGATAGACAGAATTAAAATGTAGTCCCAGAAGGACATGCACGAATAGAGTTTGAGGTTAAAAGGGAAATGAGTTAACTACCTAGAGTAAGAATGGGTAGAGGGGATTTTGTGTGGATTGTAGGGATGTGGATGGGGGGGAGAGGATTTTTTTTTTCTCTTTTCTCTCTCTCCCTCTGCCTCTCTCTCCCTCTCTCTTCTACTTATTAAATCCCTGATGTAAATTGCTGAAGTCTTATGAAAAAATAATGGTAAAGGAATAATATAAAGGCAGCTCAGGGAGTACGAGGTACTCTGTTCATGTTTTTACCTATCTCTTCCCCAATAGGTCGGTCCCGAGTCAAGGGACTTAGTTTTCACCCAAATGGCAGAAGGGAAGGAGACTCCAGACACTGCCTTGTCTTCCCCTTAGGGGATGTTCCACACATCATGGTGGAATATCCTGTTATTTGTTTTGGAAGTTTTTGTTGTGGCTTGTGGGGGGGGTTATTTTGTTGTTTTTGTTTTTTTTTTTTCCTCCTCTCCTTCCTCTCAACAGATGCATTTAAGGGGAGAAACCCAGAGGGTTGGAACAGACTTCGATCAAGTGCAACAGTATAATAAGAGATCCATGGAACTATATGTTTTGACATAATGACAAGTAGTATGAAGATTATATTGTATAATGTGAGAGGGCTTTGCTCATCTGGTAAAAGGGGCCGTCTCTGGCATGAACTGTGTCACATGAAGGCAGAGATAGTGTTTCTGCAGGAGACGCACTTTGTGACAGGGTCGGTCCCTTGTATGCCTCTTTTTACATATAATCAGTGATTACATGCACCATCACCTGTTCCAAGAGCTAGAGGAGTTACAATTGCTATCCACAAATTGTGTCCCTTGGTACACATAGAAATACGAGTAGACCCTGAAGGTCGTTTTCTCTTTGTTAAGAGTAAGATCCAGGGCCAATGTTATGCCCTCGTTACTATATGTCCCCAACAACCATACTGTTATATTTCTATCTAAAACTCTGGATATTTTGGGGAAGTTTAGGGAAGGTTTTTTGGTAGTGGGAGGCAATTTTAATATCACTCTGGATCCCAGTTTGGATACCTCTTCAGTGAAAACCTTTTTGTCCCACAGAGCTTTAAGGCATATTAAACAGGACAGGGATTTCAGTTATTATTCCAAAACACACAATGCATATTCAAGGATTGATCTGTTGATGGTAGATCAGAATTATTTGAATTCTGTATATTCATCAACTATTGAGTCAATCACCATATTAGAACATGTTCCTATAAGAGCCCTTTCACACTGCAACGCCTAGGGCGTCAGCGTAAAGCGGAGCTATTTTTAGAGCCACTTTACCGTCATTTTAGCGGCATTTAACCCCCTGCTAGTGGCCAAAAAGGGGTTAAATCTGCCTGCAAGACGCCACCGGAGCGGCGTTTTGCCAGCGGTATCGCAGCACTGCCCCATTGATTTCAATGGGGAGCAGCGGTGGAGGAACAGTGGAGGAGTGGTGAGTTCACCGCTCCTTCACCGCTCCAAAAAAGCTGCTGGCAGGACTTTTTCTGACGCCCTGCCAGTGCACCACTCCAGTGTGAAAGCCCTCGGGCTTTCACACTGGAGTGCATGGAGCAGCTGTTTTAGGGCGTTTTGCAGGCGCTATTTTCAGTGCCCTCAGTGTGAAAGGGGTCTACGTTTAACGATTTGTCCTGCATCTGTGGGTAGTATGGAACAAACATGGCGAACGAACATTTTAAAAACTGACTTTTTTCGGGAGTAGTGATTTTAATAATGCTTAAAGTGAAACAATAAAAGTGAAATATTCCTTTCAATTTCATACCTGGGGGGTGTCTATAGTATGCCTGTAAAGTGGCACATGTTTCCCATGTTTAGAACAGTCTGAAAACAAAATGACATTTCTAAAGGAAAAAAGTCATTTAAAAGTACTTGCAGCTATAATGAATTGTCGGGTCTCGGCAATACACAAAAAGTCATTGAAAAAAATGTCATGGGATTCCCCCACAGTCGATTACCAGGCCCTTTGGGTCTGTTATGAATATTAAGGGGAACCCTGAACCAAAATGTAAAAAAAATTGCGTGGGGGTCCCCCCAAATTCCATACCAGGCCCTTCAGGTCTAAAATGGATATTAAGTGGAACCCTGCACCAAAATTTAAAAAAAAAATGGCGTGGGGGTCCCCCCAAAAATCAATACCAGACCTTTATCCGAGCACACAACCTGGTAGGCTGCAGGAGAAGAGAGAGTGCCCCCCCTCCTGAACCGTACCAGGCCACATGCCCTCGACATGGGAAGGATGTCCCCATGTTGATGGGGACAAAGGTCCGGTGGTTGTGGAGGTCTGTGGGCTGGGGGTCCCCTTAACAAGGGGACCCCCAGATCCCGCCCCCCATGTGAATTGGTAATGGGGTACAAATGTACCCCTACAATTTCACAGAAAAAGTGTCAAAAATGTTAAAAAAGACAATAGCCGGTTTTTGACAATTCCTTTATTAATGTGTTCTTCTTTCTCCGCTTCTTCTTCCATCTTTTTCTGGTCTTCCTTCAGTTTTCTTCTTCTTCCTCCATCTTGTTCTTCCCCCACTTCTTCCTCTATCTTCCTCTGCTTCTTCCTCCGGTCCTCTGCTTCTTCCTCCGGTCTTCTCCTCCGGCATCTTCCTCTGGCTTCTTCTTCCCTGTTTCGTCCTCCGGATGATCTGCCCCAATGGGAGTCTCCCGCTGTGTGATGCTTCTGTTTTTGTGACAGCTCTTATATAACTGAGGGTCACCCGGTGAACCTGCCCCCCTCTGATGCATGGGGACATCCCTATGGCTTCCCTTATGGTATCAGAGGGGGCAGGGTCACCCATTTACATAATATAAGAGCTGTCACAAGAACAGAAGTGTTACATAGTGGGAGATTCCCATTGAGGCGGATCGTCCGGAGGACAAAGCGGGGAAGAAAAAGCCGAAGGAAGATGCCGGAGGAGAAGACCGGAGGAAGAAGCAGAGGAGCAGAGAAAGATAGAGGAAGAAATGGGGGAAGAACAAGATGGAGGAAGAAGAATAAAACCGAAGGAAGACCAGAAGAAGATGGAAGAAGAAGCAGAGAAAGAAGAAGACATTAATAAAGGAATTGTCAAAAACTGGCTATTGTCTTTTTTAATATTTTTGACACTTTTTTGTGAAATGGTAGGGGGTCCCCTTGTTAAAGCCCCCCGGTCGCATACCCCCACAACCACTGATCAAGGCTTGTGGGGATGAGGTCCTTGTCCCCATCAACATGGGGACATCCTCCCCATGTTGAGGGCATGTGGCCTGGTACAGTTCAGGAGGGGGGGCCCCTCTTTTCCTGCAGCCTACCAGGTTGCGTGCTCGGATAAGGGTCTGGTATGGATTTTTGGGGGGACCCCACACCATTTTTTTTTAATTTTGCCGCGGGGTTCCCCTTAAAATCCATACCAGACCTGATGGGTCTGGTATGGATTTTGAGGGGGACCCCCACGCCATATTTAAAAAAAATATTGGTTCAGGGTTCTGCTTAATATTCATACCAGACCCAAAGACCTGACAATTCATTATAGCCGCGAGTACTTTTAAATTACTTTTTTCCTTTGGAAATGTCATTTTGCTCTTGGACTGTTCTAAACATGGGAAACATGCACCACTTAACAGGCACACTATAAACACCCCCCGGGTACCAAATTTAAAGGAATATTTCACTTTTATTGTTTCACTTTAAGCATTATTAAAATCACTTCTCCCAAAAAAAGTCAGTTTTTAAAACTTTTTTTGCATTGATACATGTCCCCTGGGGCAGGACCCAGATCCCCAAACACTTTTTATGACAATAACCTGCATTTAAGCCTTTAAAATTAGCACTTTTGATTATTCATGTTCGTGTCCCATAGACTTTAACGGTGTTCACGTGTTCGAACACATTTTTTGCCTGTTCGCATGTTCTGCTGCGAACCAAACCGTGGGGTGTTCGGCTCATCCCTACTTGGAATTATACATAAGGCCCATTTAGATCCTCGGGATGTGCAGAGACTCGAGAAATTGTGGGTTGACAGTTTCTCGATCCGAAAGTTCAGAATAAGCATAGGTATTTTGCCCACAATTTTTATGAACAGGGGAACAAGGGTGGGAAGTTATTGGCTAGACAATTAAAGAAGCAACAAGATTCACACCATGTTCACACTCTAAATGCTCATGACAAACAGATAAACTAAAGCAATAGTAGCTGGATTCCACAGATTTTATAGGACAATATATAATATAGAGACAATTTCTACAGGAGCTGCAGAGGATGGACATGCAGAATTCAGGAATATCTTAAGGCTTCAGATTTGCAGGCCATCCCGTCTGTGGCCCTGGAAGAAATGGGAAAAGCAATCTCTATTGAAGAGTTGGGTCGAGTGATTGCTGCCTTGCCAATGGATAAGAGACCGGGACCAGATGGTTTCACAAATATGTATTATAAAAAGTTTTCCTCAATTTTATTGGCACCTTTTTGTAGGTATCTTAATTCCATCTTAGCCTCCAACCCATTGCCCCCAGAGGCATTGTTGGCTTACATGACATTTCTCCTGAAGCCGAGGATGGACCCTCAGCATTGTGCCAGCTGTAGACCCATCTCCCTCCTTAATTCTGACAATAAACTCTTGGCTAAGATTCTGGCCCTTAGATTGCAAGATCATATAGTAAAGATTCACCCAGCTCAAACAGGCTTTATGAAGGGCCGAGAGGCTAAAGATAACACTATTTGGGCCCTGCATATACTGCAGTGGTTACATAATGGATCAAATCTGAGCCCAAGTGTAATACTTTCAATGGATGCCGAAAAAACATTCAATAGGGTGGGGTGGGAGTTTATGGTCGGAGTCTTGAGGGAGATGGGCCTGAGAAAACGAATGATGGCTTGGGTGATGGCACTATATGCAGACCCTAGAGCAAGGGTTAAAGTTAATGGCAGATTATCAGACTATTTTGAGATACAGAATGGGACTAGGCAGGGGTGTCCACTGTCCCTATTATTATTTGCTATGGTGCTAGTGCCCTTTCTGTGTAAGTGTAAAGCAGGGGTTGTGACCAGGTTAACATGCTGAACAATGTGTTGCTTTTTAAGCAAGGGGTTGGCTTCCTCTAGTGTCCTTTTAATGCTAGTGCTGTCAAAACTTCTCTTTTAATACTTGAGGAAACAGCACTGCAAGGCATTAAGGGAAATGTAGTCCAACGTTCAAGTGACTCATGTGTTTAACTCTCTCTGGAACTACTTACCCACAATGCCCAGTTCACCTACCCACAATGCCACAGAAAAGACTGCTGGGTAGGCAAATAAAAGGGACAGGCGTGGCACATTTTCTCTCTCTTGGGACGCCATTCAAAGCTTGCCTGCAGGGAAGTCTGTGTGTGGCCGACAGACTGCGGCCTGGAAGGCGCGGAGCGGAAGTGTGTTCCTGTGTACCAGTGTGTTCTATGTGCAACTTTTCAGTTACCAGTACATCAGTTCTATTATTGATTTACTACCTACTAATCTCCTTACCTGGATTTACAAACTCTGCAGTATAATGTATTTAAGCTAGCTGAAGAGGAAGAAGAAAAGAGACTTTGTCATTTCCTATACAGCAGGGATCCTCAAACTAAGGCCCTCCAGCTGTTGCAGAACTACACTTCCCATGAGGCATTGTAAAACTCTGACATTCACAAACATGACTAGGCATGATGGGAATTGTAGTTCCTGAACAACTGGAGGGCCGTAGTTTGAAGACCCCTGCTATACAGCATCGCAACTTCAGGTTCACAGACCTGAACAGAGTACTGCAATCTAGAGGGGACCTTGGGTATATTATATGGACAAATGTATTAGATTTCACTGTTGCATGGTACTTAATACTTGTCTGCAGGTTTGGTGTGTGCTCTGAGGTTGGAGTGGGAAGGTGCTCAATATCAGGGCTTTATCATATTGAGCATAGGTCCCACTCTTTGCCTGTCTGCATATGCTCCTAAAGTGACCATTGAGTTTTTGTCTTCGCACATACTTTTGATTGTTATTACCGTCATTCTTTATATTGTAATGACCCCTGTGTCTAATATGTTAAACAATTCTCAACTTGTGTGAGACTTTGGGGGTCATTTACTAAGATGAATGCACTGCGCTGGTTCAGACCTTAATTGGTGTGCTGGATAAATCCTTCATTGAGCATGTAAACCGGCGCACACACAGCAGTACCTACACGCGAGAATGTTTCCAGCGCAATGCCATCACGCTGGTTCTCGGCGAGGTACATCTCGCGCTCGCTGCAATAGGAAAAACACATCTTCCCATTAAAGCAGCATGAGAAAAACTGGCATGGGTTCCACCTCCAGGTGCATACCAGGCCCTTCGGTCTGGTATGATTTATAGGGGAACCCCCTATGCCAAAAAACGGCGTGGGGGTCCCCCCCAAATCCATACCAGACCCTTATTCGAGCACGCAGCCCGGCCGGTTAGGAAAGGGGGTGGGGACAAGCGAGCGCCCCCCCTCTGAACCCTACCAGGCCGCATGCCCTCAACATGGGGGATGAGTGCTTTGGGGAAGGGGGGCGCGCTGAGGCCCCCACACCCCAAAGCACCTTGTCCCCATGTTGATGAGGACAAGGGCCTCTTCCTGACAACCCTGGCTGTTGGTTGTCAGGGTCTGCGAGCAGGGGGCTTATCAGAATCTGGGGGAGAAGAGCATTGTGTCAACATCAGAAGAAGAGAAGAGGGGAGAAGACGACGAAGAAGCCCAGGCCACCGCTAGCAAAAGAGCTGGAAGAAGATAGCGGGGGAGCTCGGCAGAAGATACTGGAGAGCAACAGAAGAACTGGACAGCAGAAGAAGACCGGGCCACCACTAGCAAAAGAGCTGGAAGAAGATAGCGGGGGAGTCCGGCAGAAGATACCGGAGAGCGACAGAAGAATCGGACAGCGGGAGAAGACCGGGCCACCGCTAGCAAAAGAGCAGAAGATAGCGGAGGAGCCAGGCAGAAGAACCGGAGAGTGCGGAGAAGAACCGGAGAGCGCGGAGAAGAACCAGACACCAGGAGAAGAGGCCGGAGAGCGCGGAGAAGAACCGGACACCGGGAGAAGATCTGGAGAGCTCGGAGAAGAGGCTGGAGAGCACAGAAGAGACCCTCGAAGTTGGAAGAAGACCCCCGGAGCGGCCTAATAAATTACTTTAAAAACCTGTCTAGTGTGTTTTTTTCTTGACACTTTTTTCCCCCAGGTGAATGGGTAGGGGTACCATGTACCCCATACTAATTCACATAGGGTGTGGGGGCCGGGATCTGGGGGCCCCCTTATTAACTTCATCCATCACTGTACCTAAACAAATTTTTTATCATTTTGTTCCCACAAATAGAGCTTTCTTTTGGTGGTATTTGATCACCTCTGCGGTTTTTATTTTTTGCTCAACAAATAAAAAAAAGACCAAAAATTTTTGAAAAAAACAAGTTTTTTTTGTTTCTGTTAAAATTTTTTGTAAATAAGTACGTTTTCTCCTTCAATGATGGGTACTGATATGGCGGCTCTGATGGGCACCGATGAGGTGGCACCAATGAGGTGGCACTGATGAGGTGGCACTGACGGGCACTGATGATGGGCACTGAAAGGCGGCACTGATGGGCACTGATAGGTGGCACTGATGGGCACTGATAGGTGGCACTGGTATGCGGCACTGATAGGCACTCATAGGTGGCACCAATGGGCACTCATAGGCGGTACTAGTGGGCACTCGTAGGTGGCATTAATTGGTACATATGGGTGGCACTGATGGGTACTTATGGGTGGCACTGATGTATGGCACTGATGGGCACTGATAGGTGGGCACTGATGGGCACAGATGGGCACTGACAGGTGGCACCAATGGGCAATGACAGGTGGCACAGATGGGCAATGACAGGTGGCACTGATAAAACATTGGGGGCATTGCTGGGCAGATCTTGGACATAATGGTGCCAATCAGTGCCCATTTGTGGGCACTGATTGGCACAGATTGTGCACATGTGGATGGCCATGGGGTACATACCTGGCCATCCACATGTTGCCCCTTCCCTGGTGGTCCTAGTGGCGATCCCTGGTGGTCCAGTGTGGTGATCTGAGGGGGGGCTGCACTGATAAACAATCAGCGCAGACCCCCCCTGCGAGGAGAGCCACCGATTAGCTCTCCTCTACTCGTGTCTGTCAGACGCGAGTGAGGAAGAGCCGATCAATGGCTCTTCCCATTGACAGCGTGATCAGCCGTGATTGGACACGGCTGATCACGTGGTAAAGAGCCTCCACCGGAGGCTCTTTACCAAGATCGGTGTAGCGGTGTGTCAGGCTGACACACCGCTCCACCGATCGCCGCGATGCGCGCCCCCGGGGGCGCGCGGCGGCATGTTATCCTGCTGGACATCATATGACGCCCAGTCAGGATAACAGAACCACTTCCCGGACATCAATCCACTATAGGGTGGGCGGGAAGTGGTTAAAGGGGGCTCCCGGATTCTGATAAGCCCCCCGCCTGCAGACCCCAACAGCCCACTGACAGGGTTGTCGGGAAGAGACCCTTGTCCTCATCAACATGGGTGCAAGGTGCTTTGGGGTGGGGGGGCCGCAGCGCCCCATTCCCAAAAGCACTCATCCCCCATGTTGAGGGCATGCGGCCTGGTATGGTTCAGGAAGGGGGGGCGCTTGCTCGTCCCCACTCCCTTTCCTGACCAGCCAGGCTGCATGCTCGGATAAGGGTCTGGTATGGATTTTTAGGGAGACCCCGCGCCATTTTTTAAAAAAAATTTGGCGCAGGGTTCCCCTTAAAATCCATACCAGACCTGAAGGGCCTGGTATGGACCTTGAGGGCCACCTCCACACCATTTTTCTTTTATTTTTGGCGTGCGGTTCCCCTTAATATCCATACCAGACCTGAAGGGCCTGGTATTGAATATCGGGGGAACCCCACACATTCTTTTTTCTTAATTTTGGTTTCTTTCTTAATGCTGTTTTTATCAATGAACTTTTATGTGTATTGCCGGACCGACATTTCATTATAGCCGCGAAGTGAACCAGCATAAAAAAAAAAAAAAAAGTTTAGCAGTGCGTCCGTTCAGCCTATGCAAATGCATTTATGTTGCTTGACATTAATTACGATTTTGCCGGCGCAGTGAACCAAAGCATTTGAATACGCGTAAATGCTGTTTGACCATGCGCAGTGCATAAATTGACCTCCCACAGTTCTAAATATACTTGCTGGCGCAGCCGGCTTGTTCGGAGGAAGTTACTTTCTCATTCTATTTTGGGCATATTTGTGACTTGGGCAGTTAGTACTATACTTCCTCACATCACCCCACATCACCCCCATAATATTGGCACTTCCAGCTTGTTTAAATTTTCAGTTAAAGATGCTGTTCCCGACGCACGGGAAGAGAATAGTAAATGGGGGATTGCGCTGTGTTACCAGCGCAAATGTTTTGTAAATACGAAAATGTAATTTGCGCACTGGCGTGCGCTGCAACTCGTGCTGCAAAGGCTTCATAAACCAGAAGTCCATTTATCTCTTACTACAGCTGGTGAAGTGACGAAGACAAAGATGACGGTAAATATCCAGTACAGTGTTTTATTGCTGTGTCCTTCTTCGCTATTGGGTCTTACACTAACATTGTTATACAGTTGTGCCAAGGGGGTCGAGCTACTTTCTGGGATTGATAGGCAGAGTGTAGACCCATAACAATTATCAGCAGCTCCTTAGGGGGTGAGTGCTACATAAGATTAGGGGAAATAGGAAGATTAGAGGGATTTGTATTGGATCAATGGAGTATAAGATCTCAGCTTATGCAGATGATCTATTGTTATATCTTTCCTTCCCGCAAGAATCTCTGACTGAATTGATGTTAGAGATAAGTAAATTTGGTCTTATATCTAATTTTAAAATAAACATTGAGAAGTCAGTGCTGATGCCAAGCCATGTTTCTCCAGAGATGATAGCCACTCTGCAACAATCCTTTTTCTGGTGTTTTGATTCCATACCCTATTTGGGGACTCATATCTCATCCGATGTAAAATGCCTATATGACCTTAATTATGGACCCTTGGTGGCTTTTATATCAAAGGATTTGCAGAGATGGAGAAGTCATAATGACATGGTTCAGCAAGGTAAATGCTCTTAAAATGAATATAATTCATAGAATCACTTACATTTTACATACAGTACCTATAGCACTCCCACAGATATTCTTTAAACAGATACAAAGGGCATTTATGATGTTTGTGTGGGTAGACAAACACCCCAGGCTGGCATATGAGATTTTGAAGAGACCTAAACAGGAGGGGGGAGTAGGGCTTCCGGACATAGCGATGTACTACAGAGCCATGGACTTGGTGCGTATTATGAACTGGTGCCATGACTCTGTCAGTAAACTTTGGGTGCCCTTGGAGAAGACACTAGCAGGTAGGAATATGGAGGGCGCCCCATGGATCCTGGCCTTTTTGAAAGAGTTGAGGGGTGAAAGTGCGGAGGCAATTGCCGCCACTTGCCTATTCACACGTACACGCCTGAAAATTGGGGGTGCCCGCTAATCTTACCATTTTGGACCTCGGTCCAATCTCTACTCCAGACAGTGCTAGAGACAGATTTCCCATTAGACCCGGTCCATTATTTACTAGGCCTCCCAGTTGCTGGAATATCTAAACACGCTAAAAAATTTATGTCTTATATCCTGTTGGCTGCCAAGAGAGTAATACCTACCCACTGGTTATCCTCTAATTCTCCAACACAATCCCAATTGATACTGACCATAGCACAGATGCGTAGAATGAAACGTATGACTTCAGTGATCCATGACTCCTTACCACAATTCTCAAAAATATGGGATCCTTGGGATAACTCTCTATTCAATCCAGAGACAACATCCCATACCTCTGATTAAATGCCATACACACAGCCAGTCTTTACCTGCCGAAATGATCTAATCCTATTTCTATTAATATATATGCAATATTGAAATCCATAGTGTACCCCCTCCTTTTTTTTTTGTTTCTTTATATACTGTTAAGCTTATGTTCCATTTATTCACGATGTCTTAAGCCCAACCTTGATGACAGTTCTTTTGAATGTTATACAAATTTCTTATAAGATGGACTACACACTATCTAGAGACTGTCATATGTATGTGTTACCATCCACTAAGATATGCTTCTCTTTTTTGTATAAGACTGTTACAACATCTTTGTATTTTATTTTTGATGGAAAAAAACAAAAAACAAATAAATATACAATTATAAAAAAAAGTGTATTTTTTCTTAAAAAATTGCATTTGAAAAACCACTGATCAAATATCATGTAACATGCTAAAGAATGCTAAAAAAGTATTGGAGGTTCTAAGTGATTTTCCAGCAAAAATACAGATTTTTATTCGTAAACAGATACAGATTTTTACTTGTAAACAAAAAGTGTCAGAAAAAGGCCTGGTCCTAATGTGGATAATGCCTGAAGGTGTTCTTTGGATGTTGGATCTCTCTACGGGGCTAGGCTGTAAAAAAAAGTCTCACACATGTGGTATCATCATAGGAGGAGTAGCAGAATGTGTTTTGAGGTGTAGTTCCAAGTATGCCTATGCCGTGTGTAAGAAATAACTAGTTAATATGACATTTTTCTGAAAAAAAACACTTTTTATTTACTTTCTTCATTTTCCAAAGAATCGTGTAAAAAAATTACAACTTCAAAAAACTCTCCATACTTCTTATTAAATACCATGGACTATCTACTTTCCAAAAGTTTGGGGCATATTTGTACAGTCCTGGCATGTTAGTGCCTCAAGAAATGAGATAAGCAGTCAGTACATCAGGATTGATTCATTTTCAATGATGGGTATCATAGCTGGTAGACTCTATAACCTTCACACAGACCAAATAATATGCAATGGTTTGGGTTATTTTTACCAAAGAAATGTAGCAGTAAAAAATTTGGTCAAAATGTATGATTTTTTTTTTTTTGTGCAAAAAAAATAAAAATACCAAGTGGCGATTAAATACCACCAAAAGAAAGCTCTATTTGTTTGAAAAGAAAGTGATACAAATGTAATTTGGGACAGTGTTGCATGACTGAGGAATTTTCATTCAAAATGTGAGAGTGCTGAAAGCTGAAAATTGGCTTGGGAAGGAAGGTGGTGAAAATGTCCAGTATTGAGGTGATTAAAGAGGTCACATAGAGCATTAAAAAAAAGAGATAAAGGATGGGGAAAATGTACCATGATCATGGACATCTTCAAAACCATGAAAAGGTAACATACCAGGGGAAATTTTGAGGTTAAGAAGTTAATATCTGTTTTTATCCCACTAGTAGATTTGACAAGTTTGAATTTGCTCAGTGGAAAGTTAAAGGATAAGTTCACATTTAAAATAAATGCATTTGTTTTTGCAGGTAAAAAAATATGCATTTATTTATTTATTTTTTCCTAGGAGCCTGGAAAGTACCGACAGCTGCTGAGGCTGTGGGTACTTATAGTCTTCCCATTCACAAAATACTGTGAATGAATGACGCGTCTGGGCAGGCCGAGCCACGCACAGCCACTTTTTTTTAAATAGTGATAGCTATCAGGGAGAGAAGATCCCCATTAGCTGTTAAAATGGGGGTCAGGGGAAGCGGGGGCCGGTGCATCTGTAATATGTTAAACTTGAAAAAAGGTTAACTTATCTTTTAAATTGGTGTTATGGTGATATGGTAAACGTTGTATTTCTGTCTTCCATGAAAAGCTGCACAAATATGTGAGAAATGTTCATTACACGGAACCATCTGGTGTCAAGATCTCCTTCAATGAGAGAAGAGAAGTTCCAACCAATCTTGTTATAGAAAGTTGGATTTGTGTTAACAGTACATGTAATTCCGATATTGCAGCTACTATTAAAGGTTCAGACTTTGTGCCCGAAATATTTACCAATCTGAGTAATCCCATCTTCTGGAAAAGAGGCAAAGTAAGACATTACTTGATTGTTTTCTGTTTGTATTGTTTGCTAAGGAGATTTACAATTAGAATGTATAGGGATTGTTTAGTTTCATATTATGATATACTTGCAAATATACCTGTAAGGGTCGGTTCACACATGGGCAACACGACTTTAGCGCGACTTTGTACCGCGACTTCAACGCGGCTTCAGCGCGACTTTAGCGCGACTTCAGCGCGACTTCGGCAAATTACGAGGCGACTTGAAGTCGCCTCCATGACAGGCGACTTCGCCTGTGGCCAATCACCTCTCTGGGAGGGAGGGGGGGAGGGAGGGGTTTTCTCTGCAAAGTCGCTTGACTTTACAGAGAGATCCGACTTGCAGGCGACTTACATTGAGTTGAATGGGTACAAGTCGCCTACAAGTCGGATAGAAGTAGTACAGGAGTCTTTTCTGAAGTCGGAGCGACTTCAGTAGTGTCAATTAAGACGCTCCCATTGCCTACCATGTTAACCTAAATGCAAAGCGACTTGGGGCGACTTGGGGCGACTTGAGGGCGTATAAGTCGGATCCCAAGTCGCCCCAGTGTGAACCGACCCTTAGTGAAAGGGGTAACTCATGGAGTAATTTTCTATTCATGGAGTCATTTTCCATAATGTTGCAGTTTTCTACTGTATATATAGTATAGGAGATCCAACCGAGAAAGCCTTATCTATGTTGTCAACATCCCCATAGATAAACGGAAAAGAGGTTAGTATCTCCCAAGTACTTAATGGGACTTTAAGGGCAAGTCACATAAAACTGCTTCTGAATTTATATAAAATATATAATTGTATTACATCCATCTTAGAGAAATCAATCGCCACATGGAGGATCTAGACAACTGCGAAAGACATTGCAATCTCCGGGTAAGAGGAGTACCAGAATTGATCGACCCCAGTCAGCTCTCCCAAATGGTCACTACCATCTTTAATGACCTACTAGAAAGATCCCAGACACACTGATCGCCTTTGAGCATATCCACAGAGCTCTGCGCTGGAGGGGGAGAGACACAGGCCATCCCAGAGACACGGTATGTTGTTTCATGGATTTTCCACTAAAGGAAGAAATCCTCCGCAAAGCAAGAAATCACAACTGTCTTTCCAGGGAACAGTGACAAAGATATACCAAGATCTGTCAAACATCACTTTGCAATGCAGACGGAATTGTGGCCCTTACTGGATATCCTGAGAGCCAGGTCCTGAATATACCAATGGAAATTCCCCTTCAGCCTTTCAGCTTCACATCAAGGCCATACAGCAAACCTTAGGGTACCTGAAGACCTGGAGCATTTCTGTACCACATTGGATATTCCACTATTCGATCTGCCAGATTGGTACAGCGACTCCTGTCTATCCTCACTCAAAGGAGCCACATCCATGGAAGGCATTGTTGAGGCGGGCAACTTCGGTATTGGTTGCCTCCGCCCTCATCCTCTACCTCCTCACTACCCACTAAGAGACCCAGGAGTACCTCAGAACAGTAGCCCTACAGCCTCTCCAGCTCACTGCAGGGCCCGCATCACCTAGACAGGTAAACGCAATATCTTTCCCTTACATACATGACACAGAGACTTAAACTCCATGTTTTATTCCCCACCACCCGTGGTAGTACTGCATGACTTTTAATTCTGATACCTGTCTGAAATGCCCCGAACTCTCGGTGACCATGCTGATACGGTCTCACAAGCCAGGAAAATCTCCCTCTCATACTCGCTGGAAACAACACCAGGCTGAAATCCATCTATCATTTTCCTTCTACTTCCACTAACCAGTCAGCCAGGGATATAGACAATGCATCCCAAGTCTGCTTACCCCACACCTGTAAAGCAACAAACCCCACCACTAAAGCTATCTGCTTGTAACGAGCCCCTTTGCTCGCTCGGTTCCACTCTCCCGACACTCCTCTGCAGCTATTGAATCAGATTGCAACGTCTGATGGTTAGGTCATCCAATGCTCCGGGACTAGAACTACAGCTCTGTGCCGTTCTAGTCCAGTTGTGATAGCTCAGAACAAACACCAGGCAGGCTGTATGTAAGTTCAAACAGGAATCTCTTTTATTGCAAAATAAAGGCTTTTATACACTCAAAGTAGAGGTGCAGACCTGCTGCCCATATTAGTCTAACAATACAGCTGTAGCCTAATTAACCTAATTAACATGAGCTAATTAACTAATCCCTTTAGACAGCTTAGATAACTCAGACATGACCGTTAGGCCAGACTGGCCGTCTCGTAGTTCAGAAAATCCAATCAACATTAGCACAATCAACATAGACTCTTCTTCAGACAATAGCAGAGTTAATTAACACAAATAACAATGGGGATCTAATGACTCTTAGATCCCATAGTAGACTTATTTACAATACACATTTTAGCAGACAATAGACAGACAGGTGTTGGAGTTTACATCAGCATCTCCTAACAGTATCTGTCCCAGCATTATGAATCAGCCATTATTCCAATATGGCAAATCCAGGGTCCCCAGGGTCTATGTACCTCAAGGGTCGACAGGCATGCAGCTCACCAAGAGCACCATTCCCCCAAATGCAAGGGCCCTCGATTGATCGGCAAGAGGCTAGCATACAGTCCCCTCCAAAAGTCTCTTTCCTGGCTAGGTCTGTCACATTTCTCCCCTTTCGGCAGGAGACTAACACAGGAGGAGACCCCAGATGGGTTGACTCCGAAGTTAGTCAGTAGTTCCAGTCCTCTAATGCCTGTACCCACACAGTACCCCAAACAAATTGTTCCAAACAAAGCATTACTCACTCAGCCAACCTCTGCCTCTCTCAAAGAACATATCTGCCGCTGGGGAGAGGCCTGGACTGGCCCTTCTCCCTGGAGTCCTTTCTGCCGCTGGAGAGAAGACAAGGTGTCTGGGCTCACTCCATCATGCTGTTGGGGATCTGGGCCGACTGCCCAGCATCCCTGGGGTATACAGGTGGAGACTGAAGTCCCATCCACCTTCACAGGACATCCATCCTTTGTTAGTTGAGGGTAGAGTCCAGCAGTACTCGGCCCTGTTGCCAGCCCTTCTGCTGGAAACCCCACACCATCTGCTCCGGCTAACTGTTGGGGAGGGACGACAAACTCCTCCTCTCCCTTCTCCCCCTGTATCCTGATCTGCTGCTGGGAAGTGACCACCTCTCTGTCAACCTGAGCCTCCAGAACCGCCGCAGGTGTAGGGCAGATATCTTGGATCCTCTGTCCGGTTGCCAGCGCTTCAGCTGGGGAAGTTCCTTGTGACTTCACAGATACTTCTGTTGGTGCTGGGCAGAGCACAGTGAAGTTTGGCCCTAATAACAGCTCCTCTTCTGCTGGAGGCTCACCAGGTTGTTCTTCCTCAGCAGAAAAGTCTATCAAATCCCCTGTCTCTGCAACTGGTGTCCTTGGATAAAGGTTCACCATCTCCTCTCCGTGGAACCCAGAAGATGCTATCAGTGCTGGGCAGAGGTTAGCAGAGCTCTGCCCTGTTGTCAGCACTTCAGGTTTGGGGACGGCAATCTTCAGATTTTCCACTGCCGATTCTCTGGCATTCTGGTGGACAGGCACATTCCTCCATCCAAGATCATCCAATGCAGAAACAGGTTCATCAAGGTCAGCTAGCACATGCTGCATCTGCCATAAGACCTCCGCCTCCATAGCTGTGGGGGCAGGTTGGCAAAGCACACCGTTACTCTGCCACATTGTCAACTCTTCAGCCAGGATTTCAGAGTTGTCAACTGGTATTTCATGATAGTCCCAGGCAAAGGGAGCACCACCCTGCTGCTGAGCAGAGTCTAACAGCTGTTTGTAGTTGATCTCCAACTCCCATTCCTGAACGGCCAGAAACTCCAAATCTTCCAGTGCCCAGTGCACTTCTGAGACATTCAGTCTCCACTCTCTGTGCTCCATTATTTCCTCCAAACGCCACTCCCGATCACTTCCAAAGTCAGGGTCCCTGGACAGCCTCCAGTATAACAATCCCAGGCCATCGTAGTTAAAACCTTCCGTGGGGCTGTCATCCACTGTCCATGGGCACACTTGGGCTACATACCACTGGAGGGCTCTGTAGCTCTCGTCCAACCGCATTTCTGCCTGGATCAGCCTGCTTAACTCGGCTGTCCACTCCTGGTTCGGCTGTTCCCCCCAAAACAGCATTTGCACTTCATACTGCGACCAGTACCTCACATGGATGGAGGGGAGAACTTTTCCCTGGTGTCGCTGCTCATGGGCTAGCGCTTCCCTCCAGAGTTCACAGCGGATAGAATCAAACCATCCTAGCAGGACCTGCTCTGATGCTGGTCCTCTGTGCTGTATCTCCTTCTCTCGCAACCTCCTTCTGAATTCCTCATCCATGGTGGCTGGTATCTCTCCTCTCCTGCTATCCTGCTACCTTGGATCCAGGTGATGGTTTGGATGTGTTCATGGCAAGGAAGCACGATCCCACCATTCCCTCCACGGCTCTCAAGTAAGTCTTTTAGCGTGGCTCTCCTGCAGGCTGGTCTGGAGTGTCCCAGTAACTGGAGAGCAAATCCCACGGCTGCCAACTAATGTAACGAGCCCCTTGCTCACTCGGTTCCACTCTCCCGACACTCCTCTGCAGCTATTGAATCAGATTGCAACGTCTGATGGTTCGGTCATCCGATGCTCCGGGACTAGAACTACAGCTCTGTGCCGTTCTAGTCCAGTTGTGATAGCTCAGAACAAACACCAGGCAGGCTGTATGTAAGTTCAAACAGGAATCTCTTTTATTGCAAAATACAGGCTTTTATACACTCAAAGTGGAGGTGCAGACCTCCTGCTCATATTACTCTAACAATACAGCTGTAACCTAATTAACCTAATTAACATGTGCTAATTAACTAATCCCTTTAGACAGCCTAGATGACTCAGACATGACCGTTAGGCCAGACTGGCTGTCTTGTAGTTCAGAAAATCCAATTAACATTATCACAATCAACATAGACTCTTCTTCACACAATAGCAGAGTTAATTAACACAAATAACAATGGGGATCTAATGACTCTTAGATCCCGTAGTAGACTTATTTACAATACACATTTTAGCAGACAATAGACAGACAGGTGTTGGAATTTACATCAGCATCTCCTAACAGTATCTGTCCCAGCATTATGAATCAGCCATTATTCCAATATGGCAAATCTAGGCTCCCCAGGGTCTGTGTGTCCTGGGAGACCAGGACCCGAATCCACGGTAATACCACCTCAAGGGTCCCCAAGCATACAGCTCACCAAGAGCACTGTTCCCCCAAATGCAAGGGCCCCCAATCGATCGGCAAGAGGCTAGCATACAGTCCCCTCCAAAAGTCTCTTTCCCAGCTAGGTCTGTCACACTGCTACTTTCCTCTTCTCTACAAATCCTACACCGTGAACTTTACACTTGAAAGAATGCACCTCGCCTGACTTTACTAGGACCTGAGACATGTATTTCAAGTCAACCAACCTCTACCACTTACAACAAGAGGCAGTGCAACTTGTACTTTTAACACGCAAGCAGAATGACGATTCGCACTTCCGATAGACTCTATGGTCTCCCACACAAAATCTCAACCACAGAAACGAGTAGAACTTCCATTTGGCACCCCACGGTAGAATCTAACAAATTCTTATGGAACTGCCTTTGATTGTCGCCCTGTATGGGAACCCCAATGAAGAAGAGGACATATCCAGAATCACTTCAAGAAAGACCTGAGATATCAAGGACTCCTCTCATTTAATTACCCCCCTTTCTTTTTTCTCACCCCATCTACCCCTCTTTATACTGGCACATCAATCCCTACCCCTTTCATTCCTTATCCAACTCTCTCTTCATTTTCCTCCGGTTTCTTCCAAATGTAGTAATTTTGTGTCAGCATGTCCAATCAATATGCACTTAACTTACCTCTTTTTACTGCCTCAGATAAAAGTGGTACCTAGATTTCTAGAATCTCAGATATGAAAATGCTGTCTGGAGTCTGAGGGATATATGCTCAGGTAAGGAGTCCACAACGTCCTAACAGCTCTTAGACACATACCACCTACAGGAGCAAAAACATTCTCCTAACTAGAACACTATACTCACCTCCCTCTTTGAACTAAAGAGATCTATACACAAAGTAGGACCCCCCGGACCGGGGCTGAGCATATCCCCCTGGACTCGAAAATGAAAATGATTACCCGAAATTGATTACCTGCAATTCTCACAGGTATAAGTACAACTATTCATTATCCAGTTATTCTCAATGTCAATGTTCTGATTATCGTTCATTTTTCTACTCTGTGTCATGTAGACCTTAGTTCTCAAGTTAAAACTTTCGTGTTAAATATTTTCAGATCTCAAACTCTCAGTACCTCACGCAACCTGATTGACCTCACAGGGACACAGAACTCCCTCCTCTGGTTGAACGTCACCTACTACCCCCACACACAGCGGACTCTGGTAGATACGGCTGACCTGAACCGGTTCCCTCGGCTCTTTAAGTGGGATTACAGGACAACCTCCACAACCGGTATAACCCCCTGACCACCCCACTTGGACTTCCCACATACCTTTGACCCTTACCCCCTGCCTTTCCAAACCCTTCCTAGTCCCACTCCCTCTCCCCCATCCTCTCTTCTCACCCCCCTGTCACTGATCCCCCTCCATACTCCCCCGCCTCTGACTTCCCTACTTTAAACTAACGCAATTGAACGCCAGCCCCGTCATACATCCAACATGGCACGACACAAACTACAAACCTCTGACCTTTCCTTGAAAATTCTCTTCCTCAATGCCAAGGGTCTGAATACCCAGAAAAATGCTCAGAACTACTAGCCAGCATGCGCAGCTCGAAAGCAGATGTGGTTTTCCTCCAGGAAACCCATTTCTGTACTAAAAACATGCCAAAACTGAAAAACCACTTCTTCCCCGACAGCTACCATGCCACTTCCCCTGTCTCAAAATGTAAAAGAAGTCTCCAAACTCCTATCAAAAATGTACCCTTACAAATTACAGATACCCTCCTTGATGACCAGTGAAGATTTATCTTCCTTAAGGGCACTTTCAGGTACAGGCCAATCACACTAGCAAACATATATAGCTCCAATGCATCCCAAATCCCCTTTTTTCGAGCATTAACAAGACAGTTATTGACCTTCCAGGAAGGTATCTTAATCCTGGGGGGGGGGTTTTAATGTCCCATTAGACCCTCTCCTAGATACCTCCTCAGTTAAGTCCCATCTACCATATAGGGCACTAAAGCAAGACGCTGTTACTCCATGACACCTGGTGAACCCTCCATCCGAAAGACAAAGACTTCACCTTCTTTTCTGCCCCCCACAACAAATACTCACGCATTGACTACCTCTTTCTCACGTAACAGGACCTCCCAACCCTGACAATGATGCTCTCTGACCACCACCTTATTTCAATGACACTTAACTTCCCTGACAACTCAACCATACGTACATATGGAAACTAGATCCGTCTATCCTGACTGACAAATTAAAAGAACAAGAGATTTGTAACTGTCTAATTAACTACTTCCCTGAAAATGACACCCCAGACACACTGAAACTGACACAATGGGATGCACACAAATGTGTTGTACGAGGAAAACTGATTTCTTTAGCAGCTGTGCTTAAGAAGGAAAAGCAAGCTAAACTTGCTACCTTATTCACCAAATTTAAAAAACTAGAATCACTACATAAACGTAACCTAGCTCAACAAACGCACTCCAAACTAATTATGACTTAGTCATACAAGAAGAACTAAACCTCAACCTCAGGAAAAAATACATTTTGTCCCAGAAACTCTTTTACGAGCATGGAAACAAGTGCAGCCATCTCCTTGCACAAGCACTGAGTAAGAAAAAAGTCAACAACACGATACACCGACTACACTCTCTTACAGGCAAAACTCTCATGAACAACATTGACATAGCAAAGGAATTTGAAAATTACTAATCCTCCCTATATGACCTCAACACATCCAATCCCCTCACGACCCCACCCTCCAAACGAGCCAGTGAAATTAACTCGTTTCTAGACCAATTTTCCCCAGGGAAAATTTCCAAAGACACAGCAGCTACGCTTGACTCCCCGATCACCTCTACAGAATGGGAACAGGCAATTAAACAACTAAAGCCCGGAAAGAGCCCAGGACCAGATGGTCTTTCCGCAGTATACTAAAAGACGTTCTCAAAAACCCTTCAAACACCCTTTTTAAAAGCCTTCAACTCTCTCTCCCCCTCAAACTCCCTCACTCGAGGGATGTTGGAAGCCCATATAGTGGTCATTCCTAAAGACGACAAGGATCCCACACAGACAGGAAATTACAGGCCAATCTCACTGTTAACCACTTGCCGACCGCCTAACGCATATATACGGCGGCAGAATGGCACGGGCAGGCAGAATCACGTACCTGTACGTGATCTGCCTCCTGCGGGTGGGGGGTCCGATCGGACCCCCCCCCGGTGCCATAGGCGGTCGGCTCTCGTTCGCGGGCGATGAGAGGTGAGGGGGAGGCCATCCATTGTTGGCCACCCCCTCCCGATCGCTCCCGGCGAATGAAAATGCTTCCTTTCCCTCTGTAATGTAAACAGAGGGAAAGGAAGTGATGTCATCTCTCCTCGAGTCGGTCTTTTTGATCCGACGCAGAGGAGAGAAGACATCCAAGTAAGTGCACCAACACTACACTTACAGTAGAACACGCAGGCACACTTTTCACCCCCCTGTCACCCCCCGATCACCCCCCGATCACCCCCCTGTACCCCCTGTCACTCTGTCACCAATAGCAGTTTTTTTTTTTTTGCATTGGTGTCAGTTTGTGTCAGTTAGAAGTGTTAGGGCAGTTAGGTTAGCCCCCTTTAGGTCTAGGGTACCCCCCCTTAGGTCCAGGGTACCCCCCTAACCCCCCCCTAATAAAAGTTAACCCCTTGATTACCCCCCGTCGCCAGTGTCGCTAAGCGATCGTTTTTCTGATCGCTGTATTAGTGACACAGGTGACGTTAGTTAGGGAGGTAAGTATATAGGTTCGCTGTCAGTGTTTTATAGCGACAGGGACCCCCATATACTACCCGCTAAAGGTTTTAACCCCTTGATTGCCCCCTAGTTAACCCTTTCACCAGCGATCACCGTATAAGTGTTACGGGTGACGCTGGTTAACTAGTTTGTTTTTTGTAGTTTATTACAGTTTATTACAGTTTATTATAGTTTTAGGGCACCCGCCGTTTATTACCCTATAAAGGTTTAACCCCCTAATTGCCCGGCGGTGATATAAATTACATTTTTAGGGTCAGCTTAGGTCTGCGTCGCCCCAGGCAGCGTCAGGTTAGCGCCAGTACCGCTAAAACCCACGCACGCAGCATACACCTCCCTTAGTGCTATAGTATCTGAACGGATCGATATCTGATCCGATCAGATCTATACTCCCCAGCAGTTTAGGGTTCCCTGAAACGCAGTGTTAGCGGGATCAGCCCAGATACCTGCTAGCACCTGCGTTTTGCTCCTCGGCCCAGCCCTGCCCAGCCCACCCAAGTGCAGTATCGATCGATAACTGACAATTACAAAACACTAAGCACACATAACTGCAGCGTTCGCAGAGTCAGGCCTGATCCCTGCGATCGCTAACAGTTTTTTGGTAGCGTTTTGAATCAGTCGCTAACAGTCAGGAGCTTTTTTGCCTGTGAGTCTCACTAGTGTACCCCTAAATTTAGAGGCCAAAATGGCAAATCGAAGGTACACTAGTGAAGAGGCCTACACGTTTCTGAGCATGACAGATAGTGAAGAGGAAGTCACTCATCTGTCAAGTTCGGGCTCAGAATACGAACCTGTAGAGGACAGCGGCTCCATGACAGATAGCTCTGACGACGGAGTTGTGGTCCCTGCTAGGGTCAGGCGTACCAGACCCCGAACTTCTTCTGTCCTTGAAGTGCAAGAACCGCAGGGCTCTCGTATGGAGCAGAGAAGTACTAGTGCCGCTACTCCTTCTGGTGAACTGGCAAGCACCAGCGGCCTAGTACACCCTGGTCGTACATCCAGCACTGCAGTATCACGTGGTGACGTGGCGAGTCCCATAAGTGCAGTTCAAGCTGGCGAGGTGGCAAGCACAAGTAGTGTCCCGCTGCCACCAAGAAGACGAACACAGGCCCGTCGTGCCCATAGTGCCCTTCCTGCTGCATTCGCCAATCCGAATTGGGAACCCACCACTTCTGCAGCACCCGTACTTCCCCCTTTCACTGGCCAACCCGGAATTCAGGTGGAAACAGTTGACTTTACGCCACTGGATTTTTATTCGCTGTTTTTCACCGAAGATCTCTATAGATCTATTGTGGACCAAAGCAATTTGTACGCTGGTCAACACATCGCCACTATTCCCCAGTCCTCCCTTGCCAGAGATTGGAGACCAATTACGGTCTCCGAATTTAAGATCTTTCTGGGCCTTTCCCTCCTCATGGGCATAACCAAAAAGAGTGAGTTGCGGTCATATTGGTCCACTGACCCAATTCACCATATGCCCGTGTTCTCTGCCTCCATGGCCAGGGCACGATACGAGCAGATTTTGCGGTTCATGCACTTCAACGACAATGAACTCTGTCGTCCTCGTGGAGACCCTGCATACGATCGGCTCTACAAAATTCGGCCCCTCGTAAACCACTTCAACCAACGTTTTGCAGACTTGTTTACCCCCCATCAAGTTGTCTGCGTTGATGAGTCCCTGATTAAGTTTTCTGGCCGCTTGTCCTTCAAACAGTACCTTCCCAGCAAGCGTGCCAGATACGGGGTCAAGATGTATAAGCTCTGTGACAGGGCCACAGGCTATACATGTAGATTTATGGTTTACGAGGGCAAAGATAGTCACGTAGAGCCGATCAACTGCCCTGACTACATAGGAAGCGCTGGCAAGATAGTGTGGGACTTGGTGTCACCCTTATTCGGAAAGGGGTACCACTTGTACGTGGACAATTATTATACGAGCGTGCCACTTTTTAGTCACTTGTTTGATCATCAGATTGGAGCATGTGGCACCGTGCGACCTAATCGCCGGGGCTTTCCCCAGCGGCTTGTAGAGTCCCGTCTTAGGCTGGGGGAGAGAGCCTGCTTGCAGTATAATAATTTGCTCGCTATGAAGTGGAGGGACAATAAGAATGTTTTCGTTCTTACCTCCCTTCATGCAGACACGACGACCCAAATTACTACGGCGACTGGTGTTGTGGAGAAACCCCTCTGTGTCCACGAATACAACCTTAATATGGGAGGGGTGGACCTCAACGACCAGTTGTTGGCGCCGTACCTAATTGCCCGTAAGGCCAGACGCTGGTACAAAAAAGTGTCTGTTTATTTATTTCAATTGGCTTTGCTGAATGCTCATGTGCTATACAGAGCTTCAGGACGGACTGGATCCTCAGAGCCCTTCTGTATCCAGACGGTGCTCCACCTCACCTTCCCCAACCAGATGCAGTAAGCCGGCTGCATGGGAGGCATTTTCCTTATGTCCTCCCGAGTACCCCTACCCAACGAGCCCCCCAAAAAAGATGTCGTGTCTGCAGCAAGCGCGGATTTAGGCGTGACACCCGGTATTATTGTCCCTCCTGTCCTGACAATCCTGATCTATGCATTGGTGAATGTTTTGAACGCTATCATACACTAGTGGAGTATTAGCGTAGGGTTCAGCACGGCACAGACTAGGCACACTAACACAGGGTCTCCCAAGATGCCATCGCATTTTGAGAGACCCAAACCTGGTATAGTTACAGTTAAAAGTTAAAGTTACTAAAAAAAGTGTTTAAAAAATAAAAAAAAAATAAAAAAATAAAAATACAAAAAAAATATAAAATAAAAAAAAACAAAAATAGTTGTTGTTTTATTGTTCTCTCTCTCTATTCTCTCTCTATTGTTCTGCATTCTATACTGCAATGTTTTATTGTTATGTTTTTATCATGTTTGCTTTATAGGTATGCAATTTTTTTTTATACTTTGTTTTTTTATTGTTAACCACTTTTTTGTTTTCAGGTACGCCATTCAGCTGCAGAGCGGATTTAGTTATCTTGACAGCAACAGCGTTTGCTCCCACGATATATAAAGCCGTGACTCCAGCGCTGTCGGAGGTGATTTCACCACCACAGTTACATACTTCAGCATATATGCCGAAGCGTGGGGGCAGCAGTGGGTGGAGGAGCAATTTGCTCCTGCCTTTTGCGGGAGGATGCCCCCATGCTTCGGCATATATATATTTTAGGTAGGCACAGGTTGCGTTAAATGTTTTATTTTTTACTATGTTTTTTTTTGTATTTGCTTTGCAGGTATGGTAAGTATTACTGTTATACTGTAATGTTACTTTGTTTTTTTGTTAACCATCATTTGCTTAGCAGGTACGCCATTCAGTTGCAGCGCGGATTTATTTATCTTGACAGCAACAGAGTTTGCTCCCACGATATATAAAGCCGTGACTCCAGCGCTGTCGGAGGTGATTTCACCACCACAGTTACATACTTCAGCATATATGCCGAAGCGTGGGGGCAGCAGTGGGTGGAGGAGCAATTTGCTCCTGCCTTTTGCGGGAGGATGCCCCCATGCTTCGGCATATATATATTTTAGGTAGGCACAGGTTGCGTTAAATGTTTTATTTTTTACTATGTTTTTTTTTGTATTTGCTTTGCAGGTATGGTAAGTATTACTGTTATACTGTAATGTTACTTTGTTTTTTTGTTAACCATCATTTGCTTAGCAGGTACGCCATTCAGTTGCAGCGCGGATTTATTTATCTTGACAGCAACAGCGTTTGCTCCCACGATATATAAAGCCGTGACTCCAGCGCTGTTGGAGGTGATTTCACCACCACAGTTACATACTTCAGCATATATGCCGAAGCGTGGGGGCAGCAGTGGGTGGAGGAGCAATTTGCTCCTGCCTTTTGCGGGAGGATGCCCCCATGCTTTGGCATATATAAATGGTGCATGTATGCCCATCATTAGAAGTGGGCGGATGAAGGGAGGTATTCTAATGGTGGGCATACCCACCGATCAATATCTTTTTTTCGTTCAGCCCACAGGCTGCATGAAAAAAAAGTTTACAATACAAGGACCAGCAACGTACTGGTATGTTGCTGGACTTTGAGTGGTTATACCAGAATGATGCCTGCAGGTTTAGGTATCATCTTGGTATCATTCTTTTCAGCCAGCGGTCGGCTTTTATGTAAAAGCAATCCTAGCGGCTAATTAGCCTCTAGACTGCTTTTACAAGCAGTGGGAGGGATCCCCCCCCACCGTCTTCCATGTTTTTCTCTGGCTCTCCTGGCCCAACAGGGAACCTGAGAATGCAGCCGGTGATTCGGCCAGCTGACCATAGAGCTGATCAGAGACCAGAATGGCTCCAATCATCTCTATGGCCTAAGAAACCGGAAGCTACGAGCATTTCATGACTTAGATTTCGCCGGATGTAAACAGCGCCATTGGGAAATTGGGAAAGCATTTTATCACACCGATCTTGGTGTGGTCAGATGCTTTGAGGGCAGAGGAGAGATCTAGGGTCTAATAGACCCCAATTTTTTCAAAAAAGAGTACCTGTCACTACCTATTGCTATCATAGGGGATATTTACATTCCCTGAGATAACAATAAAAATGATAAAAAAAAAAATAAAAATGAAAGGAACAGTTTAAAAATAAGAAAAAAAAATAAAAAATTAATAAAGAAAAAAAAAAAAAAAAAGCACCCCTGTCCCCCCCTGCTCTCGCGCAAAGGCGAACGCAAGCGTCGGTCTGGCGTCAAATGTAAACAGCAATTACCCCATGCATGTGAGGTATCACCGCGAAGGTCAGATCGAGGGCAGTAATTTTAGCAGTAGACCTCCTCTGTAAATCTAAAGTGGTAACCTGTAAAGGCTTTTAAAGGCTTTTAAAAATGTATTTAGTTTGTCGCCACTGCACGTTTGTGCGCAAATTTAAAGCATGTCATGTTTGGTATCCATGTACTCGGCCTATGATCATCTTTTTTATTTCATCAAACATTTGGGCAATATAGTGTGTTTTAGTGCATTAAAATTTTAAAAAGTGTGTTTTTTCCCCAAAAAATGCGTTTGAAAAATCGCTGCGCAAATACTGTGTGAAAAAAAAAAATGAAACACCCACCATTTTAATCTGTAGGGCATTTGCTTTAAAAAAAAATATAATGTTTGGGGGTTCAAAGTAATTTTCTTGCAAAAAAAAATAATTTTTTCATGTAAACAAAAAGTGTCAGAAAGGGCTTTGTCTTGAAGTGGTTAGAAGAGTGGGTGATGTGTGACATAAGATTCTAAATGTTGTGCATAAAATGCCAGGACAGTTCAAACCCCCCCCAAATGACCCCATTTTGGAAAGTAGACACCCCAAGCTATTTGCTGAGAGGCATGTCAAGTCCATGGAATATTTTATATTGTGACACAAGTTGCGGGAAAAAGACAAATTTTTTTTTTTTTTGCACAAAGTTGTCACTAAATGATATATTGCTCAAACATGCCATGGGAATATGTGAAATTACACCCCAAAATGCATTCTGTTGCTTCTCCTGAGTACGGGGATACCACATGTGTGAGACTTTTTGGGAGCCTAGCGGCGTACGGGACCCCGAAAACCAAGCACCGCCTTCAGGCTTTCTAAGGGCGTAAATTTTTGATTTCACTCTTCACTGCCTATCACAGTTTCGGAGGCCATGGAATGCCCAGATGGCACAAACCCCCCCCAAATGACCCCATTTTGGAAAATAGACACCCAAAGCTATTTGCTGAGAGGTATAGTGAGTATTTTGCAGACCTCACTTTTTGTCACAAACTTTTGAAATTTGAAAAAAGAAAAAAAAAATATGTTTTTCTTGTCTTTCTTCATTTTCAAAAACAAATGAGAGCTGCAAAATACTCACCATGCCTCTCAGCAAATAGCTTGGGGTGTCTACTTTCCAAAATGGGGTCATTTGGGGGGGTTTTGTGCCATCTTGGCATTTTATGGCCTTCAAAACTGTGATAGGTAGTGAGGAGTGAAATCAAAAATTTATGCCCTTAGAAATCCTGAAGGCGGTGCTTGGTTTTCGGGGCCCCGTACGTGGCTAGGCTCCCAAAAAGTCCCACACATGTGGTATCCCCGTACTCAGGAGAAGCAGCAGAATGTATTTTGGGGTGTAATTCCACATATGCCCATGGCATGTTTGAGCAATATATCATTTTGTGACAACTTTGTGCAAAAAAAAAAAAAAAAAAATTGTCACTTTCCCGCAACTTGTGTCAAAATATAAAATATTCCATGGACTCAACATGCCACTCAGCAAATAGCTTGGGGTGTCTACTTTCCAAAATGGGGTCATTTGGGGGGGTTTTGTGCCATCTGGGCATTTTATGGCCTTCAAAAATGTGATAGGTAGTGAGGAGTGAAATCACAACTTTACGCCCTTAGAAATCCTGAAGGCGGTGCTGGGTTTTCGGGGCCCCGTACGCGGCTAGGCTCCCAAAAAGTCCCACACATGTGGTATCCCCATACTCAGGAGAATCAGCAGAATGTATTTTGGGGTGCAATTCCACATATGCCCATGGCCTGTGTGAGCAATATATCATTTAGTGACAACTTTGTGCAAAAAAAAAAAAAATTGTCACTTTCCTGCAACTTGTGTCAAAAAATAAAATATTCCATGGACTCAACATGCCTCTCAGCAAATAGCTTGGGGTGTCTACTTTCCAAAATGGGGTCATTTGGGGGGGTTTTGTGCCATCTTGGCATTTTATGGTCTTCAAAACTGTGATAGGTAGTGAGGAGTGAAATCAAAAATTTATGCCCTTAGAAATCCTGAAGGCGGTGCTTGGTTTTCGGGGCTCCGTACGCGGCTAGGCTCCCAAAAAGTCCCACACATGTGGTATCCCCGTACTCAGGAGAAGCAGCAGAATGTATTTTGGGGTGTAATTCCACATATGCCCATGGCATGTTTGAGCAATATATCATTTTGTGACAACTTTGTGCAAAAAAAAAAAAAAAATTGTCACTTTCCCGCAACTTGTGTCAAAATATAAAATATTCCATGGACTCAACATGCCTCTCAGCAAATAGCTTGGGGTGTCTACTTTCCAAAATGGGGTCATTTGGGGGGGTTTTGTGCCATCTGGGCATTTTATGGCCTTCAAAAATGTGATAGGTAGTGAGGAGTGAAATCACAACTTTACGCCCTTAGAAATCCTGAAGGCGGTGCTCGGTTTTCGGGGCCCCGTACGCGGCTAGGCTCCCAAAAAGTCCCACACATGTGGTATCCCTGTACTCAGGAGAATCAGCAGAATGTATTTTGGGGTGCAATTCCACATATGCCCATGGCCTGTGTGAGCAATATATCATTTAGTGACAACTTTGTGCAAAAAAAAAAAAAATTGTCACATTCCCGCAACTTGTGTCAAAAAATAAAATATTCCATGGACTCAACATGCCTCTCAGCAAATAGCTTGGGGTGTCTACTTTCCAAAATGGGGTCATTTGGGGGGGTTTTGTGCCATCTTGGCATTTAATGGCCTTCAAAACTGTGATAGGTAGTGAGGAGTGAAATCAAAAATTTATGCCCTTTGAAATCCTGAAGGCGGTGCTTGGTTTTCGGGGCCCCGTACGCGGCTAGGCTCCCAAAAAGTCCCACACATGTGGTATCCCCGTACTCAGGAGAAGCAGCTAAATGTATTTTGGGGTGCAATTCCACATATGCGCATGGCCTGTGTGAGCAATATATCATTTAGTGACAACTTTTTGTAATTTTTTTTTTTTTTTGTCATTATTCAATCACTTGGGACAAAAAAAATAAATATTCAATGCCTCTCAGCAATTTCCTTGGGGTGTCTACTTTCCAAAATGGGGTCATTTGGGGGGGTTTTGTACTGCCCTGCCATTTTAGCACCTCATGAAATGACATAGGCAGTCATAAAATAAAAGCTGTGTAAATTCCAGAAAATGTACCCTAGCTTGTAGACGCTATAACTTTTGCGCAAACCAATAAATATACGCTTATTGACATTTTTTTTACCAAAGACATGTGGCCGAATACATTTTGGCCTAAATGTATGACTAAAATTGAGTTTATTGGATTTTTTTTATAATAAAAAGTAGAAAATATCATTTTTTTTCAAAATTTTCGGTCTTTTTCCGTTTATAGCGCAAAAAATAAAAACGGCAGAGGTGATCAAATACCATCAAAAGAAAGCTCTATTTGTGGGAAGAAAAGGACGCAAATTTCGTTTGGGTACAGCATTGCATGACCGCGCAATTAGCAGTTAAAGCGACGCAGTGCCAAATTGTAAAAAGTGCTCTGGTCAGGAAGGGGGTAAATCCTTCCGGGGCTGAAGTGGTTAAACGTGGACATTAAGTTATTTTCCAAGATACTAGCAAACAGACTCCTGCCACTCCTTCCCTCTATCATCTCTCAAGACCAAGTAGGATTTATCCCTGGCCATGAAGCCAGGGACAACACCATTAAAGCTATCAATCTTCAACATCTGTTAACGCAAACAAACCAAAAAGGCCTCTTCCTATCACTGCGGAGAAGGCATTTGATAGAGTGTCTTGGGACTACATGTCAGCGGTCCTGCAAGCCATAGGCATAGGCCCACATATGTCTGGCCTGATCCTTTCATTATACGCAAGCCCATCAGCTAAGGAAAGGGTCAACAACACTCTGTCAAATGCCTGTCCTATCCGCAATGGAACAAGACAGGGCTGCCCATTGTCCCCTATTTTCTTTGTACTTAACCTGGAACCATTTCTCCGCAAACTGAGATTTAACCCAGACATACAAGGAATCCGAGGAGTATAAGTATGCCACATTTGCAGATGACATACTGTTATTCCTAACAAATCCATTGACTACACTACCAATAGTACTGTCAGAATTTAAACACTTCCAACTCCTTTCTAACCTCAAAATTAATCTCACTAAATCCTTTGCCCTTAATATATCGCTACCCCAAAACCCAGTAGACTAGTGCAAAGAGAATTTTCATTTTCAGTGGAAGCATGACTCAATCACATACTTAGGAATCCAAATCCCTTCCACACTCTCAGATCTATATGTAAAGAACCACTTCCCCCTTCTAAACAAACTAATCTCTGACCTCAAAAATTGGAACAAAACAATATTCTACTGCACAGGTGTCAAACACAAGGCCCTCCAGGCCATTTCATGTGGCCCTCGCACCTCTCCTGCAGCTGCAGGAGAGCTCCAGCACTCCTCTGGTCCTCCTCCAGACCCCTACTTTCTGCTTTCAAGCAATGCATCCAGCTTCTTCCCAGCAGCAACATAAGGAAAGGGGGGAGCACTGTGATGTAAGGGAGAGTGGGGGACTCAACTTCTGATGGCGGGGTGGCTCTTGATTTTCTAATGTAAGGGGAGGGGATGCACTGGACATCTAATCTTACAGATACAACTGGTCCTTTTGAGGGCAATCCTAATGCTGATGCGGCCCACAATCAAATTGAGTTTGACACCCCTGTTCTACTGGTTCGGTAGAGTGGCCATTCTAAAGATGAATGCCCTACCAAGACTTCTATACAGACTGTAGACGATCTCCATACAAATCCCACCTTCTTTCTTCAAAACATACAGACGGATCTGTTCCGGATTCCTCTGGGGTGAGCGCAAACACAGAATCAGCTACAATTAACTTACCCGGCCGAAAAGCCTTGGTGGCATCGTATAACTTACCATACCTCTACCCACCTCACCGGGATAGTGGACTGGAATGTCCATGCTCCCCACAAAGATTGGGTTTCGCTGGAAGCCTCCTTCACAAACCTGCCCCTGAATTCACTCACATGGATTTCCCCACATCCCTCCAGAAATCCGCCTACATTCATTAATAGGTCCCACCATACACTGTTTCCACCAGACGTGTAACCATACCTCTGTTTCCTCCACTCCTTGCCCACTGTCACCAATAAAATTATCCCACCAGGAATGCACCACCTTTACCTCACCGACAACTGGCCACAAGACCAAATCAGGACCCATCAATTCTTTCATCAGGGTAAACTACTATCCACAGCTCAAATCTCCACTCGGCTAGAGAAGGCACCTATCCCCCCCCCGGGCATACCTATTGATTGCCCACTACCTTAAAACTCTGGACAAAGACAGGCAATGTTCAAGACAATTAACCCCCTTCGAAACACTATGCACTCAGAAGACACCTCAATCCCACCTTATCTCCAATATACACAACCTCATGTTCGTCAACCTCAAGGCCAATGAAAATTTAGCCTGCAAAAAATGGGAGACAGACCTCTCCATCTTACTCTCAGAATAGAACTGGGAACAAATATTTCTAAACATACACAAAGGGTCAACCAAAGTTACCACCCAGGAAAATGGATACAAAATTCAAGCCAGATGGTACCACACCCCGGTACTCCTACATAAATTTAATCCTGATATTCCAGAGACCTGTTGGAGGTGCCACCAGGATAGGGGTACCCCACTCCACATTTAGTGGTCATGCACCCACCTGCAAACTTTTTGGTCAGAAGTCTGACGCATTACTGCCCAAGTTACCTCATACAATCTAGATTTATCTCCATCCCAATACCTTCTTCATCTTTCGCCATTATCACATACTTCTTACCACAAATCTCTAACAATGCACATGATCAATGCAGCAAAACAATGTATCCCCTTACACTGGAACTCAATGCAGACACCCACGCTCAAAGAATGGTTCATCAGAATTCACAAAGTTGCTGAAATGGAAAAACTTATTCACATCACACGAGACACTCCGACAAAATTCAGCCAAAAATGGGCCTGTTGGTTGCACTACCAAACAACACATGAATACACTAACATTCTGAACCCACCCACTTAAAGAGTGATCCAAATTGTGATAGAACTCACTCAGCTCAACTTGCAACCCAATCTTCCTATATTCTAACCCTCTCTTCAATAACTCTCCCCTTAACCTGCTGTCACCCCCAAAAACCATCTAACTCCCAATCAGAACCTTCACATCTGAACGACAACAGCCGAGGGAAGCCAGAGATGCCCCATCCCCCTTTTCCACCCCACTACACTCCCCCTCTTCCCTCAGTCCTCCCCCTCTCACTACACCCCCCTCCCCTCCCTCCCTTTAAGTATACCATTTTGATACCCACTTAATCGCATAACCTTCTCACTTCACATAGACACAAATCACCTGCCTCAGAGCCTAGGCACAGGACAAAAACATAGCTATCTCCTTCATCCACAGACCATACCCAAACTCAATTGGAGTTACATACTAACTACACCACTTACCTGCCATGTCCTTCTTCTACATCACAATACCTACAAACCCAAACTACAATCATTCACATGCTGGACTCTCCCCTGAGTTATTATTCACTGTCATACCTTAACCCATTTGGAAATACAGGTCAGGTCCTTGTCTCCCACCATGAATAATCCAATGTTGGAGTGATTGTTTTTCTACGCAACCATATTATATAACTTTATAACCCTTCATTGTTTAATCAATGTTTCTGATTTCTGTAAATGCTTTTCGCTTTTCAATAAAAGAAAATTATTGGAAAAAAAAAATCATGGACTTGGGGATAGGTCTGTACCAGTTTTTTTTTTTTTTTTTTTTTTTTTTTTAGAATTTTCATACACATCAATATATTTCATACAATCAAAATATTTGTCATGATCACAATGTTTCCCCCTTTATCAGAAGGTTTAATAGTTAATGAGTGACAATTAATCAATTTATTAAGGGGTTGTTTTTCTTGGGTCGTGAAATTCGCTGATGGGATGTTGGTTTTCAGCTTCTCGTTAGTGGTCAGGGATAAAAAGGCATTTAAGTTGGGATTGATGTTTGGGGAAGGAAATGTATCTGATTTGTTTTCACATTGTAGATGTGATAGGTATACTTTCTACCATGCTGTCCAAGTGTTCTTGTAGGAGTGATTCAATATTGTACCGATCAATCAGTTCGGCAGGAAGTAGTTCCTCCAAGAGTGTTAATAGATGATCTAAAGCCTCATCTTGGTGTGCCCTAGTTTGGTCTTGTTGTTGTGTGTTTTTAGTATACATATTTTTAAGTATGAGTTTCCTTACAACTAGGTGTAGGTCTTGTATGATTTCAAATTTGTTCATGTCAGAGTCTGGGCATAAACTTAAACCTTTTGGAAGTACTTGGACTTCCTCTGGGGAGAGTTTGTAGTCAGAGCGATTAATAATGTTAAGTTCATTCATTATCTCAGGAATAGTGTCCATTATTTCTCTATTTTCTATGTTTCGTGTTGAGTATTGTGAGCAGGATCTAAAAAATCTGTATCAGGAAGTGTTGTAGAGAGGGAAGCCCCTTCAAGGGGAAGTGAGGCAATGTGTACTGAAGGTGCCACCACTGCATTCCCGGCACACGTGGGCCACCATGTGCTCATATATGGGGGCCTCCTCTGGGTGATACAGAGTAGCGGCATCCATGCCGCTCCTTGGGGTTTTTCTCAGAGGTTTTTTTGAGTGTGTCAGGGGTTTTAGTCTTCCCTGTGATTCAAGTACCTCACCAGATGTGTACACTCTGGTTTTATGTTGTGTCCTGTCCCTCGACCCAACCTATGTTGGGTCGTCCCCAGTTTGTGTTTTTTAGGTCACTGGATGTTCAGGATTTGATCTGATTTTTGTACCTCTGCTGGCCCCAGGATGCACTACACCTTCCTGCGTCAGCGGGGGTGGTGTCGCATTCTGTGCTGAGCGTTTCAGCTCAGCACAGGCACACATCCATGTATAGGGGAGGATTTACTTCATGGTCATGGCGTGATCACGTGGTGGGCCCCTCCCCCTCCAGTGATTGACAATAGGCCACGTGACCATCTACGTCGGGCACGGGTTTCTTCCTCCGCCCGGTGAGCAGCGGCCCCGTTGCCTTGGTGACGCCTGATGCATCATGGCATTGTTGCCGTGTTGACGGCGCCGCGGCTTCTCCTTCCATGGGGTGGATCCTTCCAGGACTCTGGCCGGTGTGCACGCATATGCCGGGTTCTCCATCTGATCCCAGCCAATCACCACAGTGAGTGACTGCTTGCGGCTTTAATGTAATGTCGGGTCCCGGCAATATGGATAAAAATCAGTGAGACAAAGAGAAGGGTACCCCCCCAGTTCATTACCAGGCCCTTTGGGTCTTGTATGGATATTAAGGGGAACCCCAATTAAAAAAAGGAAAGGCCCTATATACTCTGAACAGCAGTATACAGGCGGTGCAAACAAGACAAGGACTGTAGGTTTGTTGTTAAGTAGAATCTGTTTGTAATTTTGAACTGGTACATTTTTAAAATATAGCTCCAGCCAAAAAATCTATTTTTAAGTTTTTTGGAAAACATAGGGAAGGGTTATCACCCCTGTAACATTTGTTTTGCTGTCTGTGAACCTCTTCAAAAGATTTCACCTCACTTTCTGTCCCAATGACAAATGTTTTTTGAAAATTTTGGGTTTTTAGTGAAACAAGGATTGGTGATAAAGCACCAGTGAAGAGGAGACACGTTTTTCCCATATTAGCTCTTACAGGAGAGAATTTCCCTTCCTAGGGGTAGATTTCATCTCACTTCCTGTTGTCTCCTTTCGTTTGCAAGTAGGAGTTGTTTGTAAGTTGGATGTTTGAAAGTAGGGGCCTGCCCTATATACTCTGCAGAAATTGGGGCCTTAGGTGTTGGTGTTGCCACAACATTGTAAGCCCTCACAGTTACTCTTCGTGGATGCAGGAACGGGCCGTGCTGTGAAATATTAGATCAAGAATTGTAATTACATGCTATTGTTGAACAGTGGTAGAGAAATTGGGCCTTAGGTGGTGGTGGTGGTGCTGGTGCCACAACACTAAGTCCTCACAGTTATTCTTGGTGGGCGCTGCAACGGGCCCTGCTGTGAAAAATTATATCAAGAATTGTAATTACATGCACCTGTTGAACAGGGGCAGAAGAATTGGGCCTTTGGCACTGATGCCACAACACTGCAACCCTTCACAGACGCTATAGTTGGAGTGCAGGAATGAGCCCTGCTGCAAAGTATTGCCTCAAAAATTGTAATTACATGCCCCTGTTAAACAGGGGCAGAAAAATTGGGCCTTAGCCACTGCTGCCACAACACTGCAACCCCTCACAGATGCTATAGTTGGAGTGCAGGAATGAGCCCTGCTGCAAAGTATTGCTTTAAAAATTGTAATTATTTGCCCCTGTTAAACAGGGGCTGAAAAATTGGGCCTTGGGCACTGGTGCTGGTGCCACAACACTGTAATCACTCACAGATACTATAGTTGGAGTGCAGGAATGAGTCCTGCTGCAAAGTATTGCATCAAAAATTGTAATTACACGCCCCTGTTAAACAGGGGCAGAAAAATTGAGCCTTGGCAACTGGTGGCAGTGCCCAGAACCAAAAATGTTCTTACAAGCTATCTGCATGAAAATTGAGAAGGAAGAGAATTGTCACTCAGCCTAACAGGATAGTCACTCAGCATCAGCATAGGCAGTCTTGAAGGGATCTCACATTAAATCAAAATTCAATTGGTTACATCAGCATCAGGTGCTTGGTAGCTGGTGATCCAAGACTGATTCATTTTTATGAAGGTCAGCTGATCAACCAATTCAGTGGACAGGCGCACACTGTGATTGGTTACAAAGCCTCCAGCAGCATTGAATGTGAACACTGGATGCAGGACAGGCCAGTAGCTCAATTGCATACTGTGCAAGCTCTGGCCAAGGATCCAACCTCAAGACCCAGTAACCCAGAGGATTTTCGATGGGAAAGGTGTCCAAGTCTGATCTTGCCCCTAAGTAATCCTGCACCATGTCAATCAGACGCTGGTGATGGTTGCTGGAACCGATCAGACCTTGGGGCTGCGGACTAAAAAATTGTCTGAACGCAATCGGTCAGATGGCCACCTTCTAAACCGCTCCTTCTGTGACTGACCAAAGCCTCAGCAACACATTGTCCAGGAGGACCAGGAAATTGTAACCTCCCAGGCTCTGGAAACGCGTTGCACAAACCTTTCTGCAAGGCCTTCCAAAGATGTTTCATCCTCTGCTCCCTCTGCGACAGCAAGATAAGGTCCGCAACCTTACCCTTGTAACATGGATCAAGGAGGGTTGCCAGCCAGTAATCATCCCTCCCCTTGATACCACGAATACGAGGATCCTTCCGCAGCCTTGCAGGATCAGGGAGGCCATACAGCATAGGTTTGCTAAAGCATTTGGTCCAGAGTCCTCTGGGTCACTAAGTATGACATGATCCGCAGCCACCTCCTCCCAGCCACATACAAGTATATGGGTTTCTTTGGACTGTAAATGATCCTTTGAAAACTGCTGCTGATGCTGAGTGCCAGGCTCCACCTCCATGCTGACACAATCCTCCTCCTCGTCCTCTTCCTGTGTTATTGGCGGACACGCAGGAACACTGTCTGGATAAAGGGGGCCTTGAGAGGTATGGAATTCCTCCTCTTCCTCCCTCTGTTCTGCCTCAAGTGCCCTGTCCATTATTCCATGCAGCCTGTGCTCCAACAGGTGAACAAGAGGGACAGTGTCACTGATGCATGCACTGTCACTGCTCACCATCCTCGTGGCCTCCTCAAATGCTGACAGGACAGTGCATGCATCCCTGATCATAGCCCACTAACGTGGGGAAAAAAAAACAAGGTCCCCTGACCCTGTCCTGGTGCCATAGTCACATAGGTACTCATTGATGGCCCTCTGCTGCGTGTGCAGCTGCTGCAGCATGGCCAACGTTGAGTTCCACCTGGTGGGCATGTCACAGATTAGGCGGTTCTTGGGCAGGTTAAATTCCTTTTGGAGGTCAGCCAGCTGAGCACTGGCATTATATGACCTGCGGAAATGCACACAGACTTTCCTGGCCTGCCTCAGGACATCCTGTAAACCCGGGTACCTGCCCAAGAACCGCTGCACCACCAAGTTAAGGATGTGAGCCAAACAGGGCACATGGGCCAGTTGTCCCTGTTGGAGGGCGGAGAGGAGTTTGGTGCAATTGTCTCAAACCACCATTCCTGGCTTAAGCTAGTGTAGCATCAAATACCTCTGAACCTGCCCCTGCAGAGCTGACAGAATCTCTGCCCCAGTCTCTGCCCCATTCCCTGGCTCCTGTCCCCCAAGCACACCAGCTGAAGCACCGCATGACATCTTTTTGCCTGCGTGCTTGCGTAGCCCCTTGAAAGCCTACAGAGCACCGCTGGTTCCGAGGACAAATCAGCACAGGAAGAGGCCATGGAGGAAGAAGAAGAGGAGGGGTGGAGGAGAGAGGTGTGGCAGAATCACTACTAGTAGAATTTTGGAGGCGTGGTGGCAGAACAACCTCCAACACTACTGAACCCTGTCCTGCATTATTTCCAGCTGCCTGAAGAGTCACCCAGTGCAAGGTGAAAGATAGGTAACTTCCCTGTCCATGCCTGCTGAACCATGAGTCAGCAGTAATATGCACCTTACCGCTGACAGCCCTGTCCAGCGAGGCCAAGACATTGCCTTCCACATGTCGGTAGAGAGCCGGAATTGCCTTTCGTGAGAAAAAGTGGCATTTGGGAACCTGCAACTGAGGAACCGCACATTCCACGAACTCACGGAAGGGGGCAGAGTCTTCCAGCTGAAAAGGCAGCAGTTGAAGTGCTAGCAATTTAGCCAAGCTAGCATTAAATCGCTGGGAATGTGGATGGCTGGGAGCGAACTTCTTTCAGTGGTGCAGCAGATGGGGCAGGGAAATTTGCCTGGTACAACTTGACGTTGGTGTACCAATAGCAGATTGCCCGCAAGTACTTGGCTGTGACACACCTAATTCTACACCTTCATTCATTTCAATGCAGGTTTCAGAGAGGACTGAAGGTATAGTGGGGTTGGAGATCCCAGCTGATGAGGAGCAAGGAGAGGTCCGCTTTGTTCTTTGGTGTGGGTCTTTTAGGTACACTTGCCAATGAACTGCATGGCAGGTCGACATATGTCTGGTCAAGCATGTGGTGCCCAAGCGGAGACAGCAGCACCCTGCACATGCGGAGCTCTGCAGTGTGATGCAGTCCATGTGCTGCCCTTAAGCTGGACCCTGGAGGGCGTCCTGCCTCATTGGAGATGTGCTTCCTCCTCCTCCTCCTCCTCTTCTCGCCTATCAGGCACCCAGATGGACCTCATCATCCACTCCCTCCTCATCACTGGAGCAAATCTGGCAGTATGCTGCAGCTGGGGAACATGACTGCCAGATTGCTGTCCTTCTTGGGCACCCCCTCTCTCTGGGCTCACGTTACTGCCTAATGCCCCGTACACACGATCGGATTTTCCAACGGAAAATGTGCAATAGGACCGTGTAGGCTCCATCACACATTTTCCATAGGATTTTCCAACACACAAAGTTTGAGAGCAGGCTATAAAATTTTCCGTCAACAAAATCCGTTCGGGGGACTCCTCAACAGGACATGGTGGGGCTAGGGAAGGAGTGACTGATGCCATTGAGCCGAGGGAAGAAGCCGCATTGGCAGCTGCTTTGCCAGACAAAGTACCCTGAGTCTGGGTGAGAGAGGATGAGGAGGATGAGGGCGGCTTGGTCATCCCCTCTACCAAGTCTTCAGAATGTTGCGGCTCAACACAGCCAGCTGCCAAAAAAAAGGACAAGCATGTCCCATGGCCACGTGCTGATGAGGATGCACTGGCTCAATGACCAGCACTGTTGCCTCTAGATACAGAGCCTGCTTGCCCTATTTTATTGGCTTATGACTGTCTGCCTCTCCTTGTTGGCCTTAAAGACATACTAATGGCCTGCAGTGAGATCTAGCTGGGATGTATATATATATACTGATTATACTGCAGCTAGCAGAATCAACTGCCTGCCTGTAATATTATTAGTAAGAGAACATCAGCAATTGTCTTCAGGTAGCTTTAGGTGCACAATGTGCAGAGGACACAGTACACTAACTGTAAATACTGCAGCTGCCTGCTTATGGTACTAATAGGATCAGAAGAACACCACCAATTTTCTTCAGGTAGCTTTAGGTGCACACTGTGCAGAGGACACAGTACACTAACTGTAAATACTGTAGCTGCCTGCCTGTTGTATTAATAGTATCAGAACAACAGCAATTGTCTTCAGGTAGCTTTAGGTGCACACTGTGCAGAGGACGCACTACACTAATTGTAAATACTGCAGCTGCCTGCCTGCGGTATTAATAGGATCAGAACAACAGCAATTTTCTTCAGGTAGCTTTAGGTGCACACTGTGCAGAGGACACAGTACACTAACTGTAAATACTGCAGCTGCCTGCCTGTGGTACTAATAAAATCATAAGAACGGCACTAATTTTCTTCAGGTAGCTTTAGGTGCACACTGTGCAGAGGAAGCAATACACTAACTGTAAATACTGAAGCTGCCTGCCTGTGGTATTAATAGGATCAGAAGAACACCACCAATTTTCTTCAGGTAGCTTTAGGTGCACACTGTGCAGAGGACACACTACACTAACTGTAAATACTGAAGCTGCCTGCCTGTGGTATTAATAGGACCAGAACAACAGCAATTGTCTTCAGGTAGCTTTAGGTGCACACTGTGCAAAGGACGCACTACACTAACTGTAAATACTGCAGCTGCCTGCCTGTGGTACTAATAGTATCAGAAGAACACCACCAATTTTCTACAGGTAGCTTTAGGTGCACACTGTGCAGAGGACACACTACACTAACTGTAAATACTGAAGCTGCCTGCCTGTGGTATGAATAGGATCAGAACAACAGCAATTTTCTTCAGGTAGCTTTAGGTGCACACTGTGCAGAGGACACAGTACACTAACTGTAAATACTGCAGCTGATTGCTGTGGTACTAATAAGATCATAAGAACAGCACTAATTTTCTTCAGGTAGCTTTAGGTGCACACTGTGCAGAGGATGCACTACTCTAACTGTAAATACTGCAGCTGCCTTCCTTTGGTATTAATAGGACAAGAACAACAGCAATTGTCTTAAGGTAGCTTTAGGTGCACACTGTGCAAAGGACGCACTACACTAACTGTAAATACTGCAGCTGCCTGTCTATGGTACTTATAGTATCAGAAGAACACCACCAATTTTCTTCAGGTAGCTTTAGGTGCACACTGTGCAGAGGACACACTAAACTTACTATAAATACTGAAGCTTCCTGCCTATGGTATTAATAGGATCAGAACAACAGCAATTTTCTTCAAGTAGCTTTAAGTGTACACTGTGCAGAGGACACAGTACACTAACTGTAAATACTGCAGCTGTCTGCTGTGGTACTAATAAGATCAAAAGAACAGCACTAATTTTCTTCAGATAGCTTTAGGTTCACACTGTGCAGAGGACACAGTACACTAACTGTAAATACTGAAGCTGCCTGCTTGTGGTATTAATATGACCAGAACAACAGCAATTGTCTTCAGGTAGCTTTAGGTGCACACTGTGCAGAGGACGCACTACACTAACTGCAAATACTGCAGCTGCCTGCCTGTGGTACTAATAGAATCAGAAAAACACCACCAATTGTCTTCAGGCAGCTTTATGTGCACACTGTGCAGAGGACACACTACACTAACTGTAAATACTGCAGCTGCCTGCCTGGGGTACTAATAAGATCAGAAGAACACCAGCAATTATGTTCGGGTAGCTTTACGTCCATACTGTGCAGAGGACACAGTACACTAACTGTAAATACTGCAGCTGCCTGCCTGTGGTATTAATAGGACCAGAAAAACAGCAATTGTCTTCAGGTAGCTTTAGGTGCACACTGTGCAGAGGACACACTACACTAACTGTAAATACTGCAGCTGTCTGTCTGTGGTACTAATAGGATCAGAAGAACACCACCAATTTTCTTCAGGTAGCTTTAGGTGCAAACTGTGCAGAGGATGCACCACACTAACTGTAAATACTGAAGCTGCCTGCAATGTGGTATAAATAGGATCAGAACAAGAGCAATTGTCTTCAGGTAGCTTTAAGTGCACACTGTGCAGAGGACGCACTACACTAACTATAAATACTGCAGATGCCTGCCTGGGGTACTAATAGGATCAGAACAACAGCAATTTACTTTAGGTAGCTTTAGGTACACACTGTGCAGAGGACACAGTACACTAACTGTAAATACTGCAGCTGCCTGCCTGTGGTATTAATAGGACCAGAACAACAGCAATTGTCTTCAGGTAGCTTTAGGTGCACACTGTACAGAGGACGCACTACACTATCTGTAAATACTGCAGCTGCCTGCCTGTGGTACTAATAGGATAAGAAGAACATCACCAATTTTCTTCAGGTAGCTTTAGGTGCACACTGTGCAGAGGACGCACCACACTAACTGTAAATACTGCAGCTGCCTGCCTGTGGTACTAATAGGATTAGAAGAACACCACCAATTTTCTTCAGGTAGCTTTAGGTGAACACTGTGCAGAGGACACAGTACACTAACTGTAAATACTGCAGCTGCCTGCCTGTGTTATTAATAGGATCAGAACAACAGCAATTGACTTCAGGTAGTTTTAGGCGCACACTGTGCAGAGGACGCACTACACTAACTGTAAATACTGTAGCTGCCTGCTTGTGTTATTAATAGGATTAGAACAACAGCAATTGTCTTCAGGTAGCTTTAGGTGCACACTGTGCAGAGGACACACTACACTAACTGTAAATACTGAAGCTGCCTGCCTGTGGTATTAATAGGATCAGAACAACAGCAATTTTCTTCAGGTAGCTTTAAGTGCACACTGTGCAGAGGACACAGTACAATAACTGTAAATACTGCAGCTTCCTGCTGTGGTACTAATAAGATCAAAAGAACAGCACTAATTTTCTTCAGATAGCTTTAGGTTCACACTGTGCAGAGGACACAGTACACTAACTGTAAATACTGCAAATGCCTGCCTGTGGTATTAATAGGACCAGAACAACAGCAATTGTCTTCAAGTAGCTTTAGGTGCACACTGTGCAGAGGACGCACTACACTAACTGTAAATACTGCAGCCGCCTTCCTAGGGTACTAATAGGATCAGAAAAACACCACCAATTGTCTTCAGGCAGCCTTATGTGCACACTGTGCAGAGGACGCACTACACTAACTGTAAATACTGCAGCTGCCTGCCTAGGGTGCTAATAGGATCAGAACAACAGCAATTTTCTTCAGGTAGATTTAGGTGCACACTGTGCAGAGGACACAGTACACTAACTGTAAATACTGCAGCTGCCTGCCTGTGGTACTAATAAGATCAGAAGAACACCAGCTATTTTGTTCGGGTAGCTTTACGTCCACACTGTGCAGAGGACACAGTACACTAACTGTAAATACTGCAGCTGCCTGCCTGTGGTATTAATAGGATCAGAAAAACAGCAATTGTCTTCAGGTAGGTTTAGGTGCACACTGTGCAGAGGACAAACTACACTAACTGTAAATACTACAGCTGTCTGCCTGTGGTATTAATAGGATCAGAACAAGAGCAATTGTCTTCAAGTAGCTTTAAGTGCATCCTGTGCAGAAGACGCACTACACTAACTGTAAATACTGCAGCTGCCTGCCTGGGGTACTAATAGGATCAGAAGAACACCACCAATTCTGTTCAGGTAGCTTTAGTTGCACACTGTGCAGAGGACGCACTACACTAACTATAAATACTGCAGATACCTGCCTGGGGTACTAATAGGATCCGAACAACAGCATTTGACTTTAGATAGCTTTAGGTGCACACTGTGCAGAGGACACAGTACACTAACTGTAAATACTGCAGCTGCCTGCCTGTGGTATTAATAGGACCAGAACAAAAGCAATTGTCTTCAGGTAGCTTTAGGTGCACACTGTACAGAGGACGCACTACACTATCTGTAAATACTGCAGCTGCCTGCCTGTGGTACTAATAGGATAAGAAGAACACCACCAATTTTCTTTAGGTGCACACTGTGCAGAGGACGCACCACACTAACTCTAAATACTGCAGCTGCCTGCCTGTGGTACTAATAGGATTAGAAGAACACCACCAATTTTCTTCAGGTAGCTTTAGGTGCACACTGTGCAGAGGACACAGTACACTAACTGTAAATACTGCAGCTGCCTGCCTGTGTTATTAATAGGATCAGAACAACAGCAATTTTCTTCAGGTAGCTTTAGGTGCACACTGTGCTGAGGACACGGTACACTAACTGTAAATACTGCAGCTGTTTGCCTGTTGTATTAATCAGATCAGAACAACAGTAATTGTCTTAAGGTAGTTTTAGGTGCACACTGTGCACAAGACGCACTACACTAACTGTAAATACTGTAGCTGCCTGCTTGTGTTATTAATAGGATCAGAACAACAGCAATTGTCTTCAGGTAGCTTTAGGTGCACACTGCGAAGAGGATGCACTACACTAACTGTAAATACTGCAGCTGCTTGCCTGTGGTACTAATAGGATCAGAAGAACACCACCAATGTTCTTCAGGTAGCTTTAGGTGCACACTGTGCAGAGGACTCACTACACTAACTGTAAATACTGCAGTTGCCTGCCTGTGGTATTAATAGGACCAGAACAACAGCAATTGTCTTCAGTTAGCTTTAGGTGCACACTGTGCAGAGGACGTACTACACTAACTGTAAATACTGCAGATTCCTGCCTGTGGTACTAATAGGAACAGAAGAACACCACCAGTTTTCTACAGGTAGCTTTAGGTGCACACTGTGCAGAGGATGCACTACACTAACTGTAAATACTGAAGCTGCCTGCCTGTGGTATTAATAGGATCAGAACAACAGCAATTGTCTTCAGGTAGCTTTAGGTTCACACTGTGCAGAGGACGCACTACACTAACTGTAAATACTGCAGATGCCTGCCTGGGGTACTAATAGGATCAAAACAAAAGCAATTTTCATCAGGTAGCTTTAGGTGCACACTGTGCAAAGGATGCACTACACTAACTGTAAATACTGAAGCTGCCTGCCTGTGGTACTAATAGTATCAGAAGAACACCACCAATTTTCTTCAGGTAGCTTTAGGTGCACACTGTGCAAAGGAAGCACTTCACTAACTGTAAATACTGAAGCTGCCTGCCTGTGGTACTAATAGTATCAGAAGAACACCACCAATTTTCTTCAGGTAGCTTTAGGTGCACACTGTGTAGAGGACACAGTACACTAAGTGTAAATACTGCAGCTGCCTGCTGTGGTACTAATAAGATCATAAGAACAGCACTAATTTTCTTCAGGTATCTTTAGGTGCACACTGTGCATTGGACGCACTACACTAACTATAAATACTGCAGATGCCTGCCTGGGGTACTAATAGGATTAGAACAACAGCAATTTTCTTCAGGTAGCTTTAGGTGCACACTGTGCAGAGGACACAGTACACTAAAGCCCTGTACACACGATCGGATTTTCCGACGGAAAATGTGTGATAGGACCTTGTTGTTGGAAATTTCGACCGTGTGTAGGCTCCATCACACATTTTCCATCGGATTTTCCGACACACAAAGTTTGAGAGCAGGCTATAAAATTTTCCGAAAACAAAATCCATTGTGGGAAATTCCGATCGTGTGTACACAAATCCGACGGACAAAGTGCCACGCATGCTCAGAATAAATAAAGAGATGAAATCTATTGGCCACTGCCCCGTTTATAGTCCCGACGTACGTGTTTTACGTCACTGCGTTTAGAACGATCGGATTTTCCGACAACTTTGTGTGACCGTGTGTATTCAAGACAAGTTTGTGCCAACATCCGTCGGAAAAAATCCTAGGATTTTGTTGTCAGAATGTCCGAACAAAGTCTGACCGTGTGTACGGGGCATTACTGTAAATACTGCAGCTGCCTGCTGTGGTACTAAGATCATAAGAACAGCACTAATTTTCTTCATATAGCTTTAGGTTCACACTGTGCAGAGGTCACAGTACACTAACTGTAAATACTGCAGCTGCCTGCCTGTGGTATTAATAGGACCAGAACAGCAGCAATTGACTTCAGGTAGCTTTAGGTGCACACTGTGCAGAGGACGCACTACACTAACTGTAAATACTGCAGATGCCTGCCTGGGGTACTAATAGGATCAGAACAACAGCAATTTTCTTCAGGTAACTTTAGGTGCACACTGTGCAGAGGACACAGTACACTAACTGTAAATACTGCAGCTGCCTGCCTGTGGTACTAATAAAATCATAAGAACGGCACTAATTTTCTTCAGGTAGCTTTAGGTGCACACTGTGCAGAGGACGCAATACACTAACTGTAAATACTGCAGCTGCCTGCATGTGGTATTAATAGGATCAGAACAGCAGCAATTATCTTCAGGTAGCTTTAGGTGCACACTGTGCAGAGGACACAGTACACTAACTGTAAATACTGCAGCTGCCTGCCTGTGGTGCTAATAGGATCCGAAGAACACCACCAATTTTCTTCAGGTAGTTTTACGTGCACACTGTGCACAGGACACAGTACACTAACTGTAAATACTGCAGCTGCCTGCCAGTGGTATTAATAGGATCAGAACAACAGCAATTTGTCTTCAGTTAGCTTTAGGTGCACACTGTGCAGAGGACACAGTACACTAACTGTAAATACTGCAGCTGCCTGCCTGTGGTACTAATAAGATCAGAAGAACACCAGCAATTTTATTCGTGTAGCTTTAGGTGCACACTGTGCAGAGGAAACAGTACACTAACTATAAATACCGTAGCTGCCTGCCTGTGGTACTAATAGGATCAGAGGAACACCACCAATTTTTGTCAGGTACCTTTAGGTGCACACTGTGCAGAGGACACAGTACACTAACTGTAAATACTGCAGCTGCCTGCCTGTGTTATTAATAGGATCAGAAATACAGTAATTATGTTCAGGTAGCTTTAGGTTCACACTGTGCAGAGGACACAGTACACTAACTGTAAATACTGCAGCTGCCTGCCTGTGGTACTAATAGAATCAGAAGAACACCACCAATTTTCATCAGGTAGCTTTAGGTGCACACTGTGCAGAGGACACAGTACACTACTGTAAATACTGCAGCTCCCTGCCTGTGGTATTAATAGGACCAGAACAACAGCAATTTTCTTCAGGTAGCTTTAGGTGCACACTGTGCAGAAGACGCACTACACTAACTGTAAATACTGCACCTGCCTGCCTGTGGTACTAATAGGATCAGAAGAACACCACCAATTTTCTACAGGTAGCTTTAGGTGCACACTGTGCAGGGGACACAGTAAACGAACTGTAAATACCATAGCTGCCCGCCTGTGGAACTAATAGGATCAGAAGAACACCAATAATTTTCTTCAGGTATCTTTAGGTGCTCACTGTGCAGAGGACACAGTACACTAACTGTAAATACTGCAGCTGCCTGCCTGTGGTATTAATAGGATCAGAACAACAGCAAGTGTCTTCAGGTAGCTATAGGTGCACACTGTGCAGAGGACACAGTACACTAACTGTAAATACTGCAACTGCCTGCCTGTGGTACTAATAGGATCAGAAGAACACCACCAATTTTCTTCAGGTAGCTTTAGGTGCACAATGTGAAGATGGCACAGTACACTAACTGTAAATTCTGCAGCGGCCTGCCTGTGGTATTAATAGGATCAGAACAACAGCAACTGTCTTCAGGTAGCTTTAGGTGTTCACTGTGCAGAGGACACAGTACACTAACTGTAAATACTGCAGCAGCCTGCCTGTGGTATTAATAGGATCAGAACAACAGCAATTATCTTCATGTAGCTTTAGGTGCACAGTGTGCAGAGGACACAGTACACTAACTGTAAATACTGCAGCTGCCTGCCTGTGGTACAAATAGGATCCGAAGAACACCGACAATTTTCTAAAGGTAGCTTTACGTGCACACTGTGCAGAGGACACAGTAAACTAACTGTAAATACCATAGCTGCCTGCCTGTGGAACTAATAGGATCAGAAGAACACCAATAATTTTCTTCAGGTAGCTTTAGGTGCTCACTGTGCAGAGGACACAGTACACTAACTATAAATACTGCAGCTGCCTGCCTGTGGTATTAATAGGATCAGAACAACAGCAAATGTCTTCAGGTAGCTATAGGTGCACACTGTGCAGAGGACACAGTACATTAACTGTAAATACTGCAACTGCCTGATTGTGGTACTAATAGGATCAGAAGAACACCACCAATTTTCTTCAGGTAGCTTTAGGTACACAATGTGAAGATGACACAGTACACTAACTGTAAATACTGCAGCTGCCTGCCTGTGGTATTAATAGGATCAGAACAACATCAATTGTCTTCAGGTAGCTTTAGGTGAACACTGTGCAGAGGACGCACTACACTATCTGTAAATACTGCAGCTGCCTGCCTGTGGTACTAATAGGATCAGAACAACACCACTAATTTTCTTCAGGTAGCTTTAGGTGTTCACTGTGCAGAGGACACAGTACACTAACTGTAAACACTGCAGCAGCCTGCCTGTGGTATTAATAGGATCAGAACAACAGCAATTATCTTCAGGTAGCTTTAGGTGCACAGTGTGCAGAGGACACAGTACACTAACTGTAAATACTGCAGCGGCCTGCCTGTGGTATTAATAGGATCAGAACAACAGCAATTATCTTCAGGTAGCTTTAGGTGCACAGTGTGCAGAGGACACAGTACACTAACTGTAAATATTGCAACTGCCTGCCTGTGGTACTAATAGGATCAGAAAAACACCACCAATTTTCTTCAGGTAGCTTTAGGTGCACACTGTGCAGAGGACACAGTACACTAGCTGTAAAGACTGCAGCTGCCTGCTTGTGGTATTAATAGGATCAGAACAACAACAATTGTCTTCAGGGAGCTTTAAGTTCACACTGTGCAGAGGACGCACTACACTATCTGTAAATACTGCTGCTGCCTGCCTGTGGTGTTAATAGGATCAGAACAACAGCAAATGTCTTCAGGTAGCTATAGGTGCACACTGTGCAGAGGACACAGTACACTAACTGTAAATACTGCAGCTGACTGCCTGTGGTACAAATAGGATCCGAAGAACACCGGCAATTTTCTAAAGGTAGCTTTACGTGCACACTGTGCAGAGGACACAGTAAACTAACTGTAAATACCATAGCTGCCTGCCTGTGGAACTAATAGGATCAGAAGAACACCAATAATTTTCTTCAGGTAGCTATAGGTGCACACTGTGCAGAGGACACAGTACACTAACTGTAAATTCTGCAGCTGCCTGCCTGTGGTATTAATAGGATCAGAACAACAGCAATTGTCTTCAGGTAGCTTTAGGTGCACACTGTGCAAAGGACGCACTACACTATCTGTAAATACTGCAGCTGCTTGCTTGGGGTACTAATAAAATCAGAACAGCAGCAATTGTCTTCAGGTAGCTTTAGTTGCACACTGTGCAGAGGACGCACTACACTAACTGTAAATACGGCAGCTGTCTACCTGTGATATTAATAGGATCAGAACAACAGCATTTGTCTTCAGGTAGCTTTAGGTGCACACTGTGCAGAGTATGCACTATACTAACTGTAAATACTGCAGCTGCCAACCTGTGGTACTAATAGGATCAGAACAACACCAGCAATTTTCTTCAGGTAGCTTTAGGTGCACAATGTGAAGATGACACAGTACACTAACTGTAAATTCTGCAGCTGCCTGCCTGTGGTATTAATAGGATCAGAACAACAGCAATTGTCTTCAGGTAGCTTTAGGTGCACACTGTGCAGAGGACGCACTACACTATCTGTAAATACTGCAGCTGCTTGCCTGGGGTACTAATAAAATCAGAACATCAGCAATTTTCTTCAGGTAGCTTTAGGTGCACACTGTGCAGAGGATGCACAACACTAATGCCCCGTACACACGGTCGGACTTTGTTCGGACATTCCGACAACAAAATCCTAGGATTTTTTCCGACGGATGTTGGCTCAAACTTGTCTTGCATACACACGGTCACACAAAGTTGTCGGAAAATCCGATCGTTCTGAACGCGGTGACGTAAAACACGTACGTCTGAACTATAAACGGGGCAGTGGCCAATAGCTTTCATCTCTTTATTTATTCTGAGCATGCGTGGCACTTTGTCCGTCGGATTTGTGTACACACGATCGGAATTTCCGACAATGGATTTTGTTGTCGGAAAATTTTATCTCCTGCTCTCCAACTTTGTGTGTCGGAAAATCCGATGGAAAATGTCCTATGGAGCCCACACACGGTCGGAATTTCTGACAACACGCTCCGATCGGACATTTTCCATCGGAAAATCCGACCGTGTGTACGGGGCATAACTGTGAATCCTGCAGCTGCCTGCCTGTGGTATTAATAGGATCAGAACATCAGCAATTTTCTTCAGGTAGCTTTACGTGCACACTGTTCAGAGGACGCACTACACTAACTTTAAATACTGCAGCTGTCTGCTTGTGGTACTAATAGGATCAGAAGGGTTCGGCACATCATGGATCTTGTGGACAGATTACTGGGAGGGGCTGGGGAAGACCCGGCTGTCATGGTGCACGTTGGCACCAATGACAAAGTCAGAGGCAGATGGAGTGTCCTAAAGAAGGATTTTAGGGACTTAGGAGCTAAATTGAGGAAAAGGACCTCCAAGGTAGTATTCTCAGGAATACTACCAGTGCATTGAGCCACACCAGAAAAGCAGAGGGAGATTAGGGAAGTAAACAAGTGGCTGAGGAGCTGGTGTAGTAAGGAGGGGTTTGGGTTCCTGGAGGACTGGGCTGGCTTCTCAGTCAGTAACCGGTACTATAGAAGGGATGGACTGCACCTAAATGAGGAGGGTGCAGATCTGCTGGGAATGAAGATGGCCAAAAAGTTAGAGGGGTTTTTAAATTAGGCGATGGGGGGGAGGGTCCAGAGACAGAGATAGCCAGCGTAGAAGATATTCCAGAGGGTAGTATTGGGGGCATTAGTGGTAGGTTAACCAAAGCACAAAAACACAAGGTGAGTATAGTAGCAAGTCCTAGTTGCAATCTCGAAACACCCAATATGAGGACAATATGCGACCGGTCTAAACTATGTGGCATGTTTACCAATGCCAGGAGCATGGCGGACAAGATGGGTGAACTAGAGATACTGTTGTACAAGGAGGATTTGGATTTTGTAGGAATTTCAGAGACCTGGTTCAACAGCTCTCATGATTGGCTGGCAAACATTCAAGGGTATACCCTATACCACAAGGATAGAGAGGGTAAAAAAGGGAGAGGGGTATGCCTATATATCAAGAATAATGTACAAGCGAATGTGAGAGATGACATCACTGAGGGAGCTAGAGAGGAGGTGGAATCCTTATGGGTAGAGCTCCAAAGGGATGAAGCTAAGGGGAAAATAATACTGGGAGTATGCTATAGGCCCCCTAACCTGAGGGAGGAAGTGGAGACGGATCTCCTATCACAAATTGGATTAGCAGCAAGCATGGGAAGTGTTATCATAATGGGGGATTTTAATTATCCAGACATAGACTGGGCGGAGGGAACCGCCCATTCATTTAAGGCTCGCCAGTTCCTTAATGTCTTGCAGGACAATTTTATGGGTCAGATGGTAGACGCACCAACTAGAAATAAAACATTACTGGATCTACTGATTACCAACAATACAGACCTGATCACAGATGTAGAAATACGGGGCAATTTAGGTAACAGCGATCACAGATCAATTAGTTTCAGTATAAATCACACAAATAGGAAACATGAAGGGACCACAAAGACACTGAATTTCAAAAGAGCCAACTTCCCTAAACTACAAACCTTGCTAAAAGGCATAATTTGGGATAAAATATTAGGAACAAAGAATACGGAGGAGAGATGGGTTTGCTTTAAGAGCATATTAAATAAGGGCATTAGCCAATGTATCCCATTGGGTAATAAATTTAAAAGAGCGAACAAAAATCCTGGATGGCTTAACCCCAATGTAAAAATGCATATAAAAGCAAAGGAGAAGGCCTTCAAAAAATATAAGGTTGAGGGATCATCCTCAGCATTCAGACTTTATAAAGAATGCAACAAGAAATGTAAGGGTGCAATTAGGATGGCTAAGATAGAACATGAAAGACACATAGCGGAGGAGAGCAAAAAAAATCCCAAGAAATTCTTTAAGTATGTAAACAGTAAAAAAAGGAGGACAGACCATATTGGCCCCATAAAGAATGAGGAAGGACATCTGGTTACAAAGGATGGGGAGATTTTTTCTTCTCCTCAGTCTTCACGAGTGAATCGAAGGGCTTCAGTAACCAAAACTGCAGTGTTTATCCTCATGACACAACACAGGAAGCACCTCCATGGTTAACAGAGGACAGAATTAAAATTAGACTTGAGAAACTTAACATTAATAAATCACCGGGACCAGATGGCTTGCATCCGAGGGTACTTAGGGAACTCAGTCAAGTGATTGCCAGACCCTTTTTCCTAATTTTTACAGACAGTCTACTGACTGGAATGGTACCAGCTGATTGGAGAAAAGCCAATGTAGCACCAATATTTAAAAAGGGCCCAAAATACATCCCTGGGAATTACAGACCAGTTAGTCTAACATCAATAGTATGTAAACTCTTGGAGGGGATGATAAGGGACTATATACAAGATTTTAGTAATAAGAACGGTATCATGAGCAGTAATCAGCATGGATTCATGAAGAATCATTCTTGCCAAACCAATCTATTAACCTTCTATGAGGAGTTGAATTGCCATCTAGATAAAGGAAGGCCCGTAGACGTGGTGTATCTGGATTTTGCAAAAGCATTTGACACAGTTCCCCATAAACGTTTACTGTACAAAATAAGGTCCGTTGGCATGGACCATAGGGTGAGTACATAGATTAGAAACTGACTACAAGGGCGAGTTCAGAGGGTGGTGATAAATGGGGGGTACTCAGAATGCTCAGGGGTGGGTAGTGGGGTTCCCCAGGGTTCTGTGCTGGGACCAATCCTATTTAATTTGTTTACAAACGACCTGGAGGATGGGATAAACAGTTCAATCTCTGTATTTGCAGACGATACTAAGCTAAGCAGGGCAATAACTTCTCTGCAGGATGTGGAAACCTTGCAAAAAGACCTGAACAAATTAATGGGGTGGGCGACTACAGGGCAAATGAGGTTCAATGTAGAAAAATGTAAAATAATGCATTTGGGTGGCAAAAATATGAATGCAATCTATACAATGGGGGGAGAACCTCTGGGGGAATCTAGGATGGAAAAGGACCTGGGGGTCCTAGTAGATGATAGGCTCAGCAATGGCATGCAATGCCAAGCTGCTGCTAACAAAGCAAACAGAATATTGGCATGCATTAAAAGGGGGATCAACGCAAGAGAAAAAACTATAATTCTCCCACTCTACAAGGCTCTGGTCCGGCCGCACCTGGAGTATGCTGTCCAGTTCTGGGCACCAGTCCTCAGGAAGGATGTACTGGAAATGGAGCGAGCACAAAGAAGGGCAACAAAGCTAATAAAGGGTCTGAAGGATCTTAGTTATGAGGAAAGGTTGCGAGCACTGAACTTATTCTCTCAGGAGAAGAGACGCTTGAGAGGGGATATGATTTCAATTTACAAATACTGTACTGGTGACCCCACAATAGGGATAAAACCTTTTCGCAGAAGAGAGTTTAATAAGACTCGTGGCCACTCATTACAATTAGAAGAAAAGAGGTTTAACCTTAAACTATGTAGAGGGTTCTCGACTGTAAGTGCGGCAAGGATGTGGAATTCCCTTCCACAGGCGGTGATCTCAGCGGGGAGCATTGATAGTTTCAAGAAACTATTAGATAATCACCTGAATGACGGCAACATTCAGGGATATACAACATAATACTGACACAAAATCACACACATAGGTTGGACTTGATGGACTTGTGTCTTTTTTCAAACTCACCTACTATGTAACTATGTAACACCACCAATTTTCTTCAGGTAGCTTTAGGTGCACACTGTGCAGAGGACGCACTACACAAACTGTAAGTACTGCAGCTGCCTGCCTGTGGTATTAATAGGATCAGAACAACAGCAAATGTCCTTAGGTAGCTTTAGGTGCACACTGTACAGAGGACACAGTACATTAACTGTAAATACTGCAGCTGCCTGCCTGTGGTACTAATAGGATCCGAAGAACACCGTCAATTTTCTTCAGGTAGCTTTACGTGCACACTGTGCAGAGGACACAGTACACTAACTGTAAATACTGCAGCTGCCTGCCTGTGGAATTAATAGGATCAGAACAACAGCAATTATCTTCAGGTAGCTTAGGTGCACACTGCGCAGAGGACACAGTACACTATCTGTAAATACTGTAGCTGCCTGCCTGTGTTACTAATAGGATCAGAACAACAGCAATTGTCTTCAGGTAGCTTTAGGTGCACACTGTGCAGAGGATGCACTACACTAACTGTAAATACTGCAGCTGCTTGCCTGGGGTACTAATAGGATCAGAACAACAGCAATTGTCTTCAGGTAGCTTTAACCTCCCTGGCGGTATGATTATTTCAGATTTTAGGTGCTGAAAGTGGTACCATTATTTTTGCATGGAAATTTGGTGTTTTATATTGTAGGCCTGTAATTCTTAGGAATAACTCACTGAAATCTGTCCAAACAAGAGTCTAGTAGACATCCTGGGTATGATAAAGTTTGAAACACAAAATCATAAATTATAATATAATAAATAACTATAAATAATAACAAATAATAATAATATAATAGTAATAATACTTTTTATTCAATAAATTTTAGTAAATAATATAAATCAAAAACACTGACATTTTTTTTTGGCCAAACAAGAGTGCAATATTAGTAGTCATATTGCTTTTAGTAAACGTCTCGGGTATGGAAAATTTTAAAACAGGGTACAGCGCAAAGTCCGACGTCACAGTCAGGACAGTAGAACCGGGTTTCTTTTCTGACTTTCCTTCCTGTGTCGTCACGTTTAGAGCAGCAAACCACACACATCCTTGTGGGTGCTGCCTTCTTTTCCGTTGGTGGAATGTGGTCCATAAAGTGTCGACCTGTCAGACATTCCGGGTTCACAACGCCAGCAGCACGACGTCCAGATCGATTTACAGTGGTTGGTGTTTGGTGCTTCAGAAATATGAGTTCTGCAACTTTCCAAACGAAGTCTGCATGAATCACAGGCCTGTCACTCTTTTTTTTTAGAAGAATGAAAGCATTCCACAGGCACTGTTCAAGAAGATGCCTGAAGATTTTTTTATAATATTTTTTTTGTTGCTTTCTCATAGCAGGGTAAAAAGTCATGGCCTGGTCAGCTCGGTCAACACCTCCCATTGTGTTGTTGTAGTCCATTACGAGTTGAGGTTTCATAACATCTTTTCCAACTTTTGTACGTACCATGACAGTAGAGGTGTTGTGAATGGTACTCATTAGGCACACATCTTTTTTATCTCGCCATCTTAGTGCCATCATTTTGCCTTTTTGCCAGGCAACTATTTCTCCTGCAGTGAGCTTTTTTTTGGCAAAGGTTGGCGGCATATCACGCCGGTTAGCTCTAACAGTCCCGTAAGCATCTGTCTTGTGTTGTAGAAGGAACTCATAGAGTTCGGGAGAAGTATGAAAATTATCTGTGGTTACACAGTACCCCTGATTCAACAATGGCTCAATCAAAGTGAGAACAGAAGCGGTTGCCATTCCATATTGACTGAATCTGTCGTTGAATTTCGTCCCTTTCCCGGTGTAAAGGACCGAATTCCATATATAACCAGTGCTGGCTTCACAGAGCATGAATGATTTTATGCCGAATCGCGCTCTCTTAGACGCGATGTACTGTATCCAGCTAAGTCTTCCTTTGTAGGCCATAAGACTTTCGTCGATACTGACGTCTCTGTCTGGTATATAGGTCTGCTGGAAATTTTTCTGAATAATTTAATATAAGTCCCAAATTTTTTTCAGTTTTGGAGTTGGATGAGAAGTCTCATCAAATTCGTCATTATTTTGAAAATGAAGATATTTCATTATGAGTGAAAATTTGTATTCTGACATTATGGTGTCAAAAAAAGGAGTGGCTAATATTTTGTTGGTTGTCCAGTACCACTTTTGCAGGGGTTTCCCCACCACTCCCTGGAGAATAATTAGGCCCAGAAACTTCCAGATGTCCTCCTTGGTCACTGGTTCCCATTTTCTGCTCCTTGAAAACCTCTGCGGTATAGCAGCTTGTTGTTCCTGGTACCGATTGGTCTCTCTAACAATTATTTCTATGACTTCATCAGTCAAAAAGAGTTGGAGGTATCCCAAGGGGCTGTCATCTTCAACCTCCACTTTTATACCAGGCGCTCCGGTAAATGGGAATCTTGGGGGTGCTGTGTGCTCCGTACCGCAATCAATCGAGCACCAAGTCCGCACATCGCTGGGCAAAGTCGCAGGATCATCGCTGAAATCGCTTTCCGTGCCTGATGACGAACTTCCCCATGATTCGCTATCACTCACATCTGCAAGCGATTCTGTCTCGCTGTCGCTGTTTTCCAGCAGGTCATATGTCGCTTTTGATGTTGAAGCACGCTTTTTGGATGCCATGGTCGCTCTGCAGTTTCCAGACACAAAGTACAGTAAAACTGCAGGCAGGGGCACTGGACAAAGCACTGGGGGGCAATCTGAGGTCAATTTTTTTATATTTATTATATTTAGTAATGTAATCCAATAGGATTACAATGTGTCAGTGTGTTTGTGCTTTATACATTTTGAATTTGCCGCCGGTTCCACCCCCTGCGTCACTACGCTCGCAGGGAACGGAAGCCAGGGCACACAGTGGATCGGGCGGAAGATCCGGCCACCGAACACAGCGGGAGAACATCGCGGGATCCCGGAGACAAGGTGAGTCGCGTCTTCCAGGATCCAGCGATGCGATCCCGAGTCTGGCTCGGGGTTACCGCTTTTGGTACTAAAATCTCACCCCGAGCCAGACTCGGGAATACCGCCAGGGGGGTTAAGTGCACACTGTGCAAAGGACACAGTACACTAACTGTAAATACTGCAGCTGCCTGCCTGTGGTATTAATAGGATCAGAACAACAGCAATTGTCTTCAGGTAGCTTTAGGTGCACACTGTGCAGAGGATGCACTACACTAACTGTGAATCCTGCAGCTGCCTGCCTGTGGTATTAATAGGATCAGAACATCAGCAATTTTCTTCAGGTAGCTTTACGTGCACACTGTTCAGAGGACGCACTACACTAACTTTAAATACTGCAGCTGTCTGCCTGTGGTACTAATAGGATCAGAAGGGTTCGGCACATCACGGATCTTGTGGACAGATTACTGGGAGGGGCTGGGGAAGACCCGGCTGTCATGGTGCACGTTGGCACCAATGACAAAGTCAGAGGCAGATGGAGTGTCCTAAAGAAGGATTTTAGGGACTTAGGAGCTAAATTGAGGAAAAGGACCTCCAAGGTAGTATTCTCAGGAATACTACTGGTACATCGAGCCACACCAGAAAGGCAGAGGGAGATTAGGGAAGTAAACAAGTGGCTGAGGAGCTGGTGTAGTAAGGAGGGGTTTGGGTTCCTGGAGGACTGGGCCGACTTCTCAGTCAGTAACCGGTACTATAGAAGAGACGGACTGCACCTAAATGAGGAGGGTGCAGATCTGCTGGGAATGAAGATGGCCAAAAAGTTAGAGGGGTTTTTAACCACTTGACGACCACCTCACGCCGATGTACGTCGGCAAGGTGGCACGGACAGGCAAAATCACGTACATGTACGTGATTTGCCTTTCGCGGGTGGGGGGGTCCGATCGGACCCCCCCCGGTGCCCGAGGCGGTCGTCTTTTGTTCCCCGGCGATCGGAGGTGAGGGGGAGGCCATCCGTTCGTGGCCCCCCCCTCGTGATCGCCGCCGGCCAATGGGAACATTCCTTTGCTGCTGTATGCTAAACAGCAGCAAAGGAAATGATGTCATCTCTCCTCGGCTCGGTAGTTTCCGTTCCAGCGCCGAGGAGAGAAGACATCACTGTGAGTGAAAACACACTACACAACACAGTAGAACATGCAAGGCACACAAAACAACCCGACCCCCCCCCCGATCGCCCCCCCGATCACCCCCCAATCACCCCTCCCCGTCACAAACTGACACCAAGCAGGTTTTTTTTTTTTTTTTTTTCTGATTACTGTATTGGTGTCAGTTTGTGACAGTTACAGTGTTAGGTCAGTTACTGTTAGCCCCCTTTAGGTCTAGGGTACCCCCCTAACACCCCCTCCCCTAATAAAGTTCTAACCCCTTGATCACCCCCCATCATCAGTGTCGCTAAGCGATCATTTTTCTGATCGCTGTATTAGTGTCGCTGGTGACGCTAGTTAGGGACGTAAACATTTAGGTTCGCCGTCAGCGTTTTATAGTGACAGGGACCCCCATATACTACCGAATAAATGTTTTAACCCCTTGATTGCCCCCTAGTTAACCCTTTCACCACTGATCACCGTATAAGTGTTACGGTTGACGCTGGTTAGTTCGTTTATTTTTTATAGTGTCAGGGCACCCGCCGTTTATTACCGAATAAAGGTTTAGCCCCCTGATCGCCCGGCGGTGATATGCATCGCCCCAGGCAGCATCAGATTAGCGCCAGTACCACTAACACCCACGCACGCAGCATACGCCTCCCTTAGTAGTATAGTATCTGATCGGATCAATATCTGATTCGATCAGATCTATACTAGCGTCCCCAGCAGTTTAGGGTTCCCAAAAACGCAGTGTTAGCGGGATCAGCCCAGATACCTGCTAGCACCTGCGTTTTGCTCCTCCGCCCAGCCCACCCAAGTGCTGTATCGATCGATCACTGTCACTTACAAAACACTAAACGCATAACTGCAGCGTTCGCAGAGTCAGGCCTGATCCCTGCGATCGCTAACAGTTTTTTTGGTACTATTTTGGTGAACTGGCAAGCACCAGCCCCAAGCAGCATCAGGTTAGCGCCAGTACCGCTAACACCCACGCATGCAGCATACGCCTCTCAGCAAATAGCTTGGGGTGTCTACTTTCCAAAATGGGGTAATTTGGGGGGGGGGGGGGTGTTGTGCCACCTGGGCATTCCATGACCTCTGAAACTGTGATAGGCAGTGAAGAGTGAAATCAAAAATTTACACCCTTAGAAATCCTGAAGGCGGTGATTGGTTTTCGGGGCCCCGTACGCGGCTAGGCTCCTAAAAAGTCCCACACATGTGGTATCCCCATACTCAGGAGAAGCAGCTAAATGTATTTTGAGGTGCAATTCCACATATGACCATGGCCTGTGTGAGCAATATATCATTTAGTGACAACTTTGTGCAAAAAAAAAAAAAAAAGTGTCACTTTCCCGCAACTTGTGTCAAAATATAAAATATTCCATGGACTCAATATGCCTCTCAGCAAATAGCTTGGGGTGTCTACTTTCCAAAATGGGGTCATTTGGGGGGGGGGGTTGTGCCACCTGGGCATTCCATGGCCTCCGAAACTGTGATAGGCAGTGAAGAGTGAAATCAAAAATTTACACCCTTAGAAATCCTGAAGGCGGTGATTGGTTTTCGGGGCCCCGTACGCGGCTAGGCTCCCAAAAAGTCCCACACATGTGGTATCCTCATACTCAGGAGAAGCAGCTGAATGTATTTTGGGGTGCAATTCCACATAGGCCCATGGCCTGTGTGAGCAATATATCATTTAGTGACAACTTTTTGTAAATATTTTTTTTTTTTTTGTCATTATTCAATCACTTGGGACAAAAAATAAATATTCAATGGGTTCAACATGCCTCTCAGCAATTTCCTTGGGGTGTCTACTTTCCAAAATGGGGTCATTTGGGGGGGGTTGTACTGCCCTGCCATTTTAGCACCTCAAGAAATGACATAGTACAAATAAAAAGGTGCAAAGCACAGTTACCTTGAAAGTAAAACTGATTAGTCCAGGAACTGAAAACTGTAAAGATGCATGTGTAAGTTCATGCATATATACTGGGGGTATATACGAGAGGTCAGTCAGGGTGGCCACCAAAGGAGCCAAAAGCAGGGTCCAGCAAGCTAAAACAACAACAAGGAGAGGGGCGCCTCTGAGTATAAATCATAAATACATTTTATTAAAACAACAATATCCACTCACATGGAAGTTGGAGAAGTTGCATTAGGGTCAGTTGGCTGGGCTGGAGAGATGCAGTGGAACTACAGGTTACAGCGGTTCCTGCAGGGCATGCCAGGTCCAAAGAAGATTAGTTCTTGCAGCCAGGTGCAGTCTCTTGCAGCAAACAGTCCAACACAGATCCTGCTGAGTTGGGAGCCAAGTTATATCCCAGATGCACAGATAGGGGTTCCAGGGAAGGGGAGGGAGAGATGTGTAGGACGTCAGAGCATCCATTCAGCCATACTGCTGCTCACTGGTAGAATGGTGTGAAGCCTCTAGGAAGGGATAAGGCCGGCCGAGCCGAAAATCACAAACGAGGCTTGGAGAGCAAATAGAGCATGGCGCCTGGTGATGACGTCACACGCATGCGACGCGTTTCAGAATAGGCTTGCCATTGGTGGACGAATGGCCGCATTCCTTTCTCAAGCATAGGGAGAGGAAAACACAGTGGGCTTAAATAAGCTGAAAAAAGGGGGGGGGGGCGGGGCCGGAAAGTCCGTGATTTACATTAAAAAAAAAAAAAAAAAAAAAAGGTAATGGGCGGCATAGAATGGCAGGGGGGATAAAAACAAAGGACCTTACAATGACATAGTGCAAAAAAATATTAAAAAAGAATATATATATATACTTTTACAACAGGGCTCCAATTAAAACAAAACATTGTTAGTAAAACCAGGTAAGGTAAGATAAATTTGGGAACAAGCATTTAAAACATCATGAGGAAATAAATCATAAAGTACAGTGCAATACATGGATCAAAACAAATTAAAAAAAAAAAATATATATACAATAAATACAATGGACTGCCATAAGATGTTATGTATTAAGAGTGGGAGGTGACTGTCAGAGGTAGGGGATTAATAATTGTAGTCTGCACCGTCTAGCGTGCAATATGGAATAAAAATGTAAAATTAAATAATAAATTGATCCCGGGACTATGATTACAGAGAATATGGGGATAAACTAAAGGAGAAATGTATATAAAAACTGATGGATTTTAGTAATTCAGGATAAGTGGGGGGGGGAGTGAGGGGGAGATATACATATATATACATGCGCAAGGGGGAGACACACACACATATACATATATATATACATGCGTGTGCATCCACACTCTTGCGTGCATACACACGCATAGCTACAACTAGGGAAAACATGAAGGATGGGTTATATGATACTGATTGTATGTGTGTGCACCAACTGTAAAGAAGGGAAGGGGGAAGGAAAGGGGAGGAAAGGGGAAGGGAAAAGGTAATTCCCTTGGGGAGGGGAAAAGAAGTGAGGGGAGGGGGGGAAAGGAAGGGGGGGGGGGGGAGAGAGGGAAAAGAGAGAAAAAGGGGGAAAGGGAAGGGAGGGTTTTTTTTAAAAAAGAGGGGGAGAAAGGGAAAAGGAAAAGGGACCACTTAAATAGCACAATACTTACTAGAAAAACGAACCCACCACCCCCATGTTTAGAAAAAAGACATAGGACCTGTGGTAAACAGATGATGACAAAGGTTAAATATAGCATTAGAAGAGATACATATATATACACATATACACATACACATATATATATATATATATATATATATATATATATATATATATATATATATATATATATATATACATATATACACATACATCTACACAGAACCAAATAATAAACATGATAGATGTAATCCCATATAAATATGGACATGTAGGCGCACATATGGAGAGCTGCGTCCACATGCACACAGATCTGCAAATGAGGCAAAATTTCATGATAGCTGTAAAGTGATAAGAGGAAAGGTTGTTAAAGGACTGTGGATATCTCTATTCCTTCATTGAGGCCGCCAGGGGAGAGTACATCTAAGCAGTATATCCAGAAAGTCTCTCTGACGCAAAGCTTTTTGAACCGTTCAGCTTCTGACATGTGTTTAGGGATTTGTTCAATGACCCAAACTGACAGACCGGTGGTAGATTTGTTGTGAAACTCGGCAAAGTGCCGAGGGACACTGTGTTTGTCCTTTCCACCCTCAATGAGTCGTCGATGCTGGCCAAACCGCTGCCTGAGTGGGCATATAGTTTGCCCAACATAGATTAACCCACAAGGGCACATAAGGCCATACACTACAAAATTGGACGAGCAGTTATAGAATTGTTCCAATGTATAAATTCTGCCTTTAGATAGAAAAGATTTTTTGCCATGTTCCACAAACATACAAGTCTTGCAGCGGGCTTTCTTACACTGATACATGCCGACTAATGGTATGAGGGTGGTGGGGTTGGAAGTGGGCGTGTCAATGGGCAATTTGCTCGGGGCAATCTTATTTTTCAGACTCGGAGCCTTTCGGTACGTGATTCTGGGTATAAGCGGAAGGGAGGTTTTTAGGAGTGGATCCTGTAGCAAAATGGACCAGTGTTTCTTTAGTATATTTTCCATTTTTTTGTACTGAAAATTGAAGGTAGTGATAAACCTAGTGGAATGATCTGTTATCTCTTTTTCTTTTTTGGCAGGTTTGCCTTTAGCGTAATAGTTGCATGCTTTTTCAACTAGATCTTTAGGGTAGTCTTTGTCGGCAAACTTCTTTTTAAGTTGTATGCTCATGGTATCATAGTCGCTGTCTAGGGTGCAGTTCTGTCGTAGGCGGCAGAACTGACCTTTAGGTATGTTTCGTGTCCATTTTGGATAGTGGCAACTCCTATAATGCAAATAGGAGTTGCCAGCGGTAGGTTTGATGTGGTTTTTAGCGATAATCATGTTGTCTAAATGACCCAAATCTAGATCTAAAAAGGCCAGGTTAGTAGGATCGACAACGTGAGTGAAAGACAAGCTGTATGGGTTGGAATTGCAATGTTTGACAAAAAGGGAAACTAGGTCGACAGGGCCATCCCAGATGATGATTATGTCATCAATATAACGGCCAAAAAATACAATATTGGCACAGTAGGGGTTGTTTTGTGTAATGAAATTCTTTTCCCAATAGCCCATCGCCAGGTTGGCGTAGGAGGGAGCGAAATTCGCTCCCATCGCAGTTCCCTTAGTTTGTAAGTAAAAATCGCCATTGAAATCGAAATAGTTATGGGTGAGGCAAAAATTGGTTGCCTCCAAGATGAATGCAGCTTGTCTGGGGTTGACAAAGGGATCTTGTGCGAGAAAAAATTCCAGCGCAAGTAGACCAAATGAGTGTGGGATTGAAGTGTAAAGTGATGTGACGTCCAGAGATAACCAGAGGTAAGATGGTTCCCACCTGTAAGATGCAAGTAGTTCCAACAAGTGTGAACCATCTCTGATATAGGACGGTAATTGTTTAACAATGGGCTGGAGATACAGATCAATATATTGACTAAAACCGGTAGTAACACTCTCCATGGCAGCCACAATGGGCCTGCCAGGGGGAGAAGTGAGACTCTTGGGGATTTTAGGTAAGTGATAGAAATATGGGATCTGGTAAAAGTTTTTGGTGAAGAAGGAAGCTTCCGTTTTGTCAATCACTCCGCCATCAAGAGCTGATTTTACCAAAACGTTAACTTCAGCAGCAAATTCAATGGTGGGGTCCTTGGAGAGTTTTTTATATGTAGTCTCATCTGAGAGGAGTCTAAGGGCTTCGTTAATGTAATCTGCCTTGTTTTGCAGAACAATACCTCCCCTTTATCCGCTGATTTGATGATAATGTCAGCCGAATGTGTTAGGGAATCCAGAGCCTGGATTTCAGAAGCGGAAAGGTTGTGTATATGTAAAGGTATCGTAGTAGAGGTCTGGCAAAGTTTCAGGAAGTCAGCATATACTACCCTGTAAAAACTTTCCAGGTAGGGGCCTTTTGACTGGGCCGGATAGAAGATAGATTTAGGTTTCAGTGATGAGTGTAAAATAGGTGGTGACGTAGCAAGGTGTTGAGTAAAGAAACTAAGAGTGTCTCCTTCATTGGTTAGGGTATCTAATATGTCTATGATGTCGCCATCATATTCAAACATATCTGTCAGAGGAATAACAGAAACTTTGTTTGCCAGTACCGGCATTTCCCTGTACGCCTGCGTGGCAGAATGGCTAATAGGCGTACGCGGGTACGCAATTCAGCAGACCGCGTCACGGCGTAACTGCGCACATAGACGTGCAAGTTAGCGGACGTCGAAACGGCGAAACGGCGTAAGCACGTACGCACGTACGCATCTTAGCCGCACACGTGGGTTCCCCTATTAGCCCTATAAAAGGCAGCCCAGCTCTCTGGCTTATTGCTGGTTTGTCATTTCAGCTTCTGTGTTCCTGTTCCTTGTTCTACTATTGACTCCTGCCTGTTGTGACCCGGATTTCCTTGACCATCCTTGAACTTCTCCTGCACCTTGACCTCGGCTTGCTTAAACGGATTCCTCTTCAGTCTGCTCCAGTGTTTGACCCCCGGCTTCTCTTTAAAGACTTTGCTACTGCCTGCTCCAGTGTTTGACCCCCGGCCTGTCTTGGACTCTCCTATTGATTGATTCCTGTGTATGACCTTGGCTTGTTTAAACGGACTTCCTTCCTACCGGCTTGCTGTGTTTGACCCCCTGGCTTCTCTACATACTTGTTCCAGTTATCTACTTCAGGTCCAAGGTGTTGGAGCCCCAGTCTGATTCCTCTGCTGATCACCGTCCAGGTGTACCCTGCACGGACTACTACCAGACAGAAGTTCAACACGCAGGCTCCTACTAGTGCCTGGCGACCCGTGCCTCTCTGTGCCCGATACCCTCTGTGCCACCTCCAGGGGTATAGCGCACTCAGCTGCAAGGGGAGCCGCTCTCAGCATCTCGGCCCTGGTGAGTACCCTGACAGTACAAACCAGCCATGTCAGAGGCCGACAGAGCTGGTTCTCCCCTTGAGGCACTCTGTCAGCAGGTGACAGCTCTTACTCAGGCTGTCTAAAGACTTCAAGATGGCTACTTCCAAATTGAGGGCCGTCTCCAGCACCTGATGTCTGCTCCAGCTCCTTCAGATGCAGCCTCAGCCAGCGGGGTGGCCTCTCCCCAAGGTCAAGTCACCCCAGCATCTTCAGTTGTAACGACTCTCCCTGAACCCAGAGTCCCCACTCCGGAACGTTTTTCTGGAAACCGGAAGAAATTTAGAGCTTTTAAAAATGCTTGCCTACTGTATCTAGCTCTTCAACCCAGGACTTTCCATGCAGAATCCATAAAAGTGGGATTCATTATTTCACTACTATCTGAAGAACCACAATCTTGGGCTCATAATCTTCTTGAACAGAAAAGTCCTTTATTAGACTCAGTTGAAACTTTCTTTGCCGCTATGGCTCAGTTATATGATGACCCGCAACGCACAGCTACTGCTGAATCCATTCTGCACACCCTTACCCAAGGAAAAAGACCAGTAGAGGATTACACCGTGGAATTTCGTAAATGGTCTGGAGACACCACCTGGAATGAGGCCGCCCTTAAATACCAGTACCGTCAGGGCCTCTCCGAAACACTTAAAGACGAATTGGCACGAGTGGATACCCCTGACTCTTTGGAAGATCTGATCCGACTCGCCACTAAGCTCGACAGACGCCTGCGGGAGCGTCGCTCTGAACGCTTCCAGTCTTCCTGGCCTACCTGGATGTTACCCCGGGTTCCTCCAGTTCCTGTGCCTATCGCGGGTCCCTCAGCTTCTGCTGACAGTGAGCCCATGCAACTGGGACTGGTCCGGTCCCCACTCACTCCTGATGAGAGACTGCGACGGCGTCAAGCCAATCTTTGCCTATACTGCGGAGAAGCTGGCCATTTCCTTCGTAACTGCCCTGTGAGACCCAGTAAGTACCGCTTACGGCATGCTATGAACTTTCAAGTTGCTGACTCAACCCAGTCTCACCTTATCCTACCGGTCTCATTACAGGTGGCGGAAGAGGGAATTCGACTGCTGGCTATCGTTGACTCCGGAGCATGCAGCTGTTTCCTGGATGCATCTCTTGCCCAAAGTCTGCACATCCCTCTTCAAGATAAAAAACAGCTCCTTCAGATTTACCTGGCAGACGGGTCTCTACCCAACTCAGGACCCATCACGCAAGAAACCAAGCCCATTCTTGTCTCTACAGACTCTGGTCATCAGGAATTTCTTTGTTTCAACATCATCAACTCACCCATGTTTCCCATTATCTTGGGGTTCCCGTGGCTAATGGCACACGACCCTCAGATCCTTTGGAGTAAAAAAGAAATTCTCTTCTCTTCAGCATACTGCTCCCAGCATTGTTTTGTGCCAACCTCCAACAAGACTGTCCCCTGTTTGACCGTACAACCAGTGCCAGATACGCTTACACATGTCCCTGCAGCATATCACAAATTCCTGGACGTTTTTGATAAAAAGAAGGCCGATAGTTTACCACTTCATCGGCACTATGATTGCCCCATCGATCTGTTGCCCGGCTCCGAGATTCCGTTTGGCCGAATTTTTCCCTTGTCGGAGACCGAGTTGGAAGCTCTCCGCCTCTACATTGATGAAAACCTTGAAAAAGGATTTATTCGTCCTTCTTCCTCCCCAGCAGGGGCTGGTATCTTTTTTGTCGAGAAAAAGGATGGATCTCTCAGACCATGCATAGACTATAGAGAACTTAATAAAATCACCATCAAAAATCGATACCCACTTCCCCTCATTCCTGAACTGTTCCAGCGGTTTCGATCTGCCCAAATATTTACCAAATTGGATTTACGAGGGGCATACAATCTTGTTCGGATACGTGCTGGGGACGAATGGAAGACAGCCTTCAGGTCCAGATTCGGTCACTTTGAGTATCTGGTGATGCCGTTTGGGCTCTGTAATGCCCCAGCTACATTCCAGCATCTAGTCAATGATATTTTCCGGGAATTCCTAGATAACTTTGTCATTGTCTATCTTGACGATATTTTGATTTTCTCTACCACTTTAGAATTACATTGAGACCATGTCAAGAAAGTCCTCTCAGTTCTCAGAAAACACGGCCTGTTCCTAAAAGGAGAGAAGTGTGAATTTGAAAAGACTACCATCCAGTTCCTTGGCTTCATCATCACTACTGAAGGGGTAGCCATGGATCCACAAAAAGTTAAAGCCATCCAGGAGTGGCCGGCCCCCTCAGACAAAAAAGGAGTCCAGCGATTTATCGGCTTTGCCAATTTTTATCTCAGGTTTATTAGGGGGTTCTCCTCAATTATCTCTCCCATCACTCAATTAACTCATCAACAAATCAAATTCCGATGGTCCCAGGAAGCTCAAGATGCCTTTGCCAAACTAAAGAATCTATTCACGTCAGCTCCCATACTTCAGCATCCGGATCCCACTCTACCTTATGTACTTGAAGTTGATGCCTCAGAATCCGCCACAGGAGCCATCTTGTCTCAGAGAAGTGGTATTAAGGCACTTCTCCATCCAGTAGCCTTTGCCTCCCGCAAACTAAGTCCTCCAGAGAAAAATTATAATGTTGGTGACCGGGAATTATTAGCCATAAAAACTGCCCTTGAGGAATGGAGATACTTACTGGAGGGTGCGTCCCAGCCCATCATGATCTTCACGGACCACAAGAACCTGGAGTATCTCCGAACAGCCAAACGTCTTAGACCCCGACAAGCCCGATGGGCATTATTCTTCTCCAGGTTCAATTTCCATATCTCCTATCGACCTGGGTCAAAAAATGGGAAGGCGGACGCACTTTCCCGTATGTTTCCAGAGGCCAATGAGTCAACAGAACCTGAAACCATCCTATCCTCTCACAATTTTCTTCATCTCATTCAACCTAACCTTCAATCTGCTATTGAACAGGCCTCTAGGCAATGCACGAAATCCGAGATATCCTCCTTAGAAAAAAGAGATGGTTTGCTGTGGGCCCAGGACAAGATTTTTGTCCCCTCCTCTGTAAGGCTTAGAATTTTACAGACTTTCCATGATCACAAAATGGCAGGACATTTCGGAGTACGGAAGACTTCTGAATTAGTTCACCGCTCTTTCTGGTGGCCGGGTTGGAGGCAAGACTGTAAAAAGTATGTTCAATCCTGCATTACCTGCCAACGCAGCAAAGGGTCAAACACTAAAGCTTGGGGCCTCCTTAGACCCCTATCTATCCCTGAAAGACCTTGGAGTGAGGTTTCTTTGGACTTCATTGTTGATCTACCTCCCTCTGAAAATTTTTCCACCATCTTAGTAGTGGTGGATCGCCTCTCAAAGATGGCACACTTTCTACCGATGATTGGTACCCCTTCTGCTTTGGCTACAGCAAATGTTTTTATTAAAGAAATAATAAGACGCCATGGCATTCCCCACAACATCACCTCTGATAGAGGAATTCAATTTACCTCAAAATTCTGGAAAGACCTTTGTAAATCCCTGGAAATCAAAACCTCCTTTTCTTCAGCATACCATCCCCAAAGCAACGGCCAAACAGAAAGGACAAATCAGACCTTGGAGCAATATCTCCGTTGTTTCTGCTCTAGCTCTCAGGATAATTGGTCAACCCTTCTCCCCTGTGCGGAGTTCGCCTATAATAATGCCACACACTCTGCCACCAATCAGACGCCTTTTTGGGCCAACTATGGGTTCCACCCATCTTTTCTGCCAAACTCCATTCCAGAAGTCACAACCCCCGCAGTTCAAGATCGAGTAAATCTCATTCAATCTAATTTTTTACAGATCCAAAGGGCCATGAAGGAAGCTCAAGACAGCTATAAGGAATATTACAACAAAGGGAGAAGAAACAATCCGGAATTTAAGGTTGGGGATAAGGTTTGGCTATCTGCTGTCAATCTTAGATTACCCTGTCCCTCACGTAAACTTGGCCCAAAATTCATTGGTCCTTTTGAAGTAAAAAGGGTAATTAATCCTGTGGCCTTCGAACTAACCTTACCCAGTACTCTTAGAATCCATCCAGTGTTCCATGCATCCCTACTAAAACCAGTAGTTCCCAATTCTTTTCCAGGAAGGGAGGAACCTCCACCTCCACCAGTGGAGGTAGAGGGTGAAGAAGAATTTGAGGTGGAAGCAATTATGGACTGTAGAAAGAGGGGTAGGCAGACTCAGTATCTGGTGAAATGGAAAGGGTACCCACCGGAAGATAACTCCTGGGAACCTGCCAGTAACATACACGCACCTCGTTTGGTTCAGAATTTTCACAGACGACACCCAGGGATATTAGCCAGGTTGGGCATCCGGAGGTTGCCCCTCGGGGGGGGGCACTGTCAGAGGAATAACAGAAACTTTGTTTGCCAGTACCGGCATTTCCCTGTACGCCTGCGTGGCAGAATGGCTAATAGGCGTACGCGGGTACGCAATTCAGCAGACCGCGTCACGGCGTAACTGCGCACATAGACGTGCAAGTTAGCGGACGTCGAAACGGCGAAACGGCGTAAGCACGTACGCACGTACGCATCTTAGCCGCACACGTAGGTTCCCCTATTAGCCCTATAAAAGGCAGCCCAGCTCTCTGGCTTATTGCTGGTTTGTCATTTCAGCTTCTGTGTTCCTGTTCCTTGTTCTACTATTGACTCCTGCCTGTTGTGACCCGGATTTCCTTGACCATCCTTGAACTTCTCCTGCACCTTGACCTCGGCTTGCTTAAACGGATTCCTCTTCAGTCTGCTCCAGTGTTTGACCCCCGGCTTCTCTTTAAAGACTTTGCTACTGCCTGCTCCAGTGTTTGACCCCCGGCCTGTCTTGGACTCTCCTATTGATTGATTCCTGTGTATGACCTTGGCTTGTTTAAACGGACTTCCTTCCTACCGGCTTGCTGTGTTTGACCCCCTGGCTTCTCTACATACTTGTTCCAGTTATCTACTTCAGGTCCAAGGTGTTGGAGCCCCAGTCTGATTCCTCTGCTGATCACCGTCCAGGTGTACCCTGCACGGACTACTACCAGACAGAAGTTCAACACGCAGGCTCCTACTAGTGCCTGGCGACCCGTGCCTCTCTGTGCCCGATACCCTCTGTGCCACCTCCAGGGGTATAGCGCACTCAGCTGCAAGGGGAGCCGCTCTCAGCATCTCGGCCCTGGTGAGTACCCTGACAATATCTGTGGAAGGACTGGTGGGAAGAGGGTCCAGGCACACTTCAGTAGGTTTGTGTGATTTAGCATGGAAAAACCTTTTGAGGGTCAAGTTGCGAATGTATCTGTTTAAGTCTTTAAATAAAAGAAAAGGATTAGGCTTATTGATTGGGGCAAAATTAAGGCCTCTGCTGAGTAGGCTAATGTCTGCAGGGGAGAGTTCGAGAGATGATAGGTTGAAGATTTTTACAGTTTGCGGAGCTTCGGTGTATTTGTTTCGGGACTTTTTTCGTCCTCCTCTGCAGCCTCTCCGGTGAGTTTTCGTTTTCTCCGGTTGGCTCGAGGAGGACTGGGGGCTAAAAAAGTATTGAAGTCTGTGGTGATGGGGGAACCCAATGTATGAGGTATAGGACCTCATACATTTTTTTTTTTTTATTTGTTTTGATCCATTTATTGCACTGTACTTTATGATTTATTTCCTCATGATGTTTTAAATGCTTGTTCCCAAATTTATCTTACCTTACCTGGTTTTACTAACAATGTTTTGTTTTAATTGGAGCCCTGTTGTAAAAGTATATATATATATAGATTCTTTTTTAATATTTTTTTGCACTATGTCATTGTAAGGTCCTTTGTTTTTATCCCCCCTGCCATTCTATGCCGCCCATTACCTTTTTTTTTTTTTTTTTTAATGTAAATCACGGACTTTACAGCCCCGCCCCCCCTTTTTTCAGCTTATTTAAGCCCACTGTGTTTTCCTCTCCCTATGCTTGAGAAAGGAATGCGGCCATTCGTCCACCAATGGCAAGCCTATTCTGAAACGCGTCGCATGCGTGTGACGTCATCACCGGGCGCCACGCTCTATTTGCTCTCCAAGCCTCGATTGTGATTTTCGGCTCGGCCGGGCTTATCCCTTCCTAGAGGCTTCACACCATTCTACCAGTGAGCAGCAGTATGGCTGAACGGATGCTCTGACGTCCTATACATCTCTCCCTCCCCTTCCCTGGAACCCCTATCTGTGCATCTGGGATATAACTTGGCTCCCAACTCAGCAGGATCTGTGTTGGACTGTTTGCTGCAAGAGACTGCACCTGGCTGCAAGAACTAATCTTCTTTGGATCTGGCATGCCCTGCAGGAACCGCTGTGCCTGTAGTTCCACCGCATCTCTCCAGCCCAGCCAACTGACCCTAATGCAACTTCTCCAACTTCCATGTGAGTGGATATTGTTGTTTTAATAAAATGTATTTATGATTTATACTCAGCGACCCCCCTCTCCTTGTTGTTGTTCAAGAAATGACATAGGCAGTCATAAACTAAAAGCTGTGTAAATTCCAGAAAATGTACCCTAGTTTGTAGACGCTATAACTTTTGCGCAAACCAATAAATATACGCTTATTGACATTTTTTTTACCAAAGACATGTGGCCAAATAAATTTTGGCCTAAATGTATGACTAAAATTGAGTTTATTGGATTTTTTTTATAACAAAAAGTAGAAAATATCATTTTTTTTCAAAATTTTCGGTCTTTTTCCATTTATAGCGCAAAAAATAAAAACCGCATCAAAAGAAAGCTCTATTTGTGAGAAGAAAAGGACGCAAATTTCATTTGGGTACAGCATTGCATGACCGCGCAATTAGCAGTTAAAGCAACGCAGTGCCAAATTGGAAAAAGACCTCTGGTCCTTAGGCAGCATAATTTTCCGGGGCTCAAGTGGTTAACTCAGCACACATTTTGGTATTTACTATAGCACCCTGCAAAAAAGACATTGGACAATTCCTTTATTTAAAAGGTCTTCTTCTTTCCTGGTTTCTTCCTCCGGTCTTGCTCCAGCTTCTTCGTCGCCCCGCTCTTTCCTCTGGTCTTCCTTCGGTTTTCTCCTTCTTCCCCCAGCTTCTTCTTCCCCCACTTCGTCCTCCATCTTCCTTCGCTTCTTCCTCCGGCTCCGGTCTTTCTCCTCCGCTGCTCTTGCCACCGACCTGCTATGAAAATGAACCTCCTAGGACGCTGCTGTCAGCCGATCTGTCCACTTCCATAGCGCACATTTCATATATGACTATGGGGTGTGGCCGCCATATGACATCATCAGGAGCGCCCGCCCCCTTGTGACATCACTGACCCATTTTGCACCATGCGGTAAAGTCACAAGGGACGGGGTCTCAGAGTCACGTCATCTACCTCATCGCAGCATCGGAGGAGGTTCATTTTTTGCATGTCTGGCGGGAGCGGCGGAGGAGAAAGACCGGAGGACTGACCGGGGAAAGAAGAAGTCGGAGGAAGATGGAGCAGACGAGAGGAAGAAGCGGAGGAAGATGGAGGAAGAAACAGGGGGAAGAAGAAGCTGGAGGAAGATGGAGAAGACTGGAGGAAGGAGCGGGGAAAGAAGAAGACATTTTAAATAAAGGAATTGTCAAAAAACGGCTACTGTCTTTTGTCACATTTCACTGCTTTTTTTGGTGACTGTGTAGGGATACAATGTACCCAATACCCATTCACATGGGGGGGCGGAATCTGGGGGTCCTCTTAAAGGGGGCTTCCAGATTTCGATAAGCATACCCCTACAAGCACCGGGCAAGGGTGGTGGGGATGAGGCCCTTGTCCCCATCAACATGGGTAAAGGTGTTTAGGGGGGACCAAAGCACCCTCCCCATGTTGAGGGCATGTGGCCTGGTATGGTTCAGGAGGGGGGGTGCTCTCTCATCCCCCCTCTTTTCTTGTGGCCTGCCAGGTTGCATGCTCGAATAAGGGTCTGGTATGGATTTTTGGGGGACCCCCATGCCATTTTATTTTAAATTTTGGCTCAGGGTTCCCCTTATTATCTTCAGGTCTGGTATGGATTTTGGTGTTGCCCCCTACGCCATTTTTTAAAATTTGGCATGGAGTTCCCCTTAATATCCATACCAGACTTGAGGGGCCTGCTTTGGACTTGTGGGGCTAACCTACGCCATTTTTTTCTTTGATTTTAACTCTATATTGCTGGGTACTGTATAACTCTATATTGCTGTGGTACAGTAATAAACACGGGAAAGATGCGCTACTTTACAGGAATTTACAGGAATTTTTCATTTTGATTGTTTCACTTTAAGCATTGTTAAAATCACTGCTCCTGAAAAAACGTCCATTTTAAAAACATTTTCTTCCAATTGATACATGTCCCCTGGGGCAGGACCCGGGTCCCTATACACTTTTTATGGCAAAAAACTTGCATATAAGCCTTCAGTGAGAACTTTGGATTCTGCAGGTTCGAGCTCCTTTGACTTCCACTATTGCTGCATATGTGTTCTGACAGGCATTATTGCCACAATAGCACTGCTTTCCATTAGCGCTCAGTTTCTGAGAGTTGGAGTCTTAACTGGCCTTATTTGGGCGCTTTTTTCTGGGACTGCAGGATAATTTTTCGGCACAATAGTAAATGACCCCCACTGTGTCCTGAGGAAAGGATATTAGCCAATGATCAGCAGGAATCTTGAAAAGAGACCTCAGCTGTAGGCATGAGCCAAACACCCCCCCCCCCCCGGTTCAGTTCGCAGCAGAACGTGCGAACAGACAAAAATTTGTTCGAACACCGTTAAAGCCTAGGGGACACGAACGTGAAAAATCATAAGTGCTAATTTTAAAGGCTTATATGCAAGTTATTGCCATAAAAATTGTTTGGGGACCCGGGTCCTGCCTCAGGGGACATGTATCAATGCAAAAAAAAGTTTTAAAAACGTATGTTTTACGGGAGCAGTGATTTTAATAATGCTTAAAGTGAAACAATAAAAATTAATTATTCCTTTAAATATCGTGTCCTTAGTGTGCTTGTAAAGTATCACATTTTTCCCGTGTTTAGAACATTACCACAGCAAAATGACATTTCTAAAGGAAAAAATGTAATTAAAAACTACTCACAGCTGTAATGTATTGTCGGGTCCTGGCAATATAGATGAAAATCATTGAAAAAAACAGCATGGGTTCCCCCCCAGTCCACTACCAGGCCCCTTGGGACTGGTATAAATATTAAGGGGAACCCCGTACCCAAATTAGAAAAAAAAAATGGCCCAGTATATATACTATATGGGCTGCCCTATATACTCTGCAGAAAATTGGGTCTTAGGTGTTGGTAGTACCAGAACACTGTACGCAGAAAATATACAGCAGAATTTTTCTATATGGTGCATAATAAGAAAACAAAGAAGATATGGCGCTGTTTTGCTGCTATCACATAGTGGTATAAAACTATATATATGTAATTACATGCCCCTGTTTACTAGGGGCAGAAAAATTGGGCCTTGGGTAGTGGTGGTGGTGCCACAACACTGTAACCCCTCACAGATATTCTTATTGGGTGCAGGAACGGGCCCTGCGTTGAAATATTAGATTGAAAATTGTAATTACATGACCCTGTTAAACATGGGCAGAAAAATTGGGACTTTGATGTTGGTGGTGGTAACAGAACACTGTAAGTCCTCACAGTTAATCTTGTTGGGTGCAGGAATGGTCCCTGCTGTAAAATATTATATCAAGAATAAACAGGGGCAGAAAAATTGGGCCTTTGGTGGTGGTGGTACCAGAACACTATAATCCCTCAAAGATACTCTTGTTGGGTGCAGAAATGGGCCCTGCTGTGAAATATTAGATCAGAAATTGTAATTACATGCCCCTGTTAAACAGCAGCAGAAAAATTGGGCCTTGGGTGGTGGTGCCCTAAACCAAAAATATTGTTGGAAGCTAGCATCCTCAAGATTGAGGAGGAATAGGATAGTCAGCATAGGCATAGTCTTCAAGGGATCCCACATCCATAGAAAATTCAATCAGTTACATCAGCATCAGGTGCTTGATAGCTGCTGCTGATCCAAGACTGATTCATTTTTATGAATGTGAACCTATCAACGGAGTCTGTGGACAGGTGCACTCTATGATCCGCTACAAACCCTCCAGCAGCACTGAATGTGCGTTCAGAAAGAACGCTGGATGCAGGACAGGCCAGTAACTCAATTGCATATTGAGCAAGTTCTGGCCTGTGGTCCATCCTCAAGACCCAGTAACCCAGTGCATGCTCTGTTGGAAAGGTCTCCAAGTCTGCTCTTGCCCCTAGGTATTCCTGCACCATGTAATGCAGACGCTGGTGATGGTTGCTTGAACCGATTAGACCTTGGTGCTGAGGACTGAAAAATTATTTAACGGCATCAGTCAGCCGGCCACCTTCATCGCTCTTCCTCTGACTGAACAAAGCCTCAGCAACACGTTGTCCAGCACCAGGAAATTATAACCTTCCAGGGTCTGGAAATGCATTGCACAAACCTTTCTTAAAGGCCTCCTGAAGATGTTTCATCCTCTGCTCCCTCTGCGAAGGCAGGATGAGTTCTGCAACCTTAGCCTTGTAGCATGGATCAAGAAGGGTTGCCAGCCAGTAATGATCCCTCTTGTTGATACCATGAATCCTAGGGTCCTTTTGCAGGCTTTGCAGAATCAGGGAGGTCATGCAGCGGATGTTTGCAGAGGCATTCGATTCTGAGTCCTCTGAGTCACTAAGGATCATATGATCCGTAACAACTTCCTCCCAGCCACGTACAACTCCTTGGGTTTCTGGGGACTGAAAACCATCCCTTGAAGACTGCTGTTGAGTGTTATCCTCTATGTCCATGCTGACACAATCCTCCTCCTCTATTTCTTCCTGTGTGTTTGGTGGGCAAGCAGGAATGCTATCTGGATGAAGTGGGCCTTGAGAGATAAGGAAGTCCTCCTCTTCCTCCCGCTGTTCTGCCTCAAGTGCCCTGTCCATTATTCCAAGAAGCGTGTGCTCAACAGGAAAACTAGAGAGACAGTGTCACAAATGCATGCATTGTCACTGCTCACCATCCTTGTGGCCTCCTCAAATGGTGACAGGACAGTGCATGCACCCTTGATCAGTAGCCACTGGCGTGGGAAAAGAAGCCAAGCTCCCCTGACCCTGTCCTGGTGCCATACTTGCACAGGTACTCATTGATGGCCCTCTGCTGTGTGTGCAGCCGCTGCAGTATTGCCAACATTGAGTTCCACCTGGTGGGCATGTCACAAATGAGGCGGTTGGTGGGCAGGTTGCATTCCCTTTGAATGTCAGGCAGCCGAGCACTGGCATTGTATGACCGGCGGAAATGACCACAGACTTTTCTGGCCTGCCTCAGGAGATCTTGTAAGCCTGGGTACCTGCTCAAGAACCGCTGCACGACCAAATTCAAGACATGTGCCAAACATGGAACATGGGTCAAGTGTCCCTGTCGGAGGGCAGAGAGAAGGTTGGTGCCATTGTCACATACAACCATTCCTGGCTGAAGCTGGCATGGCATCAACCACCTCTGAGTCTGCCCCTGCAGAGCTGACAGAATCTTTGCCCCAATGTGGCTCCTGTCCCCTAAGCAGACAAACTCAAGCACCGCATGGCATCTTTTTGCCTGACTGCTTGCGTAGCCCCTTGATCACTTACAGAGCACCACTGGTTCAGAGGACAAACCTGCAGAAGAGGCCATAGAGGAAGAAGAAGAGGAGGGGGTGAAGGAGACAGCTGTGGCAGAATTACCGCTAGCATTTTGGAGCTGTGGTGGTGGAACAAGCTCCAACAATACTGAACCCTGTCCTGCATCCTTCCCAGCTGCCAGCAGAGTTACCCAGTGTGCCATGAAGGAAAGGTAACGTCCCTGCCCATGCCTGCTGGACCATGAGTCAGCGGTAATATGCACCTTACTGCTGACCGCCCTGTCCAACAAGGCCAAAACATTGCCTTCCACATGCCGGTAGAGAGCCGGAATGGCCTTCTGTGAAAAGAAATGGCTTTTTGGAACCTGCCACTGAGGTACAGCACATTTCACAAATTCACGAAAGGGGGCAGAGTCTACCAGCTGAAAAGGCAGTAGTTGCAGTGCTAGCAATTTGGCCAAGCTAGCATTTAAACGCTGAGCATGTGGAGACCTGCTGCTCTCTGGGATCGGCCGACAATCCGGTCAACCATAAGAATGCAGTGTCAGAGCATACATCCACATATAAGTATCTTACATACTGTATATATAAAACTTAAAACAACTTTAAGCATGCAGCATATAACACAAGCAATATGTATAATTATAGCGGCATCAATATGTACAGTTATCCAGACATCAGCCGCGCATGAAACATGGCACCTGGTGTAGACTCCTGCAAAGCTTAGCCTAACTTGACCCGTTAACAAGTCTTAATGCAGAGCGCAACCAAATTTATTTACCTGATCTGACCCATTAACAGCTCAGCGACTTGACCCATTAACAAGTCTTAATAAATATCTGATCTGTGCTAAAAAAGTTATAACAAATCTCCGACTTGTACCAAATGAATCCTGGCCCCTTTTAGCCAACCTACTTCTATACTTTTATTGCAAACTGAACAGAGCTGAGTTGATAGAATGCGGCAAAAATCAGGTACAGATCACTCACCTTAGATGACCTTGTATTCCACCGTCGCCTCCAAGCCTGTAAGGGACCCCTATCGGACACCTGGATAGTTTCCACACGAGGCCTCGGTAACACAGATCGACTCCCACTGTCAGGTCACCTTGAGGCTAGGTGACAGATGCACTCTGTAAGAGTCAGAAGTGCACCGCTAGGTAGTGGACCCTAGGACTGACTGCTGCGGATTGAACCCTGGGAGGTTCAGGAAGCAGGTCTACTGGATCACTGACACAGATCCGACTGGGAGCTAGAGCATAGATTCCCCAGGGCGCAGATTCTAAGAGCCAGCAGGTGTTCACCAGAGCCTCTAGTGGTGAGGATGGACTGTGCTGCAGTCTGGCTCCAGGTCGCATCCCCCAGGGTCTCACAGCTCACGCTCACGGTAGACTACAGGAGAAGAGGAAGGCAGCAGCAGGCTGGAACAACAAGGAAAGTAAGGGACAAGCCAAGGTTGGGGCCACAAGCAGACAAGGACAACAGAGTTCACGCCAAGGTTCAGGGTCACAGGCAAACAGGGATGGTCGGGGACATGCCAAAGGTCAGGGTCACAAGCAGACAGGAATAGTTAAGAACAGGCCAAAGTTGGTAACTGGAATCAGACGTAGGAAACACAGCAAGTACACAGGAAAGCTAACACACAATGGTTGATCAGCACTCCTGGCTTGCAGTGCACAGGTTAATATAGGGTTCCCTGATAGGAGCTGGGGTGGAGCCATGCTAGAGGAGAGTTTACAAAAGCAGTCAGGTGAGGGTCAGCTGGTCTCTAGAGATGAACACATGGAGACAGGTAAGCTGACCGACAAACTCTATTGCATAACCATGACACCCACTAGTGGATCTCAAAATATGTTCAATTATATTGTGGGCAAATGCCCAAGGGAATAAAAAGGGGATGGCTTACAATACTTTCAAAACTTGATTACAAAGCAATAGAATAACAATTTCTATTAAAAAAATGTTCTTTTCCATATAATGTGCAATTTTATCATATTGTGTGTGAGATGGGCAAACTTTGAAAAGTCATATCAAAATGTTTCAATATGTTCCAAAACAATATAGCAATTACAGACATTCTAATCTTTTAGTCTAAACATATCTCGCAGAAAAAGTTAAATTCACATATTAGAATTATGAGAGAATCATGGAAATTTACAGAATACAGACATCAGAATTATCATGAATCCTTCAAGAGGGGAGAGGGGATATCCCTGTCTAGTGCCATTTGATATATGAAATGATTTAGACAACAAAGCTGAGAAGTAAAGTTTAGCAGATGGGCATGAGTACAGAGCCATGATTGCAGAAAAGATGTGGCCCTGGGTACCACATTTGTGCAGGTCATTGCTAAGTATGATCAATGAACTCTGTCAAATGCCTTCTCTGCATCCAAAGAGAGAAGCATAGAAGGCATTTGGTGTTGCTGTGTGTGATGGATGATATTAATTATGCGATGTGTGGTGTCTTTGTGAACCCAGACTGGTCAGGGTGTATTAGGCTTGGAAGTAAATCTATCAATTGGTTTGTTATAACTTTAGCATACAGCTTTAGGTTGTCATTTACCGTATTTATCGGCGTATAACACGCACTTTTTTCCCCTTAAAATCAGGGGAAAATCGCGGGTGCGTGTTATACGCCGATCCCCTGCTGACTGAGCGGAGCGATCGCCGACCGCGATTTGAAAATGGCGCCGCTGGTGCCAAAATACACAGAGCCGGTCCTCGGCTCTTCTCGCCCACTTTCGGCTTCACTCGAGCGCCGCCCGAACCTAGCCGAGTGTACTCGGCTAGGTTCGGCTAGCTCCGCTCACAGTCACGCCCATGCCGGGCGGGACTACAAGTGGAGCCCGAAAGTGGCCGAAAGTGAACGAGAGCCACCGAGAAGAGCCGAGGACCGGCTCTGTGTATTTCGGCGCCGGCGGTGCCATTTTCAAACTGCAGTGACAATGAAAAGTCACTGCAGTTTAACTGCAACCTGAGCAAGGCTGCAAATGGACACAGAAAGCTGCAGATCAGCACTGACAAAGCTGCAAGGCTGCAAATGGACACTGATAAGGCTGCAAATGACACCAAGGCTGCTGACTGCAAGGCTGCAAATGACACCAAGGATGCTGACTGCAAGGCTGCAAATGACATCAAGGCTGCTGACTGCAAGGCTGCAAATGGCACCAAGGCTGATGACTGCAAAGCTGCAAATGACTGCAAGGCTGCAAATGACACCAAGGCTGCTGACTGCAAGGCTGCAAATGATTGCAAGGCTGCAAATGACACCAAGGCTGCTGACTGCAAGGCTGCAAATGACTGCAAGGCTGCAAATGACACTGGACAAGCATGCAGATGGACGCTGTGCAAGGCTGCATTGATGGGCATTTAAATGTAAGTTTTTTTCCTTATAATTCTCTCCTAAACTTGGGGCGCGTGTTATACGCCGATAAATACGGTATTTATTTATTTATTTATTAATTTTTGGTGGTGGGCTCCTTTCCTAGCTTTGGTAGTGTGATAATTAGGGCTTCCGGAAAAGAAGATGAGGTGGCAGCTGCATTGAAAAGCTGGGTCAGATAATTAAGAAGAATGTGTTTAAAATGTTTAATGTATTCAACCACAAAGCCACCTGGTCCTGGAGATGTATTATTTGAGAGAGAATCAATAGCATTATTGATTTCTATGTTGTTAAATGGGGAATTAAGGTGCTGTAACTGGATGGTGGTTAGGCCCGGTAGCTGTACCGTATTAGGAAAGGATTGGGTGGTAGCAAGGTCAGGCTGTGATTAGGATGGTTACTCTTTTAGATTGAAGAGGGAGCTATAATATGCACTAAAAGCATCTGAGGTTGCTTGTGGGTTGGTTAATCAGTCCCTAGTTAATAGATTGTACAAAAAGGAAATGTGGGACTTGAAGCTGTGGCCTTTTATTTGTTAAGAATTTTTGTAATTTCTCCAATCTGTTGAATAGGAGTGTTTTGAGCTGTAAACAAAGTTCCAGTTTGGACTTCAGGTCCACATGTTTTGTTTTTTTTCTTCAGGAAGTTTGTAGTTTGTATTTCTGATAATAGGCTTTCAATGTGCTGCGCCCTCGCCCTCTTTGCTCTTGTCCTAAGCTGAATAAATAGACTGTGCATATAGGCTTTATGCAGGACCCACAGTGGTTGGGTCAGATACTGAGTTGGTATTAGTAATAAAAAATTGAAGGTAGGTGTTCATTCTTCACACAAGAGTAGGATTAGAGCCTCAATAGAAATACAGACAGATGAGTGGTCTGACCATGTGGTTGGTAATATGTCAGAGGCTGATATTTTCTGTAGAAGCCACTGGTCTGTGAGGAAAAAGTCAATATGAGAATAAAAATGATGGCATGCTGATAGGAATGTGTAGTCCCCCCTCCATGGCGTGTTGGCAGTGCAGGGTTTTTCCATTTTGAAAGGAATCGAGCTGTGGGTCTGGGCCAAGTTTGAAGTCCTCAGACCATGAGGCAGCTTCGTTGCACTCCAGTGACCTTTTTATGAAGCTTTCGTAAAAAGCAAACTTAAAGTGTATTATGGGTGTACACATTAACTATCATATATTGAGAGTGCACAAATGGATAATATTTCGATCCTCTGTGTCTCCAGTACATATGTGTAGTTGTAAAAATACTGTATGCTTTCTTGATCTGGCCAACTGTTGTGAAGGGTGTCTTCTTCACCAGGGAAAGAATTCTTCGGTCATCCACCAGATTTGTTTTCCGTGGTCTTCTGGGTCTTTTGGTGTTGCTGAACTCACTAGTGCGTTCTTTCTTTTTAAGGATGTTCCAAACAGTTGATTTGGCCACACCTAATGTTTTTGCTATCTCTCTGATGGGTTTGTTTTGTTTTTTCAGCCTAAGGATGGCTTGCTTCACTGATAGTGACAGCTCTTTGGATCTCATATTGAGAGTTGACAGCAACAGATTCCAAATGCAAATAGCACACTTGAAATTAACTCTGGACCTTTTATCTGCTCCTTGTAAATGGGATAATGAGGGAATAACACACACCTGGCCATTGAACAGCTGAGCAGCCAATTGTCCCATTACTTTGGGTCCCTTAAAAAGTGGGAGGCACATATAGAAACTGTTGTAATTCCTACACCGTTCACCTGATTTGGATGTAAATACCCTCACATTAAAGCTGAAAGTCTGCAGTTAAAGCACATCTTGTTCGTTTCATTTAAAATCCATTGCGGTGGTGTATAGAGCCAAAAAGATTAGAATTGTGTCGATGAACCAATATTTATGGACCTGACTGTACACCTGTCAAACAGGTGTGGAAAAATTGGGCTTTGGGTGTTGGTGGTGCTTTTATACCATAACCCTATAGAGGTACATTTGATGAAATCAAGAATTGGCCTTGCTGTAAAAACTTGAAATGATGTGAACCTGTTAAACAGGTACAGAAAAATTGGTCCTTGGGTGTTAATTGTGCCCATGAAACCTATACTAAAAAATTACTTCAAGATAAAATCAACACTCACAAAGCTAGGCATTCTAGACAGTCTTGCAGAGATTCCAGATCCTAAAAACATTTAATCAGTGACATTGAAATCAGGGGCTTGATAACTGCTTCTAATCCAGGACTGGTTCATTTTGACAAATGTCAGGTGGTCAACGGACAGACACACTCTTTTATTACTCTTTATACACACACTATATTGACACTACACTAGCACTGCACTGACACGCTACACTGACACTACACAATACTTACACTATACTCAGACTACACCAACACCACACTGACACTCTTCACTCAGGGTCACAAGAACACACTAGCTCACTAGTAGCAAACAGAGCCCTAACTATCTCTACTTCAACAACACACTGTAAAAGGTTCCTGTGGGAAAGAACCTTTTATAGTGTGGGGTGGGACTATGAACACTGAGCCATGATTGGACAAAGTCATCATGACTTTGCCCAATCATGGCTTTGACTGTGCTCTGTGCCTTGAATGAGCAAAGCCTTGCACCTGATCTGCGAGGTTCATTGCTGCATCCTAGAATGCACTGTGCAGTGTGCAGTGCATTGTGGGGCACTCGGCGGGTGAACATCTGGCTGAGCACCCATCAAATTCGGGTGTTCACCATACAGGGGGAACAGGTGTTTGGGCAAAAATTTTGCTCGGCCTGAACTGCTTTCCTTACTCTAGTTCTAATGTATGTTGTCAGCAAACAGTTGTAGGTGAGCATAGGGTTCAGGTAGAGTCCCCGCGGTTCTAGATTTCTGTTTAAGTTATTTTTTTGCATGACAGAAAGGGATGCACAGGAGAGCATCCCTGAGTATGGAGTCAGGCAGGTGTTGAGGTTTGGGGAGCCTGTGAATGCAGTCAATGACCAGCCCAATATTTTTAATCTCTGTCAGAACTTCAGATATCCCCTGATTTTGATGTTATTCCAGTGGGATCTGTCTTTGAGCCACTTATTTGCATTATGAGTATCAATAAGGTCACTTATAGTGGATTCATAGTCCCCCATTTTTGTTTCCATATGTGTCATTCGATCCCCTAGGGAGGTAATATCATGATTAAATTACTGCATGAGAGAAATCATAGCTGACTGTGTCTAAGGGACCTGTAACATATCCTTGAGGATAGTATCCAAAACTGGTTTATTGTTAGTAGGAAAAAGGCTATGGCATTAGGTTGTGCCCCTTGGAACCCATGAGAGATATAAGGATGACTTGCCTCATGGATGTCAGTCATGGGAAAATCTATCTCCATCCTTGCTTTATTTGGGCTGCTGGTGACAGGAGTGCCTGGAGGAGATGCAGAAGAGCTGCCAGGGCCAATCTGAACTTCCATTGAGTTATCTTGGGGATTCATGGATACAAAAGGCTGTAATGTTTGGAGAGTAGCTGAGATGGCTGCTGAGCCCATGGGTTTGGTGCCATCTTGCCTGCGTAGGTCTGCCAGTTAGAACATGAATGCTGCGAGTTCCTGCAAGCGCCTCTCTTTTTTAATCTAAGTAGCCATGCCGCTGCTATGCTGGGGAGGATGGTTCTATTGCTATAGCAAATTTAAGAGAAGGTAGAGGGAAAACTAGTGTCTCATAAGCTGGACAAACTTAAATAGCATACCTAGGCCAAAATTTGCCAAAAAAGAGCAATGGCTTGGGTTTTACTAAAAAGAATTAAAGTGACATTAAAGCTTCTTTTTTAATTAAAAAAACAAACATGTCATACTTACATGCCCTGTGCAATTGTTTTGCACAAAGCAGCCCTGATCTTCTTATAGGGTACTCCACTGGTGCTCCTGGCCCCTCCTTTTTGGTGGGTGCCCCCATGGAAAGCCAACTGTGCAGGCTTGCTATGGAGCCACCCTGTCTGCGTCCATTGACACAGACCATGCGGCTTGGCCCTGCCCCTGTTCCCTCGGCACAGCATTTGATTGACAGCAGTGGGAGCTAATGGCTCCTGCTGCTATCAATCTTCCCAGGGAAAAGGGAGACAGCAACAAGAGCCACTGCTCTCATGCACATCACTGGATCGAATCAGGCTCAAGTAAGAAAAAGGGGGGCTGGGGGGAATTGTGCAGCACAGAAGGTTTTTCACCTTAATGTATAGAATGACCAGGCCATTTTTTGCGATATGGCACTGCATTGCTTTAACTGACAATTGTGTGGTCATGCGATGATCTACCCAAATAAAATATATGTACTTTTTCCCACAAATAGAGCTTTCTTTTGATGGTATTTGATCACCTCTACGTTTTTTATTTTTTGCGCTATAAACAAAAAAAGGCAGACAATTTAAAAAAAAAAATGATAAGTTAAATTAATTATAAATTTAAAAAAAACAATATTTTTTACTTTTTGCTATAATAAATCACTAAAAAAATGTAAAAAAAAAATATTTCTTCATCAGTTTGGGCCAATATGTATTCTTCTACATATTTTTGGTAAAAAAAAATCGCAATAAGTGCATATTGAATGATTTGCGCAAAAGTTATAGCATTTACAATATAGGGAATAGATTTATGGGATTTTTATTATTATTATTTTTTTTTACTAGAAATGGCGGTGATCAGCGATTTTTAGCGGGACTGCAACATTAAGGTGGACAGACACTTTTGACACTCTTTTGGGACCATTGACATTTACACAGTGATCAGAGATAAAAATAGCCACTGATTACTGTATAAATGTCACTGGCAGTGAAGGGGTTAACACTAGGGGGTGATAAAGGGGTTTTAATTTGTTTCCTGGGAGGTGTTTCTAACTGTGGGGGAGGAGGGGACTTACTGGGAGTACAGAGAGATCGCTGTTCCTAATCACTAGGAACAGACGATGACTCTGACCTCCCCTGATAGAACGGGGATCTGTTTGTTCACTATGACAGATACCCATTCTGGCTCTCAGTGGAGTGATGGCGGGTGGCCGGCGGACATCGCGGTCACTGGCCATGCACATCAGCTCCCCTGCCATGCTGTGGGCACGCACTTCTGCTGTAGCTGTTAAAGGGACCACTGTACAGCTATGGCGATTCCTGGGAATAAGCTGATCTGTTGCCATATAATGACGGTTAAGATGTTAAGTGGTTAAGATGCTACAGAGGATACAACAGGATAGTTTTATTAGGAATAATAGGCCTAACCGGTGTATTCCTCACTTTTATTTTAACTAGTGGGATGGGGCTGATGTAAATGTGAGGCATTTACTGTGAGGTGGTTTAGGTGCCTACTATTCTTATATTTAGTTTATCTTTCTTTAAATTTAAATCTTTCTTTTATCTTTCTTTAAAAAAATGTAAAGCCCAATCAACATAATCTAAAAATACCAAAAATAGCAAACGAAATTCTAAAAACCCCAAAACACCAACCCTGAAACCAAAACCCTCCATTTTTAAAGGATAGCCTTGACATAAAAGAACAATTTAACCTAAAACAGAGGCCACCATACAATTGAGATGAATAAACACCCAAAGTGAATGAGAACCCCCAAAATATTGCACCTTGAATGGATGTTAAACCTGCAGAGTTCACCTTGAGCCCATGGTAGAGGCAAACCAGAACCTCATTCCTATTTGTAACATTCAGTTTGTATAACCTCATGGGATATGATGGATCTTTACATAATAATAATAATAATAATAATAATAATATGATCTGATTTCAGATTCTGGTATCTCGATGCTCAGATCCCTGTTTACCTGGAAGCAGAAAAAAGTTTGGATCATCAATTCATAAATGTTGCTATGAGTGTGTCCCATGTCCTGAAAGAGAGATATCCAACATTTATGGTATGTTTTATATTTGCTAGTAAGTTATTAACTGGACAGAAGTTACTACTGTAGATAAAGTGTATTTCAGGGGGAAAAAAGAAGAACATCTCTGCAATGTGTGTACATTTCCTCATGTTTTATCCTTCTAAAGACCCTGCAAGTACAGAATGATACCTGTTGATCCTGCCAGAAATGCACTCAGCTCCTAAGTTCTGCTGTGGGCAGGCAACATACAGGAGTTTGGTGTCTGAGATCAAAAGAAATGGTTTCAGCCCGGCATTGTTGTATTTTGCTACTTTTACTACTAGACATGTGCACTGACAAAAAAATCTTCTTTTTTTTTTTTTTTCGTTTTTGTTTCATTCGTTTTTTTTCAATTTTTGGATCATTCGTTATGATCGATATTCATTATTTTGAATGAATTCAGAAATTCTGACACATTCAAATTCATTACATTCCATTCGTATAGATGTGGTATTTGTTATTTTGATTATTCGTAACTTCTGTAAATTTTTATCAATTTGAATTTGTTACATTCCATTAGTTTGCAGTATTCTTTATTTTGAAAATCCGAAAATTGTAAAGAACAAAAATCCGAAATTGAAAATCCAAAAAATTGAAAGAATGAAAATTCGAAAATCTGAAAACAATAACAAAAATACTAAAAATCGAAAGAACGAAAATCCGAAAATAAGAACAAAACTTTGAAAATCTGAAAGAACGAAAAATATTTGAATAATATCTAGTATACTTAAAGTATTAAGTTGATTAACCATTGTTATATATTTTTTTATTATTATTATTATTTCATAATAAATAATAATAAAAACTATCATTTCCTTTCAAATTTGGCTGTTAGTGAATGTAACAAATACTAATTTATCCAAAGTTATCCAGTATTCGTTATTTCAGATAATTCTTAACTTCAGATACTGTAAATTTGTATTTGTTTCGTTTACTAACAGCCAAATTTGAAAGGAAATTCCAATACCTATAATGTAATAGTTTATAACAATTATTATAGTTATTATTTTTATTATTTATACATAATAATAAAAACTATAATAATGGTAATAAACGTAATATTTTAATTATATTAGAAATTATTTGAATGTATTTTGTTCTTTCAGATTTTCAAATTTTTCGGATTATCGTTCTTATTTTTTAATTTTCGTTCTTTCAATTTTCGGATTTCCGTTCCAATTTTCTGCTTTTCGCTCTTTTTATTTTTCTCATTTTCACATTTTTGGATTTTCATTCTTTCGCAATTCGAATTTTAATTCTTTTGAATTTTCGATCCTTTAGAAAATTTGTTTTCGAAAAAAAAATTTATAAAGCGGTCTTTCATTAATTCGGATGTTTCCGTTTTAATAAATATGCCGAATTTTGAAGAAAAACTAATTTGGAACAAAACAAATTGCACATGTCTATTTACTACTATTAACACTAATACTACTACTACTAAAGTACTGAATCGCTCCCCTCTCCTCCCTTTTTATGACAGCATCAAAACGTATTTTTATACATAATTCCCGATATATCGCAATGCACAAAAACAGCAACAATTTCTGTAAAGTTCCACATTTATGATCACAAAATTATTCTTCAGCCTCAGTCAGTGACTTTTCCTAGACTAAGGTGATGCGATCAGTCTGCTACAGGCAGGAAGAAGCATTTCCTCAGTCTCCTTTCCCCCAGTGATCAGACTGCAACATTGTAACTTTGTAGCAAGGCAAAGTCTGCAGCAGGGGCTGATCTGCGTCAGCATCCAAGAACACAGCTTAACCACTTCAGCCCCAGAAGTATTTACCCCCTTAAAGAGGGAGTCCCGCGAAAAAAAAAAATTAAAAGTCAGCAGCTACAAATACTGCAGCTGCTGACTTTTAAAATAAGGACACTCACTTGTCCCAGGGTCCAGGGATGTCGGCACCCGAGACCGAATTGTCCCTCGGTCTTCGGGTGCTGCCGCCACCATTCTCTGTAAGGGAATCAGGAAGTGAAGCGCTGCGGCTTCACTTCCCGGTTCCCTACTGTGCATGCGCAAGTCGTGCTGCGATTCCTAACTAGTCCCCGCTGTCACTGTGTTAATTTAACTTACAATTGCGTGGTCGTCCGACGCTGTACCCAAGCAAGATTGATGTCCTTTTTTCCCACAAATAGAGCTTTTTGGTGGTATTTGATCACCTCTGCGGTTTTTATTTTTTGCACTATAAACAATAGTACAAAAATTTAATTAAAGTAAAATAAAAACAAAAACAAAAAAAGTGTTTTGTGGTTAGTGTGAACCAAATATGTGCAAATGCTACCAATGCACTTGTGCAGCGATACTCCTATTTAAAGTGACAATTGCTCTGCTGAATTTAGCCTCAGTGTAGCTCATAAAAGTCAATTTCATATGCAAAAAATATATATATAGACATATATATGCGGACCACAGTGCATATACTAGATATATATCAAAAAAACATTTTCATAAAGTGACTAGTGCCCTTCAAATGCGTGCCTGAGTGATACTCCTATGTATCAATCTTAACAAACATAGGTAATATATACTGTATTCAAAAATAGTCCATAGATCATTTTTAAAGAAAAAACAAAAAAATCATAAAAAATAAAATAAATAATAAATAAATAATATGGATAAAAAGTGCTCTTCAAATCTGTGCTCAGTGCTTCTTACAGCTGCCCTATAGGTAATGTACTCACCGGACACATTTCCCCCATGCAGGGGTACTTCGCTTTCACAGTATCTGCCATTGTGTAGCAAACAAAATACTTTTTCCTGTGTCAGCTGTGTGTTTCCGTGCTTGCAGTGTAAAATGTATAATTCTCCTTTAACTTTCCCTCCACAATTCCCACATGTGGAAAAGAGACATCTCCATAGTGTGTTACCGTTTAAAAGTTACATTTATTGGATAAAAGTGGAAACATACTCACATATAGTGCAGGTAAATAGAGCTTTGAAATACAGGGACCCGGGACGATTCCACGGCTCAAAACCGGAAGTAGATGCAAATACACTGGAAGCTCCTCCCTACGCATTTTGTCACTAAAACGTCATCTGGAGCTGCTGCTCCAGGTGACTTCTTATTGACAAAACGCGTAGGCGAGGCAGCTGTTCTCCTTCTTGTCCATTCCTCCATAAGTGCAGGGCCACTAACACTTTTTTGCAAAAGTTATTGTGTCTACAAACTATGGGATAGATTTAGGGACTTTTTTATTTTATTTTTTTTTACTAGTAATGTCGGCATTCAGCGATTTTTAGTGGGACTGTGACATTGTGGTGGAAACATTGAACACTAAGTGACATATTAGTGACACAAATACAGTGATCAGTGCTAAATAAAATATGCACGGTCACTGTATAAATGACACTGACAGGGAAGGGGTTCATCAAGTGCAATCAAAGGGTTAAATGTGTTCCTGGGAGTGTTTTCTAACTGTGTGGGGGTTGCTGACACTGGACAAATAGGATAGTTCTACTTTAAGGCAAAATTAATGTGGATTGTGCAAGTTGCTGCAGAACTTAGTAAATGAGGCGAAGCCTCACTTTACAAAGAATACCCAGTCACAAGCAAGGAAGAAATTGAACAGTCTTTTTACTTGGACATGATTGGATGATGGAAGACAGTAGAGCTTCCCCTCATTTACTAAGCTCTGGAGCAATTTCACTTGCTATGCTTGCTTCACTTTACTGTGTGACTTTAGTAAATCCAGCCCATTACATGTATTAAATCCCCCATTACATGTAGTAAATCCACCACATTACATGTAGTAAATTGACCAATTAAATGTAGTAAATCCCCCCCCCATTACATGTATTACAGACACCCCATTACATGTAGTAACTCCACCCCATTACATGTAGTAACTCCACCACACTACATGTAGTAAATCCACCCATTATGTGTAGTAAATCCCCCATTACATGTAATAAATCCACTCATTACATGTAGTAAATCTCCCCCTTCCCCCATTACTTGTAGTAAATCCACCCCATATCACCCACCCCCCATGTTGAGGGCATGTGGCCTAGTATGGTTCAGGCTCATCCCCCCTTTCCTGACCTGCCAAGCTGCATGCCCAGATAAGGGTCTGGTATTGATTTTGGGGGGACCCCATGCCTTTTTTTATTTTATTTTGGTGAGGGGTTCCCCTTTAAATCTATACCAGACCCAAAGGGTTTTGTGTGTATCAAAAGTGACACTGCACTTGTTGGGGGGAGTATTTGTTTAGGGTATAGCATGGCACAGTCTACGGCACACATTCACACAGGGTCTTGGAAGATGTTAGATAGTAAGGAAACTGGCCATTACATTTTGAGAGACTGAAACTGGAAAGTTTACCGTTTTTACAGTTACTGGAAAGTTACAAAAAAGTAAAAAAAAGTAAAAAAAAAACCATAAAAAATTAAAAAGTAAAATAAATAAATAAATAAAAAAGCCAAAAATAGTTGTTGTTTTATTGAGTTAATGTTCTGTTGTTACTGTGTTTTATTCTTAACCATTGTTTGCTTTGTAGGAACACCATTCAGCTGCAGCACTGATCTGTTTATTCTGACAGCAGCAGGGTGTGCTTTCAGAATACATACTTCAGTGATTGCAGTGCTGTAGAAGGAGATTTCCCCACCACAGTTAAAAAAAAATATATATGCACAAGCATGAGGGGCTTGGGGTGGTCACTGGGTGGATTGTCCCTATGCTTCAGCATATATATTTTACTTTTTGTTTTTTAATTGAATTAATGTTCAGTTCTTACTGTATTTTTTGTTTGCTTCGCAGGGACGCCAATCAGCTGCAGCACTGATCTGTTTATATTGACAGCAGCAGCGTGTGCTTTCAGAATATATACATCAGTGATTGCAGCACTGTAGGGGGATATTTCTCCACCGCAGTTAAATAAAAGAATGTATATGCTGAAGCATGGGGCCTGGGGAGGTCAGTGGGTGGCCCTATGCTTCGGCATATTTTTTTTCTGATCACTTTTGTTAGCAGAGATTTCTTCATCCACCTCAATCAATGTGAATAGAGGAATCTGCTAGTTTTTTTTCATTCTGACTATGGGCTGAATGAAAAAAAAGAACATTATATATATGCCCATCATTAGAAGTGAGTGGATGTGGGGTCGTATATTCTAATGATGGGCATACCACACACTTTTTCTGGCATTTTTGGTAAAAAAAAAATCCAAGTAGCATATATTGAGTGGTTTGCGCAAAAGTTATTGTGAAAATATAGGAAAAGGTAGAAATGGCGCTGTTCTAGGGTGCAATGTTACATGACTTACAAGGGATCCCGATGTAATAGTACAAAAATTAAATCAAAGGGGTTGTAAAGGTAAAATTATTTTTTTTTTTAAATAACAAACATGTCATACTTACCTTCACTGTGCAGCTCGTTCTGCACAGAGTGGCCCCGAACCTGGTCTTCTGGGGTCCCTCGGCGGCTGTTTCAGCTCCTCCCCGCAAGCATTCACCACCTTAATGCGAGCTCCCTCGCATGGTGGTGAGTGCCTGCGGGCGTGCTCCCGTGATACAGCCGGCGGCTATAGCTGCTCGCTGTATCACTCGGCCCCCCCGGCGCGCCGCGTCATCAGATGTGATTGACAGCAGCGCGAGCCAATGGCTGCGCTGCTTTCAATCCATCCACTGCAGCCAATCAGCGACCAGGCTGAGCTGCAGTGGAGATGACGAGAACGAGCAGCGAAGATTCGAGGCGTCAGGTAAGTAAAACGGGGGGGCTGGGGGCGGCGGTATTGTCAAAAGTTTTTTCACCTTAATGCATAGAATGCATTAAGGTGAAAAAATTTTTACCTTTACAACCCCTTTAAAGTAAAATAAAAACAAAAACAAAAAAAATGTTTTGTTCTTGGTGTGAACCAAATATGTGCAAATGCTACCAATGCACTTGTGCAGCGATACTCCTATTTAAAATGACAATTGCTCTGCTGAATTTAGCCTCAGCATAGCTCATAAAAGTCAATTTCATATGCAAAAAAAAAAATATATATAGGTATATACAGTGGGGATGGCAAATATTCAGACCCCCTTAAATTTTTCACTCTTTGTTATATTGCAGCCATTTGCTAAAATCATTAAAGTTCATTTTTGTCCTCATTAATGTACACACAGCACCCCATATTGAAAGAAAAATATAGAATTGTTGACATTTTTGCAGATTTATTAAAAAATAAAAACCGAAATATCACATTGTCCTAAGTATTCAGACCCTTTGCTGTGACACTCATATATTTAACTCAGATGCTGTCCATTTCTTCTGATCATCCTTCACCTTCATTTGAGTCCAGCTGTATTTAATTATACTGATTGGACTTGGTTAGGAAAGCCACACACCTGTCTGTATAAGACCTTACAGCTCACAGTGCATGTCAGAGCAAATGAGAATCATGAGGTCAAAAGAACTGCCTGAAGAGCTCAGAGACAGAATTGTGGCAAGGCACAGATCTGGCCAAGGTTACAAAAAAATTCTGCTGCACTTAAGGTTCCTAAGAGCACAGTGGCCTCCATAATCCTTAAATGGAAGACGTTTGGGAGGACCAGAACCCTTCCTAGAGCTGGCCGTCCTGCCAAACTGAGCTATCGGGGGAGAAGAGCCTTGGTGAAAGAGGTAAAGAAGAACCCAAAGATCACTGTGGCTGAGCTCCAGAGATGCAGTAGGGAAGCTGTGCCCTCACACCGTTAATGGGTAGGGGTACTATGTACCTGATACCCATTCACATAGGGGGAGGTCGGGATCTGGGGGCCCCTTGTTAAAGGGGGCTTACAGATTCCAATAAGCCCCCTGCCCACAGACCCTGACAACCACAGTCCAGGGTTGTCGGGAAGAGGCCCTTGTCCCAATCCAAGTCACCCAGTCCCCATGTTGAGGGCATGTGGCCTGGTATGGTTCAGGTGGGGGGGCCCTCGCTCATCCCCCCTTTCCTGACCTACCAAGCTGCATACCCGGATAAGGATCTGGTATTAAGTTTGGGGGGACCCCAAGCCTTTTTTTATTTTATTTTGGTGGGGGTTCCCTCTTAAATCTATACCACACCCAAAGGATTTTGTGTAAAAGTGACACTGCATTTGTTGGGGGGAGTATTAGTTTAGGGTATAGCACGGCACAGTCTACGGCACAAATTCACAGATGGAAGATGTTAGATAGAAAGGAAACTGGCCATCACATTTTGAGAGACCCTTGCCTGGAAAGGTTACAGTTTTTTACAGTTACAGGAAAGTTACAAAACAGTAAAAAAAGTAAAAAAAAAAACATAAAAAAATAAAAAGTAAGAAAATATATAAATAAATAAAAAAGCCAAAAATAGTTGTTGTTTTATTGAGTTAATGTTCTGTTGTTACTGTGTTTTATTCTTAACCATTGTTTGCTTTGCAGGAACGCCATTCAGCTGCAGCACTGATCTGTTTATTCTGACAGCAGCAGGGTGTGCTTTCAGAATACATACTTCAGTGATTGCAGTGCTGCAGAAGGAGATTTCCCCACCACAGTTAAAAAAAAATATATATATGCCCAAGCATGAGGGGCTTGGGTTGGTCAGTGGGTGGATTGTCCTTATGCTTCAGTATATATATTTTACTTTTTTTTTTATTGAATCAATGTTCAGTTCATATGGTGTTTTTGTTAACCATTGTTTTGCTTCACAGGGACACCAATCAGCTGCAGCACTGATCTGTTTATTTTGACAGCAGCAGGGTGTGCTTTCAGAATATATACATCAGTGATTGCAGCACTGTAGGAGGATATTTCTCCACTGCAGTTAAAAAAAAGAATGTATATGCTGAAGCATGGGGCCTGGGGAGGTCAGTGGGTGGATCACCCCATGCGCCGGCATTTTTTTTTTTTTTCACTTTTCTTAGCAGAGATTTCTTCATCCACCTCAATCAATGTGAATAGAGAAATCTGCTATTTTTTTTTTTCATTCAGACCATGGGCTGAATGAAAAAAAAGAACATTACATATATGCCCATCATTAGAAGTGGGTGGATGTAGGGTCGTATATTCTAATGATGGGCATACCACACACTTTTTCCGGCATAAATTTCTTCATCCACATTGATTGATGTTGTTCTGGATATTTTATAGATAGGCAACTCCTATCCTCATATTGATAAATGGTTTCAAATTAATAATAACTACTGCAGTATGGAACAGACACAAAAGATACTCCGCATCTTTTCAAATAACTGTTCTGTTTATTTTGATGCAATTGAAGGTTTTTATACACATGATTACGTAGGTATCACATTAATATTACAGTACTTATTTTGCAACAAGGTACGTAACATTGACAGGCTAATTCTAATCAGGACTCGAAAGAACGCAAACATGTAATGAAAACATTATTAGCGCCATGTGCATAATAAATGCAGTGTGCAATTCCTAGGAAAACCATACAAAATAGAATACAGATTATTACAATTTCAATTATATACAGAATTTACAATTTCCTTAACAATGTAAATGGAGGAATCTGTTAGGTTCTCTATTTTTGTTAAGCCCATAGGCTACATAAAATAAAAAGAACTTTACAATATATGCCCAACAAAGACCATGAAGTTTTTGTTTTTTTTTTACATTTTTTCTATTGCCGGCTATGGTATTGTGTTGCCGTAAATTTAAATGTCATGCCATTCATTTTTTTTCTTTAGAAATGTAATTTTTGCTGCAGCATGTTCTATACATGCTACAGATGTGCCATATTACAGGTAGACTAAGGGGACCCTCAGGCACTATATTTAAAGGAATTTTCCATTTTTATTGTTGCACTTTAAGCATCATTAAAATCACTGCTCCTGTAAACATTATCTTTTTTAAAAACATTTTTTGCATTGATACATGTCCCCACTGGGCAGTAACCAGACCCCCATAACCTGTTCATGGCCAATTAATTGCATATAAGCCTTCAAATGGGGACTTTTGATTTTTCAAGTTCGAGTCCCATAGACTTTAATAATGCTCGCTGTTTGGGTCAGAACTTTATTTCTGTTTGGGAGGTCTGGGGCGAACCGAACAGGAAATGTTCGGCCCATCTCTACCCATCATTGCTGCCTATCAGTGCCCATCAGTGCTGCCTATCAGTGCAGTCTCATCAGTGCTTCCTCATAAGTACACATCAGTGCTACCTATCAGTGCCCATCAGTGCTGCCTATCAGTGCAGTCTCATCAGTGCCTCCTCATAAGTACGCATCAGTGCCACCTATCAGTGCCCATCAGTGAAGGAGAACAATTACTTATATACAACATTTTATAACAAACATTTTTTTTTTCAAAATGTTTGGTCTTTTTTTCTTTTGTTTAGCAAAAAAAAAACAGTGGTGATTAAATGACGCCAAAAGAAAGCTCTATCTGTCTCAAAAAAATTATAAAAATGTCATATGGGTACAATGTTGCATGATCGCACATTTGTCATTATAATGCCCCATACACACGATCGAACTTTCCGACAACAAAACCATGGAATTTTGTTCGAAGGTTGTTGGCTCCAACTTGTCTTGCATACACATGGTCACACAAATGTTGGTCAACAATTACGTAGTGACATACAAAGTGTTCGGCGAGCCGATAAAACGGAAGTTCAATAGTCATGTGATATCTCCATTCCGAATGCTAGTTTTACAAGACCGAGCGCTTCCGGCTCGTCCTTGATTCCGAGCATGAGTGATTGTTCTTTGGATTTTTGTCTGACGGACTTGTGTACAACTGATCGGAAAGTCCGACAACACACATTTGTTGGCTGAAAATTTGAGAGCATGCTAGCCAACATTTGTTGGCGGAAAGTCCGCCAACAAATGTCCAAAGGAGCATACACACGGTCGGACTTACCGCCAACAAGCTCACATCCAAAATTTCCCATCGGAAAATCCGATCGTGTGTACGTGGCATAAGTGAGAGCTGAAAATTGGCCTGAGCAGGAAGGGGGTAAAAGTGCCCAGTAGGCAAGTGGCGTAAGCAGTCACCTCCCTTATCAGCATTGTTCGTGGTGTAAAGACACATAGGTCATATGTGTTCTACTAGGTGTGATTACCAACAGGAAGAAAGTATTCCATTATTTCTTAGAGCCCTTTCTCACAAGTTTTGTCCACTTTGCTCAGCAGGAGATCCATGAGCAGACCTCTATGGCATCTGAGATTTTGGGACATCTGTTGCAGTTCAATGTGTCACCAACAAAGAAAAATTTCCCAGCACACTTAAAGAGGAACTGCAGTCTACTCACATAATTTGTAATAAAAGCATGTTTGCCATTCAGAAGCGCCCCTCCAACCACTTTGCATATTATTTTATATATAGTGTGATTCTGTACTTGCCAATATGCTGCAGAAATATCCCTCCACTAAGTCTGGCTGCAGCCATTTTAACTGTGGGCAGCTGAAGCTGCTGCCTGTTTACTTCCTGGACTTACACAGACACACAGAGGCACACCTCCAGCTCTGCAGCTCTCATTGGCCCTCTTATTACTCACCCCCCCCTTCCTGGGGTTGTGCATGATGTCATAAGCCTAGGCTAATGACCAGACAAGAACTTGGAAGTGGGCTGTTTAAGGTATTTACTGGCAGAAAAAAATGTTTTACTATCCAAAGTTAAAACAACAAGGGCAGAAGATTTAATAGATGGAAAGATGAAAAAATGACTGAAGGCTTAAGCTAGCTATACATTATACAATTTTCTTGTTCAATTTCCATTACATTTACTTTCAACTATGTAGTGCAAGGACCTGCCAGATTGCATACAAATTGAAAGATTTGACATCATATTATATGGTTTTGATAAATCTAATGGAAAATTGTACAAGAAAATTATATAATGTATTTCCAGCCTTACGAGCTAGTCAGCAAACAAATGAAATTGACCCAGTCTAATAATTCACAATAAAAAGACAGAGGATTTTGTTTCACACACTAGCAAATACCGTGTTGTGAAAAAGTATTTGCCTCTTCCTGATTTTTTTGCCTATTTGTCACGCTTAAATAATTCAGATCATCAAACAAATTTTAATATTACACAAAGATAACTTGAGTAAATCCAAAATGCAATTAAGGGGACAAAGCTGTCCAAGCCTGCCTGGCCCTATGTGGAAAAAAGAATTGCCCCCTAAACCTAATACCTGGCTGTGTTGCCCTTGGTGGCAACAACTGAAATCAAGCATTTGCGATAACTGGCAATGATGTTCCCAAAACATGAAGTGAGAAAATCTCTGTAAATGAAGGGAATTCCTTGGGAACTCCCAGGTCACCAGAACTAGTGCCCCCGATGAAAAATTTCCCCTCTATTACTTTTCTGGGGTCAGTCCAAAATTTGGGGTTTCCTTTATTTCCACGTTCGGTGATGATAGTTAACTGCTTCAATACTGAGCATTTTCATCCCCTTCCTTCCCAGACCAATTTTCAGCTTTCAGCGCTGTCACAATTTGAATGAGAATTGCGCGGTCATGCAACACTGGACCCAAATGACATGTTTATCATTTTTTTCCTTGTCAACATTTTTTTATTAAATACACAGCAATTAACAGGTATGTCAATTACACTAATAGAAATAGAGATAATGAAGTTCTTTGCTATACAATGTTATGCAAACATTAGCAATTAAATAAAAATATCTTTCAAGTGGAATGTATCCAAATACAACCTGAGGAGTTGGTGAGAAGTCATGTGAAAATATAATCAATCCTATATTATTTATCAGTACCAACAGTAATTACTTACTAATGAATTTTGAGAGTACAGGTCGTATGCATTTAAAAAGTGAGCTGTAAAATTAAGGTAAGAGGTAAGAGGAGGAGGGTAGAAAGTTGGAGAAGTCCACAAGGTCGACCCAAGCATCAGTGCAAGAAATGGTTTGGTTTATTAAATGAATGAATGAATGAATGAAACAGCTATCATGGTAGGAGGACCGATTCATCAAAGGTTGGCGATAGGTAATATTTTAACCATGGGTACCCATATGTTTTCAAATTTGGGGATTTGGTCTTGTTCGATAGCCATCATTTTGGCGTGGGACATGGTGGCATTCATTCTATGCTTCGTCTCAGCCAACACCAATACAGGAGACTTCCATGCCTTTGCCATCATTTGTTTTGCGGCCTTGAGGAGTTGAACAAAAAGTTTGAATTGGGAATGTGTTAAGCAATCTGGTTTCAAATTAAGTAGTGCAGTTAACAGGTCTGGTTGTACCGATATCAGAAACATTTTGGAGGAGGCAATGTCAAAGATCTCTTTCCAAAAGGTTTGAGCTATTAGACATGTCCACCAAATATGTAGATGCGTACCTACCTCCGAGCAGCCCCAAAAGCAAAGAGGAGAGTAATTAGACTCATATTTGGCTTTACAAGGTACAATTTTACAAGGTACCATCAGGTTAGGAATTTATAATTAGCTTCCACCGCTATAATGTTAAGTGAGGCTGATTTAGTTATTGACCAGATCCCCAACCAATCTGCCGTTTTAAGGGTTCGCCCCAGGTCCTCCTCCAATTTCCGGACGTAGGTTGGTTTATATAGATTAGGGTTGATTAGAAGTTGTGTGTAGAGGGATGAAATCATACCTCTAGAAAGGGGGGGATTCTTACATACGGATTCGAAATGGGAAAGATGGGTTAATGGATTTTCAACATTTATAAAAGGTGTAAAGAAGTTTTTAATTTGAAGGTACCTGAATAATTCTGATTGTGGTAAGTCATAGCTCTCACTGAGAGTTGGGAAGGAAAGAAAGGATTTAGGAGAGACACAGTACAAACACATACAGGAGCATATACAATTGTATTACAATCAATAGATGAAGGAATCAAACAAATTGCTACTAGTTTCGCCAATACATTGGCTTCTTCAGGGGACATATTAGGTTGCAATTCTACAGAGAGAAAATTAAATTAATATGATGAAATAAACTGAATACAAAAAAAGCAGCGCAGTGTTAACCCCTAACAAAAGTGCATGGAAACTAGACAATAGCACCCAATCAGTGGTCCCAGCATAGATGGAAATATCATCAGTTGAAAATCACACATACATACCCAAAGAGACCCGGAGGGCCACACAGGAAGCCTCCAAAGTGAGGGCAAACTCCTCACTGCCTTAGAGTGACTGCAGGGGGCTTGATGAAAAATCCTTGAAATTAAATGTAGACATGTATATATGTGTAAGGCTAGCTAGCTCAATTACATCAAAAAGGAGGGAAGGGACAAAAACGTCCTCAATACTCACCAAAAGTTAAAATAACATAAATAAGAGAACCAGGACGCTGAAAAGGTCGATGGTAATTGATCGATCAGTGCTGTTAGTGGATGATATAAATTGACCAGGCTAAAGAGAAAAAAGGTATATGTGTAAAAATAAGGTGAAAAAAGCAAAAAGCTTTTTAGTCATCTGTGGTATGAATGCTAGGATTGACTGACAAAACATACCTGTTAAATCAACTGAACAGGTTGGGCTGCAGACAGGAAGCAGTAATACCTTCAATGGAACATATGCTGCAATGGATGTTTATAATTAGCCACTTCAAGTGTGGTGTTCAAGCCTGGGGGATGTGGGCAAAATTTCTAAATCAAATGGAATGATAAGTAAATGTTGTGATATATTATCACTGCATTTAAAATATTGTAATTGATCATAGAACGAATTTTACCTTCTCATTCAAAACGACCAGTATAGCGTCCCGGTGTGTCCGCAATCATGGACAATTGGTACACCTATTTAAAGCCCCCCACCTGATTGGCGAAGTGAATCAGCCAATCAGGAGCGGACAAGAGATGGCCCGTTTGCATCACAAGCCCGTTCTAGGGCTTAATTTCCTGACTACCAATCACATTTTTGAAGACCCTGGAGCACCAGGACAATGGAAACACCCACAAAATGACCCTATTTCGAAAAACAAATACCAACGTATATTCTATGAGCATTATGAGCCTTTTGAATATGTCATTTTTTCCAAGTTTATGAAAAATGTGGAAAGAAAATTAAAACATATTTTTTTTTTTTCACAAAAAGTTGTCCATCTAGAAAGTTATTTCCAACAAACAGCATGGATATAATAAGAATTACACCCGAAAATACATTCTTCCACTTCTCCTGAGTATGGCAATACCAAATGTGTGAGACTTTTTCATAGCCTGGCCACATAGAGAGTAGGGTTGCCACCTCATCCCTTTAAACCCAAACACATATGAACTACACATGTCTGAGGCTAATTTAATGCAGATAAGTCACCAAGTGAGTTTAATTACCACCTTAATCAGCCACAGAACCTATGGAATTCATATGTGTTCAAGTTTAAAGCGATAATGTGGCAACCCTAATAGGGAGGCCAACATTTAAGGAGCACCTATAGGTGTTTTATGGGGCATAAATTACAAATCTAATTTCCTGATTACGAAAAAAGATTGTCTGCAACAAAGTGCATATAAGGGATGCCCCTTTGGATTTTTAAAGGCAGAGAAAGAATATAGAGAGTGTGTAACCATAAAAGGCACCGACAGTGCCAACTTTATTAATATACAAAAGAGTAAATAAACAAAAACTAGAAAGACAAGACAAGCAAATACAAAAGGTAATCAATCGTTTTGCAGCACGTTGTATCTGAGACATGTAGAGCATGAATAGAACATATATGAATGGTATCACCCAGTGCCAGCGAACCCAGACCATCCACACACGCAGGGTGAGTGTGGTGGGGGTAGGTGGCTAATGCATATATCCCGACATGTTTCGGAGAAGACCGTAGTCAAACTTGTATACTCCTTCTTCAAGGGAATTGTTTATACATATAGATGGGTGAAAGAAAATGGTTTCTTATCTCTAAAATATAAATGTGAACATCAGTGAGTAACATAGCAAGAAAAGGGACCAAGAGAATGGTCTATTTTATGGCTATTGTTATGACAAAAAATCATCAATCATAGTACTTACATAGTGAAGCTCATGTCATGAATAAAAAACAAGCAGATAAGGAGATCAGCGTGCTGGTTGTGAGGGTCCTATGGTGACAGGGAGAGCGCCTGCGACAACATACGGAACCGCAAGGGCACCTTCACAAGGTACGCCTAGTCCACCCTGTAGCAAACAATGTCAGCATTTAGGGGGAAAAAATCGCACAGGAGGGGAGGCCAAAAAAGTATATTTTTAGCTTTATAAGTAAGGACAGGCCCTGTGGGGTGCCAAATCCATAAAAAGTATGGTTCTTACCTGGATATTGAAGGTAGATCAGGGGCAAATACTGCTGACAGTTCAGTGTCTGCCACTGTATTGGCATGAGATATCCGTGTCTAAGCAGAGAAGTGGCCTATATATAGGAACCAGAGGGTGATTATAACAGAGTTGCACAAAGAAGATGTGTGGTGGCTGTGTGGTGACACAGCTGAGGATGATTGAATCAGGGGTGTGTGCAAAAGGGCCAATCCAAGGCGAGCCGAGAGGCAGCCCCGGCCGCTGCGCTGACACGCACGGCGGGCGGGGACATACCTAAAGGGGCGTACCCCAGGCACAAGGGTGCGCGGCGCAGCCGCGCCCACAGGTGGCGCGATGGCGTCACGCGTCAGCGTGCCACCGGCGGGAGGGCCTCGCCGGTCGTCATGGAGAAGGCGGCGAGGGCATGTAAACACTCCACCCCGTACAGCCAGCACAAGACGGGAAGGGGATTAGACCAACACCGTCCACGGCTGCAACGGGGGGGAGCCCACCTGCCGGGTGTCAGCGCCCAAGCGGCACCACAGGAAACACAGGCGTCAGGCCCTGCCATCTGGTGGATAAATGGAAGAAGACAACCAGCAAGCTGAACAGAAAAACATATATATAAACATGGTGTGTCATAAGAAATACACATAGAGAAATGCATATATACATAAATAAAAAGTAAAAGTGAAAAATGAATGATAATAAATGAAAAAAAGAAAAAAAAAAAAAAAAAAAAAAAAAAAAGGAGAAGACAAGGACCTAAAAGAACAAAATGTTGTCAGGAAAGGGAAAACAGCAGTGATTGTATATAAAGCATAGGGCAGCAAGCCCACGCTGTATACCAAAGTGTGTTGGTATGGGTAGTTAGAATGATTAAAGGGAATTTGTGCCAGGCTGGTAACCTACATATTGAGTTCACAGACCCCTGATGAAAAGCCTGGGAGGAAGGGTCTAAAATTAAAGGCCTTCCCGTCTTGTGCTGGCTGTGCGGGGTGGAGTGTTTACATGCCCTCGCCGCCGTCTCCATGACGACCGGCGAGGCCCTCCCGCCAGTGGCACGCTGACGCGTGACGCCATCGCGCCACCTGTGGGCGCGGCTGCGCCGCGCGCCCTTGTGCCTGGGGTACGCCTATTTAGGTATGTCCCTGCCCGCCGTGCGTGTCAGCGCAGCGGCCGGGGCTGCCTCTCGGCTCGCCTTGGATTGGCCCTTTTGCACACACCCCTGATTCAATCATCCTCAGCTGTGTCACCACACCGCTGTATCTTCTTTGTGCAACTCTGTTATAATCACCCTCTGGTTCCTATATATAGGCCACTTCTCTGCTTAGACACGGATGTCTCATGCCAATACAGTGGCAGACACTGAACTGTCAGCAGTATTTGCCCCTGATCTACCTTCAATATCCAGGTAAGAACCATACTTTTTATGGATTTGGCACCCCACAGGGCCTGTCCTTACTTACTTATAAAGCTAAAAATATACTTTTTTGGCCTCCCCTCCTGTGCAATTTTTTCCCCCTAAATGCTGACATTGTTTGCTACAGGGTGGACTAGGCGTACCTTGTGAAGGTGCCCTTGCGGTTCCGTATGTTGTCGCAGGCGCTCTCCCTGTCACCATAGGACCCTCACAACCAGCACGCTGATCTCCTTATCTGCTTGTTTTTTATTCATGACATGAGCTTCACTATGTAAGTACTATGATTGATGATTTTTTGTCATAACAATAGCCATAAAATAGACCATTCTCTTGGTCCCTTTTCTTGCTATGTTACTCACTGATGTTCACATTTATATTTTAGAGACAAGAAACCATTTTCTTTCACCCATCTATATGTATAAACAATTCCCTTGAAGAAGGAGTATACAAGTTTGACTACGGTCTTCTCCGAAACATGTCGGGATATATGCATTAGCCACCTACCCCCACCACACTCACCCTGCGTGTGTGGATGGTCTGGGTTCGCTGGCACTGGGTGATACCATTCATATATGTTCTATTCATGCTCTACATGTCTCAGATACAACTTGCTGCAAAACGATTGATTACCTTTTGTATTTGCTTGTCTTGTCTTTCTAGTTTTTGTTTATTTACTCTTTTGTATATTAATAAAGTTGGCACTGTCGGTGCCTTTTATGGTTACACACTCTCTATATTCTTTCTCTGCCTTTAAAAATCCAAAGGGGCGTCCCTTATATGCACTTTGTTGCAGACAATCTTTTTTCTTATATATATAGGATGATGGCAGTCTCTGCACACCAGTATGGTTTCTCTTAAACATATTTTTTTCAATTTCCTGATTACCTATCACATTTTTTGAGACCATGGAGCACCAGGACAATGGAAACACCCACAAAATAACCACATTTTGGAAATGAAACACCCACCTGTGGTTTTATTAGTGCGCTTTTTGGCAGAGGATGAGTGGGACTGTTGTCTCGTAGGAACATGGTCTGTAAACAGGCCAAAGTCAGTACAGGCAGCAGGCTGACATGCAGGAAGCAGGCAGGAAAATGGTCCATAAACAATCCAGGGTTATAGCAGGCAGCAGACAGACATCCAGGCAGCAGGCAGGAACATGACCCATAAACAGGGCAGGGTCAGTACAGGTAGAAGACAGAGACATGGTCAACACAGCAAAGTATTGGTCCAGGTAGCAGGCAGCAACATGATCCATAAACAGGCCAGGGTCAGTATATGCATCAGGCAGAGGCGTGGTCAGTTTTGGTGGCAGGCAGAGGTATGGTTAATTAACAGGTCAATCAGAAGGACTAATCATAGAGCCCATCTGCGGATCAGTGATCCGTGGATCAGTGGACATGGGCATCATAGGAGTGCGCCAATACACCAATAAACTATATATTTAGGTCATATATTAGATTATAATTTATATTTTTATTACATTTATATTTGTATTATATTTACAGCATATTATATTTATTATATTCTCTTTTCCTTCCCCACAATGCACTGATAGAAATCACATTGCTAGCTGTGAGACAACACAAGACAAATAATTATCTCAGAAGCTCTGACCCCGATTTTCATTGTGTTTGTTTTTTTCTTCCTGCAGACAGTGAAAACTGCATGAAATGTCCAGATGAAGAATGGCCAAATGAGAAGAAGGATCAGTGTGTTCCAAAATTGATAGAATTTCTCTCCTACACTGATGATACCATTGTTGCAGTATTTTTAGCTGTCTCTATCCTCTGTTGTCTTCTTACTGGTTTCATATTGTGGATATTTATACATTACCAGGACACCCCCATTGTTAAAGCTAATAACCGGAACCTGAGCTATCTTCTCCTGGTCTTCATCATGCTGAGCTTCCTCTGTGTCTTCTTGTTCCTCGGCCATCCAGTAGATGTGACCTGCATGCTGCGTGTAACCTCTTTTGGTGTCATCTACTCTACTTACCAAAAGTATCATGGTGTGTATTGCTTTTAAAGCCACCAAACCTGGAAGTCCCTGGAGGAAATGGATGGGACCCAAACTGCCCATTTCTTTAATTTGTGTCTTCTCACTGGTTCAAGTCATAATCTGTGTCACTTGGTTGTCTATTTCTGCCCCCTTTCAGGATCGGGACACTCACTCTTATCAAGGGAAGATCATCATTCAGTGTAATGAGGGTTCAGTTATCGGCTTCTACTCTGTCCTGGGATATATGGGGCTTCTAGCAGCTGTGAGTTTCATTATAGCCTTTTTAGCTAGGACATTACCAGACAGTTTTAATGAGGCCAAGTACATAACCTTCAGCATGCTGGTGTTCTGCAGTGTCTGGATTGCCATGATCCCAGCCTATCTGAGCACCAGAGGGAAATACATGGTGGCTGTGGAGGTTTTTGCTATAATGGCCTCAAGTTCTGGACTTCTTGGCAGTATATTTTTCCCAAAATGTTACATAATTCTGATCAGACCTGATCTGAATACAAAAACAGTTATCCGCTAATATATATGGATCAACACTGAGTTACCAGTAGTTATAGCATTATCTCTATCATTGGTAATTTTAATATGTTAGTAATATTTCTAAATCTTGTGACGTGACTATGGTGTATTGCAACCCACGTGAAGAATAAAAATGTGGCGCTATCCTAATCACCCTCTCTGTGGTGTCACTGTTGACAGTGAATATCCTAATCTAATAAACACTTTTAAAGTGTGTGAATAAAGTAAATAATGTGAAAAATAATAATAAAAAATATGATATATATATAATGAAAACAAAAAACACCATACACAATACAATACCTACAGTGACTCAGTGATGAAATTGCTGGAAAACCACAAATGTGTCACTCCTATAACCGAGTGTGTAACAATTCAATGTGCACACTCAACATAAACTACGTGACTTAATAAATAAAAGTCCAAAATAAGTGCACATATGTGTGAAAAAGAAAGTCTGTGATAAAAATGCAAAACAGTTGTGCCACAACAAATCCTTGTAGTTCCTGAAGTTAACTTGAACTTTCCACCACACCTCTGTGTTCAGTGTTCCCTCTCCCAATAGACAGTCTCTTACCAGCTCTGTGTGCCCCCACTTTCGTATGAGGCTGACAAGCAAAAGAGTTTCCAGGCAATCAGAAGGGGTTAAATGTATTCCATTCAGGGGCTCGTTCCATATGCAAATGAGAAAGAACTCCCAATAGTGTGATAACGTAAAACCTTTATTGTACACACTTCAAAATACACTTCAAAAGATTCACTCACATTGTGTCAACTCTATAACAGCATAACAAAAAATCCACGGCAATCTGTACACTGCAATCTCCACACAGCAACCTGGGTAGGCTTTCCTAAGACTTTCCTAAGGGGTATGCGGTCGCGGAGGACCTTGACGCCGCTGGCGTGTAAAGGGGTCTATCTCACCCTCTCCTCGCTCGCTCTTCCAATGGGCCCTCCGTCTCCCCTGACAAGCGAACCGCAGCGCTTTGCTTCCTTCTGTCACACAGTATCTGGTGTTTTATCCTTCACTCGGCTTTGCCCCCGACATGTTTCGCTACAACTGTAGCTTATTCATGGGATAGGCCGCTCAGAATGTCATTCTAACTAATAATATATGGGTGATAAAACACACTTATATTATATTTTTTTGTGCATGAAGCGCATAGAGCGCTCTGAGAAACATGTCAGGATACCTAGAAAAACATTAGAGTAGTCATCGTGCTGTGAGATTCCCATACTAATGATGATTGAGCAGTGGGATGTCAATATTCTGATGCGGCTGCTTAGGACAGCATGGTATTATGAACTGACAGCTGTAAACAGCTGCGGTTTGCGCTTACGGGGACACTCTGACTGCGCATGCGCGGGATACGCGGGACGCACATGCGCACTGTGATTCCCCTAGTCAGATAGAGAGTAGGGAGGTTATAAAGTTAGAATGACATTCTGAGCGGCCTATCCCATGAATAAGCTACAGTTGTAGCGAAACATGTCGGGGGCAAAGCCGAGTGAAGGATAAAACACCAGATACTGTGTGACAGAAGGAAGCAAAGCGCTGCGGTTCGCTTGTCAGGGGAGACGGAGGGCCCATTGGAAGAGCGAGCGAGGAGAGGGTGAGATAGACCCCTTTACACGCCAGCGGAGTCAAGGTCCTCCGCGACCGCATACCCCTTAGGAAAGTCTTAGGAAAGCCTACCCAGGTTGCTGTGTGGAGATTGCAGTGTACAGATTGCCGTGGATTTTTTGTTATGCTGTTATAGAGTTGACACAATGTGAGTGAATCTTTTGAAGTGTATTTTGAAGTGTGTACAATAAAGGTTTTACGTTATCACACTATTGGGAGTTCTTTCTCATTTGCATATGGAACGAGCCCCTGAATGGAATACATTTAACCCCTTCTGATTGCCTGGAAACTCTTTTGCTTGTCAGCCTCATACGAAAGTGGGGGCACACAGAGCTGGTAAGAGACTGTCTATTGGGAGAGGGAACACTGAACACAGAGGTGTGGTGGAAAGTTCAAGTTAACTTCAGGAACTACAAGGATTTGTTGTGGCACAACTGTTTTGCATTTTTATCACGGACTTTCTTTTTCACACATATGTGCACTTATTTTGGACTTTTATTTATTAAGTCACGTAGTTTATGTTGAGTGTGCACATTGAATTGTTACACACTCGGTTATAGGAGTGACACATTTGTGGTTTTCCAGCAATTTCATCACTGAGTCACTGTAGGTATTGTATTGTGTATGGTGTTTTTTGTTTTCATTATATATATATCATATTTTTTATTATTATTTTTCACATTATTTACTTTATTCACACACTTTAAAAGTGTTTATTAGATTAGGATATTCACTGTCAACAGTGACACCACAGAGAGGGTGATTAGGATAGCGCCACATTTTTATTCTTCACGTGGGTTGCAATACACCATAGTCACGTCACAAGATTTAGAAATATTACTCATATATTGTTATTCACTAAGTGGCAGCTATAGATAGACTTTACTAGTTGGTGATCATCATCATTTAGACTGTTTCCGAGGCGCAGTGGTGGTTAACCTTGTGTATGTAGGACATTACACTTAGAAGGACCATTATTTATCAATTTTAATATGTTCCTACTGTATTGCGAATGAACACTGTTAAATATAAACATGTAATACTTACCTCTCCAATGGATGGTAAATCTAATTTTTGCTCTGCACAACACTGGTATCGCACACTTTGGGTTTGATGAAAACCTTGTCTCATGCTGGGAGTAGTGGTTCCTCCCACCAGCTGTTACATCACTGCAGAACAATGTAGTCACTTAGTGAGGAGTAACCACAGTGACCAGAGGAGGACAAATTATCCAAATCATCCTAATGTGTCCGATACCAGAGACACTCATCGCTCTTCAAGAGAGGGAAGATTTCACACACCACCTTTCCAGAAGATAAATATTAAATGTGTTATTTTATAAGTTGCTTGTAATGCATTTTTAGTGTCAGGGTCACTTTAAATATATTGTATGTAGAAGTAACCACTATATTAATTAATAAATTTAGCTGGTGTATTTTATATATATATATATATATATATATATATATATATAGTTGATGAGAGCATGTTCTCAGGAAGTTCACATTTTAAATGATAAGTTGAGTTCATTTTAAAGAATATGTTCTTCAAAGGACCTAATAAAAAAATCTGTCTCCTTGTATAAATGTCTTTGTAAACTGCTGCAATGAGGTAGTATTCGGCTACCCCATAAAAAGCTGCAGAGACAACACTCCTACCCCACACCTTGCCAGATCCTTTTAAAGCCAAAAACAGGTTCCAGATGCTCATTGATCAATCATAAGATGTATTCTGAAGTAAACATTAAACATTAGAAATGTCCAAGATCTTCTAGTCAGACGTGTCAAAGAAAAAGCTAAGTAAAGCTTTCTAAGTATTCAAATCATAGACACTAAGAACAATGCTGCATAAAAAAGATATATATATATATATATATTTTTTTTTTTTAATAAATAAATAAAGCCCAAATATTGTGTATTATTAATCAATATTTCTCAAGTAAATATAATCACTTTTACATAAAACCTATTAAATGTGCAAAAAATTCCCAAACAGTGAAAGATGAATACATTCATCTCCAATGATTTACCATACAAAATTAATCAAACAATAAAAGTGCCAAAGAATGTGCAAAACGAGCAAATTCCCTTAAATCATGTGTAACATCAAAATCTTCAAGCAATCTCTGCATGACCTCCCCCATCCATCATTTACTCACCTTATAAGTCTGACCTCTTCAATGGATAAGCTGGTCATAGAGCCCTTGTTGTATATAAAATATCAGCCGCGAAGCCGTGCTGCAAAAAAAATCAGTTCAGCATAAAAGAGAGGCCCTATCATCACAAAATATTAATCAATATACTGAAAAAGAAATGCAAACACCAAAATTCCACCCTCCTGAAACAAGAGCTAAAAGAAAGGGAAGCTCTGCAGTAAAAAAACTAATGATAGTTGCCTGGCAGAGTTGACGGCTTCAAGGAATATCACCTAGGTGAGAGTAGAGAGAGTGGTGTCCCTGATGGGTTACAAAGACCATTTATGAAGGCCAGAGAGAACCAGATTTCCATGGGTAAACTGAATAGGGGACCCTCTGTGTTATCTGCACATTGGAGAGGCTGGAAGCCCTTAAAAGGACCAAGGCACAGAGTCTAAACACACACCAGATCTTCACCAAAGACCCTGAAAAAAGCAAAAACCTGATGGGCTGCAACTAGTTAGTGATGGAAGTTGGCAGCAAGCACAGACATGGGTCAGAGAGAGTAAACGTATGACAGGAATGGGACTGACTGAAATGATTAATCCAACTACGGCAACTATATTCTATACTTGTCCTGATGAGAGTATAATACCTGATGATGATGATGATGATGATTATCTTCCTACTTATGGAGTCTCTTTAATGAAAAAAGTCTCATATGAAAGTTCAGCTAAAGCCCAAGAAGGATTTAACCACTTCAGCCCCAGAAGAATTTGCCCCCTTAATGACTAGAGGACTTTTTACAATTTGGCACTGCACTGCTTTAACTGGTAATTGCGTGGTCATGCATTGCTGTACCCAAACTAAATTTGCATCCTTTTTTTTCCACAAATAGAGCTTTCTTTTGGTGGTGTTTGATCACCTTTGCGTTTTTATTTTGCGATATAAACAAAAAAAAAAGACCGAAGATTTTGAAAATAATCTATATTTTCTACTTTTTGTTATTAAAAAAATACAATAAACTCAATTTTAGTCATACATTTAGGCCAAAAGCCAAATGTCTCGGGTAAAAAAAAATTCTATAAGCATATATTTATTGGTTTGTGCAAAAATTATAGCGTCTACAAACTAGGGTACATTTTCTGGAATTTAAGCAGATTTTAGTTTATGACTGCCTATCTAATTTCTTGAGTTATAATCGAAGGGCAGTATAACCCCCCCCCCCCCCCCTAAAATGACCCCATTTTGGAAAGTAGACACCCACTTTCCAGATACACAAAGGTGTCACTGAAATTATATATTGCTCAAACCTACCATGAGCATATGTGAAATGACACCCCAAAACACAGTCTGCTGCTTCTCCTGAGTAAAGGAATACCACATGTGTGGGACTTTTTGGAAGTCTAGCGTATGATGCAACTGAGACTGGAGTAGGCGCCCTCCTGTCTCAACGTCCTACCTCTGAGAGCCCTATGAATCCTTGTGGCTACTTTTCTAAGAAATTGTCTCCTGCAGAATGTAACTACAGATTGGAGACAGAGAATTGTTACCTATCATTTTATCTCTTAAGGAATGGAGGCATTGCCTTGAGGGTACCACTGTGCCTTTCCTCATTTTGACTGACCACAAGAATCTTTCATTTTTTGTCTGAGGTCCTTTTTCTGCCATGCTTCAATTACATAGTCTCATTCTTACCAGGTACTAAGAATGTAAGGGCTGATACATTGTCTCAAGAGTTTTCCTCCTCTTCCAAGATGGAGTCAGTTCCTGCTCCTGTGATACCTCCAGATCGCATTCTAGCCACTATTCTCACTAGTCTCACTTCACCTTTGGGTGACAGAATTCTTGCTGCTCAGATCCATTCTCCTCCTGAAAAACCCTGTGACCGCTGCTTTATCCCTGAGAATCTCTGCATTGCTTTGCTCCAGACCTACCATTCTCCCAAGGCAGCTGATCACCCAGGGAAGAATCAACTCATTTGTTCTATTTATCAACAATTCTGGTGGTCTAGTGTCCGCTCTGATGTAACCGCCTTCGTAGCCGCTTTTTCCATATGTGCCCAGATTAAAACACCACAACACCTTCCAGTGGGCCTCCTACAACCAATACCCAATAGAGAGAGGACTTGGACCCACTTGTCTATTTATTGTATTGTGGAGTTACCTGACTCCCAGGGCAACACAGTTATTCTTATAGTGGTTGATCAGTTCTCAAAGATGTCTCATTGTATCACACTTAAAAAATTGCCTACATCCAAAGAACTGGCATCCATTTTTGGTCAGGAGATCTTTTGCTTACATGGGCTACCTAAGGTTATCATCTCGGACAGTGATAGCCAGTTTGTGTCCAGGTTTTGGCGAGCTTTTTGTGCACAGTTGGGAAGTCAGCTTTCTTTCTCCTCCACGTATCACCCACAGTCCAATGGGGCCACAGAATGAGCAAACCAAGCCTTGGAGCAGTTTCTATATTTCTGACCGCCATAACAATTGGTCAGACCTCTTACTTTGGGTGGAGTTTGCTCACAATAGTGCAATCAATGCCATGTTGCCTGACACATTTGTTCCTCAAAGAATTCCTACCTAGTTGGGGAAAGGGTCTGGTTGTCATCCTGCAACCTCCGACTCCGTGTTTCCTCACTGAAACTGGCACCACAGTATATTGGCCTTTCAGTATTCTCCGTAGGTTTGTGTTCAGGTTTTGGCGAGCCTTTCATGCACAGTTGGGAAGTCAAGTTTCTTTCTCCTCCACGAATCACCCACAGTCCAATGGGGCCGCAGAATCAGCCAACCAAGCCTTGGAGCAGTTTCTATATTTCTGACCGTCATAACAATTGGTCAGACCTCTTACCTTGGATGGAGTTTGCTCAAAATAGTGCAATCAATGCCATGTTGCCTGACACATTTGTTCCTCAAAGAATTCCTGCATTAGAGGAGCATCTTTGTGATCTCTGTTCCACTTGGGTACAGGCCCAAGAGTCCTTGGGACGTGCCAGTGATAGGTACAGACTCCATGCTGACTGTCAACGCCTACCTGCACCATCCTACCTAGTTGCGGAAAGGGTCTGGTTGTCATCCTGCAACCTCTGACTCTGTGTTCCCTCACTGAAACTGGCACCAAGGTATATTGGCCTTTCAGTATTCTCTGTAGGTTCAACCCAGTGGCCTACGCATTAGACCTACCTTCCAACATGAGTATTTCTAATGTATTCCATGTTACCTTATTAAAACTTTTGGTGTGCAATTGCTTTACCACCATGGTACCATGCCCTCACCTGGTTTTGGTTGAGAACCATGAGGAGTATGAGATACAATCTATCATTGACTCCCATAGGTTTAGTGGGCACACACAGTACCTTATTCATTAGAGAGGTTATAGTCTCTTGGGTCTCATCTTTGGACATACATGCTCCTGCCCTCCTCCGTGCTTTCCATAGACGTGTTCCCCTCAAACCTGGTGCCCCTCCAATGGGGAGGGGTCATTGAGGAGGGGATACTGTAAGGGCTGGGCTTTTAGCAGCTCTCTTCTCAGTGCTCAGGCTGCTCAGCTGTCGGATAATTGTCAGCACTCATTGTTTCCACCTGGTTATCATTACCTGCTCCTCAGTCCTGCCTACAGCCAGCCCTTCTGGCTATTTAAACTGCCTTGTTCATTCCTTTCTTGCCTTCGCCTGGTCAACATATCTGGAATGTCTCTGCTGTGTTCCTGTGAAAGACTGCCCGACTTATGTCCCTTCTGGTTCTTAAACCTGTGTTTCTGCCTCCGACAACGCTGATTTCTGGTTTCCTGATTACTGGCTCGTCTGACTACCCGTTTTGGCTTCCGATCCCTGACTTATGTTTGGACTATGTTTCTCATCTGTACTATTTTTACCATTACATGGTAAAGGTGTGACTTCTACTGCATTTTCTGTCTCAGTCTGATTCGTGGTTCCTGACAGCAACAGCAATATATGACGTCCCTTACAAGATTCCTACAATATGTCCAGATAATCAACTGTTTTCTTTCCATGAAGATGTCCCATTACCAGAATCTCACTCTCCTCTAAGGACTCTTCCAGATCTTAGACAAACCCCTAAAAAAAAAAAAAGATTATGTCATGTTTCTACATGACCTTCAGAACTGCCCAATGCCAATACCCCCATGGGAACTCCTAACCAAGTGGACTACTTTCATTAATCTCTCTGAGGAGGCCTTGCTGATCATTCAGCAGAGCTGGCTACTCACAAAACAATCCTTTATAAATTAATCATGAAGGGAAATACAACTCAAACATTTACTCAGGGCATACCAAGCCTTAAGGTTACACCTAACTTGACTATTGCTCTAAATGCAAACGAGACCACCCAAACTTTACTAACCTTATGTGGTAATGTCCAACCATTGCAGCTTAGTGACTGGCAGGGCCGTCTTTTCCACTGGGCACGCTGGGCAGTTGCCCGGGGGCCCCACTTGCCTGGGGGGCCCCACCTGCCCAGCGACCCCAGCTAAGCATCTATGTGTCACCCTCGCTCCAATTTTCTGTGACCCCGTGCTCCGGCCGCCATGTGCAGTCTCAGGCCAGCGCCTGGCGCCCTGTGATTGGGCGAAAGGTGTCATGTGCTGCAGGTGGGCTGGCCTGTCCTCAATTGCGGGAGAGCGGGGCTGGCCTTAGCTGTAAGCTGTGGCTGCTGTCTTCTCCTCCTCCCCCTCTCCGGGTCACCGATCATGTCCCCGCCAGGGCATGCAGTCTGTGCCCGATGTCTTCTCCTCCTCTCTGGGTCACCGGTCATGTCCCTGCCGAGGCATGCAGTCTGGCAGTGTGACAGGCTGCGGCGCAGAGGCAGAGCAGATCATGAAAGAAAAAAGGTAAGAGGCTCACTTGTGAGTTTTGTTGCTGGCCCGGGGGGAGTAGATATGGTCTGGGGAGAGGGAGCAGCCATAAAGTCAGTGTATAGTGCATTGTGTGTGTGTGGTGTGTAATGTATTGTGTGTGTGTGGTGTATAATGTATTTGTGTGTGGTGTATTGGTCTGTAGGTAGAGTATTGTGTAGCACATTGTGTGTTAGTATGTAGTGTATTGTGTAGTGGTCAGTGGATAATGTAGTTTGTGTAGTAGTTGTCAGTATAGAAATCAGGTAGGGTGGTGTGGTGTGTAGTGGTCAGTGTGTAGTGTAGTGATCAGTATAGGGATCAGGTAGTGTGGTGTGGTGTGTAGTGTAGTGGTCGGTGTGGTGTGTAGTGTAGTGGTCAGTGTGGTGTGGTGTGTAGTGTAGTGGTCGGTGTGGTGTGTAGTGTAGTGGTCAGTGTGGTGTGTAGTGTAGACAGGGCCCCAGTGCACTGTATTGCCTGAGGGCCTATAATGCTCTTAAGATGGCCCTGGTGACTGGCATCAAATACACAGACATGAGGTGGTGACAAGGACTTTGTGGAAAGAGACAACCAGCCCACATCCCTATATCAATACACAATAGGAAGTTTTCCTCTTAGTGGGATTTTATAGGGCTAAAGTCTCAAAAAAATGCGCCAAAAAGTATAAAAATAGTAATTTTTATTTTATCAAAAAGTTAAAAAACATGACACATGATAATGAAACAGGAAGGAAGAAAATTGGATGCCAAAATTAAAATGATGATGATACAGCAAATGTACAAGACAGATCAACAGTACTACACTTAACCCCACAAGAGCTGTTTCAGCAAAAAGCTGGTTTACAGTAGAGCACGACGCGTTTCGAGGTTTTATAATAGTTGAGACCTCTTCTTCAGGGGATGGTGGTGAGGTGTATGTCTGTCGTAATGTTGCAAGATCAGTAGCATCCAGTTTCAAAGGGAGGAGGGGAAGAAATGATCAGCCAGTGGGATCCAGACACGAAAACCGCCGCTGTCACCAAGGGGCCGAACACGTCCACAACTCAGGACAAGACACAAAGGGCGTCACGTCCGTCAACTGGTGACACCCCAGGTGTTTATTGTTATGGAATATCTTGTCAGCTAGTGGCGCATGAGGGGTAAATTATCCCTGTGCTGGCTCCAACACGGGTATCGCCGAACACGTCCGTAACCCAGGGCAAAGCACTTATACCGGTATGGGTATCAGACCGAACGTGCAGCTGCTGTGACCTTTCAAGCTATTTACTATAGGTGTCCTATCGCTACTTTTTTCCTGTACAACGGCACTAGAGACCAAACAGTTGCCGCAGGCGACACCCCTACTTGAGCCAGCACAGGGATAATTTACCCCTTATGTGCCATTATCTGACACTATATCCTATAACCCCAAACACCTGGGGTGTCACCAGTTGACGGACGTGACGCCCTTTGTGCTTTGTCCTGGGTTACGGACGTGTTCGGCGATACCCATGTTGGAGCCAGCACAGAGATAATTTACCCCTCATGCGCCACTAGCTGACAAGATATTCCATAACAATAAACACCTGGGGTGTCGCCAGTTGACGGACGTGACGCCCTTTGTGTCTTGTCCTGAGTTGTGGATGTGTTCGGCCCCTTGGTGACAGCGGCGGTTTTCGTGTCTGGACCCCACTGGCTGATCATTCCTTCCCCTCCTCCCTTTGAAACTGGATGCTACTGATGCTGATCTTGCAACATTACTACAGACATACACCTCACCACCAGCCCCTGAAGAAGAGGTCTCAACTATTATAAAAACTCGAAACGTGTCGGGCTCTACTGTAAACCAGCTTTTTGCTGAAACAGCTCTTGTGGGGTTAAGTGTAGTACTGTTGATCTGTCTTGTACATTTGCTGTATCATCATTATTTGTAATTTTGGCATCCAATTTTCTTCCTTCCTGTTTCATTATCATGTGTCATGTTTTTTAACTTTTTGATAAAATAAAAATGACTATTTTATACTTTTTGGCGCATTTTTTTGAGACTTTCGCCCTATAAATTTCCACTAGGAGGAAAACTTCCTTTTGTGTATCCAAGACACAGGGTCTTGGGTTTACCTAGACAACTCTGCCCTTCCATGTGCCTTCTACATATATCTGCTGTGATCACATGGATGGGGGAGGGGAGACAGGATTCCTCTTTATGGCATCATTATAAATACACAATTCCTTTAACCATTTGTCAGCCATATGCTGTCTTTAAACAGCCTGGCATTTAAGAGGTTAAAACAAGCCCATGGCTGCACCTTCATCCATAAGCTTAGTATAATAGTTCCAGCCGGCAACTCATTTTCATAAAGATGATCTGGGGGGCTGTGGAGCCACTCAATCCGCTACTAAAGCAAGATCTGTGATTTGTTAGCTGTAGTGGAGGGCATGGCAGACATTGGGAGTCTAACAGACCACCGATGCCTCCATAAGGAGAACCTGTCACCTGTTTATATGATCACATAGGACACTCTTTAGACCCCTTGTGATAGCATTAAAGTAAATGAAAAAAAGAGTGTTCAAAACCTTAAAAGATAAAAAAATATACATAAAGGATAAGTTCACCGTTCTACAAAAAATAATAAATGCACATCTTTTTGCAGGTAACAAAATGTGGATTTACTATTTTTTATAGTAGCGATCTGTAAAGCATTGCACCAGAGATCAGCAGATTGCTATGCTGGCCTCCTGACAGTATAGTGTATCTGCTTGCCTGTACATCCCATACAGGAAGCCGATACTCACTGACAGTAAGACTCAATGAACCACCACAGCTCTCCACAGCGCCATAATAGTTAATTGAGAACTACAAGCCGACAGCCACTAAGGAACATGTTTCCAAAGGTGAACTTACCCTTTAAAATAATTAAAAGGCAACCTTGTTTCTCTGTGCAAACACAGAGAAACAATGTTTGCATAGAGCAAGCATGGGTATGTAAACAGCATTTGAACCACATATGTGAGGTATTGAATGTCAGAGTGAGAGCAATAATTCCAAATCCTTATTTTATGGGTAACGCTAGACTGATGAGCTGTAAAAGCTTTTAAAATGTTGCCTATAGACAATTCAAGGTACCATGGTTCTTCACTATTTCAGAGATGTGGTTAATTTTAAGGCTTGACATGTTTGGTATTTGTTTTCTCAATGCAACCCAATCTCTTACAATTTTCACAAAAAAAAAAAAATGGGTATTAGCACTTTGCTACTTTAACTGGCAATTGCGTGGTCATGCAATACTGTACTCAAATATTTCTTTCTCATGCAAATAGAGCTTTCTTTTGGTGGTATTTGATCACCAATGGGGACTTTATGTTTTATTATACTGTATAAATGAAAAACTGTTTTTTTTTTTTTAAATATATATTTTCCATTTTCTGTTATAAAACATATCCAATAAAAACAATCAGAAAATAAAATTATCTCATAACTTTAGGCCAAAATATGTTATGCTTCATGTCTTTTGTAAAAAAAAAAAACAAAACATAATACAAATAAGTGTATATTAATTGGTTTATGTGAAAGTTATAGCATCTACAATCAATGGTATACTGTATGTATACAGTATGTTTGAAAATAGATCATTCCTAATATACTGACAGCTAGGGATGGGCTGAACACCCCCCTGTTCGGTTCACAGCAATACTCCCAGGGAAATGCAGAAGTGTCCATTTTGAAGGCTTATTTCAAGAAATTGGCCACAAAAGGGGTATGGAGGTCTGGGTACTGCCCTGGGGGGACATTTATCAATAAAAAAAAAAAAAAAAAAACTTTTTTTTCAGGAGCAGTGATTTTAATTATGATTATTGTTGCACTTTAGGCATAATTAAAATCACTGCTCCTTATTGATACATGTCCCCCAGGGTAGTACCCAGACCCCCATACCTCTTTTGTGGCCAATTACTTGAAATAAGCCTTCAAAATGGACACTTTTGCATTTCCCTGGGAGTATTGCTGTGGAAAATTTATTTCCTGACACAGCATGACAGCATATATGTATGGGTAGGCTCTGCCCCCTGCCCTATCACAGTACCGGTTATACTATAAGATTAGGTCTCCTCCCTATCTGCCTCATTCCCTTTTTTTCCTCACTGCTAACAGCCGGTTATGTTGCTGCTGAAAGAGGATTTTTAATTTTTCCCTTACCTGTCAGACACTTCTGACCGAGCCGCACAGGTTCGAGCCTCTCCTGTAATGAAGCTCCCCGCTGTAAAGGCTGACATGAACGCCTATATGGGGGAGACCTCGCCCCACAAGAATCCTGGAGAGGGGTGCAGGTATCTGGGCTCTAGGGATTGCTCCTTTATCATAATGCCATGGATGGACATTCATTGGACTTTCTGTTAGGACATGAAGCATGCAGGTGGAAAGGCATCACATGGTGCACAAATCAATAATATTCAGTTACGGCTGCAAATATGTTGTTAAGCTTGCATCTCTGAAAGGTTGTGGTTTTTGTCTGCAATACTTCTATGCTGATAGCAGGTGTGCTGTGCTGGGCTGAAGCCTTCCTATTAATGGAGCAAAGCCCAGCCCTACAGTTTTGACTTATTGTCTGCAGGTATGCTGTTAATTTGCATTTCTGAAAAGCATATATCACATGCAAATCTAACTGGCTGTCTATAGGGCCACTCTGTTCACTAATGTTTCACAGGTTGTGGTCTGTGTCTGCAGTAGGGATGAGCCGAACACCCCCCTGTTCGGTTCGCACCAGAACTTGCGAACAGGCAAAAAATTAGTTTGAACACGGGAACACAGTTAAAGTCAATGGGACATGAACATGAATAATCAAAAGTGCTAATTTTAAAGGCTTATATGCATGGTATTGTCATGTTTGGGGACCTGGGTCCTGCCCCAAGGGACATGGATCAATGCAAAAAAAAGTTTTAAAAACGGGCGTTTTTTCGGGAGCAGTGATTTTAATAATGCTTTAAGTGAAACAATAAAAGTGCATTATCCCTTTAAATTTCGTACCTGGGGGGTGTCTATAGTGTGCCTGTAAAGGGGTGCATGTTTAGAACATGTTTAGAACAGTCTGACAGCAAAATGACATTTCAAAGGAAAAAAAGTAATTTAAAACTACTCGTGGCTATTAATGAATTGCCGGTCCGACAATACACATAGAAGTTCATTGATAAAAACGGCATGGGAATTCCCCACAGGGGAACCCCAAACCAAAATTTAAAAAAAAATGAAGTGGGGTCCCCCTAAATTCCATACCAGGCCCTTGGGGTGTGGTATGGATTTAAGGGGAACCCCGTGCCAAAATTTAAAAAAAATGGCGTGGGGTCCCCCCAACCATGGTACCCCCTTACCATTTCACACAGGGGGCATACTATAGGGTACTAAGGGTACCCCCTTACCATTTCACCCCAAAGCACCCTCCCAATGTTGAGGGTATGTGGCCTGGTACGGTTCAGGAGGGGGGGCGCTCTCTCACCCCCCCTCTTTTCCTGCAGCCTGCCAGGTTGCGTGCTCGGATAAGTGTCTGGTATGGATTTTTGGGGGACCCCACACCATTTTTTTTTTTATTTTGGCGCGGGGTTCCCCTTAAAATCCATACCAGACCTCAAGGGTCTGGTATAGATTTTGAGGGGGACCCAAAGCCATTTTTTTTTAATTTTGTCCGGGGTTCCCCTTAATATCCATACCAGACCTGAATGGCCTGGTATGGAATTTAGGAGGACCCCCCCACATAATTTTTTTTGATAAATTTTGGTTCGGGGTTCCCCTGTGGGGAATTCCCATGCCATTTTTATCAATGAATTTTTATGTGTATTGTCGGACAGGCAATTCATTAATAGAGTAGTTTAAATGAGTTTTTTCCTTTGAAATGTCATTTTGCTGTCAGACTGTTCTAAACACAGGAAACATGCGCCCCTTTACAGGCATACTATAGACACCTCCCAGGTACGAAATTTAAGGGGATATTACACTTTTATTGTTTCACTTTAAGCATTATTAAAATCACTGCTCCCGAAAAAATAGCCGTTTTTAAAACTATTTTTTTGCATTGATCCATGTCCCCAGGGGCAGAACCCAGGTCCCCAAACACTTTTTATGACAATACCATGAATATAAGCCTTTAAAATTAGCACTTTTCATTTCTCCCATAGACGTTTAAAGGGTGTTCCGCTGCATTCGAATTTGCCGTGAACACCCCAAATTGTTCGCTGTTCAGCGAACTGGCGAACAGCCGATGTTTGAGTCGAACATGAGTTCGACTCGAACTCGAAGCTCATCCCTAGTCTGCAGTATTGCTAATGCTTGGACTGATAACAGGTGATGCTGAGCCCTTTACTATTAACACAGGGCCTGGCCCTGCAGACTGGGCTCACCGTGTATTGATGCTTGGTTGTGGTATGACCCTTGGCGGTACATGTGTCTAAGGTAGGTTAATCTGCTAGTGCTAGTTGTCGGATGATTATTAACTTGCGCTGCTTACCTGTGATTATATTAACTCTACAGTATCAATGACTGTTATGTGTTTATTTCTATGCATTAACATGCTGACCTTGGTGCTAAAATAAAAGTCAGGATCTGTTTAGTCACATTCCTTAATACTTAGCAATGTGTAATTGCTGGTGTTATTTGGGGTACCCCCACAGAGGGATATGTGGTTTGTAGTGGTTACTACTTATGGCAAATACTCCCACACATGACTCCAGGCTTTCAGCTCATCTGTGAACCAGTAGCAATCAGCCTTCCTAGAGACCAGCAACTTTAACTAAGGTGAGGGCAGGTAGGTATATGCTATATCCTAAAAGAGTACACATTATGGGCATAATGAGTGTAATATCTCCAGCCCTCAACACCAACACCAGTCAACCTGCTTCTGCCACAAAGGACAGGCCCTTTGCAGCCCTGAAGGAACCACTATGTATTTAACTGCCAGAAAAGGCAGATGAAGAAATCTCTACAGTAATCATAGTGGCCTGGTGGTAACTGGTGTGTCGGCCAATATGCAAAACAAAGTTGCAGGCCAGAAGCAGTGACAAATAGGCAGAGACTGATAAAGCCTACAGTCACTAATGGTTCCATACCAAGCCTAATCAAACAACTGTGCTTATTTAAAGGCAACCTCTACTTCAGAAGCATTTGACCAGGGAGTCTTTATCGGACTGGCCAGAGGCGTCAGCCTTAGCTTTATTCTGGGAAATTGCTATGGCAAGTTGGCATATCAGAAGCAAAGGTGGATACTTTAATCCCTTCCAAACTGACTGTGTGGAGCTCAGGTACTAAGCTATTCAAACAGTCACCTAAAGGGTACCTCTGCCTCAAAAGCAGCCGGCCAAACAGGCTTCATCAGATTAACTAAAGGTGCCATTCTTCCAACAGAAGAAACAATATCCTTTGCAGAGACCCTGGGACAGAAAATAGAACCAGAGATGAAGAAGGCTCATACTACTGTCAAGTAGTGTTTTGTGACCTGTGACTGAGCTCACTTTGGTAGCCAGACTGTCAGGATCCCAGACAGGATGAAAGCAGAGCTCTGATCAGTGATAAACTCTCTATAATGGCGGATCCTAGATTGAAAATGGAGTAGCCAATGATGCAGTTCAGCCACTGTGGATACAAGACTGTATGCTGTTTCTCCAGTAATCATTGTGGTCAGTGAACCCTTATGGCTCATCTCACAAGCAAACACATGCCACTTTAAGTCAGAGTGGTGACTGTTCAAGTCGGATCTGGTGATATCTATGTAGCGCTGGTAGATTTATGATCTACCATTCTATAGGTAAATTTAGTAAATTGCTCGTTAAAAGAAGTTAGATTTGCCTCTGTTCCAGCTTGGCTGACATTGCATGTGTTTCCATACTGAGCCGGTGGGTGTTGTTGTTACTATTGGCTAGTGTTGGTAGGGCAATGTGTCGAAGCGTATGGGTGCTCTTCTGTCCTCCGGTCGTCCTCCGAGTTGCATTCTGGAGAGGGTATTTATGGGACGGCTGCAGCGCGTGGCTGGGCCCAGAAGCTTGTCTGGGGCCTACCACAGCAGCCGAGGAATGGTCCTGAGCTGTCTATCCACAGTGAAGAAGCTGGAGATCCCAGGGGAGGACCCGTCATGGAAGGATCATGCGGAGTGCTGATCTGGAGAGTGTCCTGGTGACTCGGTTGGAGGACATATCCTAAAGTAACTTTACAGCATAGTACATGCCGGGTTGGCTTTAAGGTTCAAGTACTATGTCTGACGTTCACTGTAAAACCCATACATCCTGTGGCAGAGGATCATACGGGTTCATCTCAAGCAAGTCTGTAGCAGAGACTTTTGTTTGTGCTACGTGCTGGCTGCTAGGCAAGTGAGAGAGGCCTATCCAGACGAGCAAGAAGTGTGTCCCACAAGGGGAGCGCATTCTATTACAATACTCAACTCTAAAGGACATTTGTCAAGGATCTTACTGAAAGGTATTTGATCTTTTCTGCAGTTTCCCTCCTGCCTCTTTCCTGCTACTTCCTTTGTTAATTGTTCAAATACAGCATTGAAAATGTACTAAAGTGTTGGTGCTTATATCGTCCAGAGGTAAACTCAATGGAACCCTAAACCCGGTGCCGGTGAAACAAAGGGAAGGAGAGTGAAGGTAACAAGCCCACTTAAACCAGCAGCTCCACCGAGAGTTATTGCTACATCTAGAAGGAGGATTAATCCCTTATGTTAATCGCCAATGACCAGAGGATAGCCAACGAAGAGTGAATGACAGGCTAAACAGGCTAGGAGAACTATAGCAGAAAATAAGGAATCAATTATCATCTTTATTTGCCTAAACCCAAGCCGCCCAGTAGGGCAGCTGACAGTTCTATCTAAATTTGAGCTTAGGATCCGTGGGTCCTGTGCATTAAGGAAACCAATGGAATTTTCATTCCTCTCTGCCAATTCATTGCATCCCCTCCATGACGCATTAGAGCACAAGGGTTGTGACTACATGGTCGTTAGTCAAAAGTAATGGGGCGTACACACGGTCGGACTTTTCGTCTACAAAAGTCCAACGGACGCCGACGGACTAAAGCTGGCTGGTAATCCGATCGTGTGTGGGCTTCCCCGGACTTTCAACTGACTTTTTCAGCCTCAAATCCGACGGACTTTAGATTTGAAACATGCTTCAAATCTTTACGTCGTAACTACGACGGACCCCAAAATCTGCTCGTCTGTGTGCTAGTCCGACGGACAAAAACCCATGCTAGGGCAGCTATTGGCTACTGGCTATGAACTTCCTTATTTTAGTCCGGTGTACGTCATCACGTACGAATCCGTCGGACTTTTGTGTGGTCGTGTGTAGGCAAGTCCGTTCGTTAGAAAGTCTGCTGCAAGTCCGCCGGAAGTCTGTCGGACAGGCTGTCGGACTTTTGTAGACGAAAAGTCCGACCGTGTGTACGTCCCATAAGACTTGAATAACAAGCAGAAGGATGAGGATCCAAAATTGCATAGGCCATCGTTGCAAATAATCTCTCAAGCTGTCAGTAAGGCTTGACCTCCACAAATCATACCCCATGATTTTCGAGAAGTATTGTTTATAGCGGTGCAACTCCAAGTCACAGCGACTTCAAAGTAGTCCCTACACTACTTTTGATCCCACTGTGATGTACTTGGAACCATGGACTTTAAGAATACACAGGCATTGATTCAAGTTGCATAGAAATCGCAGTAAAATCACACGATTTTTAGATCGCAATAGTGGAAACACAGGCTAAGACTGTAGATGGTCTTTGGACCTAGCAAGTTGCATAATCGCATGGTTGCATTGTGGGTGAGGTTGAGGATACACAAGTCGATCAAGTCCAACCTATGTGTGTGATTATATGTCGGTATTACCTTGTATATCCTGTATGTTGTGGTCGTTCACAAGTGTGTGTTTGAGTATGTGTGTATACTGTATACACACTTTGAGATGCCCATGTTTCGGCAAGTACCTTCGCTTGGTCGTTTGAGTTCACTACGAGTTCATCGGGCAGACTGAGACCTTTCCACAATTGGGTCCAGTAGGGGCCGACTTGCGGGAGCAAGGACTTCTGGTGAGCCTTGTTTGAGCAACAGACTGGCGCAAAGACTTCCAGGTTCTGGGAAAAGAGTCCTAGTACAGACATTGATCGAGTCAGGAGGAGCCATCGTCTAGAGACTAACTAGTCTCATTACAACAATGACCTATCAGCAAGCAGTTATGAATCTCTAAAAAAATACAATAAAGTTACCCTCAGGGAGAGCAACAGTATAAGTATCTCAATTGAACAAATAGCTCTTTCCCATTGGTTGCATCCCACGGTCGCAAGAGGGATAAAAGTAGCCTGCAGTAACCCAGGTGGTCCAAAGGGCCCAAGGGAAGGCTGACAACCGTATTAACTGTTTTTTCGTAGTAAGGAAAGAATTACTTCCTGCACCAGGAACAGTGACTCCACAGAGGAAACAAGTCCCCTTTTGAGGAGGTAGCTAAGCTAACTAATCTTTCAGCGTATCAGCTATTAGGCATATCAATCATCACAAGTTGTTACTCGTCGGGTATTCATGCCGATGAAGGACAAGGTGTCCAAAAGTCAGAGTTGCAGTGGTCGTAGACTGAAGTCTTTCCGAAACGCAACACAAAGAGCCTCAACTATGCTGCAAAGACTCAGCAAAATGGGGAAGGCCTATCTTTGCTGTCAAGAATGAGCCAATCAAGGGATCAGCAACAAGGCTATCAAGATATTGATCTGACAATAACCTGGGTGGCTTCCCAGAGGTGGAAGCAGAGAAACTAATCACAGCCAGCTGGGCATGCAGACTGGCCAGTATGTATATTGAACAAACCTAACAGTCTCCAGGATCCTTAGATTCGCAGCTGTTCAGTGGTGATAACAATAATGGCCCTGTGGCTTGCAGGCCATGATATATGCGGGTACAATATCATCCTATTCTCCTTCCAGAGGTCCAACACCTCATACAGCGTGGCCAATGGTATCTTTCAAATCCATACAAGTTATATCTAGATGCTGGAGACCAAGAAGTGGAGGTCTCACCTTTAGTGTTTGAAATCCTATGAAAGTCAGAACGCCTACTCCAGACTTCAAGTACATTAGATACAAGAAAAACCTACAGAATTTAAAGGATGGAATTCTGTTTCTTGCTGTAAGGATTGAATTGTATACAAGTAAGCCTAGAAACGGTATTAAAGGATACATGAAACTCAGTCATGTCCTCACTCTCTGGGATCCAATAATGGTTGCATATCTTGGCAACCAATTCAGAAAGACCTGGGCAGATTATTCTTTCCCCCATGGGGTCTTCCAAATAGTGTGAGACACATTGTCTCACTCTCCGTTCAGAAGGATAAGACATCCTCAACATGGCCAGTAACATGGAATAAGTATTCTGTATGGCAAATTAGTCTAGAAGGATCTCAGACATCCAAGTGTCAAGCCATAAACTAACTTGTTGCTGAAATTATCAGGGAAAAATGGCTTTAGTCTCTTCCAACACTATACAAAGGTTGGTGTCTTTGCAACCTGGGTTAGAACATCATCCTTCTGGCATATCCAAACTAAAGTGTTTGAAGTACCACAAACATTGAAAAATAGATTTTGAAGAGAGACATAGAATTGGCCCTTCGTCAAGAAGCAAAACGATAGGCTCATCAGGCCTAACGACATCAGAAGACAAGCACTGTCCAATGAAGACAATTTCAGAAGTGCGGATCAAGTCAGTCAAAGGGCTTAGATGGCTAAGACAAATCTATCACATAAGGGCAGAGACCGCTCTTCCAAACTGATTGCACATCCATGGGTGGAACTCCAAAGGACTCCCTCCAGAGTTAGTATGTAAACCATGACCTGGTCTACATTCAACACGCTCGGGTCCATTCTTGTGGACCAGCAGCCTTAATGACAATACATCTCAGTTGTTAGTGGGGATAGATCTAATCCTCAACTTAAACACTTCAACAGTACCCGCCCTTATTGTCTAGTGAGTTGGTACAACACATACGTATATGCTGTCATGCTGTGTCAGGAATGAGGAAAATTTTATACTTGCCTAACGGTAATTTTCCTTTCCTGATGCAAGCATGACAGCATATAGGGGTCCCTCCCATTTAAAAAAAAAAAAAAATTAAAAAGAAAAACAAAAGGCCTCGCAGTGATACTAAATTGCGAGAATGAGGCAGGTAGGGAGGAGACCTAATCTTATAGTATAACTGGTCCTGTGATAGGGCAGGGTGGCGGAGCCTACCCATACGTATATGCTGTCATGCTTGCATCAGGAAAGGAAAATTACCGTTAGGCAAGTATAAAATTTTCCTCATTAAATACAGTGCCTGGGGAGTCCCCTTAATGCACCTGTAAGGTAGCACATCTGTAGCATGTATAGATCATGCTACAGCAAAAATGAAATGTCTAATGAAAAAAATTAGTAAATTCACATTTAAAATAACTCGTAGTTACAATTGAGAAAATAAAGAAAAAAATTACGTGGGGTCCCCCCCAGTCCATATCAGACCCTTCGAGACTGGTATGGATTTGGAGGGCAACCCCACACAAAAACTTAAAAGAAACTGCGCGGGCCCCCCCCAAAATACATACTAGACCCTTATCTAGGCATGCAGCCCAACAGGTTAGGAAAGGGGGGGATGAGTGAGTGCCCCCCTGCCTGAACCACACCAGGCCACATGCCCTCAACATGGGGGGTGGCTCTGCCCCCCACCCCAAAGCACCTTGTCCACATGTTGATGGGGACAAGGGTCTCCTCCCGATAATACTGGGCTGTGGCTGTGGAGGTCTGCAGGCAGGGGGCTTATCAGAATTAATTTTAACAAGGGGGTCCCCGAGATCATGCATCCCCTATGTGAATGGGTATCAGGTACATAGTATCCCTACTTATTCTCCAAAAAAGTTTTAAAATGTAATAAACACAAGAGATGTGTTTTTGACAAATCCTTTATTAAAAATAAAAAAATAGGGGGGCGTGGTCTGGCCAAGCAGGAAGATGGCCGCGTAACTGGAGAGCTCCTGCCATTATCAGTCTTAAGACTAAATTACCGGAGGTATTTACATGACAAAACCCGATCCTAACAATGGAGACAGCTTCCAGACACTCCTCAGCTTCTAGATCCCACTCCCCTAGAGAGCATACAGGGGGAATCAGTCAGAATATCCCGGAGATGTTCCAGTCACAAAGGGGCAACATGGCGTCCTCCCACCACAGGACACCTCAGACCTTGGAGCCACTACAGCCAGGTCCCCTTCCTCTACCTCAAACATCCGCTCAGACACTTATGGATGACAGTAGCGCTCCCACCCAGCCGTACCTTAACATCCATGATCTGAGGACCATAGCCGCCGACATCAAGGACACCCTGTCGGTGGCCATTGCTGAACTGTGCACAGACATACATACGCTGACTGACAGGGTTCATGAAGTAGAACAAGTTACGGTGCAACATGACCATGTACTTTGCAAAGCTACTAGACGGATCAACTCACACACCATGCAATTGAGAGAAATCTAGCGTCATGTCGAGGACCTTGTTAACAGGGGTCGCTGTCACAACCTAAGGATTAGAGGAATACCTGAAGCCATAACTGCAGAACATCTCTCTCCAGCTGTAACTAGCCTGTTCAATGATCTATTGAACAGACCGCCTCAAACACAGATCTCCATGGAAAGAATACACAGGGCCCTATGTCCCAAAGGCAAGGAAACAGATCCCCCAAGGGATATCATTTGCTGTATTGTGGATTACAGACTCAAGGAAGAAATGCTCAGCAAGCTACAAGCAGGCAGCAGTTACAACATGAAGGGATGACCATCTAGATCTTTCAGGACTTATCCAGTATAATACGGCAGCACCACAGAGATCTTAAACCAATACTGGATGTCCTGCGCACAAAAGGAATCCAGTACAGGTGGAAGTTCCCCTTCTGCCTCTCGGCTCCTCACCAGGGTCGCACAGCTATGCTGAAAGTCCCAGAAGATCTGCGTCCATTCTGTGACACTCTGGGCATCTCCCTAGTGGATGTACCAAACTGGTACACAGAATTCCGCCATTCGACTGTAAGGAAACACACACCACAGGAAGAACCGATGGGGGCTCAAGAGGTACGGATCCGCAGACGAAGATCCCCCATCAGGCAATAGAAGACACAACCCACACCATGGTACATAACGTGGCACTAGCCCCTCTGACTCTCCGCGGTCTCGAAGAGCCAGACGAGATTATTGAAGATGGGCACTTTACTGATCCCTTCCATGTTTGTTTGATTTGTTTGATGCCATGTTTCCCAACACAGTTATGCGACTTCTGCTTTCAGTTGTGTTATGTTAAATGTGAGTTTACTCAACCGCTTCATTATCGCTAAATGGCACAGGCCAATGGGAACTGAGTTCACTAACACAATCCTGGACAGCTGAACTGTGACACCGCTGAGAAGGCTGTGCATGCTGCCCGCTCTCCCCCCTCTTCCACCGCCCTGCCACAGACATCACATCAAATGACTCTCCAATGACTAACCCTGCACCAACCTGATTATCTGACACCTCCAATTGTTCTTGCATTGTTCGCCTGGTCCTTACTCATCGCTAGGGATGAGCTTCGAGTTCGAGTCGAACTCATGTTCGACTCGAACATTGGCTGTTCGCAAGTTCACCGAACAGCGAACAATTTGGGGTGTTCGTGGCAAATTCGAATGCCGCGGAACACCCTTTAAAAGTCTATGGGAGAAATCAAAAGTGCTAATTTTAAAGGCTAATATGCAAGTTATTGTCATAAAAAGTGTTTGGGGACCTGGGTCCTGCCCCAGGGGACATGGATCAATGCAAAAAAAAGTTTTAAAAACGGCCGTTTTTTCAGGAGCAGTGATTTTAATAATGCTTAAAGTCAATCAATGAAAGTGTAATATCCCTTTAAATTTCGTACCTGGGGGGTGTCTATAGTGTGCCTGTAAAGGGGCGCATGTTTCCTGTGTTTAGAACAGTCTGACAGCAAAATGACATTTTGAAGGAAAAAACTCATTTAAAACTACCCGCGGCTATTGCATTGCCGACAATACACATAGAAGTTCATTGATAAAAACGGCATGGGAATTCCCCAAAGGGGAACCCCGAACCAAAATTTAAAAAAAAAAATGACGTGGGAGTCCCCCTAAATTCCATACCAGGCCCTTCAGGTCTGATATGGATATTAAGGGGAACCCCGGCCAAAATTTAAAAAAAAAAATGACGTGGGGTTCCCCCTAAATTCAATACCAGACCCTTCAGGTCTGGTATGGATTTTAAGGGGAACCCCGCGCCAAAAAAAAAAAAAAAAAACGGCGTGGGGTCCCCCCAAAAATCCATACCAGACCCTTATCCGAGCACGCAACCTGGCAGGCCGCAGGAAAAGAGGGGGGGATGAGAGTGCGGCCCCCCCTCCCTCCTGAACCGTACCAGGCCACATGCCCTCAACATTGGGAGGGTGCTTTGGGGTAGCCCCCCAAAACACCTTGTCCCCATGTTGATGAGGACAAGGGCCTCATCCCCACAACCCTGGCCGGTGGTTGTGGGGGTCTGCGGGCGGGGGGCTTATCGGAATCTGGAAGCCCCCTTTAACAAGGTGACCCCCAGATCCCGGCCCCCCCCCTGTGTGAAATGGTAAGGGTACCCCTACCATTTCACGAAAAAAGTGTCAAAAATGTTAAAAATGACAAGAGACAGTTTTTGACAATTCCTTTATTTAAATGCTTCTTCTTTCTTCTATCTTCCTTCATCTTCTGGTTCTTCTGGTTCTTCTGGCTCTTCTGGTTCTTCCTCCGGCGTTCTCGTCCAGCATCTCCTCCGCGGCGTCTTCTATCTTCTTCTCCTCGGGCCGCTCCGCACCCATGGCATGGGGGGGAGGCTCCCGCTCTTCTCTTCTTCTTTTCTTCTCTTCTTCTCTTCTTCATTTTCTTCTCCGGGCTGCTCCACAATCCATGCTGGCATGGAGGGAGGCTCCCGCTGTGTGACGGCGCTCCTCGTCTGACAGTTCTTAAATAACGGGGGGCGGGGCCACCCGGTGACCCCGCCCCCCTCTGACGCACGGTGACTTGACGGGACTTCCCTGTGACGTCACGGGGAATGCCACAGGGAAGTCCCGTCAAGTCACCGTGCGTCAGAGGGGGGCGGGGTCACCGGGTGGCCCCGCCCCCCCGTTATTTAAGAACTGTCAGACGAGGAGCGCCGTCACACAGCGGGAGCCTCCCTCCATGCCAGCATGGATTGCGGAGCGGCCCGGAGAAGAAAATGAAGAAGAGAAGAAGAGAAGAAAAGAAGAAGAGAAGAGCGGGAGCCTCCCCCCATGCCATGGGTGCGGAGCGGCCCGAGGAGAAGAAGATAGAAGACGCCGCGGAGGAGATGCTGGACGAGAACGCCGGAGGAAGAACCAGAAGAGCCAGAAGAACCAGAAGATGAAGGAAGATAGAAGAAAGAAGAAGCATTTAAATAAAGGAATTGTCAAAAACTGTCTCTTGTCATTTTTAACATTTTTGACACTTTTTTCGTGAAATGGTAGGGGTAAGGTATGTACCCCCTTACCATTTCACACAGGGGGGGGGCCGGGATCTGGGGGTCACCTTGTTAAAGGGGGCTTCCAGATTCCAATAAGCCCCCTGCCCGCAGACCCCCACAACCACCGGCCAGGGTTGTGGGGATGAGGCCCTTGTCCTCATCAACATGGGGACAAGGTGTTTTGGGGGGCTACCCCAAAGCACCCTCCCAATGTTGAGGGCATGTGGCCTGGTACAGTTCAGGAGGGAGGGGGGGCCGCACTCTCGTCCCCCCCTCTTTTCCTGCGGCCTGCCAGGTTGCGTGCTCGGATAAGGGTCTGGTATGGATTTTTGGGGGGACCCCACGCCGTTTTTTTTTTTTTTTTTTTGGCGCGGGGTTCCCCTTAAAATCCATACCAGACCTGAAGGGTCTGGTATGGAATTTAGGGGGAACCCCACGTCATTTTTTTTTTTTTGGCCGGGGTTCCCCTTAATATCCATACCAGACCTGAAGGGCCTGGTATGGAATTTAGGAGGACTCCCACGTCATTTTTTTTTTTTTTGGCCGGGGTTCCCCTTAATATCCATACCAGACCTGAAGGGCCTGGTATGGAATTTAGGAGGACTCCCACGTCATTTTTTTTTTAAATTTTGGTTCGGGGTTCCCCTTTGGGGAATTCCCATGCCGTTTTTATCAATGAACTTCCATGTGTATTGTCGGCAATGCAATAGCCGCGGGTAGTTTTAAATGAGTTTTTTCCTTCAAAATGTCATTTTGCTGTCAGACTGTTCTAAACACAGGAAACATGCGCCCCTTTACAGGCATACTATAGACACCCCCCAGGTATGAAATTTAAAGGGATATTACACTTTTATTGTTTGACTTTAAGCATTATTAAAATCACTGCTCCTGAAAAAACGGCCGTTTTTAAAACTTTTTTTGCATTGATCCATGTCCCCTGGGGCAGGACCCAGGTCCCCAAACACTTTTTATGACAATAACTTGCATATAAGCCTTTAAAATTAGCACTTTTGATTATTCATGTTAGTGTCCCATAGACTTTAACGGTGTTCGCGTGTTCAAACAAACTTTTTTCCTGTTCGCATGTTCTGGTGCGAACCGAACAGGGGGGTGTTCGGCTCATCCCTACTCATCGCCCTCGCCTGACTTCTGTTCCTTCTGATAGGACAATTTTGTACCTGCAATGGATGACATTTCCTCCTCCTGAACGCTGCTACCCTCCTAATTATCTCTGTGTGACTTCAGTAGTTCTAGCTGTACGAACATGTATTGGCGTGGGTAATGTATGTCAGGCATACATGTGAATGGGTTTCAGTGTATTGTCCTGCATGAGGTGACCAGCCTAAATTAAGCATCAATAGGTAGTTATGGCTTTGATACTACAATGGCCTACATGTCCCGGTATACTGTGCAATATCACACTCTAGGTTTCTGGCGCATGCTGTCAACACATAGCACTGGAGATGTCACCATTCTTTATTTAGCATATAGGGAGGGATTGTCTAACAATTACCTCACCTTATGTCTGCAACTCTCTTCTTCCTTTACTAGCAACCCCTACTGCCCTTATCATGACATGACACATGATACTACAGATTCCAATGCTCCAGCCTCTTAATGGGAGGGTACGGGAGGAGCTACAAATCTCTCCAACACCCTGCATGCTCTCTGTGCTATGAGACATGATCTCCTGAATTAATTGCAGCCCATTGCGGACGTACACTTACACAGGGTCAGCCTGCAGGGCATCAATTCCCCATAGATATGGAATATACCTTTGAAAGGTAGGAGAATGAGGAGCACCAGACAGTTAGGTGCCTAGGCTGGCTGGAAATCCCCACCCTATGATCGTACTATAGGCTACTAACGGGTTTGAGCTCCCTATACTGAGTGGAGATGACTCTTTACCTTCCAGGCACTTGGATACATTCTGAGGCTCACAGATCTTGAGACAAGAGACTTGTTCATTTAAATCCGCTCCCACCTGTCTGTCAGTTAATTGCTCCAGCAGTATATCTACAGCTCTACGGCTGTTCATTAATACACATGTTACTTTGGCACATAGCGGGGGGCGGGGACAGTAAGACGGGCAGACTGTTGCCAAGATTAAGCGTATCGCTATTCACAGCTTCCTTCAGGACTCTGATAGAGCTGCGGGAACTTTGTGATTGAAGATTCTCATACCTCATCAATGTTTGTGATACTGTTTAAGTTTAATTTCATACTCTGTTTTGTTATATTCTTAACATACTTCAGTATTTTAACCATCAGACTACTCCTCTGCCAGGTTCACCACCTCCCTATGCACACGCGGTGTGTAACGCTCTTTATTCATATTTACTGTAGTTGACATGTCAGAGCCTCGTCGATTCCTCATATACCTACGCTCTTGACACGTACCCTTATGGTTTCCTTGACTATCCCATGCTCTCTCACTAGTCTCCCCCACTTTTCAAACAACTCATAACATACCCCTCATATTTGTTGCATTTTTTCCTATTTTTGACAATCACTATCCTCCACTTGTCCGCCTCTAGGACTGGTAACGGCGGGCTTGTTCTCTTTTGGAAATATCTTCTGTGTTAGGTACTTGCCAACCCCCTCACAGTGCAGTAGAACAATTTGGGCCTGAGTTCAGGCCAGATTCCACTGACGACACACTGTACACATTTACCCCTCTACCAGTAGAGGAGGTTACTTAAATACTCCCCCCCCCCCCCCCCCATTTTGCCATATTACGCAGAAGGATAACTTACCACTCACTTTCTCTAACTTCGGTTGTTAACCACTTATGTATCAACAGCTCCAAATGAGCACCTACTCCCCTCCTTTAATGACGGATGCTCCAAACCATGACATGAGGGGTCGCATTAGGACATCAACCAACTCACAAGTGGAACTCTGTTCGTTGAATATGCACGAGCTTAACATACCCAAGAGAAGATCTCAGCTGCTACATACCTTAAGGCAAAACAAAACCCAGATAGCATTTATCCAAGAAACCCACTTCCGCTCAGACAACATTCCAAAAGTCTCCAACCACCACTACCCTACGGTTTATCATGCCTCCAATGACAAATCTAAAATGAAAGGTGTTGCAATTTTGATAGCAAAGAACTGTCCCTTACAAGTGTCAGAGGTTAAAAGAGACGCTTATGCCCCGTACACACGGTCGGACATTGATCGGACATTCCGACAACAAAATCCATCCGTTTTTTCTGACGGATGTTGCCCAAAACTTGTCTTGCATACACACGGTCGCACAAAGTTGTCGGAAAATCCGATCGTTCTGAATGCGGTGATGTAAAACACGTACGTTGGGACTATAAACGGGGCAGTAGTCAATAGCTTTCGTCTCTTAATTTATTCTGAGCATGCGTGTCACTTTGTCAGTCTGAATTTTATTCAGGCATCCTCATTTTTGGTGGAGCCTTCAATGTGGCACTCTCCCCTTCACAAGAATCATCCACAGGGGCATCCTCCATGCCATACAGAGCCCTTAGGGCCATCAAACACACCTCCGAGAACTGACCTTGCATAACGCCTGGCGAACGCTACACCCAAATGAGAGGGACTTCCCCTTCTACTCTTCACCCCACAATAAATACACAAGAATTGATCACTTCTTCATATCCCAAACAGACCTTTCACTCCTCTCGAAGGCTTCTATTGACCCAATGGTTCTCTCTGACCATAACCCCGTATCCATTACTCTAGACATACTGACAGTAAGATCCAAAAACATGATCTGGCGCCTAGATAACTCAATCCTAACAGACATTGCTATCACTCAAAAACTCAACACATGCCTCATGCAATATTTTGCGAAAAACGTCACTGAGGACTCAAAACAATCCAGCATATGGGCAGCACATAAATGCGTAATACGTGGAGAAATCATCTCTCTGACTGCCAACAGAAACAAACTCAAACGGAATTGCATTGCTGCGCTGTCCGAAAAAATCCATACTTTGGAACAAGCACATAAACTCTCGCTGGCCTCCAAATCCCTTGGTAAATTAATAAAAGTTAGGGAGGAACTTCTTGAAGAACTAGGTTAATCCTTGAAGCGCAAATACGTCCTAACACAAAAATTGTTCTATGAGTTCGGAAACAAATCAGGAAAATTACTAGCCAGAGCACTACAATCTAGGAAAGCAACAAATACCATACACACACACTCAGAGACCCGTCAGGCACTTCTTTCGTCTCATCGGAAGATATTGACAACCAATTTGTCCAATATTTTTCCAATATTTATAACTTACCCCCCTCCACTGAGATAACTGAGTAATACTCCAGAAAGACAAGCTGCAATTAGAGATTTTCTAACAATACTGCCCATCTTCTATTGCACCAGAAGACGAGGCAAGTCTTAATCTTCTCATTAGTACAGATGAAATTACAGCAGTGCTAAAACAACTTAAAACGGGTAAAAGCCCAGGCCCAGATGGTCTGACTGTGAGTTACTATAAGAGTTTCCACGACATACTTACACCCCACCTCGCTACGATGTTTAATGCTCTCTCTTCATCATCACAAGTAAATAAAGACCTACTAGCGGCCCACATTACACTCATACCTAAACCAGGCAAAGATGAAACGTTGGTATCTAACTACAGACCTATATCTCTCCATGTCGACATGAAAATTTATGCCGAAATTCTTGCTAATTGTATACTCCCTTTCCTCCCAAAACTGATCTCACTCGACCAGGTCGGCTTTATCCCTGGCAGGGAGGCTAGGGATAACACTATAAAAGCTATCAACATTCACCATTGGCTTTCAACATCCTCCAAACAAGGTTTCTTTCTGTCCCTTGACGCGGAAAAGGCTTTTGACAGGTTGGCATGGGACTATATGGTGGCAGTGCTACAGGCTATGATCCTGGCACTATATGCTTCCCCCACGGTCAGAATAAGGATAAACAGCCTCCTGTTGGACGCCTTCTCTGTCTCGAATGGCACTCGACAAGGATGGCGACTATCCCCCCTCATCTTTGTACTCTCACTGGAACCTCTACTACACAAACTTAGGGCTAACCCAAATATAACAGGCATTGGTATCAAACACATACACTAACTTGTGGGATACGCCGACAACATTCTTCTTTTCCTCTCCAATCCTTTAATCACTATCTATGTCACTCTCTCAAAATGACCCCCTCACCGGGGCCAATGACTCCTCTGACAATCCTGACTCCCCCTGGCCTCCTGGAAAATAATGTACAATAGCTAACGCGGAACATACACTGAGAGCACATCACTTTTTTCACAATGGCTCAATCATCCCATTCACTGACCTGCCCTCTCGATTCCCAGATAGTACGATCCCCTTTTTCTCATTCTTACAAATAAAACACTTTCTGAATAGCACCAATCCCATCTCTCAATGGTGTAGAGATCAAAATCCTTTTGATGCACTATGTTCCAATACAAATCCTCAAAGTCACTTAATCTCGACTGTATACTCCATACTTTTCGATGAGACCGACCACAAATCTAACATGGTCAACCAGAGATGGGAGAGAGCTTGACCTAGACCTTCCCAAAGAGAAAGGGGAGAGTATACATGAGCATATCCATAAAGGCTCTATTAACATTTCAGCACAGGAAAACAATTACAAACTGTACTCAAGATGGTACCGCACCCCCGAATGAATCCATGTATTTCATCCAACTATATCACCGTTGTGCTGGAGATGTAACTCTGAAGTGGACTCTCTTCTCCATATCTGGTGGGGCTGTACTCACATAAAACCATTCTGGGAAAAAGTACACAACTTGATCACTCACATGACTACTTACACCCTAGACTTTACTCCCACCCAATATTTCCTACACCACACGTCCCTACCACAATCCACTTACAGGAAGTCTCTAATGCTTCACCTCATCAACGCAGCTAAACAATGTATTCCATTACATTATCCGATTGGCTGAAATGTGTTGAAAAAATAGCAGAGAGGGAGGACTTAATACACCAAGCTAAAGACAACCCAACAAAATATCGCAATACATGGGCCTGTTGGATACACTTACTTACTCCTCGGAGTTTAAGACATTACTACTTGACCCACAACCCGGACTCACACTGGGAACTAACTGACACATTCAATAGATTGCCTACCCTAGGCTGTGGTTGGAGTGTACGCCATGTCCATGCCCACTCACTTTAGTTTCCTCCCCTGCAATGCATATATCATGATTTCATCTGGCACCCATATACTAAGTTCTCACCCCACAGAAGGAAAGTGCTGATTATACACCTTTCCTACCCGACATTAGATCTCCCTTCTAATTTATATCTAAAACTCACGACATCTCTAGCTTCCCTCCCCCCAATATAAACCCCTACATTTTTACAGACATAGAAATACAGCATGCCTTACAAGATTTAGAGGGAACACTGTTCCACAGAGTGGATCAACACTGACAATATTGCACATTAGGTAACTACTACCCTCCCCCCTTGCACAGTCTGCTCCCGTCAGGGGTGCTTGGACTGGGAGTGGTCTTGCCTCGGTCCGCCTGACATTACTGGATACACCCTCAAAACACCATCACCAGATAGTTCATATTGTCTTTAGGCACCTTCCATACTATTGGGATAGTTTCAGACTATTCAAGATGACTTGACCTTACATGTACTTAGTAATAAACATTCTAAACATTATTTACAAATAAAATTTTACTTTTCCCACTGTTACTCTGTATTCAAATATGGAATGCCTCAAAGCAAGTGTGAAAGAGGACCTGGTTGAAGGAGAGTGTGATGAGTCTGAAGCATTATGGGTGGAACTGCATATAGATGTGCGTAGTTCAAAGTTAATTATTGGAGTTTGTTATAGACCATCCAATGTTAACGAGGAGGTGGAGACTCAACTCCTTGCACAGATGGAAAGGGCTGCAAGAGCTGGGACAGTGGTAATAATGGGGGATTTTAACTACCCAGAAATTGACTGGAGTAATGGCACTACTGGGACAGTTAAAGGGCAAAAATTTATAAACCTATTACGGGACAATTTTATGGTCCAGTTTATTGAGGCCCCAACTAGGAATGAAACTCTGTTGGACCTGGTAATCTGAAACCATGCAGAGCTTATTACTAATGTCCAGATTAAGGAACACCTGGGTAGCAGTGATCATAACATGATTTCATTTGATGTTAGCTGTAAACAAGAAATACATACGGGAAAGATAAAAACACTTAACTTCAAGAGAGCAAATTTTCCAAGGATGAGGGCTGCTCTCCAGGATTTAGACTGGGAGGGAATATTTGCACTGATAAACACAGAACAGAAATGGGAATTCTTAAAAAAAAGACTGTTTGGGACCTCACTGCAAAGTATATTCCCATGGGCAATAAGTTTAAAAGGCTAAAAACAAAACCAATGTGGCTCACGACCAAAGTTAAAGAAGCTATAAACAATAAGAAAAGAGCTTTTAAAAAATATAAAAATGAAGGAACACTAGTGTCGTTTAAATGTTACAAAGAATTTAACAGAACATGTAAAAAGGAAATCAAGGATGCAAAAATTCTAAACGAACCACAGATTGCAAAAGATAGTAGGACAAACCCCCAAAAATTCTTCAAATATATTAATAGTAAAAAGGTCAGGTCTGAGCATGTAGGCCCTTTACAAAATAATCTAGAGTGGGTGACCGGGGACAAAGAGAAGGCAAATTTATTAAATACTTTCTTCAGCTCTGTGTATACAAAAGAGCATGGGGGAGCTTATGTCCATAATGGGGGTGGTAGTGACACAGACCCGAATGATCCACAATGGCTCAAAAGTGATATGGTCCAGAATTATTTAGACAGAATAAAGGTGGATAAAGCACCTGGACCTGATGGTATCCACCCACGGAACCTAAAAGAATTGAGCTCTGTAGTTTTAAAGCCATTGTATCTAATTTTTAGGGACTCGTTAATGACGGGAATAGTGCCACTGGATTGGCGCAGGGTGAACGTGGTGCCTATATTTAAAAAGGGATCAAAGTCTTTACCAAGTAACTATAGACCTGTTAGTTTAACTTCTATAGTCAAGAAGATACTGGAGCATTTAATAAAAGACCACATAGACAAGTTCTTGCTGGAAAAAAAAACATTTTAAGCAACAGACAGCATGGATTCATGAAAGACAGAAGTTGTCAGACAAACCTAATTTCTTTTTATGAAGAGGTAAGTAAAACCTTGGACAGAGGGGTGGTTGTGGGCGTGGTATACTTGGATTTTGCAAAAGCGTTCGACACAGTTCCCCACATGTGTAAGGTAAAGTCTACAGGCTTGGAAATATCAGTTTGTAAATGGATAGAAAACTAGCTAAAAGACAGAATTCAGAGAGTAGTGGTTAATGATTCTTACTCTGAATGGTCTAAGGTTATCAGTGGTGTACCTCAAGGTTCATTGCTGGGACCCTTACTTTTTAATATCTTTATAAATGATATAGGGACTGGGATCAAAAGTAACATTTCTGTCTTTGCAGATGACACCAAGCTATGCAGTGGAATAACGTCCTTACAGGATGTCTACAATTAACAAGCTGACCTCAATGCTCTGTCTAATTGGGCGACTATATGGCAGAGGTTTAATGTTGATAAATGTAAAGTTATGCACTCGGGGCTAAGAATATGCATGCATCATACATGCTAGGGGGAGTACAACTGGGGGAATCCGTGGTGGAGAAGGATCTGGGGGTTTTGGTAGATCATAAGCTCAATAATAGCATGCAATGCCAAGCTGCGGTTTCCAAAGCGAGCAAAGTCCTGTCTTGTATTAAGAGAGGTATGGACTCCAGAGAGAGAGATATAATTTTACCCCTGTTCAAATCATTAATAAGACCACATCTGGAATATGTAGTTCAGTTTTGGGCACCAGTTCTCAAAAAGGATATCGGGGAACTGGAGAAAGCGCAGAGAAGGGCAACCAAACTGATAAGAGGCATGGAGGAGCTCAGCTATGAGGAAAGATTAGAGGAACTGAATTTATTCACTCTTGAGAAGAGGAGAATAAGGGGGGATATGATCATCATGTTCAAATATATAAGGGGTTCATATAGTGAACTTGGTGTTGAGTTATTCTCTTTACGGTCAACCCAGAGGGCACTCTTTATGTCTAGCGGAAAAGAGATTTCATCTCCAAATACGCAAAGGTTTTTTCACAGTAAGAGCTGTGAAAATGTGGAATAGACTCCTGCCAGAGGTGGTTCTGGCCAGCTCAGTAGATTGCTTTAAGAAAGGCCTGGATACTTTCCTAAATGTACATAATATAACTGGGTACTGACATTTATAGGTAAAGTTGATCCAGGGAAAATCTGATTGCCTCTTGGGGGATCAGGAAGGAATTTTTCCCCTGCTGTAGCAAATTGGAGCATGCTCTGCTGGGTTTTTTTCCTTCCTCTGGATCAACTGAGGGTATAAAATTGGGTATATTGGATTGTACGATATTTTTTATTTTATTTATTTATTGTTTTTAAGGTTGAACTGGATGGACTTGTGTCTTTTTTCAACCTGACTAACTATGTAACTATGTAACCCTGAAGCTTAAAGATCTCTTTACCAAACTTGTTATTTAACAATGTACCTATGAAAACATTTTACTATGTGCTGTTATATCATTTGTACAACTCTTTTTTTTTTCTTGAATAAAAATTTATGAAACAAAAAAAAAATAGTGTCCTTCAATGTAAATCCATCATCAATCATGCCACCCGCCGGACCCAAAATCAAAAACGCTCTCGCCTCTTGGGAGGCCTCCAGTAGTATGCCTGCTCTGCACTTTGACATTTCTTATATAGGCAAGGGGCGGGGCCACCTGGCTTCGTCACCCGGTTGCACCATCCTTTTCTGATGTCACGGACTGGTGTATGCAGGACATGTGACATCAGAAGGGGTGGTGCCTCCCAGGAGGTGAGAGTGTTTTTTTTAATTTTTTTTTATTCCTTGGGTTCGGTGGGCAGCGTGATTGACGATGGCTTTACATTGAGGGGCACTATTTTTTAAAATTTTTTTTATAAAGTACTTGTCAAAAACTTGTCTTTTGTTTTTATTACTTTTTGACACTTTTTTGACCAATAGGTAAGGATACCATATACCCCATACCCATTCACATAGGGGGGCGGGATCTGGGGGCCCACTTGTTAAAAGGGGGCTTCCAGATTCTGATAAGCCCCCCTGCTCACACAGCCCAGGGTTTTGGGGAAGAGATCCTTGTCCCCATCAACATGGGGACAAGATGCCTTGTGGTGAGGTGCAGAGCACCCCAGCCCCAAAGCACCCAACCCTTGTGTTGAGGGAATGTCGCCTGATATGGTTCAGGAGGAGCGGTGCCCGCTCATCCCCCCCTTTCCTGACCTACCAGGCTGCATGCCCAGATAAGGGTCTGGTATAGATTTTGGGGGGAACCTCATGCCATTTTTTCTAAAAATGTTGGCATGAGGTTCCCCTCCAAAACCATTCGAGACCCAAAGGGCCTGGTATGGACTGGGGGGGACCCCACATACACATACCAGTGCAGTACAGTGTCATCATATGACTGGTGGACAGTATGTAAAAAATAAATGAATAAAAATATTACATTTTTTTAACATTTCTCCTTTTTTTACTTTATTTTTTTTACATCCTCTCATCAGAGTAGCTCAGTGTTGCCATAGTGAGGGGGGGGAGGGGGTGTGATCAGGCATTTTTTAGTTTTAGCTGTCGTAAAGATCCTCCTGGGACCGGAAGTAATCCAGTCCCAGGAGGATGAATGTTCCTAACATGGAGCAGGCTGGATGACGTAAATGTATATAATCCTGCCAGCTTGCACTGCCCGCCGCCAGTATATTTACAGTGGGTGAGTGGTAAGTGGTTAAGGTGATTGTAAAGCTTTGTTTTTTTTTTTTTTAAATAACAAACATGTCTTACTTACCTCCACTGTGCAGTGTAGCCCCGATCATCCTCTTCTGGGGTCCCCCGGCGGCGCTATCAGCTCCTCCCACCATCGTATAACACCCTAGGAGAAGCACTCTCCCGGGGGGTTTCCTTGTGGGTGTGATCCCGAGTTCAGCATTAGTGTCCACAGACACCAATGGCTGCGCTGCTATCAATCTAACCAATCAAGAGCCGAGAACCCCAGGTACATAGGTCCAGCTCATCGATCCGAGGGATCGAGGGGGGGTCAGGTGAGTAAAACGTGGGGGGAGGCTGGGGGGCTGGTCACTGTCAGAAGTTTTTTCACCTTAATGCATAGGATGCATATTATAGCAAAAAGTAAAAAATATTGTGTTTTTTTTCAATCTTGTCACTCTTTTTTATAGCGCAGGAAATAAAAACCACAGAGGTGATGAAATACCACTAAAAGAAAGCTCTATTTGTGGGGAAAAAAATGATAAAAATTCATTTGGGGGGGGTACAATGTTGTATGACCACGTAATTGTCATTCAAATTTTTACGGCGCTGAAAACTGAAAATTGGCTTGGGCAGGAAGGGGGGTGAAAATGCCCGGTTTCCAAGTGGTTTAGAAAGTCATGTAACGTTTCAAACAAATTTCAATTCAACAGGCGATGGGTGTGATGGGGGTAGGGGAGTTTACAGGCCCCAAAGTTTTATTGAAAAGACAAAGACGCACAGGGGAGAGTGGGGGGAGGGGAAATCAGCAGACCTCCTCCTTCTTCTGCTAAAAGTCCATCAAGTTATAGGGGGTTATTTACGAAAGGCAAATCCACTTTGCACTACAAGTGCAAAGTGCACTTGAAAATGCACTGAAAGTGCACTTGGAAGAGCAATCACTGTAGATCCGAGGGGGACATGCAAGGAAAATAAAAAAACAGCATTTTAGCTTGCACATGATTGGATAATAAAATCAGCAGAGCTTCCCCTCATTTCAGATCTACCCCTCAGGTTTACAGCGACTGCACTTCCAAGTGCACTTTCAGTGCAATTTCAAGTACACTTTGCACTTGTAGTTTGCACTTGTAGTGCAAAGTGGCTATGCCTTTCGTAAATAATCCCCATAGTCTCTGAACAGACAGTGAACCAGTCTGTGACCATCCTCAATGGACATCCTCTTGTATATGAAGAGAGGGCTGCATTCTTTCTCTTCTCCCTTTACTGGCACCCAGGATACATGCCTGGATAAAGGTCTGGTTGGAGTAGTTTTCCCTTAGGAAAACTGTGTAGAAGTCAAGCTAATCATGAAAAAAAAAAAAAAAAAAAAAACCCCACAGCCAAATATGCATTAGAAGTGTGCACAGTTGCTAAGATTACTAAGATGGAAAATTGTACTGTTTCATAAAACTACTTACAGGTTTTAGATATCCCCCAAGCATTTCATTAAAAGAATGTGCTTTTCAGTTGTGCATTCAAAGCCTCATTAGAAGACCCTCTCTCTTCTGTACTATAATATTATTATTTGTTTTTTACATGTACCTCGTGGAGGTGACCCTTTTAACGGTAGCTTGTCTATTAGCCTTAAAAATAGGAAGAATATAGTAATAACATTCAACTCATATAGACTTTACAAATGATGGAGTTTGCAAACCTTCTGCAAGCTGAACCTGGGCAATATCTTTTTGTCATTCTACAAAAAAAAAAAAATATTTTGTGCAAAACAATATTCCCAAAAGGAAACCTATTTATTATTAACCACTTCCATACCAGGCAATTTTTAGCTTTCAGCGCTGTCACACTTTGAATGACAATTGTGCGGTCATGCAACACTGGACCCAAACTACATTTTTATCATTTATAGAGCTTTCTTTTGGTGGTATTTGTGTTTTTTTTATTTTTTGCGCTATAAGCAAAAAAAGACTGACAAATAAAAAAAAACAACTGATGGGCACTGATAGGCGACACTGATGGGCACTGATAGGCGTCACTGATGAGGAGCTACTGACAGGCATTACTGAGTGGCACTGATTGGCACTATGATGGGGCACTGACAGACATTACTGATGGGGCACTGATTGGCACTGTTGTGGGCACTGACAGGCGTTTATTATGGGGACAGGCTGGCAGGTGTTGGGCACTGATTGGCAGCTGATGGGCATTGATGGGGGCTGTGCTGATAAACAATGTGCTGATTATCAGCACAGACCCCCCCTCTGACACCATGAACTGAGGAAAGCCGCTTACCGTCACTTCCTGGTCCACGCAATGATCAGCTGTGATTGGTCACAGCTGAGCACATAGTAAGAAGCCTCTGTCAGACTGACATACTGCACCTCCGATCACCACGCTGCGTGCCCCCAGCGGGCGCGCGCCGGCTGTGTTATCCTGTTTACGTCATATGATGTCCAGTCATTTTGCTTCCGTCATTCTTCTATGTGGCAGGCCGCAAGTGGTTAAAGAAGACCGTAAAAAAAAAAAAAATTGTAAAAAGCCATATGTGGAGCATATTGAACTGCTCATGCATGTATACAGTATTTCTGCTATACACTATAAGCATTTATATATTTGTTGCCTTTTTTCTATGACAGCATAGTGTGCAGGATTTTTTTCTGACATGTCATTTAGCCTAGAGCATGTACAATTTACTACATAGACAGACACTCATATTATTTTATTTATGTATCTAATAATTCTTTTTTTAATACAGTACATTACTTTTAAGTAAAGTGTTAATATGCATTATGTATTGCACCTTATAGGGAAAAAGTGTCCAAAAACATCAATAAGATATTTAATATTAATAATAATAATAATAATAATAATAATAATAATAATAATAACAATATAATATTGATTTTACTATTAGATTATTTATTCATTTGAATCTTATTACTAATAGCCTAAACTGGATAGGTCAATGAATAGTTAAAGTGAAGGAGACATAGTAAGACTTGTATGATGACAGTCTGTATTAGAAAGCAGATGGTGAAAGGTAAATTCAGTGTCTGTTTCCTGGGGGAATCCGGCAGTAACTTTCATCCAATAAATTATCAGGGTTGTTGTTCTTTGGTGACTTAATTGTTCTTCTTGTTCTATTGTGAATGGAGCGGTCCCACCACTGTAATCATGTGCCGGTCTTGTGGTGTCTCTATTGAGTGCTCAGGTGTCAGTAGTCCCGGGAGAACGGCACACAGAAGGTTTACAATCACTCTAATGCCCTGTACACATGGTCGGATTTTCCAACAGAAAATGTGTGATAGGACCTTGTTGTCGGAAATTCCGACTGTGTGTAGGCTCCATCACACATTTTCCATCGGATTTTCCGACACACAAAGTTTGAGAGCAGGCTGTAAAATTTTCCGACAACAAAATCCGTTGTCGGAATTTCCAATCGTGTGTACACAAATCCGACGGACAAAGTGCCACGCATGCTCAGAATAAATAAAGAGATGAAAGCTATTGGCTACTGCCCTGTTTATAGTCCCGACGTACGTGTTTTATGTCACTGCGTTCAGAATGATCGGATTTTCCGACAACTTTGTGTGACCGTGTGTATGCAAGACAAGTTTTAGCCAACATCCGTCGGAAAAAATCCATGGATTTTGTTGTCGGAATGTCCGATCAATGTCCGACCGTGTGTACGGGGCATAATAATGAAGAATAATGTCACCGGCTTTACTATTCTCTACTGGAAATATTGTCATCATATGGTAACCAGCCTCCAGAATATCCCCTATCAGGGGAATCCAATTCAACACGGAGATTAAAGATTTTACTGTATAAAGACACAAGAAACACAACATTCTAAACGTGACTCTAAACTTTCATCCAATAGAACAAACTCCGGCTGTTCTCTGGAGAAGATGTCTAATAATACTTTACTAAAGAACTGCTTTCCAGTATCAGCAATGCCCAGAGAAATACAAGTTATAAAAAGTTATAAGTTTAGTCATTTCTTTTGCTAGATAATCAGTATATAATATATATATTTTTTTTTTTATCCAAAGTAAAAGTTTATTAAGGTGAACATAGACATACATACCAAGGCTTGACATGAAATCTGTTACAGAGCATAGTAGACTTAATTAATATAATATATATTTAACATTCAGATGCAAATATTCCAAATAATTACATTTTTATTAGCATGTAAAATATTAAGAATCTGCATATAATAAATAAAGATAAAATGTACTATTCAATAAAATATCAATAATAATAATCATTACAATGAATGTTATAAATAATGGACTTATGATTTGTCAAGAAAGGTTATGTAATATATACGGATGTTTTGTTCATACAATGCATCTATAGGGCCAAATAATATACAGTATATGGATAGTTTGTTTGTAAAATGCACCTACAGGGCCAATTACCTTTTGTTTATCTTTTTAACCACTTCAGCTCTCACTCCTGTACACCATCTGTGGACCAGAGCAATGTTTACATCTTCTTATGAACCTATTAATTTAGCAGTAACTTTGTAATAACTAAGTACTACATATATCATTTTTCTTAGGACAAACAATACTTTTATTGCTTTTGTAGCCTTGCAAAAATATTTTTAATTTTTTTATGCAATCCATAGACAAAAAAATAGCCAAAATAGCCAAATTTAAAGCCCAACTTCAGGAAAAATGTATAGAAGTGGTAGAAATATCACTTCTATGTATTATTCTAGGCTCCCGCCAAACAGGTGGCTGAATGGGAAAAAGTTTGGGCTTTTGGATGACTGCCCAAACAACCAAAGTTTGGTATGAACCTAGGTTTGGATCGAAATGTTGTCTCATTCTTATTCTTCATCCATAAGTCCATCCCTGCCCTCCACCATCATGTGGAAGTCGCAGGAGGGTCAACCTGACCACAGACACATGGTCCAACAAGTAATGGCAGGGATGTTACATAATGTTCATCAACCACTGGGTAACTCTGCTGGCATCCAGAGAGGATGAAGGATGGCATCAAATGGCTTCAAAATAATTTATTCTGTTTCATAGGTACCCTATTTCACAGAATCATATCTAGGAATAGCTGCACCACCAGGTTGAGGACTTGTGCCAAACAAGGTCCATATGTGAACTTTTCCTGGCAAGCAGGATGGTAAGGTTGTCATAAAAACCTTTACTGGCACAAGATGGAGTGCCACCTCTGGGCCCTCCCCTTCAGGACTTACATAATCTTTGCCCCTGTATGGATCCTGTCCCCTACACATACCACCTGTGATACTGCACGGCATCATTTTGCCTTAACGGACTTAAAAGCTGTGGGTAAAATCGTGATTACCTTGATTCATCTTGATTCATTGGAATCACCTTGATTCGTTATTGGAATAAAATTTAATAAAAAAAAATCTTATTTTCTAGCTGCAGTCGACTTGCTCTCTCTCTCAAAAAAAGTGACCGGGCCAAAAAGGAGTACCAGCTTAGCAGCAAATTTGCTACATTTTAATTTATTTAGCCTGTATAAAGGAAGTAAATTTTTCAGTCGCAGATGCAGATGTTTACTTTCTACCTCGTAAATGGTGGCCTATCCAATGACAGCTTAAAACATGTGGCACAATTCTGACCAACGTTTACGCTTTCAATTTAAACCAAAAAGACACAATTTATTTTATTTGTAAATAAATGTATAAGAACCAGTGCGCAAAACCACAATGTGAGTGAAAGAATTTTAAAACTGATGGTAAAATACCCGATAGAGAGCCGCCAACATAGATAGGTCCACTCAGTTCCCCCAGAATAAAATATTAAATAAAGATATGTGGCGCTATTCCATCAATCAGTAACAAATTAAGATGTGAGATGAAGTAGGCAGAGTAAGCTCCACCTCATATAATGCCAGGAAAAATTATTTAAAGCCTAGGAATAAATGTCACCATACAAGAGTAAATCAGAAAAAAGAATCAGTTCTGCAATATGAAGAAAAAATATATAAATGAATACCAGCAATTGAATAATAAACTGACTCAGTGCTTAGTGAAATAAATATATCAGCTACCGCTCATCAGGTGACAAAAATAGTGAATCTGTGAATATGATAGACTGACTTCCCAAACTGGATGATCACCAAAAAAAATCATACACAAGTGATAACTAGTATCTCACAGGCAACCACTGGAGATTAAATAACTTCTAGTGCTAATAACAAAATAAGTGAATCTTCAGCGTGAACTGAAAAATAGATGTAATGGACTGGCATAAAGTGCAAAAAAAATTCCTAAGGTCAGCAAAGATATTCATATAATGCACAATATAAAATGAATTCCAAAAATAATAATAATGCAATCATGCCATAATACACTAGTGTAAAATAAATGAAATAATATTAAATAATAATGTATATTGAATTAGTAATATAAATAAATAAAAAATCAAATGCGATAGGACAGATAATCCCACCACAGAGATGCTGTCCCAAACGGTGACAATAGTGCAATATAATCCATACAAAAGGTGCAGTAGTGATGGGTGATTTCCACAAAAAAACAGTCTTTGAACACAGTGCAAAATGTGCAGTGACTGATGCTTTTCTTCTATGCACGTTCTAGTGCATCTCCCAGGTGTTTCCCCCAGCCTCTCACCTCCAGCAGCGGCCCCCAATGGGCCAAGTAAAGCGGGTAGATATTCTAGGAGAGGATGTGTTTCCTGCAGCGTGTCTTAAACATCAAATGGGTCTGTCTCTCTGCAACTCATCCCACAGCTCCCAGCACTCTCAGCGATCCCAGCGGTTATTTAAGAACAAAGAAGAGGTCTCATGGTGCAGTAATTAAAAACACATTTATTGAAAAAACGTAGTGACTTACATGTAAAATGACAGCAATCAGTAGATGTGAAAAGCTTCCGGGTTCGGCCGTCCCCGAGAAGCGTCGGCACCTGACTCCTCCTACCCTGACGCGTTGCGTCACAGCACGTGACTTTATCAAAGGGATGAGGAGTCCGGTGCCAGCCCTTCAGTTTATATGTGCGCCGTTGACATAGCAACGGATCAACAATACTTAAAGCCGAGCTTCTGTGTGTAATGCCGCACAATAGGGGGGTGTCAGTGATATACTAGGTTATAACAATAAGTAACATGATCAGTAAACATCATCTCCTAATTCTGGACTGTAATTAAAAACATATATGAAAAAACATGTATAAAAAATATACTTATTAAGGCATTTCACATTATAAATTCCTATAATAAACGTAAGTAATAAATAAAACCACAAGGTCATCATCGCCATCTTGTGGTGACTCGGGATATTATCCATACTATCCATATTAATTTCACAGGAGCCATAAAATAGAACTAGAACATAATTGTATTCCAATAAAAACACTGGTCACTATGTCAATCCAACCAAAAAAACACAAAGGACCAGCCCATCATATGTATCTAACACTAATCTTTGTTATAACGTCCTCTCTCCTCAAACTCTCATGTCTTTACCCCCCCTCTCCAGCCCCCAACCTTTACATATCTCCCTCTCTTCTGCCCACTCAATATTACTCCACTTACCACCTCCTGCTCATTCTAAGCCCACACAGTATCACCACGTCCATTCCACCACAGCATCTGCGCTCCTATAAATCCCACTCCCGTCTTACCACCCTCACCCTCCTATTACTCCTAATGTCTGGGGACATCGCACCAAACCCCGGCCCTCCCACACCCAATTTCCAACACCAAGATCGGCCATCTACCTCCTCCAACAGTAGTCGCAACTTCAACCTTCTCATCCCAATTCCCCTGATTCCACAAGTCAGCCCCCCTCTTTCATGTGCCCTCTGGAATGCCAGCTCAGTCTTCAACAAACTAGTTTCTGTCAATGACCTTTTCCTCTCCAAATCCCTTGATCTATTTGCTATAACTGAAACCTGGCTCCAGGAATTTGATACTACCTCTCCAGCTGCACTGTCCCACAGTGGCCTTCTCTGGACTCAAACCACCAGACCCAGTGGAGGAAAAGGAGGTGGTGTCGGACTTCTCCTTTCCCCACAATGCACCTTCCAGGTACTGCCCACACCTCCCTCTCTTTCCACCTGCTCTTTTGAAATGCACTGCATTCGTCTTTTCTCTCCAGCTTGTCTGAGGGTCGCAGTCATTTATCGGCCTCCTGGACCAGTGTCACGCTTTCTGGATGACTTCTCTGCATGGCTACCCTATTTTCTCTCATCCGAAGTGCCTGCCATCATCCTAGGTGACTTTAACATTCCAATCAATGTTAATAATGCTACCACTTCTAAACTACTCAACTTAACCTCCTCTTTTAACCTAACACAATGGACACAAACCACCACTCACTCCAACGGCAACACTCTTGACCTTGTATTCTCCCATCGCTGCACTCCCTGCAATCTCTCCAACGCACCCTTTCCTCTCTCTGATCACAACCTTATCCGTTTCACACTCTCCTTGTCTCCTATATCCCATGCTGCCAACCCACAAACCACTACCCGCAGGAACCTTCGCAACTTCAAACCTTCCCTTCTTCACTCTGCTACTGATGGCCTTTATGACAAAATCGCACCCCTGTCCTGCCCAGACCTAACCACTTCCATCTACAACACCACGTTGTCATCCTCCCTAGACGTACTTGCTCCTCTTTCTACACGCAGAACCAGGCCCCATCTGCCACAACCCTGGCAAACAGACGACACCAGAAGTCTCAAGAGACGCAGCCGTGCTCTTGAGCGAGCATGGCGTAAATCTAAATCCCTGCAAGACTTTACCCTCTACAAATCTGTCCTTCTCAAATACAACTCCTGCCTCCACACTGCTAAACAAACCTATTACAACACTCTCATCAAAACCCTCTCATCCAAACCTTGTCAACTCTTTTCTATCCTTAATTCCTTACTTCACCCCCCACCGCCCCCTCCCACCAACTTGCTTACCGCTCAACATATTGCCAACCACTTCAATAGCAAAATCAACACAATTCGCAAGGAGATATCCAGCATTAAAATTCCTCCCCTACCCAACATATCAGGTCCAACACCACACTCAATACTCTCCTCCTTTTGTCCAGTTACCACAGAAGAAGTTGATAAACTCCTCTCCATGGCCCACCTCACTACATGTCCCCTGGACCCTGTCCCCTCTCAATTGCTGCGACCACCTTCCCACTCTATCCTCAACTCCCTAACCCACATCTTCAACCTCTCCCTCTCCTCCGGCACCTTTCCTTCCCCGCTCAAACATGCACTGGTTACCCCCATACTCAAAAAACCCTCACTAGACCCCACCTGTTTGAATAACTTAAGACCTATCTCCCTTCTCCCATTTGCCTCCAAGCTCATTGAACGCCTTGTTCATGACCAAATGAGTCGCTACCTCACGGACAACAACCTTCTCGACCCCCTACAGTCTGGCTTCCGCCTACAACATTCGACTGAAACTGGCCTACTAAAAATCACCAATGACCTAATAACTGCCAAAACCAATGGCCACTACTCCATACTCATACTTTTAGACCTCTCTGCTGCCTTTGACACAGTTGACCACCTGCTGCTCCTCAGCAAATTATACTCCCTTGGCCTCCGTGATTCTGCATTATCCTGGTTCTCCTCCTACCTATCTCAGCGCACTTTCAGCGTCACTTACAACTCCATCTCCTCCGCTCCCCTTCCTCTTTCTGTTGGGGTACCCCAAGGCTCTGTCCTTGGGCCTCTCCTTTTCTCACTCTATACCTCTTCCCTGGGCCAGTTGATCACCTCCCATGGCTTCCAATACCATCTCTATGCCGATGACACACAGATCTATCTCTCCACTCCCCAACTCGCCCCCACTATCTCCTCACGGATCTCAAACTTGCTGAATGACATATCAGTATGGATGTCACACCACTTCCTCAAACGTAATCTTTCTAAAACTGAGCTTGTTATATTTCCGCCTTCACGGTCCCCCTCCTGTGACTTCACCATTAATATCAACAACACAACCATTGGTCCCTCCACACATGCCAGAGTCCTGGGTGTAATCCTTGACTCTGACCTCTCCTTCAGCCCCCATATCCAATCACTGGCTAAATTCTGCCGCCTTAACCTCCGCAACATCTCCAAAATTCGACCCTTCCTGACTAACGACACTACAAAACAACTTATTCACTCCTTGATTATTTCCCGCCTCGACTATTGCAACTCTCTGCTTAATGGCCTACCCTTAAGCAGGCTATCCCCCCTTCAGTCTATTATGAATGCTGCTGCTAGACTAATACACCTCACTAATCGATCCGTGACTGCTGCTCCTCTCTGCCAATCCCTTCACTGGCTTCCCCTACCCCACCGTGTAAAATTCAAAATGCTAACCATAACATACAAGGCCATTCACAACATCGCCCCCATCTACATCACCAACCTCATCTGCAGATATCGCCCAAATCGCCCCCTCCGCTCCTCCCAGGACCTCCTGCTCTCTAGCTCCCTTGTTACCTCCTCCCATGCTCGCCTTCAGGACTTCTCCAGAGCCTCTCCCATCCTCTGGAATTCCCTGCCCCAGTATGTCCGATCAGCCCCTACCCTGTCCACCTTTAGGAGATCCTTGAAAACTCATTTATTCAGGGAAGCCTATCCCACACCCACATAACTGTCCCTGAGCCACCCCCATCAAATCATTCTTTGCAGCTATTACCTTTTGTACCACCACCCCCTCCCTTTAGAATGTAAGCTCTATGAGCAGGGCCCTCCTGTACCTTTTGTATTGAACTGTACTGTAATTGTGTTGTCCCCCTTATACATTGTAAAGCGCTGAGTAAACTGTTGGTGCTATATAAATCTCGTATAATAATAATAATAATAATGCAACGCGTCAGAGTAGGAGGAGTCAGGTGCCAACGCTTCTCGGGGACGGCCGAACCCGGAAGCTTTTCACATCTACTGATTGCTGTCATTTTACATGTAAGTCACTACGTTTTTTCAATAAATGTGTTTTTAATTACTGTACCATGAGACCTCTCCTTTGTTCTTAAATAACCGCTGGGATCGCTGAGAGTGCTGGGAGCTGTGGGATGAGTTGCAGAGAGACAGACCCATTTGATGTTTAAGACACGCTGCAGGAAACACATCCTCTCCTAGAATATCTACCCGCTTTACTTGGCCCATTGGAGGCCGCTGCTGGAGGTGAGAGGCTGGGGGAAACACCTGGGAGATGCACTAGAACGTGCATAGAAGAAAAGCATCAGTCACTGCACATTTTGCACTGTGTTCAAAGACTGTTTTTTTGTGGAAATCACCCATCACTACTGCACCTTTTGTATGGATTATATTGCACTATTGTCACCGTTTGGGACAGCATCTCTGTGGTGGGATTATCTGTCCTATCGCATTTGATTTTTTATTTATTTATATTACTAATTCAATATACATTATTATTTAATATTATTTCATTTATTTTACACTAGTGTATTATGGCATGATTGCACTATTATTATTTTTGGAATTCATTTTATATTGTGCATTATATGAATATCTTTGCTGACCTTAGGAATTTTTTTTGCACTTTATGCCAGTCCATTACATCTATTTTTCAGTTCACGCTGAAGATTCACTTATTTTGTTATTAGCACTAGAAGTTATTTAATCTCCAGTGGTTGCCTGTGAGATACTAGTTATCACTTGTGTATGATTTTTTTTTTTGGTGATCATCCAGTTTGGGAAGTCAGTCTATCATATTCACAGATTCACTATTTTTGTCACCTGATGAGCGGTAGCTGATATATTTATTTCACTAAGCACTGAGTCAGTTTATTATTCAATTGCTGGTATTCATTTATATATTTTTTCTTCATATTGCAGAACTGATTCTTTTTTCTGATTTACTCTTGTATGGTGACATTTATTCCTAGGCTTTAAATAATTTTTCCTGGCATTTATTATATGAGGTGGAGCTTACTCTGCCTACTTCATCTCACATCTTAATTTGTTACTGATTGATGAAATAGCGCCACATATCTTTATTTATTATTTTATTTGTAGATGCAATATGCCCACACAGCCACTTAAAATTCATAATCTGTTCATTAGGGCTTAATATTTTTTAATGCAAAACTGTAAACTTTTGCCTCATCATTCTCTGAATTGAGACGCACATTTTTCTCTTTTACAGTCTTCTACAAAATACATTTTTTGCAACAATGTTTTTAATAAATAAAAATGTATTTTTTTTATACAGATGCGCTTGTTCTGTCAATCAGAAATTGCAGTTGATCCAATTTTGTGTGTTTCCAGATGTAATATGCCTGCCCAGTCACTCAAAAATGGCAGCCTGTCCATAGAAGTTTAACCACTTCAGCTCCAAAAGGATTTACCCCCTTAATGACCAGGCCATTTTTTGCGATACGGCACTGCGTCGCTTTAACTGACAATTGCGTGGGTGTGCGATGTTGTACCCAAACAAAATCGATGTCCTTTTTTTTTCCCACAAATACAGCTTTCTTTTGATGGTATTTGATCACCTCTGCGGGGGGGTGTTTGCGCTATAAACAAAAAAAGACTGACAATTTTGAGAAAAAAACATAATATTTTTTACTTTCTGCTATAATACATATCCTAAAAATTTTATATATATATATATATATATATATATATATATATATATATATATATATATATATAAAAAAATGCATTCATCAGTTTAAGCCAATAAGTATTCTGCTACATATTTTTGGTAAAAAAAAATTGTAATAAGCGTATATTGATTGGTTTGCGCAAAAGTTATAGCGTCTAAAAAATAGGGGATAGATTTATGGACTTTTATATTTTTATTTTTTTATGTTTATACAGGTAATGGGGGCGATCTGTGATTTTTAGCGGGACTGCGACATTGCGGTGGACAAATCTGACCCCAAGTGACACTTTTTGGGGTCTGGTGACATTATAACAGTGATAAGTGCTAAAACAAATGCACTGATCAATGTATAAATGACACTGGCAGGGAAGGGGTTAACACTAGGGGCAATTAAGGGGTTAACTGTGTTCCCTGGGTGTGTTCTAACTGCGTGGGGGATGGGCTCACAGGGACAACACAGAGAACGCTGTTCCTGATTACTAGGAACAGCAGATCTCCATGTTGTCCCCTGTCAGAACGGAGATCCGCCTTGTTTACATAGGCAGATCCCCTGTTCTGTCTCTTTGTGGAGAGATCATGGGTGACCGGTGGACATTGAGTCCGCCAGACTCATGCGCATGCCCACAGTATCTACTGCATGAAACGACGTACAGGTACGCCATTTTGCACAATAGACCAGACCTGCCGCAGTATATGTATTGTGTCTGGTCGGCAAGTGGTTAATAATTTTGGTGCAAATGCATAAAACTTTAACTGTTTTGCCTTGTCAGTCTCTAAACAGACACTCATTTTTTTTTCTTTCCAGACATAATATGCCTGCTCAGCAGGAGCGTTGCATGTTCTCCCTGTGCCTGCGTGGGTTTCCTCCGGGTACTCCGGTTTCCTCCCACACTCTAAAGACATGCTGGTAGGTTAATTACATCATGTCGAAAAAATTGGCCAAATATGTGTATGTTGTATGTGTATGTGTTTGTAAGCGTGTTAGGACCCTATGGGGCAAAGGACCGTGCTATACTGCAGATGGACACCGGCAGCAAAAAGCGCTCTGAGGCGATTCAGTTCGCATAGGTAGCGCTATACAAGTCACTATACAAGTCACTCATTCATTCATTCACTGACCCACATACACTGACGGTAGCGACCTACCTACACTGATGGTAGTGACCTACCTACACTGACGGTAGTTACCTACCTACACTGACCTACCTACACTGACCTACCTACACTGACAGTAGTGACCTACCTACACTGACCTACCTACACTGACATTTACATACAGTGACCTACCTACAGTGTCCTGCCTGACCCACATACACTGACATTTACATACACTGTCTGACCTACCTCAGCCGTGGTGTGCGGTGTCACAGCAGCCAGGCAATCAGTCACAATCAGTCAGAGGAGGAGGACCTGAGGACAAGAGGAGAGCGGCCCGCCCGAGCGCCGAGCGAGGATGTGGCGCGGCGGCCGCATTGTAATTCCCACCTTCTGGAGCCTGCAGTGCCTATGATGGATGTCACACATCCTGCGGTCCCAGCATTGGACCAGGCGGACGTCCATCATAGGCGTTGCAGGCTCCAGAAGGCGGGACCTGCTATGGCACTTGGCCAAACTCGGCAGCGCTCGGGATCAGATCGGTCCCGGCGCTCGCCGCTCGGGGCTTACAATTGTGAGCTGCATGCCTAAGGCTCGGGGCTTTTAGGAGGCACATGCGGGGCTTCAGCCACGTCTGGAGGTGGGGAAAAAGACTGCGCTAAATTAGAACACAAGCTGCTAACACTCAAACATACAAAGTTCAAAGTGAATAATATAATAATAGTGTAGCACTACTTAAAAGTGAAAATAAATCACAAACAATAGAAAATAAATAACACATCTAAAAAGAAACCAAAAAACAATATAAATTGGCTATGCTGAATATAACCCAGTGGGGGTGTGAGAAAGAATGTCCACAGAAAATCTTAAATAGTATATTCCTCTGGTGAGAGTAATCCCAATTGTGAAATAATCAGTGTAAGGCTTGTCTGTAGTCAACAACAGCAGAACTCAAGATATAAATGGGTACTCTTACCAGCTGTGATGGACCCCAAATGCCGTACGACAGAGGGATCAGACAGGCTTGGGATCTTATATTATGTATATCAGATGTTGTTGTGTTCATCAGATGTCGCTCAGATACTGGACACAGATGGAAGAACCCGTTCAAGGTGGTATCCTCAGCTCCTGGACCGTGAAGGCTCCAAGTACTCCCCTGTTGAATAGCCATCTTCAACGATGTTCCGTGAGGGCTCCAGGGAATGATCATGTAAAGCAGAAGGAAGGTGAAGGACTCCAATGGTGCAGGTCAAAAACCAATGAGGTTTATTAAGAATAAAAGTTCAGATGGTAAACACCAATCAATAAAAGTGATCACAGGAACAGGTAAAAATGAAATAAGAGCAATGTGGGATACAAGAAATGCTACATCTAGCCACCCCCTCCTGACGCCCCTGCTGCTCAGTCCTTAAGCAAGATAGTATTTTTTTTATTTCCAGATCTGATATTCCCTTCTAATAAGTCAGAAATTGCAGTCCGTCCATACAGGTCTAATATCTGTGGTGCAAATCTGTACTATTTTTTTAATCTCCTAAAAAAATATATGTAGCTTACTCTCTTCTACAGATGTTTTAGCCTATCCAGGCAAAGTTTAAAATGTGTGATGCAAATCTTTACAGTTTTTTGGTCTTCAATCTTAGGAGAAAGCTGAACCTGCTAACAACTCAGGCCAGCCAAGGTGTGTGGTGGTTGGCCAACTCTTCCTATTTCTATAATCATTTTTTTTAGACATGAAATCTGCCTCCTGTCTCCCTCTAAAATAGTAGACCTAAAAAAAATCAGTTTTTATTGTAGCCTTGTAAAAAAAAAAAAAACAAAAAAAAAAACAACTTACATGGTGTGGAGTTTCCATTAAAATTTTTGGTTCTTGTCTGTGAGATGACAAAATTATTATTTTTTTTCACAATGACATATGTCTTATCTTTTCCTTTCATATAGTGGACAAAAACAAATACTTGTATAATGTTCAGTGAGTCACTGAGGTTGATTTACTAAAACTGGAGCGTGAAAAATCTGGTTCAGCTTTGCATAGAAACCAATCGGCCTCCAGGTTTTATTGACAAAGCTTTATTGAACAAGCTGAAGTTTGAAGCTGATTGACTACCATGCACAGCTGCACCAGATTTTGTACTCTCAGGTTTTAGTAAATCAACCCCATTACATATTATTTTTGGTTGCTGTCACATTATAGTTGTTTCAGGGACAAAAACTGAATACTAACCATGAAACCACAAAGCTCCTTATTCTCTCTCTGGTTATCTCCCTCCTCATTGGCTTACCTTTAAAGAGGAAGTAAACACTGATTTGGAGGCTTTGCTCCCTGCAAAGCCTGCAAATTAAAAGCATAATGGGCTAGTATGCATCTGTAACTGGCCAGAGCCACGTGACGTCACTCACGCATGGGAGCTGTCAGGAAGAAACAGCATAATTGGTGCCCTACAAGTGGAAAATCTCCTAAACGGCGCACGTTTAGGAGATATTTCCACTACCTATAGGTAAGCCTTATTCTAGGCTTACCTATAGTTAAAAGTCAGGAGGGAGGGTTTACAACCTCTTTAAATAGGTTATCCCCCTTCAGTCCATCATGAATGCTGCTGCCAGACTCATCCACCTTACCAGCCGCTCAGTGTCTGCTACCCCTCTCTGCCAATCCCTCCATTGGCTTCCACTCACCCAACAAATTCAATTCAAAATACTAACAATAACTTACAAAGCCATCCACAACTCTGCCCCCAGCTACATCACTAACCTAGTCTCAAAATACCAACCAAGGCATCCTCTTTGTTCCTCCCAACACCTTTTGCTCTCTAGCTCCCTCGTCACCTCCTCCCATACTCACCTTCAGGACTTCTCCCAAGCCTCTCCCATCTTTTAGAATTCCTTACCCCAGGCGATCTCTGAAAAACGTTTCTCTTCAGAGAAGCCTATCCTGCCCCCACCTATCAACTGTACTTTCATTTCCTTCATCAGCTCATCCCCCACAGTCATTACCTTTTGTACCACGTGACCCTCCCTCTTCTTGTAAGCTCTAATGACCAGAGCCCTCCGATTCCTCCTATATTGAATTGTATTGTAACTGTACTGTCTGCTCTAATGCTGTAAAGTGCTGTGCAAACTGTTGGTACCATATAAATCCTGTATAATAATATTAAATACCCTCTCTCCCGTAGATTCCTGCCCCAGGTTCAGATCAATTAGTTTCCATACTCTCCAGCCACTGTGCATTATGTCTGGATATGGTCTGTATATGCTTTGAGATAGATTTTTACTGTCCATAATGATATACAAAAAAACCCATTGTCTTTGAAAAAACAACGTAATACAAACTTTTTTTTGTGAAGGTTAATAATATTGGGGTGCTGCTGGTGTATGTAAGCCAATGAATAATGTAGAAGTAACCAAATTATTACATATGATGTGCAGCCACGATACGGTGTCACTGATGCTGTTCCTCAAAATCTTATTTTTTTTTGTAAAAGGCTTTAAGGCATTTCCAAAACCTGTAAATTTTAAGGTTGTTATGTATTGTCAAAGATGCCCTTTAAGCCACCTGAAAAGGCCCTCTCCCTGCTAAATGATAATTTTTAAAAATTGTTTTTGCTTTGGTACATGTCACCCAGACCACTGTCCAGCTCACCTTTGCTCTTTGTTTAACAATAGCCTGCCTATTAACATGACCATTACTAATTTCTATGATTCGGTTCATATTGGTTTCAGTGGGGTTCAGATTTAGGATCTAAACTTTGGGAACCTTTGCCAAACCTGAGTTGAACCAAAGCCAAGTATGTTCAGCTCATCCCTAGGCACTGGTTGCTAGGATAACCTAGGCTCCCCAACAACCAGTATCCCTGAGAGGGATGCTTTCACATTTAGTAACGGTAGTATATGGCTGATAAATGTTTTACTGCCTGCTGCATCCAGAGACTTCACCCAACACCTGTTTAGTTCCACCATTTGCTGAATTTCCGAGCCAGCAAAATTTACTCTGAATTTAGGTTTAGTCCAAACCAGGAGCTCTTTCCATATTTTTATGTTTTTTTTCTGTTAAAGTTTCCTAACATAAAAAATAAATACACCATTATGTCTACTTATAAATATTTTCACACAAGATTCACACAATTGTTACCCAATATTCACATGTATTTGTAATTGGCTTTGAATGGAAAATATGTAATTCCTGCCTGGAAGTTGCATGAATATTTTACAGTTACAATTTTAAAAAATGTATAAATAATGAGAATAAAGTAAAAAAAAAAAAAAAAAAAAAGCTCTCTCTTTAAAAGTGAGGTGCTTTTCAGATAATATTTTTTTTTTTATTGTATGATAAAGTTAACCCCCCCCCCCCCCGCAAAAAGAATACATTAAAAACAAAGAAAATCATTTGGGTATATTTGTATTTTGTTGTCTAGTGAGACTCTTTTTCCTACTAATAAAAACAAAATACCCCCCCTCAAAAAAAAAAAACAAAACAAAACGAAGAAAAAAAAACACAAGAAAAAAGGCACCCACACATTTTTTCATCACACATGCATGAGCACACAAAATGTGACAAAGAGAAACACAAAAAAAATACCAAAAAAAAATGGGGAATTGTGATTTTAATTTTTTGTATTTTTTAAACTATTTTAGATGACTATAGATATAGATATCTATATCTATATGTGACCGTGTCTTTGTTGCTTGCTCCCACTGCACCATGTCTGAGGCCTTGCAAACTATTCAAACCATGAGGATGTGGCACCCAATTAATGTCCCACTTCTAATCATCTGCTGCTTCCATAATGGGGCTTGTAGCAGTTTTATGCCTTATACTGGCTCTACTGGCCCATACCCTGCATGCCAGAGCCCCCCTGTGCCTTTGCTGCCATACAGGGGTCTATGCCTTCTGCCACCTCCTTTTTGATTTGTTGTCCTTCCATACTTGGCTGATTACCCACCACAAATTCCCTGGAGATCAGGAGACATTTTTGCCACTTACTGTCTGATAGGATCTTCTCATCCATGATCTAGGTGTGGAACACAGTGTGCTCAAAGAGGAGGCAAGGTTCATTGCCACAAACATTCTGGGGTATGGGGCCCTGCCCTAATCATCCTGGAAGTTGTGTCATAGCAGAAGTGGAACTCCGGCTCCTACATGCATCCAATAAGGACTGGGAAAAGGTAGCCTATATCACCCAGTTTATTCTGAACCTGATGTAGAGCAATTGGTCTAGTGCCACATGCCACTATTATCCCCATGATTGACTAATAAACTATTTAGCTTGGAAAACAATGTTGCATGCTCTGTTATTATACCTTACATCTGTTGATTTATGTTCAGTCCCTTGCCTTTTCCCAATCTTAGGCTCGCTAACATCTACATTTTCCAAGTTTTGCCATGAATTCTTACCCACAGAGGAAACAAATGAAGACTGGTCTATAATTAGAGGGGGGATCTTTCACTTATTGGTTTCAAGAGTTAACTATGTGGGAGGTTATGGAGATTGCAATGAAACATAGAAATATTTTTTATTTTAGGTATTTTTTTAAGACAAATTTGCTTCAGCAAGGTTGAAACTGGAAATGCCACCAAATTTGCCAGAACAACTACACTCCTCTTTTGTTCTTGGGAAGTTAATGAGCCAAAACTTTACTCTGACTCTGTATATATGGAAACATATTTAGAAAGTAATTTCTGAAATGTCTGTTCCAATATGAATGCAAGGGGTTAGAACAGTGGTTTTCATCCTTTCTAGTGCTTTCCCAAGTTGTGGGGACCCTTAACAGTAAATTTTTTTTCGTAGCGTGAGTTGTCAGCATCCAAGGAAAAACAAGTAATTTGCTCCCCTAACCCACGGACATTTAGCGCTCCCCAAATCCCTTCCACTTGTACAGTATTAAAACCCCTTCTGGTACATTTTAGGATGTACCACTCTTTCTCTTTGTTCTCCTTTCGTTCCCTTTTATCTCTCTCTATCCTATCCTATCTATCCTATCTCTAGCCGTCTTTCTTGTTCTTCCTCTTATTCTTTCTCTCCAATTTTCTTTATTCCTCCCCCTCTTTTCCTCTCCCTTCCATGTATTCTCTATTTGTATTCCTTCTCTTTCTCCTTGGTGGGAGGGGGGTTGGCGGAATGGGGTGAGTGGCAGTGCTGGTGGGGGGGTGGGATCAGTGGCAGTGCTGGGGGGAATTCTGATCAGCCAACTTAGGTGCTCTCGATCAAGGTCATCTGCTGATCTGAGAACTGTAGTGGGGACTTTTAATTGCAACTCTAATCACAGGTAGTGTTACTCACTGTGTCTCCAGCTCTGTGGGGTTTCGCAGCAATGACACCTATGCCAAAATCAGGTGATAGGGTCTCCTCCAGCCCCTCCCACTTTAAATTCCTCACCAGTCAGCTGACCTCCAGTCTCTGAACCCCACCCATGCCTTGAATTGAACGGACGGCTGCGAGGAGGCTGAGTGGGCGGCCGCGGGCTCCAAAAACAGCCCAGCTGGGAAACCAGAGGCTCCAGGGACAGCCCTGCTGGGCAGCTGCGATAAGGCTGGGAGAGCGGTGCGGCTTCAAGAACATCCCAGGATTCGGTGACCCCTGGCAAATCGACATTCGACCCCCGAGGGGGTCCGACCCCCAGGTTGAGAACCACTGGGTTAGAACTTCTATCAGGTTTTCTTTTCAAAATGTTTTATAAATTTTAAATGCAATACAAAATATGCAGAGTTGGTGTCCAGAGCATCATCACAAACAGTTGAAAATAAACCAGCACATGAAAAATAATGGAGTTATATTCATAAGTTATTGACAAACATTATTTATCTGAAGTGGTTGTATCTCCAATTACCAATAAAAGCCTGAACCTAACAACAAAACTGAATCCACGATCAAGTATTGTGTGTGTATTATTTGTACCATAATTCCCAACATTATTGGACTGTTATTCCCATATCCAAGACATCCTCTGGTACTGAAAGGTCCAACACTGCACAAAGTAATGAAGATGTTACAAAAAGAAAAAGGAGGTAAAGAGAAGAGAAGGAAGAAAACTAAGGCCTGAATAGGAAACACCATGCCAGCTTGCCTGCCTGGCCCAACCCAGGCCTCTCCTCTGCAGCCCCCAAAATGAGAGATTCCAGTTAAAGGTGTTCCTGCCCCAAGAAGACTCAAGCCTGAAATTGAATATACACTATATTACCAAAAGTATTGGGACACCTGCCTTTACATGCACATGAACTTTAATGGCATCCCAGTCATAGTCTGTAGGGTCCAATATTGAGTTAGCCCACCATTTTCAGCTATACCAGCTTCAACTCTACTGGGAAGGCTGTCCACAGGGTTTAGGAGTGTGTCTATAAGAATGTTTGACCATTCTTCCATTAGCGCATTTCTGAGGTCAGGCACTCATGTAGACGACAAATAAAATAAAATATAACTACTCACAAGAAAGAAAATTCTGATGAAGAAAGGTAACCTTCAAAACGTGTCAGTTGGCAGGGACCCTGATGAGGTCCTCCTTGAGCTAAAGGCTGTGGCATAGTTGGTAGATTGCAGCCACTTGCAGTGGTGTGATGAGCAAGTTTACTACCTACACTTGTGAGTAATTATATTTTATTTTATTTGTCTGCAATAAATCTATGTTGGATAATGCAATAGGCTGGTGCACCCTCTGTTTTATATATTTTGTACAGTGTTCTGAGGACAACCCCAGTCCTAGAGGGCTGCAAGGCTGTGCAATAATATCTAGCTGTAACCGTTAAGTCCTCTTCCGATTTTTACCATCACACCAATGCCCAGGAGAATTTTGTTGCTACTGATGTAGACAAGAAGGCCTGGCTCGCAGTCTCCACTCTAATAGGGCGTACACACGGTCGGACTTTGTTGGGACATTCCGACAACAAAATCCTAGGATTTTTTCCGACGGATGTTGGCTCAAACTTGTCTTGCATACAAACAGTCACACAAAGTTGTCGGAAAATCCAATCGTTTTAAACGCGGTGACGTAAAACATGTACATCGGGACTATAAACGGGGCAGTGGCCAATAGCTTTCATCTCTTTATTTATTCTGAGCATGCGTGGCACTTTGTCCTTCGGATTTGTGTACACACGATCGGAATTTCCGACAATGGATTTTGTTGTCGGAAAATTTTATCTCCTGCTCTCCAACTTTGTGTGTCGGAAAATACGATGGAAAATGTTCGATGGAGCCCACACACGGTCGGAATTTCCGACAACACGCTCCGATCGGACATTTTCCACCGGAAAATCCGACCGTGTGTACAGGGCATTAGGATTCATGCACACTGGCCTTAAAAAACGTTGATTCTTTTCTCCTGCCTCTAGAAGCACTTCTGTGTTATATGTGTTATATGTTGTATTGTGTTATATGTGGCCCCCGTGCATGCGCGCGGGAGCCATCAGTATCGGCACACGCTGGGGAAAGAAACGGCACAGAGGTTTGTTTCTTCACAGCGCATGCGCCGATTAAATCATTGGAGCACTACAAGTGAAATATCTCCTAAACGGAGCACGTTTAGGAGATATTTCCACTACCTATAGGTAAGCCTTATTCTTGGCTTACCTATAGGTAAAACTCACTAAAAAGGGTTTACGACCACTCTAATAGTTATTAATACGTTACATACTAATTTATTTATTTATTTGTGTGCTGTCAGCAGTGCATCACATTCATGTTTTAATTTATTGCTTTGATGTGGGAACTTCTATTCTTTATTATATTATTATTATATTACTATATTACTTAAGTATATTATTTTGAGTTTTGGCAGCACATGGATTTTGCTGTTTATTAGCAATAGGTTATAGTAAGCAGTATCTGCCACGCCACAGGTCCCTGTGCCGTATCTCTGCCAGGTAGTGTGGCTGGAATGTAGCAGAGATATGGCATCGCACATCTGCTATGCTCCATCCCACGTATGTGCCCCTTTCTGTCAGGTCTTAATTCTGTCTGAGTTCCAATTGGTGACAATTTTCTTTATTTCCAGACTTCGTTATAATGCTGACTGGGAAATAGAGAGAAAGGTAATCACTTCTAAAGGGACATAGATGGCATTTTTTGTACAGTATATACAATTGTTAAATTCTGTATTTTAGTGCTTTGTTCCTGTTGAAGAATCCTCCTCCCCCCTCCCCCATATCATAGTCCATTGATAAAAAAAAATGTTCTTTAGCAAGGAACATACATTCCACATTAATATTTCTGCTACCAAAATAAGTGTGTGCTGTAAATTGCCTCGAGCATTGTTCCTGTTTCTTCTAGCTGAAGGCTGCCATTTTGCTGACACCTAGAGCCACTGAGTCAGCAGATCGGCCTCTATATTTTCAGCACAGTGGCAAAAAATTTGAGACCAAATGAGCATGTGAGTGGAACAGTGCATTGATAGATTGTACACAATATAGGCATGTATTCTTAATGTTTTACATGCTGTAGCTATACCTGCAAAGGGGGCCAGCCTGAAGTGATCTAGCAGGACTTCACTTTCTCTTTAATTAATTAGGTTTGGGATTATAAGTAAATTGGTGTGTGATGAACTAGGAGCGCAGAGAGTGTCACATACCTGAGAGGAGACTGAAATGACAAGGTCGGCCTCTCTTGTACCTCAAGCCCAGGTCCACTGAGAGTGAAACAGGGGGCACAGAGGGACAGGAGGAACACGAGTGCCTGTAGATGTAGATTGAGGGACTTGCAGCAGGAGATGTGGTTCCAAGGAAACAGGAGAACCATCAGGTCAGGGATGGTAGCTGTACACAATAGTTCAGTTGAGGTTAAGGAAGCACTCCACTTGCACTGCTGGGCCAGGACGTGTGGCTGGTCAGAGCTCTCAGCAGACTTGCAGCAGGAACACACAGCGGGTCACAGAACTGCAACAGCAGACATCTAGGCAGACACTTAAACGAGTCAGGAAGCCAGGATAAAAGACAGAAGCGTGGTAACAAGATTAGCCAGGGTTATCAACAGGCAGGTAGCGAGGTACCAAATCAGGAGCAGAGCCGAGTCAGGAACTAGCGACAAGACAGAAGAAGGATCAAAGATGAGATCAGGAGTAAGCCGGGTCAGCAACCAAGGGAACACACTGGAAGTACACAGGACACAGGAAACAGCTGAAGACCAGTCAGCATTAGAGCACAGGCAGACTTATCCTTAAATAGTCCATCTGGCACCAACATACACGTTGACGCATGCACATTTCTATTAGCCAAACGTCTCACAGGAATTCCCTGATGGAGAGAGAGCACACAAAAGCAAATTACACAGAATCCAAAGTGTAGGCATTCATTGGGGACCTTGGGTACACAGGAGGGGTAGCAATAAGGAACAGCACAGAGAAATGGTCCACAGGGCAGCAGTAGGGCACAGCAAGGCTACCCCATCCACAGAGCAGCAATATGGCACAGCAAGGGGAAATAATCTTCAAGGCAGTAATATGACACAGCAAGGCTTAACAGTCCATGGAGTATGGCAATATGGCACAGCAAGGTGGGATAGTCCACAGAGCAGCAACATGGCACAGCAAATAGGGAAAATGACCCTCAGGGCAGTTATATGGCACAACAAGGGGCAATAGCCCACAACGTGGCAATATGGCACAGCAAATGGAGATATTGCACAGGGCAGCAACATGGATCAGGAAAAGGGGAAATGATCCTCAGGACAGAAATATGACACAGCAATATTTAACAGTCCATGGAGTGGCAATATGGCACAGCAAAGGGCAATACAGGAAGGTTCATGCGCTCAGGCAAAAGAGACCTGACAGTCCCAGGCAGCTTGTGAGGTGGTCTGGGTGATAGAAGACTAGTCCAGGATAGTCCATGAAGGCATGTGAGAGAAAGAGAAGCAAAATGTTCAGGCAGAGAGGCAGCTGTAAAAGGAGAGGCAGAGAGGCTCCTGGAGGTTCTCACAGGCACAGGTAGCCTTCAGGGGGACTGGCAACAACTGTCTGACTACTGGTTATCCTGCCTCAGGTACATATACCTGAGCCAGGGCATAATCCCACGATCCAGGCAACCCAATGCTTTGCATCAGATTGCCATGACAACAGGCACAGCCCCCTTCCCACACAACCACATTAGGAGCACAGCTGGAGCCAAACACTTTGTCTCCAGCAGGGCACAGCACACAAAGGGCATGCTGTGTAAGATAGACACTAGCACCTAGGTGAAGGAAGTCTGCACCCAGTATGGGGGAGTCCACACACCGGCTGCAGCATGGGTTCTGATAGCTTGGTGAGTCTCACACATGTGGTATGGTGAGGTTCCAGGCTATCAGAACTTATGCTGTGGTCAGTGTGTGGACTCCTTCATACTGGGTGTATGTCTCTGCAAAGAAATATGGTGTGGGGCAGTGAAAGATTTTCAGGGAGTGGAACGGGAAGCTGTTTTTTTTTAAACCCCTCCCCTTTTTACAAGTGCCAATAATGGGAGGTTCACCTAGAGGAAGGTGTGGGCCTATTTTTTTTTACTTTGGATCTTGTTGATGGGATAGCCCATCGTCATTTTGGTGCTGGCTTCCCATTGACACTAAATAGTGAAGTTGTGTGACTGTAAGGCCATGCTCCACCTTAAGAGGTGGTTGTTATCCCCAAGACCTAATTCAGCCAAGGGGCTGTGGTCAATGAGGATTATACATTCCCTGCTGTAAAGATTTCAAGGCCCATATGATAGCCAGGCAAAGACGGTTTGGCAGGCAGGGATCCAAGATATGATCTTGGGCATGGCCTTTTTGGTGAGGTCTGTCAATGGTTTGGCATTTATGCTGAAATATGGAACACATTTCACTATTATCATGGGCCTTAAAAAAAAAAAAATGAAGGACATGCTTACTACTCCAACCACTCCATCCATCAAATGCCCATTTATTCTGCTGTAATGCCAGGTCATGCTAGTGCACTTCCTTCATTTCAGTGACAATACCCAGTGCCCTCCCCAAACTATGACAAATTATACAAAATTTGCTCACTTCCTCATTTTTTTTCAACAGAGATTTGCTGAACTTTAGATTCCTGACCAAAACATATGTGTGCATGGGGGGCGTGTCGCGCTAAGAGATGGTTGCTCACTGAATGCGCTCTGCTCCTCGGCTGACCAGCACACTTGACATGGGCCCAACCACAGCTTCCATCACCACCAGAAACCCCACAATCCCCCTCCACAGAAGCTGGATATATTCATCCCAATGCTGCCACAGAGGCTACATCAAAATGGCGGTGGCTGCTATCATTTACAGCCTGCCGGCCACAACTCAGGGACGCATGCAGCTACATTGCTGGAGCAGGGAGAAGCAGCTCCCTTTCATCCAGAGGAATCCTCAGGGGCTGGAGCCTCCACACCATGCACCAGAAGCCTGGTCATGTCCAGGCCCTGCATGGAAGCTGATGGTGGCCCTTCTCTGCCAGACATGGAGGAAGGCAATACACAGACAGGGCTCATACCTCCCCCTGAGTGCCCTAGTCCCATTGCTTCTTTCCCTACTATGAGCCAGCCTGTATGTGATTGTACCCTTAAGGATATGCTCCTGTCACTACGGGCCTCCAAACAGTCAAATATGCTATCCTACATACATGGCTTCAAGCAGATCCCAAAGTTGTAGGCGAGCAGTAGGGATGAGCCGAACACCCCCCGGGTTCGCACCAGAACCTGCGAATGGACTGAAAATTCGCACGAATGGTATAACTCCATTGACGTGGGACTCGAATGTTCAGAATCAAAAGTGCTCATTTTAAAGGATAATTTTCATGGTATTGTCCTAAAAAGGGTTTGGGGACCCGTATCCTGCCCCAGGGGACATGTATCAATGCAAAAAAAAACTTTTAAAAAACGTCCGTTTTTTCAGGAGCAGTGATTTTAATGATGCTTAAAGTAAAAAAAAGTGAAATATTCCTTTAAATATCGTACCTGGGGGTGTCTATAGTATGCCTGTAAAGTAGCGCGTGTTTCCCATGCTTAGAACTATCCCTGCACAAAATGTCATTTTTAAAGGATTTATTTAAAACTGCTTGCGGCTTTAATGTAATGTCGTGTCCTGGCATTATAGATGAAAATCAGTGAGACAAATGGCATGGGTACCCCCAAGTCCATTACCAGGCCCTTTGGGTCTTGTATGGATATTAAGGGGAACCCCGCACCCAAATTAAAAAAAGAAAGGTGTGGGGCCCCCAGGCTCTATATACTCTGAACAGCAGTATACAGGCAGTGCAAACAAGACAGGGACTGTAGGTTTGTTGTTAAGTAGAATCTGTTTGTAATTTTGAACTGGTACATTTTTAAAGGCCAGCCTGTTTTTAAGCTTTTTGGAAAACATAGGGAAGGTTATCACCCATGTGACATTTGTTTTGCTGTCTGTGCTCCTCTTTAGAAGCTTTCACCTCACTTTTTATCCCAATGACAAATGTTTTTTGAAAATGTGGGGGTTTTAGTGAAACAAGGATTAGTGATAAAGCATCAGTGGAAAGGAGAAAAGTTTTTCCCATATTAACTCTTACAAGAGAGAATTTCCCTTCCTATGGGGTATATTTCATCTCACTTCCTATTGTCTCCTTCCGTTTGCAAGTAGGAGTCATTTGTAAGTTGGATGTTTGAAAGTAGGGGCCTGCCCTATATACTCAGCAGAAATTTGGGCCTTAGGTGTTGTTGTGGCCACAACACTGTAAGCCCTCACAGGGCCCTGCTGTGAAATATTAGATCAAGAATTGTAAGTACATGCCCCTGTTGAACAGGGGCAGAAAAATTGGGCTTTTGGTGATGGTGGTGGTGGTGCCACAACACTGTAAGTCCTCACAGTTACTCTTGGTGGGCACTCGAATGGGCCCTGCTGTGAAATATTATATCAAGAACTGTAATTACATGCCCCTGTTAAACAGGGGCTGAAAAATTGGGCCTTTGGTGGTGGTGGTGCTGGTGGCACAACACTGTAAGACCTCACAGTTACTCTTGGTGGGTGCAGAAACGGGCCCTGCTGTGAAATATTAGATCAAGAATTCTAATTACATGTCCCTGTTGAACAGGGGCTGAAAAATTGGGCCTTAGGCACTGGTGCTGGTGCCATAACACTGCAACCCCTCACAGATACTCTAGTTGGAACGCAGGAACGAGCCCTGCTGCAAAGTATTGCATCAAAAATTGTAATTACACGCCCCAGCTAAACAGGGGCTGAAAAATTGTGCCTTAGGCACTGGTGCTGGTGCAACAACACTGCAACCCCTCACTGATACTCTAGTTGGAATGCAGGAACGAGCCCTGCTGCAAAGTATTGCATCAAAAATTGTAATTACACGCCCCTGTTAAACAGGGGCTGAAAAATTGGGCATTAGGCACTGGTGCTGGTGCCACAACACTGCAACCCCTCACAGATACTCTATTTGGAGAGCAGGAATTAGCCCTGCTGCAAATAATTGCATCAAAAATTGTAATTACATGCCCCTGTTAAACAGGGGCTTAAAAATTGGGCCTTAGGAACTGGTGGCGGCGCCCATGACCAAAAATGTTCTTACAAGCTATCAGCATGATCATTGAGGAAGAGGATAATTAGCATAACAGGATAGTCACTCAGCATCAGCATAGGCAGTCTTTGAAATGATCTGACATTTCAAAAAAAAAATATTCGGTTACATCAGCATCAGGTGCTTGGTAGCTGGTGGTGATCCAAGACTGATTCATTTTTATGAAGGTCAGTCGATCGACGGAGTCGGTGGACAGACGCACCCTGTGATCAGTTACAAAGCCTCCAGCAGCACTGAATGTGCGTTCCGAAAGAACGCTGGATGCAGGACAGGCCAGTAGCTCAATTGCATACTGTGCAAGCTCTGGCCAGTGATCCATCCTCAAGACCCAGTAACCCAGAGGATTTTCGGTGGGAAAGGTGTCCAAGTCAGATCTTGCCCCTAGGTATTCCTGCACCATGTAAAACAGAGGCTGGCGATGGTTGCTGGAACCGATCATACCATGGGGCTGCGGACTTAAAAATTGTCTGAACGCATCAGTCAGACAGCCACCTTCTCCACCACTCTTTCTTTGACTGACCGAAGCCTCAGCAACACATAGTTACATAGTTACATAGTAGGTGAGATTGAAAAAAGACACAAGTCCATCAAGTCCAACCTATGTGTGTGATTATGTGTCAGTATTACATTACATATCCCTGTATATTGCGGTCATTCAGGTGATTATCTAATAGTTTCTTGAAGCTATCAATGCTCCCCGTTGAGACCACCGCCTGTGGAAGGGAATTCCACATCCTTGCCGCTCTTACATTAAAGAACCCTCTACGTAGTTTAAGGTTAAACCTCTTTTCTTCTAATTGTAATGAGTGGCCACGAGTCTTATTAAACTCTCTTCTGTGAAAAAGTTTTATCCCTATTGTGGGGTCACCAGTACAGTATTTGTAAATTGAAATCATATCCCCTCTCAAGCGTCTCTTCTCCAGAGAGAATAAGTTCAGTGCTTGCAACTTTTCCTCATAACTAAGATCCTCCAGACCCTTTATTAGCTTTGTTGCCCTTCTTTGTACTCGCTCCATTTCCAGTACCTCCCTCCTGAGGACTGGTGCCCAGAACTGGACAGCATACTCCAGGTGCGGCCGGACCAGAGTCTTGTAGAGCGGGAGAATTATCGTTTTATCTCTGCAGTTGATCCCCCTTTTAATGCATGCCAATATTCTGTTTGCTTTATTAGCAGCAGCTTGGCATTGCATGCCATTGCTGAGCCTATCATCTACTAGGACCCCCAGGTCCTTTTCCATCCTAGATTCCCCCAGAGGTTCTCCCCCCAGTGTATAGATTGCATTCATATTTTTGCCACCCAAATGCATTATTTTACATTTTTCTACATTGAACCTCATTTGCCATGTAGTCGCCCACCCCATTAATTTGTTCAGGTCTTTTTGCAAGATTTCCACATCCTGCGGAGAAGTTATTGCCCTGCTTAGCTTAGTATCGTCTGCAAATACAGACATTGAACTGTTTATCCCATCCTCCAGGTCGTTTATGAACAAATTAAATAGGATTGGTCCCAGCACAGAACCCTGGGGAACCCCACTACCCACCCCTAACCATTCCGAGTACTCCCCATTTATCACCACCCTCTGAACATGCCCTTGTAGCCAGTTTTCAATCCATGTACTCACCCTATGGTCCATGCCAACGCACCTTATTTTGTACAGTAAACGTTTATGGGGAACTGTGTCAAATGCTTTTGCAAAATCCAGATACACCACGTCTACGGGCCTTCCTTTATCTAGATGGCAACTCACCTCCTCATAGAAGGTTAATAGATTGGTTTGGCAAGAACAATTCTTCATGAATCGTTTTCCAGAAACAGGAGATTGTAACCTCCCAGTCTCTGGGAACGCGTTGCACAGACCTTTCTGCAAGGCCTCCCGAAGATGTTTCATCCTCTGCTCCCTGTGCGACGGCAAGATAAGGTCCGCAACCTTACCCTTGTAAGGTGGATCAAGGAAGGTTGCCAGCCAGTATTGGTCCTTCTCCTTGATACCACGAATATGAGGATCCTTACGCAGGCTTTGCAGGATCAGGGAGACCATGCAGCGAAAGCTTGCTGAGGCATTCGGTCCGGAGTCCTCTGGGTCACTAAGGACGACATGATCCGCAGCCACCTCCTCCCAGCCACGTACAAGTCCATGTGTTTCTTGGGACTCTAAATGATCCCTTAAAGACTGCTGCTGATGCTGAGTGCCAGGCTCCACCTCCATACTGACACAATCCTCCTCCTCCTCCTCCTTCTCTTCCTGTGTGATCGGCGGGCACGCAGGAACACTGTCTAGATAAAGGGGGCCTTTAGAGCTAAGGAAGTCCTCCTCTTCCTGCCTCTGTTCTGCCTCAAGTGCCCTGTCCATTATTCCACGCAGCGTGTGCTCCAACAGGTGGACAAGGGGGACAGTGTCACTGATGCATGCACTGTCACTGCTCACCATCCTCGTGGCCTCCTCAAATGGTGACAGGACAATGCATGCATCCCTGATCATGGCCCACTGGCGTGGGGAAAAAAAAACAAGCTCCCCTGACCCTGTCCTGGTGCCATAGTCGCACAGGTACTCATTGATGGCCCTCTGCAGCATGTGCAGCTGCTGCAGCATGGCCAGCGTTGAGTTCCACCTGGTGGGCATGTCACAGATTAGGCTGTTCTTGGGCAGGTTAAATTCCTTTTGGAGGTCTGCCAGCCGAGCACTGGCATTATATGACCGGCGGAAATGCACACAGACTTTCCTGGCCTGCCTCAGGACATCCTGTAAGCCCGGGTACCTGCCCAAGAACCACTGCACCCCCAAGTTAAGGACCCAAACAGGGCACATGGATCAGTTGACCCTGTCAGAGGGTGGATAGGAGGTTGATGCCATTGTCGCAAACCACCATTCCTGCCTTAAGTTGGCATGGCGTCAACCACCTCTGAACCTGCCCCTGCAGAGCTGACAGAACCTCTGCCCCAGTGTGGCTCCTGTCCCCAAGCACACCAGCTCAAGCACCGCATGGCATCTTTTGGCCTGCATACTTGCATAGCCCCTTGAACACCTACGGAGCACCGCTGGTTCCGAGGACAAAGCACAGGAAGAGGCCATGGAGGAAGAAGAAGAGGAGAGGTGGAGGAGAGAGGTGTGTCACAATCATTAGTAGTGGCATTTTGGAGATGTGGTGGTGGAACAACCTGCAACACTACTGCACCTTGTCCTGCATACTTCCCAGCTGCCAGCAGAGGGACCCAATGCACCGTGAAACTTAGGTAATGTCCCTGTCCATGCCTGCTGGACCATGAGTCAGTGGTAATATGCACCTTACCGCTGACCGCTCTGTCCAGCGAGGCCAAGACATGCCGGTAGAGAGCCGGAATCGCCTTCCGTGAGAAAAAGTGGCATTTGGGTACCTGCCACTGACTAACCGCACATTCCACAAACTCACGGAAGGGGGCAGAGTCTGAAAACTGAAAAGGTAGCAGTTGAAGTGCTAGCAATTTTGCCAAGCCAGCATTTAACCGCTGGGCATGTGGATGGCTGGGAGCAAACTTCTTTCAGGGGTGCAGCAGCTGGGGCAGGGAAATTTGCCTGGTACAATCTGACATCGGTGTACCGAAAGCAGATTGCCCACACTTGTACTTGGCTGTGACACACCTAATTCTACACCTTCATTCCTCTCAGTGCAGGTCTCAGAGAGGACTGAAGGTATAGTGGGGTTGGAGATATCAGCTGATGAGGAGCAAAGAGAGGTCCTCTTTGTTCTTTGGTGTGCGTCTTTTAGGTACGCTTGCCAACGAACTGCATGGCAGGTCAACATATGTCTGGTCAAGCATGTGGTGCCCAAGCGGGAGATGTTTTGAGCACTTGAGATACGCTTGAGTCATATGTTGCAAATAGCAGCGGTGCGATCTGATGCACTCGTCTCAAAAAAGGCCCACACCAAAAAACTTTTGGAATAACGCGCACAGACAGCAGCGCCCTGCACATGCGGAGCTTTGCGGTGTGATGCAGTCAGTGTGCTGCCATTAGGCTGGCCCCTGGAGGGCATCCTGCCTCGTTGGTGATGTGCCTCCTCCTCCTCTCTCCTATCAGGCACCCACGTGGAGTCAGTGACCTCATCATCCCCTCCCTCGTCATCACTGGAGCAAACCTGGCAGTATGCTGCAGCAGGGGGAACATGACTGCCAGATTGCTGTCCTTCTTGGGCACCCTCTCTGTGTCTGGGCTCACGTTACTGCCTTCCTCTAGCTGAGTACCATCATCGGAACCTTCAAAATGCTGGGCATCTTCCTGGAGCATGTACCCAACACTGTGGTCAAACAGTTCAAGGGACTCCTCAGAAGGACATGGTGGGGCTAGGGAAGGAGTCACTGATGCCATTGAGTTGAGGGAAGAGGCCACGTTGACAGCTGCTTTGCCAGACAAAGTACCCTGAGCCTGGGTGAGAGAGAATGAGGAGGATGAGGACGGCTTGGTCATCTACTCGACCAAGTCTTCCGCATATTGCGGCTCTACGCAGCCAGCTGCCGAAAAAAAGGCCAAGCGTGTCCCTCAGCCACGTGCTGATGAGGATGCACCGTGTCCACAACCAGCACTGTTGCCTCTAGACACAGAGCCTGCTTGTCCTCATTTATTGGCTTGTGACTGTCTGCCTCTCCTTGTTGGCCTTCCAGACATACTATTGGCCTGCAGTAAGCTGCACAAAACTGTGATGTAAATATATATACCGATTATACTGCAGCTAGCAGAATCAACTGCCTGCCTGTAGTATTATTAGTATGATAACACCTGCACTTGTCTTCAGGTAGCTATACTGTAGGTGCAACTGTGCAGGGTACACAGTACAGTAACTGGAAATACTTCAAAGAGCCTACACAAGCACCTGGCTGCAGGTAGGTATACTATAGGTGAGACTGTGTAGGGTACACAGTACAGTAGCTGGAAATACTTTAATGAGCCTACACAAGCACCTTGCTGCAGGTAGCTATACTGTAGGTGAGACTGTGCAGGGTACACAGTACAGTAGCTGGAAATACTTCAAAGAGCCTATACAAGCTCCTGGCTGCAGGTAGCTATACTGTAGGTGAGACTATGCAGGGTACACAGTACAGTAACTAGAAATCCTTCAAAGACCCTACACAAGCACCTGGCTGCAGGTAGCTATACTGTAGGTGAGACTGTGCAGGGTACACAGTACAGTAGCTGGAAATACTTCAATGAGCCTACACAAGCACCTGGCTGCAGGTAGCTATACTGTAGGTGAGACTGTGCAGGGTACACAGTACAGTAACTAGAAATACTTTAATGAGCCTACACAAGCACCTGGCTGCAGGTAGCTATACTGTAGGTGAGACTGTGCAGGGTACACAGTACAGTAACTGGAAATACTTCAATGAGCCTACACAAGCGCCTGGCTGCAGGTAGCTATATTGTAGGTGAGACTGTGCAGGGTACACAGTAAAGTAGCTGGAAATACTTCAATGAGCCTACACAAGCACCTGGCTGCAGGTAGCTATACTGTAGGTGAGAATGTGCAGGGTACACAGTACAGTAACTAGAAATACTGTAAAAACACCTGCCTGCCTGTCAGTATATTAGGAAGGGAAGAACAGGATCTAGCTAAACTGAATACAGTGTGTATATATATATATATATATATACACAACACCTGGGATGCATGTATATACAAAATACACTGTAACTGCAGCTAACTGACTCGACCTGCCTACTCTAACATAAATCAATTGACACTGTCTGTCTCTCTCTGTCTATTTCTGTCTGAATGCCGGAACACACTACACAGGGCCGCCGTGTAGGCGGCCTTATATAGTGTGGGACATGTACTAAACCCCCTCAACCATAATTGGCCAAAGCCTCCTTGGCTTTGGCCAATTATGGCTCTCTGTTCAGACGGCGCTGTGATTGGCCAAGCATGCGGGTCATAGTGCATGCTTGGCCAATCATCATCCAGCAATGAACTGCGATGCCGCAAGTGAATTATGGGCCGTGACGCGCCACTCGATGTTGGCGCGAATGGCCCATATAATTCGTCATTCGGCGAACGGCCGTACACCCGATGTTCGAGTCGAACATGGGTTCGACTCGAACACGCAGCTCATCCTTAATGCTGAGTAGGGATGAGCCGAACACCCCCCGGTTCGGTTCGCACCAGAACCCGCGAACGGACCGAAAGTTCGCACGAACGTTAGAACCCCATTGACGTCTATGGGACTCGAACGTTCGAAATCAAAAGTGCTCATTTTAAAGGCTAATTTGCATGGTATTGTCCTAAAAAGGGTTTGGAGACCCGGGTCCTACCCCAGGGGACATGTATCAATGCAAAAAAAAACTTTTAAAAACGGCCGTTTTTTCGGGAGCAGTGATTTTAATGATGCTTAAAGTAAAAAAAAAAAAAGTGAAATATTCCTTTAAATATCGTACCTGGGGGGTGTCTATAGTATGCCTGTAAAGTGACGCGTGTTTCCCATGTTTAGAACAGTCCCTGCACCAAATGTCATTTTTAAAGGAAAAAATCTCATTTAAAACTGCTTGCGGGTTTAATGTCATGTCGGGTCATGGCAATATGGATGAAAATCAGTGAGACAAACGGCATGGGTACCCCCCAGTCCATTACCAGGCCCTTTGGGTCTTGTATGGATATTAAGGGGAACCCCGCACCCAAATTAAAATAAGGAAAGGTGTGGGGCCACCAGGCCCTATATACTCTGAACAGCAGTATACAGGCGGTGCAAACAAGACAGGGACTGTAGGTTTGTTGTTAAGTAGAATCTGTTTGTAATTTTGAACATTTTTAACGTGTTTAGCTCCAGCCAAAAAATCTTTTCTAAGCTTTTTGGAAAACATAGGGAAGGGTTATCACCCCTGTGACATTTGTTTTGCTGTCTTTCCTCCTCTTCAGAAGATTTCACCTCACTTTTTTGTCCCAATGAAAAATGTTTTTTTTAAATTTGTGTTTTTTTGTGGAACAAGGATTGGAAAGCATCAGTGGAAAGGAGAAATTGTTTTCCCATATTAACTCTTACAGGAGAGAATTTCCCTTCCTAGGGGTAGATTTCATCTCACTTCCTGTTGTCTCCTTCCGTTTGCAAGTAGGAGTCGTTTGTAAGTTAGATGTTTGAAAGTAGGGTCCTGCCCTATATACTCAGCAGAAATTTGGGCCTTAGGTATTGCTGTGGCCACAACACTGTAAGCCCTCACAGGGCCCTGCTGTGAAATATTAGATCAAGAATTGTAATTACATGCCCCTGTTGAACAGGGGCAGAAAAATTGGGCCTTAGGCACTGGTGCTGGCGCCACAACACTGCAACCCTTCACAGACACTCTAGTTGGAACGCAGGAACGAGCCCTGCTGCAAAGTATTGCTTCAAAAATTGTAATTACACGCCCCTGTTAGACAGGGGCAGAAAAATCGGGCCTTAGGCACTGGTGCTGGTGCCACAACACTGCAACCCCTCACAGACACTCTAGTTGGAAAACAGGAACGAGCCCTGCTGCAAAGTATTGCTTCAAAAATTGTAATTACACGCCCCTGTTAGACAGGGGCAGAAAAATTGGGCCTTAGGCACTGGTGCTGGTGCCACAACACTGCAACCCCTCACAGACACTCTAGTTGGAACGCAGGAACGAGCCCTGCTGCAAAGTATTGCATCAAAAATTGTAATTACACGCCCCTGTTAGACAGGGGCAGAAAAATTGGGCCTTAGGCACTGGTGCTGGTGCCACAACACCGCAACCCCTCACAGACACTCTAGTTGGAATGCAGGAACGAGCCCTGCTGCAAAGTATTACATCAAAAATTGTAATTACACGCCCCTGTTAAACAGGGGCTGAAAAATTGTGCCTTAGGCACTGGTGGTGGCGCCCAGAACCAAAAATGTTCTTACAAGCTATCAGCGTGATGATTGAGGAGGAAGAGGATAATTACTCAGGGATAGTCACTCAGCATCAGCATAGGCAGTCTTTGAAGGGATCTGAGATTTCAAAAAAAATTATTCGGTTACATCAGCATCAGGTGCTTGGTAGCTGGTGGTGATCCAAGACTCATTCATTTTTATGAAGGTCAGCCGATCGACCGAGTCGGTGGACAGACGCACCCTGTGATCGGTTACCACGCCTCCAGCAGCACTGAATGTGCGTTCCGAAAGAACGCTGGATGCAGGACAGGCCAGTAGCTCAATTGCATACTGTGCAAGCTCTGGCCAGTGATCCATCCTCAAGACCCAGTAACCCAGAGGATTTTCGGTGGGAAAGGTGTCCAAGTCTGATCTTGCCCCTAGGTATTCCTGCACCATGTAAAACAGACGCTGGCGATGGTTGCTGGAACCGATCATACCTTGGGGCTGCGGACCAAAAAATTGTCTGAACGCATCGGTCAGACGGCCACCTTCTCCACCGCTCCTTCTTTGACTGACCGAAGCCTCAGCAACACGTTGTCCAGAAACAGGTGTTTGTAACCTCCCAGTCTCTGGGAACGCGTTGCACAGACCTTTCTGCAAGGCCTCCCGAAGATGTTTCATCCTCTGCTCCCTCTGCGATGGCAAGATAAGGTCCGCAACCTTACCCTTGTAACGTGGATCAAGGAGGGTTGCCAGCCAGTATTGGTCCTTCTCCTTGATACCACGAATACGAGGATCCTTACGCAGGCTTTGCAGGATCAGGGAGGCCATGCAGCGTAGGTTTGCTGAGGCATTCGGTCCGGAGTCCTCTGGGTCACTAAGGACAACAACGTCCGCAGCCACCTCCTCCCAGCCACGTACAAGTCCATGTGTTCCTTGGGACTGATCCCTTAAAGACTGCTGCTGATGCTGAGTGCCAGGCTCCACCTCCATACTGACACAATCTTCCTCCTCCTCCTCCTCCTCCTCCTCGTCCTCTTCGTGTGTGATCGGCGGGCACGCAGGAACACTGTCTGGATAAAGGGGGCCTTGAGAGCTAAGGAAGTCCTCCTCTTCCTGCCTCTGTTCTGCCTCAAGTGCCCTGTCCATTATTCCACGCAGCGTGTGCTCCAACAGGTGGACAAGGGGGACAGTGTCACTGATGCATGCACTGTCAGTGCTCACCATCCTCGTGGCCTCCTCGAATGGTGACAGGACAGTGCATGCATCCCTGATCATGGCCCACTGGCGTGGGGAAAAAAAAACAAGCTCCCCTGACCCTGTCCTGGTGCCATAGTCGCACAGGTACTCATTGATGGCCCTCTGCTGCGTGTGCAGCCGCTGCAGCTTGGCCAACGTTGAGTTCCACCTGGTGGGCATGTCACAGATTAGGCGGTTCTTGGGCAGGTTAAACTCCTTTTGGAGGTCCGTCAGCCGAGCACTGGCATTATATGACCGGCGGAAATGCACACAGACTTTCCTGGCCTGCCTCAGGACATCCTGTAAGCCCGGGTACCTGCCCAAGAACCGCTGCACCACCAAGTTAAGGACGTGAGCCAAACAGGGCACATGGGTCATTTGTCCCTGTCGGAGGGCAGAGAGGAGGTTGGTGCCATTGTCGCAAACCACCATTCCTGCCTTAAGTTGGCGTGGCGTCAACCACCTCTGAACCTGCCCCTGCAGAGCTGACAGAACCTCTGCCCCAGTGTGGCTCCTGTCCCCCAAGCACACCAGCTCAAGCACCGCATGGCATCTTTTGGCCTGCGTACTTGCGTAGCCCCTTGAACGCCTACAGAGCACCGCTGGTTCCGAGGAAGAGGCCATGGAGGAAGAAGAAGAGGAGGGGGTGGAGGAGAGAGGTGTGTCACAATCAGCATTTTGGAGGCGTGGTGGCGGAACAACCTCCAACACTACTGCACCTTGTCCTGCATCCTTCCCAGCTGCCAGCAGAGTCACCCAATGCGCCGTGAAACTTAGGTAACGTCCCTGTCCATGCCTGCTGGACCATGAGTCAGCGGTAATATGCACCTTACCGCTGACCGCCCTGTCCAGCGAGGCATGGACATTGCCTTCCACATGCCGGTAGAGAGCCGGAATCGCCTTCCGTGAGAAAAAGTGGCGTTTGGGTACCTGCCACTGAGGAACCGCACATTCCACAAACTCACGGAAGGGGGCAGAGTCTACCAACTGAAAAGGCAGCAGTTGAAGTGCTAGCAATTTTGCCAAGCTAGCATTCAACCGCTGGGCATGTGGATGGCTGGGAGCAAACTTCTTTCGGCGGTGCAGCAGCTGGGGCAGGGAAATTTGCCTGGTACAATCTGACGTCGGTGTACCAAAAGCAGATTGCCCACAAGTACTTGACTGTGACACACCTAATTCTACACCTTCATTCCTCTCACTGCAGGTCTCAGAGAGGACTGAAGGTCTAGTGGGGTTGGAAATCTCAGCTGATGAGGAGCAAGGAGAGATCCTCTTTGTTCTTTGGTGTGGGTCTTTTAGATACGCTTGCCAACGAACTGCATGGCAGGTCCACATATGTCTGGTCAAGCATGTGGTACCCAAGCGGGAGATGTTTTGGCCACGCGAGATACGCTTGAGACATATGTTGCAAATAGCAGCGGTGCGATCTGATGCACTCGTCTCAAAAAAGGCCCACACCAAAGAACTTTTTGAATAACGCGCAGAGACTGCAGCGCCCTGCACATGTGGAGCTTTGGGGTGTGATGCAGTCAATGTGCTGCCCTTAGGCTGGCCCCTGGAGGGCATCCTGCCTCGTTGGTGATGTGCCGCCGCCTCCTCCTCCTCCTCCTCCTCCTCCTCCTCTCTCCTATCAGGCACCCACGTTGAGTCAGTGACCTCATCATCCCCTCCCTCCTCATCACTGGAGCAAACCTGGCAGTATGCTGCAGCAGGGGGAGCATGACTGCCAGATTGCTGTCCTTCTTGGGCACCCCCTCTGTCCGTGCTCATGTTACTGCCTTCATCGAGCTCAGTATCGTCATCAGAGCCTTCCAAACGCTGGGCATCCTCCTGGAGCATGTACCCAACACTGTGGTCAAACAGTTCGAGGGAATCCTCATGAGGACATGGTGGAGCTAGGGAAGGAGTCACTGATGACATTGAGCTGAGGGAAGAGGCCGCTGCTTTGCCAGACAAAGCACCCTGGGCATGGGTGAGAGAGGATGAGGAGGATGAGGACGGCTTGGTCATCCACTCGACCAAGTCTTCCGCATGTTGCGGCTCAACACGGCCAGCTGCCGAAAAAAAGGCCAAGCGTGTCCCATGGCCACGTGCTGATGAGGATGCACCGTCTCCACGACCAGCACTAGACACAGAGCCTGCTTGCCCTCTCTTATTGGCTTGTGACTGTCTGCCTCTCCTTCTTGGCCTTCCAGACATACTAATGGCCTGTAGCTGCACACCTGTAATTTTCTTCAGGTAGCTTTATATACTGTAACCAGACAAGCCTGCCTGTCAGTAGGAAGATAACAGGAACGGATCTAGCTGAACACTGTGAGCAGGACGCACTGTACTAAATGTAAATAGTCTAGCTGCCTGACCGTGGTACTAATAGGATCAAATAGAACACCTGTAATTTTCTTCAGGTAGCTTTATATACTGTAACCAGACAAGCCTGCCTGTCAGTAGGAAGATAACAGGAACGGATCTAGCTGTACACTGTGAGCAGGACGCACTGTACTAAATGTAAATAGTCTAGCTGCCTGACCGTGGTACTAATAGGATCAAATAGAACACCTGTAATTTTCTTCAGGTAGCTTTATATACTGTAACCAGACAAGCCTGCCTGTCAGTAGGAAGATAACAGGAACGGATCTAGCTGAACACTGTGAGCAGGACGCACTGTACTAAATGTAAATAGTCTAGCTGCCTGACCGTGGTACTAATAGGATCAAATAGAACACCTGTAATTTTCTTCAGGTAGCTTTATATACTGTAACCAGACAAGCCTGCCTGTCAGTAATAAGATAACAGGAACGGATCTAGCTGTACACTGTGAGCAGGACGCACTGTACTAAATGTAAATAGTCTAGCTGCCTGACCGTGGTACTAATAGGATCAAATAGAACACCTGTAATTTTCTTCAGGTAGCTTTATATACTGTAACCAGACAAGCCTGCCTGTCAGTAGGAAGATAACAGGAACGGATCTAGCTGAACACTGTGAGCAGGACGCACTGTACTAAATGTAAATAGTCTAGCTGCCTGACCGTGGTACTAATAGGATCAAATAGAACACCTGTAATTTTCTTCAGGTAGCTTTATATACTGTAACCAGACAAGCCTGCCTGTCAGTAGGAAGATAACAGGAACGGATCTAGCTGAACACTGTGAGCAGGATGCACTGCACTAAATGTAAATAGTCTAGAAGATAACAGGAACGGATCTAGCTGAACACTGTGAGCAGGACGCACTGCACTAAATGTAAATAGCAGGAACGGCTCTAGCTGAACACTGTGAGCAGGATGCACTGCACTAAATGTAAATAGCAGGAACGGATCTAGCTGAACACTGTGAGCAGGACGCACTGCACTAAATGTAAATAGTCTAGAAGATAACAGGAACGGATCTAGCTGAACACTGTGAGCAGGACGCACTGCACTAAATGTAAATAGCAGGAACGGATCTAGCTGAACACTGTGAGCAGGACGCACTGCACTAAATGTAAATAGCAGGAACGGATCTAGCTGAACACTGTGAGCAGGACGCACTGCACTAAATGTAAATAACAGGAACGGATCTAGCTGAACACTGTGAGCAGGACGCACTGCACTAAATGTAAATAGCAGGAACGGATCTAGCTGAACACTGTGAGCAGGACGCACTGCACTAAATGTAAATTGCAGGAACGGATCTAGCTGAACACTGTGAGCAGGACGCACTGCACTAAATGTAAATAACAGGAACGGATCTAGCTGAACACTGTGAGCAGGACGCACTGCACTAAATGTAAATAGCAGGAACGGATCTAGCTGAACACTGTGAGCAGGACGCACTGCACTAAATGTAAATAGTCTAGAAGATAACAGGAACGGATCTAGCTGAACACTGTGAGCAGGACGCACTGCACTAAATGTAAATAGTCTAGATAGAAGATAACAGGAACGGATCTAGCTAAACTGAATACAGTGTATATATATATATATGCAACACCTGGGATGCATATATATACACAATACACTGTAAGTGCAGCTAACTGACTGACTGTTCTGCCTAATCTATCTAACTCAAATCAAATGACACTGTCTCTCTCTCTCTCTATCTCTCAGCACACCGGAACACACACTACACAGGGCCGCCGTGCAGGCGGCCTTATATAGTGTGGGGTGTGTACTAAATCCCCTGAGCCATAATTGGCCAAAGCCACCCTGGCTTTGGCCAATTACAGCTCTCTCTACTGACGGCGCTGTGATTGGCCAAGCATGCGGGTCATAGTGCATGCTTGGCCAATCATCAGCCAGCAATGCACTGCGATGCCGCAGTGAATTATGGGCCGTGACGCGCCACACGAATTTAGCGCGAACGGCCCATATCGTTCGCAATTCGGCGAACGGGCGAACAGCCGATGTTCGAGTCGAACATGGGTTCGACTCGAACACGAAGCTCATCCCTAATGCTGAGCAATCCTGTCCTTAATTTTTTGTGTGGTCTCCCCAATGTATATTAAGTTACATGGGCATGTTAGAATATAAATTGCATAGGAGGACTGACGTGTGAAAAACATTCACCATGACCTTCTCACCATTACCAGGATGTATATAATTAACACCTTTCATTATCAAACTGCACTGGATACAAGTAAGGCAGGGGAAGCAACCCTTTCTCTTTCTACCCAAAAATGTCATTTTTATTTCATGCTCCCTTGGCTTGTACTCCGACCGCACTAATGAATCTCTAAGTGTTTTATTTCTCCTGTACATCTCCATAGGAGCCTTTTGTCTATCTGTGGATAAGCCCGTTTCACTAGGGGCCAGTGCTTTTTAATAATTCTGAACATGTCTTCATTGTAACTATGGAATTGCATAGAAAAGGGCAATCTTTTCACCTCCTGTTTTCGATTCCCTATAGTTACCTTTGTCTCCTCCTGTTGTAATTTCCTAAGTTCCTGTGTAATGATATTCTCAGGGTATCCCTGTTCTCTAAATTTGTGACACATCTGCTCCAATCTTATTTTTTTCAAAGCCTCATCACTAACTATACGTTTGACCCTACACAGTTGACTCCTCACAATAGATCTGAATACATGTGGTGGATGGTGGGTGGAAGCTATCAAATAACAACAATTGGTTTCTATCCATCGGTTTAGTTTTGAGATATGAGAATTTATATAGATCAGAATCGGATAGAATCTGATCTATATAAATTCTCATATCACAAAATGGAACCAACTTCCCACCTATAAATTGTATTCCAGGACAATAATCATAAAGCATTCCATTTTTTTCAAAGACTCAATGTTGCCCCGCAAGATGGCAAAAATATTGTCGATGAAGCGCCACCAGGTGGCTCAATGTGTTTTAATTAAATAATTTGAAAATATGTGCCTTTGTTCAAATTCATTCATAAAAGCGGGGAAACGTTAGAGCCCATAGCAATTCCATTGAGCTGTATAAAGAACTGGTCTTTAAACAAAAAATAGTTATTAGATAGAAAAACCTGAAATAATTTCTCAAACATTGTCATTTGTGCTTCAGAATAATTGTTACTATCCCTAATCAATCCCATCGCTGCATCAATCCCAGCTTGATGTGGGATGTATGTGTATAGGCTGACAACGTCCCAAGTTACCAGTAACTCATCTCCCTGATATAACGAGACATCCTTCAATTTCTGCAAAAAATCCCTAGTGTCCCTAAGGCCTCATGTACACTGCTGCTGGTAAACAGACGTTCAGAGTCAGTTGGATGCTTTTTGTAGCTGCCCCTGAACTCATCCAATGTTATCTTATGTGTACATGTACACAGGTTCGTTTAATGTTGTTTTTAGGCAGTTGAGTTAAGAGGCCTTTTTTGGAAAGCAAGGAAGTGAGTTCAGACGCTGAGTTTAGAGGCATTTTGAGCACCAAACACTTCTAAACACAGATAAATGTGGCTAAATGCGGTAACTCATGTTTAGCCGCATTTTGTTTACAGGCATTTTTGGCTATTTCGAAAAAAAAGCTTCTAAACGCAAACTCGGCTAAACTCGGCTAAACGCGGCTAAATGCGGCATGTAAATGTGGCAAAACAAACATTTTAAACAAGGGTTACTATCTGTCAAATTAAATCGTTCAGGAGACGTTGTAAAGACGTCCCGTGTACATTAAGCCTTACATAAAATGTAATATGCTTTACTAAGAAAGACAAGATTTTATCCAAAAATTGTGCTGTAGGAACAAATATTGAGTCTCTCCTGAGACAATGGGACATCCAGGAGGAAATTGACTGTCCTTGTGGATTTTAGGCAGGGTGTACAGGACCGTAATCCTTGTATGAGTAGGCAATAAGAATTCCAAAATATCACGAGTGATAATCCCTTCCTTAAATGCAGGTTTCAAAATACTTTCGAGCTGTTTCCTTATACACCAAGTCGGGTCATTAGTCACTTTCTTATATATTGTTTGATCATTCAACTGACAGGTAACCTCATTCTCATATAACTAAGGGGGCCATGATGACCACCAATCCCCCTTTGTCAGCAGGTCTTACTATCCCGTTTGCCAAGTACCCGCAGGGCTATTCTTTCCTTACATGATAAATTATTAGGTATATGATTCCGATAATCAATGTGAGAAACCAGCTCTTTAATTTCTCGAGTTACCTATTTAACAAACGTTTCAAGCGGGGCATAGAAGGTAGGTGGTACCGCTTTAGATTTTACTTTCAAACCCAGTGATTTACAGTGCAATGAGTTACCCAATGAATCCCCATATATAAACGGTTTATGAATAAAGTGTACTTTCCATCTGATATTACAGAACAGTCTGTACAAATCTTCATCTAGTTGAAATGTGTCTAAATTACTTTTGGGGGAAAAAGAAAGACCACGATTAATCAGTCCTACCTCCTCCGGTGACAGAACCCATCTCGAGATATTATGAATCAGGTTTCCCGTGCCTGACCCCGATTGCCTCGTGTGCTGTGGAACCGCTCCAAGTCTGGTGTTTCCTTTTTCAAGGCACTGTATGTGACAACGAGTGTGAGGGTACAATATCAGAAATTTCAGAGTAATTCCTAAACTAGTGGTCTGAATTTATTGTTAACTGATTCTGTCATTCAAAATCTATACATATACGATACTTCCAATGGGTTATGGCATTCCACCGTGATTGAGAAGGGAGATAAAAGAAAGTGCTGTAGGCATTAGGATCAGGCATATCCTTCCAAGATCAAGCTTCTAGAGTCATTGATCCAAGGTGCCCAATCAATACAGAATTTGGAAGTGGTTAGATTGGCTTTAGAGAAAAAGAATTCCATTTAAAAAAGAGTATTCAAAATTTGAATCAGGTATAACAGGGTCGGAGAATGGGGAGATTTCCATTGCCCAACTACTGTCAGACGTGTGGAAATTTAAGATATTCATGGCTAAAGTTTGGAAATGTCTAGGCCAGGTAAGAATTGCCAAACCTACCAGAAGGTTCACTGAGATTAAATTAAGAGTCAATGGAATGAAAGATTTAAGGAGTTGAGATGTTTGTGTCCAAAAGTCCTTAATAAAAGGATAATTCCATATATAATATAGAGTTTCTGGGAGTCCACAATTCTTCCAGCATAGAGGAGAGCTGTTGGGATAGATCTTGGCTAGTTTGGTAGGTGTGTAGTACCACCGTAAGATCTTTTGTAGAGATTCCCAATGCATGATACAATGGGAGGTTCATATGGTAAAAGGTAGTGCTTTGTATCATTGGTCCCACGGGGAGGCACCGCTCGTGTGAGAAGTCCACTATTAGGGTTGAGTATGAGAGGAGTCCAGGTGTAAATTTTGTTTGTAGATGTATGAGATTCCCTTTACTGATCTGCTGCACGTCTCATAGAATTACAATAAAGGGTTTAATACTTTGTAGTTTGTGGTCCAGTGGGTTTTTGTGAGTAGAGACCAAATCCTAAAATATTTGTAAAACGTTTTGGAGGAAAGTCCATAGATGTCTTGGAGAGTCGCAAAGGTCACAATGTCAAATGAGGAGTATAGGTTCCCTATGGTAACGATACCTGCTTCAATCCAGAGCTGAAGAGGAAGATCTGATAATATGAGCGCAATAGTTTTGATAGGTAATAGTGCAAGTATGGTAAGGGCTATGTCTTTTGAGATCTGTGGGATAGCCATCCATGTTTGTAGAGATGCTGTTATTGTATCCAGTGTGTAGTACTGAGGTTTAAGGACTAGAAATGTGGCACCAAGGAACAATTTTGGGTCTTGAATTAAAACTTCAGCTTCTATTTGTTTTCAGTTAGAGTGGCTCAATGGTGACCACCATAATTTGAGTTGTTCCAGGAGTACTGCACAATAGTAAGACTGTAGGGATGCCCATTCCTCACAGTTGAACTGGGGCTGTAAGAATGGATTTCCTAATCCTGGGGCGTTTCTGTTGCCATATGAAGGCATTAATGATCGCTTGAGGTTTCAGCAGCTGGGTAGGAAAAAATGGGACAGATATAGTGCAGAAAATATAAAGAATACGCAGTAACAAGTACATTTTAGCCAAAATAATTCTACCAGCCCACGACACAAGTATGGTGCAATTAGTTGTAGTTTTTCTACGAGGTCTTTGAAATTAGATCATAAAAGATTCACACTCGGTGAGCTTAATCAAATTCCTAAATAAGGTATGAAAACCGGGACCAGGAGAAACCCACTTCTAGCATGAACGATTTACTGTGGTTCACTTTATAAAAGGAAATGCAACTAAAATGATCAAGTATGTGTTATATTTCAGGGAGGGAGCATTAAGGTTTTGTGAGGGTAATTATGACATTGTCTGCGTAGGCTAATTTTATGTTCCGTGTTCAGTTAGGCCTGAAACCGAGGGAGCAGAATAAATCAACTGAGCCAGTGGCTCCATAACCATAGCAAATATTAGAGGGAAGAGTGAGCATCCTTGTCTCATGCCATGTGATATATTAAAAGGGTCTGAGACGACCCCTGATGTCCATACACGTGCACATGGAAATTAATATAAGAATGGTGTACAAAAACACTCCTGAAAGGCCAAATTTGCGTAGGACAGCTTCCAGGTAAGCCCAATGTACCCTATTGAATACCTTCTCTGCAGTCAAGAATAAAAACAGAAAAGGCACTCGAGTGTGTTCCACCCATTGAATGAGATCTATAAAGCGTTGTGACCCATCATAGGTCTGCCTACCAGGGATAAAACCGACTTAGTCAACATGTATAAGTTGGGACATAACTGTGGAAAGATGTAGCACTAAAAGTTTTGCGTAAAGTTTTGTATCTGTGTTCTACTCCCCCGTGTTGTCTTCTGGGGAATGGGGCACGGTGTGTTATGGGAACTGTGTGTGTCCCACAACACATCACGTCCCATTCACAAAGCGCCGCGCCGCTCGCACATGCGCAGTAGAAAACTGTCAGTGAAGACGCAAGGCTCCACTGCCTGTTTCCCTTACCTAGGATGGCGGTGCCGGGACCAGAGAGCCGAAGGCCGACATCGTGGGCACCCAGGACAGGTAAATACTTATTTAAAGTCAGCAGCTACAGTGTTTGTAGCTGCTGACTTTTATTTTTTTTTTTTTTAATGACGGAATCCCGCTTTAAGCACAGACATAGGCCTGTAGTTCACTAGAGTATCTGTTGATTTACCTGGTTGTTTTGCTTGCGTCTATTTAGTAAGGTTACTTTGTGGTATAAGCAAGGAAGCTCAGACCTGTGCAGTGTATAAATGTGCTTTTACTATACAAAAATTACATTTGTTTGTTTGTATCTTCAAACAAACTCAACAGTGACCTGATTACAGTGCCCTGAAAAATACCCCTTGAAATTTTCCACATTTTGTTATGTTACAACCAACAATGTAAATGTATTTTATTGGGATTTTATGTGATAGACCAACACAAAGTGGCACATAGTTGTGAAGTGGAAGGAAAATGATAAATGGTTTTCAAACTTTTTTTACAAATCAATATCTGAAAACCGTGGCGTACATTTGTATTCATTTGGAAAGAGTATGGCACAACTGCAAAACTACCAAGACATGGCTGTCCACGTAAACTGACAGGCCGGACAAGGAGAGCATTAATCAGAGAAGCAGCCAAAAGGCCCATGGTAACTCTGGAGGAGCTGCAGAAATCCAAAGCTCAGGTGGGGGAATCTGGCCACAGGACAACTATTAGTCATTGCATTCCACAAATCTGGCCTATGAAAGAGTGGCAAGAAGAAAGCTATTGTTGAAAAAAAGCCATAAGATGTCCCATACGCTGTTTGCGAGAAGTCATGTTGGGGACACAGCAAACCTGTGGAAGAAGGTGCTCTGGTGAGATGAGACCAAAATTAAATTTTTTTGCCTAAAAGCAAAAAAAATGCATAAAACATCAATAATCATCCCCTAGTACACTCAGACAAACAAACAAATATCTTCTGCCTTAGCATCTATAAATGGGTCAAAGGGTGTAATTCAAGAATATTCACATATTGCCTTCCAAAAAAAATAAAAAAGATCTACTTCAATAAAAAAAAATTCCAAAATGCAACACAAAATTAACAAAATGTGTATTTCCTATCCAATCCCTAGCAAAGTGTGTGTGTGTGTGTATATGTGTGTGTATGTGTAATATATATAGTATTACTATTGTATCTCTAATTACTTATAAAGCCAGTGCTTAACAATAAAACTGAATCTGCAACCAAGTATTGGGTATTATTTGTACCAAAATTCCCAACAATATAGTGGATTTTTGTCAATCCCACATCCAAAGAGAGGCTCCTATGTCATCCCATGACCTCTCAAAGAATGATTGTTTATCAATAACTATACTGGATATTTTTTCATGAATCATTATCCAAGATATTTTATTCATCAAAAACCCCTATCTGTCTGAGGTATACCATGCCTTTGCAATTGCTATCTTGGCAGCTAGAAAAAAGAATATACAGTCACGTCCATAAATATTGGGACATCAACACAATTCTAATCTTTTTGGCTTTATACACCACCACAATGGATTTGAAATGAAACAAACAAGATGTGCTTTAATTGCAGACTTTCAGCTTTAATTTGAGGGTATTTACATCCAAATCAGGTGAACGGTGTAGGAATTACAACAGTTTGTATATGTGCCTCCTTCTTTTTAAGGGACCAAATGTAATGGGACAATTGGCTGCTCAGCTGTTCCATGGCCAGGTGTGTGTTATTCCCTCATTATCCCATTCAAAGGAGCAAATAAAAGGTCCAGAGTTAATTTCAAGTGTGCTATTTGCATTTGGAATCTGTTGCTGTCAACTCTCAATATGAGATCCAAAGAGCTGTCATTATCAGTGAAGCAAGCCATCATTAGGCTGAAAAAACAAAACAAACCCATCAGAGAGATAGCAAAAATATTAGGTGTGGCCAAATCAACTGTTTGACACATCCTTAAAAAGAAAGAACGCACCGGTGAGCTCAGCAACACCAAAAGACCATGGAAAACAACTGTGGTGGATGACCAAAGAATTATTTCCCAGGTGAAGAAAACACCCTTCACAACAATTGGCAAGATCAAGAACACTCTCCAGGAGGTAGGTGTATGTGTGTCAAAGTCAACAACCAAGAGAAGACTTTACCAGAGTGAATACAGAGGGTTCACCACAAGATGTAAACCATTGGTAAACCTCAAAAACAGGAAGGCCAGATTACTGTTTGCCAAACAACATCTAAAAAAGCCTTCACAGTTCTGGAACAACATCCTATGGACAGATGAGACCAAGATCAACTTGTACCAGAGTGATGGGAAGAGAAGAGTATGGAGAAGGAAAGGAACTGCTCATGATCCAAAGCATACCACTTCATCGGTGAAACATGGTGGTGGTAGTGTCATGATGTGGGCATGTATGGCTGCCAAAGGAACTGGTTCTCTTGTATTTATTGATGATGTGACTGCTGACAAAAGCAGCAGGATGAATTCTGAAGTGTTTTGGGCAATATAATCTGCTCATATTCAGCAAAATGCTTCAGAACTCATTGGACGGCGCTTCACAGTGCAGATGGACAATGACCCGAAGCATACCGCGGAAGCAACCAAAGAGTATTTTAAGGGAAAGAAGTGAAATGTTATGCAATAGCCAAGTCAATCACCTGACCTGAATCTGATTGAGCATGCATTTCACTTGCTGAAGACAAAACTGAAGGGAAAATGCCCCAAGAATAAGCAGGAACTGAAGACAGTTGCAGTAGAGGCCTGGCAGAGCATCACCAGGGATGAAACCCAGCGTCTGGTGATGTCTATGTGTTCCAGACTTCAGGCTGTAATTGACTGCAAAGGATTTGCAACTAAGTATTAAAAAGTGAAAGTTTGATGGATAATTGTTAATCTGTCACATCACTTTTGGTCCCTTAAAAAGTGGGAGGCACATATACAAACTGTTGTAATTCCTGCAATGTTCACCTGATTTGGATGTAAATACCCTCAAATTAAAGCTGAAAGTCTGCAGTTAAATCACATATTGTTCGTTTCATTTCAAATCCATTGTGGTGGTGTATAGAGCAAAAAAAGTTTAGAATTGTGTCGATGTCCCAATATTTATGGACCTGAATGTACATTTCTGAGAGGATTTTGGGATATCTGGAATAGGTTTATTTGGTAGGGCAGTCCAAGCTGTTTTAAGTACATTTATACCTATGATATGATGCTGAAAATGTGGGTCCAAAATGATTTTACCTTTGGGCATTGCCACCATACATGTAGCATGTCCCCTTTGGCCATATTGTAAGGTGTAATTGAGGGAGCAGTTGGGTAATATTTTAGTTGGTACCAGATATCATCTAGAAAAAAAACATTTTTAGTTTGCTTCCTGCGGAGACAGTTTAAAAAAAATTCCGTCAACCAATTTGGACAGGTCCTCTTGTTCCACAACAGTAACAAAGTCATGTTCCAAGGCTAAAAGTTGTGATAGCATATTTGGAGATTTGGTGCCAGCAAAACAATTCTACCTGAGCCATGTCCAATTTATTTGATAGGTAAGTAGAATCCACTAGCCTAAACTCCTTAAATAAATTCTGTACCCTATACAGCACTTTGTTTAACCACCACGTGAAGGTGGATTGTTTTGTCAAGACCCTGTTCCAGCAGGGCAGAGAATCTAACTTAAATAACAGGGACTCCTGAATATTCAGGCTGTGGTGGTTGTATAACAGAGGAGACATGCAAGGGAGATCCAGGGGCAGTAATCTGATTACCTGCAGCATCTCCTGGATCTCTATTGCTTTGTGTATAGGGAGATCTAGATGAAGGGACAAACCAATATTCCTCATTGCTGTGAAAAGGAAATAGGGAGATCTCAGTTTATTGCTGCCCCCTTCCCTTTCCTCCTCACCCCCCCCCCCCCTCCCACCATCCTGTCACCATGAGCTTCTCTTCACCATACATTGATCCGGAGGCAGCCGTAGGATATAATAAGCTCTGTCTACCACACCATGGGTCCCTGTGCACTGTCTCTGCCAAGCTTTGTGCCTGGAATGTAGCAGAGATATGGGGGTCACACATCTGCCATGCTCCTTGCCATGTATGCACCTCTTTATGTTAGATTTTCATTTTTAGTGAATCTCAGTTTAATTCCTGTGTTGGTGATAATGTTGACTGGGAAATAAAGAGAAAAGTAATCTCTCCTACAGGGACATAGACAGCAAAGAGAACCCATCTTTGTACAGTATACACAATAGTTCAATGTTATAGTGCTTTGTCCTTGTTGGAGAGTCCAGACCCCCCCCCCCCCATCCTATTCTAAAAGAGACTGCAGAAATGATCTTCCAATCCTGTACAATGGGGTGCTGCAGGGTTCAATAATTCTATACAAATACAAATACTTAATCAGCATGTCCCCCAAACTCTCTCAACACCATAGGAACTCATTTTACTGATTTACCTATTTTTCTTGTTGATTTTTGCTAGCAGGGTGAATTTGGGTTCCAAAAAAAAAACATATTGGACATTCACATTCCATCCTGTGGTGTAAAAATGTCATTTTACCATAGATTGTTTTTTTGAGAAGTACAGTATACTGTGTCTTGAAAATGAATAGATATATCTAACTACTGAAAGTGTACTGAATAAGAAATATGAGAATAAACCAACTATAATAAATCAGTTACACTGCCAGTTATAGATGTTACATTTTCAGACTGATGTTACTATTATTCTGTTCTTTGTTCTGTAGTGCAAATCGGTGTCAGTCGATGTGTATAAAGCTCCGGTGATTGTGTCTCTTCCTGAGCAGATCTGCCGGTGACTGAGAGGATCTGCCGTGTGACATGAAATGTTCTCCAGTGCTCTGTGTCTGTTATTTGCTGATACTCGTCCTTTTCATCACATACTATGGAGTTGTATTGACTCGGAGCTCAGCATCTCAATGTAGACTTACTATGGCAATGCCAAGGTTTGAGTATGAATATTACCAGGAGGGAGATGTCATTATCGGAGGATTAATCTCTGCTCACAGGGACAGCCAAAATAAAATAGATTTTGGTTTTAAAAAATACACTTTTGCCAGTTTACCAGGCTTACGAATGTGTCGCACGTAAGTCTCCTTTTCTCATCTTTGCTCTCTCTGTATAACTAAACAAATAGAAAATAAAATTTTTCATTTTCACTGTAATATTTTATGAACATTTACAGCTGTTTCTAATGATGTTTTGTATATTTTCTCACAATTTGATTATGGTCTGTGTTGCACTAATATACAATGATTACATTTGGTTTCCATCATATTTTGTCTTCAGGCCATGCTGGGATACCTGATAAATAATCATGTCATGTATGTAGTTATGGATCCTGCAGACTGAAGATGGTTCCATCATTGCCAGGAGAGAGGGAGGGAGGTGTGCTGTCATGTAATAGCTTGTGTGTGTGATCTTCTACTTATCAGAGCAGATCACCTTAAAGGTTATTCACAGCATAGCAACAAGATAGACTTAGGAAAACTTAGGGATATATGTAAAAAGCAGTGAACTTGACATTCAACAAATATCCACTGCAAGTGAATATTCACTGCTCTAAATGTCTTTTAAATGACAATGATTGATTAACCAAAAGTGAATGTTTGTGAAATTCACATGCACAGCTTTATAACTATGATTCTTAGTGTTTCCTCATTTTCACCATTTACTGTCACTAGGGATGAGCCAAAATTTAGGTTTGGACTAAACTTTCAGCCTCCTGCTGGACTGGAGCCAAGCATCATATATAGAAGTTGTATTTGCACCACTTCTATATTTGATAGCTTCCTGCTTCCAATTCCTAAGAAAACAAAGGGTGCTGGCACCTGACACATCCCTAGTAACTGTTGGCATCAATGAACATTTCTTTACATGCCCATGACCACATTTGTTGAATGATGAAACCACTCTCCTCGATCATTTCCTTCTATAGCTAAAGAAAGCTCGGGGGAGCTGTCATTTGGTGAGGAGTAGTGGCAGGATCCATGTTCTGTGCCAGTTCCATTGGGTTTTCTTTTAAATTAGTTAGATGAAATCTTGCTTAATAATGGATTTACAAGGGACATTTTGGGGGGATTTTTTTTTAAAGGACTTGTAAAATGTTTTGTTTTCTATATTTCTAGGTTACAGCTTCCTTTTTTTATGTAAATGAATAGGGGTATTATGTACCCCATACTCACTCATGGAGAGGGCAGTCTCTGAGGGTCGCAGTATGAGACTCCATGGCTTGCCCTATGATCTTCTGGACCTCACAGAAAGATTGTTGAATGGTGGTCTGAGCCTGGGGTAGTTTCATTAGTGCCTGAGCTATTTCATGCGCAGGAACCGAGGCTTTAGCTTCAGAGTTAACACAAGGTAAGTAGGAGCCATCAGCTTGTTCCCTTTAACCATTTCAGACCTTAGTCACAATCAGCGCTTCCTCCTCCTGAATAGTCTGTAACAGATCGGAGTATGTTACTAAACCGTTTTGGGTCTCTAAACCAAAGCTTAGGCACAATGGGGTTGAGAGGTTGAGCCTCTTTCTGCACTTGCACCCAAAAAGCTTTACTGGTGTCCTCTGCTTTCATGCATCCTTGCACTATCACCTGGTGAAGAATCTTGTCCAACCCCCCTAACATAGTTGGACAGCTTTTCCCTCTCTTGTTGGTAAGTGTGCTCTAACAGGTATGTCAGTTCGGTGCAATTCTTAACTCTCATTTCCATGTCACCTGATCACTGTTATGACCTCGGATTGGCCATCATAGTGATTAGTCATGTCCATGTGTTTATTTTTTTCTCCTTTGAATGAAGAAAAAGATGAATTGGTAAAGATTTACCAAAACTGGTGCACACAGGTACTACTTCAGGTGCTACTTAACCCTCTTGGTTCACCAGAATAACATCTGTGATTTCATGCACAGATGTCTATACAAGTCCTACCCGAACTTGTAAAAAGTAGTGCAAGAACTATTTTTAAAATCTGTGCGACTCCGATGAAGTCGGAGCCACCCTAATTTGACAGCTTCTATTGCAGACAATAGGGTGCGACTTGTCATGTGATTTGGCACTACCAAATCACATGACAAGTCGCACCGGTGTGAATGGGGGCTAAAGCCTGGAAGCTGATTGGTTACTATGCACAGCTGCACCTAATTCTGTGTGTACCTGTTTTAGTAAATCTCCCTCAGTCATTGTATCTTTCTCTAAAAAAAAGAAAGAATAAAATATATAAAGAAAGAAAATGCTAGATCAAGGTTTGATCTAGGTCAGTGCCAGAGTTAGTGTTAGGTTCAAGGTAAGAGTCAAAGTCCAATGTAAGGAACAAAGGTCAGGGTCAGAGGTCTGGGTCAAAGATAAGGGTCAATATGTTTTGGATAGGATTTAAAAAAAAAAAAAAAATTTGGAATTAGTATCAGCAACAGTTTGTGTGTTTTAGGTAGAATAAAAAAGTAAAATGCGCACTATTGTTTCTGGGCCCTACTATGGGTACAAACAACAAATAATATACCCATGCTGTATGTGGTATTAATGCAATCATCAAGGCAGGAAAATTTACTTTGGGTTGTTCTTTGGTGGTGAGTTATGATAATAGAAAGAAATATACAGCTAATTTTTCTTTACTATTTTGGACCAGTATTCCTTTGATAATAAAAATAAAATAATCAGGAGATATCAGTTATCATTTATCTACAAAAGAAAACCAAATTGAGTTTAGGTGTTAACATTTGTTTTACCATTTGTCACAAAAGAGTTACATTGTGGGCAAGTGACATTGCCAGATTCTTTTTAAAATGAAAACAGCACACAGGTCTATGTGGGTTTGTGTGCTTTTTTTATGGAAGCTGGCAGTGAAATGTCATTTCCCAGCAATTTTGAACAATTTTTTTCCTTCGTAAATGTCAGTGTTGCCGTAGCACTTTCTGTGTAATATCAGAGATGCACCTCTTCACATGCAGGATTAGGGCACCCCCCAGGAATGTTATTTTAAGAAATTCAGCATTTTTAATGTTTCACAATCACTGGTCCTGGCTGAATTTACTTTTTTTTTTTTTGCAGTGCCCACTTCCTAATGCTATTTGTTAAACCCCTTTGCCTATTAGTTTTCTTTGGGTACTCAACTGGCTGCTTCACTGAGTCCCCCTGAAGTTTCCTGCTGGCTTTGGGAAGAACAATTGCTTCAAAACTTGTATTACCTCAGTGGTGAGGTCAGCAGCTATACTTACACGTGGATACTGACCTCAGAAATGCTCATTGATAGCATCATTTGCTTGAACTTCCAATAGGTTCTCCTTTTTGTGCTGTTAGGGCTGACACTGCGGGGTTGATTTACTAAAGGGAAAAAGACTGTGCACTTTGCAAAGTGCAGTTGCACTCTGCAAGAGCAGTTGCTTAGTAAATGAGCAGAAGCTCTGCTGACTTCCATCATCCAATCGTGTGCAAGCAAAAATGCTGTTTTTTTTAATTTTCCTTGCACAGGATTGGGTACTCTTTGCAAAGTCAAGCCTTACCTCATTTACTAAGCTCTGGAGCAATTGCACTTGCAGGGGGCAACTGCTCTCTGCAAAGTGCACAGTCTATTTGCCTTTAGTAAATCAACCCCTGTTTGTCTCATCTCAGTCATAGACATCTGCATTGTAGCATGAGCCTCCATGGCTTGCCCTATGGTCTTTTGGACCTCATAGAAAGATTTCTAAGTGGTGGCCTGAGCCTGGGCTATTTGCGTTAGGGCCTGAGCTATGGCATCCGCTGGAACTGAGGCTGTAGCTTCAGAGCATCCTTCATCATCAGATGTTCTCTGGGCAAGGTGAGTAGGATCAATCAGATTTTTCCCTTTAAGCATTTTGGGCCTTAGCCGTAATCTGAGTTTCCTCCTCCTGAATGTTCTTTAACAGTTTGGAGTATGTTACTGTCATTTGGGTCTCTAACCCAAAGCTTCAGCACAATGAGGTTGAGAGGTTGAGCCCCTTTCTGCACTTGTGCCCAAAGAGCTTTACTAGCATCCTCTGCTTTTCTGCCTCCTCACACTATCACCTGGTGAAGGATCTTGTCCAGTTTCCTAACATAGTCGGACAGCTTTTCCCTCTCTAGTTGGTAAGTGCGTTCAAACAGGTACCTCAGATCTGTGCAATTCTAAACTTTGCCAAACGCCTCTCGCAATGCTTCTAAACATTCATAAACAGTGCACCCAGTTTGTTTTGTTTGAAGTTCCAAACAATGTCTGAAGTCAGGGTTTGCAAGCTCTCCAGCCAGGGTTCGCAAGCTCCATTCAGTTAACTATGTGTAACTGAATAATATTCAGTTACATAAAGTTATCCAATCTTGAATACTAATATGGAGGAGAGGCTTTAAAGGAGTTGTAAAGGCAGAAGTTTTTTTATCTTGATGCATTCTATGCATCAAGATAAAAAAAAAAACCTTTTGTGTAGCAGCCTTCTCAGCACCTCTTAACTACTTACCTGAGCTCCATCTCTCTCCAACTATGTCCACGATTGTCTAGGCCCTCTGGGACTCTCCTCTTGATTGGCTAAGACACAGCAGTGGTACCATTGACTCACATGTCTGTCAAATTCAGTTAGCCAATCAGGGGAGAGAGGGAGTGGGGCCGGGTCAGGGTTCCGTGTCTGAATGGACACACGGAGCTGAGACTCAGCTCCAGTGCCTCCATAGGAAGCTGCTGGCTGTGGGGGCACTCAACAGGAGGGAGGGGCCAGGAGCAGCGAAGATCGACCTGAAAAGAGGAGGATCTGGGCTGCTCTGTGCACAACCAACTGCACAGAGGAGGTAAGTATAATATGTTTGTTATTAAAAAAAAAAACACAAGTCTTTACAATCAATAATCTTTGCAACTTAGTTTGCGCAGACTGTGCCCCTTATTGGGGTACATATACTTATGAACATTTTGATCTGCACAGTTTTGTTCCCCCCTTTTTTGGGGGGGGGGGCTCATATAATTCCCTCTAGCTGCTATTGTTGGGCTTTAATAATTGGCCAGTTGTGATTTTATTAGTTATTAGTTTTTTTGTATGTTCTAGGTTATAGGTACAGTATATACTGTAAGTTATTTTTCTTTAATTGTTACATGTGTCAGGCTACTTTGCTGGGTCTCTTACATATACACATCCATCTAGGGATACAGTAAACATTTATATATTGAGGTTGAGCTTCAGTCTGGTTTTTATGATTTTTTTCTTCTTTTATGTATGCACCAGCAGTTCCCTCAAAACACACATATACACTCACCGGCCACTTTCTCTTTCAATAGATTTTTATTCTATTTTTATGCATACAAAGAACAATCGAGTATAATAACATACATAGCAAATATATCAAGTAATGTACAATTGAGTCAGAAGAAGCAGGTACAACATTCAAAGGTATCATTAACAGGTCTAAGCCTGAAAGTATATACTGTATGTACCGCTGGAGCGACAAGGATATAGTACAAAAATGAAACACTTGGCAACATCCTTGACTAACATAATCAGTTATTAACATAATTTTCATACCAATTGGACCATGAATCCTATGAATGTTGTTCACAGAGGTATTGGGCTTTACTGGTTGTGACTAGACGTTCATACATGTGGTGAGTTTGGGTTGTTGTGATAACATCTATCAGTGCTGGCGAAGTAAAAGCTAGGACTGGGAGAGGCAATCAGGACTTTCATGGTACCACTTGTACAGGTAATACACTCATAAATTAAAATTGAATATATTTTAGTAATACAAAAACTAAACTGAAGGCATATATTGAAAATGGAAGCATTTCTATATACACACCCATATACAGTTTCAAAAACATCAAACAGGACTCCTTCTAAAGGACTAGATCATTGAAATAAAAGGTACCCCTCTAAAATAAAGGGGGGGGCACTGTAATCAAGGTTACGCCAGTCTTTCTCAACATGTTTTGCGGGGTAACCACTTCTTCAAGAATTAAAGAAGGAGTAAAGATCTAGAAATAAACAAAATTCATGATAATACACAAATAATATACAATTAGAGCATAAATGAGGCTACAAGCAAACACATACATATGCGTACAGTATGTATGCACATGAGTTGTACATGCTCATGGCAGTATATAGTTTCACATTAAACAACATATAGAGCTTGATCTAATGCAATTTATCAAGCACCCCCCAAAAGGAGATACAAAGGTAGAGATAGATGTAGCCCTGCATCTCACCTGGCCCGCACCCACGGGGGGGGGGGGGGGGTAAAGGCGCCAACAAGAAAGGTCTCCCCAGCGGATGTAGGGGTCAACTACAGATGAAACTTAATGTAATGATAAGAATATATAGACAATAGCTAGAAGATAAGTAGGTATCTTACTGGAGAGTGTGTACATAGAAAACATAATACAGATACACACCTCATATAAAAACATATAATCCAAGAGCCTGGCAGTGTATGCAGGTGGACCAAGACAGAGCAAAGATGATGGGTACTTTCAAACACAAGTTGTTGATACCTAGGTGAGGAATGGTGTAATTAGCATGTATATATATATATATGTATAAATGTGATAAAGAGTGAAACCAAGAAAAACCAAAAACTAAGACACCACATCCCAAATATTTACTGATGAGGAAGAAAAGGGCTTTAAGGCATAGAGCCTTGGGACTTTAAAGGTGTCAGTATTCAGGAATTTATTCCAGATTAAGGTTTGATTAAAAAAAGAAATTTTATTATAACATTTTTTTAAATAAAAGGCCTAATAAAAGCCACGTACAATACAAAGATTACAAAAATTTCCACAATTTTATAAAATACAGTAACAATTCATGATACAAAAACCACTTATTCTCAACATGTTTCAATCATTTTGTCCTGTCTTTTTCAGTAAGGATACTACCAATTCTGATTATATATGTATTATCTCTGCAAGTTTCTCTACGAGGCAGGATTTTAGTAGGAGAGGGCTACTCGATGGACTAACCTTTCTATTATCTGGTGATCCCCAGCTCCAAGTGTAACTGTTTGAAATAAATTTTGTTTGGGTAAGGTTCATTTCTTTTGCTATAGTCTAGCTTACACATAAAATAATAAATCAATATGAATAATTAAAATACATATATAGATTCACATGTCTTTATATAATACCCTGTAAATTTGTAATATTAGCCTATATTTTACATTAGAGTTCTCTTTATGATGAATAATTGCATACAACCATTTCATATTATATTGATTTTTTCTCTTTCTATGTAATTTCCAGTCTTATTAATGATGCCACACACAGACTCCTGAAGAAACTCCATAGAGCAAAACATGTTGAGAATAAGTGGTATCTGTATCATGAATTGTTACTGTATTTTATAAAATTGTGCAAATTTTTGTAATCTTTGTATTGTACATGGCTTTTATTAGGCCTTTTATTTAAAAAATGTTATAATAAAATTTATTTTTTTAATCAGATCTTAATCTGGATTAAATTCCTGAATACTGACACCTTTAAAGTCCCAAGGCTCTATGCCTTAAAGCCCTTTTCTTCCTCATGTATATATATATGTATATTTGAATATGCCATTAAAAATAAAGGGCCACCTAACTTGCTCACATCTCCAGTTGAGCTAAGGGTGGATACACCATGCTTCACCTAAGCATCAAAAGGAGTTTAGGCAATACAAGCATTTTGAATGCTGCTAGGTGGTCTGTCCATGAAAACTCAAATTTGGATAGGAATTGGATATCTTGTGCAAATTGGTGTTTGAAAGGTGAGACATTCGTGTGAAACAGCTGTATGGTAGATTTTGTCAAGGTTATACCCAAGTAGGCTATTCCAGAGTCTTGCCAATAGTATAGGAAATGTAAGAATATTACATTTCTAGTAGTCCCATCTACTCCCAAGTCAAGAATATGGGATTTTGAGAGACTGCTACAAAATCTGCCAGGATTTTTTGAATTCTCTGTAAGGAGGTAGTGGGGTCAGTGATCGTGAGTATTACATCATCTGCAAATAAACGTATGCGATGGTCAGAATTCCCAACTTTAATACCTGAGATAAGTGGGTCTGAGCGAATTTGTTCTGCTAGGGGCTCTGCGACCAGATTAAAAATTAAAGAGGATAGGAGGCACCCTTGTCTTGGACCATTTGCTATGAGGAAAGGTTGGGAAAGCATATCATCTACATCTATCTGGGCAGAAGGCTGGGAATAGAGGGCAGAGATGGCGTATAAGATCGTGCCTGTGAAACCAAATTTACTTGTGGCATAGTGACGTGCTTTGAGTTTTCTGTGGTTCTTCTCAAATGAGTCAAGCAGAAGGGCTCTAAATTCCTGTCTTAAATACAGCAGCTTAGTTTTCATGGTTTGGGAAGGGTGTGATTGGTTCTGGGATTCTGCCAGTTTAATGTCGTTAATGAGCTGGTCAATTTGCTGTGTCCTTTTTCATTTCCTGAGTACCCAGTTGAATGAGCACTCCCTTGCTGAATGCTTTGTGCACATCCCAAAGAGTTGCAGAGTCTGACACTGAACTTATATTGTGTTGAAAAAATTCTGTTATAGGTGTTTTTAGAATATGAGTATTAGCTCTCCATATTTTCTGTGATGGAAAAGATGCTGTGTAGGAAATTGTAATACTCATGGGTGCATGATCTGCCCACGTTATAGGTGCAATATCAGAGGCCCCAATCTTTTGCAACAACCATTTGTCAGTTAAAAAGTAGTCGATGGGGGTATAAGTATTAAGTACAGGTGAGTGATAGGTATATTCCCGATGGATCATAGAGATAAGTGGTTCTAATGAATTTCCTCATGGCCAACTGATGTTTAGGCCTAGGGTTTGAGGTGTTAAGTATCTGGTCTGGAGCTTTGTTAAAAACCTGACATCAGGGACCCTTATTGCGCACAGCAACTTTTCTTCAGTACCTTATTGTGGAAGTGTATTTGGTGGCTATTAGGGGCAAACATCACCAGGGTAATGGTTGAGTTGTCTATGGTGCAGACCAGTATGAGGTAACGACCGCTATATGGTTTAAAATGCTCTCGTGAAGTTTACTGACCAGTGAATCACAATCAGGACTCCTCTCTTCTTCTGAAGGGGACACATCTCTTCCTCTGAGGGCCAGAAGCTTTAAAGTGGGAAACTCCTTATGCGTACATGTGGGAGCTGCATCTTATTGAAAGTATGTCTCTTGTACACATAAGATTTGGCAGGATTGGGAGTTGGTTGTTCCCCATAGCGAACCGGGTAGTTCAGGCCATTGGTATTTAAAGTTAGGCTCTTAATAATCATAAATGTAATATTTGTGGATTAGCTTAGGTTGTACTCAGTGTCACTGGGTGTTGGCAGACGGTGGTTGGCATTGTAATTATTCTGGTGAAGATATTGTCGTCTACAGCTCTTCTTTCAGTGGTGCAATAGCATGAGTAGGTGGGATGGATGGATCTGAGTATGGAAGAGAAATCTCCAACACAACACAGCCAGAACTAGGAAACAGGTACCAATAAATAAAACAAGAACAATATAAACGCCTTATTACTGGGAGCCTTGTTGGTTGGACTTGGGGATTTTTTGCCGCTGAGGAGTCATTTTACCAGGTGGCCTCTTTTGCTCCTGAAGGTGGTGCTGGTTCAGAGATAATGCCCCAGAAATGGAGCGGGGTCACTCCTTTCTCCTCTGATGTAATAGTATAAAAGGTGCAATTCCTTTCAAATGATAACTTGGAAGGGTGCTTCCATTTATATGCCAATTTGTGTTTCGGAGTGTTTTAGTGATTGTGGATAGTTGCCTCCTGGGATCTAAGGTGTGTTTGGACAGGTCTGCGTATATGTGGATAGAGCAATATGGACCATGCAGTTGAGCCAGGGATCTGGATTCAGTTAAGATTTATTCCTTAGTAAAAATGCACTCTCAATAGTACATCACGTGGTATTGATTACGGAAGAAAAGAGAATTTTGGTAATTGATGGATGCGATCTATTGTGAGTTCTAATGCCATCGTGTCTGGTAATTTGGAAGAAAATAAATCAATGGCATATTTTTTAAGGTCAGCTGATTGAACTGCTTTAGGGATTCCTCTTAGTTTGAGGTTATTTCTTCTAGAGCGGTCCTCTAAGTCTGCCAATTTCGCTTTAACTCATGCACACTCTTCCATAGTCTCATCATGTGCCTCACCTAAATCTTTATTAGTGGTTGTCATCTACCCCATATATTCCTCTATAATATGCATTCTGTCCCCTAGTGAGTGTATTTCACTAGAGAACTGTTTAGTTAGAGTGACAATTAGGGATGAGCCGAACACCCCTCGGTTCGGTTCACACCAGAATCTGCGAACGGACCGAAAATTTGCAAGAATGTTAGAACCCCATTGAAGTCTATGGGACTCGAACGTTCGACATCAAAAGTGCTAATTTTAAAGGCTAATTTGCATGGTATTGTCCTCAAAAGGGTTTGGGGACATGTCTCAATGCAAAAAAAAGTTTTAAAAACAGCCGTTTTTCCGGGAGCAGTGATTTTAATGATGCTTAAAGTAAAAAAAAAGTGAAATATTCCTTTAAATATCGTACCTGGGGGGTGTCCATAGTGTGCCTGTAAAGTAGCGTGTGTTTCCCGTGCTTAGAACAGTCCCTGCACAAAATGACATTTTTTTTTTTCCAAATAGTTTTTATTGAATTTTGTCAGGTTAACAATAACAATACAATAGACAAGAAGCAGGTATGTTACAACTTCTATATTGTAAATTAGCCAGCAAAGAAACAATAGGTAAAGCCAACCGAAAAAAACAGGTGCTCCTGAAGCTTCAGTTTGGGGTTGGTGTGATTGACTATGTGAAGCTAGACATAAAGGAGTCTCTGAGAACTGGGTTGTGAAGATTTCAGTATGTTGTGAGGGTAGTGTATGAGGATTTAGCAGGTCTGCTGTGTGTAGGGATAAAGAAGTGTGTATGGGCGTACATGCTTAAAAGAAGGTACGGTATATACCGATATGGTCTGCCCAGGACCCATTCACCCCTATAGGGACCGTGCTGTGAATGGGTGGGGGCCAGAGGTGACTGTGTGAGGGTTAGGCAAGCTCGGTATATCAGAGCCTGGGAGTACGCCCCATTGGGGCTAGGGTTTTTATTTTGGGGGAAAGGAGAGAGGGGTGTCCATCAACTTTTTCAGAATGCACCTCTATTTGTGTCAGAAAGGGGGAAGATTAGAGTAGGGGGGCAAGGTGGGAGGACTACAGGCATTATAGGAGGTGCAGTCTAGCAATGAATGTGCAAGAGGGGAGGTGCAGGAGGAAATCAGGGGGGAGGATCTGGGCCTGTAGGAGGATTGGGCTCCGTTTATTGAGCATCTAGGGGTGGAGGTGGGCTGGCAGGTTGCTTGGGCTGTTTGAATGACTCCCTAAAGTGGAGCCAACAAGCCCATGTATCAGTAAATTTGAGTGGATTATCTTTAGCTTGGCAAATGAGTTTTTCCATTTCCGCAATCTTGTCCACCCATTGGAGTCAATCTTCCACCGTGGGGGGGGTTGAGTTTCTGCATAGTGCAGGAACACAGAGGTTGGCGGCATTAATAAGGCGTATAGTAAGGGATTTTTTGTAGGCAGAGGGGGACACGGGGTATGATGGAGCATGTATTGTGCAGGGGTGAAAGTTGGGGTGTAGGTGGTTATTTGGGTGATCCTGCTTTGTATTTCTGTCCAGAATGGTTGCATGAGGGGGCATTCCCACCATATGGGTATGAGGGTGCCTTCGGATGAGTGGCATCTCCAGCAGGTGGGAGGGACGGATGGATGGAATTTATGGACCTTATCAGGTGTTCTGTACCATGTAGAATATATTTTGTACCTATTCTCTTGGATAGATACGTTAACCACTTCCCGCCCGCCCTATAGCGGATTGACATTCGGGAAGTGGTTCAGTTATCCTGACTGGGCGTCATATGACGTCCAGCAGGATAACATGCCGCCGCGCGCCCCCGGGGAGCGCGCATCGCGCCGATCGGTGGATCGGTGTGTCAGTCTGACACACCGCTACACTGATCTTGGTAAAGAGCCTCCGGCGGAGGCTCTTTACCACGTGATCAGCTGTGTCCAATCACGGCTGAACACGCTGTCAATAGGAAGAGCCGTTGATCGGCTCTTCCTCACTCGCGGCTGACAGACGCGAGTAGAGGAGAGCCGATTGGCGGCTCTCCTGGCAAGGGGGGGTCTGCGCTGATTGTTTATGTTTATTGTTTATCAGCGCAGCCGCCCTCAGATCACCACACTGGACCACCAGGGATCGCCACTAGGACCACCAGGGAAGGGGCAACATGTGGATGGCCAGGTATGTACCCCATGGCCATCCACATATGCCCAGTGTGCCCAATCTGTGCCAATCAGTGCCCACAAATGGGCACTAATTGGCACCATTCTGTTGCAGTGATGCCCAGCAATGCCACCCTTAGGGGCATCACTGCAAACAACCAGTGTCATCAGTGCCACCCATCAGTGTCCATCAGTGCCACCTGTCAGTGCCCATCCGTGCCCATCAGTGCCCACCTATCAGTGCCCATCTGTGCCCATCTGTGCCAACTATCAGTGCCACCCATAAGTAATCATCAATGCCACCTACGAGTGCCCATCAATGCCACCTATGAGTGCCCATCAGTGCCGCCTATGAGTGCCCATCGGTGCCACCTATGAGTGCCCATCGGTGCCGCATACCAGTGCCACCTATCAGTGCCCATCAGTGCCACCTATCAGTGTCCATTATCAGTGCCCATCAGTGCCACCTCATCAGTACCACCTCATTGGTGCCACCTCATCAGTGCCCATCAGTGCCGCCGTATCAGTGCCCATCAGTGCAGCCATATCAGTGCCCATCATTGAAGAAAAAAATGTACTTATTTACAAAAAGTTTTAACAAAAAAGAAAAACTTGTTTTTTTTCAAAATTTTCGGTCTTTTTTTATTTGTTGCACAAAAAATAAAAACCGCAGAGGTGATCAAATATCACCAAAAGAAAGCTCTATTTGTGGGAACAAAATGATAAAAAAATTGCTTGGGTACAGTGTAGCATGACCGCGCAATTGTCATTCAAATCGCCACAGCGCTGAAAGCTGAAAATTGGCCTGGGCAGGAAGGTGTTTAAGTGCCTGGTATTGCAGTGGTTAATGGAGCCTTTGTGGGTGTGACCCATTATTCGTTCCCATTCTGCTGTGGTGAGATCTATAGACAGCTCAGACTCCCAGCGTCGAATGATCACATCATCTTTAAGTTTGTGATTCGAGAACAAGAGAGCGTAAATAATAGAAATCAGGTGGCGCTGGGGTTCTCCACCGCTACAAAGCAATTCAAAAGGTGTAAAGTCTCTGTGCCAGCTTAAGACTGGACTGGTCTTGGTGAGAAAATGTCAGATTTGTAGGTATGTGTAGAAGGGAATGTTATAATTCAGAAGTTTAGAGGCTATGGACATGTGGGATAATAGTTCGCCTTGGTGAAAGAAGAGTTGTGCCCGGGCGCGTGAGTTGTGGGAATGGTTGGTCTGGTCTGTCAACCTTAGGCCTGGAGGGAAGTCAGGATTATGATCAAGAGGGGTTATAGGTCCCGGGGAGGGTGTAAGTGCTAGTGATTTGCTTGCTACCCTAAAAATTTGTAAGGTAGCTCCGATAAGTGGATGATCTAGGTATGTTTTAGGGGTGGATTTGTAATTAATCCAGGGTAGGTTAGACAGTGGTGTACTTGCAAATGAGTCCTCCAATGTTATCCAATCCTTATCAGAGTGGTGTAAGTGCCAATCCACAATCCTGGTTAGGTGGTATGCCCAGTGGTACTTTTGGAGGTCAGGGATACCTAAGCCCCCTGACAACTTGGGGAGGACTAACCTATCCCAGCTTAATCTGGGAGTCTTTGTTGCCCAACTGAAGATTCTGCACATTCGTTTGTAGGCAGTGAAAAAGGACTTAGGCAGTCTAATTGGTATCGCTTAAAATAGGTAGAGGAGTCTAGGCAGGACGTTCATTTTCAAAATGGCGGTTCTGCCTATCCAAGAAAAGGAGCCCAGGTGCCATTTCTGGAGGTCCCCTTGTACATTCTGTAAAGAAGGTTGAAAATTCCTAGCGTATAGGTCTTTTAAGTTGGTTGGTATTTTGATGCCTAGGTACATTATCGCATGGGTTTCCCAACCGAAGGGGATGTTGAGTTTGCATTGCATGACGAGTATCTTTGGTAGTGTTATATTGAGCGCCTTGTGAAGTTGATCTGTAGGTTAGATACATTTTTGAATAGTGAGAAGTCTGCTAGGAGGCTAGGGATAGTGGTGATAGGCTCTGTGAGAAAGAGTAAGATGTCGTCCGTGTATGCGGCAAGTTTATGATGTTTATCGCGGATTTTAATGCCCTTGATGTCCGGGTTGTCACGTAACCTGCGAAGCATGGGTTCCAAAGTCAATATGAAAATTAAGGGTGAGAGGGGGCATCCCTGGCGGGTGCCATTACAAATCGAGAAGGCGTTTGACAGGCGGCTGTTGACCCTGATCCTAGCCGTCGGGGAGGAGTACAGGGCCAGGATTATCTGTAGCATGTGGGGTGTAAAGCCCATTACGCGTAATGTAGCTTCCATGTAATCCCAAGCCACCCTGTCGAACGCCTTCTCAGTATCCAAGGAGAGAAAAAAGCCTTAAGTAGACGTTTTGGCAAGCCAGTGGTGAATATTTAGAGCCTTAACGGTGTTATCCCTAGCCTCCCTGCCGGGGACGAAACAAACCTGGTCCAAAGATATTAATTTGAGCAATAGGGGTAAGATACGGTTAGCCAGCGCCTTGGCATATAGCTTCATGTCTACATTGAGGAGAGATATCGGCCGATACTTGGAGACTATTGTTGGGTCTTTGTCCTGTTTGGGGATGAGGGTAATATGGGCTTCAAGGATGTCTTTACCTGCTGTGGCAGAGGCTGAGAGATCGTTGAATGCTCAGGTGAGGTTGGGAAGGAGGATGTCCGGGAAGGATTTGTAGTAACTAACCGTCAAGCCATCTGGGCCTGGACTTTTGCCTGGTTTCATCTGTTTTAGGGCTGTTAGGATCTCATTTGTCGTGAGTGGGCGGTCCAGGTCCAAAGATTCAGTCTGGGTAATTGGAGGTGGGCCGTATTTAGCTAGGAAGTGCGAGAGAAATGATGTGCGCTGGAGAGTAGTTTTGGAGGGGTGGGTTGGAGGAAGATTGTATAAATTAGAAAAGTAGTGGAGGAATTGATCAGAAATATCTTCTGTAGTAGCTAGAGTTTCACCAGAGGGGTTTTTGAGTTTGTGAATAACGTGGGAGGCTCTCTTGGCTTGTAGAAATTTACCCGCTTTGATGCTAAATTCGTAAAACATTTTTTGGGATAGAGTAAATTTGCGTTTTAGTTTCCATGAGAAGTTCCTCCCTAGCCTGTGTGAGTTCGGCTAAAGTGGAAGCAGCTAGCGAAGCTTTATGGGTATGTTCTAGTGTACTGATGCGCGTGGTAAGTTCGTTGATACGAGCTTGTGTAGCTTTAGAGCGGCTAGCGGCTAGGGAAATGAGTTTTCCTCTGATGACACATTTGTGTGCGGCCCAAGTGGTGGTAGTGGAAATGTCTTCGGACGTATTGTCCGTGAAGTAATGTGAGAGGCTTGCGGCTATCTGTTGTATATTAGTAGGATCAGTCAAGAGGGAGTTGTCAAGCCTCCAGATATTGGATCTGGATTGGGTCGTTGGCAAGGTTATTGTCATGGAGATGGGGTTGTGGTCCGAAAGCACCATGGGGTCCACTGAGGCTTTTGTGAGGTAGGATAGATCATTTTGTGAAAGGAAGAAGTGGTCGATCCTGGAATATTTGCTGTGTGGGGCAGAGAAGAAGGTATCGTGGAGTAGTAGCGTTGTAAGTTGCAATTTGATCGCTCGAAGAGCCCTATAGTTGAGAGAGGAGGCACCATTAGAGGTGTCCATAGAGGGATTCAATGCTAGGTTGAAGTCGCCTCCGACAATAAAAGTCCCCAATTGGAAGCTTATAAGTTGTTGGAGGGTGGATTGAAAGAAAGCAACTTGGTTAGAATTGGGGGCATAGATATTAGCTATGGTGATGGATCTTTGGTGAAGATTGCCCTTGAGGAACAGGAATCTGCCCTGTGGGTCTTTTTTAACCTCAGTGACCTGAAGGGGGCAATGTTTGGAAATCAGGATGGAAATGCCTTTGAATTTTGCCTCTGCATTGAGTGCATTGGTATACCGTGGGGAAGTAATTATTCTGTAGTTTAGGGATTGTATCCGATCTAAAATGTGTCTCCTGTATAAGGGCTATGTGTGTTTTTGATCGTTGCAAGGAGTATAGGAGTTTCGACCTTTTCTCGGGGGTATTGAGGCCTTGAATGTTGATGGAGTGAAGTGTAAGTGTTTGTAAGGGTGGGCGCATATCGCATAGAGTCGATCGGGAGTCTGTGGGGCTAGCCATGTGGTGAGAGGAGGAGAGGAAGGGAGTGGTCGGGAAAGGGTGAGCTAGGCTGTTACTTTTGAGGTTTGCTGGAAGGGGGCAAGAGGGACCCTGGGAGCTACCGATGAGGTATGGAGGAGAATGTCCACCTGCCTCTATATGTACACTAGATCGGTAGGGTACGGTGCGTGTACAAGGTGGGCACCTGTTAGGCGGTAACCGCACCGAGTAAAGCGGCTGTGTGGGGGTTGGCTTAGAACCAAAGCAGTGGAGGAGGACTGTATATACAGAATGGTCCGCCGCCACAGGGTGATGGAGTATCTTAAAGGAGGAATAAGCAAACAGCTACTATAACGAGTGAATCTAAGTAAACAGTACATGTAATAAAGGACTGCTACATAGGTGCTATAAGTAGGCAAGTCATAGGTGCGATGAAGCCCTGATGCGGGCACACTTAAGTAGTGAGCTGGGACCCACACTCAGTCTCATAGCCATGCCTGTATGACAGCATCCAGCATAGCCGGTCCCTCCGATTCGGGGGGAGCATCAGATGGCCGTGGGCAGCTGAGTTGAGTGGAGATCCAGGTCAAAAAGTAAAAAAAAAAAAAGACCAAAGGTAGCGTAATGTTTGTGCATACGGAATCAGTCCCCTAGGGTTAGATTTGCAGTACAAGTATACTTGCGGGCTGTTGAAGTGGTAGTTGTGTGGGCACATGGCCCAGGACTCTTCTCTGCTCGTCTGTAGTAGGAGGAAACAGTGAGTGGTGGCATTCGGCTCTGATAGATGACAGGTGATTCGGTCCAGAGATCTGCGCTAGACGGGTTAGGGTCCGACAAGGATCGAGAGTTTGGATCCGGATCTAACTAGCAGAGATGAGCTGCGTTCGAAGAGCCTGTTTATGCAAGTCCAAGCCCTAGGCTTGGGGGCAGTCCCAAGACAAGGATCCATTGATGAGGGCGGTGTAAGTGTTCTGCGGGAGAAAGTCCATGTCACAAGCAGGATAAGGTAGCCGAAAATCCGCAGTCTGTGAAGCGTGCTGGGTTGCATTCATCGCGTTGGAAGCGACGGGGCGGAGCGTGCAGTAAGCTCTGCAGAGAGCATCCTCTGTGTCGTGGTGCGTTGTGGGTCTTGTAGTATCCACATCAGAGGGATGTTGCCGGGCAGAGTGGAGAGTGGGCGGGGAGGCACACTGCCATGACAAATGTATGTGATCCGCGCCAGAGGCATCACCTGGGTTGTGTGTGAGGAGAATTGAGGTCCTTCAGAATGCGCCATAAAAGAAGATAATCAGGCTAGATGGCCAGTGTAATAAAAACAAAATAAAAACAAAATCCAGTAACTGTCAGGAACAAAATAAAGTAAGGTCAGATAAGGCAAACTAGAACCGAGAGAATGTGCTCTTAAAGTACCTGGAACTGGTTAACGGTCCCTGCGAGCCCTCCTAGAACGTGGTGAATCAGTAGGACTGACATCTGGGTACCCAGGACGAGGGCCGATAGGATGCCGGAGGGCCGACAGGGATCTTCTCCTGCGGTACCTTGTTCCTTGTGCCTCCATCGGTTCTTCCTGTGGAGCGGCTTTCCTAGCGACTGTGCGGCGGAATTCAGCGTACCAGTTTGGCACATCTACAAGTGGTATTCCCATGGCACCGCAGAAGTGTGGCAGGTCTTCTGGTACTTTCAGAAGGGCCGTGCGGCCCATCATAAAGGCTGACAGGCAGTAAGGATATTTCCATTTGTACTGGATGCCTTTGGAGCGGAGAGTGTCCAGTAAGGGCTTCAGGTCCCGACGGTGCTGTAGAGTGATTCCGGACAGATCTTGGTATATCTGTACTGTATGCCCTTCATGTAGAATCTGTGTTCTGCCCCTCACTTGTCCGAGTATCTCTTCTTTGATTTTATAATCAACGATGCAGCAGACGATGTCTCGTGGCGGGTCTGTCTCTCTACCTTTGGGTCTCAGGGCCCGATGGATTCTTTCCATTGTGACCGGTGTTTGCGGCGGTCTGCTGAGGAGATTGTTGAAGAGGCTAATCACAGCAAGGGGCATACTGTCTCCCTCGATCGTTTCCGGCAGGCCTCGGATCCGGAGATTGTGTCGGCGGCCTCTGTAATCGAGGTCTTCTAAATGGCGCTGCATGTCCCTCATCTGCAGTGTATTGGAGTCAATCCGGGTGGCGGCTTTGCATAATATCGGCTTTTTCAACGATGAGGACTCTGTCATTCAAGGTGCATATATCCAATCTGAGCTCCGAGATGGCGGCGGAGAGGGTATCCTTTATGTCGTCCGCAATCGCCCGTAGGTCCTGCATACTGAGATGAGGTTGTGGGGAAAGCTCAATACTGGCTCCGTGTGTTTGGGAGTTTGACTGGGGAGACAGTGTTGGTTCCGTCGGAGGCGAAGGCAGAGACTGCGTGTGAGTCGATCCGTGGTGGGAAGACGCCATGTTCCCTCTGTGAGAGCGGAACATCTCCGGAATATTGTGGTTTAACCCCCCGTTTAGTTCCCGAGGGGAGCGGGATCTGGATGCCGAAGAGTTCCGGGAGGCAGTACCCATAATTTGTGAGTAGTTTGGGGTCAGTATTCCTCCAAAGTTAGTCAGGGTATTCCTGTGGCGGCAGGAGCTCGGGGATTAGTCTTCCATCTCCATGCCAGGTCAGGCCACGCCCCTCACAAAATGACATTTTTAAAAGAAAAAAAGTAATTTAAAAGTGCTTACGGATTTAATGTAATGTCGGGTCCCAGTAATATGGATGAAAATCAGTGAGACAAACTGCATGGGTACCCCCCAGTCCATTGCCAGGCCCTTTGGGTCTTGTATGGATATTAAGGGGAACCCCGCACCCAAATTAAAAAAAAAGGAAAGGCGTGGGGCCCCCAGGCCCTATATACTCTGAACAGCAATATACAGGCTGTGCAAACAAGACAGGGACTGTAGGTTTGTTGTTAAGTAGAATCTGTTTGTAATTTTGAACTGGTACATTTTTAATATGTTTAGCTCCAGCCAAAAAATCTATTTTAAGCTTTATGGAAAACATAGGGAAGGGTTATCACCCCTGTGACATTTGTTTTGCTGTATGTGCTCCTCTTCAGAAGATTTCACCTCACTTTCTGTCCCAATGACAAATGTTTTTAGAAAATTTGGGGTTTTTAGTGAAACAAGGATTGGTGATAAAGCATCAGTGGAAAGGAGAAACGTTTTCCCATATTAACTCTTACAGGAGAGAATTTCCCTTCCTAGGGGTAGATTTCATTTCACTTCCTCTTGTCTCCTTCCGTTTGCAAGTAGGAGTCGTTTGTAAGTTGGATGTTTAAAAGTAGGGGCCTGCCCTATATACTCTGCAGAAATTGTGGCCTTAGATGTTGGTGTTGCCACAACACTGTAAGCCCTCACAGGGCCCTGCTGTGAAATATTAATCGAGAATTGTAATTACATGCCCCTGTTGAACAGGGGTAGAAAAATTGGGCCTTTGGTGATGGTGGTGGTGCTGGTGCCACAACACTGTAAGTCCTCACAGTTACTCTTGGTGGGCATTGGAACGGGCCCTGCTGTGAAATAAATTGTCTGAACACATCGGTCAGATGGCCACCTTCTCCACCGCTCCTTCTTTGACTGACCGAAGCCCCGGCAACACGTTGTCCTGGAACAGGAGTTTGTAACCTCCCAGTCTCTGGAAACGCGTTGCACAGACCTTTCTGCAAGGCCTCCCGCAGATGTTTCATCCTCTGCTCCCTCTGCGACCTTACTCTTGTAATGTGGATCAAGGAGGGTTGCCAGCCAGTAACGATCCCTCTCCTTGATACCACAAATATGAGGATCCTTCCGCAGGCTTTGCAGGATCAGGGAGGCCATGCAGCGTAGGTTTGCTGAGGCATTCGGTCCAGAGTCCTCTGGGTCACTAAGGACGACATGGTCCGCAGCCACCTCCTCCCAGCCACATACAAGTCCATGGGTTTCTTGGGACTGTAAATGATCCCTTAAAGACTGCTGTTGATGCTGAGTGCCAGGCTCCACCTCCATGCTGACACAATCCTCCTCCTCTTCCTGTGTGATCGGCGGAACACTGTCTGGATAAAGGGGGCCTTGAGAGCTAAGGAAGTCCTCCTCTTCCTGCCTCTGTTCTGCCTCAAGTGCCCTGTCCATTATTCCATGCAGCGTGTGCTCCAACAGGTGGACAAGATGGACAGTGTCACTGATGCATGCACTGTCACTGCTCACCATCCTCATGGCCTCCTCAAATGGTGACAGGACAGTGCATGCATCCCTGATCATGGCCCACTGGCGTGGGGAAAAAAAAACAAGCTCCCCTGACCCTGTCCTAGTGCCATAGTCACACAGGTACTCATTGATGGCCCTCAGCTGCATGTGCAGCTGCTGCAGCATGGCCAACGTTGAGTTCCACCTGGTGGGCATGTCACAGATTAGGCGGTTCTTGGGCAGGTTAAGTTCCTTTTGGAGGTCAGCCAGCCGAGCACTGGCATTATATGACTGGTGGAAATGCACACAGACTTTCCTGGCCTGCCTCAGGACATCCTGTAAGCCAGAGTACCTACCCAAGAATCACTGCACCACCAAGTTAAGGACGTGAGCCAAACAGGGCACATGGGTCATTTGTCCCTGTCGGAGGGCGGAGAGGAGGATGGTGCCATTGTAGCAAACAACCATTCCTGGCTTGAGCTGGCATGGCCTCAACCATCTCTGAACCTGCCCCTGCAGAGCTGACAGAATCTCTGCCCCAGTGTGGCTCCTGTCCCCCAAGCACACCAGCTCAAGCACTGCATGCCATCTTTTGGCCTGCGTACTTGCGTAGCCCCTTGAACGCCTACTGAGCACCGCTGATTCCGAGGACAAAGCAAAGAAAGTGGCCATGGAGGAAGAAGAAGAGGAGGGGGTGGAGGAGAGAGGTGTGTCAGAATCACCAGTAGTGGCATTTTGGAGGCGTGGTGGCGGAACAACCTCCAACACTACTGCACCTTGTCTTGCATCCTTCCCAGCTGCCAGCAGAGTCACCCAATGCGCCGTAAAACTTAGGTAATGTCCCTGTCCATGCCTGCTGGACCATGAGTCAGCGGTAATATGCACCTTACCACTGACCGCCCTGTCCAGCGAGGCCAAGACATTGCCTTTCACATGCTGGTAGAGAGCCAGAATCACCTTCCATGAGAAAAAGTGGCGTTTGGGAACCTGCCACTAAGGAACAGCAATTCCAGAAACTCACGGAAGGGGGCAGAGTCTACCAACTGAAAAGGTAGCAGTTGAAGTGCAATTTTGCCAAGCTAGCATTTGACCACTGGGCATGTGGATGGCTGGGAGCGAACTACTTTCTGCGGTGCAGCAGCTGGGGCAGGGAAATTTGCCTGGTACAATCTGACGTCGGTGTACCGATAGCAGATTGCCGGCAAGTACTTGGCTGTGACACACCTAATTCTACACCTTCATTCCTCTCAGTGCAGGTCTCAGAGAGGACTGAAGGTATAGTGGGGTTGGAGATCCTAGCTGATGAGGAGCAAGGAGAGTTCCTCTTTGTTCTTTGGTGTGGGTCTTTTAGGTGTGCTTGCCAACGAACTGCATGGCAGGTCAACATATGTCTGGTCAAGCATGTGGTGCCAAAGCGGGAGATGTTTTGGCCAGGCAAGACATGCTTGAGACATATGTTGCAAAAAGCAGCGGTGCGATCTGATGCACTTGTCTCAAAAAAGGCCCACACCAAAGAACTTTTGGAAAAACCCGCACAGACAGCAGTGCCCGGTGTGATGCAGTCAGTGTGCTGCCCTTAAGATGGCCCCTGGAGGGCATCCTGCCTCGTTGGTGATGTGCCTCCTCCTCCTCCTCCTCTCTCCTATCAGGCACCCACGTGGAGTCAGTGACCTCATCATCCCCTCCCTCCTCATCACTGGAGCAAACCTGGCAGTATGCTGCAACAGGGGGAACATGACTGCCAGATTGCTGTCCTTCTTGGGCATCCTCTCTGTCTGGGCTCACGTTACTGCCTTCCTCTAGCTGAGTACCATCATCGGAGCCTTCAAAACGCTGGACATCCTCCTGGAGCATGTATCCAACACTGTGGTCAAACAGTTCGGGGGACTCCTCAGGAGGACATGGTGAGGCTAGGGAAGGAGTGACTGATGCCATTGAGCCGAGGGAAGAGGCAGTGTTGGCAGCTGCTTTGCCAGACAAAGTACCCTGAGCCTGGGTGAGAGAGGATGAGGAGGATGAGGATGGCTTGGTCATCCACTCGACCAAGTCTTCCGCATGTTTCGGCTCAACACGGCCAGCTGCCGAAAAAAAGGCCAATCGTGTCCCACGGCCACGTGCTGATGAGGATGCACCGTGTCCATGACCAGCACTGTTGCCTCTAGACACAGAGCCTGCTTGCCCTCTTTTATTGGCTTGTGACTGTCTGCCTCTCCTTGTTGGCCTTCCAGACATACTATTGGCCTGCTGTGAGATATAGCTGCACAAAACTAGGATGTATATATATACCGAGCAGCTAGCAGAATCAACTGTCTGCCTGTAGTATTATTAGTATGAGAACACCTGCACTTGTCTTCAGGTAGCTATATTGTAGGTGAAACTGTGCAGGGTACACAGTACACTAACTGGAAATAATTCAAGAGCCTACACAAGCACCTGGCTTCAGGTAGCTATACTGTAGGTGCAACTGTGCAGGGTACACAGTACACTAACTGGAAATACTTCAAGAGCCTACACAAGCACCTGGCTTCAGGTAGCTATACTGTAGGTGCAACTGTACAGGGTACACAGTACACTAACTGGAAATACTGTAAAAACACCTGCCTGCCTGTCAGTATATTAGGAAGAGAATAACAGGAACAGATCTAGCTAAACTGAATACAGTATATATATATATATATATATATATATATATATATATATGTGCAGCTAACTGACTCGACCTGCCTACTCTATCTAACTTAAATCAAATGACACTGTCTCTCTGTCTATCTATCTCTCTCCAGTCTCCACCGCAACACACTACACAAGTCCGCCACGGAGGCGGCCTTATATAGTGTGGGGTGTGTACTAAACCCCCTGAGCCATAATTGGCCAAAGCCTCCTTGGCTTTGGCCAACTACCGCTCTCTGTACACACAGCGCTGTGATTGGCCAAGCATGCGAGTCATAGTGCATGCTTGGCCAAACATCAGCCAGCAATGCACTGCAATGCCGCAGTGAATTATGGGCCGTGACGCGCCACTCGAATTTGTTGCGAACGGCCCATAACGTTCGTAATTCGGCGAACGACCAAACACACGATGTTCGAGTTGAACATGCGTTCGACTCGAACACGAAGCTCATGCCTAGTGATAATGTCTGTCTGTAGAGAGGTGTGGAGGGAGAGCAGCATCACCTTGAGGAAAGTATCCATTACTGGTTGGTTACTAGTATTATTATTATTATTGTACAGGTTTTATATAGCGCCAACAGTTTGTGCAGCGCTTTACAACATGAGGGCAGACATTACAGTTACATTACAATATACTATTTAAATTGTAATTTACTTGTAGGAAAGGAGGCTATGGGAGAAAGCACAGACAGGCTGTGATGTGAAGGTGCTGTATTCTAGCTTACCTCCAGGTCTTGTGCAGAGTTATCCAGCCCCATGCAAGATTTAACTGTGCTGCAGCATGAAGGACAAGCTGGAGAGGTCCTGGAGGGGGAGAGAGAGCCCTCTGAGATCCCTGTGGCTGCAGATAGGTCATCTGGAAGGTGTAGTTGCTGCGTGTGTGTGCTGAGGCAGCATAGGGCGGGCCGCCGGACCCATCTTGGCTGCTACTTCGAGGTGGCGGGGGGAAGAAAGCAATTTGTGAGGTCGTTCTCATCCTTCCTTTTCCTGGAAATGGCTGTGGGTGTAGAAAGTGAGCAACCGGTATCTGGGTAGGAATTTGGCGGTATGCGGAGGTTAGTGTCGCTAGGATACCCTGCAATGCTCCAGAGCTCCACACTAGGCTTCCATCATGGTCATGCACTGGCCACACCCCCCTCTCTCCGGCCACTTTATTAGGTACACCTTGCTACTACCTGGTTGGACCTTGTTACATTCCCATGTACCTGACTGATGAGCCGATGCAGAGGAAGGCCTCCCTTACGTATCTGATTGGCGGCCCCTGGTAGAGCAGACCCAGGGACTATCAGTACATAGCACAGTGAACTCATTGTCATGTTCAAGAAACCAGTGGTGAGAAGATTTAAGCTTTGTGACATAGTGAATTATGCATGCTTTCCATGTTCGGTCAGAATGATGGCCTGCAGTCCCTCAGAAGCAGCATCTGAAGTTGACGCATATGTATCAGGCTAGGCCCTCCCTGAAATTTCTGTGTTAGACTCTGGTCGACCGGACCATATGAGCTGTGTTTTGTTTGATTCAGCAAGGTGGATGTTCTTTCATTGCAATGTGGAGGGAGCCCCTTTCTTGCCCTTCAGGTCTAGGATACATACTCATTGGTCTGGGAAATGAGTGCCAAACATCTGCTCAACCCGTCCCTCAGTCCAAGTTCCACCTGACAATCTGGACATCCGTTCTCTTCCAAACCTCATTTAAAGGGGTCGTAAACCCATGTGGTTTTCACTTTAATGCATTCAATGCATTAAGGTGAAAAACCTTCTGTTTTGCATCAGCCCCCCAGACCCTGCTTTTTCTTACCTGAGCTTGATCGTTCCAGCAATGGGAACTAGCACAGCAGTTCCAGCTGCTGTCTTGGTTCCTCATTGGCTATATTGATAGCAGCAGGAGCCTGTGATGGACTCAACCGGAGCAGGCCCTGGATTTTGGGGGAACGGTGCTCTTTGTGAGGTGTATGCCTGGGGACCCTTGAGGTGGTGTTACTTTGGATTCAGGCCCATGTCCCCCCCAAGACACACAGACTCTGGGAACCTTGTATCTGCCATATTAGAAATAGTGACTGATTCATACTGTTGGGACATTTATGCCACGTACACATGGTTGGAATTTCCGACAAAAAATGTTCGATGTGAGCTTGTTGTCGGAAATTCCGACCGTGTGTAGGCTCCATCGGACATTTGCTGTCGGAATTTCCGACAACAAATGTTTGAGAGCTGGTTCTCAAATTTTCCGATAACAAAATTTGTTGTCGGAAATTTCGAGCGTGTGTACACAATTCCGACGCACAAAATTCCATGCATGCTCAGAATCAAGCAGAAGAGCCACACTGGCTATTGAACTTCATTTTTCTCGGCTCATTGTGCATCTTGTACGTCACCGTGTTCTTGACGTTTGGAATTTACGACAACATTTGTGTGACCGCATGTATGCAAGACAAGTTTGAGCCAACATCCGTCAGAAAAAAATCCACAGTTTTGTTGTCGGAATGTCTGATCGTGTGTACGCGGCAATACTGTTAGAAGATGCTGATGTAATCAACTCCAGCCACCTGCCTGTCTGTTGTCTGCTATAATGTAAATAAGTCTAGTATGGCTTCTAAGAGTCTTTCACCCATTGTTGTTTGTGCTAACTAACACTGCTTTTGTGTGAAGGAGTTCTGTGGTGATATTTATGATAATGTGGATTATATAGGATGTCAAGGCTGCCCTGAATGGTCATATCTGAGTCACCTGTCTGGTTAAAGGATTAGTTAATTAGCTCATGTTAATTAGGTTTCTGATTACAGTTTTTTATTGTCATCCTGGTGTATATATTTGTGTGAGATATCAAATAAAGCAGGCTATTTCTGATGTACTCCAAGACTGGTGTCTGGTTCTTGGGGGTTACTATAGCCAGATCCATTGGTCTCGTGTTCCAGGACTTAGGAAGCGATATACTGATGGATCCACTCAAGCGGAGTGTGGGATGTTCTGTCACAGAACCATTGGCTCTTGTTGTTGTCAATCAAATCCAGGGACACAGGATCTGGAGGGTGGGGCCAATTCCTGCTGTCTGTGTCAATGGACAAAAATAAACCTTAACAATCACTTTAATGACAACAGTAGGTTCCATTCTCTCACTTGGTACTCATAGGCTTGCTGAACAGAGATATCTCTGGCAAGCCCCCACATGTAGGGCTACCCCCACTGGAGCCGCAAGTGTATTTGGGTCCTCTGTTCATCACTAGGCCCTATACAGACCTTCACCCCTGCCGACACCATCAAATTACCTTGGCCAGGCAGTCTCCCGGCTGTCACACAAGGGAAATATGCACACTGTTATAAAATAAGTGATTAAGTTGTATTGATATTAATCAAGTGTACAGTTGACAGTTAACAAGAATTAATAATAAACAATATGTTTCAGCACAGGAACAATGCATTACAGTACAATATCCCTTTAAGGCATGTCACCATCCTGCAAGACTGAGAATATATTCAATAGCTGTCAGGAAAGGGCTCATCTGTGGTGGCACTGTGGCTCCCAGATCCATAGGCTGCAGTTCTGGTGTCCACCAGTGGGTGTCTCTCAGCAGCCAGAAGCTCATATCATCAGTCATCACCTGATGCTCATTGCAGGAAGTATATTTAAGTCTTGTCTGTCCTTCTCCTGTTATCTTGTTGTTCTGTCTCCTTGTGCCTCTGACCTGTGGTCCTGTGGTCCTGCATACAGCTTCCTGTTCCTGGACCCTAATACTGAACCTGCTGCCTGATCCCTTCCCACCAGCTCTCTCCATCTCATGTTACCCTCTCCCTGTCCTGTCTTGCTCCCAGCTCCTTCTGCTTGATAGCCTGTGTATGGCCCCGGCTCTGTTACGACTACGCTTTGCATTCCCTGCTTTCTATTAAACATGTGCAATTAGTTTCATTATAAATTTGTTTTCAGATGAAATTCAGCATATTTTTTCATTTGGAAGCATCCGAGTGAATGAAAGACTCCTTTGAGGAATGCATACGAATTTTCAGAAAGAACGAAAATCCGAAAGAATGAAAATCTGAAAGAACGAAAATCCGAAAGAACGAAAAACGATTCAACCTACAAGTTTAATGAATCAATAATATTTGGATAATTATATTTTTCATCGTTTTGTATTATGATTAAATTAACTATTATAGATTTTTTTATTATTATTATTGTTATTATTTATTACTTTAAACTATTTAATTATATATATATAGGTATTGGAATTTCCATTCAAATTTGGCTAAAGTAACTGTTAGTGAACGTAATGAAAACAAATGCGTCAGAAATTACGAATTATCCAAAGTAACAAATGCCACATCTAAACGAATGGAACGGAACAAATATAAATACATCCAAAATTATGAATAATCCGAAGTAATGAATGCCGATCATAACGAATGATCCAATAAACAAGAAAGAAACAAACAAATGAAACGAAAAAGAAAATAAACAAATTTGTCGGCAGTGCACATGTCTACTTTCTGTATATGCTTGGTTTGGGTAGTTGTTCAATTTTTTTGTTTGGTTATTTGTTTTGTTTTTTTGCACAGTTTGGTATATTGGTACACTTATTTTTAAATAAATTATATTATTTTACACTGTATTTGTGCCTGATATTTTCTGTTGTAGTCCACACTTCTGCTCACACCTGCTCCTGACAATAGCCCCAGACTGGAAGATACGCCCCAAGTGAGATGAAGAGGAATAACAAGAAACTAATGCCGCGTACACACGGTCGGACTTTTCGACCAGACTGGTCCGACGGACCCCGACGGACCAAATCCGGCAGACAATCCGATCGTTTGTGGGCTCCACCGGACCTTTAGCGGACTTTTCCAGTCGCAAATCTGACAGACTTTAGATTTGGAACTTGCTTCAAATCTTTATGTCGTAACTCCACCGGACCCAGAAATCCGCTCGTCTGTATGCTAGTTCGATGGACAAAAACCGACGCTAGGGCAGCTATTGGCTACTGGCTATCAACTTCCTTATTTTAGTCCGGTGTACGTCATCACGTACGAATCCGTCAGACTTTTGTGTGATCGTATGTAGTTAAGTCTGTTCATTAGAAAGCCTGCCGCAAGTCTGCCAAAAGTCTGTTGAAAGTCTGTCGAAAGTCTGTCGGACAGGCTGTCGGACTTTTGTAGCCGAAAAGTCCGACCGTGTGTACGCGGCATAAGGCTAACTCACTTGTAGGCCCTCATTTAGAAGGGTCTAGGTTTACACACTAGGAAGTTTGTCAAATCTCCTACTTACAAAGTGTTGGTTCTTCTGCCAACTTAGTTGGGGCTCTTAAGTTGGCACACAGTGAAAGGTGCCAAGATGCTTTAAGATGTGAAGAATAGGGATGAGCCGAACACCCCCCTGTTCGGTTTGCACCAGAACATGCGAACAGGAAAAAAGTTCGCTGGAACATGCGAACACCGTTAAAGTCTATGGGACACGAACATGAATAATCAAAAGTGCTAATTTTAAAGGCTTATATGCAAGTTATTGTCATAAAAAGTGTTTGGGGACCCGGGTCCTGCCCCAGGGGACATGGATCAATGCAAAAAAATTTTAAAAATGGCCGTTTTTTCAGGAGCAGTGATTTTAATAATGCTTAAAGTCAAACAATAAAAGTGTAATATCCCTTTAAATTTTGTACCTGGGGGGTGTCTATAGTATGCCTGTAAAGGGGCGCATGTTTCCCGTGATTAGAACAGTGTGACAGCAAAATGACATTTCGAAGGAAAAAACCCATTTAAAACTACTCACGGCTATTGCATTGCCGACAATACACATAGAAGTTCATTGATAAAAACAGCATGGGAATTCCCCACAGGGGAACCCCGAACCAAAATTTAAAAAAAAAATGACGTGGGGGTCCCCCTAAATTCCATTCCAGGCCCTTCAGGTCTGGTATGGATTTTAAGGGGAACCCTGCGCCAAAATTAAAAAAAAAAACGGCATGGGGTCCCCCCAAAAATCCATACCAGACCCTTATCCGAGCACGCAACCTGGCAGGCCGCAGGAAAAGAGGGGGGGACGAGAGTGCGCCCCCCCTCCTGAACCGTACCAGGCCACATGCCCTCAACATTGGGAGGGTGCTTTGGGGTAGCCCCCCAAAACACCTTGTCCCCATATTGATGAGGACAAGGGCCTCATCCCCACAACCCTGGCCGGTGGTTGTGGGGGTCTGCGGGCGGGGGGGCTTATCGGAATCTGGAAGCCCCCTTTAACAAGGGGACCCCCAGATCCCGCCCCCCGTGTGAAATGGTAAGGGGGTACTTACCCTTACCATTTCACTAAAAAACTGTCAAAAATGGTAAAATGACAAGAGACAGTTTTTGACAATTCCTTTATTTAAATGCTTCTTCTTTCTTCATCTATCTTCCTTCATCTTCTTCTGATTCTTCTGGCTCTTCTGGTTCTTCCTCCGGCATTCTCGTCCAGCATCTCCTCCATGGCGTCTTCTATCTTCTTCTCCTCGGGCCGCTCCGCACCCATGGCATGGGGGGAGGTTCCCACTCATCTCTTCATCTTCTTCTTCATCCTCTTCTCTTCTTCCTTCTTCTCTTCTTCTCTTCTTCATTTTCTTCTCCGGGCTGCTCCGCACCCATGCTGGCATGGAGGGAGGCTCCCGCTGTGTGATGGCGTCTCCTCGTCTGATGGTTCTTAAATAACGGGGGGCGGGGCCACCCGGTGACCCTGCCCCCTCTGATGCACGGTGACTTGACGGGACTTCCCTGTGACATCACGGGGAATGCCACAGGGAAGTCCCGTCATGTCCCGTGCATCAGAGGGGGGATCTTCAGATCTTCCTTCATCTTCTTCTTCCAAGAAGAAGAAGATGAAGGAAGATAGAAGAAAGAAGAAGCATTTAAATAAAGGAATTGTCAAAAACTGTCTCTTGTCATTTTTAACATTTTTGACAGTTTTTTAGTGAAATGGTAGGGGTAAGTACCCCCTTACCATTTCACACAGGGGGCGGGATCTGGGGGTCCCCTTGTTAAAGGGGGCTTCCAGATTCCAATAAGCCCCCTGCCCGCAGACCCCCACAACTACCGGCCAGGGTTATAGGGATGAGGCCCTTGTCCTCATCAACATAGGGACAAGGTGTTTTGGGGGGCTACCCCAAAGCACCCTCCCAATGTTGAGGGCATGTGGCCTGGTACGGTTCAGGAGGGGGGGCGCACTCTCGTCCCCCCCTCTTTTCCTGCAGCCTGCCAGGTTGCGTGCTCGGATATGGGTCTGGTATGGAATTTAGGGGGAACCCCACGTCATTTTTTTTTTACATTTTGGCCGGGGTTCCCCTTAATATCCATACCAGACCTGAAGGGCCTGGTATGGAATTTAGGGGGATTCCCACATCATTTTTTTTTTTAATTTTGGTTCGGGGTTCCCCTGTGGGGAATTCCCATGCCGTTTTTATCAATGAACTTCTATGTGTATTGTCGGCAATGCAATAGCCGCAGGTAGTTTTAAATGGGTTTTTTCCTTCGAAATGTCATTTTGCTGTCAGACTGTTCTAAACACGGGAAACATGCGTCCCTTTACAGGCATACTATAGACACCCCCCAGGTATGAAATTTAAAGGGATATTACACTTTTATTGTTTGACTTTAAGCATTATTAAAATCACTGCTCCTGAAAAAACGGCCTTTTTAAAACTTTTTTTTGCATTGACCCATGTCCCCTGGGGCAGGACCCGGGTCCCCAAACACTTTTTATGACAATAACTTGCATATAAGCCTTTAAAATTAGCACTTTTGATTTCTCCCATAGACTTTTAAAGGGTGTTCTGCAGCATTCAAATTTGCCGCAAACACCCCCCTGTTCGGTTCGCACCAGAACATGCGAACAGGAAAAAAGTTTGTTTGAACACACAAACACTGTTAAAGTCTATGGGACACGAACATGAATAATCAAAAGTGCAAATTTTGCAGGCTTATATGCAAGTTATTGTCATAAAAAGGGTTTGGGGACCTGGGTCCTGCCCCAGGGGACATGGATCAATGCAAAAAAAAGTTTTAAAAACGGCTGTTTTTCCGGAGCAGTGATTTTAATAATGCTTAAAGTCAAACAATAAAAGTGTAATATCCCTTTAAATTTTGTACCTGGGGGGTGTCTATAGTATGCCTGTAAAGGGGCGCATGTTTCCTGTGTTTAGAACAGTCTGACAGCAAAATGACATTTCAAAGGAAAAAAGTCATTTAAAACTACTCGCGGCTATTGCATTGCCGGTCCGACAATACACATAAAAGTTAATTGATAAAAATGGCATGGGAATTCCCCACAGGGGAACCCCGAACCAAAATTTAAAAAAAAATGACGTGGGGGTCCCCCTAAATTCCATACCAGGCCCTTCAGGTCTGGTATGGATTTTAAGGGGAACCCCGCGCCAAAATTTTTAAAAAAAATGGCGTGGGGTCCCCCCAAAAATCCATACCAGACCCTTATCCAAGCACGCAACCTGGCAGGCCGCAGGAAAAGAGGGGGGGACGAGAGAGCGCCCCCCTCCTGAATCGTACCAGGCCACATGCCCTCAACATTGGGAGGGTGCTTTGGGGTAGCCCCCCAAAACACCTTGTCCCCATGTTGATGGGGACAAGGGCCTCATCCCCACAACCCTTGCCTGGTGGTTGTGGGGGTCTGCGGGCAGGGGTCTTATCGGAATATGGAAGCCCCCTTTAACAAGGGGACCCCCAGATCCTGGCCCTCCCCCCTGTGTGAAATGGTAAGGGGGTACAAAAGTACCCCCTTACCATTTCACTAAAAAACTGTCAAAAATGTTAAAAATGACAAGAGTCAGTTTTTGACAATTCCTTTATTTAAATGCTTCTTCTTTCTGGGTGCGGAGCGGCCCGGAGAAGAAGATGAAGAAGAGAAGAAGATGAAGAAGAGAAGAAGATGAAGAGAAGAGCGGGAGCCTCCCCCCATGCCATGGGTGCGGAGCGGCCCGAGGAGAAGAAGATAGAAGACGCCGTGGAGGAGATGCTGGACGAGAACACCGGAGGAAGAACCAGAAGAGCCAGAAGAAGAAGAAGAAGATAAAGGAAGATAGAAGAAAGAAGAAGCATTTAAATAAAGGAATTGTCAAAAACTGTCTCTTGTCATTTTTAACATTTTTGACAGTTTTTTAGTGAAATGGTAGGGGTAAGTACCCCCTTACCATTTTACACAGGGGGGGCGGGATCCGGGGGTCCCCTTGTTAAAGGGGGCTTCCAGATTCCGATAAGCCCCCCGCCCGCAGACCCCCACAACCACCGGCCAGGGTTGTGGGGATGAGGCCCTTGTCCTCATCAACATGGGGACAAGGTGTTTTGGGGGGCTATCCCAAAGCACCCTCCCAATGTTGAGGGCATGTGGCCTGGTATGGTTCAGGAGGGGGGCCGCTCTCTCGCACCCCCTCTTTTCCTGCGGCCTGCCAGGTTGTGTGCTCGGATAAGGGTCTGGTATGGATTTTTGGGGGGGCCCCAAGCCATTTTTTTAAAAAATTTTGGCACGGGGTTCCCCTAAAAATCCATACCAGACCTGAAGGGTCTGGAATGGAATTTAGGGGGACCCCCACGTCATTTTTTTTTGTTAAATTTTGGTTCAGGTTCCCCTGTGGGGAATTCCCATGCCGTTTTTATCAATTAACTTTTATGTGTATTGTCGGACCGGCAATGCAATAGCCGCGAGTAGTTTTAAATGACTTTTTTCCTTTGAAATGTCATTTTGCTGTCAGACTGTTCTAAACATGGAAAACATTCGCCCCTTTACAGGCATACTATAGACACCCCCCAGGTATGAAATTTAAAGGGATATTACACTTTTATTGTTTGACTTTAAGCATTATTAAAATCACTGCTCCTGAAAAAACAGCCGTTGGGAGGCAGAAGGCGGAGCCTAGCGGAGCAGACATGCATTGTTAGAGCTCCACACCGCTGAGGAGAGAAGAGAAGGACAAAGCAGAGCCTGCAGGCTCAAAAGGTATCCATTTGAACCTTTTTGCCCCAGGGAACAAACTGTGAAAGTTTGGGCAGGAAATATGGCACTGGGAGGAAACCGTGGCAGAAATAAAAATCACCTCACAAAGAGCTCACAGGCACTCACTGCAGCTGAAGCAGCTCCAGTCACCTCACAAGATACAGCATCAGGGCGCTCTCACAGACAGAAAATGTCACAGCAAGACTCTCCATTTGAGTCAGATACAGAACAAATCCTCTCACAAAATTCTCCACAAGCCTCCTCAGTATCCCCAGTAATATTATTACAATTTGAAAAGATGCTTCATAAGGCTTTAAAACAAACCTCAGACCAAATAACAAAAAGCCTAACCAAAGAAATAAGAGAGCTGGGAAACCGCACCGCAGCCTTAGAAATAAAAATGGATGAAATTGAAATTACAACCCAAGAAAATATAACAGAATTGGAACAATTAAAAAAAGAGAATTTAATACTTCAAACTAAGCTCGAAGATTAGGAAAATAGAGCCAGACGTTCAAACTTGCGCATAAGGGGAATACCTGAAACTGTGACAGACCTGCAATCTACTATTACTGCTCTATTACAAGAACTAAAGCCAGATATCCCTATTGAACGTTTAGAACTGGACAGAGTACACAGAGCCCTCACAGCCAAAAAGAAAGATGGACCCCCACGTGATATAATCACAAAATTTCATTATTACAGAACGAAAGAACAAATACTAATTGCTGCAAGAGAAAAAAAGGAACTTAATTTTCAAGGACACAATTATCACATTTTTGCTGACCTATCCCAACTTACTATTACTAAAAGACGATCCATGAAACCCCAACTAATGGAACTGCAACGCCACAACATTATGTATCAATGGGGCTTCCCCTTTTCAGTCAGATTTAACTACCAAGGTACAATTTACAGAAGCAGATCAGCAGATGAACTACAACAAACCCTTTTAAAATTAAATCTGACAGAACCCACAAGCAGCAACACTCCCACACGCAGAAGAATGGCATCATCTTCACCTTCAGGCAGCACCCAGAAAATTTCAGAACAAAATGGGAATCATCATTCTCACAAAAGAGACCGTTATGCCACATCATCCATGGACCAAGAAGATTCAATGGACTGACATCCTAATTCCTGATATCTCTTCATTTATTATACTAAGAGATGGTTCTCTATAAAAAACCTATATTTATAACTGAATGTAACTGCATTCTGATAGTCACACACTGTGTGGGATCATGTTACATTCCAGTTATATTTATTATTACTTCTGATTCATATAGCCTTAGAATATATAAGTGAAATAAGGAAATTCTTGTTCAGTTATATATTATCAGGTAATAACAATAGATTTATTACTTTTTAGGACAAATATGTTCAATAATCCAGAAGTAATGGAAGCTTTTTCTTTCTTTTCTTAAAACAAATATATTATTACCTAACTAGTTCCTAGAATTATGTTTTTGTTTATTCTAATCTGAAGCAATACAACCTCAATTTTATGAGTTAACATATCTAAACAGTTACATATGAATAAAATATGTAATTGTTTACTCTAAAAGGGTTAAAAATCCCAAAATAATTCAAACTATCTTCATCAATACCAAAGTTATTAACAGTACCTTTCTAACTGAATTATTTAGCCTAGGGCAAGACTAACCATATACAACCACCCTGGAATAAATAACTTCAACAAAAACTATATTCTGCACTCCAATTAATGAAACATCATTTTGATGTCTTTTGACATAGCACTTCTCTCCTGTAAGCGGAAGATCCATGTACCCCCATTAGCCCTCCTCATTCTCCCAACCATATTATGTGGGAGTGTGACGAAGGCACTTATTCCCCTGAGAGAGATATTTATTCTCTTTCACGGGTAAATTGTGATTACTTGCAAAAAATAATTTATACAATGTATCATCTAATCTCATATGTTTTTTGTTTACTCTTTACTCCAGAATTCACTGGTTTCTTTTCTATCTATTCATCTCTTCAGTCCACACAGGTTGATCTGCGCAGTCAGCTCTGCATAACAAAAAGTAAGTCAAAACTATTTGATCTATTGCCATGGCACCACTGAATATACTTTCCCTGAATGTTCAGGGAATAAATGTCCCTCAAAAAAGGACTAAAGCCTTCCGTACTTTCCATAACAAGAAGGCTCACATAGTATGCCTCCAAGAAACACACTTCACCAAAGATTCTACTCCAAAATATATTTCTCCTTTTTATCAACAAATTTACACGGCTTCTGCCTGTACCAAGCAAAGGGGAACTCTAATTGCATTTCACCGATCCACACCATTCACCTTATCATCAGAAATTAAAGACCCAGAAGGTAGATACCTGATACTCATGGGTTATATAATGGATACAGCAATCACGGTGATTTCCTACTATGCTCCTAACAAACAACCTACACCATTCCTCTCACATATATTACAAGTGATTAATACACACAAAATAGGAACAGTGATAATGTGTGGATTCGAACCAGGTCCTCCTCCCATTTCTAGATAAATCACCTTTTACACCATCCAAAATAACCTCTAGATTACCTTTTTCTCAACTTCTTTCCAAATACAATCTGGTAGATTCATGGAGAGAAAGTAACCCAATGAAAAAGAAATTCACTTATTTCTCGCACCCTCATCAAACCTTCACCAGAATAGATCATATTTTTCTAACAATAGGAATGATACCAGAAATTATTGCATCAGATATAATTCCGATTCCGTGGTCTGACCATAATGCAGTATACACTACTATAGCCTCAGCCATACCAAAAGCGCATGACCCAACGTGGTACTTACCGGACATAATGCTCAAACACCCACTACATCAGATGGCCATTGAACAAGCTTTAAAGGAATACATATCAATTAATAATACAACAGACATCTCCCCAATAACACTGTGGGAAGCTCATAAGCCTGTCTTGCGTGGTACAATACAAAGACAAATGGCACTATTTAAACGGGAACGCAAAAATCTAGCAAAAAAACTAGAACTCAATTTTAATGCAGCCTACGTAACATTTCAAGATAATCCATCTCAGAGTACAAAATCTCATCTGGAAAAATCTAGATTGGAATACGATCTATTTCTCACTGAGTCAGTTGATAAATCCCTCAAACGCTCCAAACACAATTTCTACATGAATACAAACAAACCAGGTACATATTTGGCTCGGGCATTAAATTCAACTAACAAATCTTTCAAACCAATACGTTTGAAATTATCAAAAAATATTTACACTTGTAATCCAGTTAAAATAGTCCATAAATTTCACTCACATCTTGCAACTTTATACAAGACAAACAATGAATTTAATCCTACAGAGGCTGAATCCTTCTTCTCAAAAATAACCTTACCTGAGTTATCTCAGAATCAAAAAAGCAGTTTGGATGAGCCTATAACTATAGATGAAGTTGCTAACGCCATAAAAGACCTAAAACTTAACAAAAGACCAGGCCCAGACGGCTACTCGGCTTTATACTACAAAACATTCTCAGAAATACTCTCTCCCATTCTCACTGAAACTTTTAACAAACTTCTAGATGGACATTCTTTTCGGCAAGAAACACTAATGGCAATTGTTTGTATGATCCCAAAACCCCTTTCTGATGATATTCCTGTGTGAATTATCGGCCTATCTTTCTGTTAAACCTCGATATTAAATTATTAGCAAAAATAATAGCAAAACGCCTCAATAGCATTATAGGAAAATTAATACATAGAGATCAAGTAGGCTTCATGCCAAATAGACAGGCAGGCGATAATATACGCAGGGCAGTGTTATTGGCACATATTGCTAAAAAACGGAAAATCCCTTTATGTTTTCTATCTCTCGATATTAAGAGGGCATTTGACACAGTATCCTGGCAATGTATGCAATATTCATTACAAAAATGGGGTTTTGGACCCCATTTTTTAACATGGATCAAAGCATTATATAATAAACCCAAAGCCTATATAAAATATGCTGGATACAAATCTGAAGCCTTTAATATCGAAAGAGGTACCTGACAGGGTTTCCCATTATCTCCCTTATTATTTGCCCTTATACTCGAACCCATGGCCCAATACATCAGAACTAGGGATGAGCCGAACACCCCCCTGTTTGGTTCGCACCAGAACATGCGAACAGGAAAAAAGTTCGTTCGAACATGCGAACACCGTTAAAGTCTATGGGACACGAACATGAATAATCAAAAGTGCTAATTTTAAAGGCTTATATGCAAGTTATTGTCATAAAAAGTGTTTGGGGACCTGGGTCCTGCCCCAGGGGACACGGATCAATGCAAAAAAAAGTTTTAAAAACGGCCGTTTTTTCAGGAGCAGTGATTTTAATAATGCTTAAAGTCAATCAATAAAAGTGTAATATCCCTTTAAATTTCGTACCTGGGGGGTGTCTATAGTATGCCTGTAAAGGGGCGCATGTTTCCTGTGTTTAGAACAGTCTGACAGCAAAATGACATTTTGAAGGAAAAAACTCATTTAAAACTACCCGCGGCTATTGCATTGCCGACAATACACATAGAAGTTCATTGATAAAAACGGCATGGGAATTCCCCAAAGGGGAACCCCGAACCAAAATTTAAAAAAAAAAATGACGTGGGGTTCCCCCTAAATTCCATACCAGACCCTTCAGGTCTGGTATGGATTTTAAGGGGAACCCCGCGCCAAAAAAAAAAAAAAAAACGGCGTGGGGTCCCCCCAAAAATCCATACTAGACCCTTATCCGAGCACGCAACCTGGCAGGCCGCAGGAAAAGAGGGGGGGACGAGAGTGCGGCCCCCCTCCCTCCTGAACCATACCAGGCCACATGCCCTCAACATTGGGAGGGTGCTTTGGGGTAGCCCCCCAAAACACCTTGTCCCCATGTTGATGAGGACAAGGGCCTCATCCCCACAACCCTGGCCGGTGGTTGTGGGGGTCTGCGGGCGGGGGGCTTATCGGAATCTGGAAGCCCCCTTTAACAAGGTGACCCCCAGATCCCGGCCCCCCCCTGTGTGAAATGGTAAGGGGGTACATAAGTACCCCTACCATTTCACGAAAAAAGTGTCAAAAATGTTAAAAATGACAAGAGACAGTTTTTGACAATTCCTTTATTTAAATGCTTCTTCTTTCTTCTATCTTCCTTCATCTTCTGGTTCTTCTGGTACTTCTGGCTCTTCTGGTTCTTCCTCCGGCGTTCTCGTCCAGCATCTCCTCCGTGGCGTCTTCTATCTTCTTCTCCTCGGGCCGCTCCGCACCCATGGCATGGGGGGAGGCTCCCGCTCTTCTCTTCTTCTTTTCTTCTCTTCTTCTCTTCTTCATTTTCTTCTCCGGGCCGCTCCGCAATCCATGCTGGCATGGAGGGAGGCTCCCGCTGTGTGACGGCGCTCCTCGTCTGACAGTTCTTAAATAACGGGGGGGGCGGGGCCACCCGGTGACTCCGCCCCCCTCTGACGCATGGTGACTTGACGGGACTTCCCTGTGGCATTCCCCGTGACGTCACAGGGAAGTCCCGTCAAGTCACCGTGCGTCAGAGAGGGGCGGGGTCACCGGGTGGCCCCACCCCCCCGTTATTTAAGAACTGTCAGACGAGGAGCGCCGTCACACAGCGGGAGCCTCCCTACATGCCAGCATGGATTGCGGAGCGGCCCGGAGAAGAAAATTAAGAAGAGAAGAAGAGAAGAAAAGAAGAAGAGAAGAGCGGGAGCCTCCCCCCCATGCCATGGGTGCGGAGCGGCCCGAGGAGAAGAAGATAGAAGACGCCGCGGAGGAGATGCTGGACGAGAACGCCGGAGGAAGAACCAGAAGAGCCAGAAGAACCAGAAGAACCAGAAGATGAAGGAAGATAGAAGAAAGAAGAAGCATTTAAATAAAGGAATTGTCAAAAACTGTCTCTTGTCATTTTTAACATTTTTGACACTTTTTTCGTGAAATGGTAGGGGTACTTATGTACCCCCTTACCATTTCACACAGGGGGGGGCCGGGATCTGGGGGTCACCTTGTTAAAGGGGGCTTCCAGATTCTGATAAGCCCCCCGCCCGCAGACCCCCACAACCACCGGCCAGGGTTGTGGGGATGAGGCCCTTGTCCTCATCAACATGGGGACAAGGTGTTTTGGGGGGCTACCCCAAAGCACCCTCCCAATGTTGAGGGCATGTGGCCTGGTACGGTTCAGGAGGGAGGGGGGGCTGCACTCTCGTCCCCCCCTCTTTTCCTGCGGCCTGCCAGGTTGCGTGCTCGGATAAGGGTCTGGTATGGATTTTTGGGGGGACCCCACGCCGTTTTTTTTTGGCGCGGGGTTCCCCTTAAAATCCATACCAGACCTGAAGGGTCTGGTATGGAATTTAGGGGGAACTCCATGTCATTTTTTTTTTTAAATTTTGGCCGGGGTTCCCCTTAATATCCATACCAGACCTGAAGGGCCTGGTATGGAATTTAGGGGGACTCCCACGTCATTTTTTTTTTTAATTTTGGTTCGGGGTTCCCCTTTGGGGAATTCCCATGCCGTTTTTATCAATGAACTTCTATGTGTATTGTCGGCAATGCAATAGCCGCGGGTAGTTTTAAATGAGTTTTTTCCTTCAAAATGTCATTTTGCTGTCAGACTGTTCTAAACACAGGAAACATGCGCCCCTTTACAGGCACACTATAGACACCCCCCAGGTACGAAATTTAAAGGGATATTACACTTTTATTGATTGACTTTAAGCATTATTAAAATCACTGCTCCTGAAAAAACGGCCGTTTTAAAACTTTTTTTTGCATTGATCCATGTCCCCTGGGGCAGGACCCAGGTCCCCAAACACTTTTTATGACAATAACTTGCATATTAGCCTTTAAAATTAGCACTTTTGATTTCTCCCATAGACTTTTAAAGGGTGTTCCGCGGCATTCGAATTTGCCGCGAACACCCCAAATTGTTCGATGGATTTGCAGCCCTATCCGACCTTATGATTAATCCTAAGAAATGCCTAGTGCTTAATATTTCACTCACAAACATGGAATTGATCCCGGCTAGGGCTGCACTCCCATTCACATGGGCAGAAAAATCAATCCCATATCTTGGAATTCATTTAACAGCATCTCATTCTGACTTATTCTCAACCAATTATCCTCCTGTATTAAGACAGATCACAAATCTTATAAAACAATGGTCGCAACTTCCTTTATCCTGGATAGGGAAGATTAATGCAATCAAAATGACTATTCTACCCAAATTGCTTTATCTATTCAGAGTCCTCCCTATTCCAATTCCTTCCTATTTTTTGAGAATAGTACAAAAAAGAGCAACTTCGTTTATATGGGGCTCTTCTAAACCACATATACCTATACACACACTACATCTTCCCAAAAATAAAGGAGGCCTGGGATACCCTAATTTTACTAACTACTACAGAGCAGCACATTTGGCCAGTCTGTCCAAATACCATGCAAAACAGGAAATCCCATTATGGGTATTTATAGAGGCTTCAGAAAATGACCCTCTATTAATATCAAATTTATTATGGCTTGATGATAAAGACCGCTTTAAAATTCATAATTCCATAACTAAACACTTCTTATCTCTCTGGGATAAACTAAAAAACAAATATCAGTTACAATCTCCACACAATCCTCTCCTTTCTTTTATCAGAAATCCGGCCTTTTATCCGGCATGGATCTACCCAAATTCTTTTAAAGCTTGGACAACATCAGGCATTCAGACACTAAATGACTTCATAGCATCTAAATCATTCCTTTCATTCCCATCGCTTAGAGAAAAATATGATCTACCAAACTCTGAGATATTTAGATATCTCCAAATCAAAAATTTCTATACACCATTCCTAAAGGGGGATACACCATTATCCCAATTATCCATTTTTGAATCAATCTGTACAAAAGATCCATTTGCTAAAGGTACAATTTCATCACTTTATAATCAATTATATGGAGTAGCAAATCTTAATAGACCCTCTTATGTTCAGAGGTGGGAGGAGGACCTGGGACGAACTTTAGAAGACACGGACTGGTCTAACATATGGCTCACATCTAAGTCATCTTCACCCAACATCTTAGCACTGGAGACAAATTATAAAGTCCTAACTCGCTGGTACCTTGTACCCGCTAGAGTGGCAAAATATTCACCTAATACCTCAGCTCTTTGTTTTCGAGGATGCCCAGAAATAGGCACATATTTACACATATGGTGGACGTGCCCAGTAATCCAAACCTTCTGGAAGGAAGTCTTCGTGATGGCATCTAAAATATTTAAAAAAATAATACAACCAGATCCATATTTAACTTTACTTAATCTAAAACCGGAATGGTTAACACTCTCTCAATTCAAACTTATGATCCAACTAATAACGGCTGCAAAACAAACAGTGGCCAAGGCATGGAAATCTCCTACATTGGTACTAGCAGAAACAATTCACAGAATGAATAATACAATGTCCCATGCTAAGATGGTAGCCATCGATCAAAATCAAATTCCAAAATTTGAAAAACTTTGGCATCCTTGGATAAAACAACAGTTCCTGTCAAACTTCAATGACTCTGTCATGTTGCCATGGTAACAGATTAAATGACTTACAGAGACACCCATTCTAAGGCTTCAAAGAGAACTAAAAAGAATAATAAACTGACGAGCGGGACAACCTTGTGGACCATACCTCTACCTTTCAACCCTTTTTCTTCTTTCTCTTTTCTTTTCTCCACCTTACGATTAAAGCTCATTATCAGAATTTATTTGACCTATATACACTCTACCTGTAAACAATATGTATAGTAGGTATAAATCATTTAAATACCTACAAAAGTAACTAAGGAAATGATATATATCTTTAATTTAGGTTTACGTGAACCCAATGTTTAATATTTGAAATTTCATGATATTTACCTATATAAACCCTACTGTAAAACAATGAGCTTACTTTATAGATCCTTGTAAACTTACTTTATGTATCTTTATAACATTGTATACTCAATAAACTTCTTTTGACAAGGAAAAAACATCCGTTTTTAAAACTTTTTTTTGCATTGATCCATGTCCCCTGGGGCAGGACCCAGGTCCCCAAATAATTTTTATGACAATAACTTGCATATAAGCCTTTAAAATTAGCACTTTTGATTTCTCCCATAGACTTTTAAAGGGTGTTCCGCGGCATTCGAATTTGCCACAAACACCCCAAATTGTTCGCTGTTCGGTGAACTTGCGAACACCCGATGTTTGAGTCGAACATGAGTTCAACTCGAACTCGAAGCTCATCCCTAGTCAAAAATAGTTTAATACAGCGCACTCTCTTCTTCTTTATAATGTGAGAAGAATGAAGTAGTTTTGCTGCTCATACAGACTTCTCACAAACTTCTTTCTTTATTATTTATTGTGATTCCCTCAATATATTTAGATTTGTCACATCTGACAAAATTTGTTTTTGGTTGTTTTTAAATGTTTTTGTTTTTCTTCCAGGCTGTGTTTTTATTGTTGTTTGTGTTGTGTTTTACTCCAGAATATTTTTGTGTGTGTTTTGTGTGTCAAGTTACCACAACACCATTGATATTTTGTATTATTTAATCTTTAGGAGATTGTTTGGTGTTGTTGTTGCTTGTTAATTTCACATTGTATTTTTGAAATGTACCTGCCTCCTCACAAACAAACTGTCCTTTTTTAATTCCAATATTTTTTATTAGTTTGAAGGAATCAGACTGTACAGGTTGTAAATAATACAGAACATAAACCAAACATAGTGTATATAGTACAGTACGTATAGAGTTTAGTGCATGAATATTCTGCGACAGTACATTTCCGATAGTATAGAAAGTTAGTTAGATATCGGCCCTTGTGGACCATCGTTAATATAATGATATCGTTGTCAGTTGGAAGTTTGACATGAACATACATACACATCTATTAACGATTCTGGAAGTAAGCTAGTTAAAGGACCAGCATTCCGAATGTGCAGGGTTGGTCGTATTGGTAATAACATTGTTAGGGTAACATAAATAATAATAATTAATTAGTAATTAATTAAATTAAAACAAAACGAACTAAATGCAGCTTTGCCTACTTCAATTGAGTGTAGGTTGCAGGTATTCAAAACGAAAAGAACTTAATCCAGATGGGTGTGTGTGTACCATTTTTTCCATCTATCCCAAGTGGTTAGTGACTTCATATATTGACCCTTGGCTGCTGCAAACATACATTCATAAGTGGCGTGTGTGTTCATCAATTCTATAATTTCACTGAAGGTGGGGGGTTTAGAATCTTTCCAATGTCTGAGGATTGTTAGCCTAGTACTAAGTAAGATATGTAGAATTATAGTTCTGGTTACTGCCGGTATGTTTTCTATACCTAATGATAGAACGGCTAGGTCTGCTTTCGGAGTAACTGTAAGTCCTGCTATTGTTGATATTAGTTTAAATATTTTTTGCCATAATTTATGCAAACTTGGGCATTCCCAGATAATATGGTGAAGTGTACCTATTCGTCCGCAATTTCTCCAGCATAGAGGTGAAGCTTGTTTTGCGAATTTAGAAATTCGGTATGGCGTTAAATACCAGTTAAGTGTTAATTTATAGGTTGTCTCCCATAGACTAACGCATTTTGTGGCTGCAATTGTGTTGCATAATGCTGTTTGCCATTGTTCTTCAGAGTAGGTTTTGCCCAGCTTATGTTCCCATGCTATGATGTTGTCAGTTTTGGTGAACACTAGTTTGTTGTTGAGTAAGTTGTAAAACAAGGATATACCCTTTATGTTAGTGTTAGGATTTGTAAGGTATAGGAATACTCGCCATGGTACTGTAATGGCAATATAGGGGTAACTTTGAAGTAAATGCAATATCTAGATGTAGCTATAGTAGTCGTGATCTTCCAAGTTGTACTTGGTTTGAAAGGTCTCAAATGTTTTAGGAATGGGACCGTTCATAAGGTCCTCTAGGGATGATATGCCCCTAGACATCCATTGTGATATACGTAGGTTTGGTATAACCAGTGTTAAGCTGGATACAGTAATCGGGATACCTTTGGTTGTTTGATTCGTGAATGTGGATGCTATGAATGTCTTCCAAGCTAGTAGAGTAGCAACCATTGTAGGAGATAGGTGTGTTTGAGTGTATGCCTGAAATCTGGAAGAGAGTAATAAGTCAGCTAGGTTTGTCCTAGGCACTTGTGCTGTCTCTAGCTCTGTCCATCTATGGATCTGAGATTGAGATAGCCAATATCTGGTTTGTGACAGAATTGCTGCTAAATAGTAGTCTTTTAGTATGACGTGTCCAATTCCCCCAGCATCCCTAGACCTAGTGAGTTTCATGAATGCACATCTTGCCTTCTTGCCCTGCCAGAGAAATCTGTCGACTTGAGACTGTGCACTAGTAAAGAAGGAATTAGGGACAGGGACTGGGAGCGTTCTAAACAAGTAGAGTAGCTGTGGTAGAACCATCATTTTAAACGCTGCCAGTCTACCTGTCCACGATATCTCCGCTCTGGCAAGATCTGCAAGCTTTCTCTGGAGGGTTCCTAAAAATGTAGTGTAGTTAGCAGCGACTAGATTGTCTAAGTTTGCAGTTAGGGTTATGCCCAGATACTTTATCCCATTGTTATCCCAGGAATAAGGGAATCTTGAACTAAGTTTGTCTTGTATGCCAGGGTCAATACCTATTCCCATTATATAGGATTTGTTCTCATTTACTTTGTAGTAGGATATTTTATTAAACATATTTAATGCGTTATGTACCAAAGCCAGGGAAGTTTCCACATTGGTCAAGATCATGATTATGTCGTCCGCGAATAGACTTATTTTATGTGTGGACTTATCTATACAGAAGCCTTCGATTTCGGGATGGGAGCGGAAATATATAGCCAGGGGTTCCATGAGTAAATTAAAGATTAATGGGGATAAGGGGCATCCTTGTCTAGTACCATTGGTTATGTTAAAAGGCTTGGATAAAGCTCCCGAAGTAAATACTTGGGCTGAGGGTTTAGAGTATAAAGCCAGGATTGCTGAGAGAATGGTACCAGAAAAACCGAACCTGCACAAGACCTGAGTGAGGTATTGCCAGTGTATGCGGTCGAAGGCCTTCTCTGCATCCAACGCCAACAGCAGAGAAGGCCTCCTGTGCGTCTTAGCTAGATGTATGATATTTAACAGCCTGCGGGTAGTGTCTGACGTTTGACGGCCTTTGGTGAACCCGGTTTGGTCAGGGTGAATGAGGAGGGGGAGTATGTTTAGTAAACGGGATGCAATGAGTTTGGCATATATTTTCAGATCGGTGTTGAACAATGAGATAGGCCTGAAGTTAGGGGGGGTATTGGGTTCTTTCCCTGGCTTTGGCAGAGTCACAATTATTGCCCTCAACATTTCTGGTGGGAAAGAAGCAGAGGCAGCAGCAGAATTAAAGGTACGTTCCAAATATGGAATTAATAGGTGTTTAAAAGTTTTATAATATTCCCCAGAGAAGCCGTCAGGGCCTGGTGATTTGTTACTGGGGAGTGAATCGATGGTTTTATGTAGTTCATCTGGTTTAAATTTTTGGTTCAAAAATTGTATTTGGTCTTGTGTGAGTGAAGGTATGTCTAAATGTTGTAGAAAAGAGTTAATTGAGTCGATGCTGGGTTGTGTAGTGTTTGTATCGTCTTTTAAATTGTATAATGTGCTGTAATAGTGACTAAAAGTATCCGCTATGTCCTGAGGATGATAAAGTTTATGTTTAGTGGTAGGATGCAATATATAAGGAATCTTTGATTTGTGTCTAAGGCCTTTCAGTCTATATGCTAAGGTTTTGCCAGCTTTGTTTCCTGTAGCGTAATATGACATTTTGAGTTTTTTTGATGATCTTTCAAAGCCCTCAAGCAGTAGTAATCTGAGGTCATTACGTAATTGTGTAAGTTGCTGGGATACTATGGGGGTCGTGTTTTGTTTGTTCTTAGTTTCGAGCGAAAATATTTTGTCTGTTAATTCTTTTACTCGTTGTTGCTGCTGCCTCTTAGCTCTTGCCCCTAATTGTATAAAAATACCACGCATATATGCCTTATGAGAGTTCCACAGTATAAATTGATCCTGTACCGAGGGCTCATTGACACTAAAGAACTCTTTCAAATGCTGGTTTATAACATTTTTTGAGTCTGGTTGTTGCATTAAATAGGTGTTGGATCTCCACATGTTCGGTACGTTGCAGTTTGAGTCATCTTTTATTGATATAGTAATGGACGCGTGGTCAGACCACGTGATGGTATTTATTGTTGTAGATGACGTTTGGGCTAAAGTGTTACGATCCACAAGAAAAAGGTCGATTCGAGAATAAACTCTGTGTGGAGAGGAAAAAAAGGTGTAATCCCTTTCGCCAGCGTGCAGGCACCTCCAAGCGTCGTATAGGTCTTGCGCGTGTAATGTGGCCAGGAGAGACATACCCGGGCGTCTAGTGCTAGATGAAGAGTCTAGATTATTATCAGGGATTGTATTGAAGTCTCCGCAAATTATCAATCTTCCTTTTTGGTGGGCCTTGATCTTTCGTAGGAGTTTATGTAGGAAGTGTATTTGGCGTTGGTTGGGCGCATAAACGTTGACAATAGTGTATGTGATGGAGTTGAGGTCACATATCAAAATTAGGAAACGACCCCCAGGATCTTTGATAGTTTCATGGGCTGAAAATGCCACTGTGTCCCGAATAGCAGTGAGGACTCCTTTTGTTTTATTTTGGGCATTGGCAGTAAATATGTATGGAAAGTTCCTGTGGGTACAAGAAGGGGTAGCCGTTGTGGAAAAATGCGTCTCCTGCACGCAGATGATGTCAGCTTTGTTGGAAAGAGCCTCTTTCCACATTGACCCCCTCTTAGCGGGGTGGTTTAGGCCCTTTGCATTAATGGATAGAAGTTTTATACCCATAATTGGGGGTTTGTGTGTTATCTGGAGTAATTTGATAGGTATTCATTTTTGAGGCAATGTTGCTCTCTAGTGGCTTTTTCAGGTATAGCAAGGTATAAGTGCTATATGGCAAAATAGGACTTGTAAAGTACTCACTTTTAGATGGCGAGATGGGTGGTGAGGAGAGTTCCATCTTCGTGGCTTTGTTGAAGTAAGGCATGCCTTTTGCGATACTTGCACGTGTTCTGTCTGCTGCATTTTCAAAGAGAACAGAAAAAGGAAAAAGGAACAAAAAGAGAGAAACATAAATTGAGAGGCAATATAATCGCCAAACTAGTGTGGGGTCAGCAATTTCAAGGGCCGATCCCAAACCTGAAAACACAAGCGTTAAAGTACAGCTTATTGCTGTTCAGGTGTTTGGGGGAAATAGTTCAAGCCTGAGAGCTCTTAGACAGATTTCCAGGGATTGGTCGGTTATAGGTAACCATCTTAGGTCAAGAGTGTGATTTTGCGTTTTTTGTAGTGACCATTTTCCACGCAGGTTCCACTGATCTGGGAGATTTAGCCGATGTCATCTCCTGTTCTGGAATTATATTCCATTCCTTCAAAAGGGAGAAGCCCTTCTCTAGCGAATTCACTACATGGGTGCGTCCATCTTTAGTGACTGTGAGCTTGGTAGGGTACCCCCATCTATATGTGATGTGGTGATTTCTCAAGGCTTTAGTGATGGTGTTTAGGTTCTTCCTCTTTTGCAAGGTGTATTGAGAAAGATCAGCATAGAACTGAAGATGCTGAAACTGCGCTGGTATTTGATCTTTCTGGTGCATGAACAACATCAATTGTTCTTTGGCGTGATAGAAATGCAGGCGCAAAATCACATCTCTGGGGATATGCTCAGACAGATATATCGGTTTTGGCAGACGGTGTATTCTGTCGATGGTGATCTCTAAATCTGATAGATCAGGTAGGAGAGATTTAAACAGCGAAGTGGCGTAGGATCTTAAGTCAGCTTGCAGGACTGTTTCAGGGATCCCCCTGATTTTCAAATTGTTCCTCCTATTGCGGTCTTCAATGTCTGCGATTTTATCTTTTAACCAATCTGTGTCTCCCTCTCTTTCCTCATGGGAGTCCACTAAGTCATTGATGGTGACTGCATATTCTCCCATCTTCTGCTCTATATGCTCAACCCGTGTTTCTACAGCTTGAAGGTTAGTGTTGAACTTGTGCAAACATTTCATCATATCTGATTGTAGTGAGCTTCTCAGTGATAAAAGCATATCTTTCAACACTGTGTCCATCACTGGCTGATGCATGGTAGGAAAAGTCTCTATGGAGTCAGGGAGCTCACGTGTATCATCCCCTGAGTCCAGGCCCGGGCTTGCTGCACTGAGAGATCCCTCTCCATCCAGCCTAAACTTCGCCTTAGCAGGGCTACCCGTTGGCGGGGAGGGAGAGTATGAATGTGGGCTGCCTGGAGGGAGTCTATTTTGCCTGTGGCTGTTCTGTGTGCTTAGGCCGGCGGGGATGTTTGCTGGGGTTGAGGATGACCCGGCGCCATCTTGCCTACCTTCATGTTGTTTCGCGCTATAGAAGTCCGTCAGGCGCTGTGGCTTCCTTTGTTCTTTTCTTTTTCTGGACATCCTCTCTGCCTTGTCCCAGGGTGGATCGCCAGCTATGGAGCGCAAAAACGGGACCCGATGGCGTGTTTTGAGCCGCTATATCCCTGTGTAACGCCGGAGCTCCGGTCTTATGCCTCCATCTAGCTCAAGCGCAGGCCACGCCCCCAAACTGTCCTTTTTTAATGAAAACACACACAGGCGAGTATAATTGAACAAAAAATTCCTTTATTAAGGGCTCACAACTAACCAAAGAGGGAGGCAACGTTGTAAAAACAGCAGAAATGGGTGAAGCCTTGGACCCCCAGGGCCCACATCAACTATTTTCAAAAAAAATTGGTGACCTGAGGAGTCCATATATAAGGGAGTGCAGTCTGGTCCAGAAGTCCCAGAGATCCGGAAAGCAGCAGATGACATCCCCAGGCTGTGGTCATACAAGAGACTGCATCTTTTGTCAAACCAGACTGAACCCAGGGCCATCACTCTCTGGTCTTCCTTCCACGCTTCCTTCCACGCTGTGGCTCTGGTGGTGGAGTTGTGGCAGGAGGAGGAGGGGCCAACTCACTCAGGTGGGTATTGGGTGTTAGTTCCCCACTCACCCCCTTACTTAGGACTTTATACAGAAGGTCCTCACACAGCTTGCGTTGACCCTACTGTATGCCCTGCAGTTTTGTGGCAGCCATGCAGGCAAAGGCCTCTTCAGGAGTGGGTAAGGCTCTGAGGGACGCAGAAGCCTCCTGAATCAGCCTGAGTGCAGAATCCTGCATGTGAGTCACCTTCCTCGCTCTTTTGTATGGAAGGCGGAGGGGAGGAACCTGCGATTCTGTCAGGCTTTGACTTGTCCCAGGCTTCTCCTGGCTGCCACTTAGCCCCGCCTCCTCCTGGCTGCCACTAACCCCCGCCCCCTCCTGGCTGCCACATTCCACAGCCTCCTCCTGGCTGAGGTCTTCCTGTGTATGAAAAAGGGACAGAGTTTTAGTTTTTTATTCATCAATCACACACAATTTTCACCTCCTGACTGTTGCAAATTGAATGTTAACAAATATAACAGACTATAATTCTGAGCCCAGCATTTTTCATTCTTGTCCCAATTTTGGGTGCCCACTACTGTCTATTGATATGTAAAACAATTTATTAAATCAGAAATTAGTGGTAACATCTAGTAAACATCATTTATTTATTGACCAGAAATCTGTAGAAGAATTCTATACCTGACTCCAGCTGGGCTCCTCCACTTCTTCCTGGCTGGAAGGCCCAGGTTGGACATCAGAAGCCTCAGCTGGGGTGGAAGGAAGAGTGGAGAGGGATTCCCTGACTTCAGTGTGGTCTGACAGAAATCGCAGTCTCTCATAGTACCACAGCCTGGGAACATAAACGTCATCTGCTGCAGCTCCGGATCTCTGGGAGCTCCTCAGGCCACCAATTTTGTTTCTTAAATAGGGGATGGTTGCTGTGGGGACCACCGGCGTCACCAACTCCAGCAGTTTCTCCAGCGCTGCCTGCCTCTTTTGTTTATTATTATAATGAGGATATCTCACCTGCCACAGACAGGGCAGCTCCCTGTATTTGTCTATGAACAGGGGGAGGAAATTATGGTTGTTGAAGCCATCCATTTTCTCTGCAAGACACAACACAAGACAAACCCTAATGTCAGGCAAAACTCTCCTAATCTTGTTACAATATAGGCCTCAATCTAGAAGCAGTATAGGCCCAAGTTTGGATCTTACCTTCATTCTCACGATCGGGGCCTCCGATACTCCTTCCTCCGCTCACATGTCGTACGTACTACGCACGCGTGTTATGCTTTATACACACTGCGCATGCGTGTAACTCTGCCCGCCCCTGACGTTCTTTCTAGTCTATTCCCTGCCCCTTTTTGTTCGGCTCAGTGGGGGAAGAGCACATGGCGGAGACACAGCAGGTGCGTGCTAATTACAGCAATGAGGGGGAGGGGGAGGAAAGCCCGGAGCCGGAAACGTCTGGATCCAGAAGGAGAAGATTTAACTTTGTAGGTTCTAGATTTGTGTATTTCTTGTTGTTTTGAAACATGCCTGTTTTATCTTAAATGGACATTTTTATTTTTTATAATGCCACCCCAAAAATTGTTATACAACAAACATGTTGGTTTGTTTTAAAAACCTTTTCTAAATGCACATGTGATTGTGCAGGTATTAAAAAGATTGTTATTCAAGAATGTGTGGATTATTGTCTTAACGCTACAACACTTTTGTGGTGATGTAATTGCTGTTTTCTGTGAAAATGGGGGTTATTTCCTAAGGGCAAATCTTGTTTGCACTACAAGTGCAGTTTCAGTGCAGTTTCAAGTGCACTTTTAGTGCAAAGTGTCTTTGCCTTTAGTAAATAACACCCAACAGTGCTTTGTAAGGTTACACAATCACGCCATTTTCTGGACTCTCCACATTTCTGTCAGGGTGAGCTAAAACAAACACAAGCAGTAAATGTCACCAAAGATTTGCTTAATTTTTTTTTTATTTGATCAAGGTTTCACAAATTGTCTGGCATATTGATGGCCCCCCTACCCGCAAAGAACTCAAGGTATCTTAGCCAGACATCACGGGGCACTCAGGGAGGGCAAGCCAGGAAGGCGACTTTCAAACGCCGTCAGGGTTGTTTCATTTATAATTCTGCCCTCAGGCCCAACTGAGCCAGCATAGTTGGCAGAATGTTGGCATAAAAAGTTATGTAGAACACAGCACGCCAGGATTATATGATTCAGTTTATACTCCGCCATATGCATGGGTGTAAGAAACAGGCAGAATCGGCTGGCCATGATTCCAAATGTGTTCTCCACCACTCTTCTGGCTCTGGCCAGCCGGTAATTAAAAACCCTCTGGTTCGGGGTGAGGGTCCTCATCGGGAATGGCCGCATAAGATGGTCCCCCAGTGCAAAGGCTTCATCCACAATGAAGTCGAATGGGAGTCCTTCCACATTGTCTTCTGGAGGTGGCAAGTTGCCATTCTGGAGATGCCTGTAAAACTCCGTCTGGGCGATGACTCCACCATCGGATATCCGGGCATTCTTCCCCACATCCACATACAGGAACTCGTAATTAGCTGACACCACCACCAACATCACAATACTAATAAACCCCTTATAATTATAATAGTATGACCCCGAGTTGGGTGGTGGGACGATGTGGACTTTTTCCCATCAATTGCCACTCCGCAGTTAGGAAAGTCCCACCGCTGGGCAAAGTGGGAGGCCACAGTCTGCCATTCCTGTGGCGTGGAAGGAAAATGTGGAGGAAAAAAATAAAATTAGTCTTTTTGCACATTAAAACATGGAAAGCAGATTAGACACAAATATTCTTGGCCAACATCAAGATAACATTTATTAATGGGAATTTTTAAAGACCAAAGTATAAGGTACACCTATCAGACTCCCCTCCCCCGCTCTCTCATGGGCCATTTCTAACATTATAGGGGGGGGGGACTCTTGGACAGGTAACCCTGTATAATGTGTATTACTTTGAACAGCCCCTCCTTAGTTACACTATTGGCAGCCCACTGGACAGGTAAGAAGTGTCATAATACAAAGATATAAATACACATTGTACACATTTGAGCACATTTGGACATTCTGCTATTACCTATCAAGATAATAATAGGATTAAAAAAACTTTAAACAGACCATTGGAAAGTATACAGGCAGGCCCTTGCACTACATGCTTTGGGGAATTCATCCATAAATCTGACCACAAAAGAGATGGGTATAGTGTGTATGGGTTTGGCAAAGTCAGCAGATAGATGATTGAGGATAGATAGAGAATTGTTATCAGCTGACTTAGCAGTTGGGGGGAGGGAGGGTTCCAAACAATTTGGGGACCCCCCCAAAAAAAATCCTCTGGCAATCTGCCTGAATTTAAAGCACAAATCACATTTAAAAACATTTTAGGGGGTGTTTGGGGTAAAGCACTACTATGGAGCTGATAAAATACATTGTTAAGTGACTACATGAGGTGAATATAGGGCCAGGAGAGCATGCTGGGGAGGTAAGTGAAGGCAAATATGTATGAAGGACAACAAAAATAATTACATAAAAATCCAGCATGCATGAGGACAAAGGGGACATTCACAGCATATTACAATCATGGTAATTAGGGAATGAGGAAAGAAATACAATACATTATCAAACATTATATACAATAAAATGTGATGTTAAAGGATAAAAATCTTACCTTCATATATTCCTTCTGCAGGACTTGTATGATGGCAGAACAGGTCTCCGGGATAATGATCCCCAGAGCCTGGGGGGAGATGGCTGTCGAGAACTTGAGGTCCTGCAGGCTTCTCCTCGTCGCCAAGTACCGCAGGGTGGCAACGAGCCTCTGCTCCGCAGTGATGCCTTGCCTCATGCAGGTATCCTGCCTGCTGATATAGGGGGTCAGCAAAGCCAACAAACGGTGAAATACGGGGTCCGTCATCCAGAGAAAGTTCCTGAAATCATCAGGATTATTCTCACAGATCTCACGGAGCAAAGGCATATGAGAGAACTGGTCACGCTGAAGCAACCAATTCTTGGTCCATGAACTCCTCCCCACCCTGTTCATGGACTGGACTTGTGTCAAGGTAAGGACCCCAACACCAAGCCCCCACACAGCACGAACTCTACGAGGAGTACGTATACGCAACATGGCTAGAAAATGGTCGGCTGCTCAGAACAAGGTAACAGAACGCACTGAAGAACAGCAAGGCCGGTGAAGAGCGACCTGAAAAACAGCAATGAACGAACAAGAACACAATGACTAATCAAAGTCATGCATAGCTTGCTTGCATGCACTGAAGAGCAGATACAAACCCACAAGCACAAACTGAACAGCAGAAAACGATCTGTTGTCGGAATGTCCGATCAATGTCCGATCGTGTGTACGGGGCATAACAGTAGTGGTAGGTAAAGCAGTAGTATGAAGTAAAACATGTTAGTTGACAGAGAGTATTATAAATCTTTATATTGTTTGGTCCATATCTTCCAGTTACTATCAAATTTCTTACATGTTAGAGAGTTAATTGCCAGAAGGCATTCGAAGGTGTGGTTCCGTTTGACTAGTTTTATTACGTCAGATGGATTGATAGATATTGTATCTTTCCAGTTGCGGAGTATTAGAGTACGGGTTGCCAGAAAGATGTGGGTGATGACATCTATATTCGGGAGGGAATATTTCTATTCCTATATGAAGGATTTCTAGTGCTGGGTTGGAAGGTGTTAAGATTCCTGTGATTGATGATAACATCTGGAACGTTTTGTTCCAAAGGCTTGTTATGCTCAGGCATTCCCATATTGTGTGTAGTAGATTTCCAAGTTGTCCACATTTCCTCCAGCATAACGGAGATGTGTCTGGGAAAAATGTGGCAAGTCTATATGGAGTGTAGTGCCATCTATTGGTTATTTTAAGCATCATTTCCCATTGATTTATACAATGGGATGCTTTGTGAATTTTCCTGAATGTGTGTTGCCACTGCTCATCTGAGAATTTGATAGCTAGATCAATCTCCCATTTCCTAATAGCAGCTATCTTACTGAAAGTCTGTTTGTTGTGGATGAGGTTGTAGAATAGTGATATTCCTTTAGTGATAGGCGTTGGGATTGAGTAGAAGCACCATGCCCTGGTTGGTATTTTTATTTTCGGCATGGGGTGTGATTTTAGGAAATGGGAGATGCGTACACAGGAGAAAAGCATATTGTTTGGCAATCTGTATTCGGTCATTTTTTGTTCTGCAGTTTTTGGTTTGTGTTCTCCGATTAGGTCTTGTATGTGCATTATGCCGTTCATGCAGAGTTTTGTGATCGATAGCATAGGAATTTTTGCTTCTAGGAGGCCGATAGGGAATTTGTATTCTACCTCATGTGTGTCAATTTGGTTATGCCCTAGGAGGAATTGCCACGCCTGTATGGACACTTGAATGGGAGGGGGTAAACCCCTAGTTTCCCAGGGTTCCCATATGTCACCCAGGAAGAATGTTGTTGGGTCGTTTGTCGGGATTAATGTTTTTTCTATTTCTACCCATAGTGGGTCGTCTTTGCTGTGGAACCAGTGTTTAAGATGGTCCAACCTAGTTGCCATAGATAGTCTTGGATGTCTGGTAGTCCAGCACCCCATACTCTTTTATGTGGGATAAGATTGTTTCGTGGACATCTAGCTTTTTTACCTCCCCATATGAATTTCCATATGATACCGGACATGGTGGAATGGTATTGGGGGGTATGAGAATTGGTAAGGAGCAGAAGATGTAAAGAATTTGTGGTAAGATGGACATTTTGAATGCCGCTGATTTGCCTAACCAGGATAGTTCCCTTCTTGAGATATATTTTAGTTGGTGTTCCAGTTTGGCCATGAATGGTTTAAGACTGGCATCTGCTTGAGATGAGGTTGTGTTAGTCAGGGTGTTCCTAGGTACGAGATACCCTTTTTACTCCATGTGTAAGGGAAAATGTCTTGTAAGAAGTTTTTAGTGGTTTGTGGGTCTCCCATGTCTAGGATTAGGGATTTGGTAAAAATGACTTTGTAATAAGATACGTCTCTAAATTCCATCATTATTTTATGGGCTTGTACGAGGGAAGTTAGTGGGTTTGTTAGAAGGAGGATTACATCATCCGCAAAGAAATTTATGACGTGCTTATTGGAGCCGAACTGGAAACCCATGATGGGGCGTGTGCTCTGATAGTTTATGCTAGGGGTTCTGATACTAGATTGAATATTGTAGGGGAGAGGGGACATCCTTGGCGAGTTCCGTTGAGGTATATACTTGTGCTGATGGGTAGGAATAGAGAGCCAATATTGCAGTGAGTATAGGACCCTTGAAGCCAAACTTGGCTAGTACCATTTCCATGTATGTCCAGTGGACCCTGTTGAACGCCTTCTCTTCATCTATAGAGAGTAGCAGAGAAAGCGTTTGGGTTTTAACAGCATGGTGAATAACATTTATGATTCTTCTGGTAGCATCTGAAGTTTGTCTCCCCTTCACAAATCCCATCTGGTCACGCTGGATGATAGAGGGAATGATATCTGTTAATCGTTTGGCCAGTAATTTTGCATATATTTTGATATCTGAGTTCAGAAGGGATATTGGCCTAAAGTTGGTTGGGGTGGTTGGGTCTTTCCCAGGTTTGGGTAGAGTGACTATGTGGGCTCTCAGCATCTCTTGGGGGAAGGTAGATGATTATGCTGCTCTTGTGAAGATTGATTGCATGTATGGAGTGAGGATGTTTTTGAATGTTTTGTAGTATTCATTTGCGAAACCATCCGGTCCCGGTGATTTACCATTCGGTAGTGTTTTTGTGATTGTTTCAATTTCTTTGGTGGTGAATGGGGAATTCAGTTCTCTAAGTTGATCTTCGGTCAGTGATGGGAGTTTGATTCTCTGTAGGAATCGTTTTATGTTATCTGTGGTTGGTTGTGGGGTTGAGGTGTCTGTGTGTATATACAGTACTATGTAGTATTCGGCAAACTGGTTCGCTATATCTTGTGGGTTAGTGATTTTGTGGTGTAGTGTTGGATGTATTAGATGTGCTATTCTAGTTTTTGTGTGTGTGTTGCCTTGATTCTATTGGCTAGGTTTTTACCTGCTCTGTTGGCATTGGCATAAGATCCTAATTGTAGGCATCTAATGCCGCGTACACACGACCGGTCTTTCCGTCGGACCGAAGTCTGACGGTCTTTCCGACGAAGTTCAGATGGAGTTCCGCTGAAATGGACTTGCCTACACACGATCATACCAAAGTCTGTTCGTTTAGAACGTGATGATATACGATGGGACTAGAAAAAGGAAGTTCAATAGCCAGTAGCCAATAGCTGCCCTTACGTCGTTCTTGGTTCGTCGGACTAGCATACAGACGAGCGGTTTTCCCGATAGGAACTGAGTCCGTTGGAAAGATTTAAAACATGTTCTACTTCTAGGTCCGTCAGATTTTTCGAAAGCATAGGTCCGATGAAGCCCACACATGATCGGAATGTTTTCTGCCGGAAAGTCTGCTCGTTTGTACATGGCATAAGATGTTTGTCATATTGTTGTGTTAGAAGCTCTCTCAGGTTTTCTCTGAGTTTAGAAAGTCTATTCACTAGGGTAGTTGTTAGAGGTGCTTTATTTTGGGTTTCTAATGTATGTATATCCGATAGTAGATTGTTAAGTTTTATGGTGTGAAGTTTTTTCTCTCTGGTCCCTAACTGTATTAGTATACCTCTCATGTAAGCTTTGTGAGCATTCCATAGAGGGAATGAGTCAATCACAGATGTGTTGTTGTTTAGGAAAAAGTCCTGGAGATGCTGAGAGATCACAGGGAGTGTTTGAGGTTCTTGTAGTAACCTAAAGTTGCAGCGCCAGATGGGGGATGAGGGAGAGACACCCTGTTCGATAATAGACTTTGAGATTGCAGCGTGGTCAGACCACGTGATATCATGTATTAGTGTGGCATGAACGCGTTATAACAGCCACTTGTCTGTTAGAAACATATCTATACTTGAGTATGAACAGTGTCTAGGAGAGAAAAAAGTGTAGCTCCTCTTGTTGGCATGAAGGCATCTCCATGCATCGAACACATCTTCTGTGTGTGGCAGAGTGTGGAAGGATGCATTGCCATTCGGTTTGCTCATAGTAGTGTCCAGTTTAGGGTCTGAGACCAGGTTAAAGTCCCCTCCTATGACGAGGTTTCCATGCTGCATAGATTTGGCTTTTTTGAGCACTTTCTTTAAGAAATGGATTTTGTGAGTGTTCGGTGCATACAATGTTACAAGCGTGTAGGGTTTGGAGTTTATGTTTCCTATTATGATGATATATCTGCCCCACTCATCTATTAATGATTTTTTTAAGTTGGAAAGTGAGTTTCTTAAGGCTAGCAGTACCCCTTCTTTCTTGTGGCTGGGTGTACATGCCATAAATATACTGTATGGGGGTATTCTCTGTGTGAACAATTTGGGGTTTTGTTCTTCTGGAAGTGGGTTTCCTGTATACAAAGGATGTCTGTTTGCAGGTCTCTTTCCATATGGAATTTTTTTTTGCTGAGTGATTTAGGCCTCGGGCATTGATTGACAGGCATGTGATAGTCATTTATGGTGTTGTATGGTTTGACAGGTGGTAACGTGGTGTAAGTACTCACTGTGACCATGGGGTCTCTTTGTGGGAGCTTCCGTATGCTGTTGTAAGGTTAGGTGGGGCTTGTCTTCCTCAGTAGGTAAATGTTCCATGCGTTGAGTATCACGGTGTGTATTAAACAAATAACAAAGAAAACAAAAGGTATAGAAAGTTATCTGTAGAATCATAAAAAAAATAGAAAGGGATCTTACAACGGAACCGTGTGCAGATGTATCTGATGTATGTGGTAAAGGGGGACAAAGGAGGCTAAAGTGAAGACTCAAATATCCGGAGAGAATTGTAGGTAACATTGTGTTTCAGTTAAGAGCCACCGGTATGTTTTTTGTTATTGCCATTCAGTTTGGATTGGTTGTGGTTGAGAAGCAGAGGTGGAATGTAAGCCCTGGTTGGGAAGTATCCCTCATTAACATAGGGCTGTGATTCCTTCTTCCATTGTTGCAATAGACTTTGTGGTCCAATTATGTGTAATAGAGAGCGTTGCAGGGTATCTCTATTTGTGTGGGAATTTGTGGTTTCTTAAGGCCTTAGTAATGGTCGCCAGATTGCGGCGTCTTTGCAGTGTGTGCCTGGAGAGGTCTGGAAGTAGTTATACTTCAGTATGCTGTGGAGGGACGTTGTCAGGTCTGCATGATGCCTGCAGGATCTGTTCCTTCACATTCAAAATAATCCCCAAGTTTTGTGATATCTTACCTATTTACTGCATTACTATGTCCTTACCTTATTGTGCCACTAATACTACAATGTCCCTGGAATATACATTTTGTATTATGCCTTGTAAACTTTGTATTCTGTCTTATAAAAAACTATCAATATACTGTATATTCCTTAATATTTCTTTATTGGAGTTTCAGAAAAAGGTACATACATGTCATGACCAAACCAATAGTAATAACAGAAACAGATGTTCCATCTAGAAACAAGCTATTTTTACAGATAACACTGTGTAAAAAAGTAAACAGCAACATTTCAAATGGGTTGGCTTAAGCAAGGTAGTCGAGTAAGGAGAAAATCTACATGGAGAGGGGGTGGGATGTGGAAGGGGGAGGGAGGAATTGGGGTATAGGGAGGAGGGGGGGAAACAGGGCACCAGCGGACCAGTGATAAAGACATAAATGTTCATATCATTTCAGTTACACTTGAACAGTACATTTCGGGTGTTGTAAACAGAGTGACCACAAAGCCATATGTTTTTGAACAGTTAAATTTTTCCTAGCCACTATCCTTTCCATTTCGCACTGGAAGTTGAAATCAGTGACAGTACTAGAAATGGAGGGGACTGTGGTGGTTTTCCATAGTCCGGTGATGTTTAATTTGGCAGCATATAGTAGGTGGAGAATTACACATCTAGATTGAAGTGGAAATGTTTCTATGCCAATGTGTAAGAGGGCCAGGGCAGGAGTCGGGGAACAATGGAGCCTATACTGCCGCAATTTCCCCAGCAGGATGGTGATTGGCCTGGATACATTTTAGACAGTCGGTGGGGGTGAGATACCATCTATGGATGGTCTTTTGGTAGGATTCCCAGTGGTTTGTGCAGCGAGACGCTTTATGAGTTTCTGTGAATGCTCGTTGCCACTGGGTTTGGGTGAGGGGGGCATTCAACTCCTCCACCCATTTGTTTAAGGAATGCACTTGGGAGCACGGTCGAGTGTCACTGAGACATGAGTATATCAGGGAGATACCTCTACTGGGGCATGGAGTAGTGGAGTAGTAGTGGTATATTGGTACAGGTATATTCACTGTGGAAGGTAGTTTAGTAAGGTTTAGGAAGTGTGAGATTCGCATGTATGTGAAAGCTTCTGAGCTTGGGAGTTTGAATTTGACTTGGAGAGATTCAAATGTATGCAGCGAACCATGATCTTTCAAGTCGCCAATGGTCAGGATACCAGCGAAATGCCACCTGGAAAGATTCAAATCAGGGATGCAGAGGGATATGGGTTTTAATGGTATTGGTAGAGTTCTACTAGGTGAGTTTTGCGGGTATATATTTAAAAGTTTTCTCCAGGCCAACATGGAGGCAGATATCATTAGGTTAATTTTCCGAGGGGCCGGAGAGTATCCAGCTGTCATTAGTAGGAGGTAGTCTGTTAGGGTAGCAGGTTGTGCGTAAGAAGCTTCTATGGTGGACCATATTTTTTTGGGTGTAGGATGCCACCAATAGTAAATTTGGTCTAAGATTGAGGCATAGTAGTAGTTGTCGATATTGGGTAAGCCCATTCCGCCTTGGTTCTGGTGTCTAGTTCTGGTGTCTAGTGAGTATGTAGCCAGCACATCTAGGTGGTTTAGAATTCCAAATATATTTAGTCAGTTGACTTTGGATTGAGGACAGGAGAGAGCAGGGAAGAGGCAGAATGAGTGTTCGGAATAAGTAGAGAAGCTTGGGCAGTATGATCATTTTACGACCTTACGAGCTATACGATCTGAATTCCCAAGTTCGAGATAGATGTGCTCGCCCACATGTAGGGCAAGGTGGATTTCAGCTGGGCAGTCATTTGTGGTGGCAGGAGTATGGGGAGGACTATGGATTTTGTGGTATTAAGTTTATAGTAGGATACGGAGCTAAATTGGTGGAGGGTGTCCTGAATTTTTTGTATGGACTGGATGGGATTAGTGATCATCACGATCACGTCGTCAGCAAATAAGCTAATTTTGTGATCTGTGCCATCGTAGGGAATACCTGTTATTAATGGATCGGATCTAAGTTTGGATGCCAAGGGTTCCATCAGCAGGGCAAAGATAAATGGGGAGAGGGGGCACCCCTGTCGTGTGCCATCGGTAATCTCGAAAGGGGTGGATAGAGTCCCTCCCGTGAGTACTTTAGCTGATGGGTTGGAGTATAGGGACAGAATTACAGCTTGAAACCACCCTGTAATACCAAATTTAGTCAACACTGCTTGAAGAAAAGACCAGTGGACTCTATCAAACGCCTTCTCTGCATCAAGAGACAATCGCAGAGAAGGCGTTTGAGTGTGCGCAGCATGTGGAATGAGGTTGAGGACCCTTCTGGTTGCGTCAGGGGCTTGTCTACTTGGGACGAACCCAACCTGGTCTGGGTGTACTAGCTCATGAAGGAACACCATCAGTCTGTTGGCAATAACTTTAGCAAGTAGCTTGATGTCGGTGTTCAAGAGCGATATTGGTCTATAGTTAGAGGCAACAGAGGTATCTTTCCCAGACTTTGGGATGGTGGATATGATTGACCTTAACATATCAGTAGGTAGGGAGCCCGAGGAGCCAGCAGCATTAAAGAGGTTCGTCAGTCTAGGGACTAAGGTGTCAGCAAATTTTTTGTAAAAGGCTTTGGTGAAGCCATTCTCTCCTGGAGCTTTATGCAGAGGGAGAGCTTTGATTGCTCTATGGACTTCCTCTGGAGTGAATGGTTTAGAGATATAGTCGAATTGGGACTCTTTTGAGATTTTGGGGAGATTTATCGGGGTGAGAAAGTTCTGTATTTGTTCTGCAGTTGGTTGTGGGGTGAGAGGGTCATGTTTTAGATTATATAGGGATGCATAATATTCACTGAATGCGTTAGCAATTTCCTGAGGGTTGGTTAAAGGTCGTTTTGAAGTTGGGTGATGGAGAGAGAGAATTTTGGCTTTCGTACATTGGGCCTTAACTTGTTTTGCAAGGAGTGACCCAGCTCTGTTGCCTAGGTCATAGTAATTGGCCTTCTAGAATTTAAAGTTGTGCTCAAATTTGTGGAGCAGGAGAGTGCGTAATTTCTGTCGGAGCTCCAGGAGCTGGGTGGCTTGTGTGTGAGAGGGAGAGGATTTGTTTGTTTTTTCTATGCTAGATATTTGGGACATAACCTTGTCAATCTGCTGGGTGCCCAGGCGTCTCGCTCTTTTACTCATTTTTTTAAAAAATTCCTCGAAGGTACGCTTTGTATGTTGACCAGAGTACAAATTTGTCAGTGTCAGGCAGTTCATTATGTTCGAAGAAAGATTGGTGCTCGGCTTCAATTTCCTGCTGGACTGTAGGGTCTTCTAACAAGGAGGGGTCCAATCTCCAAAGTCTCGGAGGCCCAGGTCTTTGATCGCCCAGGGATATAGAAATAGGGGCATGGTCTGACCATGATATTAGGCCAATGTCAGATTGCGTAATGTTTTATAGGGTCCATTTATCTACTATGAAGGCGTCAAGTCTTGAGTAAGATAGCTGTGAGTGAGAAAAGTACGTATAGTCACGTTCTGAGCCATGTTGTGCTCTCCATACATCAAAGAGATCTAGGTCGCAGAGTAGGGGGTTCAAAGCCGGACGGCTTTGGCCTTTGGTAGTAGAGGCATCTATGGAGGGATCACCAACTATATTGAGGTCGCCTCCCAGTATTATGATTCCTTTGCGCAGGCTGTTGACCTTCTTGTAGAGGCGTCGGAAGAAGCGGCGTTGTCTGGAATTAGGGTCATATATATTGAATAAGGTGTAGGTGGTTTGAGCAACAGAACAGATAAGTATTAGGTATCGGCCCTGCGGATCAGTATAGGTGTGGTGGTGCTGGAACTGAAGGGTGTCTCGGACAGCTGTCATCACTCCATTTTGCTTCTTTGGGCCCGAGGTGAAGTAGACAGTGTCATATCCCTTGAGTCTAAACTTAGGGGTTTTGGATTCCGCAAAGTGCGTCTCCTGTAGGAATGCAATGTCTGCATTTTGTTTTGTCAATTCCTTTTGTAGATTGGCTCATTTGTGCGGGCTGTTCAGGCCCTTGACATTCAGGGATGTCAGTTTTATCGGCATTTTAAGGCAGTCAGCGGTAATTCTTTATGGCAAGTCTACAATAGTAAGTATGGGGTATCTCTGACAGGAGCAGGTAATGGCTGAGGGGTGTGGTCTAGGGGGAACAGGGTATTTCGGTTTGCTTATATGCGGGCTTTTGTAGTAAGGTCAAGAATCAGCGGGATGCTGGTGTGGAACAGGGAAGGAAGTAAAAAAGAAGAGCCCGTTAGGAATACAGGTTCAATGTGCGGACTAACTGCTAACAACTTGAAACAGGGGGGATTTCCTCCAGTGGCATCTCGGAACACAGAGCCAGTGGAGTGAAAGAGAGGCTTGGGAGAGGCAGTGATCCACTGCAACCCAGCTATGTATAAAGTAGGGTCAAATGTGCGGACGGGATAATTCAGGCATCTTGAAGTGACCAGTCAGCTTCCATTTGCGAAGGAGGTGAAGGAGGTGGACGTGGAGTTTCCTCAGGGATTATGAGCCAGAGCCATAGAAGTTGTAGGCCAGCTTGCAGCGTGCGCACAGCATGGGTTTTGCTCTGGTACGTGATCAGCAATTTAGTGGGAAACCCCCATTTGTACTGTATATGGTGGTTTTGGAGTGCTTTAGTGATTGTGGTGAGTTGTCGATGATTCTCCATAGTTGCCTTAGAGAGATCTGTGTACAGCGCAATTGCAGTGAATGGATCAGGAAGGTTTGAGGATCTCTTGGCGGCAAACATCACTTTTTCCTTCGTGCTGTAGAAATGTATGCGCGCTAATACATCTCAAGACTTCTCTGGTGGGAGGTGAGATGGTTTTGGGCTATGGGCTCTATCAATTTCTAGATCTATATCGGATAAATCAGGTACTAGAGCTCGCATTAGAGATTGCAGGAATCGCACCAGATCGCGTTGTGGTACCGATTCGGGTATGTTGCGGAATTTAATATTGTTCCTGTGCGAATGATCTTCGAGATCCGCCAATTTGAGGTTGATCGCCTGCAATTCTGCCTCATGTTCTGTGCATACTTCCACTGTATCATTATGGGCAGTGAGGAGATCAGACATTTTGTTTTCAATGTAATGCAGATGCTGGTCCTGTTGCTGTACTACAGTAGCCAGCGAGGACACTGCAGCCGAAAGATCAGTGTACAGGGTCTGCTTAAGGGATATGAGTATGTTCTTCATTGTTTGCTCAGAGATGGGCTGGTCTGAGGCAGGGAAGTTATCAATGGCTGCAGGATGCTGGACATTAGGAGGAGGCAGGATGAAGGGTATGCTGGGGTTCTGACATGGGGCATCCTCCTCTCTCCTGGGCTTAGATTTGACTGGAGAGGCAGAGGCAGGAGAACGGGGGGAGAGTACTCACAGCCTGTGATCGTGGGACAGCCTGGGCGTTGTGATCCACCGCCGCCAGCGTGAGGTGAGAGCTGAGCTGGAAATCTGTGTGAGGTGCCGGCGCCATCTTGTCCTCCTCCGGCTCCGGCCAGACAGAAGAAGTCCGTCAGCTTCTGAGGCATGGAGATCTGTTTCCTTCTCTTCAAAATTATGCCTGGCTGTTGTGGTGGTTATGGGTTCGGTCGGGTGATTTTCATCCCGTTTTTAGCGCTGTGGAGCCACTGATAGCCGGGTGCTGTGCGGAGCAGAGATTTTAAGCAGCCATTCACGGTGCTGGCAAGCCACGCCCCCTCCTATCAATATACTGTAATACTGTATATTCTACACTAAATTTAAATCATTATTGTTTTCTGTGAAATAATTTTGTGTTAGTTTTGGGGGATGTGGTAAACTGTAATCTCATAAGTAACCATTTTGTTTCATTTTAAACCCTCTCAATATTATACAGCATGAACCATGAAGAGTACAGAAGCATCTTGGTGATGATCTCAGTTGTCAATAGGATTAACAAGGACCCCAATCTTCTGCCCAATATTACCCTGGGCTATCATATATTTGATACTTGTTCTGATCCAAAGAATATTTTGGGATATGCCACAAAGATATTGTCTGGAGAAAAGGAAGCTCCTAACTATTACTGTAAGGGACATGGCGAAGTGGCTGGTTTTATTGGTGACAGTAATTTCCATTCAAATCTTGCGCTGACTCAGTTACTTAGTCTGTATCGGTATACACAGGTAAGTGATCACTGCAATATATTATGTATGAAATATGGTGTGTACAATAGATGGTTCAGTACAGTCTAAGGGCCCTTTCACACTGGGGCGGGGGCGACGTCGGGGGTAAAGCGCCGCTATTGTAAGCAGTGCTTTACTGTCGGTATGCGGCTGCTAGCGGGGCAGTTTTACCCCCCGCTAGCGGCCAATAAATGGTTAAAAACCACCGCAAAGTGCCTCTGCAGAGGTGCTTTGCCGGCGGTATAGCCGCGCTGTCCCATTGATTTCATTGGGCAGGAGTGGTGAAGGAGCGGTATACACTCCGCTCCTTCACCGCTCTGAAGATGCTGCCAGCAGGACTTTTTTTACCGCCCTGCCAACGCACCGCTCCAGTGTGAAAGCCCTCGGGGCTTTCACACTGGAGACAAAGCAGTGGCACTTTCGGGTCGGTTTGCAGGTGCTATTATTAGCGCAATAGCGCCTGCAAACCGCCCCAGTGTGAAAGGGCCCTAAGTGGAATTATTTCAGCCTTAATTTTATAGAATGAGTGCAGATCAGAATTAACAGAAATTTGAATAATTCAGGTGCACAAAACATTGTAACTTGGGGAAATTATTCAGTGATCATAATCCCCACAGTCCACCCAGTCCCACCACTTTAACTAACGGTTTAAATTTATCTTTAAGTAGTTGCTTTTAAACTGGTCAGGACTCTATGTATCTGGACATCTGCCAACATTACTGTATTATAATGGATGGATCTGTACAGGAAATCAATTACCTCAGTAGAGTAGTCAGTGACTTTCTTCACAATTAAGCATCCTCACCAGGTGCCACCATTGCTTCCAATTTGGAATCTCACCATTCATAGATGGCGGCTTTAAACAAAGTCCATCCCACGCTGTAATTCCCTGGCAGCCTACATATTGGGAAGGGGGAGCAGAAGCAAGGGGATCACAGATCTAAGAAGATAAAGCAAAAGCCAGCACATCAATGTATTTGTGTAAAATTCTTGGTTTCCTGAGGCATAGCACCAATGACATTTTGTGGCAGCACAGGGACCCATACATTGTGGTGAGAAGTAATGCACAAATAGAACAAGAAATAAGTATAGCACAAATTAAACAATCAAGTGACCGCATTAGTGCATGTGAGTAATACATGTTGCTGCTGAGAGAATCCCCACTTATGAGTAAAAGTCAGGAGGAAATCAATAAAAAATGCTCACACTGGGTGTAGTGTCTAGGGAGCAGAAATTCTCATTCACACCACCTGTTGATAGGTAACTGTGAGTGAGCATCTGGTGTCATTATATGGGGCTAGTACAGGGCAGGGTGGGGGTGAACCTATCACCCCCCCCCTTCCAGAATCACATGTCATTACAATAAAAAGGAAAAGAACCATAAGATCCTCATTGGGATGATAAGGAAGAAAAAGAAACACAAAAATTAGGCATTAGGTGACATACATGAAGTTTCGGAAAATTGAAAAATCAAACAAAAATCTACAAGATTGAACAGGTAGGAAAAATACACTATATTGTCAAAAGTATTGGGATACCTGCCTTTACACGCACATTAAAAAACTTAATTAAGTTTTAGTCCGTAGGGTTCAATATTAAGTTGGCCCTAGAAATGTGCAATTCGTTTAGTTCCAAATTTTTGACAAACTCGTTAATTCCAAAATTTCTGAAATTACGAATTTTTAAATTTTCGAAATTTCAAATTTTCAAATTTCCGAATTTTGAATTTCCGGAAATTTGAAATTTTGGAAATTCAGGATTTTGGAATTTCGGAGATTCTAAATTTCAGAAATTGGAAATATGGAATTTCGGAAATTGGAAATTTGGAAATTTCGGAAATTCTAAATTTCTGAAATTCGAAATTTGGAAATTGGAAAGTTTCGGAAATTGGAAAGTTTCAGAAATTGGAAAGTTTAAGAAATTGGAAAATTTTGAAAATTCAAATTCAGAAATTCAAAAGATTTAAGAAATTCCGAATTTTCGAAATTTGAAATTTCAGAAATTTAAAAATTAAAAAATTTGGAAATTTAAAAAACCGAAAATAAGAATGAAAATCTGAAAATTCAAAAGAATGAAAATCCAAAAATTTGAAAGTCTGAATTAAAAACTAACTAATAATAACTATTAAATTATAGGTATTGAAATTTCCTTTCAAATTTGTCTGTTAGTGAACATAACGAGTACGAATTTATTCAAAGTTACGAATTATCTGAAATAATGAATGCCGTATCTAAACGAATGGAACGTAACGATCTAATAAGAATAAATAACGATAATAATAATAAAACTTTTTTATTATTATTATTTATTATTCATTTGTTCCATTCCATTTGTTTAGATACGGCATTAGTTATTTCGGATAATTCGTAACTTCAGATAAATTTGTATTTGTTACGTTCACAAACAGTTATTTTATTTAGTTATTATTAGTTATTATTTCAAATTTTTTTAATTTTTTTTTTATAATTGACAATTTTTATTAGGTTTCAGTGTAAACAATACAATTGTTTAAAACAACATTGTATAAGAAAAAAAGGTAATGAAAAAGTAGTATTTATAACAAGCAGCTCTGGAAAGAGCATAGTGGTCCACAAAAAACTAGATTGACATTTTAAAATTGCTTGGCCTGTTCTTCCAGAGGGGGGGGGGGGGAGAAAAGAGAAAGAAGAGAAAAGAAAGAAGGGGGGGGAGGTGTAGAAAGGACCCAAATGTTAGGGTGCGTCTCTCCTGGGCTCCGGGTGTTGACAGTGTACAAGGTGGAGGGGGTCTCATGGAATCATGGGGGGTCCAATCGCCTGTGCCACGGCTCCCATGTCGCTGTGTGTCTGTCTACTCGATCTGTTAGTCTGGTTGTCATGGATTCCATAATCTCTACTTCTTTAATTCTGGTGTACAGATCAGATAATAAGGGGGGGTTTCAATGTTTCCAATGGAGGGATACTAGACACCTGGCTGCTGTTAGTATTTGTGTTGCCAGCTTTTTGGCTAGTCCGGGGAGTGTGGTGGGAGGGAGGCCCAGTAAGAAGAACTTAGGGGAGAGAGGGATATCTACCTCAAATAGCTGGTGGAGGAGGTCCCGGACCATGCGCCAATAGGGCTGGAGGGAGGGACATCTCTAATAGATGTGGTATAGTGTGCCCCGGTCTTGGAGACACCTCCAGCAGTGATCCAAGGCCGATGGGTATATGGCATGTAGATGTGATAGAGTAAGGTACCAGTGAAAGAGCACCTTATATGAATTATCTTTGTAAAGTGTGCATATAGAGTTCCTGGTCGCCCATCTCCATATAGTGGCACATTGTTCGGGTATTAGTTCCTCCCATCTACGCATGTATCTATGTTTCCCCCTAATGAGCATGTCGTATGAGTTTAGGAGTTTATATATGTCTGAGGTCAGACCTTTCTACGTGGGGCCCGAAAGGACTAAACATTCAAATGGGGATGGCTTGGAGAACTGGAGGGTAGGGGTGATGGTGAGTGCATAATGCCGTATCTGGAGGTAGCCAAAGGAGGCACTAAGGGGAAGCTCGTGTTTGGCTCTGAGTTTGTCAAAGAGTAGAAAGATCCTAGACACTGGGTCCACCAGGTGTCCGTAGTGAAAACGTTTCCTTTGCAGCCATAGGAAGATCATCTGAGAGGGTTAGCTATCGGGTAGTTTAGGGTTATAAAGGAAGGCTGTTACCAGGGAGGCCTCAGACTGCAGGGGGGTGCTGTGGTTTAGCTGCCTCCAGATAGTGTGTAGGAGCTGCATGGTATGTAGTAGGGCGGGGGAGGGGGTATTGGCATTGGCATTCCACAGTAAATTGTTCGGATGGATGGGAGCCAGCCATATTTTGTCTATTTGAGTCCAGCGGTTATAGGCCGGAAGGGTGACCCAGGAAGCTATAGCTCCCAGTTGTGCAGCATAGTAATAGTGTGGAAAGTGTGGAAAGGCCAAACCCCCATCGCTTCTGGAGGCAAACATTACAGAGCAAGCTATTCAATGTTGTTTGTAGTTCCATGTAAAATTTAGAACGTCATTCTGGAGTTTCGTGAGGTGGGCCGACGGGATGGGCACTGGGAGAGTCATAAAGCAGTACAGGAGTTTAGGTAGTATGTTCATCTTAATCGAGGTGATGCGACCGAACCAAGACATTGGGTAATGTCTCCATTCGGTCAAGAGAGATTGGTTGGATGCAAATAGAGGTCCAAAGTTTGCGTTGTATAGGGATTCATATCGAGGTGTAAGGTGTACCCCCAGTATTTAATGGCAAGTGATTTCCACGCATATGAAAAGTTTTCCGACAGGCGGTGTAATTCCGCGGGAGGTAGGTTGAGCGGAAGAGCTTCTGATTTAGCTGGGTTAACCTTGTAGCTCGACAGGGATCCATATTCCTCCAAGAGTTTAGGGAGGTTAGGGAGAGTAATGTGCGGCCGTGTCAGGGTCAGGAGGACATCGTCCGCAAACAATGAAATTTTAAACTTGCGAACTCTAACCATTACGCCGCTAACGTTCGGGTCTCGCCGGACCTGGGCCACCAGGGGTTCAATGCACAGGGCGAAGAGCAGCGGGGAGAGTGGGCATCCTTGCCTAGTTCTGTTTGAAATAGGGAAGGATGCCGCAAAAGGTGTTTTGATGGAGGCGGTTGGAGTTGCGTATAGGTGCATAATCGCCCTGAGGAACGTCCCCCGGAAGCCCAGATGTTCAATGGTGGAGAACATAAAAGGCCAACTAAGTCTATCGAAGGCTTTCTCAGCATCTAAGCTGAGCAGGAGCGCTTTGTTTTTTTGTCTGTTAATGTCTATTAAATTGATGGCTCTTCTAGTGTTGCCCCCTGCTTGGCATCCTGGGACGAAGCCCACCTGATCCTTGTGGATCAGGGAAGGGAGGACCTCATTTACTCAAAGGGACAATATTTTTGTAAAAATTTTCAGGTCTGAATTTAATAGGGCTATGGGCCTGTAATTCTCGCACAGTGTGTGGTCCTTATCAGGTTTGGGTATGCGCGTAAGATGTGATGCCTGCATATCTCTTGGGATTTCCTCCTTGCCCATAAATCCGTTAAATAAACAAACCATGTGCTGGAGCAGGATAGGTAAGAACGACTTGTAATATTCGTATGGAAGGCCATCAGGACCCGGAGCCTTATTATTTGAAAGGTGTTTCAGAGTATCATAAATTTCCTTGTCGGTTATCGGAGAATTAAGGGAGTGTAGGGCCTCTGCTGGTAAAATGGCCACTCCGCTGGTGGCAAGGTAGGCCCGTACGCTGTCCTTAAAAGTTTCCTGGACAGGTAAGTTCGGTATGGAAGGGTTGTTGTAGAGGTCTGAGTAGTAGTTTCTGAGTAATTTGGCAATGCGGTTGGGGTGGGAGTGAAGGGCACCATTTGGGTCCCGTAGGGCTTGGGGAGCCGATGTGTGGGTGTTTTCCCAGAGTTTACGTGCTAGTAGGGTGTGGGCTTTGTTGCCTTTATCATAGTATAGCTGACGCAGCCTCCGAAGGGCTTTTTCTACTCTGCCTATGTCTATACTTTTAAGAACTGCCCTTAGTCGTATAATTTCCCTCAAAAGACGGATTGAGGACGAGGTTGTGAGTCTGGATTCTAAATCCCGTAATTGCTGTACTGTCTTTTGTCTCAGTAGCCTGGTATTTTTCTTACAGGCCGTGGAGATCGCTATGCATTGTCCCCTTATGACCGTCTTGTGTGCTTCCCAGAGGGTTTCCACAGAGATCTCCAGGGTATTGTTTTCTACAAAGTACAGTTTTAAGGTGTTCTCCAATTCTGACCTATGTGCGAGATCCTTCAAAAGGAAGTCATTCAGCCGCCAGTGGCAGTGTTTGACCTTAGAAGGGTGCAGTTTAAGTTTCAAGAGGATTGCGAGTGACCTGACGGAATTGCTGGGATTGTCTGGAGAGTCGCGGAGAGGGGATTTTTTTGGTGAGGGATGTTCTGTCTAGAGTGGGGGAGAACAGAAGGCTGAAATCTCCTCCCACGACTAAAAAGGAATGGTTGGTTCTGAAAAGGTTGTACACCTTAGTCACAAAAGGCATCTGGTTCACATTTGGTGCATAAATGTTGCAGAAAGTTATGTCAGAGTGTTGCCATTTGCCACTGAGGATCAAAAAAATGGCCATGGGGATCAGAGTAGGAGGAAGTGGGAATGAATGGAGATCTTTTTCAATCAGGATGGCCACCCCTGCTTTCTTTTTAGTGCTGGAGGCTAGGTACCCCGTGGGGAATAGTTGTGACGCAAACGTCAGGGTGCCTGTTTTGTTAAAGTGTGTTTCTAGTATGAATATGACCTCTGCTCCAGAATCCCTGAAACTTCGTAGTGCTAATTGGCATTTAAAATTTGAGTTAAGGCCGTTGACATTATGTGAGTAAACCCGTACCATGTTGTGATTGATATGTGAGCGGGAGAAGATGAAGAAGTGTGTGTTGAGGTGCGGTATACTTATCTAGCCTAGGAGTCCAGGGAAATGAGCCTTGAGACCAGAGATGGCATCCGCCACCTATAGGATAATACAGGAGCCCAGGAGAGAAGAGCCATGAGAGAGAGGAGAGAAGAAACAGGAGAGACAAAAAGATGTACACAAAATAAACTGAGTGTACAATAGTCAACACAAGAAATAAAGGTCTATCTTTAGACCAAGAGTTCCATGTTACCCCCATCATCTTACAGGGGCAAGAGGGGTAAGTAGTAATTAGAGAGGAACTTTTAAATCACTAAACTGGTGAGGGGGGTAGTGTTGGAAAAAAGTCCATTCAGTACCCGTCATCTAGGACCTGCTGAGAAACAAAGCGTTTAAATACTTAAACAAAAGCTGGAGGATAATACTAATCATTGTAAGGAATATTTTGAACCTGTGGGCAGAAACAAGCAGGCTATGAGCCACAATTTTAGGGTCGTCCTTGTCAGGGCCAGATGCCAGGGAGGCCAGGACCTCGACCAGGCAGCCCAGAACCCGGAGGACAGAGCGTCCAGGAGGGACAGCGGTCGTCTCCCTTTGAGGGGGATTGACCACCTAGGGTGGGAAACCAAATTAATGCAGCCATCACACATACAAAGACCAACTGTGGTAAACTGTGCATAGTCAATGTGTCCCTCCGGGTGAGGGCCTGTCAACTGTGAAAAAAAAAGAATTGATCAAAAAGGGCGATAAATGGCCCTGGTGGTGTTCAGGTAGGCCGGTGTTTAGGGCTCATACAGGGGGGGTCTGGGGTCTGTCTACTCCGTTTTGCAGGGACTTTTAGCCAGCCAGTCGATGGGGGGGATAACGTCCCAGCCTGGGAGGTCTGGGATGGGGACGTTAAGCGTCTCACAGAAGAAACGACCGTCCTCAGGTACTCGAAGCATCGCTGTCTTCCCGGCATGTGTAGCCATCAGGCTAAAATGAAATCCACAATGATAGGTGATGGTGTTGTCTTGTAGAGAGTGAAGGAGAGGTTGGAGCAGCCTGCGTTTCTGCAGGGTAATCCAAGAGAGATCAGGGAAGAGTTGGATCGGAGTGCCGTACAGAAGGATAGGTTTAATCACCCGGGCCTTGGGCATGATGTCCTCCTTTAACGCGAACGAGTGCACTCTACAAATTATGTCTCTAGGTTTGGACGCTTGATCTTTAGGCTTCAAGGCTCTGTGGGCTCTGTCCATTTCAAAGTGTGTGGAGATTAGGGATGAGCCGAACACCCCCCTGTTCGGTTCGCACTAGAACATGCAAACAGGAAAAAAGTTTGTTAGAACACCATTAAAGTCTATAGGACACGAACATGAATAATTAAAAGTGCTAATTTTAAAGGCTAAGTTGCCAGCATGGATGCGGAGCGGCCCGGAGAAGAAAATGAAGAAGAGAAGAAAAGAAGAAGAGAAGAGCGGGAGCCTCCCCCCATGCCATGGGTGCGGAGCGGCCCGAGGAGAAGAAGATAGAAGACGCCGCGGAGGAGATGCTGGATGAGAATGCCGGAGGAAGAACCAGAAGAGCCAGAAGAACCAGAAGATGAAGGAAGATAGAAGAAAGAAGAAGTATTTAAATAAAGGAATTGTCAAAAACTGTCTCGTGTCATTTTTAACATTTTTGACAGTTTTTTAGTGAAATGGTAGGGGTAAGTACCCCCTTACCATTTCACACAGGGGGGGGACGGGATCTGGGGGTCCCCTTGTTAAAGGGGGCTTCCAGATTCCGATAAGCCCCCCGCCCGCAGACCCCCACAACCACCGGCCAGGGTTGTGGGGATGAGGCCCTTGTCCTCATCAACATGGGGACAAGGTGTTTTGGGGGGCTACCCCAAAGCACCCTCCCAATGTTGAGGGCATGTGGCCTGGTACGGTTCAGGAGGGGGGGGGCGCACTCTCGTCCCCCCCTCTTTTCCTGCGGCCTGCCAGGTTGTGTGCTCGGATAAGGGTCTGGTATGGATTTTTGGGGGGACCCCACGCCGTTTTTTTTTTTTTTTTGGCGCGGGGTTCCCCTTAAAATCCATACCAGACCTGAAGGGTCTGGTATGGAATTTAGGGGGAACCCCACGTCATTTTTTTTTTTTATTGTGGCCGGGGTTCCCCTTAATATCCATATCAGACCTGAAGGGCCTGGTATGGAATTTAGGGGGACTCCCACGTCTTTTTTTTTTTTTTAATTTTGGTTCCCATGCCGTTTTTATCAATGAACGTCTATGTGTATTGTCGGCAATCCAATAGCCGCGGGTAGTTTTAAATGAGTTTTTTCCTTCAAAATGTCATTTTGCTGTCAGACTGTTCTAAACATGGGAAACATGCGCCCCTTTACAGGCATACTATAGACACCCCCCAGGTACGAAATTTAAAGGGATATTACACTTTTATTGTTTGACTTTAAGCATTATTAAAATCACTGCTCCTGAAAAAACGGCCGTTTTTAAAACTTTTTTTGCATTGATCCATGTCCCCTGGGGCAGGACCTGGGTCCCCAAACACTTTTTATGACAATAACTTGCATATTAGCCTTTAAAATTAGCACTTTTGATTTCTCCCATAGACTTTTAAAGGGTGTTCTGTGGCATTCGAATTTGCCGCGAACACCCCAAATTGTTCGCTGTTCAGCGAACTTGCGAACAGCCAATGTTCGACTCGAACTCGAAGCTCATCCCTAGTGGAGATAGGGACTCCCAGCAAGTTGTTGAAAAATGTTTGGGGAATCGATCTTAGGTCCTCTGGACCGGAAGACTCCGGGAGCCCCTGGATCCTGATATTGTTGCGAGGATGTCCAAATCTTCCAGGTGACGTTGCATGTCAAGGAGCATATATCTGTCATCCATTTGAGGGGATTGGATTCGGTGGACTGTGAGTTTAGTGGCTTGCAGGTCTTCATCTAGGTCTTCCACCTGTGTGGCCAGTTGGCAAAAGTCTGCTTGCAGGGTCTTGACTTCACTTTGGCAGGCTTCTTTGACCTCAGATATCAGCATCTTAAAGTCTGCCTTTGTGGGCAGTGAATGTAATTGTTCTTGCCAGGAGATCAGTTCATCTGCTGTGAGGATGGAGGGTATCCTAGAGGGTTGATGATGGGCCAGAGGCTGCGAGGGGGGGCACAGGGTTCAAACCACTCTCTCTGGTCATCCACCTGTAATGGCGGTGCCGGGCTCAGGTGGGGGCCAGATGAGTAGGGTGGGGGTGACAGGGTTTCCATATGTGCCCCAGTTAAGCCTGTGGTGCTGGATTCATGGGAGCGGAAGGGTCTCTGTGGCTTTGGTGAGCCTGGGACAGAAGATGGGGTCAGGGTAGCTGGAGAGGTAGACTGCAGCCACGACAGGGATCGTGAGTGGCCCAGATGGGAGGTAGGGGACAATCCCCAGTGCTGGAAGGCTGGAGGAGTTCCCCGCAGGGAGAGTGAGTCTGGCTCAGGACCGGGGCCGTCAGAGGGTGAGGGGATCAGAGGGGGACTCACCTGTGGAGCCATTGGTGGAGTCCCGGTATGTAGGCCGCAAGATGGTGTCGGTATCTCTCCATGGTTAGGTGCAGGAGGGCCGTGCAGCGTTGGTGGGGCCGAGGTCTTAGTAGCGGGCCTGCTGCGAATGGTCATTCCGCTCAGTGTGGCATCTTTGGGAGCCTCCGAGTGAAAGAGAGGAGGTGGCTGTGTGGCGCGCTGCTGCGCCATGCTGTACGCCTCCCGCATGGCTGAATCCGGGAGTGGGGTAAAGTAGGTCTGGATGGGGGGAATCCCGTGAATTTAAGCGTCTGGAGGTACCCAGTTGTTTTGGTGTCTTGCCTTTCCTGTTTCTGCCCATCAGAGTGGAGCTGTGTCCCCGTGAAGAGTGGTCTCAGAGCAGGTCCGTGAGGAGCAGGGAGATCACACGTCCATCCTGGTCAGTGTCCAGCCACGCCCTCTATTATTTCAAATTTTACTGATTTTCTTTCTTTTTTCAGATTTTCAAATTTTCGGATTTTCAAATTTTCAAATTTCGAATTTCAAGTTTCCGAATTTTCAAATTTAGGATTTTCGAATTCAGAATTTTCTACGTCCGAATTTTAGAATTTTCGGAATTTGAAAATGCTAAATTTGAAAATTCTGAAATTTGGAAATTTGAAATTCGAAAATTTGGAAATTCGAAAATTTGAAAATTCGGAAATCCGAAAGTTTTCGAATTTCCAAATTTTTGAATTTCCGAAAAAAGCAAAAAAACGAATGAAATGAAAACTAACAAATTTTTTGGCAGTGCACAAGTCTAGTTGGCCCACACTTTGCAGCTATAACATCTTCAACTCTTCTGGGAAGGCTGTCCACAAGGATTAGGAGTGTGTCTATGGGGATGTTTGACCATTCTTCCAGAAGCGTATTTATAAGGTCAGGCACTGTGGTGGACAAGAAGCTGTTCAGACTATCTCCGAACAACCGAATTATAGGGTAGTTTGACAATTTTTTCGGTCCACCGAATGACCTCAATGCACTGCGCTGCCGCACAGTGCATTGAAAGCCTTGATTGGCTGAAGCAATGAAAGCTTCGCCCAATCAGGGCACAGAACACTGTCAGAGCCATGATTGGATGCTGTCATGATGACTGTATCCAATCATGGCTCATTGCTCTTAATCCTGCCCACACTATAAAAGCATACTTTCCATAGCGACCATTTGTAGTGTAATAGCGGCGTGTAGAGAGAGATAGAACAGGGTTCTGTTCAGTGCTATTGGGCAGTTAGTGTGCTATACTGATTCTATTGTCAGTGTAGAATATCAGCTTAGTGTGCATCTAGGAATAGTTCAGTGTGAGTGTAGTGCGACCATTCATCTTTACACTAATGTGAATGTAGGGATAGTTCAGTCAGTATGAGTGTAGTGACCGTTTAACACAGTATATTTTATTGCGTTACTGCAAGTTTAAAGTGATACTAAAGGTTTGTTTTTTATCTTCTAATTATGTTCCTGTAAGATAGTGTACTGTGTGTTCACTTACCTTTTCCTTCATTTTCCTTTTGAATCTAACTTTCTGTTCCTCTTCTAGAAGGTTGCCCCCTCATCCGAGCCATTCTGCCTGGAGTTTACCAGACGTGCACGCCCACTCCCTTGGGGCTACATCCCTGTGGGGGGACGCTGTCTGCATCCACAGGCACGGGAGGCAGGGGAGCCGTGGGCGTGTCTAAGATGCTGTAACTCCACCTCCCATGTAATGTTATTGAATTGAGAATGAAGATCTCAGCAGCACATCCCCACCTTTACTCCGCCCCCTTTTTTGCTGAAGTGAAATTGTCTCAAGTCTCAACTTCGTCGGCTGTAGACTTTCATACAAGGCCAGCAGCAATTTAAAACGATCTTAGAGAAAATAATAATAATTGTTTAAAAGATCTAAAAGTAATTAAAATGATTTATAATTTCAGTTGCATAGTAACTACTGTTTATTCAGACTATGGGCATGATGGGGAGGTGGTAATGGCCGTGGCTGCTGGGAGGTGTCTGCTCCCCGAAGGCTGTAACAGACTGGAGAACAAGGCTCGTTCTCATTCTTTCACACAGTGAAAATAGCGGCATCGCGCATGCGCATTGTAGCTATTTTCACTGTGTGAAAGAACGAGAAGCATCAAGGGAATTGTAGTTACAATAAAGAAATTACGTTGCGGCAGGGAGCGCGCTCTAAAAAACCGGACGCTAAGGACATCACACAGACAGAAAAGGAGGAAGTGCAGAAAAAGACTATCTAGACTAGGGATGAGCCAAACACCCCCCCTGTTCGGTTCGCACCAGAACATGCGAACAGGAAAAAAGTTTGTTCGAACATGCGAACACCGTTAAAGTCTATGGGACAGGAACATGAATAATCAAAAGTGCTAATTTTAAAGGCTTATATGCAAGTTATTGCCATAAAAAGTGTTTGAGGACCTGGGTCCTGCCCCAGGGGACATGGATCAATGCAAAAAAAAAGTTTTAAAGTTTTAAAAAAATGCTTAAAGTCAAACAATAAGAGTGTAATATCCCTTTAAATTTCGTACCTTGGGGGTGTCTATAGTATGCCTGTAAAGGGGCGCATGTTTCCCGTGTTTAGAACAGTCTGACAGCAAAATGACATTTCAAAGGAAAAAACCCATTTAAAACTACCCGCGGCTATTGCATTGCCGACAATACACATAAAAGTTCATTGATAAAAACAGCATGGGAATTCCCCACAGGGAAACCCTGAACCAAAATTAAAAAAAAAAAATGACGTGGGAGTCCCCCTAAATTCCATACCAGGCCCTTCAGGTCTGGTATGGATATTAAGGGGAACCCCGAACCAATATAAAAAAAAATGACGTGGGAGTCCCCCTAAATTCCATACCAGGCCCTTCAGGTCTGGTGTGGATTTTAAGGGGAACCCCGCGCCAAAAAAAAAAAAAAAAAAACGGCGTGGGGTCCCCCCAAAAATCCATACCAGACCCTTATCCGAGCACGCAACCTGGCAGGCCGCAGGAAAAGAGGGGGGACGAGAGTGCGCCCCCCCCTCCTGAACCGTACCAGGCCACATGCCCTCAACATTGGGAGGGTGCTTTGGGGTAGCCCCCCAAAACACCTTGTCCCCATGTTGATGAGGACAAGGGCCTCATCCCCACAACCCTGGCCGGTGGTTGTGGGGGTCTGCGGGCGGGGGGCTTATCAGAATCTGGAAGCCCCCTTTAACAAGGGGACCCCCAGATCCCGCCCCCCCCCGTGTGAAATGGTAAGGGGGTACTTACCTCTACCATTTCACTAAAAAACTGTCAAAAATGTTAAAAATGACAAGAGACAGTTTTTGACAATTCCTTTATTTAAATGCTTCTTCTTTCTTCTATCTTCCTTCTTCTTCTTCTTCTTCTGGTTCTTCTGGCTCTTCTGGTTCTTCCTCCGGCATTCGCGTCCAGCATCTCCTCCGCGGCGTCTTCTATCTTCTTCTCCTCAGGCCGCTCCGCACCCATGGCATGGGGGGAGGCTCCCGCTCTTCTCTTCATCTTCTTCTTCATCCTCTTCTCTTCTTCCTTCTTCTCTTCTTCATTTTCTTCTCCGGGCCGCTCCGCACCATGCCGTTTTTATCAATGAACTTCTATGTGTATTGTCGGCAATGCAATAGCCGCGGGTAGTTTTAAATGGGTTGTTTCCTTCCAAATGTCATTTTGCTGTCAGACTGTTCTAAACACGGGAAACATGCGCCCCTTTACAGGCATACTATAGACACCCCCCAGGTACGAAATTTAAAGAGATATTACACTTTTATTGTTTGACTTTAAGCATTATTAAAATCACTGCTCCTGAAAAAACGGCCGTTTTAAAACTTTTTTTTGCATTGATCCATGTCCCCTGGGGCAGGACCCAGGTCCCAAACACTTTTTATGACAATAACTTGCATATAAGCCTTTAAAATTAGCACTTTTGATTTCTCCCATAGACTTTTAAAGGGTGTTCTGCGGCATTCGAATTTGCCGCGAACACCCCAAATTGTTCGTTGTTCGGTGAACTTGCGAACAGCCAATGTCCGAGTCGAACATGAGTTCGACTCGAACTCGAAGCTCATCCCTAATCTAGATAACAGGTAAATCAAAGATTTCGGCATAAATAAGAGCTAGATTCTGGATCTATGCACAATATAGATGAGATATTGCAAAAAAAAAGTAGCTTTACAACCTCTTTAATGCCATATAGTTCTGTGCATTGCTGCAAACTTAACGCTGTATATTTCATTGCGTTGCTGCAAGTTTAACAGCATATATTTCTGTGCGTTGCTGCAATTTTAACACCATATATTTCTGTGTGTTGCTGCAAGTTTAACGCCATATAGTTCTGTGTGTTACTGCAAGTTTAACGCTGTATATTTAATTGCATTACTGCAAGTTTCAACGCCATATAGTTCTGTGCATTACTGCCAGTTTAACGTTGTATATTTAATTGTGTTACTGCAAGTTTAACGCCACATAGTTCTGTGCATTACTGTAAGTTTAACGCCATATAGTTCTGTGCGTTACTGCAAGTTTAACGCAGTATATTTAATAGTGTTACTGCAAGTTTATCACCATATATTTCTGTGCATTGCTGCAAGTTTAATGCCATATAGTTCTGTGCTTTACTGCAAGTTTAACACCATATATTTCTGTGCATTGCTGCAAGTTTAACGCTATATATTTCTGTGCGTTAATGCAAGGTTAACGTCATATAGTTCTGTGCATTACTGCAAGTTTAACGCAATATATTTCATTGCCTTATTGCAAGTTTAACGTCATATATTTCAGTGCGTTACCTTCCGTTTAACGCAGTATAGTTCAGTGTGTTTCTGCAAGCTTAATGCAGTGTATTTCAGGGCTTAAGTGCACGCTTAACGTATTATATCTCTGTGCGTTACTGCGTATTTGACACAGTGTATTGCCGTATATTATAGAGTTCGGTGGAGCATGTCTGTGTAGTGAGTACTCAAATTAAAGTGCACCAAACACCACTGGCTTCCTAAACCGTCCTCTTACTCCTCATCCTTTGTCACTCAAGCAGAGGCTAGTGTGCAGTCCCCTGCAGCTGCCAGAGTGGCAAAACCTGCCTCCTTGTCCATAGCTATTCTTGGCATAGCCCCAGCATCAGGCATAGAGGAGTCAGTGGAGTTTTTTGAACACAGCTTCAGCCACTTGATCCTTGATGATGCATAGCCATTACTCAATTCAGATGTTGGTTCTGAGGTTGAGGAACGCAGGGACATGAGCCTACAGAGAGGGGAGAACATTAGTACACAAACTGGCATTGATGTTCCCCCAACCGCACTGTCTTGCCAAGTTGTCTACAGTGATAATGAGGATGGAGGAGATGATTATGATATCCCTGACTCGACTTGGGTGCCAGATATAGCAGAGGAGGAAAATTAGGGTGAGGCACAGCCCCAACGAGGCAGCCATCATGGAAGAGTAAAGGGCATCTTCCCTATTCCATCACATTGTGGAGCTGTTGTCTCCTGGCCCACTTCCCACAGCTCAGATGTCTGGGCCCCGATTGCACTGTTGCTATTTGCAAACTTTGTCTCAAGCACATCATGCATGGCAAAAACACCAACCATTTGGGTACTACATACTTGACAAGGCATTTAACCTCCCATACATAACAATCAGTGTAGCGCTGGACATAAATAATGTGACTGGTGACTAAAAATTAGTGCACACTCTCTGATGTTACCAACATATGATGCCAAGATAAACAATATAAATACACATAGACTATTTTTCAAGGCAAGTTTATCTTGGCATCATGTATTTATATTGTTTATCTTGGCATCATATGTTGGTAACATCAGAGAGTGTGCACTAATTTTTAGTCACCAGTCACATTATTTATGTCCAGCGCTACACTGATTGTTATGTATTTGATCTTTGCCTTATATCGAGGTTATAGTGTTTAGCAGCAGGATTTTTTTCAAATTTGGTCACTCACGATTCACTTATTTTAGGTTTTTCACATTTATGCACATAGCACGGTTCTTTACTTACTTTAATTTAACCTCCCATCACTCAGCCTGTTGGCAAGAGCCACAGAAAAAGGGCACAAATCTGTCCCTCCTCCTTACTCACCTCAGTCTGTCCCTGCTCTAACTCATGACCTCTCAGCAGTCTCCACTGACAGGGATGATGGTATAGTACAGGGTGTCCCAGGTCCTTGCAGCACATCTGCCAGCAGCACACCACCAGCTCTAGACTATAGCCGGCAAATTTCTCTGCCCCATCTGCTGCAGTGGAAAAAAAATACAGTCCCTGTCAAACAGGTGCGTAAAAATTGTTCTTTGGGTATTGTGCCCATGAAACTTTCTTCTAGATGAAGGCAATGCCCACACCATGAGACAGCCTAGAAGTCCTGCAGAGATTCCACATCCCAAAAACACTTAATCAGCGACATTGGCATCAGGGGCTTCATAGCTGCTGGTAATCCAGGACTGATTCATTTTGATAAAAGTCAGATGGTCCACAGAGTCTGTCGACAGATACGCTCTATGATCATTAACAAAACCTCCAGCAGCACTGAATGCCTGTTCGGAAAGCACGCTGGATACAGGGCAGCCCAGTAACTCAATAGCATACTGGATAAGTTCTGGCCAGTGGTCTATTCTCATGACCCAGTAAGCCAGTGGATCTTCGACTGGAAAGCTCTTCATATCTATTTTCATCCCTGGATAATCATCCACAATGAGATGCAGACACTGCCGATGGGATGTGGAAGCTGACAGCCCTGGGTGGCAAGGACTAAAAAAATTGAGAAATGCATCACTTAGGCGGCTGCCTTCTCCACCGCTCCTCTCTTGACCAACAGAAGCCTCAAAACTATGTTTTCCATGACACTGCAACCTACCAGAGTCAGGAAATGTATTCAATAAACTTCTCTTTAAGGTGTCCTCAAGAGATTTCATCTTCCGCACACTCTGTGGGGGTGGGATGAGTTCTGAGACTTTCCCCTTATAACAGTGGTCAAGGAGGGTTGCCAATCAATAGTGATTCTTTTCCTTTACGCAACATATTCTTGAGTCCTTTCACAGGCTTTGAAGCATGAGGGAGCCCATGCACCGCAAATTTGCGGAGGCATGAGAATCAGACTCCTCGGGTCACTGAGGATTATAGTATCTGGAACTGCCTCCTCACAGCCAGGTACTACTCCCAAGGGTTCTGGAAAACCATCTCTGCCAGAATCCTCCTCCTCCTTCTCCTCTCTCTCCTCTTGTGTTTTCTGTGGCATAGGAACAATGGTGTCTGCATAAAGAGGTCCTTGAGAGGAAAGGAAGTCCTCCTCTTCATCCCACTGCTCTGCCTTGAGTGTCCTGTCCAAAATGCCACGCAGAGTATGCTCCAGCAGGAACACAACAGGGATTGAGTCACTGATGCATGCCTTGTCATGGCTCACCATCCTTGTGGTCTCCTCAAATGGTGACAGTACAGTGCATGCATCCTTTTTGAGCAGCCATTGGCTTTGGGAAAAAAAAGCCGAGCCGCCCTGAGTCGTTGTGCCATACTCACACAGGTACTCGTTGATGGCCCTCTTCTGCATGTGCAGCCCCTGCAGCATTGCCAAAGTCAAGTTCCACCTGGTGGGCATGTAACAAATCAGGCGGTTTACGGGCAGGTAGAATTCCCACTGAATTTCAGCCAACTGAGCATTGGCTGTGTAAGACCGCCTAAAATTTCTACAGACACTTCTGGCCTGCTTTAGTAGATCTTAAAACCCTGGGTACCTACTTTTCTGCACCACCACATTGAGGACATGTGCTAGGCATGGCACATTTGTCAACTTTCCCTGTCTAAGGGCAGACAGGAGGTTTGTGCCATTATCACACACCACCATTCCTGGCTCCAGCTGGCATGGCGTGAACCACCTCTGGGTCTGTCCCTGCAGAGCTGCAAGAATCTCTTCTCTGGTGTGGATCCTGTCCCCTAGACACACCAGCTGAAGCACTGCATGGCACCTTTTAGTCTGACTCATTGAATAGCCCTTTGAACGCTTAGGGGGTACAGGAGGTTCATAGGACAATTCAGAAGAGGAGGGCATGGAGGAGGAAGAGAAGGTGGAGGTGGAGAAGGAGGTAGAGCTGACAAATCTTGCATCATCACCAGCTGTATGGAGACGTGGGGACACAACAAGCTGCAGCATTGAGCCCTGCCCTGCATCCTTCCGAGTTACAAGCAGAGTTACCCAGTGTGCTGTGAACAAAATATATCGTCGCTGACCATGCTTGCTGGACCAGATGTCAACAGTAACGTGGACTTTGAGGCTGACTGCTTTGCCCAACGATGCCACAACATTGCCTTCCACATGATGGTAGAGAGCCTTACATGAAAAGAAATAGCATCACAGCACATTTTGCAAAATGTTTTGCCCACTGGACTTATATTCAGTTTACTTGTGTTCATGTTGCTTAACCACTTCAGCCCAAGCCTCTTTTTGAGACTTAAAATAATTTTTTTTTGCTAGAAAATTACATCGATCCCCAAAAATTATTTATTTTTTTCAGACACCCTTTAGAATAAAATGGCGGTCATTGCAATACTTTATGTCACACCGTACATGTGGGTGTGACTTACATATGCATTCGCTTCTGCGCGCGAGCTCGGCGGGACCAGGTGCTTTACATTTTTTTTATTTTTTTTTATTATTATTTTTTTATTTTATTTTACTTTTCATTTTTACACTGTCCTTTAAAAAAAATAAAAATTGGGTCACTTTTATTCATATTACAAGGCATGTAAACATCCCATGAAATAGAAAAAAAGCATGACAGGACCTCTTAAATGTGAGATGTGGGGTCAAAAAGACCTCTTGGGTGGAAGTGACATTTGACGTCGCTTCCGCTATCTAATGTTATGAAGCTGAGTGGGGCCATCTTTCCCTCACCCGGCATCCAGACTCAGAGGGGAAAGAACACGATTGTCACCGCCGATACAGACGGCTTTGGTAAGCGGTGAAGATGACCGGAGCGCGGTGGGAGGGGCCCTCTGTCGCCCCGGATAAAAGTGATCTTGCAGCAAAACCCACGCAGATACCGCTTTTATCTTTATCAGTGGATTCCCGGAGGATTCTATAGAGGAAGTGAGTCAGCCACCATTTTAAGAATCTACAGCAAGGCAGTAAGGCATGTTTCTTCAATCTCTCGCCATCACCCCTTAGCGAGCTTAAAAAGTGAGTTATTGTTATCCCATTCTGTGTTTTATAGAGCATTATTTCTTTATTATATGCACATTTGTACTGATTGATGTTTATTTTATCAATTTGTAGTTTCACCTGGCTTGTTCCAATAAAGTTAAGATCAAAAGAAATATGGAATCTGAAGTTTATTAAGCAGGAACGTTTAGCTCTCTGTCCTAGAGACAGAACAGGGACACCCCACCCACACTTAAAGCGGAAGTAAACCCATCCATAAAACAGTTTAATTTCTGGCACGTGCCGAAAATCTAACACTCCCATTGGTTGTGCTCTCAACCAAACTGTCAAACCATCCAATGGCTGGTGTCATAACGGATCACATGTGCAGCATTATGGCAGTTGAAGAGTAAATAGAGGCGCAGATGGCGGCTTCCTTGGCTGAAAACGATAGGAGGGTTTACTTACACTTTAACAGGTAGGGTTTTGCATATACTTCAAGGGTTGGATGTGAGTGTGGAGAAGGTAAGTAGGCATTGCGTGCTGTCATATACTTGGATCCCTATGATATCAATTCTGACAAATACTTATTTTATTAGGACAGAAAAAATAAATATGATCAAAAGATCTTTGTGTATCATTTCTTTATTACATTTCTCATAATTCATTGTTTGAATAATAACATCCCATTGAAATATTTCCCAACATATCATCCAGATCTCGAATCACCGACCGTCCCCTCACTGGTGGAAAAATGTATCCAACTTTATTCCATGTGACACCAGATGATCGGGTCCGTTTTAAAGCTATAAATAAATATTTGCAGCATTTTGGATGGAACTGGGTTGGAATATTAACATCAAATGATCGCAGCGGTGATGAGGAGTCCCAACAACTAAGTAAGATGCTGAGCCAACATGGGATCTGCACAGATTATATCATTTCAATTGGTGATGTAGCTGATAAGTTTCATGATATTCAGACACAGAGAGTTATTAGGGCATCGACAGTGAAGATTATCATAGTGTGTGGAACGTCCACCATAAACTTTCAGTATTTTACTTATTGTTTAACCATTGGTGTAAATAATGTCACATTTATTTTCCCACCATCATGGATTGGGTTTTATACTTATGTGAATTGGGAAATAATTAACTGTAGCTTTATATTTGTGTGGCCACAAGAAAAAAACTTAAGCATTGATGTTTATTCCGATGGTGTCAACTTCAGCTCCTTAAATGACCCCATACTGGAAGAAATTGGGTTTTATTGGTTTCATTGCTTTACCCCAAACCCAGAAAAAAATCTCTATTTAAAAAGACATTTAAAAACTTATGCAAAATATTGCACAGATGTAATAGATATTTTATCCGTATTGTCTCCTTATACAACTCTGTCCTCCTATGTATACAAGGCTGTATATGTTCTGGCCCATGCTCTACATGGAATGTACATGAAGAAAAATACATCTGGATTCCAGCACAGAGTAAGTTGGATAATAAGTATTTATATTACTATGATCCTATCCTATATTATGTTATGTAATAATTATGTGAATCAACAGCTGTCTCGAACCTCCCTCTCACTGCCTAGGCAATCAGAAAAATTGCAGTCACTCAAATTTTTAGTTCTCTTGTTTATGTTTTCCAAAAAATTTTATTGAAGATTATAAAGTCTTTACAGCAATTGTGTTACATTTAACAGTAAACATAGATCATGAAATTGTTAAAATATGAAGTTTTATCTTGAGAGAATTCCCAGCCGGGCTTGAAGGTCACATACATACTATCCTAGTTAATAAAGGGGTGTGAACCCAACATGTATCCTTAAATGGGTCTTAACTGCCCTAAAACTGAGACTCCATTGAAGGTGTCTTCTACTTTCAGTAATAGATTCTGTATGTAGCAGAAAGTTGGTTTCGACTTATGGAAGAACTCTATCAGAGGAGTGATGTATTTATCGTTTAATGTGTAAGGGACCGCTCATTATTCGTACCTGATAGTTTCGTATGCCTCTGGAATATATTTCATAAATTGGGTATTTAATTGGCATGTGGCGTGGGTGACCTATGTGCTTGTACGGGTGTCTAGTTCTCTTGTTTATATTAAGTTGGGGGGTGTGATTGTTGTATGTCAGGGATATGCAATTAGCGGACCTCCAGCTGTTGCAGAACTAAAAGTCCCATGAGACATAACAAGACTCCCACAGCCACAAGCATGACACCTAGAGGCAGAGGCATGATGGGACTTGTACTTTTGCAACAGCTGGAGGTCCGCTAATTGCATATCACTGTTGTATGTTATTGATTTACTAATTGATTTCTATATACTAGATTCACCAAATCTAGTATATATATATATATATATATATATATATATATATATATATATATATATATATATATATATATATATATATATATATATATATATATATATATATATACTAATTTGATTTCTCTATACAGTTTTTAAACATAATAAAAAGTATGTTTTTTTTATTGCATTGTATATGGCATGTTATTATATACAGTATAATTATATGCTTTTATATTCTATATATTTATTTATGATATTTATCTGTGTATGATTATGTTTATATACTTTTCTGGTTAACTCTGTTCTACAAAAATCAAAGAGCAAAAGATCAAAGTGTTCATCCAGAGTGTGTCTCTTTCACCAGTTCAGCCCCGGAAGGATTTTCCTCCTTAATGACCAGGCCATTCTTTGCGATACGGCACTGTCGCTTTAACTGACAATTGCACAGTTATGCGACGCTGTACCCAAACAAAATGTATGTCCTTTTTTCCCTTAAATAGAGCTTTCTTTTGGCGGTATTTGATAACCTCTGCGTTTTTTATTCTTTGCGCTATAAACAAAAAGAGACCTACAATTTTGAAAAAAAAAAACAATATTTTTTACTTTTTGCTATAATAAAAATCCCAAATTTAAAAAACAAAAACAAAAAAAAAACAAATGTCTTAAATCAGTTTAGGCCAATATGTATTCCTCTACATATTTTTGGTAAAAAAAAAATCTCAATAAGCGAATATTGATTGGTTTGCACAAAAGTTATCACGTCTATAAGATAGGGAATAGACTTATGGCATTTTTATTATAATTTTTTTTTACTAGTAATGGTGGTGATTAGCGATTTTTAGCAGGACTGCGACATTGCCGTGACAGATCGGACACTTTTGACACTCTTTTGGGACCAGTGACATTTATACAGTGATCAGAGCTAAAATTAGCCACTGATTACTGTATAAATGTCACTGGCAGGAAAGGGGAGGGAAGGGGTTAACACTAGGGACGATCAAGGGGTTAACTGTGTTCCCTGGGTGTGTTCTAACTGTAGGGGGGATGGGCTACATAGGACATGACAGAGATCGCTGTTCCCGATGACTGGGAATAGAAGATCTCTGACCCATCACTAGGCAGAATAGGGAATTGCCTTGTTTACATATCGCGGGTCGCCAGCGGACATCGAGTCTGCTGGACCTGTGGGCATGCTCCCCTGCCATTGGTGGCATGCGTGCCTGCTAGCCTCCCTGCACAAACCGACGTACACATACGGTAGTTTGTGCAGGAGAGCCGACCTGCCGCAGTATAATGACAGCGGCTGATCGGCAAGAGGTTAAAGATTTTGTTAAGCTTGATTATGTTTTGTATAGAAAAAAAAAAACAAAAAAAAGGGTGAAACATGTCAGAGAGGGATGGTCTTCAAGTGTGTCTTTGGTTGGCTTAATTAAGTTTTAACATGAAAGCGATGTCACCATTGGCAGTCATTTGTGTTCTTTGCGGCAGTACAATCTGGTATTTGCGAACACAGCCACCACTATTACAGAACTCCAGAAATGTTTGATAAAAGCATAACTCTGCCCATCACCCTGTGCTCTACAGTGATAACGTAGCTGTGATTGTCAATAAAGTGGCTACAGATGTCATTTAATGGAAGACCACATCAGTGTTTTCACTACAGAGCAGAACTTCACTTCCTTTCCTAGCATCTCACCTGAACTCCGGGCAATTCACCTTCCATACAGGCAGTGTCACGCTTACCCCTAACGCAGGTGGTCAGACACAATATCTGGCTTCTGTTTTCTTTACCTACAGCAGCCCCCATTCCCAGAAGGCAAGCTGGCCTACCGGTACTCGGTTGCCCTTAGGACTTATACACAATGCTATAGTGCTTGGCTACCATGCCAGGGCATGCACAAACTGAGCTAAGCAAACAGGTATTTGCAGTTGGCAGACAGGCAAGGTTCAGAATAGTCAGGGTGAAAAAACAAAGTCAAAAGGCAGGCAGAGTTTAGAGCAGGAATCTCTAACTGGTGGCCCTCCAGCTGTTGCGAAACTACAAGTCCCATCCCATGCCTCTGCTTGTGGGAGTCATGCTTGAAACTGTGTCAGTCTTGCAATGCCTCATGGGACTTGTAGTTTTGCAACAGCTGGAGGGCCGCCAGTTTGAGACCCCTGGTTTAGAGAGTAGTTGATATCTGATCCAAGGTTATTAATGAGGGAATACAATCTAGCAGAGCAAGGAAGACAAACAGGGAGCTTGGAACACGTGTAACAAACTCTATCACAAACATGAGACTGCAGGCTTGGTTGGCTTAAATCAGGTTTGGTCTCCACACAGAGACTGCCAAATTCAATCGCCTTGCAGGTGGACAGACATAAACGGATGTATCATAGCCAAAACAAGGATGTTTGAATGAGAGCAGCAACTATCAAAGAACAGGAGCATTTATACGCTCTTGATAGGCAGTTAAATTCCCCTCCAAGTTTCCTTCCGACTCCTCAACCCTGATAGTAACATTAGCTTTGAATTTTGCCCATTGCTACCTACCTTCCATCTTATCCTACACACCCCTCCCTGCACATAACACTTGCATTGAAATAAAGTCTCTGGTACATACTGCCCACTGTCATACGCTCCACACTCCTCTCCTGTACATACTGCCCTCTGTCATACCCCTCCACACTCCTCTCCTGTACATACTGCCCTCTGTCATACCCTCCACACTCCTCTCCTGTACATACTGCCCTCTGTCATACCCTCCACACTCATCTCCTGTATATACTGCCCTCTGTCATACCCTCCACACTCCTCTCCTGTACATACTGCTCTCTGTCATACCCTCCACACTCCTCTCCTGTACATACTGCCCTCTATCATACCCTCCACACTCCTCTCCTGTACATACTGCCCTCTGTCATACCCTCCACACTCATCTCCTGTACATACTGCCCTCTGTCATACCCTCCACACTCCTCTCCCGTATATACTGCCCTCTGTCAAACGCTCCACACTCCTCTCCTGTATATACTACCCACTGTTACACCCTCCACACTCCTCTCCTGTACATACTGCCCACTGTCATACCCCACACACTCCTCTCCTTTACATACTGCCCTCTGTCATACCCTCCACACTCCTCTCCTGTACTTACTGCCCTCTTTCATACCCTTTTGCACAATGCTCCTTTAATACTTTTCATCACAATACACTCTGCACTCCTCTGTCACTAATGTTGTGTCCTCTCCATAACTCAATTTCACAGTATTACTATTTATCTTTCCCCAGTGAGATCCCACCTAGTGTACCCACTTTGTTTTTATTACACAGTTATGCCCTGTACACACGATAGGATTTTCCGATGGAAAGGATTTTCCATAGGAATTTCCGACACACAAAGTTTGAGAGCTTGCTATAAAATTTTCCGACAACAAAATCCGACGCACAAAGTGCCATGCATGCTCAGAATAAATTAAGCGAGGAAAGCTATTGGCTACTGCCCCGTTTATAGTCCCGACGTACGTGTTTTACGTCACCACGTTCAGAACGATTGGATTTTCCGACAACTTTGTGTGACCGTGTGTATGCAAGACAAGTTTGAGCCAACATCCGTCGGAAAAAATCCATGGATTTTGTTGTCGGAATGTCCGATCATGTGTACAGAGCATTAGAGTCGACCTCAATCACACAGATTGATCTTCCCTGATGAGATCCCACCTCCAGCACAAAATGATTGTGTTTCCCATAATGCGATTTCACCCCCCCTCCAGTTCTCCCCTATATCTTTACCACAGCATACAATATTTATTTCCCCCTCCAGAATCCCCTCACTGTGTACCCACAATCCAGCACGAATATTGCAAATTGAAGTGTCTATGACTTCCCTACAAAGTACAAAGCTCACAGATCCTGTACACAAAGTCTAGGGTTCCATTAGCAGTGCCCCCCTCCCCTTCTCTGCAGAAGGACAGATTCCTTTTGCTTTTCCCAGGATGGCTTTTCTTCCCTCTGGTCAATCTCACTCTAACCTTTCAGCTATAGTAAAGAAAACTAATTACATGTTTTACTAATAGTTAAATGACAAAATGAAATGCTAATATTAGTATAATGACAAGTTCACTTGCTACAATAACTTTGAAGAAGACCTTGTTGGAACCTCAGAATATGTGGTTAGAATGTCCTTGGAAGGTCTTGTAGTACAGACAATCCATACAGACATTTCAAACCAATAAGAAGTTCTATAACAAAATGTTTCTTACATTTTCTTTCTTACATTATTAATGAGTAATATGTAAAATGATACTTTTTAGGGAGTTCCTGTGTGATGATTGTTTCTGGAAGGATGATGGTTTTCATACACTAACTATGCCAGACCTCCACACCGTACTCATCTCTTTCCTAGTATTTATTTTCATTTATTTAACCACTTGCTTACTGGGCACATAAACCTCCTTCCTGCCCAGACCAATTTTCAGTTTTCAGCTGTCTTACACTTTGAATGACAATTGCGCGGTCATGCATCGCTGTACCCAAATGACATTTTTATAATTTTTTTCACACAAATAAAGCTTTCTTTTGGTTGTATTTAATCACCACTGGGTTTTTTAATTTTTGCTAAAAAAACAAAAAAAGACAGAAAATTTGGAAAAAAAAAAAAAACAAATAAACAGTTTCACAGTTTGTTATAAAATTTTGAAAACATGTAATTTTTCTCCTTCATTGATGTGCGCTGATGGGCACTGATAGGCTGCACTGATGGGCTGCAATGATTAGGCAGCACTCATAGGTGGCAGTGATAGGTGGCTCTTATGGACACTAAGAGGTGGCACTGATGGTCACTGATGGGTGGCACTGATGGTTGGCACTAATGGGCGGCACTGAAGGGCACTGATAGGTGGCACTGAAGGGCACTAATAGGTGGCACTGAAAGGCGGCACCGATAGGCACTGATGATCACTGATGGGTGGCACTGGTAGGTGACACTGATAGGCAGCACTAATCTGTGGCACTGATGATGAGGCACTCATGGGCATTGATTGGCAGCACTGGTGGGCATTTATAGGTGGCACTGTTGGGTAAAGGTAGGTGGCACTGTGGGCACTGGTAGGTGGCATTGGTGAGTACTGATAGATGGCATTGGCAGGTAGCACTGGTGGGCACAGATGAAGCTGCCGCTTCTCTCTTTGTGAGGGACCAATGCCCTTCTGACAGGAATCGGTGATCAGATTTACCAAACTTCTGTTTACATCACGTGATCAGCTGTCCACACTCCTCCCCTGTACATACTGCCCTCAATCAATAATACCCCTCACACTTCTCCTTTTCTCAGTACAGACCCTCCTCCATCAGTATATACACCCCCCTCAGTGCAGACCCCTGCCCATCAGTATAGACACCCCCTGAGTGCAGACCCCCCATTAGTATAGACACCCCCCTCAGTGCAGAACCCCCATCAGTATAGATACCCCCCTCAGTGCAGATCCTTCATCAGTATAGACCCCCTTAGTGAAGACCTCCCCCCAACAGTATAGACACCCCCCATCAATGCAGACCCCCCCATCAGTATAAACACCCCCAATGCAGACCCCTCATCAGTATAGACACCCCCTCTGCCCTCCCATAGCAGCCCCCCTGCATAGCGGTCCATCTAGATTACACATAGTAAAGTGTACAGACCTCAGAACAGCACGGATGGATACAGCGGTGTGTCTCGGTCTCCTCCTCCTCCTGTGTGGATGTGGGAAGAGGAGGCGGCTTCAGTCCGCTCTGCTGAGGGACACAGCCTCGAGATCTGAGAGGCGCAGATTAGTGTAGGGCAGCGGGCTGTGTTAGCGGTGCCACTACCCATGGGTGTCACCCCTCCGGCGGGTGTAACCCGGGTGCAGGGCGCACCCCCCCCCAGCGACGCCACTGGTGAGCAGGCAGCTCATACACGGGAGGACATCATATGATGGCCTCCCAGCAATTAAGGCCCGCACTGTAGCCATCATTTGGCTATAGCGCAGGCGGAAGGTTAAAACTTTACTTTTATCATGAGCATCGTGTTCATCGTGAGCAGAGATTGTTTATCATAATCAGATTATCCTACCTTCTTCTTCTTTTACAGAAGCCACTGCTTCCATACACAGCATTAATGATGACCAATAAGCCTTAGACAGCTGTACAGTTTGGAATGTATGGCCTTATAATAGGCTGTATCCGTGCTGTAAACCAATGGTTCTGGATGGGGCCAAAGCACCTTAAAATTAAGTTTTGCATGTCTCTGCCAACTATCCTAAATGCAGTATTGTCTCCTTATTTCTGAGGCTTTTGATAGCATGAGACATGTAAATACCTTCTGTTACAAAAAGGCTCTGCTGTGCTTTCCACATGTTCAGTGGAGGGCTATTTGTTCTTGATCCACCTCACCAAATCCTGTCAGGTTTTTACTTTCTTGTTGCTCCTTAAACCCTCCCCCTAGAAGCCATAGCTTTCAGGCATAATACGCATGCTGGTCCACAAGCCCTCCACTATAGTATACATTGTTTGTAGGCATACTATTCATGCTGTTCCTCAAACCCTCCACCCCAGAAGCCATTGTTTCATATGTTTCATACATAGCACTCATGTAGTTTGGACTAAATGGCTCTATAAAATTAGGCTGTATTGGTCTTATACACCAGATGTTCTGGATATACACTTTGCCAATGAGCATATAAGGGATGATTTAAATAAAATTAAGAAATATAGGAACATTTTCTGTTTTAATTTCAAGCTCATTCAGTGGCCACAAAAGAGATGGCTTAGGTTGAATATATTGGTTTTTTTATGTGTGTCCAGGAGGTTAAACATGTATTTCAGCCTTATGACAGGAGATATTGACTGGGGAGCCTGGTATAAAGAGGGATCTGAGGGATTTACCTCCAGGAAGATGGGAACATGCATTGAAATACCACAATAGGCAGGTGAGGTATATACCCCTCAGCCACCCCTCATTGAGTGGATTCTCTACATCGCCCGAGAAAGGGCTGAGGTATAGAACTTAAGGGGCCATCCAGTGTTCACCTTTGCACCCCTCAAAAAGTGATGGATTTTGCATATGACTCTCAGGTTGTGACCTTGAGATACATCCATATTGTCCATAGATCACAGCTGGTAGAAATAAAGTGAGATACAGAATCCCAAGGTAAGTCAGTCATAGACCATAGGCAGATAAGGAAAAGTTTAGAGGTTAGCACATTGGTTGAAAACAAGGAACATCAAAAGCCATAGGTATGTGCAGCCTATTGCATTAGGGTGTACACCCCAAAGCTCAGACACACATGACTTTCTCTGCAGCTTCTGCTGCTCTGGACAGTGAATAAATGGGGAGTGCTATGTGCTGATCAGCTTCCTGTTCATTCACAAACAAGCATAGTACACACAGTTTACTATGCTTGAACACAGTGAGTTAGTGTGTTCACTGTATTAATTTAGAAAAGGAAGGGGCTGGTAAGTTATATATTGATTAGCCCCTTTCCCAACTCTCCTTCATTAAAAACATTCACCGCAGCAGCCGGGGGGAGAGGAGGGAAGCCAGCAGTGCTGCGGGGGCGGGGGGGGGTGGCACACCCTCTGCGAACACCCTCTGCGCACATCCCCTGTGAACACCTATGTCAGAAGCAAAGGTTGAGACAGGCAGCAAAAATCTTGGTAAAAGATAGTACAATAACCAACATGGATAAAAACTGAATCAGGAGATCAAGAACAAAATCACAAAACAGGAGCAAAGGCATAGGCATGCACTGGGGATGTGACAGATGTGCCTGGGCACACCCTAATCACTCTGTGTGGTTCCCCCTATTGTCCGGGCTTCCCCTCATATTGCCCACTCCAACCGCAGTCACAGTACTGCTGGCTTCCCTCCTTTCCTCTCCAGTGGGGGAAGGGGCCAATCAATATGTGATTTCCTTTTCTAAATGAACACAGGGAACTCACTCACTGTGTTCAATCATAACTGAAACATGAAGTTTGTGAATGCACAGGAAGATTCTCAGCACAGAGCCCTTCCCATTCATTCACTATCCAGTGCAGCTGAGGCTGCAGAGAAAGGCATGTGTGTTTGAGCTTTGGGGTGCACAGCCTAATGCGATAGGCTGCGCACACCTATGAGCAAAGTTGCAGATTCTCACTTCTCCTGTACCATCTGGTGGTATTAGCCCCCTTCCTCTAGTTCCTGCCCTGTGCTACCTCAATGTGTCAAGTACCCATCTTCCATTATTTTTCCCAAAAGACCATCCCTACCCTCCCCCTTCACTTTGCGCAGTATGTGTCTCTATCAATAGACCAGGCTGTCATAGGAAGGGTACACATGAGTTCAGCGCTTATAACAAACTTATAAACATGTAGAGGTAAGGTAAAAACACCAACATTGTTACGGTTACTTATATTCCACATTCCAGCACAAGTGCCTCCTAATTCCCTGTAATAGCTGTTTCTCCCTAAGCTTCTCCCTCCCAGGAACATGAGGCCCGGCTTCCTCATAGAATGTTAGCAGATTGGTCTGGTAGGAACGTCCTCTCATAAACCCATGCTGATTACCACTAATGATATTCTTCTTCTTAGTAAAACTTTGGATATAGTCCCTAATCATCCCCTCCAAAAATTTACCCACTATTGATGTTAGGCTGACTGGCCTAAAAATCCCAGGAATATTTCTCTGCCCTTTTTTAAATATTGGTACCACGTGGGCTTTTCTCTAATCAGCTGGTACCAATTCTGTCAGTATGCTTTCCACAAAGATTAGGAACAATGGCCTGGCTATAACTTGACTGAGTTCTCTGAGGACTCGCGGATGTAAGCCATCAGGTCCTGGTGATTTATTTGTGTTAAGTTTCTTTAGTCTTTTGTTGACTCCAGCCTCTGTTAAGTGTGTAATGTGCTCCGATTTTGTATTTTTACCGTCAATATATCTAAAAAAATAACAATTCTGTTATTTTTACTTTCTTCCACTATGTGTCTCTCGTAACCTTTCTTTGGCCGCCCTGATTGTAATTTTACATTTCTTATTGCATTCCTTGTAGTGCAGTAATGCTGGTAATGACCCATTCCCTTTATATTTTTTAAAAGCCATACTTTTTTCCTTGATGGGTCTACTCACATTACAGTTTAACCACCCAGGTTTAATTTTCGCTCTGTATTTATTGCCCATTGGAATGTACTGTTTGATACCTTTGTTTAATATGTCCCTAAAGCATTCCCATTTCTTTTCTGTGTTCAATGATTCCAGAATGTGGTCCCAATTAATGTCATGTAGCAATGACCATAGCTCAGGAAAATTTAGTGTTTTTGTACTATCCATATGCCTCCTTTTCCTATGATTTATGGTAAACGCTAGATCCTAAGTTATTGTGTATCTCCACGTCTGAGATCATGTTATACCAATGGTTTTGTACAGAGCAACCCCAATCCTCCTATTCTGGTGTCCACCACCAGCACTCCTGGTTCCTCACTGAGTGCCCACCATAGCAAGCCACTTTCTATGGGTGCACTCGTGTTGGCTCACTCCTGTGCCTACTCTATGTGTCCATTGCACACAGAGCAAGGCTCGATCCCACCTACCTGCTCCCTCCTCAATGGCTGTGATTGACAGCAGCAGGAGCCAATGATTCCTGCTTCTGTCTCTGAGTCTGGGAGGAGGGAGGGAGCTGAGAGAGCCGCAGCTCTTGTGCACATCGCTGGATTGAGATCAGGCTCAGGTGAGTATAAGGAGGGGGCTGAGGGAAGAGCTGCACACAGAAGATTTTTTTCCTTAGATGCAAAGAATGCATTAAGGTAAGAAACCTTCTGCCTTTAGAACCACTTTAACATCTTCTAAAATACATTATCAAACCTATAAACATACTTCTGTTCCCATTTGATGTTTAACTGCTCTCATAACAGTATTTATATAACTATAATTTGACTTATTCTATCATAAGCAGTTATGTTGGTGTGGCAGAGGGGACGTGAACACTTCTCAACATGTTTCTTAGGCTTGGGAAAAGATGAGGGAAATGAGGACCCCCGCAAAGTAGAGAAACCACTCCATGTATCCTTTGGGGAGGCAAGGGGTATTAACTAATTCACATTCACCCTATAGCAGTTTTACTGCTACAGGGTCGCCGCTGTGTGCTGGATCACATATATATATATATATATATGCCCCCAACCTCTTCCAGGTAGGGGGCACACATGTTGGCACTCAATGTCCGCCGGCACCTGCTGATCATCAGGCAGAACTGTGAGCTGCCTATGTAAACAAGGAAGATCTCCATTCTGACAGGGGGAAGGGATGGAGTTTGTGCCCCTGCAAAGCAGGGAATAAATTCCATCTCTCCCCTAGTAAAAGCACCTCGCACAGTATAATAAAACACTGCCTAGGCACACTGTTAACCCTTTGATTGCCTTTGGTGTTAACCCCTGCCCAGCCAGTGTCATTAGTACAGTGACAGTGCATATTTTTAGCACTGATCATTGTATTAGTGTCACTGGTTCCCAAAAAGTGTCAAAAGTGTCAGAATGACCGCTGCAATATCTTAGCCCCGCTATAAGTCTCAGGCATTACTAGTAAAATATAAATAAATAAATTAAAATATCACATAGTTTATAGACGCTTGCACAAACCAATCAATATGCGCTTATTGGGATTGTTTATCAAAAATATATGGCCTCCATCTGTAAAACTATTCATGCTTTGGAGGTCATCTTATTGTAGCCCATCTAGTGCATCTGTTGTTACATAGTTACATAGTAGGTGAGGTTGAAAAATACAACTCCATCAAGTCCAACCTATATGTGTGATTATATGTCAGTATTACATTGTATATCCCTGTATGTTGTGGTCGCTCAGGTGCTTATCTAATAGTTTTTTTAAACTATTGATGCCCCCCGCTGAGACCACCGATGGTGGAAGGGAATTCCACATCCTAACCGCTCTTACTGTAAAGAACCATCTACGTAGTTTAAGGTTAAACTTTAGATTACATTTTCTTCTAATTTTAATGAGTGGCCACGTGTCTTGTTAAACTCACTTCCGCAAAAAAGTTGTATCCCTATTGTGGGGTCACCAGTACGGTATTTGTAAATTGAAATCATATCCCCTCTCAAGCTTTTCTTCTCCAGAGAGAATAAGTTCAGTGCTCGCAACCTTTCCTCATAACTAACATCCTCCAGACAATTTATTAGCTTTGTTTCCCTTCTTTGTACTCGCTCCTTTTCCAGTACATCCTTCCTGAGGACTGGTGCCCAGAACTGGACAGCATACTCCAGGTGTGGCCGGACCAGAGTCTTGTAGCGTGGGAGAATTATCACTTTATCCCTGGAGTTAATCCCTTTTTTAATGCATGCCAATATTGTGCTTGCTTTGTTAGCAGCAGCTTGGCATTGCATGCCATTGCTGACCCCATCATCTACTAGGACCCCTAGGTCCTTTTCAATCCTAGATTCCCTCAGAGATTCTCCCCCAGTGTATAGATTGCATTCATATTTTTTGCCACCCAAATGCCTTATTTTACATTTTTATACATTAAACCTCATTTGCCATGTAGTTGCCCACCCCATTAATTTGTTCAGATCTTCTTGCAAGGTTTCCACATCCTGCAGAGAAGTTATTGCCCTGCTTAGCTTAGTATCGTCCGCAAATACAGAGATTGAACTGTTTACCCCATCCTCCCAAATTAAACAGGATTGGTCCTAGGACAGAACCCTGGGGGACCCTACTACCCACCCCTGACCATTCCGAGTATTCCCCATTTATCACCACCCTCTGAACTCGCCCTTGTGGCCAGTTTTAAGTATTCATCCTATGGTCCATGCCAATGGACCCTATTTTGTACAGTAAACGTTCGTGGCTGTGTCAAATTCTTTTGCAAAATCCAGATACACCACTTCTATGGGCCTTCCTTTATCTAGATGGCAACTCACCTCCTCATAGAAGGTTAATAGATTGGTTTGGCAAGAACGATTCTTCATGAATCCATGCTGATTACTTCTAATGATACCGTTTTCATTACTAAAATCTTGTATATAGTCCCTTATCATCCCCTCCAAGAGCTTGCATACTATTGATGTTAGGCTAACTGGTCTGAAATTCCCAGGGTTGTATTTTGGGCCCCTTTTAAATATTGGTGCTACATTGGCTTTTCTTCAATCCACTGGTACCATTCCAGTCAGTAGACTGTCAGTAAAATATAGGAACAATGGTCTGGCATTCACTTGACTGAAGTACCCTCGGGTGCAAGACCGGTGATTTATTAATGTTAAGTTTCCCAAGTCTTATTCTAATTCTGTCCTCTGTTAACCATGATGGTGCTTCCTGTGATGTGTCATGAGGATAAACACTGCAGTTTTGGTTACTGAAGCCCCCCGATTCCCTCGTGAAGACTGAGGAGAAAAATAAATTCAATACCTTTGCCATCTCCCCATCCTTTGTAACCAGTTGTCCTTCCTCATTCTTTATGGGACCAATATGATCTGTCCTCTCTTTTTTACTGTTTAAATACTTAAATACATTCTTGGGATTTTTTTGGGCTTTCCTCCGCTATGTGTCTTTCGTGTTCTATCTTAGATGCCCTAATTGTACCCTTACATTTCTTGTTACATTCTTTATAAAGTCTAAATGCTGATGATGATCACTCAACCTTGTATTTTTTGAAGGTCTTCTCTTTTGCTTTTATATGCATTTTTACATTGGAGTTAAGCCATCCAGGACTTGGTTTGCTCTTTTAAATTTATTACCCAATGGGATGCACTGGCTAATGCCCTTATTTAATATGCTCTTAAAGCAAACCCATCTCTCCTCCGTGTTCTTTGTTCCTAAGATTTTATCCCAATTTATGCCTTCTAGCAAGGTTCGCAGTTTAGGAAAGTTGGCCCTTTTGAGATTCAGTGTCTTTGTATTTCCCTTATGATTCCTATTTGTGTGATTTATACTGAAGCCAATTCACCTGTGATCGCTGTTTCCTAAATTGCCCCGTATTTCCACATCAGCGATCAGGTCTGTATTGTTGGTAATCAGTAGATCTAGTAATGCTTTATTTCTAGTTGTTCCATCTACCATCTGACCCATGAAATTGTCCTACAAGACATTTAGGAACTGGTGAGCCTTAGACGAATGCGTGGTTCCCTTGGCCCAGTCTATGTCTGGATAATTAAAATCCCCCATTATGATAACACTTCACATCCTTGCTGCTAATCCAAATTGTGATAGGAGATCTGTCTCCCCCTCCTCCCTCAGGTTAGGAGGCTTATAGCATACTTCCAGTATTATTTTCCCCTTAGCTTTATCCCTTTGGAGCTCTACCCATAAGGATTCCACCTCCTCCCTAGCTCCCTTAGTGATGTAATCTCTCACATTCACTTGTACATTATTCTTGATATATAGACATACCCCTCCCCCTTTTTTACCCTCTCTCACTGGAGGAGTTCTTCCCCTGGCAGCTAGGAGAGTCCCTCAGCTCCAGCTGTTGCTGGTCCCTGACTGGTTTCACCAATGTCACTCAGTGGAGTGTACTTAATGGGATGCTCCAGCCCTGGATCGGCCTCCCTGGCACTTCCCCCTCTATCCTTCCTGTTACCCATCTACTCTTTTCTGGTGCCTGCACCTCTTTGTCTCCACCTGCCTCTGCGCTGGCCCCTGCCGGCACCTGCTGGGTACGTTCCCGGCTATCCTTTAGTATAGAGGGTCTTCTCAGTGCTGACAGTTGCTTCCCTAGATTCAGAACCTGGACTTCCAGGGAAACATTGTGTTTACATTTTGCACAGCAGTAGTCACCCTCGATCGGATGATCAAGGAACGCATATATGCTGCAAGATGTACACTGAATCGCATCTCCACACCCGCCGGGCATCGTACCTATTAATTTAATGAGGATTGGGGATTATACCCTGTCAAAATTACCTAACAACTAGCTTCCTGACACTAATACTCAACAATACAATACACAGGTACTCAAGACAATAGACAGGTACTCACCACCCATGTGCACTCGCAGCCTACGTGCACTTGCAGACCACGTGCACTCGCAGACCACGTGCACTAGAAGCCAACGTGCACTCGCAGACCACGTGCATTCGCAGACAACGTGCACTCGCAGACCACATGCACTTGCACCGTAGTGCACTTGCAGCCTACATGCACCCGAAGACCACGTGCACTCACAGACAACGTGCACTCTCAAACCACCCGCACTCGCAGCCTACGTGCACTCTCAGCCTACGTGCACTCGCAGACCATGTGCACTTTTAGCCTACATGCACTCGCAGACCACGTACACTCACAGAACACATGCACTCACAGACCCCCTGTACTCGCACTCTACATGCACCCGCAGACCACATGCACTCACAGCCTACGTGCACTCGCAATACACAGGTACACACAATACATAGGTACTATTGATCCACACACACTACTCAGACAACACTCAGGTACTCACACTACACAGGTACTTTCACCCCTGTTACAACCTCCTGTTTTGCACTCTGGTTTTTAACTCCAAAGCAGACAGCTGAAATTGATTACCAAACCCCTCTGCTACCTCTTTGCTACTGACCAGATCAATATTCCATGAGTTTAATTAACTTGATGCTATACTCTGATTAAAAAGTGTTCCTTTAATTTTTTTTGAGCAGTATATACTGTATCTCACAAAAGTGACTACACCTCTCACATTTTTGTAAATATTTTATTATAACTTTTCATGTGACAACGCTGAAAAAATGACATTTTGCTACAATGTAAAGTAGTGAGTGTACAGCTTGTATAACAGTGTACATTTGCTGTCCCCTAAAAATAACTCAACACACAGCCATTAATGTCTAAACCACTGGCAATAAAAGTGAGTATGCCCCTAAGTGAAAATGGCCAAATTGGGCCCAATTAGCCATTTTCCCTCTCCGGTGTCATGTGACTCGTTAGTGTTACAAGGTCTCAGGTGTGAATGGGGAGCAGGTGTGTTAAATTTGGTGTTATCGCTCTCACTCTCTCATACTGGTTACTGGAAGTTCAACATGGCACCTCATGGCAAATAACTCTCTGAGGATCTTAAAAAAGAATTGTTTCTCTACATAAAGATGGCCTAGGCCAGTGATGGCGAACCTTGGCATCCCAGATGTTTTGGAACTACATTTCCCATGATGCTCATGAACTCTGCATTGTAGTTGAACCATGGGAAATGTAGTTCCAAAACATCTGGGGTGCCAAGGTTCACCATCACTGGCATAAGAAGATTGCCAAGACCCTGAAACTGAGATGCAGCATGGTGGCCAAGACCATACAGCGGAATAACAGGACAGTTTCCACTCAGAACAGGCCTCACCATGATCGACCAAAGAAGTTGAGTGCACATGCTCAACGTCATATTCAGAGGTTGTCTTTGGGAAAGAGATGTATGAGTGCTGCCAGCATTGCTGCAGAGGGTGGGGGTTCAGCCTGTCAGTGCTCAGACCGTACACCGCACACTGAATCAAATTGGTCTGCATGGCTGTTGTCCCAGAAGTAGACTAAATATGGTGCACAAGAAAGACTGCAAACAGTTTTCTGAAGACAAGCAGATTAAGGACATTGATTACTAGAATCATGTCCTATGGTCTGAAGAGACCAACATAAATGTATTTGGTTCAGATGGTGTCAAGCGTGTGTGGCGGCAACCAGGTGAGGAGTACAAAGACAAGTGTGTCTTGCCTACAGTCAAGCATGGTGGTGGGAGTGTGATGGCCTGGGGCTGCATGAGTGCTGCCAGAACTGGGGAGCTACAGTTGATTGAGGGAACCATGAATGCCAACATGTACTGTGACATACTGAAGCAGAGCATGATCCTCTCCCTTTGGAGACTGGGCCGCAGGGCAGTATTCCAACATGATAACGACCCCAAACACACCTCCAAGATGACCTCCACTACTTTGCTAAAGAAGCTGAGGGTAAAGGTGATGGACTAGCCAAGCATGTCTCCAGACCTAAACCCTATTGAGCATCTGTGGGCAGGGCAGGACTTAGGGTGGTGGGGGCCCCTGGGCTTGAGTCACTTTCAGGCCCTACCTTCTATATCTACCTGGCACTGATGAGAGATGGCACTGATACGTGGCACTGATGACAGATGGCACTAATACATGGCACTGATGATAGATGGCACTAATACGTGGCACTGATGACAGATGGCACTAATACGTGGCACTGATGACACGTGACACTGACAGGTGGCACTGGGGACAGGTGGCACTGCTGACAGATGGCTTTGATACATGGTACTGATGACACATGACACTGACAGGTGGCACTAGGGACAGGTGGCACTGATGACAGATGGCACTGATACGTGGTACTGATGACATGTGACACTGACAGGTGGCACTGGAGACAGGTGGCACTGCTGACAGATGGCACTGATGACACGTGACACTGACAGGTGGCACTGGAGGCAGGTGGCACTTATGGGTGGCACTGGGGAGTCAGAACAGATGACACTATGTTGTATAGTGTTGTGTAACTGTAACTAATGTGAGTGTTCACTCACCACTGCAGCATGGAAGCTTTCCCTCCTCACACACTGTCTCTGTGTGAGGAGGGAGAGCCGGCGATGAGAGATGATCTCATATGGGATCACCTCTCATTGGACGAGTGCTAAATGGCCACTGTGATTGGCCATTTAGCATGATCTGTGACACGGCCAACACAGAACTTCCCGGATGCGCGCCCGCGGCGGTGCGCAGAGGGGAAGTATACAGGACGTCCAGAGATGCCCTCCCGGCAATTGGCATCCGCGCTATATCACGAGCGCCGCGGGGCCCCCTATTAGGCAGGGCCCATGGGCTTGAGCCCACTCAAGCCCTATAGTAAGTCCCTGTCTGTGGGGCATCCTCAAACAGAAGGTGGAGGAGCGCAAGGTTTCTAACATCCACCAGCTCCGTGATGTCATCGTGGAGGAGTGGAAGAGGACTCCCGAGGCAACCTGTGAAGCTCTGGTGAACTTCATGCCCAAGAGGGTTAAGGCAGTGCTGGAAAATAATAGTAGCCACACAAAATATTGACACTTTGGGCCCAATTTGGACATTTTTACTTAGGGGTGTACTCACTTTTGCTGCCAGCGGTTTAGACATTTATGGCTGTGTGTTGAGTTATTTTGAGAGGACATCAAATTTACACTGTTATTCAAGCTCTACACTCACTACTTTACATTGTAGCAAAGGGCTTGATTTACTAAAGGCAAATAGACTGTGCACTTTGCAAAGTTCAGTTGCACTTTGCAAAAGCAGATGCTCCAGAGCAGTGTTTCTCAACTCCAGTCCTCAAGGCGCCCCAACGGGTCATGTTTTCAGGATTTCCCTCAGATGAAACGGCTGTGGTAATTACTAAGGCAGTGAAACTGATCAAACCTGTGCAAATCAATGGAAATCCTGAAAACATGACCTGTTGGGGCGCCTCGAGGACTGGAGTTGAGAAACACTGCTCCAGAGCTTAGTAAATGAGCAGGAGCTCTGCTAACTTCCATCATCCAATCACGTGCAAGCAAAAATGCTGTTTTTTATTTTCCTTACATGTGATTGGGTATTCTTTTCAAAGGTATTCTTTACCTGATTTACTAAGCTCTGGAAAGTGCACAGTCTATTTGCTTTTAGTAAATCACCCCCAAAGTGTCATTTCTTCAGTGTTGTCACATGAAAAGATATAATAAAATATTTACAAAAATGTGAGGAGTGTACTTTAGTGAGAGATATATATATATATATATATATATATATATATATATATATATATATATATACATATACACACACACACACACACACTCATGCATGTGTATATATTATGCATATTATACTGTACATGCATTTTATACTTTGATACATATTCTTGGCAAAAGGCACATTACACATTTTAAAAATTATATATAAATAAATAAAATATAAATATATATTTTGCAAAAAAAAAAAAAAAAGATCATTGTTTGCAAAAAAAGGATAAATTATTTGAATACAAGCTGAAGGATTTCTGGCAGCTTATGGGTAAATATTCACCCCCCAGCACCTTCAGACCAGGATCATGGAGGCTCTGCACTTATCAAGCCACATGAAGGAAACTTTAATGTAAATAAATCACGGAGCTTGGTTACATTGTAACAAATGATGGTCAATTATCAGTAGTGCTAATACTCACACTGAATTAGAGAACACATCCCTTTACTTACTGAATATGCAGAATCCACTCAGTCTGACTGCTTGCATTCCATCTATATAGTACATAAAGTGATGTCTTCTCCAGCTGTGTGTGAGTATCTGTAACATCCATGCTCCCTTGTTTCTTTTAACTGGTGGGAATGGCAGAACTGATAGCTTAGTATCAAGTTATATTTGAAGGCTTCTGAAGTAAATGGCTGCCTTTATTATCTTCATGGGTGCATAAAGGTCCCTGACATTAACCTCATCCTCCCATCTTCTACTTGTCTATAAAAAAAAAAAAAAAAAAAAAAACACCAGGTTCTCTCTTACTCAAGTGACTGGTTAAAGTTCACCTGAAAAAAAAAAAAAAAGTAGTGCTACCCATTTAGGAGCCTCAAGAATTTTGCCCATGTATTCCTCAAAAAGATTTGCCTTGTAGCCAAGCACACAATCTCAGTCACACTTTCCTTTAATGACCAGTCTGGGGATGTTGTTTTTATTTTTGTGGAACTTTGATAGGGTTGAGGGAATTAAGGGGGATGCTCCAAAAACAGAAACTATGTACAAATTGAGGACAATTAATTATTTTCTGAAAAGCCGTAGTAGAAGTCCTTGCTGAATCAAACAGTGGACTTAGATTTGGTGTAGAAACAGTTGAATGTAAACTCCTTTTTTTAGAGCCACAAGAGCAGAGACTATTTACAGAGAACCAAGTGGACTAAGCTCTTCAGGACACCAACCAGTGTCCCCATTTAGCAGACTAGCACCATAAAAATGACAGCAGACCAAAAGACTCAAATGCCGCGTACACACGAGCGGACTGTCCGTCAGAAAAAGTCAGATGGGAGCTTTTCATCATATAATCCGACCATGTGTATGCCCCATCGGACTTTTTCTGTTGAAAATTCAGACGGACTTAGATAGAGAACATGTTCTAAATTTTTCCGACGGAACTAATTACTATCGGGAAACCCGCTCATCTGTATGCTGTTCCAACGTACCAAAAACGACGCATGCTCCGAAGCAAGTACGAGACAGAAGCTATTGGCTACTGGCTATTGAACTTCCTTTTTCTAGTCCCATCATACGTGTTGTACGTCACCTCGTTCTGGACGTTCGGTCATTGGTGTGACCACGTGTATTCAAGACAGCTTGAGCGGAATTACGGAGGAACTCTGTTAGAAAAACCTTCAGAGTTTATTCCGACGGCAAAACCGGTCGTGTGTACAGGGCATTAGATCTCTCAGAACCATCTGTACTTATACAAGTCCAAGGACAGCTGGTTCCCTCCTCCCAACCTCCAAGCATCACCTATCCCCAGTGATACCAGACCAGATCTTCAGTAGACAGATCCTCAGTGAGATTTTCATAGTCTCAATTCATCCACCTGAGGCCTTGCAGACAGCAGACACATGGCAACATTGCCTTGGGGGGCAGCAAGCCCTCCAGGCTTGACTGATACACTCCAGGAAAAGGCCAGGAGCTCAGTGTGCTCAGAAAATATACATTACACAGTCTCCCAGCTTGCCTTCAGGGCCCAGCTCCCTGGGATTGGCCAGGGCTGTATAAATATTTATGCTGCCATCTGCCTAGCTCCACACCTATGATCCCAAATGTTCTCACAGATTTTCTGTAAATCAGAGGGAGTAAACAGACTATCACCAGTTGAGAACACTAAGCAGGCTAACTACAGTAGTCAAAAGCAGCTGCACTAACAGTAATACAGTGAGCAACTAACTTTACCTAACACAGCAGTTGCAGCCACACTAACTACAGCATGATAAGCTAAGTTTACCTATCAAAACACAGCTCCACAGAACACAGTGAGTCAACACTACATTTATCTATCTAATCCTAGCACCTATCTAAGAGGGTGCTACAAAAATAAATGCACATCTTTTTGCAAGTAAGAAAATGTGCATTTAGAACCATTGAACAGCTAGAGTGTTCACCAGGACCCTGGTATTTTATTGAGAACTACAAGCCATCAGCCACAGAACTCTGTGAATAAATGATGTGGGTCGGAGCCCCACACAACACATTTTTTTTAAATTTTGACAGAAGATCCCCTGTCACAACAGGGGCTTGGGGGGGGGGCCTGTTTATTTAGTAAAATGTTATGAAAGGTACATTTTATCCTCCTATCCCACTATATCCTCCCTTCCCCACTTCCTGGTGTTATCCTTGGGGTCCATATCCATTGCTATTCAGCAGAGGTCTCTTCTTTTCAGGTCTAACCAGAGGATTTTTTGTAATCTCATCTGATATCCCAGCAATCATTTGCTGTGTGTTTTCTATATGCCTTTATCATCCTTGAATGTTGTTTTGTACAGCCTCTGGATTCTGCCCTACTTCTAATGTAGCTCTTTATACAGAGGTTGTTAGCCTTTTTGCCCTTTGCTTTCAGAGGGTCTCAGGGATTATACCCTGAATTGATTTTCTTTTATAAGGCCTCATGCACATGGACATCTGTAAAAGTCCCTCTGCATGCCAGGACTCTGAGCAGGAAAATGCTGCTTAAAAAACACACTAAAAGCAGTGTATTGATAATGCATGTAGGTGCATTTAGGAGAATCTAGCTTTTGCAAATGAATCACTTCACCCGGGTGGGCATGGGATTGCTTAGAGGAAAGATCAGGACATATAGAACACCAAATGTCTGACATTGTCAAAGCACATTAAAAATGGCTGATGTGCAAGAGGAGCAAGCAGAGATGATACAAAAATTACAAGTCAAGGTGGTGGATCTAGAATAAGATCCCTCTGCAACAACATTAAATTCAGGGGGATCCCTAAATCTGTCAAATCCAACAGGCTTGTCCCTTATTTGAGACAACTATTCTTTAAATTACTGCTGTACTTCTCACACAGAGAACTTCTTGATCATGTACAATTCCTAAGCCGGTGCACCTGCTGGACACTTTTCCTAAAGATGTGCTGGCCGGTGTCCACCTCTACCACATCAATGATCAGCTCCTTAGAGCAGCAAGGAATGCCCACATACTTCCTCCTCCATACGCAGGAATTACCCTGTTTCTGGACATCTCAGCTGCTACTGGTCAATGGCCCCGGAAAACCACAGGTTCTCCAACAGCAGTTTGAGTCTGATGGGTACATATAAGACAACTTGGTCGGTGTGTAGTACCATAGGTGGAAAATTTTTATCGCTGATTCCCAATGTGGCAGGCATTTGGAAAATTTTAGCGGGTAGATCGTTGCTTTTAGGTTCCTCTGTAAAGTGGAGGTAATGTTCCCAGGGATGTTTTTGATGCTTTTTGTTGGATGCTAACATTTTGTAGATAGTGGAGATCCCATTGCAAGAGCATGAGGGATGTACGTAAGTTTGAATGATCTGTTGGGGCACGATGGAAGTGGACCAGAGAGTGTCGCGCAGGGCGTAGATATTTATAGAAGTCTTTGTGACTGATATGCGACTTGGCCTATAGTATATGGCAGGGAGATAAGACCTAATTTTCAAATAATTCTCCAATGGTCTGGATCCAAGCCACAACCCAGGAGTCGATCCCCAGATCCTGACACAAGAGATTCATTGCAGTTAGGGGAAGCAGTCTGAGAAATGCTTTTGGTATTCCTTGGGATGCTTGCAAAATGGAGTTCCATACTCTTATTGTAGCAGAATCAAGATAACATTGTGGGGGAGTTATTTGAAGCTATAAGGCTGCTAGTAGTTGCTTAGGTGAACATACAATTACAGCTTCCTCTATTTGTAGCCACAGATGCTGCTGCGACGAGGCTCACCATCTCCTCAATTGATCTAGCAGGATAGCTTTGTAGTATCTTTTGAGTTTGAGAGCACTAAAGCCAGCCGTGCTTGTGGAAGCATATAAGGTGGAGCGACTGACTCAAGGTTGTTTACCATTCCAGATAAACAAGTTAAGGATCCTCTGAAGCTTGGATAGTTGATCTTGCAGAAAGGTCATGGGGATGGAGCAGAACATGTGAATTGCCCTCTTGACTAGGGAAATTTTTCCAACCCATGAGGTTTTTATAGAACGCAAGATAAGGGATAAATCCTTCAGTTTCTTCACCACTCTATCCAAATTAATCCTTACTAGATTAGTTGAGGGCATTGTCAATTGAATGCCAAGGTATGTAAATGAGAAGGCTGGGGCCCAAAGGAAGGGGGATAGGTCAGAGATTCTTTGTTTTAGTTGGGGGTCCAAGCATATTCCCAACATGCAAGATTTGGAACAGTTAACCTTATAGAGAGAGACTTTGCCGAACTGGGTAAGGAGTTAATTCCAGGATCAGCGTCTTCACTTCCTGAAGACGCAAATACAGCAAAACATATGTCGAATGTGGGATCAGGACCATCCACCATTCCAGGTCCTGATCTCACATTCCATTTAGGCTTTGCCCTTAGGAGAGATGCGGACTACACGCCATCCTTCAAGGACTAGCCGGCTTGCACATGCTGATTACACCTGGTGCCTGGATCGGCACTGTAACATGTGAACGCAATTGCCATTTGTTGTTGTCAAACTTTTTTACTTATTAAAATTACTACACTATGAGACCTTCCTCTATGTCTCTTGTGGAGTCATTTTTCCCATCATAGTTTCATCTCTCTGGCAGAATCGACGAGCTGGGATGCAGAGAGCCGGGTAGTTCACCTTATAAAGCAGAGCAGCAGTGGATCATGCGGCCATACTACTCGGCGGTCAGGACACGCCCCAGCTCTACACTTTTATGATCTCTCTAAGGTGCCTATCACTATGATATGGTCATCCTCTGCAATTTCACCCTGGAAGCCTGACCAACTCACATATTCAGTTTTCACCCCCCAAGTTACAAAGTGTGTTGTGCACATACTGTATACCTATATAACGTCTCTGTTTAAAGTTCTTTTGTTATCTCAGTTTTTTTTTTTTTCTTGCTGAAATCATTCAGGTGTTGCTGTGACTGTAATCCCTAATACATTTATATAGTCTGTCTATAGTGATCTTAGTGCTCTCCCTGATCCTGGTTGGCACTGTCAACTTCTCACCTTTATTGTTCCATGTTACCATCATCAATGCCAAAGGGCTAAATAGCCCCTTTAAGCAATACAGACTATGGAAAAAGACATTCTGTCAAAAGACAAACATCCTTTGCATGCAAAATTTGCACTTTGCTTACATTAAAGCCCCTTCCTGCCAGTTATCCCAGCATAAATTTTTTGCCAATGTGCCCAAGAAAGCCAGAGGTGTCATGATTGCTGTCCACGGCTCCATGGCCTTACACCTTCATCATCTTGATACTGACACTTTTGGCAGATACCTGTTCTTGTCCACCTTTTTCAATATTCATCCCCTGGTGATCACAAATATTTATGCCCACAATATGGGTCACAAAAAATTCTTTAGGTCTGTGCTGACCAAACTCCAACCATTCACCAAAGAACAGAATCATTTGGGTACAGCGTTGCATGACCGCGCAATTGTCATTCAGAGTGCAACAGCACTGAAAGCTAAAAAATTTGCCTGGGCAGCAAGGGAGTGAAAGTTCCCAGTATTGAGGTAATTAAAGGGGTTGTAAAGGTTCGCAGGTTATTTTTTTTAAAAAACAGACATGTCATACTTACCTCCACTGTGCAGTTCGTGACATAGTGGGTGCCAATGACTGCGCTGCCATCAATCATCCAATTAAGAGTCGACAAGAGCTAGGGGAAAGCAACGTGGGATCTCGCCCACAGAGATTCGGGGCTCAGGTAAGTAAAACGGGGGCTCGGGGGGGGGGGGGCAGTGACTGCAAGGTGTTTTTTCACCTTAATACATAGGTGAATTAAGGTGAAAAAACACGAAGGTTTACAACCCCTTTAAGGATGACCCACAGAAGCACAGCTGTGAGAATATGCAAGGATTAATTGCAGAGTCACAGGCTCATTATGTGAAATATATGACAATGAAATCTCTTGTAGGTGTTGATGTATTTGATGTGCAGCTGCCAGATGTGTAGCTGTTTTTCTTCTTCTGATTCAGTCATTCCCATTCACATTTATAGAAAGACTGCCTAGTAATTGATATCTAACATTTAATCAACATCTAACTATAATTCCAGAACCTGTATAACTGTATATGGTAATGTGTGTTCTTCTGTCTTCCATGAAAAGCTGCACAAATATGTGAGAAATGTTCATTACACCGACCCAGATGGTGGCGAGATCTACTTTAACGAGAGAAGAGAAATTCCAATCAATCTTATTTTACAAAGCTGGTCTTTTTTTTATGATATTTTTGAGATATTACATCCTTCATATAGAACAATTTCCACTATGCAAAGCCCAGATTATGTGCCTGAACAATTTCCCAATATGAGTGATCCATCCTTCTGGATAGAAGGCAAAGTAAGAAATCACTTTATTTTCAGTTAATTTTGTTTGCTGAGGAGATTCATAATTAGGATTTATAGGGATTTTCTAGTCTTATTTTATGATAAAGTTCATGAATGGGTTCATTTTTTGAAAGTTGTGGATTGTAAAAATTGTACATAAAAAAGTTCCTTGTGAGAATTTTATTTTCTATTTGTGTCTGTATGTGTTTTGGAATAAAGTTGTCAGAGGAGGTAAAGGGGGCTGTAAATCTTGGGGAACGCCACAGGGAAGTCCCCGTCAAGTCCCCATGCGTCAGAGGGGGCGGGGTCACCAGGTGCCCCCCCGTTATTTAAGAACCGTCTGAAGAGGAGAAGCGTCACACAGCGGGAGCCTCCCATCCATGCATGGATGTGGAGCGGCCCGAAAAGAAGATGAAGAGAAGAAGATGAAGACAAGAACATGAAGAGAAGAAGATGAAGACAAGAAGAAGAGAAGAAGATGAAGAGAAGAGCAGGAGCCTCCCTCCATACCACCATGGTTGCGGAGCGGCCCGAGGAGAAGAAGGGAAGGTAACGCAACAGAGGAAAATGCCGGACGAGAACACCGGAGGAAGAACCAGAAGTACCAGAAGAGCCAAAAGAGGAAGAAGATGGAGGAAGAAACCGAAGGAAGAAACCGTAAGATAGAAGAAAGAAGAAAGAAGAAGCATTTAAATAAAGGAATTGTCAAAAACTGTCTCTTGTAATTTTTAACATTTTTGACATTTTTTTTGTGAAATGGTAGGGGTGCTTTTGTACCCCCTTACCATTTCTGACAGGGGGGAGGGCCAGGATCTGGGGGTCCCCTTGTTAAAGGGGGTTTCCAGATTCCGATAAGCCCCCTACCTGCAAACCCCCACAACCCGCGGCCAGGGTTGTGGGGATGAGGCCCTTGTCCTCATCAACATGGGGAAAAGGTGTTTTGGGGGTTACCCCAAAGCACCCTCCCAATGTTGAGGGCATGTGGCCTGGTACGGTTCAGGAGGGGGGGCACTCTCTCGTCCCCCCTCTTTTCCTGCGGCCTGCCAGGTTGCGTGCTCGGATAAGGGTCTGGTATGGATTTTTGGGGGGACCCCACGCCATTTTTTAAAAAATTTTGTCGCGGGGTTCCCCTTAAAATCCATACCAGACCTGAATAGCCTGGTATGGAATCTAGGGGGACCCCCATGTCATTTTTTTTAAAATTTTGGTTCGGGGTTCCCCTGTGGGGAATTCCCATGCCGTTTTTATCAATGAACTTTTATGTGTATTGTCGGACCGGCAATTCATTAATAGCCACGAGTAGTTTTAAATTACTTTTTTTCCTTTGAAATGTCATTTTGCTGTCAGACTGTTCTAAACACAGGAAACATGCGCCCCTTTACAGGCATACTATAGACACCCCCCCAGGTACGAAATTTAAAGGGATATTACACTTTTATTGTTTCACTTTAAGTATTATTAAAATCACTGCTCCTGAAAAACTGCCGTTTTTATGACTTTTTTTGCATTGATCCATGTCCCCTGAGGCAGGACCTGGGTCCCCAAACTATTTTTATGACAATAACTTGCATATAAGCCTTTAAAATTAGCACTTTTGATTATTCATGTTCGTGCCCCATAGACTTTAATGGTGTTCGCATGTTTGAACAAATTTTTTGCCTGTTCGCAAGTTCTGGTGCGAACCGAACAGAGGGTGTTCGGCTCAGCCCTAATTGCCGGACCAATATTTCATTATAGCCGCGAGTAGTTTTAAATAACTTTTATTCCTTAAGTCCAGTTCACACCATATGCAGTCCAGTGCATTTTTTTTCTGCATCACAAACGCACGGAAAGTAGGTTATATGGTTTTCAATGGCATAGTTCACACCAGTGCTTGCAGTTCCAGTGCATTTCCAGTTCCCAAAAAAAAGTAGAACATGCTGCATTTTTATGCACTGGACTGTACTGGAAAGCTGTAAAATGCATCAAAAATGCACTGGAACGCACCTAAATGCACCAAAAATGCACTGCAACACACAACACACTTGTCCTTTTTTTAAGGTTATGAAAAAAGATGGGGCGAAAAAGCACTGGACTGCATCAAAAATGCACTTAAAACGCACTGGAATGCATAAAAAATGTGCATGCAGAAAAGCACATGGAACACATCCGGACTGCATTTCTATAGGGTGATCGGGCCCTTAGGGCCAGTTCCCACCATAGAAACGCAGTCTGGATGCGTTTCAGGTGCTTTTCTGCATGCACGTTTTTGATGCGTTCCAGTGCGTTTTTCCCCCCTCTTTTTTCTTAACCTTAAATAAGGACAAGTGCCTTCCAGTGCGTTTTTTATGTGTTTTCAGCTTTCCAGTACAGTAAAAATGCAGCATGTTCTACTTTTTTTTCTGGAACTGGAACGCACTGGAACGGCAAGCACTGGTGTGAACTATGCCATTGCAAACCATATAACCAAATTTCCATGCATTTTTGATGCATAATATATGCACTGGACTGCATTGGTCTGAACTGGCCCTTAAGCAATTTGGCATATTTAAAGGCATTTCTCCTTGTTTCCTTTTTGGGGTTGTCCAATTGGTGACATTGATATATGTCCCTTAGGGTGGAACCTGGGCCCCATACTCATTTAAGGCCAATAACTAGAAGATAAGCCAGCCAAGTGGGGACTAGTAAAATTGCCAAGTCAGTTCCCTTAGACTGCAATATTATTTGTTGTATAACTATTGCACATGTTAGGCTCTTTAGTTGCCCCCCTGGACTGGGGGGTGTTTTGTCCCATCTGTAATTTTGGTGCATGCTGGATGATGTGCTTAATTTTGGACAGGGGGGTGGCTTATTTTGTGCTAGCTACATTTGGGTTGTTCTGGGCATGCTCAGGGACTTTGTTTTTTTTTGCGGTGCTTTTTGTGTGTTAACAGCACTTGTGTTTCTGGGCATGCTCAGAGTGTGTTTTTTGGGTTAGTAATTTAAGGACATCCTTAACAGGTGTACCCACTTTGAAGTTCTCTCTACATTGGGTGAACTTGCATTTTGTGTGTTTCATGGACTGTGCATGTGTTTGCAATTGCCTCATTAGCACACAAACCTATGTTATATAAAGCTTGCAGATAGCAATCTTTAGTGCTGGTTCACACAGGGGCAACTGGTCAGGCGACCTAGCCGCCTGCAAGGTGCCTCCTGTTCTGTACAATGGAACCATTCTAATAGGAGCGACGGCAGTCACTCCGACTTAGAAAAAGGTTCCTGTACTATTTTGGGGGCGACTTGAGGCGACTTGCATAGACTTCTATGCAGAAGTCGTTTTGCAAGTCGCCATGGTAGTCGTGTGCAGGTCGCCTTGGTGAGGCGACCTGCAAGTCGTGCCGCCCCTGTGTGAACCGGGGCTTACTCTGCCCTGAAAAGAGCCGTGTGTCTGTCTGTGTCGGGGGGTTGGCAAGAGAGTACATTTGGGTGTCCTTATCGAGTTTCTAACACATGTATTTTTTATTTGTATTTTGTTTGTTATGTTGTTGCGAAACAGATGTGTTTTTATGCAATTCATTTGTTACTTTGGTTTGCTGTTTTTTTTTTTTTTTGTTTTTTTTTTGGGTGGTGGTTATTTTACCATGAAATTTTTTTTTTATGTTGGCAATTTTTGTTGTTTTTATGTTCACTTTGATTTAACTGTCTGAGCTGCCTTATTTTTAAAATTCTTTCTCAAGATGTTGTGCCTAATGTTTTAATCCTTAATATGTCCATTTGTGGGTGCACTTCTTTTAACTCCTGTTAATTTACACTGCAAAAGAGTCAAACCTCAAACCTATTCTGTTAATGTCTCAAATTAACATACATGTGTGTATTTTGCTTTCCTTGCTTCTTTTCCAAGTCCTGTGTGTTTTTTTTATTCATTTTTTTTTTTTTTTTTTCAAGTTACTTTCCTGGTGTCCATGGTAGCACATGCATGGATTGTGCGTATGCTGCCATGGATAGTGACCAGAAAAGTAAAATTTCAGAGTAGTAAGTATTCAATTTTCTTTTTGAGCAGTGGTTTTCAGCCTCAGTCCTCAAGTACCCAACCCCCCCCCCAGGACATGTTTAGGAAATTTTATCTTATCTGAAATAGCTGTCCAAAATACAAAGCCATTGACTTTGATTTAAAGCACCTGTGTAAGATGAAGGAAAACCTGCAAACACATGGCCTGTTGGGGGTTACTTGAGGACAGGGTTGAGCAGCACTGAACTAAAATCAAGCTGAAGACAATCCTATTCTAATTGTGGACATTTGAGGGAAATCTATTTATTTTTTATTTTTTTAGATTGGGTTTTGTGTCCCTTTTTCTTAAAATTGGCTTCACTTCCTGTCACATAGCCAAACAGGAAGTGAGAGTAAAACCCTAATAATATTTTTCCTTGGGGACACACAGGTCAATCTAACTAGTGCCCCCATTATGCAAATTGCACTCTAGCACTTTGATGTGTACACCCCAAATTATTAGGTATTTTGGGGTTTATTAAAGGCAAATTATTTCTGCAATACAAGTGTAGTTGATGAAAATCAGAGGGGTAGCACTGGTGATTTTCTCATCCAATCATGTAGAGGCAAAGATGCTGTTTTTTCTTTTCCTTGCTTGTCCCCTTCAGATCTCCAGCAACTGCACTTCTAAGTGCACTTGTAGTGCAAAGTGGATTTACCTTTTAGTAAATAAACCCCAAGATACATAATAATTTGGGATGTACATGGCAAAAAGCTAGAGTGCAATTTTCCGAATGGGGAAACTATTTATATTGACCTCTGTGTCCCCAAGGACATACATTGTTAGGGTTTTACCCTCACTTCCTGTTTGGCTATGTGACAGGAAGTGAATTTTGAATGAGAAATTGGCAAAATTTGGGAGGTGTCTTCACCCTATCAGGGATGTAGACATCTGACAAAACTTCTAACCCCTCTGCAGTCTATCCTCAAGCAAAAATAAGAAAGGATTTTAATGAGTTTAACTTTGCAAAGACACATTCCTAAGTTCAATTGTGATGCATGTTAATGGCCCATTTAGACCTTTAATAGAAAGTCATCAGTTGCCTTTGACTCTAAACATTATTTTTGGCCAGTCTTAGAAATCTGCATCTGTTTTTCTATTAACCACTTGGTGTCTCTGCTATAGCCAAACGACGGCCACAGAGTGGACCTGAATTTCTGGGAGGCTGTCATAGGACGGGCTCCCCGTGTGCTCCCTGCAGGGCGCACTGAGTCACTGAGACTCGGGTGATCACAGATCGAAGTAAGGGCCGATCCTGGCCCCTTACCACGCGATTAGCGGTCAGCCAATGATAAACTAAAGCTCGGTAATTGTTTATTTTTTCTCCTCACGCTGACAGCATGAGGATAAAAATAAAAGCTGATCACCGGCTTAGGTGCAAGGGACATTGGTTCCGAAGAGGCAATTCTGCCTCATCTGTGAACACCAGTACCACCTGCCAGTGCCACCTATCAATGCCCACCAGTGGTCCCAAGCAGTGCTGCCTATCAGTGTAACCAATCAGTGCCCATCAGTGCCGCCTCATCAGTGTACATTAATGAAGGAGACAAAATACATGTTTGCAAAATTTAATATCAATATATCCAAAAATATACAAAATTATTTTTAAAAATCTGTCTTTACTTTTTTTTTTTGGAAAAAAAAAAAAAAAACACAGAGGTGATCAAATAGCACCAAAAGAATGCTCTATTTGTGGGAGCTTTAAAAAAAAAAACATTTGGCTAAGTATGACCGCGCAATTGTCATTCAAAGTGCATCAGCACTGAAAATTGGTCTGCACAGCAGGGGGGTTTAAGTGCTCAGTAAACCAGTGGTTAATATCCATGCCAAATATGGATTTCTGTAATAAAGATGTGTGCCCGCTGTGTATACGGCATGTGCATAAGCAAGTCGCACACATTTGAACGGTACTCATTGTAAATTGTGGGGTAGAACTTGTGATGCAACTTTTCAGTCCCAAGTGGCCTTAGGCTCTCTTTCCACTACTGCGAGTTGTGCGACTTGACACATGTGAAGTCGCAGGACAAGTCAAAACACATGTATTTCAATGTTCCCCTGTTCTAATTGGTGCAACTCCAAAAATAGGTCTTGCACTACTTTGTTCCAACTTCAGTGTGACTTTTTCTCCGATGTTTTGAACTGGTCACATGACATGGCATTAAGGCTCGGTTTCCATTATTGCAAACCCAAAGTTGCGTGTTTTTTGCCGCGAGTTTCCCGCAACTTTTTGATGAAACTTGAAGCAATGCCTGTGTATTTGGATCTCAAGTCGCATCAAAGTGGGACCAAAGTAGTGCAGGGACTACTTTGAAGTTGCTGCGACTTGAAGTTGCACACATGAACGGTACTCATTGTAAATCATGGGGTAGAACTTGTGATGCAACTTTTCAGTCACTAGTGGCATGACAAGTTGCAATAGCGGAAAACAAGCCGAAAAAGCACATTGTAAATCATGCAACTTTGGGGTTGAAATAGTGGAAAGAGAGCATTAGGCTAAAGTGGTAATAGGAAGATGCACTGTAAGAATTACTTTGAATTGTAGAAAATCAAACAGGCTCTTACACTGAATCTAATTTATGGAAGATCTAACTGATTGGCCAGTGTATGGTGACCTTTAAAGATATGAAAACTTGAATTTCTGGTGTTTAAGCCTCATACACACGATGGGACTTTGTACCCAGTGTACGGAGCCCGCTCCGTCGATCCCTGCTGGGTAGGCAGATGACAGGTCTGTCTCTGCACACTGTGCAGGGACAGACCTGTCAGAGAGCCGCTCTCCACTATGGGGGATCGGATGATGACGGACCATAGAGTCCATCGTCACCCGATCCGCAGATGGATGGAAAAATAGGTTTTTTCTCTGTTACACTTTTTAGGATGGGAGTGGGTCGGATGTCAGCGGACATGTCACCACTGACATCCGACCCTCCATAGAGGTCTATGGAGTGTCCGTTCAGGTCCGAGGCGGACCTGAAAGGTTCATCCGTGTGAGGGGAGCCTTAGGCCCCTTTCACACTGGGGTGGTGCGGGCGGCAGCAGTAAAATGACGCTATTTTTCACGCTGCTTTACCGGCGGTATTTGGCCGCTAGCGGTTTTAACCCCGCTAGCGGCCGAAAAAGGGGTTAAATCCGCACTCAAAACACCACTGCAGTGGCGTTTTGCCGGCGGTATAGCCGCGCTGTCCCATTGATTTCAATGGGCAGGAGCGGTTTATACACTGCTCCAAAGATGCTGCTAGCAGGACTTTTTTTAGGCCCCTTTCACACTGGGGCATTTTTAGGCGCTACGGCACTAAAAATAGTGCCTGAAAAATGCCCTAAAGAAGCGGCTCCATTCACTCCAGTGAGGGCTTTCACACTGGAGCGGTGCACTGGCAGGGCGTCACAAAAAGTCCTGGCAGCAGCTTTTTTGGAGCGGTGAACTTCACTGCTCCTCCCCATTAACATCAATGGGGCAGCGCTGATCCAGCGGCGTTTTGCGGGCAGATTTAACCCCTTTTTCCAAAAGGTCTTTCAGGACAGCACCTGAGAGATCATGGCTCCTCCTCCCACAGGAAACACCTCATCAATTAAGTCTTTAATTGGAGTCCTCCACGTTGCCTCATCAGTTTTTTGTGTTTCCTCCAGCTGGAGGAACACCTCTGGTGGGAGCCATGTTCTCTCAGGATTTTCCCTGGGAGACACAGGTTCTCACCTGTTAGGTCTTTTTGGCTAGGAGAGTGAGCCTCCCACTTGCCTCCCAGATGGATGGTCCCGTGTGCTCCCTCTCCCTCTTTCGTGCTCGGGGAAAGACTGTACGTCTGGGGGTGCTGCTTCCAATTTTTGGCCAGACAGGCGGCCGTCCTCCGTTCCCTGCTTTGCATTGGAGGAACGAACGTTGGTGGCCGCCATGTTTCTGGTGGCAGAGGGAGCACCTCAGCCACGTCCTGTAATGGGAAGAGGCAGCACTTCCGGGTCGGCGTGCGCATCATTTCCGAACGCAAAGCGCAGAGGGAGAGGGCAGGGTCACCTGGTGCCTTATTTCTGGTTCCAGGTCAGCGCAGTGGCGTTTTCGAATCTGGAACCATTCGTTTCACCACGCGTCCGCAGACAGCTATGCATAGCGATGCAGAGGATAAGGGGGCAAGCCAAGGCGCCAGAAAGGCTAAGGTAAGGGACTGTGTCCTCTATTACCCTGGGCCATTTTCTCCTGTGGGGGGGTTACTCACCCTTTCCCCCCTTCCCCCACCACACACCCCCCTCCTCCATCCTTGGGAATGTATGTTGTAGTGGCTAGGTTTAGTATATCTGCCCTGCAACAGGGGATTAGGTGGTGGTTTGCTGGGCACATGGAAGTGAGATGTTATCTTCCTTAGTGCACCTAGGTGTCTTATTTGTGCTGTATTGCAGCTTTTTAAGCCTGGTTCCATGTCTCTTTTCTGTTTGTCCAGGCCAAAGGTTCTGCCCAACCAGTCAAGAAAAGGTGCCCTGTCTGCAAAGAGAAATTAAGCGATGTTTGAACCAAAGCGCTTTGTGCAGAGTGCATTACAAATTTGGTCAGAGAGGAGACTCCATTCGTATGTGGCGATTTGGTTACAACAATAAAGGATGAGCTCCGGGCCACCTTTCAAGCTTTTAGGTCAAACCTAAGAGAGGAACCAGGTCCCTCTAGGGATTCTTCGGTTCCGCAGCCATCTTCAGAACCCCAGGGTGGCTCTCAAATAATTTTGGGGGGTCCGATATCCCAGGACGCTTCCCAAGGGTCCGTTTCCCTCGCTCCAGATGATAAAATAAACTGTATGGTATTCCTTTTGCAGGTGATCTGCTATTCGGTTCGGAGCTAGAGTCCCTTCTTGACCGTACGGCAGATAAGAAAAAAACAGGTGCAAACCCGTAAGTGTTTTTTTCGGCCCCAAAAAGGTCAGCAGGGCAAGAAGAAGTCATGGTCTTCTCGGAAGCCCAAAGGTAGGGCTGGAGTGCTCTTCAATCCTCCTGCGACCTCCAGAAAACCACAATGACTCCCTCAAGGTCGGGGGAAGACTCCAGGAGTTTCTTCCTCAGTGGAGAGCCATTTCTTCAAATCAGTACATTGTAAATATGCTCTCCCAGGGGTATGTGATAGAATTCACGGAAGAACCTCCAAAAAGATTCTTGGTGACAAACGTCTCAAGGGATGCAGTCAAGGCTTTCGCCATGAAGTCCCTAATTCAGGAACTGAAAACTCAGAAAGTCATTGTTCTGGTCCTGGCAGGGGAGTTCTTCCAGGGGTTCTACTCACATGTTTTTCTCATTGAGAAACCTTCAGGAAAGTTCCGTCTTATCCTGAATCTCAAAATGCTGAACAAATCAGTAGAGTACAGAAGGTTTCAGATGGATTCCATATGTTCAGTAAGAAACCTCCTGTATCAAGGGTGCTACATGGCATCAATAGATTTACAAGATGCCTACCTCCACATTCCTATTGCCGCCAGGTTGCAGAAATATCTGAGGTTAGCACTGAAAGAAGGGAAGAAGGTGATACATCTGCAGCTCAGAGCACTCCCGTTTGGTCTGTCATCATCCCCAAGGGTGTTCACAAAAATAATGGCCGAAGCACTGGCGCCTTTGCGTCTAGAAGGGATCTCAGTTATTCCTTATCTGGACGACCTGCTGTTTTTTGCTCAGACCAGAGAAGGTCTTCAAGAAAACTTGCTCAGAGCCCGTGTTCACCTAGAATCCATAGGGTGGATTTCAAAAATCAAATCTGATACTTCACAGGAAGTGTCATTCCTGGGTTTCCGTATCAACTCCTTGGAACAAAAAATTTTTCTTCCCGAGGAAAAACAGGAAAAATTCGTACAAGTGGTGTCACTGCTACAGTCCAATCAATTTCTGTCAATCAGGAAGGTCATGTCAGCATTGGGAACCCTGACCTCTTCCATACCGGCCGTCCAAGCTCCATTTCAGACCTCTGCAAAGTTTCCTGTTAAAAAACCTGGAATCACCAGCAGGATTCACTAGATTCACTAGTGAAGATCCCTACTTCAGTGAAAAGGAGTCTTTGGTGGTGGAAGAACCAGACAAGATATTCAGAGGGTCTGTTATGGTCCTTCCCAACCCAGGTGAGGTTGACAACCGATGCCAGTTCCTGGGGTTGGGGGGCTCATATGAACGGTCGGTGGGCCCAGGGCTTGTGGGTCACAAAAGATGCACTGAGGTCCTCCAATTGGAGGGAACTAAAAGCTATTGAGATGGCCTTACTGACCTTTGTGAAAGAAGTCCAGGGACAGCATACTCAGATCCTGTCAGACAACTCCACGGTGGTGGCCTACATAAACAGACAGGGGGGAACCAGAAGCAAAGTTCTGCAAATCCTAGCAAAAGGCATTCTAAGTTGGGCAGAGCTCCATACTCTATCCTTATCTGCGGTCCATTTAAAAGGGACCCTAAACAGAGTAGCGGACTTCCTAAGCAGGATCCAGGTATTAGAAGCGGAGTGGCAATTGAATCCAGAGGTCTTCCATTTGATAGTGCAGAAATGGGGGCGCCCAAGAGTGGATCTCTTTGCGACCCAGGAAAACTCGCAAGTGTCTCGTTTCTTCTCCCTGAACAGGAACGAGGCATCACTGGGAGTGGATGCTCTGGCGAACAATTGGAAATTTCACCTCTGTTACGCATTCCCTCTGTTTCAGCTTATCCCTCGGGTCATAGCAAAAATCAGGAAGGAGGATACAACAGTGATCCTCATCACTCCCTTCTTGCCCAAAAGGCCTTGGTTTTCATCCCTTCTTCAGATGCAACTAAAACCTTTCTGGCACCTTCCGTTAAGGAAAGACCTTCTCTTACAAGGTCCTCTGCTTCACCAGGAAGTAGCAAAACTAAAACTCACGGCCTGGCTACTGAGGACCGGCTCTTGAAGAGAAAAGGTTTCTCGGATAGATTGGTGGCTACCCTCCTATCCAGTAGAAAGAAGGTTACAAGAGCAATATATTCCAAAGTTTGGAAAGTCGTCAACTCCTGGTGCACAGCATCTGACAGATCACCAAAACAAACTTCTTCTGTTCTTGAGTTCCTGTAAAAAGGAGTGGACAAGGGCCTAGCGGTCAGCACCCTCAAGGTTCAAGTTACTGCGCTGGGGGTATTTCTGGAAAAATCCATTTCATCAGAACCCTTAGTAATTAGATTCTTCAAAGCTCTTACCCGGTCTAGACCAGTGGTGATCAAAAGCTATCCAGCATGGGACTTATCGGTTGTTCTACAGGCCCTGACCAAGGAACCTTTTGAACCCATTAATTTAGCCTCTCTGAAATTAGTTACTTTGAAAACAGTTTTTTTTAGTGGCTGTTACAACAGCTCGAAGAGTCAGTGAGCTGCAAGCCTTATCAATCAGGGAGCCTTTCTTTTCCATTTTTTCAGACCGATTTGTTCTGAAGACGGATCCTATTTTTTTGCCGAAGGTCGCATCGGTCCAGAATCGAACTCAGGAGATAATACTTCCTACCTTTTGTTCTAATCCATCGGGTAAGAAGGAAGAAGAATTCCATACCCTGGATGTTAAAAGAGCAATCTTGAGTTACTTGGAAAACACTAAAGACTTTAGATGTTCAAATGCTCCTATTTGTTTTATTTTCCGGTAATAAAAAAGGAAGACAAGCTTCTAGAGGAACCATTGCCAGATTGTTGAGACTGGCTATCTCAGAAGCCTATTCCCTTACAGGTCAAGAGAGTCCAGTGAATGTCCGGGCCTATTCTACAAGAGCTTCGGCGTAGAGTTGGGCAGAAAAAGCTGGCGCCACCCCCGAACAAATCTGTAAGGCAGCTACTTGGACAAGTCTGACAACCTTTGCCCGTCATTATAGGTTAGACCTCATGATGGCTGGGGACCAGGCTTTTGGAAGAAAAGTCCTACAGGCTGTTGTCCCACCCTAAATGGAGTAAGTCTCGATTATCCTCTCGGGTGCTGTCCTGAAAGACGTTTTGAAAAATTGCAAGTTAGACTTACCGGTAACTTGTTTTCCAATAGGCTTTCAGGACAGCAGTAACCCGCCCTTTTTTTATGCTGATGCTGTAATACTATGATATAACTGTCGCTTATGTGTTGCAGCTGGGGCTGGAGTTCTCTACAAACAACTGACGAGGCAACGTGGAGGACTCCAATTAAAGACTTAATTGATGAGGTGTTTCCTGTGGGAGGAGGAGCCATGATCTCTCGGGTGCTGTCCTGAAAGCCTATTGGAAAACAAGTTACCGGTAAGTCTAACTTGCAATTTTGGCCACTAGCAGAGGGGTTAAAACCGCCCCGTGGGGGGGATAAACCCGCCCAGCTAGCAGCCGAATAAGGCCGCTAAAACGACAGTAAAGCAGCGCTAAAAATAGTGCCGCTTTACCGCAGATGCTCCCACCGCCCCAGTGTGAAAGGGGCCTTAGGCTCTATTCACACTAATGCATTTTTTGATGCATTTTGCATTTTGCATTTTGCAGAAATGCATGGGAATTTTTTAACATGGGTTCCTATGGAACATGTTCACATCAATGCATTTTTGTGCCTCTGCGTTTTTGGAAAGGGTCGGGGACTTTTTTCCCGCAAAATGCAGCGTTTTACTTGTAATAGATTTCACTGGACCTGCATCCAAAACGCAAGTACCGTGTTTTTACCACGATTTGCGTTTTGTTTTATTTCTTTTTTTTATGCTGTATATAGCTGGTTGCTAAGAAGGGGGTCGGTAAGCCGGCTGCATCCTTAACCACTTCCCACCCGCCGTATGCATCATATGACGTCCAGCAGGATAACATGCCGGCGCGCATCGCGGCGTGTCAGTCTGACACCCCGCATCTCCGATCGTGATAAGAAGCCTCTGTCAGAGGCTTCTTACCATGTGATCAGCTGTGACCAATCACAGCTGATCATCGCTAGAACCAGGAAGTGCCAGTAAACGGCATTCCTTGGTTCGCGCTGACAGGGAGAGCCGATCGGCGACTCTCCCTGTCAAAGGGGGGGTCTGTGCTGATAATCAGCACATTGATTATCAGCACAGCCCCCTCAGATGTGCCACAACACCTCAGATGTGCCCCCTCAGCTGTCAGTCAGTTCCCCAATTAAAAGACCGCTCACAGTGCCCATCAAAGTGCCAATCAGTGCCCATATCAGTGCTAATCAGTGCCCATCTCAGTGCCCAGCAGTAAAACCTGTCAGTACCTCAACATCAGTGCTGCCCATCAGTGCCACCTGTCAGTGCCAATCAGTGCCGCCAGTCAGTGCCCATCACAGCCGCCAGTCAGTGCCCATCAGTGCCGCCTATCAGTGCCCATCAGTGCTGCATATCAGTGCCGCCTATTGGTGCCCATCAGTGCTGCTTATCATTGCCGCATATTAGTGCCCATCAATTCTACATATCAGTGCATCCTCATCAGTGCCGCCTCATCAGTGCCACCTTATCAGTGCCTAACAGTGACTGAAACAAAGAAAAACTTTTTTTTTTCCAAAATCTTGTTCTTTTTTAGTTTGTTTCGCAAAAAAAACCTGCAGAGTTGATCAAATACCACCAAAAGAAAGCTCTTTTTGTGGGAACAAAATGATAAAAATGTTGTTTGAGTACAGTGTAGCATGACCGCGCAATTGTCATTCAAAGTGTGACAGCGCTGAAAGCTGAAAATTGTCCTGGGTGGGAAGAGGCAAAAGTGTCTGATATTGAAGTGGTTAACAACATATGAGTCATCAGCTGTCAGCTGACTTCCCACTCAATGTAAAAAAAAAAAAATGCCGGCTAAAAAAAAAAATTGTGAAAAAAAACAGCGTGGGGTCCCCCCAGGGTCTAGTATGGATTCGGGGGGGACCCCCATGCCAAAATTTTTTTAAAAAATGGCGTGGGGGTCCCCACCCCCAGGGGCATACCAGGCCCTTCGGTCTGGTATGGATTTTAAGGGGAACCCCTTACGCCGAAAAATCGGCGTGGGGTCCCCCCAAAATCCATACCAGACCCTTATCCGAGCACGTAGCCCAGCAGGTCAGGAAAGGGGGTGGGGACGAGTGAGCGCCCCCCCCTGAACCTTACCAGGCCGCATGCCCTCAACATGGGGGATGGGTAATTTGAGGAAGGGGGGCACGCTGCTGTCCCCATGTTGATGAGGACAAGGGCCTTTTCCCGACAACCCTGGCCGTTGGTTGTCGGGGTCTGCGGGAGGGGGCTCATCGGAATCTGGGAGCCCCTTTAATAAGGGGCTCCCAGATCCCGCCCCCCCACCCTATTTGAATGTGAATGAGTATCGGGTACATGGTATCCCTACCCATTCACCTAGGGAAAAGTGTCAATAAAAAAAAACACACTGCACAGGTTTTTAAAGTAATTTGTTAGACCGCTCCGGGGAGGGGGGTCTTCTTCCGGCTTCGGGGGTCTTTCCGGTTCTTCTCCGCTGTCTCCGGCCTTCTCTCCCACTGTTCGACCTGTTCTCCGTGCTCTCCTGGTCTTCTGCCGGGCTCCTCCGCTCTCTTCTGCTCTTTTGCCGCTCTTTTGCTATAGCGGAGGAGCCCGGTCTGCTGCCTTCTGCCTTCTTCCCTCTTCTCTTCTTCCGATGTTGACATGACGCTTTCTCCGGCTGGAATGGTTTCTGGGCGCTCCGCTCTGACTTATATAGGCGGTGACCCCACCCCCTTATGCTGTCACAGTCCCTGGGCATGCTGGGACTGTGACGTTTTAGGAGGCGTGGTCACCGGGTGATGTTGACCACACCCACTAAAACATCACAGTCCCAGCATGCCCAGGGAGAGCGGAGGAGCCCGGCAGAAGACCTGGAGAGCGCGGAGAACAGGTCGAACAATGGGAGAAAAGGGCGGAGACAGTGGAGAAGAAGCGGAGAGACCCCCGAAGACGGAAGAAGACCCTGAAGTCGGAAGAAGACCCCCGAAGTCGGAAAAAGACACCCCCTCCCCGGAGCTGTCTAGTAAATTACTTTAAAAACCTGTGCAGTGTGTTTTTTTTATTGACACTTTTTCCCTAGGTGCATGGGTAGGGGTACCACATACCCCATACTCATTCACATAGGGTGGGGGGCCGGGATCTGGGGGCCCCTTATTAAAGGGGGCTCCCGGATTCCGATAAGCTCCCCACCCGCAGACCCCGACAACCAACGGCCAGGGTTGTCGGGAAGAGGCCCTTGTCCTCATTAACATGGGGACAAGGTGCTTTGGGGTGGGGGGGCTGAAGCGTGCCCCCCTTCCCCAAATCACCCATCCCCCCATGTTGAGGGCATGCGGCCTTGTATGGTTCGGGGGGGTGCACTCGCTCGTCCCCACCCCCTTTCCTGATCGGCCGGGCTGTGTGCTTGGATTGGAGTCTGGTATGGACTTTGGGAGACCCCACGCCTTTTTTCGGCGTAGGGGGTTCCCCTTGAAATCCATACCAGACCGAAGGGCCTGGTATGCCCCTGGGGGGAACCCACGCCTGTTTTTCTTGCGCTGCTTTAATAGGAAGAGTATTTTTCCTATTGCAGCGAGTACGAGATGGAATCGGGCTGGAAACATTCTTACGTGCAGGTACTCCTGTGCCTGCGCTGGTTCACACGCTGGATTAAGGATTTATCCAGTGCACCAATTAAGGTCTGAACCAGCGCAGTGCATTCATCTTAGTAAATGACCCCCATTGTATCAAGTGACATCATTCAATATGGCAGTTGGGAGATTCTGAACAGTGACTGATGTCATTGTGTTATAGATTTAGATATAGTGATACAGACACTGGTAAGACCCGACCTGTCATGAATCCAGTGTCACCAGCAGTGGGACCTCAAGACAGTCATGTGCAGAATATGAAGCTAAAGGAAGATAAGACAGAACAGCTGCAGAGGAGCTCAAGCTGGGCAAGGCCTGAGAGGAGAACTGTACATTTGCTACCCTCCTTTCTTGGTCACCCAGGCGGAATGCTGAGATAAGGGTCTATTAGGATTTTTTTATGGGGGCACCATGCCATGTTTTTCTTGTTTTTTCTTAATGAGGGAGTACACTTTGTTTACACAAAAATGTGTACTGTGCCATAGAAAAAAAGAAAAAAAAGTATGCCCCTCCCCTTAAAATCCATACCATAACCTAATCTAGCCATGCAGTCTAGGTGGCCAGGAATATGTAAGCAACAGGCATGCAGCCCTCCTCCTGAACCATACCAGATGACATATGCCCCCTTACAAGGCACCAAAGGGAGACAATGGGCGTAATTTACGAAAGGCAAATCCACTTTGCAATGCAAGTGCACTTGGAAGTGCAGTCACTGTAAATCTGATGGGGACATGCAAGGAAAATAAAAAACATAATTTTAGCTTACACATGATTGGATGATAAAATCAGCAGAGCTTCCCCTCATTTCAGATCTTCCCCTCAGATTTACAGCGACTGCACTTCGAAGTGCACTTGTAGTGCAAAGTGGATTTGCCTTTCGTAAATAACCCCCAATGACTCATTGGAGGAACAAGGACCTCATTCCCACATCCATTGCCCTAAAAAAGAATGTGTGCCCTGACCATGTAAAAAAAAAAGAATATATTGAATTCAAGCAGTTTATGACTGGCCATAATCACTCTAGAAGGCTGAAGGCTAAATATGATAGTGAAGATTGGTTAGATGAACATGATACATCCATTAAATGCTTTAAAAAACACAACCATTCTAAATTTTATAATAAGGCAGTATGCTCTTGTTAAAGGGTGCCTTCTCCTCAACATATTATGTGTGTAGTCAATGAAATTCTAAAAAGACATTACAAGCTGAATCCTTGTACTTGTTCGCATTCATCTTTCCCTCGATTGCAACCAGTCATCCTGTCCCTGCAGCTGAAAAACACCTCCACAGCATGCTGCTGCCACCACCATGCTTCACTGTTGGGACTGTATTGGACAGGTGATGAGCAGTGCCTGTTTTTCTCCACATATACAGCTTAGAATTAAGGCCAAAAGGTTCTATCTTGGTCTCATCAGACCAGAGAATCTTATTTCTCACCATCTTGGAGTCCTTCAGGTGTTTTTTTAGCAAACTCCATGCTTCCGTCAGGCCACGGAGAGGCTTCCGTCAGGCCACTCTGCCATAAAGCCCCGACTGGTGGAGGGCTGCAGTGATGGTTGACTTTCTACAACTTTCTCCTATCTCCCGACTGCATCTCTGGAGCTCAGCCACAGTGATCTTTGGGTTCTTCTTTACCTCTCTAACCAAGGCTCTTCTCCCTCGATAGCTCAGTTTGGCCAGATGGCCAGCTCTAGGAAGGGTTCTGGTCATCCCAAAAGTCTTTCATTTAAGGATTATGGAGGCCACTGTGCTCTTAGGAACCTTAAGTGCAGCAGAAATTTTTTATAACCTTGGCCAGATCTATGCCTTGCCACAATTCTGTCTCTGAGCTCTTCAGGCAGTTCCTTTGACCTCATTATTCTCATTTGCTCTGACATGCACTGTGAGCTGTAAGGTCTTATATAGACAGGTGTGTGGCTTTCCTAATCAAGTCTAATCAGTATAATCAAACACAGCTGGACTCAAATGAAGGTGTAGAACCATCTCAACGTTGATCAGAAGAAATGGACAGCACCTGAGTTAAATATATGAGTGTCACAGCAAAGGGTCTGAATACTTAGGACCATGTGATATTTCAGTTTTTCTTTTTTAATAAATCTGCAAAAATGTCAACAATTCTGTGTTTTTCTGTCAATATGGGGTGCTGTGTGTACATTAATGAGGAAAAAAATGAACTTAAATGATTTTAGCAAATGGCTGCAATATAACAAAGAGTGAAAAATGTAAGGGGGTCTGAATACTTTCCGTCCCCACTGTACTTCTGGCAGACAGGTTATTCAGTTAGCTGCAGTGTATTTAATATATATATATACAACTTTCGTAACACTGTATCCAGTTTAGCTATATCTGACTGCAGGCCATTCCTGGTGTACTGTTTCTAGTATACTTCAGGCGGTGTACACAATATACAGTGCTGTGCACCCATAGTGCAGTTGCTCATACTTTTCTGGTGGTCAATACACTACACCCATAGTTGTTATTACAGTTCTGTTGGTGTACGCAGTACCGTGCACCCTAGTGCAGTTGCTACTGCTTTCTTGGTGGTGTACACAATACATACAGTGTACCTATAGTTGTTATTATACTTCTGTTGATGTACAAAGTACCGTGCACCCTAGTGCAGTTGCTACTACTTTCCTGGCGGTGTACACAGTACACAATACAGTGTAGTGTTTTTTTGCTAAACAAAATTTACAGCATGTCCGGAAGGCCACCAAGGAGAGGCAGACGCTCACAGGCCACTAAAAGAGGGCAAGCAGGCTCTGTGTCTACAGTCGACACTGCTGGTCCTGGACACGGTGCATCCTCAGCACATGGGCGTGGGGCACGCTTGTCCTTTTTTCCTGCAGCTGGCAGTGTTATTGAGCCACAACATGCAGAAGAGTTGGTGGAATGGATAACAAAGCCGTCCTCATCCACCTCATCCTCTGTCACCCAGGCTCAGAGTAGTTTGCCTGCTAATGCAGCTGCCAAAGCGGCCTATTCCATCGGCTCCATGTCAACAGTCACTCCTTTTTTAGCCCGACCATCATGCACAAAGGAGTCCCCCAAACTATTCGACCACAGTTTCAGGTACATGATGCAGGAGGATGCACAGCGATTTAAAGGCTTTGATGATGGTACCCAGGTTGAGGAAGGGAGTAACGTCAGCCTAGAAAGAGGGGTGCCCAAGAAGGTCAAGAAACTGGCAGTCATGTTCCCCCAGCTGCAGCATACTGCCAAGTTTGCTCCAGTAATGAGGAGGGAGGGGATGATGAGGTCACTGACTTAACATGGGTGCCTGATAGAAGAGAAGAGGAGGAGGAGGAGGCACATCTCCAACGAGGTAGGATGCCCTCCAGGGGGCAGCTTAAGGGTAGCCACCCTATTGCATCACACCGCAGAGCTAAGCAAGTGCAGGTCACTGCTGACTCCCCACATATTTTGAAAAGTTCTTTGGTGTGAGCCTTTTTTGACACGTGTGCAGCAGATTGCACCCTTTCTGTTTGCAACATATGTCTGAAGCGTATCAAGCGTGGCCAAAACAGCAGCCGCTTGGGCACCACATGCTTGACCAGACACATGACGACCTCCCATGCAGTCCATTGGTAACAGCACTTTAAAGACCCACATCAAAGAACAAGGCGGGCCTCTCCTTGCTCCTCATCAGCTGGGTTCTCCAACCCCACTATACCTCCAGTCCTCTCAGAAACCTGCAGGAATTAAGGTATAGCAATAGGTGTCCCAAGTACTTGCAACCAATCTGCTATCAGTACACCTCCATCTGATTTTAGCAGGCAAATTTCCCTACCCCAGTTGCTAAACCATCAAAAGAAATTTGGTCCCAGCCATCCACATGCTCAGCGTCTGAATGCTAGCTTGGCCAAATTGCTAGCACTGCAACTGCTGCCTTTTCAGCTGGTAGACTATGCCCCCTTTCGTGAATTTGTGGAATGTGCGGTACCTCAGTGGCAGGTTCCCAAACGCCATTTCTTTTCATGGAAGGCCATTCCAGCTCTCTACCAGCATGTGGAAGGCAATGTCTTGGCCTCATTGGAATGGTGGTCAGCAGTAAGGTGCATATTACCTCTGACTCATGGTCCAGCAGGCATGGACAGGGACATTTCCTTTCTTTCACAGTGCACTGGGTAACTCTGCTGGCAGCTGGGAAGGATGCAGGACAGGGTTCAGTATTGTTGGAGCTTGTTCTGCCACCATGCCTCCAAAATGCTAGTGGTGATTCTGCCACAGCTCTCGCCTCCACCCCTCCTCTTCTTCTTACTCTATGGCCTCTTCCCCTGCAGATTTGTCCTTTGAACCAGCAGTGCTCCATAGGCATTCAAGGGGCTACGCAAGCACTCAGGCAAAAAGATGCCATGCGGTGCTTGAGTTGGTCTGCTTAGGGGACAGGAGCCATACTGGGGCAGAGATTCTGTCAGCTCTGCAGGTGCAGGCTCAGAGGTGGTTGACGCCATGCCAGCTTCAACCAGGAATGGTTGTATGTGACAATGACACCAACCTCCTCTCCGACTTCCGAAGGGACACTTGACCCATGTTCCCTGTTTGGCTCACATCCTGAATTTGGTGGTGCAGTGGTTCTTGAGCAGGTATCCGGGCTTACAGGATCTCCTGAGGCAGGCCAGGAAAGTCTATGGTCATTTCCGTTGGTCATATAATGCCAGTGCTCGTCTGGCTGACATTTAAAGAGAATTCAACCTGCCCAAGAACATTTGTGACATGCCCACCAGGTGGAACTCAACATTGGCAATGCTGCAGCTGCTGCACACACAGCAGAGGGCCATCAATGAGTACCTGTGCGAGTATGGCACCAGGACAGGGTCAGGGAAGCTTGGCTTTTTTTTAGCCACACCAGTGGCTAATGATCAAGGATGCAAGCACTGTCCTGTCACCATTTGAGGAGGCCACGAGGATGGTGAGCAGTGACAGTGCATGCATCAGTGATACTGTCCCTCTTGTCTTCCTGTTGGAGCACACACTTTGTGGAATAATGAACAGGGCACTTGAGGCAGAACAGCGGGAGGAAGAGGAGGACTTCCTTACATTTCAAGGCCCCCTTTATGCGGATACTAGTATTCCTGCAAGCCCACTGATCACACAGGAAGCTGAAGAGGAGGAGGAGGATTGTGTCAGCATGGAGGTGCAGAATAAGACTCAGCATCAGCAGCAGTCTTCAAGGGATCATTTTCAGTCCTCAGAAACCCATGGAGTTGTACGTGGCTGGGAGGAGGTGGTTGAGGATCATGTGATCCCTAGTGCAAACCTACACTGCATGGCCTCCCTGGTCCTGCAAAGCCTGCGAAAGGACCCTAGGATTCGTGGTATCAAGGAGAGCGATCATTACTGGCTGGCAACCTTTCTTGATCCACGTTACAAGGGTAAGGGTGCAGAACTTATCCAGCCTTTGCAGAGGGAGCAGAGGATGAAACATCTTCGGGAGGCCTTGCAGAAAGGTTTGTGCAATGCGTTTCCAGAGCCTGGGAGGTTACAATTTCCTGGTGCTGGACAACGTGTTGCTGAGGCTTCATTCAGTCACAGAAAGAGCGGTGGAGAAGGTGGCCGGGCTGACCGACGCCTTCAGGCAATTCTTCAGTCCTCAGTGCCCAGGTCTGATCAGTTCCAGCAACCATTGCCAGTATCTGAATTACATGGTGCAGGAATATCTAGGGGCAAGATCAGACTTGGAGAACTTTTCACCAGAACATCCACTGGGTTACTGGGTCTTGAGGATGGACCACTGGCCAGAGCTTGCTCAATATGAAATTGAGCTACTGGCATGTCCTGTATGCAGCGTTCTTTCTGAATGCACATTCAGTGCTGCTGGAGACTTTGTAACTGATCACAGAGTGCGCCTGTCCACAGACTCTGTTGATCGGCTCACATTCATAAAAATGAATAAGTCTGGGATCACCAGCTACTAAGCACCTGATGCTGATGTAACTGATCAATTTTCTATGGATGAGGGATCCCTTGAAGACTGCATATGCTGCTGAGTGACTATCCTATTCCTCCTTAATTTTCATGATTATTATTATTATTATTATTATACAGGATTTATATAGCGCCAACAGTTTGCGCAGTGCTTTACAACATGGGGCAGACAGTACACTTACAATACAAATCAATACAGGAGGGATCAGAGGGCCCTGCTCGTTAGAGCTTACAATCTAGAAGCGAGGGTCAAGTGGAGACAAAAGGTAATAACTGTGGGGGATGAGCTGATGGGGAAAAAAAAGAAAGTACAGTTGTTAGGTGTGGGTAGGATAGGCTTCTCTGAAGAGAAGGGTTTTCAGGGATCTTCTGAAAGCTAATAAAGTAGGAGATAAGCGGACAGATTGGGGTAAGGAGTTCCATAGGATTGGAGAGGCTTTGGAAAAGGCCTGGAGGCGAGCATGGGAGGAGGTGATGAGGGAGCTAGAGAGCAGGAGGTCTTGAGAGGAACGAAGAGAGCGAGTAGGTTGGTATTTAGAGACTAAGCAAGTGATGTAGCTGGGGGCGAAATTGTGTATGGCTTTGTACGTAGTTGTTAGAATTTTGAATTTAATTCTTTGGCCGAGCGGAAGCCAGTGGAGGGATTGACAGAGAGGAGTGGCAGACACAGAGCCATTGGTAAGGTGGATGAGTCTGGCAGCGGCATTCATAATGGATTGAAGAGGTGATAGACTATGTAGAGGTAAGCCAATGAGAAGGGAGTTGCAGTAGTCAAGGCGAGAGATGAGTGAATTAAGAGCTTTGTTGTGTCATTGGTTAGAAAGGGGCGTATTTTGGAGATGTTGCGGAGGTTGAGGCGGCAGGATTTGGACAGTGATTGGATGTGTTGCTTGAAGGAGAGTTCAGAGTCTAGGACTACACCTAGAACCTTGGCATGTGGGGATGGGCTTATAGTTATGCCATTGATTTTGACAGAGAGATCAGGGGAAGAGGCATGGGGGGGGGAATTAGAAGTTCGGTTTTGGCTAGATTGAGTTTAAGGAAGTGGTGAGACATCCAGACTGATATATCTGAGAGTAAATTACTGATACGTGAGGAGACAGAGGGAGTGAGCTGAGGGGTAGAGAAATAGATTTGGGTGTCATCAGCGTAGAGGTGGTATTGGAAGCCATGGGAGGCTATCAGTTGACCCAGGGAGGCAGTGTAGATTGAAAATAGTAGAGGTCCAAGAAGAGAACCCTGAGGGACCCCAACAGAGAAAGGAAGAGGAGAGGAGGAAGTAGAGTTATAAGAAACGCTAAAGGTGCGGTTGGATAAGTAAGAAGAGAACCAGCGAAGTGTACAGTCACGGAGACCAAAGGCGTGTAGTTTTTTGAGGAGGAGGGGGTGGTCAACCGTATCAAAGGCAGCAGAGAGGTCCAGGAGTAGGAGTACAGAATAGTGTCGATTGGTTTTGGCCGTTAGTAGATCGTTTGTTAGTTTTAGGAGAGCAGTTTCTGTGGAGTGATGAGGACGAAATCCAGACTGAAGGGGATCGAGAAGGCCATTATCAGCGAGGTGGACGCTCAGTCGGTTGTAGACCAGACGTTCGAGGAGTTTGGATAAGAAGGGGAGCAAGGAGATGGGGCGTAGGTTGTTAAGATTTGATGGATCCAGTGAGGGCTTTTTAAGTATGGGTCTGACAAGTGCATGTTTTAGGGAGTTAGGGAAGATGCCAGAAGAGAGGGAGAGATTGAAGATGTGGGTTAGAGAGTGTAGTATAGGGCCAGAGGGTGAACGTAGCATTTGTGAGGGAACAGGATCCAGAGGGCAGGTGGTAAGGTGGACATTAGCAAGTAGCTTTGCAACTTCGTCTGTAGTGGTGGGGTTGAAAGAGGGAAATAATGATTGTGCCTGTGGGCATGAAGTATAAAGCGTGGAGGGTGTCGGCACAGTAGGGATCTCAGCGCGAATAGTATCAATCTTCTGTTTGAAGTGATTGGCAATCTCCTGTGCAGTGAGTGAGTAGGCGGGTAGAGGCGGTGGAGGACGAAGTAGAGAGTTGAAGGTGGAGAAGAGTTGACGGGGACAGGGTGATAAGTTGCTAATGAGAGTGGTAAAATAGGTCTGCTTGGCAGAGAGGAGGCTGGAGTTGTATTTTTGGAGGGCAGATTTATATTGGTAGAAATCTCTCTGGGACTTAGTCTTACGCCACAGGCGCTCCAGAGCATGACTATGTTTTTTCAGACTTCTAGTATCATCTGTTTGCCAAGGTTGAAGGGGTCTGGGCTTGATTCTGTGTGTAGTGAGGGGGGCAAGTGAGTTCAGTGAGGCTAGAAGTGAAGCGTTGTACACAGAAGTGGCTAGGTTGGTGCAGGATAGGGGAGAGATTTTGTCGTAGAGGTTGTTGATGGCAGAGTAGAGAAGAGAAGGGTTTAGATGACGTAGGTTTCTGCGGGTAACTTTAAGGTGGTTGGAGGGAGAGGAGGTGAAGGAGAGGGAGAGAGTGAAACTAATAAGGTGGTGATCAGAGAGAGGGGATGGATAGTTAGAGAGGTTGTATGGAGTGCAAAGGTGAGAGAACACGAGGTCAAGGGTATTGCCTTCTGAGTGAGTTGGAGCATGTATCCACTGCTTCAGGTCAAAGGAGGATGTTAGGCTGAGAAGTTTGGAAGTGGAAGGAGTGTTAGTATTAATAGGGATGTTGAAGTCCCCGAGAATGATAGTGGGGATTTCAGAAGAAAGAAAGTAGGGTAGCCAGGCAGAGAAGTCTTCAAGAAAGGTTGATACTGGTCATGATGATAGCTTCTAAGAATATTTTCGGTTCATGGCACCACCACCACTACCTAAGGCCCAATTTTTCTGCCTCTGTTTAACAGGGGCGCGTAACTACAATTTTTGATCAAATATTCAACAGCAAGGCTCGTTCCTGCTCTCAACAAGAGTATTTGTGAGGGGTTGCAGTGTTTTGGCACCACCACCACTGCCTAAGGCCGAATTTTTTTGCCCCTGTTTAACAGGGGCATCTAATTACAATTTTTGATCCAATATTTCACAGCAGGGCCTGTTCCTGTGCTCAACAAAAGTATCTGTGAGGCTTTACAGTTTTGTGCCACCACCACCACCACCACCGCCTATGGCCCAATTTTTCTGCCCCTGTTTAACAGGGGCATGTAATTACAATTCTTGATATAATATTTAATATATTTAATATAATATTTCACAGCAGGGCCAGTGCCCACCAAAAATAACTGTGAGGGCTTACAGTGTTCTGGTACCACCAACACCTAATGCCGCGTACACACGGTCGGACTTTTCGTCTACAAAAGTCCAACGGACGCTGACGGACTAAAGCTGGCTGGTAATCCGATCGTGTGTGGGCTTCTCCGGACTTTCAACGGACTTTTTTAGCCTCAAATCCGACGGACTTTAGATTTGAAACATGCTTCAAATCTTTACGTCGTAAGTACGACGGACCCGAAATCCGCTCGTCTGTGTGCTAGTCCGACGGACAAAAACCCATGCTAGGGCAGCTATTGGCTACTGGCTATGAACTTCCTTATTTTAGTCCGGTGTACGTCATCACGTACGAATCCGTCGGACTTTTGTGTGGTCGTGTGTAGGCAAGTCCGTTCGTAAGAAAGTCTGCCGCAAGTCCGCCGAAGGTACGTCGGAAGTCTGTCGGACAGGCTGTCGGACTTTTGTAGACGAAAAGTCCGACCGTGTGTACGCGGCATAAGAGTGTATAGGGCAGGCCCTATATATAGACGATCCCCTATTTTCAAACATCCGATTTACAAACTACTCCTACTTACAAACGGAGGGAGACAACAGGAAGTGAGAGGAAATCTACCCCTAGGAAGGGAAATTCTCTCCTGTAAGAGTTAATATGGGAAAAAGGTGTCTCCACTGATGCTTTATCACCAATCCTTGTTTCCCTAATAACCCAAAATTTTCAAAATCCAATTGTCATTGGGACAGAAAGTGAAGTGAAATCTTCTAAACAGGGGCACAGACAGCAAAAAAAATGTTACAGGGGTGATAACCCTGCCCTATATTATCCAAAAAGCTTAAAAAAAGATTTATGGGCTGGAGCTACAGTTAAAAAATCTACCTGTTCCAAATTACAAACAGATTCAACTTAAGAACAAACCTACAGTCCCTATCTTGTTTGTAACCCGGGGACCGCCTGTATACTGCTGTTCAGAGTATATACGGCCTGGGAGCCCCACACTTTTTTTTATTTGGGTGCAGGGTTCCCCTTAATATCCATACCAGACCCAAAGGGCCGGGTAATGGATATTAATTATAGCCGCAAGCAATTTTTAATGACTTTTTTCCTTTAGAAATGTAATTTTGTGTAGGGACTGTTCTAAACACGGGAAAATGTGCCACTTTACAGGCTTACTATAGACTCCCCCCAGGGACGATATTTAAAGGAATATTACACTTTTTATTGGTTCACTTTAAGCATTTTTAAAATCACTGCTCCCGAAAAAAATTTTAAAACTTTTTTTGCATTGGTACATGTCCCCTGGGGCAGGACCCAGGTCCCCAAACACTTTTTATGACAATAACTTGCATATTAGCCTTTAAAATTAGCACTTTTGATTTTTCAGGTTCAAGTCCCATAGACTTTAATGGGGTTCGCGTGTTCGCACAAATTTTTGGTCTGTTCGCATGTTCTGTCACGAACCGAACCGGGGGTGTTCAGCTCATCCCTAGACAGATGTGAAAGATGTGTCAGATGTGTCACATATGTTGATCACTGGGACAGATGTGGCAGATGATCCTGGACAAATGTGTGCAGATGTGCACTGGGACAGATGTTGCAGATGATCATGGACAGATGTGTGCAGATGTGCACTGGGACAGATGGGACAGATGATTACAGACAGATGTGGCAGATGATCATGGACAGATGTGCGCAAATGTTTACTGGGACAGATGTGGCAGATGTTTAATGGGACAGATGTGGCAAATGTTTACTTGGACAGATGTGTCAGATGTTTACTGGGACAGATGTGTGCAGATGATCACGGACAGATGTGGCAGATTATCATGGACAGATGTGTGCAGATGATCATGGATAGATGTGATAGATGGTCATGGATAGATGTGGCAGATGATCACGGACAGATGTGGCAGATGATCACGGACAGATGTGGCAGATGATCATGGACAGATGTGCGCAAGATGTTCACTGGGACAAATGTTCACTGGGGCAGATGATTTTACTGGGACAGATGTGATACAGATGTGTGACAGGTGTTTTTTACTGTGTGGGGGCACTGTTTTGGGTACACTAGCTGGGTGATCATTGTGTAAAAAGCTGTACAAAAACAGCTCATACACACTGATCCCCGGCTCACAGCACAGATCTGCTCTCCTTCTCCTTACTGACAGGCTCCGTGTGAGGAGAAGGAGTGCCAATCACCTGGAAATGGCTCTCTGTTTACATTACATGAGGGCTGTGATTGGACACAGCCATCATGTAATCAGGAGGGCCAATCACAGAGCCCTCATTCCGATCCCAGATTCGGCGTGTCCGGGGACACGAGCGCATCGGAATCATGCGGCTGCACGGGCACACGATCCTGCTCCTTCTGAGGGATGTTCAGAAATATCCACACAGAAGGACGAAATGCCTACTCGCCCATTTATATGCAGTGGTCGAGTGGGAGGAGGTTAAATAGTAAGGCTAGGCCCAAATTTACTAAGGAGTACAGGCGGGGGGGCTTTACTAAGAAAAATACAATAGTATAGAGGATACAACAGTGTAAAAATGACCAGCACCAGATCAGTTTTATCAGACAATATAGGTCTAATCGGTGTATGCCTATCTTTTTTTTTATCAATGGTCGGTGCCCTGCTATCCTGAGTGGATTCCCTTGTGCATTCAACAGACACAGCAGATAACAAGTCAGTGTAACGGGCTGCTGCTAGTATCATTTGATTGCTGTGACCAATCACAGCAGACCACATGGCAATTGTACACAAAAAATGGCTACCATTCATAGCCATTCACTGTGTACTATGTGTTGATTTCTGTGGTTGGACATAGTGATCACATGGTACAGACAGGGCCAATCACAATCCATCTATACTTTGTGATTAGCTGTGGCCAGTCATAGCTAATCACAATAGTACACACTGAATGAATGAATGTCATTCATTAAAAATGGTTTCTTATAACAGTGATTATCACTCTTATAAGAATCATAGGGTGTAGAAAAATCCCCCCAGAGTAGTACAGTGTTACTATGGTAACACTAAATTGTTTTGGTCACAATATGTTAAACAAAACAAAAAAACGTAAAAAAAAGAATAAAGCTGTAATAAAAAAGAAAACAAATGTTAAAAAAAATACAAAAAGTATTATTATTTTTTTTTTTACATGCTATCACCAGTCAGTGTCCCTAATCACTTCCCCACAAGTTATGTAATGACACTGTACTGCACTGGTGACATCAAAATTGCAAAAAGAATGCCGGGAACTCGATTGCTTCTTCTTAAACCTTTATTGAGCACAAAAAGCAGTGCGACATCAAAACACTAACATATTTCGGCTAAAGCCTTCCTCATAGCATACAGATTTACAATAAAATCAAGTTTATATAGGAAAAGGTGTCCATTCCTCCAAAAAAAGGGGGCAGTACAATACAATTTAAAATCAATTGACAATTAAAATCATGTGAGGTTGGTAAAGTCAGAGAAAAGGGGGGAGGGGGAAAGAATGGAGACACAGACTGGAAACTCTAAGGCAAACAATTATTAACCCCCTGTGGAATCAAATTATATTATTTTAAAAACGAGTTCACATCCATTCTACTCTTCATTCCACCATTAAATTGAGTATTCAATCTGTGTATCCACCGCACCTCCCGCTAAAGCAGGGTATGGTGTGTATCCCCCCCCCTCCCACTAACAGATCTTCTCACCTGTTCCAGACCGCAAAAGAAAAAAAGACTCCAGATTGCCACCATGAAATGTTCTAAAATGTTTAGATACATTTGAAATATTTTTTGCATTGTTATTTAAAGTGTCATTGTAGTGTTCTGATATCCCACATACTGTACTTTACAAATACTGCAATCAATAAGGTAGACAATCATCTTTGAGTTACAATTTATAAAACTTTTTTACTGGATATGTTCTACCTGTTGAAAAAGAAATAACAGACTTGCTTTTCCTGTGTCTTTTACACTGTTTACATGTGTTATAACCACAGGCATAGGAGCCCACTGTCCCCAACTATGAAATGGAAGGGGAAGTGGAACTAAATAGAGAAGGCGAAAGCATAGTACCCAAAGTAGGAGCTTTCCTACTGGAAAAGCTGCACCCCTGTCTTAAAATATGATGCAAAGTTTTATCCGCATATAGGACAGGGAGGAGTGTTTTGATGTATTGTTGTGAGTAAGTGGTCACAATGTGAACACCTCTCCTCCCACTGGACCGTGTCTTCTTATTGATAGAAAAGAAATTGCCAATCAGATCACCACGTTCTCTATTTTCTGCCAATCTTCTGCCTCTATCTATTAAATGCCTGCTATATCCTTGCTCTCTCAACCTACTGGAAACAATGCTACATTCATTAACAAAATCCTTATCAGAGGAACAATTTCTCCTTGCTCTGATGAACTCACCCATTGGCAATACCCGCACTGTATGCGCTGGATGACAACTCGATGCCAACAGAAGTGAGTTACCTGCACACTGTTTCCTATAGGTTCTAGTAGAGACTATTCAACTATCCACACATCCCACCAAAGTCAAATCCAGATAATCAATACTGACCGCATCTGAAGTGTGGGTAAACTCCAAATTCAGATGATTGGTATTGAGATAAGCCAAAAATGAGTCCAAAAAATTGGCTGGCCCCTTCCATACAAATATCAAATCATCCAAAAAGCGACAATACCAATCAATTAATTTTTCCATATGGGTTACCTTGGGAGAAGAGGAAAGTCTCCTCCCACCAATCCATATATAAGTTTGCAAGAGAAGGGGAACATTTTGAACCCATCGATGCACCACGGCACTGTAAATAATATTTAGAGCCAAACATGAAATAGTTGTATTTTAGCAGGAATTCTATAGCCATGCACAAAAATTTGCACAATTCCCGCTTAATACAACTATAACTCATAAGGTGATATTTAACAGATTGGAGTGCCAAGTGTGGTATGCAGGAGTATAATGTTTTAACATGCACTGTGATCCAACAGCTATCGGCCAACCATTTAATCTCATGTGTATGTGCCAATAAAAGTCCTGTATCCCTAAGATAGCCAGGTAAGCGTTTAACCAAGGGATGTAAATGCTCATCCACCCATTCACTGAGTCTTGCTAATGAGAATCCAATACCTGCTACTATTGGGTGTCCCTGAACAGGGGATTGTTGCTTGTGTACCTTTGGAAGATGGTGGAATATTGGGTTCACAGGTTTATCTGTAAATATGAAATCAATAATCTTCTGTTCTAAAACACCCATTTCTCCACCATCATCCAAAAGTTGCAACAAGCCTCCTTGAATACTATCAGTAGGATCTGAATCCAGCGGCCTGTAGGTGCTGATGTCATTTAATAGCCTAATGCCCCGTACACACGATTGGATATTGATCGGACATTCCGACAACAAAATCCATAGATTTTTTCCGACGGATGTTGGCTCAAACTTGTTTTGCATACACCCGGTCGCACAAAGTTGTCGGAATTTCTGATTGCCAAGAACGCGGTGACGTACACCACGTACGACGAGACTAGAAAAGGCCAGTTCAGAACCAAGCGCGGCACCCTTTGGGCTCCTTTTGCTAATCTTGTATTAGTAAAAGTTTGGTGAGAGATGATTTGCGCTTTTTCAGACTCGTGGCTTTCAGATCGTTTTCTGCTGTTCAGTGTGTGCTTGTGGGTTTGTATCTGCTCTTCAGTGTGTGCAGCGAGTTACGTGTGACTCTTGTCATCGTGTTCTTGTTCATTACTGTATTTCAGGTTGCTCTTCACAGGCCTTGCTGTTCTTCAGTGCGTTCTGTTACTTCCCCCAGAGGCCTCAATATAGAGCTTGATATAAATTGTTTTATTAGTGACACATAACATATACAATTTTATCTTCAATTTATATATTCATACAGTCCCTGTTCGATATATTTTTAATAATATTACATTATTAAAGAATTTAATTTTAATTATGAATTTTACATTTTTGGACATCTATTATCATTCTTCCCTTTTTTATTATATATAAAAAAATTTTTTTAGAATTTTTTTTAGAATTTTACTAATATTAGATCACATTCGTTTTTTGATCGCATAATAATTGGTGTAATTTTTTAAATCTTATTTTATTAAATGTGTATAATGCCATTGTATCGCATCCTCCATGTATAATTTAATTTATTCAGAGATCTGATTAATTTATTAAATTATGTAGATATTTAACTTAATTTAATTTAATTTAATATAATATTTAAATTTATTCCTTGTTCAATTACTCATGTTATTTCATATCTATGTTGAGGGCTCTCACCCTAGGTGGGTGACAGCAGATTGAAACAGAACAGGTTAAATACATGGGAGGATGCTTTTATTCCATCAATATAAATATACATATGTCCGTTTTACTTTACCTTATTAATGCGTAGAAAATGCACACAATAATATATATGATATGGGTGTATTCATGTGAAAGGTAAAATGTCTATAAGATTGATTCTTGAACAAGACATATGAGTCACATTTTTCTTGTAAAGTCGGCAGTATCGGGTATAAAGCAGATTTAGCACATTATAGACAATGGAGTCTTAGTCTTCCTTTGCTGACAGGTCTGGGAGCATTTATCATTGAGTGGGAGTGGCTGGCCGATTGTCCTCCCTCATTTGCTGCTTAAACCTGTTACTGGTATTTAAACCGGCCTAATGAATGGTAGATTACGCCCTCAGACGACGTCCGGAAGTGACGAAACGCATCAGGTACGTAATCTACCGGAAGTGACGTGTGCGCTCCACGCACCGGAAGGTAACTAGGAAGCGAACAGCTAGCTGTACTCAGCGCGCATTCCGGAATACCTCCCGGCAGACGAAAATACAGGCACAGTGCACTTTTTTCAAATGCTCAATTGTATAGTACATCTGGTACGCATATTTTATGAAGGGGGGAGTTTTTTCTTACATATTAAATAAAAATCCTTAAGCAATATTACGCTATATGGTATTTTATTTTCTCCCTATGTTATAACCAAGAGTGTTTTGCGCCATCTGGTGGTTGAACTAAGGAGACGGAGAGTTTTAAAGATAACTACTGAAAGGCTTGTGGTTACTGGAATTGTGGTGAGTACAATCTCACGGGGGGTGACCCCCTCACGCGGTGATCACTCTTGGTGGAAGGATTTCTACATACTCACAGACTACAACTTTATTATGAACTCTCCTTATTTCTCCAACATTTGTCTTATATAAAGTGTTTTATGACATCGGACACTTAGCGCTGCTGCAATAAGTATAAGGAAATCAGAGACTTGGCACCTTTATTCATGATTTAACCACTTGAGCCCCGGACCATTATGCTGCCTAAGGACCAGAGGTCTTTTTCCAATTTGGCACTGCGTCGCTTTAACTGCTAATTGCGCGGTTATGCAATGCTGTACCCAAACGAAATTTGCGTCCTTTTCTTCCCACAAATAGAGCTTTCTTTTGATGGTATTTGATCACCTCTGCAGTTTTTATTTTTTGCGCTATAAACGGAAAAAGACCGAAAATTTTGAAAAAAAATGATATTTTCTACTTTTTGTTATAAAAAAAATCCAATAAACTCAATTTTAGTCATACATTTAGGCCAAAATGTATTCGGCCACATGTCTTTGGTAAAAAAAATGTCAATAAGCGTATATTTATTGGTTTGCGCAAAAGTTATAGCGTCTACAAACTAGGGTACATTTTCTGGAATTTACACAGCTTTTAGTTTATGACTGCCTATGTCATTTCTTGAGGTGCTAAAATGGCAGGGCAGTACAAACCCCCCCCAAATGACCCCATTTTGGAAAGTAGACACCCCAAGGAAATTGCTGATAGGCATGTTGAACCCATTGAATATTTATTTTTTTTGTCCCAAGTGATTGAATAATGACAAAAAAAAAAAAATATTTACAAAAAGTTGTCACTAAATGATATATTGCTCACACAGGCCATGGGCCTATGTGGAATTGCACCCCAAAATATATTCAGCTACTTCTCCTGAGTATGGGGATACCACATGTGTGGGACTTTTTGGGAGCCTAGCCGCGTATGGGACCCCGAAAACCAACCACCGCCTTCAGGATTTCTAAGGGTGTAACTTTTTGATTTCACTCTTCACTGCCTATCACAGTTTCGGAGGCCATGGAATGCCCAGGTGGCACAACCCCCCCCAAATGACCCCATTTTGGAAAGTAGACACCCCAAGCTATTTGCTGAGAGGCATATTGAGTCCATGGAATATTTTATATTTTGACACAAGTTGCGGGAAAGTGACACTTTTTTTTTTTTTTTTTTTTGCACAAAGTTGTCACTAAATGATATATTGCTCACACAGGCCATGGGCATATGTGGAATTGCACCCCAAAATACATTCTGCTGCTTCTCCTGAGTATGGGGATACCACATGTGTGGGACTTTTTGGGAGCCTAGCCGTGTACGGGGCCCCGAAAACCAATCACCGCCTTCAGCGTTTTTAAGGGCGTGAATTTTTGATTTTACTCTTCACTGCCTATCACCGTTTCGGAGGCCATGGAATGCCCAGGTGGCACAACCCCCCCCCAAATGACCCCATTTTGGAAAGTAGACACCCCAAGCTATTTGCTGAGAGGCATGGTGAGTATTTTGCAGCTCTCATTTGTTTTTGAAAATGAAGAAAGACAAGAAAAAACTTTTTTTTTTTCTTTTTTCAAATTTCAAAACTTTGTGACAAAAAGTGAGGTCTGCAAAATACTCACTATACCTCTCATTAAATAGCTTGGGGTGTCTACTTTCCAAAATGGGGTCATTTGGGGGGGGGTTTGTGCCACCTGGGCATTCCATGGCCTCCGAAACTGTGATAGGCAGTGAAGAGTGAAATCAAAAATTCACGCCCTTAGAAAGCCTGAAGGCGGTGCTTGGTTTTCGGGGTCCCGTACGCGGCTAGGCTCCCAAAAAGTCCCACACATGTGGTATCCCCGTACTCAGGAGAAGCAACAGAATGTATTTTGGGGTGTAATTTCACATATTCCCATGGCATGTTTGAGCAATATATCATTTAGTGACAACTTTGTGCAAAAAAAAAAAAAAATTTGTCTCTTTCCCGCAACTTGTGTCGCAATATAAAATATTCCATGGACTTGACATGCCTCTCAGCAAATAGCTTGGGGTCTCTACTTTCCAAAATTGGGTCATTTGGGGGGGGGTTCTGAACTGTCCTGGCATTTTATGCACAACATTTAGAAGCTTATGTCACACATTACCCACTCTTCTAACCACTTGAAGACAAAGCCCTTTCTGACACTTATTTTTTACATGAAAAAGTTTTTTTTTTTTTGCAAGAAAATTACTTTGAACCCCCAAACATTTATATATTTTTTTAAAGCAAATGCCCTACAGATTAAAATGGTGGGTGTTTCATTTTTTTTTTTCCACACAGTATTTGCGCAGCGATTTTTCAAACGCATTTTTTGGGGAAAAAACACACTTTTTTAAATTTTAATGCACTAAAACACACTATATTGCCCAAATGTTTAAAGAAATAAAAAAGATGATCTTAGGCCGAGTACATGGATACCAAACATGACATGCTTTACAATTGCGCACAAACGTGCAGTGGCAACAAAATAAATACATTTTTAAAAGCCTTTAAAAGCCTTTACAGGTTACCACTTTAGATTTGCAGAGGAGGTCCACTGCAAAAATTACTGCCCTCGATCTGACCTTCGCGGCGATACCTCACATGCATGGTGCAATTGCTGTTTACGTTTGACGACAGACCGCCGCTTGCGTTCGCCTTAGCGCAAGAGCAGGGGGCGACAGGGGTGCTTTTTTTTTTTTTTTTCTTTATTATTTTTTTGATTTTTTATCTTATTTTTAAACTGTTCCTTTCATTTTTTTTTTTTTTAAATCATTTTTATTGTTATCTCGGGGAATGTAAATATCCCCTATGATAGCAATAGGTAGTGACAGGTACTCTTTTTTGAAAAAATTGGGGTCTATTAGACCCTAGATCTCTCCTCTGCCCTCAAAGCATCTGACCACACCAAGATCGGTGTGATAAAATGCTTCCCCAATTTCCCAATGGCGCTATTTACATCCGGCGAAATCTAAGTCATAAAATGCTCGTAGCTTCCGGTTTCTTAGGCCATAGAGATGTTTGGAGCCACTCTGGTCTCTGATCAGCTCTATGGTCAGCTGGCTGAATCACCGGCTGCATTCTCAGGTTCCCTGTTGAGACAGGAGAGCCAGAGAAAAACACGGAAGACGGTGGGGGGGGGGGCATTCCCTCCCACGGCTTGTAAAGGCAGGCTAGAGGCTAATTAGCCGCTAGGATTGCTTTTACATGAAAGCCGACCGCTGGCTGAAAAGAATGATACCAAGATGATACCTAAACCTGCAAGCATCATTCTGGTATAACCACTCAAAGTCGTGAATGGCGTACCTGAAGACAAAAAAATGGTTAACAATAAAGCACAGTAAAGTATAAATAATTACATACCTGAAAAACAAACATGATAAAACATAATAACAATAACAATAACAATAAAACACTGCAGAATAGAATACAGTAAAAAAAGAGCAGAACAATAGAGAGAGAGAATAGAGAGAGAGAACAATAAAACGACAACTATTTTTTTTTATTTTATATATATTTTTTTTTTTTACACTTTTTTTGTAACTAACTTTTATAACTGTAACGGTTCCAGGTTCAGGTCTCTCAAAATGCGATGGCATCTTGGGAGACCCTGTGAAAGTGTGCCTAGTCTGTGCAATGCTGTACCCTATGCTAATACTCAACTAGTGAATGGTAGCGTTCAAAACATTCACCAATGCAAAGACCAGGATTGTCAGGACAGGAGGGACAATAATAGCGGGTGTCACGCCTATATCCGCGCTTGCTGCAGACACAACATCTTTTTTGGGGGGGTACGTTGGGTAGGGGTACTCGGGAGCACATAAAAATGCCTCTCATGCAGCTGACTGCATTTGGTTGGGGATGTGAATGGGGGAAGTACGGGCGCTGCAGAAGCGGTGTGTTCCCAATTAGGATTGGCGAATGCAGCAGGAAGGGCACTATGGGCACGACGGGCCTGTGTTTGTCTTCTTGGTGGCAGCGGGACACTATTTGTGCTTGCCACCTGACCAGCTTGAACTGCATTTATGGGACTCGCCACGTCACCAAGTGTTACTGCAGTGCTGGTTTGACTACGACCGGGGTGTACTAGGCCGCTGGCGCTTGCCAATTCAATAAAAAGCTTCCAAAAAAACTGTTAGCGATCGCAGGGATCAGGCCTGACTCTGCGAATGCTGCAGTTATGTGTTTAGTGCCTTGTAAGTGACAGTGATCGATCGATACTAAACTTGGGTGGTCTGGGCTGGGCCGGGCGGAGGGGCACAACGCAGGTGCTAGCAGGTATCTGGGCTGATCCCGCTAACACTGCGTTTTTGGGAACCCTAAACTGCTGGGGACGCTAGTATAGATCTGATCGGACCAGATATTGATCCGATCAGATACTATACCACTAAGGGAGGTGTATGGTACGTGCGTGGGTGTCAGTGGTACTGGCGCTAACCTGACGCTGCCTGGGGCTGGTGCTTGCCAGCTCACCAAAATGCTACCAAAAAAAATGTTAGCGATCGCAGGGATCAGGCCTGACTCTGCGAACGCTGCAGTTATGCGTTTAGTGTTTTGTAAGTGACAGTGATCAATCGATACTGCACTTGGGTGGGCCGGGCGGAGGGACAAAACGCAGGTGCTAGCAGGTATCTGGGCTGATCCCGCTAACACTGCGTTTTTGGGAACCCTAAACTGCTGGGGACGCTAGTATAGATCTGATCGGATCAGATATTGATCTGTACAGATACTATACCACTAAGGAAAGCGTATGCTGCGTGCGTGGGTGTTAGCGGTACTGGCGCTAATCTGACGCTGCCTGGGGCGACGCATATCACCGCCGGGCGACCGGGGGGCTAAACCTTTATTCGGTAATAAACGGCGGGTGCCCTGACACTATAAAAAATAAACAAACTAACCAGCGTCACCTGTAACAGTTATACGGTGATCAGTGGTGAAAGGGTTAACTAGGGGGCAATCAAGGGGTTAAAACATTTATTAGATAGTTTATGGGGGTCCCTGTCGCTATAAAACGCTGACGGCGAACCTAAATATTTACCTCACTAACTAGCGTCACCAGCGACACTAATACAGCGATCAGAAAAATGATCGCTTAGTGACACTGGTGACAGGGGGTGATCAAGGGGTTAAAACTTTATTAGGGGGGGTTAGGGGGGTATCCTAGACCTAAAGGGGGGTAATACTCACTGTCCCAACACTGTAACTGTCACAAACTGACACCAATGCAGTAATCAGAAAAAAAAAAAAAAACCTGCTGGTGTCAGTTTGTGACAGGGAGGGGGGGGGATCGGGGGGCGATCGGGGGGGGGATCGGGGTGTTTTGTGTGCCTGGCATGTTCTACTGTGTTGTGTAGTGTTGGTGCACTTACATTGATGTCTTCTCCCCTCGGCGCTGCAACGGAATACCGAGCCGAGGAGAGATGACATAATTTCCTTTGCTGCTGTTTAGCATACAGCAGCAAAGGAAGTTATCTGATTGGCCGGCGGCGATCGCGAGGGGGGGCCACGAACGGATGGCCTCCCCCTCACCTCCGATCGCCGTAGGACAAAACGGGACCGCCTCGGGCACCGGGGGAGGCAAATCACGTACATGTACGTGATTTTGCCTGCCCGTGCCGCCTTGCCGACGTAAATCGGCGTTAGGCGGTCCTTAAGTGGCTAAGATTTATTGCTTGATCACATGTTTATTATTTAAAGTAGCTGCTTTAGTCTACTACGGCAGATTACGGAGTAGTTTTGAGGCGCAGATTAATGTGAGGTAGAGGCGGTTTATTTTCCACACATTTCTTGCATACACATTCTGTTACTTCGTTCTGAGCAGCCGACCGTTTTCTATCCATGTTGCGTATACGTACTCCTCATAGAGTTCGTGCTGTGCGGGGGCTTGGTGTTGGGGTCCTTACCTTGACACAAGCCCAGTCCATGAACAGGGTGGGGAGGAGTTCATGGACCAAGAATTGGTTGCTCCAGCGTGACCAGTTCTGTCACATGCCTTTGCTCTGTGAGATCAGTGAGAATAATCCTGATGATTTCAGGAACTTTCTCCGGATGATGGACCCCATATTTCACCATTTGCTGACCCATTTTATTAGCAGGCAGGATACCTGCATGAGGCAAGCCATCACTCTGGAGCAGAGGTTCTTCGCCACCCTGCAGTACTTGGTGATGGGGAGAAGCCTGCAGGACCTCAAGTTCTCGACAGGCATCTCCCCATTATCCCAGAGACCTGTTCTGCCATCATCCAGGTCCTGCAGAAGGAGTATATTAAGGTAAGATTTATCCTTTAATATCACATTTTATTATATTTAATGTTTGATAATATATTGTATTTCTTTCCTCATTCTCTAATTACCATGTTTGTAATATGCTGTGAATGTCCCCTTTGTCCTCATGCATGTTGGATTTTTATGTAATTATTTTTTTTGTCCTTTATGCATATTTGCCTTCACTTACCTACCCAGCATGCTTTCCTGACCCTATATTCACCTCATGTAGTCACTTAACAATGTATCTTATCAGCTCCATAGTACTGCTTTACCATAAATACCCCCAAAAATGTTTTAAGATTTGATTGGTGCTTAAAATTCATGCAGAGTGCCAGAGGCTTTTTTTTGTGGGTCCCCAAATCTTTTGGAACCCTCCCTCCCCCCAACTGCTAAGTCAGCTGATAACAATTCTCTATCTATCCTCAATCACTTATCTGCTGACTTTGCCAAACCCATACACACTATACCCATCTCTTTTGTGGTCAGATGTATGGATGAATTCCCCAAAGCACGTAGTGCAAGGGCCTGCCTGTATACTTTCAAATGGTACTGTTTAAAGTTTTTGTATCCTATTATTATCTTGATAGGTAATAGCAGAATTTCCAAATGTGCTAAAATGTGTACAGTGTGTATTTATATCTTTGTATTATGACAATTCTTACCTGTCCAGTGGGCTGCCAATAGTGTAACTATTGGCAGTCCAGGGGCTGTTCAAAGTAATACACATTATATAGGCATTCATCTTTCAATGAAGTGGAGAGGGTTACCTGTTCAAGAGCTCCCTCCCCTACAATGTTAGAAATGGCCCATGGGGGGGGGGGGGTCTGATAGGTGTACTTCATGCTTTGGTCTTTAAAAACTCCCTCAAATAAATGTTATCTTGATGTTGGCCATGAATGTTTGTGTCTAATCTGCTTTCCCTGTTTATGTGAGAAATGACTATTTTTTTTTCTTGTTTGACTCCACAGTTTCCTTCCAACCCACAGGAATGGCAGACTGTGGCCTCCCACTTTGCCCAGTGGTGGGACTTTCCTAACTGCAGAGGGGCAATTGATGGGAAACAGGTCCACATCATCCCACCACCCAACTCGGGGTCATACTATTTCAACTATAAGGGGTTCAGTAGTATTGTGATGTTGGCGGTGGTGTCGGCTACTTACAAGTAGGGATGAGCTTCGAGTTTGAGTCGAACTCATGTTCGACTCGAACATTGGCTGTTCGCAAGTTCGCTGAACAGCGAACAATTAGGGGTGTTCGCGGCAAATTCGAATGCCGAGGAACACCCTTTAAAAGTCTATGGGAGAAATCAAAAGTGCTAATTTTAAAGGCTAATATACAAGTTATTGTCATAAAAAGTGTTTGGGGACCTGGGTCCTGCCCCAGGGGACATGGATCAATGCAAAAAAAAGTTTTAAAAACGGCCGTTTTTTCAGGAGCAGTGATTTTAATAATGCTTAAAGTCAAACAATAAAAGTGTAATATCCCTTTAAATTTCGTAGCTGGGGGGTGTCTATAGTATGCCTGTAAAGGGGTGCATGTTTCCTGTGTTTAGAACAGTCTGACAGCAAAATGACATTTTGAAGGAAAAAACTCATTTAAAACTACCCGCGGCTATTGCATTGCCGACAATACACATTTCAGTTCATTGATAAAAACGGCATGGGAATTCCCCAAAGGGGAACCCTGAACCAAAATTTTTTAAAAAATGACGTAGGAGTCCCCCTAAATTCCATACCAGGCCCTTCAGGTCTGATATGGATATTAAGGGGAACCCCGGCCAAAATTAAAAAAAAAAAATGACATGGGGTTCCCCTAAGTTCCATACCAGACCCTTCAGGTTGGTATGGATTTTAAGGGGAACCCCACGCCAAAAAAAAAAAAAAAACGGCGTGGGGTCCCCCCAAAAATCCATACCAGACCCTTATCCGAGCTCGCAACCTGGCAGGCCGCAGGAAAAGAGGGGGGGACGAGAGTGTGCCCCCCCCCTCCTGAACCGTACCAGGCCACATGCCCTCAACATTGGGAGGGTGCTTTGGGGTAGCCTCCCAAAACACCTTGTCCCCATGTTGATGAGGACAAGGGCCTCATCCCCACAACCCTGGCCGGTGGTTGTGGGGGTCTGCGGGCGGGGGGCTTATCGGAATCTGGAAGCCCCCTTTAACAAGGGGACCCCCAGATCCCGGCCCTCTCCCTGTGTGAAATGGTAAGGGGGTACTTACCCCTACCATTTCACTAAAAAACTGTCAAAAATGTTAAAAATGACAAGAGACAGTTTTTGACAATTCCTTTATTTAAAGGAGAAGAAGATAGAAGACGCTGCGGAGGAGATGCTGGACGAGAACGCCGGAGGAAGAACCAGAAGAGCCAGAAGAACCAGAAGATGAAGGAAGATAGAAGAAAGAAGAAGCATTTAAATAAAGGAATTGTCAAAAACTGTCTCTTGTCATTTTTAACATTTTTGACAGTTTTTTAGTGAAGTGGTAGGGGTAAGTACCCCCTTACCATTTCACACAGGGGGGACCGGGATCTGGGGGTCCCCTTGTTAAAGGGGGCTTCCAGATTCCGATAAGCCCCCCGCCCGCAGACCCCCACAACCACCGGCCAGGGTTGTGGGGATGAGGCCCTTGTCCTCATCAACATGGGGACAAGGTGTTTTGGGGGGCTACCCCAAAGCACCCTCCCAATGTTGAGGGCATGTGGCCTGGTACGGTTCAGGAGGGGGGGCGCACTCTCGTCCCCCCTCTTTTCCTGCGGGACCCCACGCCATTTTTTTTTTTTTTTGGCGCGGGGCTCCCCTTAATATCCATACCAGACCTGAAGGGCCTGGTATGGAATTTAGGGGGACTCCCACGTCATTTTTTTTTTAAATTTTGTTTCGGGGTCCCCCTTTGGGGAATTCCCATGCCGTTTTTATCAATGAACTTCTATGTGTATTGTCAGCAATGCAATAGCCGCGGGTAGTTTTAAATGAGTTTTTTCCTTCAAAATGTAATTTTGCTGTCAGACTGTTCTAAACACAGGAAACATGCGCCCCTTTACAGGCATCCTATAGACACCCCCCCAGGTACGAAATTTAAAGGGATATTACACTTTTATTGTTTGACTTTAAGCATTATTAAAATCACTGCTCCTGAAAAAACGTCCGTTTTTAGAACTTTTTTTTGCATTGATCCATGTCCCCTGGGGCAGGACCCAGGTCCCCAAACACTTTTTATGACAATAACTTGCATATTAGCCTTTAAAATTAGCACTTTTGATTATTCATGTTCGTGTCCCATAGACTTTAACGGTGTTCGCGTGTTCGAACAAACCTTTTTCCTGTTCGCATGTTCTGGTGCGAACCGAACAGGGGGGGTGTTCGGCTCATCCCTACTTACGAGTTCCTGTATGTGGACGTGGGGAATAATGGACGGATGTCCGATGGTGGAGTCATCACCCAGACGGAGTTCTACAGGCATCTCCAGAATGGCAGCTTGGACTTGCCACCTCCAGAAGACAAAGTGGAAGGACTCTCATTTGTCTTCGTTGCGGATAAGCATTTGCGCTGGGGGACCATCTTATGCGGCCATTCCCGATCAGGACCCTCACCCCGGACCAGAGGGTTTTTATTACCGGCTGCCCAGAGCCAGAAGAGTGGTGGAGAACACATTTGGAATCATGGCCAGCCGGTTCCACCTATTTCTTACACCCATACACATGGCGGAGTACAAACTGAATCATATTATCCTGGCGTGCTGTGTTCTCCACAACTTTTTATGGCAACATTCTGCCAACTATGCTGGCTCAGTTGGACCTGAGGCTGGAATTCGAAATGAACCAACCCTGACGGCGCTTGAAAGTGGTCGTCCTGGCTTGCCCCCCCTAAATGCCCGTGATGTCTAAGATACCTTGAAAACTTTGCGGGTAGGGGGGCTATCAATATGCCAGACAATGTCTGAAACCTTGTTAAAAAAATAACATTTTAACTACTAAAATCTTTGGTGACATTTACTGCTTGTGTTTCTTTTAGCTGATCGTGACAGAAATGTGGTGAGTCCTGAAAATGGCGTGATTGTGTAACATTATAAAGCACTGTTGGGTGTTATTTACTAGAGGCAAAGACACTTTGCACTACAAGTGCACTTGAAACTGCATTTGTAGTGCAAAGTGGATTTGCCCTTAGGAAATAACCCCCATTGTTACAGAAAACACCAATTAGAGCACAACAAAAGTTTGGGAGCGTTGAAACAGTAATCCACACATTCTTGAGTATCAATCTTTTTAATACCAGCACAATCACATGTGCATTTGTAAAAGGTTTTTAAAAAAAACAACATGTTTGTTGTATAACAATTTTTGGGGTCACATTAGAAAAAGTAGAAATGTCCATTTAAGATAAAACATGCATGTTTAAAACCAACAAGAAAGAAACAAATCTTGAACTTACAAAGTTCACATTTGTTAGAACCTGAAGGCAATATCAGACATGAGTATTTACAACTGTGTTTGATATTGCGTTCAGATGGGGTGAAGTCACCCCTGGAAAAGCCAAATTTTGAAGATGCACGCAAATTGCCGAATGTCAAAATGTGCTAGCTGCCATCACGGGGGATCAAGGGACATGTTTTGTGGGTGCAACCCCTTCCTCACAGCTACTTTATTATTGAGGAAGGGGTTGCACTCCCAAAACGCCTACATTGATCTCCCGTGATGGCAGATAGCACATGTTGACACACTGCGTGCATCTTCAAAATTTGGCTTTTCTATAATATGTAAAAAAATGGTCTAAATTTTAGGTTCACAAAAAGCACAAAAAGGAAGGGATTTTGATTGTTTTTAAACTCTCCCTAAAACATCAATGATGTTCTTAATTTTTTTTTAACATCATTGATGTTTTTCTGGATGTTTTCCAAGTCCCTATTACACCCCATGATCTCCCCAATCAGGATCTGTGCACTTTTGAAAGGATCTGGATCCACAACATCACGATCACCTAAAAAGATAGAAACAAAAAAACACCATGTATTATAAATATGCCGGCATCCATCTCTTACCTGAGCCTTTGGTCGCAGACACTCACCTGATGTGGTGACTGGTTCCACTACGTCTCCTTCCTCCTTCTCCTCCTGCTGTCTTTGGTGGGTCTCCACTCCTTCATGAGGTGGGGGGTCTCTGGTCTCCTCGGATGAGGGGCATCCTCCAAGTCTTTTATCCCCTATGTAAAAAAAATAGGTATACTTAGCACACAGATATTTGATGGCAGAAATAGGAATATGAAACATTGCTTGGAAGTGGGATACAATTGTCTGTTTTGGCAGAGTTCCAAGATGTAGAATTTTTATTGTCCTTTGTCAAGCTTGAATACTTTACCTGCTTTGTACAAGCTTCACAGATGGAGTCACCCCTAAAGTATACACTGGAGCACCTGTGTGGCCCCCTAATAAAAAGGGTGTTCTTGTGTCCCACACTAGTACTCCAGCATCCAGATGTGAAAACTGCTGCTGAGTGTCCTCTCCTTACACAGAATCTAGTTTGCATTTCATTCTAGTTACAAACCCATCTACACAACCAAATTATTTTCAGACAAGTAGGCCATAAAAAATGTTGGCAAATGCATGTGGCCAAAACAATGGTGTTTTCTAGGCCGAACGAACAATGTTTTATATGAACGAATAATGTGCCCCATGAACATGAAAGTTGCCATTTTAAACTGTACAACAGTTAAGAAAAGCACATGGAGCAGCACGAACGTAATAAACATAAAGAATAGGAACCCAGGACAACTACTTACTTTTTTGCAGCACTCTCCTGATCCTTCTGTACTGCTCGTGCTCCCTTAATTTGAGGTCTGACCACCGCTTCTTGAGCTGATCTTTCGATCGTCATACCCCAAAATTCTGGTGCAGACTCTTGACTACTTTCGCCATGATCTTGGCCTTTCGGAAATTGGGGTTGGGGTAAGGTCCATACTTCCTGTCATAGTCGGCCTTCTTCAGGATTTCCACCATCTCCAACATCTCACCAAAGGACATATTTGATGCCTTAAATCGTCTCCTTCTGGATCCAGACGTTTCAAGCTCTGGCCTTTCCTCCTCCTCCTTGTTGCTGTAATTAGCACGCACCTGCTGTGTCTCCGCCATGTGCTCTTCCCCCAGTGCGCCGAACAAGAAGGGGCGGGGAATAGACTATAAAGAACGTCAGGGGCGGGCGGAGTTTCACGCATGCGCAGTGTCTGTAAAGCGTAACACGCGTGCATAGTACGTACGATCTGTGAGCGGAGGAAGGAGTATCGGAGGCGCCGATCGTGATAACGAAGGCAAGATCTAAACTTGGGCGTATACTGCTTCTAGATTGAGGCCTATATTGTAACAAGATTAGGAGAGTTTTGCCTGACATTAGGGTTTGTCTTGTGTTGTGTCTTGCAGATAAAATGGATGGCTTTAATGACCACAACCTCCTCCCCCTGTTCATAGACAAATACAGGGAGCTGCCCTGTCTGTGGCAGGTGAAACACCCCCAGTACAATAATAAACAAAAGAGGCAGGCAGCGCTGGAGAAACTGCTGGAGTTGGTGAAGCCGGTGGTCCCCACGGTAACCATCCCCTATTTAAAAGCCAAAATTGGTGGCCTGAGGAGCACTTATCTTAGGGAGCGCAAGAAGGTCACGGATTCCCAGAGATCCGGAGTTGCAGCAGATGATGTTTATGTCCCCAGGCTGTGGTACTATGAGAGACTGCGATTTCTGTCAGACCAGACTGAAGTCAGGGAATCCCTCTCCACTCTTCCTTCCACTCTTCCTTCCACCCTATCTTCCACCCTATCTTCCACCCCAGCTGAGGCTTCCGATGTCCAACCTGGGACTTCCAGCCAGGAAGAAGTGGAGGAGCCCAGCTGGAGCCAGGTATAGCATTCTTCTACAGATTTCTGGTCAAAAAATAAATGATGTTTACTAGATGTTATTATTGAGCACTAATTGCTGATTTAATAATGTGTTTTACATATCAATAGACAGTAGTGGGCAAAAATAATTGGGACAAGAATGAAAAATGCTGGGCTCAGAATGATAATCTGTTATATTTGTTAACATTCAATTTGCAACAGTGATGAAAAATTGTGTGTGATTGATGAAGTAAAAACTAAAACTATGTCTCTTTTTCATACACAGGAAGACCTCAGCCAGGAGGAGGCTCTGGAATGTGGCACACAGGAGGAGGCTGTGGAATGTGGCAGTCAGGAGGAGGCGGGGGTTAGTGGCAGCCAGGAGGAGGCGGGGCTAAGTGGCAGCCAGGAGAAGCCTGGGCCCAGTAGGAGCCTGACAGAATCGCAGGTTCCTCCCCTCCGCCTTCCAACCAAAAGACCCAGGAAGGGGAGTCACGTGCAGGATTCAGCACTCAGGCTCATTCAGGAGGCTTCTGCGCCCCTCAGAGCCACCCCCACTCCTGAAGAGGCCTTTGCCTGCATGGCTACCACCAAACTGCATGGCATGCAGGAGGGCCAACGCCAGCTGTGTGAGGACCTTCTTTATAAAGTCTTAACTAAGGGGGTGAGGGGCGAAATCAAACCCAATACCCACCTGAGTGAGTTGGACCATCCTCCTCCTTCTCCTCCTCCCCCTCCTCCTCCTCCTGCCACAACTACACCACCACAGCCACAGCGTGGAAGGAAGACCAGGGAGTGATGACCTGGGTTCAGTCTGGTCTGGCAAAAGATGCAGTCTCTTGTATGACCACAGCCTGGGGATACAGATGTCATCTGCTGCTTTGCGGATCTCTGGGACTTCTGGACCAGACTGCACTCCCTTATATATGGACTCCTCAGGCCACCAATTTTGCTGGAAATTAGTTGATGTGTGCCCTGGAGGTCAAAGGCTTCACCAATTTCTGCTGTTTCTCCAGCGTTGCCTCCCTCTTTGTTTGGTTCTGAGCCCTTAATAAAGGTTTTTTTGTTTCAATTCGCCTATGTGTGTTTCCCTTCAAAAAGGACAGTTTGTTTGTGAGGAGGCAGGTACATTTCAAAAATACAATGTGAAATTAACAAGGGACACCAACACAAAGCAATCTCCTTGAGATTAAATAATACAAGATAATAATGGTGTTGTGGTAACTTGACACACAAAACACACACAAAAATATTCAGGATGTTAAATAACTAAAAAAAAAAAAAAAAAATAACAACAAGATCAGCCTTGAAAAAAATACAAACCAAAAAAAAATCACATCAGGCTTGAAAAAAATAAAAAGCACAAAAAAAAATGATATAGATTTTTGGTCAAATGTGACAAATCATAATATATTGAGGGAATCACGATAAATAATAAAGAAATATGTTTGTGAGAAGTCTGTGTGAATATCAGCAGCAAAACTACTTTGTTCTTCCTGCATTATAAAGAAGAAGAGAGTGCGCTGTATTAAACAATTTTAAACACTGCAGCCTGACGAAAGTGTTCTATCCATTCCAAACGCTAATTTTACCAGACCGAGCTGTTCCGTCTCCGAATTTCTTCTGAGCATGCGTGGCACTTTGTGCGTCGGAATTGTCCACACACGGTCGGAATTGACGCGATCGGATTTTGTTGTCGGAAAATTTTATAGCCTGCTCTCAAACTTTGTGTGTCGGAAAATCCGATGGAAAAAGTCCGATGGAGCCCACACACGGTCGGTATTTCCGACAACACGCTCCGATCGCACATTTTCCGTTGGAAAATCCGACCGTGTGTATGGGGCATAAGAGCTTCTGACTCATAATCTTCTATATTAAGAATTCCAACTACTCCACCCTTATCCGCTTGACGGATTGTTATATCAGTTCTAACCTTAAGTTTTCGCAGAGCCTCATGTTCCCCTTTACTTAAGTTATGTTTAACATGATATGTTTGAGACTCTGTCAGCTCCTTAAGTTTGCTGAGCTCCACCTCTACTACTTGCTGGAATGAGTCTACCACTTCACTCCTAGCCTGAATGGGATAGAAATACCTGTCTCCGGTGGAGACAAGACCATTTTTAATCCCATGAGACCCCACATCAGATTCAGATAATACACTTTCTAAATTGGAAATCATAATAAGATAATCAAATGAGAAAGAAGAAATCATACTATCATCAATTGGAGCCACACTTGATGCCATCTCAGTCTCTAGGGCTCCCCGATCAAAGTGTTTTCTCAGCAAAAGATTCCTAACAAATGGTTAATGTCCAGAACAGTAGATAGGACATCAAATTGGCAAACAGGAGCAAAGGATAAGCCTTTTGACAATAAGGAAAGTTCACTGTCAGTCAGTGTAACAGATGATAAATTCAGCACATTTACTGTACCTACTTCTTGGATTTCCCCGTTCTCCTGGGATATTTTCTACTGCCAGATTTTTCTACTTGTCCTCCCACGTCTTGATCTTTTTTTCTTTTTTCCTTCAAATGTTGATTATTGCCCTGCATGTTTTTTGACAATACAGCAGGGGAATCCTGTTTGGAAAAAACAGAGCTGGCTGAACTGTGGGAGGTGTTTGGCGATCCTGACTCAGGTGCATCTTAAAATTCAGATTGAGTATCAGATGTCTCTGGGGAGCTAAAGTTAACCCTTTTCTCTCCTGCAGAGCCAGATCTTTTTTTCTTTAGAATAGAGCGAAGGAATTTGCGATTTTTATGTAGGTAGACAAACCCATCCTCATAGTCCTTGAGATCACGTAAGAACTTGGATCTTTTTGTTTCCATAATTTGTGATTCCAAACTTTGTGTATTCATTAAAAGATCCTGTTTCAATGTGTCATAGAGAGAGAGAGAGGAAAATTGGGATAATGAATCCTTTTAGAGATACAATCTCCTTATTTACTTCCAATAACGCTTCCTTCTCATATGTCATGATGAGATTCATAAGTTGCATGGAGCATCCAGTAAGTATATCGTTCCATTCTGTTTGGAACTGATCTGAATAAACCATTGAAGGTGACTTTTTAATCCTTAAGCCCCTTGGGACCATTTTTTCATCAATATATTTTTGCAGTCCTGCATGATCCCACCATAACCTCCTCTCCTTCCGAATTTGTGGCGTGAGTTTCTCAAAGATGGATTTGAAAGAAGCTTCTGAGTTTAAAGCAGTTTCCTCCCTGGTAAAAACCTGTGAAGATTTAAAACACAGATCCAGAATGGTAAGAATTGTCTGTATGGTCTCTGGCCGACCAACGGGTGAAAAACGGGTGAAAAGGGCAAATGTGGTCATGTAGACAAAAACTCACCCAAGCTCTACTGCATTTTTATAAGATGATGAGCTGAATAACGGTGCTCAGGCCATTGTGTCCCATACATCAAAATTGCAAAAAGAATGCCGGCAACTTGATTGCTTCTTCTTAAATCTTTATTGAGCACAAACAGCAGTGCGACATCAAAACGCTAACATGTTTCGGCAAAAGCCTTCCTCATGGCATACAGATTTACAATAAAATCAGGTTTGTATAGGAAAAGGTGTCCATTCCTCAAAAAAAGGGGGCGGTACAATCCAATTTAAAATCAATTGACAATTAAAATCATGTGAGGTTGGTAAAGTCAAAAAAAGGGGGGGAGGGGGAAATAATGGAGACACAGACTGGAAACTCTAGGGCAAACAATTATTAACCCCCTGTGGAATCAAATTATATTATTTTAAAACAAGTTCACATCCATTCTACTGTTCATTACACTAGGAAATCGAGTATTCAATCTGTGTATCCACCACACCTCCCGCTGATGTAGGGTATGGTGTGTACCCCCCCCCCCCCCAACAGATCTACTCACCTGTTCCAGACCGCAAAAAGAAAGAGACTCCAGATTGCTGGCTTTCTTAGGGATACAGGACATTTATTGGCATATACACATGAGATTAAATGGTTGGCTAATAGCTGTTGGATCACAGTGGATGTTAAAACATTATACTCCTGCATACCACACCACTTGCCACTCCATGCTGTTAAATATTACCTTACACGTTATAGTTGTTATAAGCGGGAATTGTGCGAATTTTTGTGCATGGCTATAGAATTCCTGCTAAAATACAACTATTTCATGTTTGACTATAAATATTATTTACAGTGCCGTGGTGCATCCATGGGGCTCAAAATTTTCCCCTTCTCTTGCAAACTTATATATGGGTTGGTGGGAGGAGACATTCCTCTTCTCCCAAGGTAACCCATATGGACAAATTCATTGATCGGTATTGTCACTTTTTGGATGATTTGATATTTGTATGGAAGGGACCAGCCAATGTATTGGACTCATTTTTGGCTTATCTCAATACCAATCATCTGAATTTGGAGTATACCCACACTTCAGATCCGGTCAGTATTGATTATCTGGATTTGACTTTGGTGGGATGTGTGGATAGTGGAATAGTCTCTACTAGAACCTACAGGAAACAGTGTGCAGGTAACTCACTTCTGTTGGCATCGAGTTGTCATCCAGCACATACAGTGTGGGTATTGCCAACGGGTGAGTTCATCAGAGCAAGGAGAAATTGTTCCTCTGATAAGGATTTTTGTTTAGGATATAGCAGGCATTTAATAGATAGAGGAAGAATATTGGCAGAAAGTAGAGAACGTGGTGATCTGATTGGGAATTCCTCTTCTATCAGTAAGAAGGCACGGTCCAGTGGGAGGAGAGGTGTTCACTTTTTGACCACTTACTCACAACAATCCAATCAAATTGTTTCTATCATAAAACACTGCCTCTCTGTCCTATATGCAGATAAAACTTTGCATCATGTTTTAAGACAGGGGTGCAGCTTTTTCAGTAGGAAAGCTCCTACTTTGAGTACTATGCTTTCGCCTTCTCTATTTTGTTCCACTTCCCCTTCCATTTCATGGTTGGGGACAGAGGGCTCCTATCCCTGTGGTTATAACACATGTAAACAGTGTAAAAGACACAGGAAAAGCAAGTCTGTTATTTCTTTTTCAACAGGTAGAACATATCCAGTAAAAAGTTTTATAAATTGTAACTCAAAGATAATTGTCTACCTTATTGATTGCAGTATTTGTAAAGTACAGTATGTGGGATGCACTATCCGCAGTCTACGTATTAGAATATCAGAACACTACAAAGACACTTTAAATAACAATGCAAAAAATATTTCAAATGTATCTAAACATTTTAGAACAGTTCATGGTGGCAATCTGGAGTCTTTTTCCTTTTGCGGTCTGGAACAGGTGAGAAGATCTGTTGGGGGGGATACACACCATACCCTACTTTAGCGGGAGGTGTGGTGGATACACAGATTGAATACTCAATTTCCTAGTGGAATGAACACTAGAATGGATGTGAACTTGTTTTTAAAATAATATAACTTGATTCCACAGAGGGATAATAATTGTTTGCCCCAGAGTTTCCAGTCTGTGTCTCCATTCTTTCCCCCTCCCCCTTTTCTCTGGCTTTACCAACCTCACATGATTTTAATTGTCAATTGATTTTAAATTGTATTGTACTACCCCCCTTTTTTTTGGGGAATGGACACCTTTTTCTATATAAACTTGATTTTATTGTAAATCTGTATGCTATGAGGAAGGATTTTGCCAAAACATGTTATGCCTTGTACACACGGTCGGATTTTCCGACGGAAAATGTGTGATAGGACCTTGTTGTCGGAAATTCCGACCATGTGTAGGCTCCATCACACATTTTCCATCGGATTTTCCGACACACAAAATTTGAGAGCAGGCTATAAAATTTTCCGACAACAAAATCCGTTGTCGGAATTTCCAATCGTGTGTACACAAATCTGACGCACAAAGTGCCACGCATGCTCAGAATAAATAAAGAGATGAAAGCTATTGGCCACTGCCCCGTTTATAGTCCTGACGTACGTGTTTTACGTCACCGCGTTCAGAATGATCGGATTTTCCGACAACTTTGTGTGACTGTGTGTATGCAAGACAAGTTTGAGCCAACATCCGTCAGAAAAAATCCTAGGATTTTGTTGTCGGAATGTCCGATCAATGTCCGACCGTGTGTACGGGGCATTAGTGTTTTGATGTTGCACTGCTGTTTGTGCTCAATAAAGATTTAAGAAGAAGCAATCGAGTGGCCAGCATTCTTTTTGCAATTTTGATGTATGGGATACAATGGTCTGAGTACCGTTATTCAGCTCATCAACATATAAACATGAGATAGAGCTTGGGTGAGTTTTTGTCTACATTGCACTGGTGACAGTATTAAAAAAAATGACAAAAACTATTTTTTTTTTTTGATTTTTTCATTTTCCAAAAAATTGTGACAAAAAAATACTACTTCAAAAAGTTGCCATGCCTCTTACTAAATACCACAGACTGTCTACATTCCAAAAAGGGGGTCATTTGAGGGTATTTTTACTATCCTGGCAATTTAACTCTACAACTTTCCTACAGACTAAATAATATACACTGATTTTGGTTATTTTTACCAAGAAATGTAGTAGAACACATTTGGCCTAAATTTCTGAAGGAATATTATTTATTTTCAAAATTTTATAACAGAAACAAAGAAAAATTATTTTTTTTCAAAATTTTGAGTTTTTTTTTTCTTTATTTAACAAAAAATGTTAATACACAATGGTGATTAAGCAACACCAAAAGATATAGTGTGAAAAAAATTATAAAAAAATTATTTGAGTACAGTGTTGCATGAAAGAGCAATTGTCATTCAAAGTGTGAGAGCGCTGAAAGCTGAAAATTGGCCTAAAATAGAGGCCCTATCAATATGCAATATAAATCAATAAACACCCCAAATCAATGAAAACCCTAAATACTGCCCCCTGAATGGATCTCATACCTGAAGATTTCTTTGTGAACTCATGGTAGAGGCAAACCTCATTTGTATTTGTAGCACCTAGTCTGTATAGCCTCATGAAATATGATGGAAAAAGAATAGTAATCATAATAATAATATCTGATTTCAGATTCCGATATCTCGATGCTCAGATCCCTGTTTACCTGGCAGCAGAAAAAAGTTTGGATCTTCAATGCATAAATGCTGCTATGATTGTGTCTCATGTTCAGAAGGAGAAATATCCAACATTTCCGGTAGAGTTTGTATTTGTTAGTAAGTTATTGTTTGACTAGGCAGAGGGTATCACAGAGGTTAAAGTGTATGTCAGGGATTCCTACATTAGCCAAGCCACTCACTACAAGAAAGAACGTTGGGCCCTACACCAGAGACTGGAAATCTCTTTTCAACAGGCCTACGCTACATTCCATGATAACCCCACACCCGCATACAGACAAGCCTTGGACAGGGCCAGGCTGGAATTCGATCTTTTTCTAATAGAATTGGCTAGAAAAGCCTTGCGTCGGTCCAGGCATAAATTCTATATGAAAGCAAACAAACCAGATACATTTCTTGCAATATCCCTTCGTAGATTATGCCCCATACACACGGTCGGATTTTCTGATGGAAAATGTCCGATCGGAGCGTGTTGTCGGAAATTAAGACCGTGTGTGGGCTCCATCGGACATTTTCCATCGGATTTTCCGACACACAAAGTTGGAGAGCAGGAGATAAAATTTTCCGACAACAAAATCTGTTGTCGGAAATTCCGATTGTGTGTACACAAATCCGACGGACAAAGTGCCACGCATGCTCAGAATAAATAAAGAGATGAAAGCTATTGGCCACTGCCCCGTTTATAGTCCCGACGTACGTGTTTTACGTCACTGCATTCAGAACGATGGGATTTTCCGACAACTTTGTGTGACCGTGTGTATGCAAGGCAAGTTTGAGCCAACATCCGTCGGAAAAAATCCTAGGATTTTGTTGTCGGAATGTCCGACCGTGTGTATGGGGCATTAGACTGAGCGCATAAACCAATTCGTCTGAAGAGCACTAAAGATTCCCATTCCAGTAACCCTGTATTTCGAAAACACCTTTCTGACCTTTATTCCGCGAATGGCGGGTTTGATGAGACCCGTGCTTCAACACTATTTTCTAATCTTAATCTCCCGTCCCTGTCAGCCTTCCAATGGACAGGCCTTGAACAGCCCATCTTTGAATTGGAAGTCTGAAAAGCTATTAAAACTTTAAAAGCAATTAAGTGACTGGGCCCCGATGACTTCACAGTTGCATACTACACACTTTGTCGATCTACTAGCTTCCCTACTGACCAACCAGTCTGCTGACCAACCAAATTAGCCTGTCCAACCGTCTGCTAAAAGCAGGGGTTTAGTTAGCACACATTTGCAAACACATGTGAAAGCTGCAAGGCCTCGTCAAGGCACCCTGTATTACTTGCAGTCCTAACACTACTAAATTTATAAGTGTCTCCACAGTGGAAGCACATGCATTAAATGGATAGGTGTGAGACAGGTGAGCCTGGAGGCGGCCCAAGCCCCCTTAAAGGGACAGGAGCACACTGGACACCCAGCAAGAGCACAATGGCAGCAAAGGCGTCCAGTGTGTCCCCGACCAACGTTTACGAACAGTAACAAAACACTGGCCACCGCCCACACCCATAACTGGCCTTCACAGTAAGGAGCACATGGAGGGCATATACATGTAAGACAAAGACAATTCCATAGCTCAACTCACCAACCAGCCTGCTGACCAACCAAATTAGCCTGTCCAACCATCTGTTAAAAGCAGGGGTTTAGTTAGCACACATTTGCAAATGCATGTGAAAGCTGCAAGGCCTCCAGGAGGCTCCTGGAGGTGGCCCAAGCCTCCCTTTAAGGGGGCTTGGGCCACCTCCAGGCTCACCTGTCTCACACCTATCCATTTAATGCATGTGCTTCCACTGTGGAGACACTTATAAATTTAGTAGTGTTAGGACTGCAAGTAATACAGGGTGCCTTGACGAGGCCTTGCAGCTTTCACATGCGTTTGCAAATGTGTGCTAACTAAACCCCTGCTTTTAACAGATGGTTGGACAGGCTAATTTGGTTGGTCAGCAGACTGGTTGGTGAGTTGAGCTATGGAATTGTCTTTGTCTTACATGTATATGCCCTCCATGTGCTCCTTTCTGTGAAGGCCAGTTATGGGTGTGGGCGGTGGCCAGTGTTTTGTAGCTTCCCTACTGACCAAAGCCTTCAACTCTATCTTAAAAGGTCCCTCTTTTCATACTGTCTCCCTTACGGCCATTATCTCCATGCTGCCAAAACCCCAATGAGACTACTACTCTTGGGCCAATTATCGTCCAATTACTTTGTTGAACATAAACTTATGGCAAAAATGTTTTCTTCCCCTCTGAACCTGATCATAGAGTCTCTCATTCATAAAGACCAAATTAGGTTTATCCTCTAGAGATAATGTCCGCCGGGCAGTCCTGTTGACCCATGTGGCCCGCTCTCGTCATATACTCACATGTTTTTTATCATTAGATATTAAAAAGGCCTTTGATACACTCTCTTGGCCCTACCTTCAATTTGTGTTGCACAGATGGGGCTTCGGACCGCATTTCCTCAGATGAGTCTCTTCTCTATGTATCTCCTGCTTGGCTTACCTCAAATTTGCTGACTAAAAATCCGACCCCTTCCTGGTCTGTTGTGGAATGAGACAGGGCTGCCCCATATCCCCACTTATTTTTGCCCTAGCCGTTGGCTCAATTGATATGTTCTAATCCTGAAATCAAAGGACTTGAACTGGGTGGCCATCATCACAAGCTATGTCTGTTTACAGACAACATCCTCCTCTTCCTCTCTTCCATCCCCAATCTCCTCTCAACTCTGGACCAGTTTGTGGCAATTTGGGGTTCAGTCGTGAACCCACAGAAATCCAAAGCCCTTAATTTCTCTTTACCCCAGCCCACCTTATCACAAGTCCAGCAGGCCCTCCTATTCTCATGGTCACCATAATATCTTGGTTTTAACATTACTGCAGACCCTGTTGCCCTGTTCTCAGACACATTACCCATCTATACTGATCCATTTAACTAGCTGTATGTCCTCTTGGTCTGTCTTGCCCTTGGCATGGTTGGGCCGCCTAACTGTAACTAAAATCGTGATTCTCCCTAAAATTCTATAGCTATTTCGGATCTTACCTATTCAAGTACCATCACACTTCCTCTGAATGTTGCAAAGCAGGGTCCTGGCCTATAGGTAAAACTAGGCCTCAGTTAGCAAGAATGGTCATGTATTCTCCTACACTTCAAGGTGGTCTCGGACTCCAACACTTCAGGGGTCCCATCTGGCCCAATTACCAAAATATCATGCTTCTCACGAAATACCTCTCTGGGTGGCATTGGAATCTATAGCTTGCAACCCCCTTTCTGTAGCCAACCTACTGTGGCATTGCCCAGGCGAACATAAGATATAAGGACCAGGGGTCACCTGCCACTATTTATGGTTGTGGGACAACTTTAGAACCAAATTTAGATTCCAAACCCCCATAATCTACTCCTGTCTTATCTTTGAAATCATGCTTTTTACCCAGCTTGGACCTCACTCTCCTCCTTTCATAGGTGGTCTTCAGCCAATGTCATTTGAGCCTTCAAGTTCACAACCCCCGATACCTTCAATACATTTCCTACCCTCCGTGAGTCCTACGGAATCTCTCATTCCAAAATTTTCCGATACCTTCAAATTAAACATTTCCTTACCCCATGTTTTTGCATAGATTCTTCCTTACCCAACCTGACCAATTTTTAATGTATTTGCCGCATGCATGGGGCGTAATTTCTACTTTCTATACACAACTGTTAGACCCGCCGTACCATGCATCCCTCCATTACGTAACCAAATAGGAATCTGACCTAGGTCTCTAACTGGATGCCAAAGACTGGTCCAATATTTCGACAGCCACTAAATCGGCATCCCAGAATGTTGAAACCTCAGAAACAAATTATAAGGTATTAATGTGCTGGTACTTTGTTCCTGTACAGACAGCTAAATATCTCCCATCCTATCCTCCCACCTGCTTCCAAGGCTGCCCTGACAATGGCACCCACTTCCATATTTGGTGGAGCTATCTACTTGTCCAATCATTTTGGACTGAAATCTTCCATATCCTCTCCACCCTCATTGGTAGCACTCTAGACTTTGACCCAGCCATGGCTTTATTTAGTAAAAAACCCTTCTGACGCAACTCAACTGCAATTTCAACTGCTCCTGCAGGTCATGGCCGCTGTGGAGCAAACCATGGCAAAGGCCTGAAAAAACACTCATTACAATGTCACGGAAACTAGGAATAGAGTCACCAGAGCCATGATACACACCAAAAAATATGAAAAAAATCCTGGGTTAATCACTACCTCCCCCGACTTCGATAACACATTACTTCTTACCTAAATTGCCTTTTCTCCAGCTCTGATTGTTGATAGGAACCGGTTCCATATCCTCCTCACATTTTACCCCCTTCCCACCATAACTCCCTTCATGCTTTCCACCTCTTTTCCTTGAGCTATCCTCTTTCCTATTGCTTTACTCTCCCCTCCTTTTTTTTTTCCTTTTTCTTCACCATTCTTAAACGTATCCTTCTGTAATGAAAGTCTATCATTTTAAATCGGTCTAATTGGTTCGTTGTGCAAAGATCGGACACTTCTAACCTACTGCTTACCTGCCAAGCCCGGATTCTTAGTTGCTCTCTGTGATTACCCCCCTTTTTCCCCCCTCTCCCCACCCCAAGGACCATTAGCACTGTGTTTTTTATCCCATACTGGGGCAGTAGCACCTAGAACTCCCTTTAACTAGCCTCCATTTATAGGAACCAAATTTGTACTGAACCCTAGTTAATACCATTGGTCGCCAATGTGTCTTTGGATTTGCGCACACTGAGTTGCCACCTAAAGCCTCCATGTGTATTGTTGTTATTTATGTTATGCTAAAATTGGCTGTGTCCCTAACGTTGTCACTATACAATCTACATCTTCCCCCCTCTAGGGGATGACTCCTCTATTCCCTATTTTGTAAGCTTTTTTTCTTTTCCCTAATAAAATATTTTGAACAAGAAAAGTATATGTCAGGCAATAAGACATATGAAGTACATCTCTGCAATGTGTGCACATTTCCCCACATTTTATCCTTTTAAAGACCTTGCAGGTACCGAAGTATACCTATTGATCCCATAGAAAAAGAAAGCCTGTGGCTGCCCCAAGCATACCCCTGGCCAGAATTGGAGGATTGTGGACTACATAGTTACATAGTTAGTCAGGTTGAAAAAAGACACAAGTCCATCTAGTTCAACCAAAAAAAAAAAAAAAATAATAATAATAATGCAATCCCATATACGCAATCCTTCACCCACAGTTGATCCAGAGGAATGCAAAAAACCCCAGCAAAGCATTCTCCAATTTGCTACAGCGGGGGAACAAAGTCCTTCCTGATCCCCCGAGAGGCAATCAGATTTTCCCTGGATCAACTTTACCTATATATGTTAGTACCCAGTTATATTCTGTACATTTAGGAAAGAATTCAGGCCTTTTTTAAAGCAATCTACAGAACTTGCCAGAACCTCCCACTGGAGGGAGTCTATTCCGCGTTTTCATAGCTCTTACTGTGAAGAAACCCTTATTTGGAGATAAAATCTTTTTTTCCTCTAGAGGTAAAGAGTGCCCCCTTATCCTCTGTGATGACCTTAAAGTGAATAACTCAACACCAAGTTCACTATATGGACCACTGATGTATTTGTACATGTTGATCATATCCCCTTAATCTCCTCTTCTCAAGAGGGAAAGGATTCAGTTGCTCTAATCTTTACTCATATTTGAGTTCCTCCATGCCAATAATCAGTTTGGTTGCCCTTCTCTGCACTTTCTCCAGTTCCCCAATATCCTTTTTGTGAACCGGTGCCCAAAACTAAACTGCATATTCCAGATGAGGTCTTACTAATAATTTGTATAGGGGCAAAATGATATCTCTCTCTCTGGAGTCCATACCTCTCTTAATACAAGAAAGGACTTTGCTCGCTTTGGAAATCGCAGCTTGGCATTGCATGCCAATAGTATTGCATGCTATTATTGAGCTTATGCTCTACCAAAACCCCCAGATCCTTCTCCACCATTGAGTCCCCCAGTTGTACTCCCCCTAGTATGTATGATACATGCATATTCTTAGCCCCCAAGTGCATAACTTTACATTTATCAAAATTAAACCTCATTTGCCACTTATTTGCTCAATAAGACAGTGCACTGAGGTCAGCTTGAAAATTGGAGACATCCTGTAAAGACATTATTCCACTGCATAGCTTAGTGTCTATCTTGGTACCCAAGGATTTAGGCGAATATATACCAGTATATTAAATATAAGATTTATTAATGGAGAAGCATAATTAAAAACAATGAAGTGAAAACCATATTCACAATACAATCAATAGTTACAGCCGTACATAATATTCCAAAGTTGCAGAAAAGATGTTGATGAACCCCGATGTTGACATGGGGAACAAGATATAATGAATCTTGGCGACAGTTCTCTACATGTTTCGCAGCATATGCTGCTTCTTCAGAAGAAGCCAATCATTGTTATCTATAAGGTAAATCATATTCATAATTACATGTTTAGATGAACGTAACAAACAATCAATCATTACATTTGAATTTTTAATATATAATATAAGAATATTGTACATTTTCTTGGGGAAAAAATTGTGCATTGCTTACCCAGAAGCACTATGGCTGCCAGACAGTGCAATAGAGGCACCCAAAGGTAGTTCCCCCATGGGGAACTCGATGATGTTAAGAAACAATTTCAAGAAATTACTTGCTAGTGAGAGTTGTAGTATAGGTATTTCCATGGAGATTGTCCCAGCCAAATCAGGGCCTCTAGATGGTGTACATATGTATATAAGAGAAGGCATGTATAAGAATGATTATATATAATCATATATAATGAATCAGTCTATGACTGCATATATACAGTATCTCACAAAAGTGAGTACACCCCTCACATTTTTGTAAATATTTTATTATATCTTTTCATGTGACAACACTGAAAAAATTATACTTTGCTACAATGTAAAGTAGTGAGTGTACAGCTTGTATAACAGTGTACATTTGCTGTCCCCTCAAAATAACTCAACACACAGCCATTAATGTCTAAACCGCTGGCAACAAAAGTGAGTACACCCCTAAGTGAAAATGTCCAAACTGGGCCCAGTTAGCCATTTTTCCTCCCCAGTGTCATGTGACTCGTTAGTGTTACAGGGTTTCAGGTGTGAATGGAGAACAGGTGTGTTAACTTTGGTGTTATTGCTCTCACTCTCTCATACTGGCCACTGGAAGTTCAACATGGCACTTCATGACAAAGAACTCTCTGAGGATCTGAAAAAAGGAATTGTTGCTCTACATAAAGATTGCCTAGGCTATAAAAAGAATGCCAAAACCCTGACACTGAGCTACAGCACGGTGGCCAAGACCATACAGCGGTTTACCAGGACAGGTTCCATTCAGAACAGGCCTCGCCATGGTCAACCAAAGAAGTTATGTGCACGTGCTCAGCGTCATATCCAAAGGTTGTCTTTGGAAAATAGATGTATGAGTGCTACCAGCATTGCTGCAGAGGTTGAAGGGGTGGGGGGTCAGCCTGTCAGTGCTCAGACCATACGCCGCACACTGCATCAAATTGGTCTGCATGATTGTTGTCCCAGAAGAAAGCCTCTTCTAAAGAAGCAGTTGTGGTGTCAAGCGTGTGTGGCGGCAAACAGGTGAGGAGTACAAAGACAAGTGTGTCTTGCCTACAATCAAGCATGGTGGTGGGAATGTCATGGTCTGGGGCTGCATGAGTTCTGCCAACACTGGGGAGCTACAGTTCATTGAGGGAACCATGAATGCCAACATGTACTGTGACATACTGAAGCTGAGCATGATCCCCTCCCTTCAAAGACCACTGCCTTGCTAAAGAAGCTGAAGGTAAAGGTGATGAACTGGCCAATCTTGTCTCCAGACCTAAACCCCATTGAGCATCTGTAGGGCATCCTCAAATGGAAGGTGGAGGAGCGCAAGGTCTCTAACATCCACCAGCTCCATGATGTCATCATGGAGGAGCAGAAGAGGACTCCAGGGGCAACCTGTGAAGCTCTGGTGAACTCCATGCTCAAGATTGTTAAGGCAGTGCTGAAAAATAATGGTGGTGTAAGGTAAACCGGATGTCTACCACCAAAAGGCCAGTGCGGATACATGCTCATGCTCGTTCACATTGCACATATGCTAATATTTATAAGCGAAAGACCAATGTCCTTTTTGCAGTGCCAGTTCATTGCGGACGTATTTGTGGGCATGCGTGAATCCATGCATGCACACGAACGCATGCGCGCACACTTGCACATACCAATTAGCACTTGGCACCCTGTGGCCTATTTAAACTGCTCTATCACTGTGAACAGTTGCTGAATGGTCTTCAGCTTGTTCTTGACTTTCCAAGACCTGATCTGCTGTTCCTGTTTGCTTGTGTATGACCCTGCTTGCCTTTGGATTTTACCTCTGCTTGTGCTCTAGGTCTGTTACCTAGAATCCAGACCTTGGCTTGTTTACTGGATCTGATCTGTCTGCTAACTTTGTACCGCATTGCCCGGCTGTTACCGACCCTGGCCTATCTTCTGGACTTGCTTTGCCTACTGATTTGGTACCTCACTGCTCGGTTTCTGCTGACTGCTGCTCGTCTCCTGGTTCTGCTTCTGTCCCACGCTCTGGTGCCAAGCTGCTCTTGCATCCTGTTCCGAGGACTGTGACTACCAGCTCTACCCACCTACAGAGTGGACATCACCAGCCAGCTGCTACGGCACTCGTGCCACTCCTTGCCTTTACACTCTCTGTCCCCACCTTCAGGAGTGTTGGGCGGAGGATGCAAGAGAGGCCTTCACAACATTCCAGTCTGCACCAGGTATGTGATAGGTGGCCACACAAAATATTGACACTTTGGGCCCAATTTGGACATTTTCACTTATGGGGTGTACTGAGTTATTTTGAGGGGACAGCAAATTTACACTGTTATACAACCTGTGCCCTCACTACTCCACATTGTAGCAAAGTGTCATTTCTTCAGTGTTGTCACATGAAAAGATATAATAAAATATTTACAAAAATGTGAGGGGTGTACTCACTTTTGTGAGATACTGTATAGTATAGTGCAAATTTTAGATTTGCAATAGTGTTGGTTCACTCAGTGTAAAGCTGCATCTAGCATGCCTCATACAAGGTAGCAAATGCTCACACTATATACATGTATATAGCATCTATAGGGGTATCTGCTGGGATAAAATAATTCACCATTTACTGCCTCAACACTCGTATGTCCCCTGGGAAGTGGCCGCCTGACTGAAAGCTGCTCCGTGCATCCTTATGTGCCTCCAATCCAGTATTACGCCCACCAGCTGGCAGGCGCTGGTGGGCGATGTCACCAGATCCAACTCTCCTCACGCGGATTATCCATCGTGGCATGTGGCCAGCACGGCCGTCATCAAGGTGGGAGTGGACTGATTCTCCGTGTTTGGTGGAGACACTCCTCTCCCTAGAAAGCCGCATGCCCACCACTGGGAGAACAAAAACACCTCAGGCTGATTATGCAGCCACAGAGGTCCCGGAAACAATGCAAAGATTAATATCAGAAGGGAAGGTGGCCATGACGCAATTTGCAATGGTCAGGATCCCAATACAGATGTAAAAGTAATTTTAGAGAAACATAAATGCATATAATTTAAACCGCAATATTGTTGCTATACAATAATCACATATATATATATATCTGTAGCATGTGGACGGGGAAAGGAAGGAGTCTGACGACAATCAGAAATTAGGAGAAAAGGGAAGGGAAAAAGGGGGGGAGGGGAAAGAAAAAGGGGAGGGAATTTTTTTAAGACATTATAAAAATGGTATATATGTATGAACCGGGGGGATGTTTGCATTGACTCGCTCTATCTATATGGTTTCCCATTGAAGGATTGAGAGATCTCAATCACCCCCTCGCTTGTCTTCTAGAATTACCTCAAGCACCACAAATTTGGCCACTTCTGGCTCAAATCTGTGGTGCAAGCCTATAGGCTTGAAAAGGGAGGGGAAAAAGGTGGGGGGGGGGGAAGCCTATATGCCTATATGGCGGCCCACTGTTGTAAATTTTCCATTAGAGGAATAGTATAGATGATCCCGTATTCTCTGTCGGAACTCTCTGATGGTTTTGCCTACATAAAAGGGCATTGCATGTGCATACCATCAGATAGATAACTCCTCTTGTGTTACAGTTGGTATGAAAAGAGGGGACAAATAATTCTCAGTTAGAGAGTATAAATGTTGTACCTTCTTGGACCCAAGGGTCCAGTTCATCTTCTTCTTGGACCCAAGGGTCCATCGTGTGCATTTGCCACAACAGAATATGCCACGCGGGCCCAAAGGATCACGTGGCCCTTCCTGATAGTGGCTGCTGGTAAACCTGTCTCCTAGTGAAGTTGCCCGACAGAATACCAGTTCTGGGGTGGGTCTAATGCATTTCTTAAGGATATGATGATCAGTCAACAGATGCCAGTGATCTGATAATAGAGTTTGCAAATGATTGTGATGAGCAGAAAATTTGGTGATGACCTTCACTGTTTCTGGTTGTTTAGTCCAGGGGAGATCGTATAAAATTGAAGAAGTTTTGTTATAGGCTTTCTTGAGGTTAGTTCGAGTATAGCCTTTTACCAGTAGCAGAGGCTTGGATGTAAAAATCCTAATCCTCTGTACAGTTACGACGCATCCTAAGGTATTGCTACGAACCAGAAGGCGGGGGTGTGTGCCAGATGCATGAAGCAGAGTGTTTCTGGCTGTGGGCTTACGATATAAATCTGTTTGGATCTGACCATTAGAACCTTTAATCATTTTCAAGTGAAGGAATGGAATACTGTTATAATCATAACTTAAGGTAAAGCATAAATTGTATTGATTTATATTCAATAAATCCATGAACTCAATCAGAGATGCCTCTGTTCCTAATCAGATTAGGAACAGGTCATCAATGAATCTGTCCCAGCAGAGAACTTGATTCAAAAAAGGTTGAAGTGAGTCATCTCCAAACACTATTCTCTCCCATCCTCCTAAATAGAGGTTGGCATAGGAGGGTGCACAGGACGTACCCATTGCCACACCCTGATTTGCAGATAAACCTGATCCATATAAGTAAAATAAATTTTAGTCAGAGGCCATGCATTCAGATCTAGCTCCATCAGGAAGGTACCAGCCACTTGGAGTATAATACCTCAATATTAATAGCTACGAGCAGGGTGTCCAAAGGGACCTGGACCCCCTCAATGTGTTTGAGCAGATCTGTCGTATCACAGATGTATGAGGGTAGTACACGAGGCATTAGAAATGTGTCTATAAATTTACTGGCATTTTCTGTTAGGGAGCCCATTCCAGAAACTATTGGTCTACCCGGTGGTAGTTGAATATGTTTGTATGTTTTGGGAAGTGTATAGAAAGTGGGTATACGTGGGGTCTTTGTATTAATGAAATCTTTAGTTAGAGCCTGAATATGTTTTAGTCACTGTTGTTTCTTGAGTGTCTTGAGTGATTCATGTAGAAAAGCCCATATAGCTGGGCAGGTCATTAGGTTAGGAATTTGCGTGACTTAAGTTTAAACTTTTTTTTATTTCTTCCACTTTCTAAGGGAGGGAGAGAGAAGGGTGTTTGAAAATAAATATATAACAGAATACATTAAGGTGAAAAACGAGGTTTTACAACCCCTTTAATCTATCCATTACTACATATGTGCTCCAACTTTGGAGACTCTCAAAATGTTTAGAGTTAGGACTGCAGTATACCAAGGTGCCATGATGTGGTCTCTGCTGCTTATGCATATATTTGCAAACGTGTGCAATCAAAACCACTTGTTTTTTAAAGTGAACTGTTAGACAGGTTCAATGCAGTTTGTTGCAGGTTGGCTGGTAAGTGAGCTGGGAATATTTGTTTGTTGTTTTTTGACATGGGTCACCCTTCCATGTGCTCCTTGTTGCAAGGGCCAGTTATATGTTGAGGTGGTTGCTATTTATTTAGACAGTCGGGGGCCATTTATTTTATAGTTTTTACATTTCTGTCAGCGCCGGTCCTCAATTTAAAGTGCACGAAACACCACTTTTCTTTCAATAAATGCCCCCAATCACACATTTCCCAGTTTCTATTAAATTTGGGTAATAACCCCCCATCATGTCTGGTTGGCCAACATGGAAAGACGTTCCCATGCCACTGTGAGGGGGCCAGCTGCGTCTGTGTCCACAGGCAAAGGTGGATGTGGTCCATCCTCAGGCAGGGCACGTTTGTCCGTGTTTACTAATGTTACCTGTGCCACAGCATGGAGAAAAGGTGGTGAACTGGCTTACTAAACATCCTCATCCTCTATGACCTAAGCTGACACTAGTGCACAGTCCACCGCAGCTGCCTGAGTGGCTTATTCTGCCTCCTTGTTCACCATCATGCATGTGGGAGCCAACTGAATTATTTGAACACAGCGTCAGCCACTTGCTTCTTAAGCATTCACAGATATTACTCAATTCTGATGTTGGTTCTGAGGTAGAGGAAGGGAGCTTCATCGGTAGATATTTCATATCTGATGACATTGGATGAACTGCATATATATTTTCATGTATTGCTGGCACTTACTATGAGGTGACGGTACTTTCCATAGGATTATATGTGTGTTGTTTATGCACTGCATTGTGGATTTAAGGTACAGTATTACCATATACAAGATTTCTGGTGATGATTGGGTCCTTTGATTCATATGGACAATAGGTCCCATTAACGTGCAGGTGCTTATATCAGAGGTTCCATCAGCTTTAGGGGGTCCAGTTTATACAGTATTTTAGATATGTTCTACCTGTTTCACTAAATATCACATATTACTGCATTTTTTTATATTAGGGATAATCATTCATGCATATTTGTTTATTTATGCTGCATAACTCCTTCAATTAGCGCACCATTTTTATTATCATTATTTGTTTTAGAGTGTTCGGGTCCCTTGTTAATGGTTGCAGATTTTTCATGTGTTATTTTAGGGTGATATATTATTATTTGGTATTTATTTTGTGTATCAGTTTTGGTTGGTTGTGAGGTCCATAGCAGTGCACAAGTACTTTATATTTAATATCAGGTTATTTAATCGGTGCCCCCTATGACCCAGCACTCAGGTTCAGCCACTGGTGCAAACATTGTCTTGAGGTTGCCCCATAGGTTCCATATCTTTCCACTTCCTCAACAGAGCTAGGTCCTCTTCCAGGGATAGCTTTATTGATAAACAATTTCACCAGATAAACCAATTTATAGGTTATACTATGATTGCACAAGAATTTTGTGATCGTTCCTAGTTTTTTCCTCTGAAGCAGAGTGTATTGAGATAGGTCGGGGTAAAACTCGTAAAATGATGGGCATATTGTTGAGGAACTGTTTCTGAATTTCTAGTGTCTCAAAGGAATTTGTCTTTAATGTGACAGAAATGTATTCTCACCACCATATATTTGAATAGTTTGTCTGGCAGGTGTGCCAGTTTCAATCTGCATATCTGGTCTAAAATCAACTCTGTTGGAGAGGCATTGGGAAGAAAGGTGGAAATTAGCTTAATAAAAAAAATTCTCAATTCTGCTAGCTGAATGGTTTCTGGAGTGCCATAGATGTTAACCTTGTTACACCTGGATTGCTCCTTCAGGTCAGCCATTTTAGCCTTGAGCCACTCCACATCCTCCTTTCTTTCAGTGTGAGCATCAATCAGCTCATTAAATGTGGCAGCAAAGTCCCCCATGCCATTTTCAATGTGACTAACACTGTTGCCTATCTCATGCAAAGAGGTGAAATTTGCTTAAATAGAGCTGTGTAAAGACACAAGCATTTCCTTCAATTGGTATCCATAATGGGCTAATTAAGAGTGGGAAATGCAGTTATAGAGGAATGGGTGGCACTAGAATCTTCAGAAGTTTAGGCAGCTGGAGACTCTAGAGGTGCCATAGGATGCTGGTATGCTCAACCGCTGCAGCTGTACCTCTTCTATCTCCCTGCTGACATGCTGCTGTCAATCCTGAGCCGGCATTATCATGGCTGAAGGAGTGAGAAGTGAGGAGGGGGGAGAACTCTATAATTTTCCTAGGCTTCCCCTGCTCCTTCCTCTTTCTCAACTTCTCCTTGCGTTGCTGTGACTTGAGTTGAGCAGGAACGCTAGTGACAGGCAATACCTGCTCCTGTGGTGCAGAGCCAAGTCAGTGGGCGGCCATCTTGCTTGGCTGCCGACCATGCTCCCCATTTGTTATATTTTATTTACCTCTCCCACAATGCACAAATGGAAACCCAACTGCTAGCTGTGAGACAACACAAGACAATTTGTTTTTTCAGAAGCTCTGAAACAGATGCTCATTGTGTTTGTATTTTTCTTCCTGCAGACAGTGAAAACTGCATTAAATGTCCAGATGAAGAATGGCCAAATGCGAAGAAGGATCGGTGTGTTCCAAAGTTGATGGAGTTTCTCTCCTACACGGATGATACCATTGCTGCAGTATTTTCAGTTGTCTCCATCATCTGTTGTCTTCTGACTGGTTTAATATTGGGGATATTTATACATTACCAGGACACCCCCATTGTGAAAGCTAATAACAGGAACCTGAGCTATGTTCTCCTGGTCTCCATCATGCTGAGCTTCCTCTGTGTCTTCTTGTTCCTTGGCCATCCAGTAGATGTAACCTGCATGCTGCGTGTAACCTCTTTTGGTGTCATCTTCTCAGTTGCCATTTCTTCTCTACTTGCCAAAAGTATCATGGTGTGTACTGCTTTTAAAGCCACCAAACCTGGGAGTCCCTGGAAAAAATGGATGGGAACCAAACTGCCCAATTGTATAATTTGTGTCTTTTCATTGGTTCAAGTCATAATCTGTGTCACTTGGTTGTCTATTTCTCCTCCCTTCCAGGATCGGGACACTCACTCTTATCAGAAAAAGATCATCATTCAGTGTAATGAGGGTTCAATTATGGGCTTCTACTCTGTCCTGGGATATATGGGACTTCTGGCAGCTGTGAGTTTCATTATAGCTTTTTTAGCCAGGACATTACCGGACAGTTTTAATGAGGCCAAGTACATCACCTTCAGCATGCTGGTGTTCTGCAGTGTCTGGATTTCCATGATCCCGGCCTTTCTGAGCACAAAAGGGAAATACATGGTGGCTGTGGAGGTTTTTGCTATAATAGCATCAAGTATTGGGCTTCTGGGCTGTATATTTTTCCCAAAATGTTGCATAATTCTGTTCAGACCCGACCTGAATACAAAAATAGTTATCCGCTAATATGTATGGAGCAATATTGGGTTACCAGTAGTTATAGCATTATCTTTATTATTGTTAATTTTAGTATTTTGTTAAGGTATTGAGAATGAACATTGTTAAATTTATTTCCTCAATAAAGAGGAACTACAGTGACCAGAGGGGGATAAAGTATCCAAAACATCCTAAACTGTCAGATATCAGAGACATCCATCACCCTTCAAGAGGGGGAAGATTTTACTCACCACCTTCCAGAAAGATAAATATTAACTATTTGCTGTCCACCCACCCACTGTCAAATGACAGCGGGGCGGTGCGGCTCTCGTTCCAGGACACCGTCATATGACGGTGTCCCAGAATGGCCACTCTCGCTTGCCCGTGGAGGCGCGCTCATGGCCTCACCATGTTGCTAGGACACGGTACGATCCCGATCTCTGTAAAGAGCCACGCCCGCAGCTCTTTAACCGGTTCAATACTGAGCCTTTTCACCCCCTTCCTTCCCAGACCAATTTTTAGTTTTCAGTGCTGTCGCACTTTAAACGACAATTGCGCGGTCGTGCGACGTTGTACCCAAAATTGACGTCCTTTTTCCCCACAAATAGAGCTTTCTTTTGGTGGTATTTGATCACCTCTGCGGTTTTTATTTTTTGCGCTATAAACAAAAGAAGAGTGACAATTTTGAAAAAAAAACACAATATTTTTTACTTTTTGCTATAATAAATATCCCAATTTAAAAAAAAAAAAAAAAATGTTCCTCAGTTTCAGCCGATACGTATTCTTCTACATATTTTTGGTAAAAAAAATCGCAATAAGCGTATATTGATTGGTTTGTGCAAAAGTTATAGCGTCTATAAAATACGGGATAGATTTATGGCATTTAAAAAAAAAAATATTTATTTATTTTTTTTACTAATAATATCAGCGATCGCAATTTTTTTTTTCATGACTGCGACTTTATGGCGGACACATCGGACACTTTTGACACATTTTTGGGACCATTCACATTTATACAGCGATCAATACTATAAAATTGCATTGATTACTGTGTAAATGTGACAGGCAGTGAAGGGGTTAACCACTAGGGGGACACAAGGGGTTAAACGTGTTTCCTAGGGAATGCTTCTAACTGTAGGGGGCGGGGACGTACAAGGGGAGGAGACCGATCAGTGTTCCGCTGTTCTGGGAACACAGATCGCTCTCCTCACAACTGACAGGACGTGGACCTGTGTGTTTACACACACAGATCCACGGTCCGGCCCGGTTAACGGGCAATCGCGGGTGCCCGGCGGACATCGCGGCCGCCGGGCACACGCACCGGGTCCCGAGCAACGCGACGGGCGCGCGCACCCCCAGCAGCGCACGCGTGCGCTCCCTAGGCGGCCGGGAACCCGAGGCCGTCATATGACGTCCATCCAGGATGGGAGATCCCATCTGTGGACGTCATTTGACTATAGGCGGGTAGGGAAGTGGTTAACCATGTGATTGGCTGTGTCCAATTACAGCCGGTCACATGTAAACATGGAGATGCCGGTGATTGGTGCTCCTCGCCTCACACTAACAGAGTGTGTGTTGAGAGGAGAGCCGATCAGAGGCATTTCCTCACAGGAGACATCAACACATGTAATCAGGGCACTGATCATCAGTGCCCTGATTACAATAGCAACACCAGTGCCACAAATCAGTGCCAGCGATGAGTACCCACCAGTGCCAACAATCAGTGCCCACCGCTGCCAGCAATCAGTGCCCACCACTGCACACATCCCACCAATCAGTGCCCATTAGTGATGCCAGTCGGTGCTGGCTATCAGTCCCTATCAGTGCTGCCCATCAATGCCCATCACTGCTGTCCATCAATGCCCATCAGTGTCGCCCATCAGTGCCACCCATCAATGCCCATCAGTGCCCATCAGTACCGCCTATCCGTGCCACCTATCAGTGCCCACCAGTGCCGCCTATCAGTACCCACCAGTGCCACCTATTAGCGCCCATCAGTGCCACCTAACAGTGCCCATCAGTGCCACCTATCAGTGCTCATCAGTGCCACCTATCAGTGCCCATAAGTGCAACATATTAGTGCCTCCTCATTAGTGCCACCTAATCAGTGCCCATAAGTGCTGCCTCATCAGTGCCAATAAGTGCCACCTCATCAATGCCCACCAGTTCAGCCTATCAGTGCCCATCAGTGCCGCCTCATCAGCGCACATTAGTGAAGGAGAAAAATTACCTAATTACAAAATTTACTGACAGAAACAAAAAATGTTTTTACTTATTCTAATTTTTTGGTCTTTTTTTGTTCTTTATATAAAAAATCCAGCAGTGATTAAATACCACCAAAAGAAAGCTCTATTTGTGTGAAGAAAATGATAAAAATGTCATATGGGTACAGTGTAGTATGACCGCTCAATTGTCATTCAAAGTGTGACAGAGCTGAAAGCTGAAATATGGCCTGGGCAGGAAGGGGTTGTAAGTGCCCTGTAGGCAAGTGGTTAAACATGTTCTTCTATAAGCTGATAGTAATGTCATTATTTTCGTTTCAGGGATACTTTAATTTTATTGTATGTAGATGAAGCTGTCTATATTAATAAATACGTTTTAATGGTATATTCTTAAAATCGTTTTTAATATTAGTTAAAATTGATGAGAACATGGCTTCAGTAAGTTTGCATTTTAAGTGATTATTTAACTTCATTTTAAAGGATATTTTCATGATAGGACCTAATAAGAAATCTTTCTCCTTGTATATGTTTCTTTGTAAACTGCTGTCACAAGGGAGTATTCAACTTCCCCATACAATGCTGCAGAGACAACACTCCTACCCCACACCTTGCCAGATCCTGATATGAAAACTTCCAAAGCTAAAAACTGGTTCCAGGTGCTCATTGAGGTTTTATTCTGAAGAAGACATTAAACATTAGAATTATGATAGCTTAATATGTTATGAAATTAATTTCTTGCTCATAAGGGCCCCATAATAAAATATTTATCTCCAATATCTTCTAGTCAGACGTGTCAAAGAAAAAGCTAAAAAGATTAGGAAGTAGCAATTCCCCCAATCCCTTCCTATAATTATTCAAATAATACACACTAAGAACAATACTGCATAAAAAAACAGAATATATAAATACACCCCATAAATATTCCATATAATTAATCAATATTCCACAAATAAATATAATCACTCCTTCACAAAACATATTACATGTGCAAATAATAAAGTGCCAAACAGTGTAAGATGAATACATATATCTCCAATGATTTAACATACAAAAACTCACCCCACAATAAAAGTGCCAAACAATCAAATTCCCTTAAATAATGTACAACGTGTGAAAATCAAGTCCCCCACAATACTAAGTGCAATAAATCCCCTCCTTAGTGACACAGAAGAAAGAAATAAAAATACTTACCTCAGCCCCGGCCTCCAATGTTTCAAAGAGGAGTGGGTGACCTTACTGTGCCTCACTGCTGCCCCTGGGATAGCTGGACACCAGAAATCCAGTGAGAATATCCCCTACAATGGGCCTCTTGTTTCCACTCCATAATCCTCTATGCTGTAAGCTTACACAGACAGAGCTCTCTCTATATTACATGTATATACTGTACAGGGCCGTGGGTTACAGCTGTGCTCATAATTCTACATACCCCTGGCAGAATTTGTAAGATGTGGATTATTTTTTTAAGAAAAAACATTTATTTCATTTTTATGTGATTCCAATTAAACGTTTCAAAATAACATAATCCTAATTAGTGAAGGAATCACCAGACAAAAGTCTTTGTAATCACAATGCACTTCCTGACCTTTGAACTCAGGTCACCTGGCTTACAAGGCTAAGATTTGGATGACCCCCCCCATAATAGGATGAGGTCACAGCATCCATAGTAACATGTGCTTTATCTGTGATAGGGAAGGTATAAGGAGTGCTGCTAATAAAGTACACAGGGAGAGATTAGTGTAGGGATTGTAGGGGTTGGCAGGTCTGTTAGAGTAGATGTAAACCCTTACTGAATGCCATTGAGGTATTGAGAAAGAATTCATGAAATTATAACTTACGGTAATTATTTGTGTAAAGGAAATATGTAAGTTCTGTATATAATTGTATTGTATTTTGTATGTATTGCACACTGCCCTCACTGTGCACACGGCACTAATAATGTTTTCATTACATGTTTGCGTTCTTTCGAGTCCTGATTAGAATTAGTCTGCCTATGTTACGCCCCTTGTCACCATACAAGTACAATTGTAATATTAATGTGATACCTACGTAATCATGTGTATAAAAACCTTCAATTGCGTCATAATAAAGCAGAACAGTAATTTGGAAAGGTGCTGAGCGTATCTTTTGTGTCTGTTCTCTACTGCAGTAGTTATTATTAATTTGGAACCACTAATCAATATGAGGATAGGAGTTGCCTGTCTATAAATTACCATTGTCATTTGTATCTTTGCTTATTATAATATGACTATGTAATGTAAGGCTGACGTGTCATTAGGAAAACCTTTTACCCAACTCCATGTCATTTCATGTCTTGTCAGATAAAGTTGTAATCTGATTGAACTTTGTAATATCTGTCATGTTTGTCAGTGGAAACTGTTATCATAGTAATGTGACCTTTGTCATGTGACCGTGTATTACTTATTCTGGAAATAACCATCTCCATGTTATGAGAATTCATTCACTCAAGGTACACCTATAATGATTAGGGTATAAAAAAGAGATTTCATTCAATAAAATAATACAGAAATGAGATTCCTTGTGAAGTCTGTACTCTGTGACATCACATAACCTTACACCACCTGACAATTTCCTGACCAATCATATCACACATCCATAATACACAAATTAAATATTCATCTTACAAATATGCGCCATTTCTTCTGCAATATCACCTTTAACCATTTTGATGTCAGAACCATTTTTTCTGTACAAATAATAAAATGCACATTTTAAGCCTGAACATGGGGTAAACTCCCTAAATATTATATATTGTCTGAAAGCAGAGACCCTGGAGAATAACATGTTGGTAGTTTTATGTCACACGTTTATAATGAAATAGTTCATTTCAAACGCATATTTTCAGTAAAGAAAATACACTAAAGTTAATTTTAGTGCATATAAATGCAATATATTACCCAATTTTTATAAAAAAAATAAATTTGAAATTGTGTTCAGTAAATAGATCCCCAGCATGTCACAACTTCAAATTGTGTTTGCCCTTGAAACTGCCACAAACTTTGCTACTCAAAATTGTCTTAGTTACTTTTTTGTATTTATTATTTGTTACTTTTTAACTTTTTTTCACATGTATCCCTTGAATTCCACAGAAGAAAGATAATAGATGTGGAGGTAGAGTGGTTGGTAAACATTGTTTATTTGTAACAATAATATAAAACAGGTAAAAAAAAAAAGGTTTTGCCTCAGCTCCGGAACAGACAACCCCTTGGGGTCCCATTTTCCTTGCTGCCAGCCAAGCACATTACTTTAGCCGACTTGTGAGTATAGATTTCTTTCTCCCCATGAGGTATTTTCTCCCCTTAAAGGGGTAGAACATATTAATTAATACTACATATCCATTTGTATTTACAGTTTACTTCTGTACACAACTCCTGATGAATGGCAGATAGTCATGAAACGCGTTGAGTTTCCATGGGGTGCTCAGTCAAGCCTGGCTCACTACCTATTTACTGGGCCCATATATATCTTTTATACATTCAAATTTCATTGAGTAGTATGAAACCATTAATCTGTATGTGTATCTATATTATAGCAGCTCTTTTGCATATGGTATACCAATGCCTGCTAATAGGATACCTTGTTTTATACATTATTATTATTTACTATCTCTTATGTGCTGCCAAGTTGACATATATGTATCATTATGTTTATGACATGTGTATGTGCAGATATATGAAAATACTTTTTTACCTGTTTTATATTATTGTTACAAATAAACAATATTTACCAACCACTCTACCTCCACATTACCCTTTTTTATGTACTTGAACCCGGGATGGAGGTACATATATTGAGCCTCATTTAAAGTCCCAAACTCCCCCCTCTCAATTATTATCTGCTTCCCTGGACACCTTTGTTGTCGGCCCCTTACTATTAGACATGTTCGTTTCATTCCGAAACAAAATTTGAACAACTTTTTCATTATTCGGTGATTAAAATGTGTCTGAATTTCTGAATTACAGTAGTATTGAAATTCAACAAATCCAAAATGAAGAAATTAAATTTGTCCAAAATAACAAATTATTCAAATCAAATTTGAATCAAACCAAATTCTAATTGAATTGGATTTAAATTTGAAAACAAATTCAAAATGTAAACATATTTCTGACTATTACTGATGTTCCTTAACCACTTGCCACCCGCCATATACCAATATGACGATGGCAAAGTGGTTTCAATATCCTTACCAGACACCATATGACGTCGCCAGGATATCAAGCCGCTGCGTGCCCCCGGGGGTGCGCATCGCGATGATCGTTGTTGTGGTGTGTCAGTCTGACACACCGCAACACCAATCTAGGTAAAGAGTCTCTCATAGAGACTCTTTACCACATGATCAGCCATGTCCAACCACGGCTGATCACAGTGTAAACAGGAAGAGCCAGTGATCGGCTTTTCCTCACTTGTGTCTGTCAGATGGGAGTAGAGGAGAGCTTATCGGCTGCTCCTCTGACAGGGGGGTCTGTGCTGATTGATTATCAGCGCACCACACTGGACCACCAGGCATGCCACTAGGACCACCAGGGATGGCAGGCATTATTGTTTGGCACTGATTGGCATCCATCCTTACCATCAATTAGTGTACATCAATGCCACCTATCAGTGCCCATCCATGCCCATCCGTGCCACCTATCAGTGCCCATCAGTGCCACCTATGTGTACCCATCAGTGCTGCATATCAGTGCCCATCGGTGCCACCTATCAGTGTCCCATCAGTGCCGCATATTAGTGCCCATCAGTGCTCGTCAGTGCCACCTCATCAGTGCCACCTTATCAGTGCCCATCAGTGCAGCCCCATCAGTGCCCATCAGTGAAGGAGAAAACTTATTTACAAAGTTTTGTAACAGAAACAAAAAAAAACATTTTTTTTCAAAATTTTCAGTCTTTTTTTTATTTGTTTAGCAGAAAATAAAAATCCCAGAGGTGATCAAATACCACCAAACTAAAGGTCTATTTGTGGGAACAAAATGATAAAAACTTAGTTTGGTTACAGTGTAGCATGACCGCGCAATTGTCATTCAAAGTGCGACAGCGCTGAAAGCTGAAAATTGGTCTGGGCAGGAAGGTATATAAGTGCCCAGTATTGAAGTGGTTAAAGATTGTGTGTGGGGGGTATTTACTAAACCTGGAGAGTGCAAAATCTGGTGCAGCTCTGTGTAGAAACCAATCAGCTTCCAGGTTTTGTTGTCAAAGCGTAATTGAACAATCCAAAGTTAGAAGCTGATTGGCTGCCATGCGCAACTTGCGCAACTGCACTAGATTCTGAGTGGACCAGTTTTAGTAAATCTCCCCCTATGTGTATATTAGTGGACCTAAAAGATCTGCTGACTTTTTTGAAGACAAAGGATATTCAGATATTGATTTGATTTAAATTTTTCTTTTGCTCGCTCACTCTGCATTTTATAACCACTTGCTGACCAGCCGCCGCAGTATTACTGCAGTTGAATGGCATGGCTGGGCGAAACAAATCACCGCCGGGCTCCCGCGATCGCGGCTGACACACGGAGAACCGGGATCTGCATGTACAGAGTATGAACAGCAATCTGTCATCTCCCCTGCACAGTCCCCTCCCCCCTTCACTTAGAACACACACTAGGGAACACAGTTAACACCTTAATCTCCCCCTAGTGTTAACCCCTTCACTGCCAGTGACATTTTGTACAGTAATCAATGCATTTTTATAGCTCTGATCGCTGTATAAATGCAAATGGTCCCAAAAATGTGTCAAAAGTGTCCTATGTCTCCGCCATAATGTCGCAGTCCCGATAAAAAAATCGCAGATCGCCACTATTGATAGTAAAAAACAATAATAATAATAAAAACCATTATATATATATATATATATATATATAAATAAAACTATCCCTTATTTTGTAGACGCTATAACTTTTGTGCAAACCAATCAATATATGCTTAATTGCAATTTTCTTTACCAAAAATATGTAGAAGACAAAGAATAGAGAGAAGCACACCACTCCAGGCAAACTCAGGTGCAGGATGGATCACAGGTGCAGACCTCGGCTCACCACCTTTGAAGACGAATAAGACAAGGAATTGGTCAGCACACTGGAACTCCAAATTATCTCGATGTCATCTTTATTGTCAAAAAAGGGTCAGACAGAAACAGGCAATGGTAGCCATTTCACAAGCGATAGCTTGCTTGTTCACAACCGATGTAACACTAAACAGGCAAGCCTTTTAAGGGAGTCCACCCAAATTGGGATACACCCAAAAACACACCTGGCTCTAATAGTGCTACATACAAAAAACATTTCAACCAACATTTTAAAAACATTGCAATGTTTAAAATGCATACATATGTCTAAACAAATGCACACAAAAACAATAACAGTCAAAATAAAAATATATATGTACGGTAAGCTTGCGGTCATGTATCCAAAGTTAAATCACAAGCAAATCATGAAAAAGGAGAAAAGTAAAGAAAAGGACAATAAAGCCTAAAAAAAAAAGACACAAAGGGGCTGATTTACGAAGCATTTGCGCCATGACTTGCGATGCACGCCGATGCGCAAATGACATTTTTGTATTTACAAAACATTTGCGCCAGTAACACAGCGTGATCCCCCATTTACTATTCTCTTCCCGGCGCATGGGAAGAGGTGATCGATACGCCACTATAGATATGGCACAAATTTAAACAAGCTGGAAGTGCTAATATAATGGTGGTGATGTGAGGAAGTGTAGTACTAACTGTCCAAGTAACAAATATGGCCAAAATAGAATGAGAAAGTAACTTTCTCTGAACAAGCCGGCAGCGCCGGCAAATACATTTAGAACTGCGGGAGGTGAATTTATGCACTGCGCATGCTCAAACGGCATTTGCGCTTGTTCAAATGCTTTGGTTCACTGCGCCAGCAAAATCTTAGTAAATGTCAAGCAAGGTAAATGTATTTGCATAGGTTGAACGGGCGCACCTCTAGACTTTTTCTTTTAACGCTGGTTCACTTTGCGGCTATAATGAAATGTCGGTCCTGCAATACACATAACAGTTCATTGATAAAAACAGCATTAAGAAAAAAAACAAAATTCAGAAACAAAAATGCATGGGTTCCCCCGAAATTCTATACCAGGCCCTTCAGGTCTGGTATGGATTTTAAGGGGAACCCCATGCCAAAATTTTTTAAAAAATGGCGTGGGGTCCCCCTAAAAATCCATACAAGACCCTTATCCGAGCATGCAACCTGGCAGGTCGCAGGAAAAGAGGGGGGGACGAGAGAGCGCCCCCCCTCCTGAACCATACCAGGCCACATGCCCTTAACATTGGGAGGGTGTTTTGGGGTAGCGGCCCCCCAATGCACCTTGTCCCCATGTTGATGAGGACAAGGGCCTCATCCCCACAACCCTTGCCTGGTGGTTGTGGGGGTCTGCGGGCGGGGGGGCTTATCAGAATCTGGAAGCCCCCTTTAACAAGGGGACCCCCAGATCCTGCCCCCCCTGTGTGAAATGGTAAGGGGGTACAAAATAACCCCTACCGACCGACATTTCATTATAGCCGCGAGTAGTTTTAAATAACTTTTAAGGGCCAGTTCACACCACATGCAGTTCAGTGCATTTTTTTCTGCATCAAAAACGCACGGAAAGTAGGTTATATGGTTTTCAATGGCATAGTTCACACCAGTGCTTGCAGTTCCAGTGCGTTTTCAGTTCCCGAAAAAAAGTAGAACATGCTGCATTTTTTAGGCACTGGACTGTACTGGAACACTGTAAAGTGCATCAGAAACCACTTGAAATTGCACTGAAAATGCACCTGGAAGTGCAGGTGCTGTAAATCTGAAGAGTGGACCTGAAATGAGGGGAAGCTCTGCTGATTTTATTATCCAATCATGTGCAAGCTAAAATGCAGTTTTTTATTTTCCTTGCATGCCCCCTTCGGATCTACAGCGACTGCACTTCCAAGTGCACTGTCAGTGCAATTTCAAGTGCACTTTGCACTTGTAGTACAAAGTGGATTTGCCTTTAGTAAATAACCCCCATTGTCCCTAACATTTCAGCAAATTTGGCCTTTACTGGTGCCTAAATAAGGGACTGGTATGAATTCTAAGGGGAAACCTAGGCCTTTTTTCTATTTATTTTTTAATTTCACCTATAAAGGGTTAAATCATAATATTCTTTAACTTTACATGCAGCTTTAGCCAATTCCTAGCAACATAGACACATAGAAAAGTGATGGCAGAAAAAGACTGAGTAGTCCATCCAGTCTGCTCCTTTTTTTTGTTAACTTTGTCATCTGAGTATAGATCTATATTTATCTCAAGCATGTTTGAAGCCATTTACCATTGACTGTCTCACTACCTCTGTTGGTAGTTTATTCCAAGCATCAACTACCCTTTCAGTAAAATAATACTTTCTAAGATTAGTTTTGAACTTTCCTCCAGTTAGTTTGAGGTCATGTCCCCGTGTTCTTGATTTTGGTTTCATATTGACTAAACTGTCCTCTTGAACCTTATTCACCCCCTTGATGTATCTAAAGGTTTCAATCATGTCTCCAAATTTGTAAATTCGTACATTCGTAAATTCGAAAAATGGTACATTTGTAAATTCAGAAATTTGAGATTCAAAAATTTGTACATTTGTAAATTAAAAAAAATTGGAAATTCATAAAAAAATCGTAAATTTAAAAATTTGTAAATTTGAAAATTCAGAAATAAGAAAGAAAAGCTTGAAAATTTTGGATTTTCGAATTTTGAATGACACAAAAACTAAAACAAACAAATTTTTCGGCAGTGCACATGTCTAATATGTATTGATGTAGCTCCAGAAGAAGCACATTTATTGGCATGAAACTAGTCAAGCAAGCTACGTATATCTTTAAAAGCAGTTATGAGATCATCTGAGATGACTTATGTGACCTATTTTTGACTACCTCTAGGAATTGACCTGTCCAGGTCACCAATTATGCTATCTCCTTTGGGTTATTTGCTATACTCAGAATCTCCCTAGGCCCCCCATTGTATCCTTGAAGCCCAGGTTTCTGGATGGATGGTGGACCAGGGAGAGGCTTTAATCACTTTTATATGTATGTTATCTCATGTGTGTCTAATATCTTGTTGTTATAATTCTAATAAAATATTTTGTTATACATTTTTAAGTATGCCTATAAAGTCCATACTTTCAAAGCCTAGGTGTATGTTATCAAATTAAAGGACATGGCATAGCCTGTTCACGCTGTCCACAGTGCCATCCTGTGGTGACAGCTTCTATATAAATTGTTCCTAATATGAACAGGACTTCCAACATCCATTTGAAAATCTAAAAGTCAAGATTAGAGTTAAATTAGGCACAAAAAATGCTGCAATTTTAGCACCTCTATGTTCAGTAATTAAATTATGTTCACTAGTGCAAATTTTTAACAGGACCCCCAACAGCCGTTGTAAAATCTATAAATCAACATTAGAGTGTCATTTACTCAGCAGTATTTTATTATTTGCTCAAGGCCTCAATTTAAACACCATTCCCCAACATTCATTTAAAATCTAGAAACATTAAAATGGAATTTATTGAAACACAAAAATATGAAATGTTTGTGTTTATGTGTACAATATTAAATTAACTGCAGTAGGCCCAAATTTTTAACAAGACCCCCAACATCCATTCTAAAATCTAGAAATCAACGTTACAGCACATTTATTTGCATAAAAATCACCCAAAGAACCGTAGTACCTCAGTGCACAATATTCAATTATTTACACTAGGGCCACTTCAAACAGGACCCCAATGGCCATTTTAATGTCTAGAAATCAACATTCGAAAGGCACATTTTGCAAGAAAAAAAAAAAGAATTGTGTGTACATATGCAGTAATAAATTATTTGAACTAGGTCCCAATTCACACAGGACTCCCAACATCCATTGTAGAATCTACAAAGCACATTGGAGTAGAATGCCATAAAGATGGTCCTCCTACCAAAAATTACCTATAAGTTCCAGATGCTACCAGTGGCGCTCCCACAGTCTTATATAAGAAAGTTGAAATCAATAATAGGGAAGAACAGGAAGCCAAGAGTCTCCCTCTCTATATTAAAGCAGGAGAAAAAAAGAGGGGGACTGGCAGTCCCCGACATTCAAAAATATTGCAAGGCGATAATATTATCGAGAGTGATAGAGTTAGTTACAGAAAATAAGGAGAAAAGATGGGTAAACAATTTTTGTAAGGCACAATTAGGAACTATAGTATGGACCCCCCCGCACTATAGAATGTTAGATGAAAATGCAGTTTAACAAGACATATAATTCACCTTTAATAGCACTTAAAGAAAATGACTATTTTGCACCAGGAAAAAAGAGTATCGGGGGGGAAATTGGATTAAAAATGATAGGGCACAATTAAGAGATATAATAAAAAAGGGAAGATAGTATCATTTCAAGAATTAAAACAGAACAAGGAAGCATGGGTGATTGGTGAATGGAGATACCTCCAGCTGGGACATTTTGTCAGAAGCTTACCTCAGCCAATAAGGTCCGGAGATGACCTGACTGTATTAAGAAGGTTGTGTCTAATAGATAACACAAAAGGTATCATATCTAAGATCTATAAATTGTTGCTGACGGTGGATGAGGTGGCGGTCCCTCCATTTATCAGAAAATGGGAAAAGGAATTGGGATCACAGAAAGATAAAAAAACTTTAGGGAAAATATTGGAACTAACCCACAGTTCGGCAGTAGATGTTAACACAGCCGAAATGAATTATAAATTTTTAACTGGTTGGTATGCTACTCCCGATAAAATTAGTAAATACCAAAGGGGTAAAACGGCTGAATGTTGGCGGGGCTGCAAGGAGGTGGGTACAATGGCTCATCTCTGGTGGGACTGTCTCATAATCAAAAGGTACTGGGAAAAGATTTTATCCTTCATAAAAGAAATTACTAAAATAGAAGTGGAGGAAGATCCGTGGACAGTACTACTACATGGAATAGAGGGAGAAGTAAAACAATATAAAGAATCCTTAGTGCCACACCTTAAATGCGGCAAAAAAACTAATCCCCAGGAAATGGCAAACAGCAGATAACCCTCTAATATGGGAATGGATTAATGCAGTAGAATAAATATATAATGTGGAACATTCGAGTTACCGTAGGGATGAACATAGAGAGGAGGTAAAGGATAAGTGGGAGTGTTGGAAAGAATTTAAAAAAACATGGAGGTATGTTGAAGAACTGAGAACCTAAATCTTCAGTGGGGAAAGATTCATTATATACACAGAGGTTGGGAGGGCGGGGAGGGAGGGGAGGAGGGTGGTGTAAAGAGAAGTAATGTAAATGTTAACCCATTAGCAGGTTCTGTAAGTTTTATATGTCTTTTCTTTAAGTTTTAAAATAATTTTTGTAAAAAGCATTGTAATTTTTGTAAAAGCATTGATAAAAAGCTACTATGATGTGAAAACAAGAAGGGACATAGAGGAACTGCAAAAGTTTAATTAAGTCTCCCAAAGGGTTCACTGAAGTGGCAAAAAAAGGAAAAAAAAAAAAATCACATTGGAGTTCAATTTATTTACAGAAAAAAAGGTCCCAAAGATTTGTATCCCCAAGAGCAGTTATATTTTTGCACTAGGGCTCATTTTGAACGGGACCCACAACCGTCATTTTGAAATCTAAAAATCAACATTAGAAAGGCACATTTTTTATTAAAAAAATAAATAAATTTCCTCCAAACAATGTAATGCCTATGTGTTCAGTAATAAATAATATTCTCTAGACCCAACAATATAAACAGGTTCCCCAACATTCCTTTTAAAACCTACAAATTAACATTAAAGTGCCATTTATTTGCAAAAAAAATTCCCCACAAGATTATTCTCCATGTGTGCTCAGTATCGGGGTGTCATTTATTCATAGGATACACCCTAATGTACAGTATCTACATGTGTGTTAAGTATTGGGGTGTCATTTATTCATAGGATACACCCCATTGTACATAGATGTGTGTTCAGTATTGGGGTGTCATTTATTCAAAGGGTACACCCCATTGTACCTACATGTGTTCTCAGTATTGGGGTGTCATTTATTCATAGGATACACCCCACTGTACAGTATCTACATGTGTGCTCAGTATTGGGGTATCATTTATTCATAGGATACACCCCATTGTACCTAGATGTGTGTTCAGTATTGGGGTGTCATTTATTCATAGGATACACCCCATTGTACCTACATGTGTTCTCAGTATTGGGGTGTCATTTATTCATAGGATACACCCATTGTGCCTACATGTGCAGTATTCTATTATTTGTACTAGGCTCCAGTTTGAACAGGACCTCCAACATGGGGGGGAGATTTACTGAAACTGGAGAGTGCAAAATCTGGTGCAGCTGTGCATGGCGGCCAATCAGCTTCTAACTTCAGCTTGTTCAATTAAGCTTTGACAAAAAAAAACCTGGGAGCTGATTGGTTTCTATGCAGAGCAGCACCAGATTTTACACTCTCCAGTTTTCATATTTCAATAATTTTATTTCGAAATACATATGAGAACGACAGTATGTATAAAACAACATATGATTTACATTGCAAGTTTACAGTGTGTAAAGTAAGTGAAACATTAAAACAGGATTTGAACTGGCGATCTTAACATCAAAAGAGTTTGGCTTGACTGAGGTTACAGAAGAAATTACCAGGGAGTTGGGTGTAAGGTCACCCCACTTCCCGGTACCCCCTATGGGAACTAACTGTACCGGAAAAGGGGCACCCATCCCCCGACCTCCTTCGCATTCTGCCAAAGAGGGAGGGAGAATCACCATGAATTGTGTCACCTTACTTAAACTACTGAGATCAGGTAAGAAATATATCTACCTGTCGTTTTCTTTTGAAAAGATTTGAAGTATAGGATAAAGAAGGGGATGAGAGGGGAAAGAAGCAGAGGAGAGGGGAGAGGGGGGTAGATGGAGAAGAGCTACAACTAATATTATGTAAAAAATTAAGTTGGGGTAGGATTAGTTGTCAGTGGGGTACCCACATGAAGTGCCCAGGGTTCCCAGATCGCTTCAAATTTGCTGGTTGTGTCCATCAATATGCTGGAGAGTTTCTCCTGAGACATTATCCAGGAGATCTTCCTGATTACTGCAGGGAAGGAGATTTTCATTTTTTTCCAGGCTTTTGCCACTGTGAGTTTAGCCCCAGCAGGATAAAGTGAATCAGCCTAAAAGATGTTTTAGGAATCTTTGGGATATAGGCGTTAAGAAGGGCAAACAATGGGGTTTTGGAGATCCGGCTTCCAACAAGCTTGTCAATTAAGTTGAAAATATATTTCCAGAATGAACAAATTCTGGGGCACTCCCACCAGATGTGGGACATCGTGCCTACCAGCTGGCATCCTCTGAAACACAGAGCGTCAGCTTTGGGATAAATAGAGGCTAATCTTGCGGGAGTGTAATACCATCTAGTTAAAATTCCGTTAGGGAAGTATTTAAGATGCCCTTGAAGGAATCAAAGCTTGCTTTCTGCTAGATCCCCAAGTCCCAGTGGAATTGGAAATCAGCTTCCCAGGAGAGCATGTAGGACGATTTAGCAATCGGCGAGGTAAGTAACGAGTAGACTATCGAGATCCCTCCTCTCTGGTCCATGGTCTGACCACACCATAGCTCATAGTCTGTAAACTGAGGTGGAAGGGGTTTGTCCTTCCAGAGTGTGTGCAAGAAGTGAGAAATCTGAGTAAAATCAAAATCTCTCAGAAATGGGTAAGTCAAGCTTTTCAATGGAGTGGGATAGGGTGAGTGGACCCGCAGCTGAAAAGAAGTGTCTGATTCGGTACAGTCCTTTGTCCAGCCACCATTTAAATGCCAGGATATTCCTTCTCGGCGGGAAGTCTGGATTGTGAAAGAAATGTGACAATGGTTTATACGCTGACACTAGAATATTGTGTGATCGCAAAGAATCCCAGAGGGCAAAGGTATGTGAAAGAGTGGGGACCATGATCAGAGGGCATGTTTTCGGGGGCTCCAGAGCAGATAGTCCAAGATGAATCGGGGAACTGCCTGTTTTTCTATTTGCACACAGTCCAGTTTCTCGTACCTGGAATAGATTACCGATAGTTGAGCTATTCTGGCTGCTAGGTAATATTTGTGTAATTGGGGTAGACCCGGACCGCCCTTTTTTCTGTGTAGGTATAAAGTTTGTTGAGGGATTCTGTAACCTGCCTTTTCCCATGTGAATTTGAGTAGTTTACTTTGAAATGATTTGATGTGGTCTTTTTTAATTGGTATTGGAAGAGAAGGGAACAGGCATAATAACCTGGGTAGTAGAGTCATTTTCACTGAATTAATTCTCCCCACCCAGGATAGGTTGTTCTTGAACCAGGATATTAGATCAGATTCCAACTTATGATACAAAGGTGGGTAATCATTAGCATACAGAGCCTCTGTTTTTGCCGTAAGTACTTGATACACTCCATTCAAATGTAAAAAAATTTCGTAAGAGGTCAACGGTGTCGGAACTGAGGGATATATTCAGTGCTTGGGACTTGTAATAGTTCACTTGAAGGCCTGAAATTTGAGTGAATTTGTCTAAGGTGTGGCACAGATTGGGGAGAGAGGTTTGGGGGGAGGTGAAGAATAAGAGAATGTCATCTGCAAATACAGTAGGCCACATTTATGGGTCTGAGAACCATAGGAAACTCTTTGTATATTAGTGTTTAGGCAAATAGAAATGGCTAGTGTCTCAATGGCTATTGCAAAAACAAGCGGGGACAGTGGACATCCTTGTCTAGTACCCTTAGCTATGGATATTGGCTTGGAGTAATATCCTTGGAGCATGTATCAGGCCCATAAATCTTTCGCCAAAGCCCCAGCTTTCAATGATCGCAAAAATGTATGGCCAGGAGACCGAATCGAAGGCCTTTTGGAGGTCGAGAGAGAGAGGAGCATGCCTAGTTGCTTGGGGCTCCCTTCCCAGTTCATTTAGAGAATTGAAACTAGGTCAATGGCCCTTGGAATCTGGTCAGGGCCTTGTCTACCCGGGATGAACCCCACTTGATCTTTATGAATATATGTGTTGATGAAGGAAGCCAGACAGGTCGCCAGAATTTTAGTGAGGATTTTTAAGTCGCTGTTGATAAGTGATATGGGTCTGTAGTTGCTGACCTCTTCTGGGTTTTTGTCTGGTTTATCGATGACTGCTATGTAGGCAGTATTAAGGTGTGGATCAAGTGGGGTTCCCTGTGTATTTGCGTTAAGAAATTTTGTCAAATGGGGGACTAGTGTGTTGGAAAACGTCTTGTAATAGTGGTTAGAGAGTCTGTCCGGGCCAGGAGCTGAACCTGTTTTAAGGGCATTTATTACTTCTAGAACTTCTCCTTCATAGAAGGGAGCATCAAGTATATCTTTATGTTCTGCGGAGAGAGCGGGGATGGGGAGGACATCTAGATACTTGTGGATGGAAGCTCCGTCCTTAGTTTTGTGGGGACAGTAAATGGTGGAGTAAAAGTCATGGAAGACTTCTAGGATTTTGGAGGGGTTGGCTGTGGTGCCATGACCTAGGACTCTAATCTTTGGCATTATGAAGGACCGAATTGGGGAGTTAATTTTGAGGCCAGCATGGAGCCCATTCTGTCCTCCTGGGTATAAAATTTATTTTTGCTCCAGCGGAATTGCTTTTCGGCTTTAACCGTGAGGGCCAGGTTGAGCTCCAGCCTGGCCTTGTAGAGCTGGGTAATAAAATTGGAGAGGGGTGGAGTTTGTGTTAGGATCATAAAGAATTACTCATCCTCTAATCTTTTTATGTCGGCAGCCCTTTCTCTTTTTATTTGAGTAGACATCTTAATGATTTCCCCTCTGATGTACGATTTGTGAGCTGCCCATAAGGTTTCTGCGGAAGTTCCCTCTGCCTTGTTAAGTTCAAAGTATTCTTTCAGGGAGTTGTCCAACATGGTAACTCTCACTGGGTCCGAGAGGAGGGACTCGATTAGTCTTCAATGCCCTCAGCCTGGTCTTGGGTGGTAAAGTGGTAGCATCAGAGAAACTAAAGAGTGATCTGACAGAACCGTGTCTATGATTTGTGAACTAGTGATGAAGGGGACAGTGTGTGTCTGTATCAAGAGGTGATCAATCCTAGCATATAAGTTGTGAGGGCTAGAGAAGTCCCTTTTGGTGGGATTAAGTTCCCTCCAGGCGTTCGCCATGCCACGAGCATGGATTATTTAGACTATCTTGAGACTCTCTTTGGTCGGGCGGGTTAGTTGAGAGGGAGGAGGTTTAGATCTATCTAATCCTTGGTCAAAGGCTGCATTGGAGTCCCGCCTGAAAACGACTGTGCCCTCCAGGAAGGGGCATAGGGAGTCAAAGAGTTGTTTGAAGAAGACAGCTTGCCCTTTGTTGGGGGGATAGTAGGATAATAGAGAGTAGAGATGGCCTTCTATTGTTCCTTTAACTAGTATAAATCTACCCTCTGGGTCCTTGGTATCGGAGGTCCATGTAAAGTTGCATGATTTAGCAAAGATAATGGCCACCCCTTTAGTTTTATTTCCTGCGTTGGCAAGAAAAAAATTAGGGAAGTGAGAGTGAAGGAATTTGGGACTGTACCGAGCTGGGAAGTGAGTTTCCTGAAGCATGACTATATCCAGTTTCAAAGATTTGAAGTGGTTAAACAACTTTCTCCTTTTAAGCGGGGAATTCATGCCCTGGACATTGTGCGTAGCTATCGTTAATGTATTTTGTGTGTGGTCAGCCATGGAACCAAAGAAGAGGGGTGCAAAAACGTCCATCGCCACTTACCTCTGGGATCCTGTTCCTGTAATTGAGGGCGACTGAGAGATCTGGCCTACTCTGTTGAAGGCTCTTGAGTTGTGTTGTCCATGGGGGTACCTGAACTGAAAGAAAGCATACGGTTAGTTGATGCTCCAAAGAGGAGGGATAGAGGAGAAGGACAGATAAGAGGGAAAGAAATGAAGGGAGTTTTCTCCCCCTGGATTTGTATAACCTCGAGGAGGAGAAAAGGGACCTAGGGGAGATCTCGCACTCAGAGACGAGAGAGTATTGAGAAACAATATTCTCCATACCAAATGAGGCCTGGAGATCCTATTCCTCAGAAACCGTCAGGAGTCAAAGGAATAGGAGGAGACACATGTAAGCCACCCCAGACCAGGGCACCATGAAATGGAAGAATAAAAACTTTTTGATAATAATAAAAGAAAAAAAGAAAAAACAAAAAACTTTTAAAACATGAGATCGAGGCGATCGGAACAATGTCGGCAAAGACTGATACAAACACTGGGAACAAATGTGGTCATAAGGGGAGGACTATAGACCCCCCCTATAGTCCCCGTGCATTACAACCCCCCCATCCCACTAAGTTTCGTGAGGTGGGGAGAGAACCCCACGGGCATTTAAAGTGGGCCAAAAAGAGTCAGTAGGGAAATATAGTTTGAAGGTTCGGATGACTTATCTTTAGACAGGTTTTGAGCCATGGGCTCTGGTGGTCCCGTATCTAACATGAACAGGGGGAAAGCAAACTACCACCAAATTGTGGATAAGGCACTAAATGAGGAGCAGGAAAGTAGATCCTGGAGTGAGGAAGAAAGTCAAATCTGGCAGAGAGAAGAACAGTTAGTGACTTTGACCCCTCTCCAACAAGTGAAAGAACTTTTTGTCTAACTGGAGATCACGGAGGGCCATTGTGGAATGACCTGTGGGCTTTGGGCTTGTTCCAGAGGGGGTTCAGAGGGCTCACAGAAGGCAGTCGCTTGTTTGAACTCGTGGAGGAAGAAGAGGTTTCCATGTCCATCTCCTGGGCTATTATCTTCAGGGTAAGGAGCAGCTTCTCGCCTGTGGTGAAGTTGGAGAAAGAATGGTTCTGTCCTTTGTGTGTGAATTTCACAGCAAATGGAAAAGCCCATCTGTACCTAATGTCTCTCTGGGAGAGGGCATGCAGCAGTGGTTTCAGGGTTCTTCTGCGTTGTATGGTAGAAGGGGCAAGGTCTGCAAACATTTGCACTGGGTTACCCTGGCATGTCACCTGGGGCATGGTTCGTGACTGTTTCATTATGGCATCCTTGACAGCATAAAAGTGGGGCTTGGCAATTATGTCCCTGGGGGTGCCATCCCTCCTGGGGGGGCCCAGTGCTCTATGAGCTCTATCCAGCTCCAGACGGTGGGGAGTAGGGATGAGCCGAACACCCCCCTTTTCGGTTCGCCCCAGAACATGCGAACAGGCAATAAATTTATTTGAACACGCGAACACCCTTAAAGTCTATGGGACACGAACATGAATAATCAAAAGTGCTAATTTTAAAGGCTTATATGCAAGTTATTGTCATAAAAAGTGTTTGGGGACCTTAACAAGGGGACCCCCAGACCCCCCTGTGTGAAATGGTAAGGGGGTACAAAAGTACCCCTACCATTTCACAAAAAAACTGTCAAAAATGTTAAAAATGACAAGAGACAGTTTTTGACAATTCCTTTATTTAAATGCTTCTTCTTTCTTCTATCTTCTATCTTCTTTCTTCTATCTTCTATCTTCCTTCGGTTTCTTCCTCCATCTTCTTCTTCTTCTGGTTCTTGTTCTTCTGATTCTTCTTGTTCTTCTGGTTCTTCTTGTTCTTCTGGTTCTTCATCCGGTCTTCTCGTCCGGCATCTTCCTCAGTGGCGCCTTCTTCACTTCATCTTCTTTCCTCGGGCCGCTCAGCATCCACGATTGGATGGGAGGCTCCCGCTGTGTGACACTTCTCCTTTTCTGATGGTTCTTAAATAACGGAGGGCGGGTGATCCTGCCCCCATCTGATGTCACGGGGAATGCCACAGGGAAGTCCCCGTGCATCAGAGGGGGGCCCTCCATTATTTAAGAACCGTCAGAAGAGGAGAAGCGTCACACAACGGGAGCCTCCCATCCAATCGTGGACATGGAGCAGCCTGAGGAAAGAAGATGAAGTGAAGAAGGCGCCACTGAGGAAGATGCCGGACGAGAAGACCGGATGAAGAACCAGAAGAACAAGAAGAACCAGAAGAGCAAGAAACCGAAGGAAGATAGAAGATAGAAGATAGAAGATAGAAGAAAGAAGATAGAAGATAGAAGATAGAAGATAGAAGAAAGAAGAAGCATTTAAATAAAGGAATTGTCAAAAACTGTCTCTTGTCATTTTTAACATTTTTGACTTTTTTTTGTGAAATGGTAGGGGTACTTTTGTACCCCCTTACCATTTCACACAGGGGGAGGGCCGGCATCTGGGGGTCCCCTTGTTAAAGGGGGCTTCCAGATTCCGATAAGCCCCCTGCCCGCAGACCCCCACAAACACCGGGCAAGGGTTGTGGGGATGAGGCCCTTGTCCCCATCAACATGGGGACAAGGTGTTTTGGGGGGCTACCCCCAAAGCACCCTCCCAATGTTGAGGGCATGTGGCCTGGTACGGTTCAGGAGGGGGGGTGCTCTCTCGTCCCCCCCCCTCTTTTCCTGTGCCTGCCAGGTTGCGTGCTCGGATAAGGGTCTGGTATGGATTTTTGGGGGTACCCCACGCCATTTTTTAAAGCATTTTGGCGTGGGGTTTCCCTTAAAATCCATACCATACCTGAAGGGTCTGGTATAGATTTTGAGAGGGACCCCACGCCAATTTTTTCTTAAATTTTGGTCGGGGTTCCCCTTAATATCCATACCAGACCTGAAGGGCCTGGTATGGAATTTAGGGGGACCCCTCCACATCATTTTTTTAAAAATTTTGGTTCGAGGTTCACTGCTCCCGAAAAAATGGCCGTTTTTAAAACTTTTTTTTGCATTGATCCATGTCCCCTGGGGCAGGACCCAGGTCCCCAAACACTTTTTATGACAATACCATGCATATACGCCTTTAAAATTAGCACTTTTGATTTCTCTCATAGACTTTTAAAGGGTGTTCCGCGGCTTTCAAATTTGCCGCGAACACCTCAAATTGTTCGCTGTTCGGCGAACTGGCGAACAGCCGATGTTCGAGTCGAACATGAGTTTGACTCAAACTCAAAGCTCATCCCTAGTGGGGAGGAATGTTAGAGATCAGCGCTTTCATGAGGTATTGTGTCGCCGCCGTGACATCTAGGATTGACTCAGGTAGGCCTCTGATCCTGAAATTGTATCTCTTGGATCTGTTCTCTAAATTGTCAATGCGGGATACAGCAGCGCTCAGTTGATCTTGGAGAGTTTGAATGAGATCGGAATTTTGATGGGATGTTCCAGCAGTCTGATCCAGCTTGCTTTCAATAGCCTCCATCCTGGAGCCTATATTTTGTAGATCTGCTTTAATTTCCCCAGTGATTTTAGCAGCTGTGGAGGCTAGTCCATTCTCCCAGAGTGCTCACAATTTGAGATAGAGCTCTTCCACGTTGAAGTGGTGATCCCGGGCAGGGGCTTCATGGGGGGAGAAGTCTGTGTAGGCTGCCATTGCAGGCCCTGCAGGGGAGAAGGCCTGATTTCCGAAGGAGTGTCTGAGCAGGGATTCAGTGGATGCAGGGGATGGTATCATTTCTGGCTAAATCTGTCCCTGGGGTCCTGGTGGATAGTGCAGGAGAGCCAGAGAGATCACTTGCCTGTAATCCTGTGAGCCATCTGTGAGGGGGACATGAGGCTTTGTGGCTGCATCTGCTGCGGTGGCCATCTTGGTACACCCAGGCCGGGTGGATGCTGTGAATGCCGAGCCAGGTTACGTCTGGGACCCAGATTGTACATACGGGGGTGTTCTCCGGAGGCGCGGGGGTCCGATCACCCCGATCGGGGTGCTTGATGTGGACTAAATAAGGAACTACGGGCGCCACTGGTCTGGTGTAGCGTGGAGCCCCGTTTTCAAGCAGCCATTACAGACCCCTCGCGCATGCGCACTCCTACACTCTCTAGTTTTTATTAACCACTTCAGCTCCGGAAGGATTTGTCCCCTTCCTGACCAGGCCATTTTTTGCGATACGGCACTGCGTCGCTTTAACTGGCAATTGTGCGGTCATGCGACGTTGTACCCAAACAAAATTTATTTTCTTTTTTCCCCACAAATAGAGCTTTATTTTGGTGGTATTTGATCACCTCTGTGGTTTTTATTTTTTCTGCTATAAAAAGAGCTACAATTTTGCAAAAAACACAATATTTTGTAGTTTATGCTATAATAAATATCCCATTAAAAAAAAAAATTAATCAGTTTAGGCCGATATGTATTTTTCTACATATTTTTGGTAAAACAAGTTGCAATAAGCGTATATTGATTGGTTTGCGCAAAAGTTATAGCATCTACAAAATAGGGGATAGATTTATAGCATTTTTATTATTCTTCCTTTTTACCAATAATGGCGTGATCTGCAATTTTTATCAGGACTATGACATTGCGGCAGAGAGATCGGACACTTTTGACACTATTTTGGGACCATTGGCAATTATACAGTGATCAGAGCTAAAAATAGCCACTGATTACTGTGTAAATCTCACTGGCAGGGAAGGGGTTAACACTGGGGACTAGGGAGCGATCAAGGGGTTAACTGTGTTCCCTAGGTGTGTTCTAACTGTAGGGGGGATGGGACTGACTAGGGGACGAGAGAGATGGGTGTTCATACTTAGTTAAAACACACAATATGTCTCCTCTCCCCTGATTGAACCTGGATTTGTGTGTTTACACACACAGATACCGGTTCTCGCTCTGTCACGAGCGATCGTGGGTGCCTGTTGGTCATTGCGCCCACCGGCATCGGGTCCGCGGCCACGTGGCAAGCGCATGTGTTGGTGCTTGCTAGCTGCTGGAATCCACTGACCTGTATTTACTCCTACCTGGACAGGAAGTTACCAGATATACCCTTTATCTGCTGGCTGACCTATTACTGTTTGGAGTGGTCACTCCATCCAGTGGGAGTTGATCCCTCCAGCTCTGAGCTCTCATGCCATTGGCTCCATACATCTCGTCACACATCCTATTTTTGCACTACAGGGCACCATCTGCACAGGCTATGTCTACTCTGCCTCTCCCCCACTATGTTTAGCAGCAATCAGTTTGGGCATGTGGATTCTGACTGCACCTGTGAGGATTGTATTTATATCATTCCATCCTGAGGGAGCCCAGGAGTGGCCCCATCGCGTGTTTGACACAGTTTAGTTACTGGGTCACACAAGCAGAGGTGAGCGCAAGCACATGTGGGGTGTCACGGGAGAGCACGTATTGTTTGCCGTGATTTGAGCACCTTTCAGAAGATTTCTGAGGAATTTTTATGGACACTGTTTGTACACATTTTTTTAGGTTTTAACCCGTGGATTGAGCTGGACATTTGCAATACACAGGACACCTGTGCACTTGTTGTTGTTTTTCACTTATGTATGGTGCACTTTCAATGGGTTATATTGCTTTTTGCACAATGTTATATGCACTCTGGGGTATACATAGACAGCTCCACCCTTCCATCTGTCTTCTACAGTACATACTGTATATCTTCTGTGATCACATGGACCGGGGATTGGAGACAGGATTCCTCTTTATGGAAACATTATAAATACATAATTCCTTTAACCATTTCCCATCCATACATTCCTTATAAACAGCCTGGGTGTAAGAAGATAAAACTCTCTCATGGCTGCTGCTGTATCTGTGATCTCAGCATAAGTTTTTCAGCCAGTAACAGTTTTTTGGGAAAACAAGAAAGTGTGGGCAGGCACCAAGACTTTATAGGCACAATAAGGATACTATATTATTAAAAGTATTGTTTTTATTTCAAAAATATTATATTAAAAAACGGGAAAGGACAAAAAGATAAAAACTAGGTATGACATACAATATGAACAGAATATGCACTCCATACACAATAGGTCAGTTAGTGTAGAAAGAGCAAAGAGATTGTAAGAACAACAAAAGACCAACACATCTTATTGATCTATATAGTTACAATACAAATTGTAGGGTTCAAACACTATGTGATGGTGGCAGTCAAATTCTGTGTAAGCTCATAAGCTCGACATGTTACGCGCCTTGTGCGCTTCTTCAGGAGCATAGAGTGGAAAAAACTGTAATAAATGATACAATATTATCAGAATTTCCAGAACATTTTTTTGTATGTACATTAACGTATACACCAAGAAGGAAGGAATTAGTAAATAAAATAAGTAAATGGAGGCTGTCTAGAGAAAGCACCAAGGGAGCATCAACCCTGCAGTAATCAGGCGGAGAAAAGGCAATGTGGGGACAGGTGTAACATAGTACAAATCTATAATAAAGAGTAAGAAAAATAGAGAAGTGCAATATGAACTAATTAATAGGTAAAGTCAGGGAAGGGGAAGGAGGGGCAAGGGAGGAATGAGATGGGCAGAAGGGAGGGGGGAGGGGAGGGAGGAAAAGGAGGAAGGAAAGGGGGGGGGGAAATAGGCGGGAATGGGGGAGGGGAGGGGGAGAAAGGGGAGGGAAGGGTTAGGAAAAGAGTGACAGGAAGAAAGGAGGGGAGAAGGAGGAAGGGAGGGGGGGGGGAGAGGGGGGGGGAAAGGGGAAGGGGGGGGGAAAGGGAGGGAGGGAGAGGAGGGGGAATAAAGGGAAGGGAGAGTGGGGGGGTGGGAAGAGAGGGAGGGGAAGAGAGAGGAGGAGAAAAGATGGGAGTGAAGGAGGAGGAGGGGGGGAGGGGAGAACACTAACAGGGACGGAGGAGGAGGAGGGGGAGAAAGGGGGGGGGGTGGGGGGGAAAAGGGGAGGGAGGAAAAAAGGGGGGCCGGAGACGGAGAAGAAGGGGGGAGGGGGAGGGGGGGGGAGGGGGGAGAGAGGGATTAGGGTAAGTATTAAGTATAGTCTATAGGTAATATATGTAGAGGTAATTCCCAGTATATTGAATGGGGATGGCATATGTATTTAAAGGTGATTAGAAGGGGCAAAGATACACTTACCCTAGTCAATGTAGAAACTCATAATTAGGAAGGATAAAAACCCACAAACGTAACCGACTCTTTAGTAGATAGTAATAATTCCCAGCATTTTGGTGGAGAAGGCAGGGGAAAGAAACGGAAATGCTGTCGATCAAGGACAGGCTTGTAAATTTCATCAAGATATATGAAAAGTTCCTTGCGGAGCTATGTAGTTCCCCCAATCTTGCTGAGTCTGTTAGATAAGTAAAAAGATTGTCATATATAATAGAATCTGGACTGGGTGGAATTGAAGAGGGATGCTGGAAGTGTGGACTTACCTAATTGTAGAACATATAGGAGTAAAGGAACAGAGGTGGGTGGTGGAGCGTAACGCCGCTATCTCACCACAGGTAGTAGTTTGTAGAATCAGTACACAGAGAGACGCCATGACGGCGTCTCTTGTACACCCGCCCCGCCTGTAGTCACCAATCAGCAAGCCCGACGTGACGTCATTCAGGCCGGCCGCTGGCGCGTACTGCGCATGACCCAATCACCGGCGCATATCAAAACAGCTGACAGCGCGCCGGGGAGAGGGGCGGCAGTCGCGTCTAGGTAACCAAGCAACCAGAGGGGGCCGGGTCTGGAGCACAGACCGCTCATCCCCCTGTGGGCAAGTCATCCAATGGCGCAAAGAGGGGCAGACAGAGGGGCGGTCCAAGCCCCTGCATCCAATGGATCTGGATGCAGGGAGGTCCGACACCACGCATCTGCCCATCCATGTCGGCCAACGGATGTCCGTCCACAATGGAAAGGGGGGGAGAGAGAGGAACGGCACAGACACGGCCGCACCGACTTGGCAGCCATGGGATACCGAACGCGCCACCATCCACAGTCATAGTAGAGGTGGCGCTGGGCGGCCGCACATTGCCCCTAGTGGCCCCACCATAGCACTGCAGATGGAAGATTTACCCCAGGTGGTATAGACAGTCTCCATGATACATCTGTAAATACAATGAACACATGAAATTACAAATTATAAGAACAGTATATATTCATATAAATATGAGTATCAAAATAACGGTTGCAAAAGGTCATAACAGCGATAGGATGGGAAGGAAAAAGGGGGGAAGGGCAATGACATATTGTGAAACCTATGAAAGTGCATTATATTTGCAATTGGTTTGTAAAACGTATACAATTTGGTATCTGTTAATCAGATGTGTATACAGAGGTATATAGGGGATTCTGGGTCGGCCTAGGTTAGTCGGTGGGACACTAAGATAGATTTCAATTAGTAGATGGGGATAATTTGATGTACTTATCCCACTCACATTGAGTCCACTTAGATTTAAAGAAATGGTTTATATGATTGGGCCTCGTTGATCCCTGGAGGGATGGTGGCCCTCAAGTGTTCGATCCATAGTGTTTCTTGTTGACAAACTTTTTTGTCCCACTCGCCACCCCTAGGGTCCGGTGGAATGACTGTTAGTGCGATAAATGAGACAAGAGAGGTATTGAATTTGTGATAGAGGTCCAAGTGCCTACTGACTGCCGTCACCATTTTTCCTTCCCCAGAATAATAAACGTGGTCCCTAATTCTGCAGCGTAGATGTCTAATGGTCTTCCCTACATAGAATGCGCCACATTGGCATAACATTAAGTATACCACACCTTTTGTATCACAATCTGCATAGAATTTGGGTATAAATTTTTCTCCATTTGGTAGTGTAGTTTCCTACTTTGATCCAAGGGCAAAAGGAACATTTGCCGCATTGGGCCATTCCTAGTTTAGAATGTCTGAATTTGGGTGTGGCAATATAGTGACTTGAGGTCAATTGGTCGCCTATGGACCTTGTTCGTTTAAATGTAATTTGGGGATTGGGACTGATATATTTGTTTAGAATAGGGTCCTCCTGAAGGATCGGCCAATGTTTATTCAATATGTCCCTAAGCTTATGGTGTTGTTGGGAAAATTTTGTAATAAATCTCACTGAAGTATTGGTCAAGGCATTTTTCTGTTTAAAGAGTAAGGAAATCCTTGACTGTCGGATGGCCTTATTATATGCACTGCGTAGTATGGTTTTCTTGTAGCCTCTTGTTAAAAGTCTATGGCGGAGTGCTCGAGCTTGGACTTTGAATTCCTCTAGGTGTGTGCAGTTGCGACGTAACCTGAGATATTGTGCATAAGGTATACTCTTAATGAGTGATCTAGGGTGGGCACTACCCGCATGTAATAGGGTATTTCCTGCCGTTTCTTTTCTGAACAGGGTGGTCGCTAGACAGTCATCTTGGTCTTTAAAAATAGTTAGATCTAAGAAAGTTATTTGGTTTACATGAGCTGAAATAGTAAACTTAAGATTCATCGAGTTGTGGTTAATTGTCTGGATGAACTCATCCAGCAATTTACGAGTTCCTGTCCATACTAGGAAAATATCGTCTATATACCTCCGCCATATGAGGATCTGATCGGTGTATACAGTCAAGTTCTCAAGTGAGAAAATATTGCGTTCCCACCCCCCCAGGTACAGGTTGGCGTAGGCCGGTGCACAACAAGTGCCCATGGCCACGCCCTGTACCTGGAGGAAGTGGGAATCTTTAAAGCAAAAGTAGTTGCGAGTCAACACAAATTGAAGTAGTTCAAGTATGAATTCACAGAATTCCCAGCTATAATGGTCTTGTTCCCTTAAAAAGGTGCGTACCATCCCGATGCCCTGCTCGTGTGGGATGCTAGAGTACAGTGACTCCACATCCAATGTCACGAGGAGGGCATCGGGAGGGACCGACAAACCCTCTATTTGTTTCAACAGATCCAACGTATCACGTGTATAAGATGGAAGGCTTAATACGTGTGGCATTAGAATAGAGTCTATAAAGCGACTAGCATGTTCAGAGAGAGAGCCAATTCCGGAGACGATAGGTCGGCCGGGGGGTAATGTAGGGTGTTTATGTATTTTCGGTAGGGCGTAAAACGTGGCTTCTTTAGGTTTCTTGACATTGAGGTAATTGTACGTATCTTGATCAATTAGGCCCTTTTGAAAGGCCTTGCCAATAGTCTCCAGATATTCTTGCTTAAATGTCAAAATTTGCGTCTCAGGCAAGGGACGATAGCAGTGTTTGTCCGCTAGGATTTTGGTCACCATGGTTTCATAGTCCGTTTTTGTCATCAGGACAATATTCCCTCCTTTATCCGCAGGTTTTATTTCTAAGTCTGGTTGATTTTTAAGTGTTTGAAGAGCTTGTTTTTGTGAATGAGAAAGATTTCCTGGGGTTACTGACATAGTGATCTCTTTTATGTCTTTAATCATTCCGGTAAGGAAGGCCCAGATATGTGCATTTGTAGTTAGTTCTGGGAACCGCTGTGATTTAGGTTTAAATTTTTTAGTATTGGGTATATATACATTGGATGCCTCTGTCTCTTGTGAGACATCGGATGGTTCATTTTCCTCCAATAGGAGTATCAAGTCTCGGAGAGCACGAAACTCTTCCATAGAAAAATTTTTTACTTGTTCAGATATTGCCTTATCTTGTTTAGACTGTACTACGTCTTTATCAAAGAGAAATTTGTATGTTAAATTACGTGAGAAAAGATAAACATCTTTTATTGTCTCATATTTGTCAATATTAGTTGAAGGACAGAAGCTTAGTCCAAGTTTAAGGACCTCAAGTGTCTCCCTATCAAAGAGGTAGGGTGTTAGATTAATGACTTCCAAATCTGGGGTCACGTCTGTGTTGTCGGGTTCGTGGGTATTTGAAAATTTGTCTGTGTCTGTGGAGTTTGAATGTGTGCATCTAGTGTGCTTTGTCTAGTATTGGGTGCTCGTTGTGTTAACGGTGGGGGGATACTAGGGGGGTTTTGGCCCATTTCCATGGGACCTGCACTGTTGGGTGTTTGTGATTGATTGTTCAATATCTGTATCGCTTGTAGGGCAGTTGCTCCTAGATATTTTGGTTGTGCAGGTGATTTACCATTAGATTGTGACGTGTGCCCTTTAGTTTGTGAATGTGCTGAAAATTTCGTGTCTGTTTTTGGGGGGCGTTTAGAGGAAGGTGCGTATGAGTCCCCACCATAATCTCTTTTTTGTGCTGTGGCATTGTTTCGGGAGTAGTGTTGGTTGTGTCTCGGGACAGAGGATGTTGATCTAAATGAGGAGTCTGTCAAGAAACCTAAAGAAGCCACGTTTTACGCCCTACCGAAAATACATAAACACCCTACATTACCCCCCGGCCGACCTATCGTCTCCGGAATTGGCTCTCTCTCTGAACATGCTAGTCGCTTTATAGACTCTATTCTAATGCCACACGTATTAAGCCTTCCATCTTATACACGTGATACGTTGGATCTGTTGAAACAAATAGAGGGTTTGTCGGTCCCTCCCGATGCCCTCCTCGTGACATTGGATGTGGAGTCACTGTACTCTAGCATCCCACACGAGCAGGGCATCGGGATGGTACGCACCTTTTTAAGGGAACAAGACCATTATAGCTGGGAATTCTGTGAATTCATACTTGAACTACTTCAATTTGTGTTGACTCGCAACTACTTTTGCTTTAAAGATTCCCACTTCCTCCAGGTACAGGGCGTGGCCATGGGCACTTGTTGTGCACCGGCCTACGCCAACCTGTACCTGGGGGGGTGGGAACGCAATATTTTCTCACTTGAGAACTTGACTGTATACACCGATCAGATCCTCATATGGCGGAGGTATATAGACGATATTTTCCTAGTATGGACAGGAACTCGTAAATTGCTGGATGAGTTCATCCAGACAATTAACCACAACTCGATGAATCTTAAGTTTACTATTTCAGCTCATGTAAACCAAATAACTTTCTTAGATCTAACTATTTTTAAAGACCAAGATGACTGTCTAGCGACCACCCTGTTCAGAAAAGAAACGGCAGGAAATACCCTATTACATGCGGGTAGTGCCCACCCTAGATCACTCATTAAGAGTATACCTTATGCACAATATCTCAGGTTACGTCGCAACTGCACACACCTAGAGGAATTCAAAGTCCAAGCTCGAGCACTCCGCCATAGACTTTTAACAAGAGGCTACAAGAAAACCATACTACGCAGTGCATATAATAAGGCCATCCGACAGTCAAGGATTTCCTTACTCTTTAAACAGAAAAATGCCTTGACCAATACTTCAGTGAGATTTATTACAAAATTTTCCCAACAACACCATAAGCTTAGGGACATATTGAATAAACATTGGCCGATCCTTCAGGAGGACCCTATTCTAAACAAATATATCAGTCCCAATCCCCAAATTACATTTAAACGAACAAGGTCCATAGGCGACCAATTGACCTCAAGTCACTATATTGCCACACCCAAATTCAGACATTCTAAACTAGGAATGGCCCAATGCGGCAAATGTTCCTTTTGCCCTTGGATCAAAGTAGGAAACTCCTTTACACTACCAAATGGAGAAAAATTTATACCCAAATTCTATGCAGATTGTGATACAAAAGGTGTGGTATACTTAATGTTATGCCAATGTGGCGCATTCTATGTAGGGAAGACCATTAGACATCTACGCTGCAGAATTAGGGACCACGTTTATTATTCTGGGGAAGGAAAAATGGTGACGGCAGTCAGTAGGCACTTGGACCTCTATCACAAATTCAATACCTCTCTTGTCTCATTTATCGCACTAACAGTCATTCCACCGGACCCTAGGGGTGGCGAGTGGGACAAAAAAGTTTGTCAACAAGAAACACTATGGATCGAACACTTGAGGGCCACCATCCCTCCAGGGATCAACGAGGCCCAATCATATAAACCATTTCTTTAAATCTAAGTGGACTCAATGTGAGTGGGATAAGTACATCAAATTATCCCCATCTACTAATTGAAATCTATCTTAGTGTCCCACCGACTAACCTAGGCCGACCCAGAATCCCCTATATACCTCTGTATACACATCTGATTAACAGATACCAAATTGTATACGTTTTACAAACCAATTGCAAATATAATGCACTTTCATAGGTTTCACAATATGTCATTGCCCTTCCCCCCTTTTTCCTTCCCATCCTATCGCTGTTATGACCTTTTGCAACCGTTATTTTGATACTCATATTTATATGAATATATACTGTTCTTATAATTTGTAATTTCATGTGTTCATTGTATTTACAGATGTATCATGGAGACTGTCTATACCACCTGGGGTAAATCTTCCATCTGCAGTGCTATGGTGGGGCCACTAGGGGCAATGTGCGGCCGCCCAGCGCCACCTCTACTATGACTGTGGATGGTGGCGCGTTCGGTATCCCATGGCTGCCAAGTCGGTGCGGCCGTGTCTGTGCCGTTCCTCTCTCTCCCCCCCTTTCCATTGTGGACGGACATCCGTTGGCCGACATGGATGGGCAGATGCGTGGTGTCGGACCTCCCTGCATCCAGATCCATTGGATGCAGGGGCTTGGACCGCCCCTCTGTCTGCCCCTCTTTGCGCCATTGGATGACTTGCCCACAGGGGGATGAGCGGTCTGTGCTCCAGACCCGGCCCCCTCTGGTTGCTTGGTTACCTAGACGCGACTGCCGCCCCTCTCCCCGGCGCGCTGTCAGCTGTTTTGATATGCGCCGGTGATTGGGTCATGCGCAGTACGCGCCAGCGGCCGGCCTGAATGACGTCACGTCGGGCTTGCCGATTGGTGACTACAGGCGGGGCGGGTGTACAAGAGACGCCGTCATGGCGTCTCTCTGTGTACTGATTCTACAAACTACTACCTGTGGTGAGATAGCGGCGTTACGCTCCACCACCCACCTCTGTTCCTTTACTCCTATATGTTCTACAATTAGGTAAGTCCACACTTCCAGCATCCCTCTTCAATTCCACCCAGTCCAGATTCTATTATATATGACAATCTTTTTACTTATCTAACAGACTCAGCAAGATTGGGGGAACTACATAGCTCCGCAAGGAACTTTAATGTTCATATATCTTGATGAAATTTACAAGCCTGTCCTTGATCGACAGCATTTCCGTTTCTTTCCCCTGCCTTCTCCACCAAAATGCTGGGAATTATTACTATCTACTAAAGAGTCGGTTACGTTTGTGGGTTTTTATCCTTCCTAATTATGAGTTTCTACATTGACTAGGGTAAGTGTATCTTTGCCCCTTCTAATCACCTTTAAATACATATGCCATCCCCATTCAATATACTGGGAATTACCTCTACATATATTACCTATAGACTATACTTAATACTTACCCTAATCCCTCTCTCCCCCCTCCCCCCCCCCTCCCCCTCCCCCCTTCTTCTCCGTCTCCGGCCCCCCTTTTTTCCTCCCTCCCCTTTTCCCCCCACCCCCCCCCCTTTCTCCCCCTCCTCCTCCTCCGTCCCTGTTAGTGTTCTCCCCTCCCCCCTCCTCCTCCGTCACTCCCATCTTTTCTCCTCCTCTCTCTTCCCCTCCCTCTCTCCCCACCCCCCCACTCTCCCTTCCCTTTATTCCCCCTCCTCTCCCTCCCTCCCTTTCCCCCCCCCTTCCCCTTTTCCCCCCCTCTCCCCCCCCCCTCCCTTCCTCCTTCTCCCCTCCTTTCTTCCTGTTACTCTTTTCCTAACCCTTCCCTCCCCTTTCTCCCCCTTCCCTCCCCCATTCCCGCCTATTTCCCCCCCCCCCCTTTCCTTCCTCCTTTTCCTCCCTCCCCTCCCCCCTCCCTTCTGCCCATCTCATTCCTCCCTTGCCCCTCCTTCCCCTTCCCTGACTTTACCTATTAATTAGTTCATATTGCACTTCTCTATTTTTCTTACTCTTTATTATAGATTTGTACTATGTTACACCTGTCCCCACATTGCCTTTTCTCCGCCTGATTACTGCAGGGTTGATGCTCCCTTGGTGCTTTCTCTAGACAGCCTCCATTTACTTATTTTATTTACTAATTCCTTCCTTCTTGGTGTATACGTTAATGTACATACAAAAAAATGTTCTGGAAATTCTGATAATATTGTATCATTTATTACAGTTTTTTCCACTCTATGCTCCTGAAGAAGCGCACAAGGCGCGTAACATGTCGAGCTTATGAGCTTACACAGAATTTGACTGCCACCATCACATAGTGTTTGAACCCTACAATTTGTATTGTAACTATATAGATCAATAAGATGTGTTGGTCTTTTGTTGTTCTTACAATCTCTTTGCTCTTTCTACACTAACTGACCTATTGTGTATGGAGTGCATATTCTGTTCATATTGTATGTCATACCTAGTTTTTATCTTTTTGTCCTTTCCCGTTTTTTAATATAATATTTTTGAAATAAAAACAATACTTTTAATAATATAGTATCCTTATTGTGCCTATAAAGTCTTGGTGCCTGCCCACACTTTCTTGTTTTCCCAATCTATTCATATTAGACGTGGCACACATAACTATTCTGTATCCGCATGACCACTATGCGATGATACATATATTATCCATTTCAGTAACAGTTTTTTGGTGAAAATGATCTGTGAGGCTGTAGAGCCATCTGATCACTTTTACTACACTTGGAAGTGCCCCTCCCCCTCCACCTCCATTCACCATGGCCTCTGGGCTCTACTGTTCTTCCAGGGAGCTGGGGGCCACAGGACTTTCAGTACCAAATCTCCTCCATGACTAATGAACTCAGAAGAGATGAGCATTTCATCACCAAAGGGGGTGGAGCTGTCATTCCCCGGATTCTATAGCTGGGAAAGGGGCTACTCAAGCATGGTCTGTGCTTTATTAGCTGCAGTGGGGGCAGGGGAGATATTAATTACATAGTCCCCTGATGTCTCCATAAGGAGAATCTGTCATCTGTTCATACTATCACACTGGGACTTGTTAGCCCCCTCGTGACAGCAATGAAGATAAATAAAAAACACTGTTAAACAATTCAAAAGATAATAAAATAAATGTAAAACAATTACAAAGCAGCCCCGTCCCCTGTGCACACATGAGGATGCAAATGAACTGTAAACACTTTTGAAGTGCCCCTATGGACAATTTGAGGTTCCATGGCTCTCCACCTTTCCACAAATGCGTCAGTTTTAAGGGGTGACATGTTTGGTATCTGTTTACTCGCTGAAACCGGTCCTTTATAATGTTTACAAAAAAATTGGATATTATATTGGGATTAAGTGCATTAAAATTAATTTTAACAGTGACCCCACGCCATGTTTTTTTGTAAAGGAACAATATACAAGTTTAGTAAGCAATGTGTACTGTCCTTTCAATGGACTGGTTTGAGAACCCCCACAGAACTCCCACAGGCCCCACAGAACTCTACAGGTATGGTTTTGAGAGAACCCCACAGGACCTTACAGATTTGGATTTTGAAGGGACTCCTCAGGACCCTACAGGTTTGGATTTTGAGGAGACCCCACAGGACCCTACAGGTTTGGATTTTGAGGGGACCCCGCAGAACCCTAAAGGTATGGATTTGAGAGGACCTTACAGGTTTTAATTTTGAAGGGACCAGACAGAACCCTACAGGTTTGGGTTTTGAGGGGACCCCACAGGGTCCTACAGGTTTGGATTTGAAAGAACCCCACAGAATCTTACGGGTTTGGGTTTTGAGGGGACCCTACAGGACCCTACAGGTTTGAGTTTTGAGAGGATCTGTTTTTGAGCAGTACAAAGCCAAGTCAGGAAATTAGAGGTCATTTATCACCAGGAATTATTTTCACTTTTCAGGAGTGCGACATCCTGGTGCACAGCGTCACACGCAGCGATAAGATATCCCACAAAAATGATATTTCCAGAGATTTGTGTCATTTTAATGTTGCCTTTGAACCTTCCAGGTTACAACAAATCTCATATCTGTGACATGTGTTAGTAAATCTGTACACATAATCGCAACTACTTGCATCCAGTGTATCCAGGGGAATTATACTGCATTTTTATCAGAAAAGATTGATTAATTTGGTGGGAAATGTTAATGGATATCTCCAGATTTTGCTTTAAAATTAAAAACAATTACCATAAATAGTAAAAAATAAATGAACTTTTTTTATTGTAGTTGTATATTTTTATGTCATTGCCATGACCCACCACCCAAAATATCCCAAAAAATAAATGTTACTACCCCTGATGATCATGAAAATACCACATATGTGTAGATTAGTTGTTGTTTGTTTATATTCAGTTTTTTGTATATCTTTTCATCATGCTGAAAATTAAATATTTTTTTCCAGACAAATTTCTCAAAAGGAAGCCTGTCTTTTACTAGAGGAGACTGTAAAACATATAATTTGTTAAAAAAAAAAGCCCCAGTAAACCATACGTGGAGTGCATTGCATGGCTCCTGCATGTATACTAGCCAATGTATGATAAACACTCATGTATTTGTTTTGTTTTGTTTTCATTTCTTTCTAAGACATAATAGTGTACAGAATTTGTTTCTGACATGTCATTTAGCAGAATTTATCAGACAGAAAGCCACTCACATTCTTTTTCTTATTTATTTATTTTTTGACAAATTCATTTTACGTAAAATGTTGATCTGCATTATGTACTGCATCTTATAGGTAAGGATGGGCAAACAGTTCGGCCCAAGCATAAGTTCGGGCCGAACTTTGGTTGTTCGGATGTTCTGCGAACATCGAACAATATGAGGTGTTTGGGGTAAATTCGAAATCCTTCAGAACACCGTTAAAGTCTATGGGACACTAACATGAAAAATCAAAAGTTCTCATTTTATAGGCTTATATGCAAGTTATTTTCATAAAAAGTGTTTAGGGATCTGGATCCTGCCCCAGGGGACATCAATGCAATTTTTTTTTTTAATGGCAGTTTTTTCGGGAGCAGTGATTTTTTTTTAATGCTTAAAGTGAAACAATAAAAATGAAATATTCCTTTAAGTATCGTGCCTTTGGGGTGTCTATAGTATGCCTGTAAAGTGGCACATTTTTTTCCGTGTTTAGAACAGTACCACAGCAAAATTACATTTCAAAGGAAATTTCAATTTAAAACTGATCGCGGCTGTCATGAATTGTCGGCTCTTGGCAATGTAGATAAAACTCAATGAAAAAAAGAGCATGGGATCCCTCCCAGTCCATTACCAGGCCCTTTGGGTCTGGTATGAATATTAGGTTTAACCCCGAACCAAAATTTTTTAAAAAAATTGCGTGGGGGTCCCCCTAAAATCCATACCAGGCCCTTCGGGTCTGGTATGGATTTTAAGGGGAACCCTGCACCAATTTTTTTTTTTAAATGGCATAGGAGCCCCCCTAAAATCCATACCAGACCCTTCAGGTCTGGTATGGATTTTAAGGGGAAACCTGCGTCAAAATTTTTAAAAAATGGCACAGGGGTCCCTCAAAATCCATACCAGACCCTTATCCAAGCACGCAACCTGGCAGGCTGCAGGAAAAGAGGGGGGACGAGAGAGTGCCCCCCCTCCTGAACCGTACCAGGCCACATGCCTTCAACATGGGAAGGGTGCTTTGGAGTAGCCCCCCAAAGCACCTTGTCCCCATGTTGATGCGGACAAGGGCCTCATCCCCACAACCCTTGCCTGGTGGTTGTGAGGGTCTGCGGGCGGGGGGCTTATTGGAATATGGAAGCACCCTGTAACAAGGGAACCCCCAGATACTGGCCTCCCCCCCAGTGTGAAATGGTAATGGGGTACAAGTACCCCTACCATAGCACAAAAAATGTGTCAAAATGTTAAAAATGACAAAACACAGCTTGGAACAAGTCCTTTATTAAAAAATAAAAACCACCCGGTTACATAATCGGGTGGCCCCTCCCCCTCTGACGCCACGGATAAGCCATGGGGAAGTCCCTGTGGCGTCAGAGGGGGTGGAGTCACCCGGTTATGTCACCGGGTGGCCCCGCCCTCAGTTATATAAGAGCTGTCACAAGCGAAGACGCGTCAGACGACGGGTGCCTCCCACGGAGGCAGGTCAGTCGCAGATTTTTTTTTTCTTTTTTGGTCTGGGCGGCGTGATAGAAGAAGATGAATGGACATTGTGGGACATTTTTATTTTTTAACCTCTTGACATTAGCGCTATAGCTGAATGATTGCCACAGCGCGGACCTGAATTTCCAGGAGGCCGTCATAAGACGGCCTCCCCTGTGCACGCGCCCTGCCCCGCCCACCTCTTTATAAGAAATGTCAAAGAAGAGAAGCGTCACACAGCGGGAGCCTCCCTTAATGGATGCGGAGCATCCCGAGAACGAAGAAGGGAAGAAGACTCTGCGGAGGAAGATGCCGGACGAGAACACCGGCGCAAGAAGCAGAGGATCAGGGGAAGAAGAAGAAGATGGAGGAAGAAAGCAAAGGAAGATAGAAGATAGAAGAAAGAACATAGAAGAAAGAACATTGAAGAAGAAGCATTTAAATAAAGGAATTGTCAAAAACTGTCTCTTGTCATTTTTAACATTTTTGACACTTTTTTTGTGAAATGGTAGGGGTAGATTTGTACCCCCTTACCATTTCACACAGGGGGGAGGCTGGGATCTGGGGGTCCCCTTGTTAAAGGGGACTTCCAGATTCCGATAAGCCCCCGCCCGCAGACCCCCACAACCACCGGGCAAGGGTTGTGGGGATGAGGCCCTTGTCCTCATCAACATGGCGACAAGGTGCTTTGGGGGGGCCCCAAAGCACCCTCCCAATGTTGAGGGCATGTGGCCTGGTATGGTTCAGGGGGGGTGCTCTCTCGTCCCCCCTCTTTTCCTGTGGCCTGCCAGGTTGCGTGCTAGAATAAGGGTCTGGTATGGATTTTTGGGGGGACCCCACCCCATATTGTTTAATTTTGGCACAGAGTTCCCCTTAAAATCTATACCAGACCTGAAGGGCCTGGTATGGAATTTAGGGGACCCCCACACCATTTTTTTTTTAATTTTGGTTCGGGGTTCCCCTGTGGGGAAATCCCATGCCATTTTTATCAATGATCTTTTATGTGTATTGTCGGACCGGCAATTCATATAGCCGCGAGTACTTTTAAATGACTTTTTTTCCTTTGAAATGTAATTTTGCTGTCAGACTGTTCTAAACATGGGAAACATGCACCCCTTTAAAGGCATACTATAGACACCACCCAGGTACGAAATTTAAAGGAATATTACACTTTTATTGTTTCACTTTAGGCATTATTAAAACCACTGCTTCCGAAAAAACGGCCATTTTTAAAACTTTTTTTGCATTGATCCATGTCCCCTGGGGCAGGACCCAGGTCCCCAACACTTTTTATGACAATACCATGCATATAAGCCTTTAAAATTAGCACTTACTCCCATAGACTATTAAAGGGTGTTCCGCGGCTTTCAAATTTGTCGTGAACACCCCAAATTGTTCACTGTTCGGTGAACTTGTGAACAGTCGATGTTCAAGTCGAACATGAGTTTGACTCGAACTCGAAGCTCATCCCTACGCAACAGCATGAGACAACACACAATATATACACACAACATTGTGAAGCAGTCACTAGTTATAATATGGCACATACGGGGTTCCCAGAGTTTTGTGTTTTGGGGGGACATGGATTTGAATCCAAAATAACATTACTTCCGAGGTCCCCAGGCATACAGCTCACAAAGAGCACCGTTCCCCCAAATGCCAGGGCCCATAATCGGTCGGCAAGAGTTTGGCATTCAGTCCCCTCCAAAAGCCTCTGTCCCGGCTAGTTCTGTCACAATAGAAAACTAGAGCTGCAATGTACCCACTAAATAGCACTGTATAATTATTTAATACATTTAATTATATTAATAATTTTAATAATTATATTTGAATAAAAATTATAAATTATTTTCACAGTGCTAGTTATTAAAAAATAATAATAATAATGTTGTTGCTCCTAAAATCGTATTTTTAAAATTTATATGAGTTTAATTATACTTTAATGAATTTAACGTAATTATACTTTAATTCATGTAATGTATTATTTATTTAATATTATTATTTTTTATTTGCAAACATAGTAAGTATACAGTTATATTTTTCATCATGCTGAAAGTTAACCACTTGACCACTGGGCACCTAAACCCCCTTCCTAACCAGACCAATTTTCAGCTTTCGGTGCTCTCACAATTTGAATGACAAATACTCAGTCATACAACACTGTACCCATATGAGTTTTTTGTCCTTTTTTTCACACAAATAGAGCTTTCTTTTGGTGGCATTTAATTACCGTTTTTTTTTTATTTTTTGCGCTATAAAAGAAAAAAGACTGAAAATATGGTAAAAAAATGAATTTTTCTATGTTTCTGTTATACAATTTAGCAAATTAGTATTTTTTCTTCATAAATTTTGGCCAAAATTTATACTGCTACATATTTTTGGTAAAAATAAGTATAATTTGGTGTATATTATTTGGTCTTTGTGACAGTTATAAAGCTAGGAAATATCTGAATATTGATCACACCTGAAGTACTGATGGCCTATCTAATTTCTTGAGACCCTAACATGCCAGAAAAGTACAATGACCCCTTTTTGCAAAGACATTCCAAGGTATTTAGAAAGATGCAAGTTGTAATTTTTTCCCACAGTACTTTGAAAAACCAAGATTTTTTTTCACAATATTGTCATATTAGCAGGTTATTTCTCACACACAGCATATGCATACCACAAATTACACCCCAAAACACATTCTGCTATTACTCCCAAATATGGCGATACCACAATTGTGAGACTTTTACACAGCGCGGCTACATAGAGAGGGCCAACATGCAGGGAGCACCTTCAGGCGTTCTGGAGCACCCAGGCCAATTCTGCCATTTCTCTCCTACATATAAAAATCATTATTTATTTGCTAGAAAATTACATAGAACCCCAAAACATTATATATCTTTTTTTAGCAAAGACTCTAGAGAATACAATGGCTGTTGTTGCAACTTTTTATATCACACGGTATTTGCGCAGCAATTTTTCGAGCGCATTTTAGAAAAAAAAAAACAGTTTTGTGCTTTAAAAAAAACAAAACAGAAAAGTTTGCCCAATATTTTTACATAATGTGAAAGATGAAGTTATGCCGAGTAAATAGATACCTAACATGTCACCCTTCAAAATTGCACACGCTCGTGAAATGGCACCAAACTTCACTACTTAAAAATCCCCATAGGCAACGCTTTAAAATTTTTTACTAGTTACATGTTTTGAGTTACAGAGGAGGTCTAGGGCCAAAATTATTGCTCTCGCTCTAACGTTCGCAGCAATACCTCACATGTGTGGTTTGAACACCGTTTTCATATGTGGGCGGGACTTACATATGCGTTCGCTTCTGCATGCCAGCACACAGGGACAAGGGCCAATATTTATTTATTTTAGTTTGACACTTTTTTCCAAAAAATAAATTTTTTGATCACTTTTATTCCTATTACAAGGAATGTAAACATCCCTTGTAATAGGAATATGGCATGACAGGTCCTCTTTACAGTGAGATATGGGGTCAATAAGACCCCACATCTCACCTCTAGGCTGGGAAGCCTGAAATAAAAAAAAAGAACATCCTGGCTTCGATTGTAGCTGTGAGTTAGTAGAAGCACCAGAGGGTGGCGGGAGGGGGGAGTCCCCTCTCGCCTCCCGTAAGAATGATCAAGCTGTGGAACAGCCACTATGATCATTCTTATGGTGTAGGAAATCTCTGGCTGAAAAAGCTGATATCTGAATGATGCCTGTAGCTGCAGGCATCATTCAGATATCCCCACACAAAAGCAACGACATCATATGATGGCCGGCCGGCGGGAAGTGGTTAAAACGCATTTTTTTTAACACAAAGTTGTTCATTTATACAATATTTCTAACACATAGCATGTACATACCAAAAATGACACCCCCGAAATAGATTCTCCTACTCCTCCTGAGTATGGCAATACCACATGTGTTAGACTTCCACACCCTGGCCAGATACAGAGGCTGAGTACAGCCGAGTATGGCTGAGCATGGCAGAGTATGGCCGTGCATGGCCGAGTATGGCCGAGCATGGTCGAGTATGGCTGAGCATGGCAGAGTATGGCCGAGTATGGTCGAGTATGGTTGGGTAATGCTGGGTATGGCAGAGTTTGGCTGGGTATCACCGAGTATTGCAGAGTATGGCTGGGTATTGCAAAGTATGGCTGGGTATTGCATAATATGGTTTAGCAGAGTATGGCTGGGTATGGCAGAGTATGGCTGGGTATGGCAGAGTATGGCTGGGTATGGCTGGGTATTGCAGGGTATTACGGGGTATTGCGGGGTATTGCAGGGTATTGCAGAATATTGTGGGGTATTGTAGGGTATTGCAGGGTATTGCAGGGTATTGTGGGGTATTGCAGAGTATTGCGGGGTATTGCGGGGTATTGCAGAGTATTGCAGGATATTGCAGGGTATTGCAGAGCATTGCAGGGTATTGCGGAGTATTGCAGGGTATTGCAGTGTATTGCAGAGTATTGCGGGGTATTGCAGAGTATTGCAGAGTATTGTAGGGTATTGCAGAGTATTTTAGAGTATTGCAGAGTATTGCAGGGCATTGCAGAGCATTGCAGAGTATTGCAGAGTATTGTGGGGTATTGCAGAGTATTGCAGTGTATTGTAGGGTATTGCAGAGTATTGCATAGTATTGCAGGGTATTGCAGGGTATTGCAGGGTATTGCAGAGCATTGCAGAGCATTGCAGGGTATTGCGGTGTATTGCAGAGTATTGTAGGGTAGTGCAGAGTATTGCAGAGTATTGCAAGGTATTGCGGGGTATTGCAGAGTATTGCAGGATATTGCAGGGTATTGCAGAGCATTGCAGGGTATTGCGGAGTATTGCGGGGTATTGCAGAGTATTACAGAATATTGTAGGGTATTGCAGAGTATTGCAGAGTATTGTAGGGTATTGCAGAGTATTGCAGAGTATTGCAGAGTATTGCAGGGCATTGCAGAGCATTGCAGAGTATTGCAGAGTATTGCAAAGGGTATTGCAGGGTATTGAAGAATAATGTAGGGTATTGCAGAACATTGCAGAGTATTGCACAGGGATTTGCAGAGTATTGTGCACAGGGTATTGCAGAGTATTGCACAGGGTATTGCAGAGCATGGAGGGATGGCTGAGCATGGATCGATGGATGTGGCTCTGTGTCAAAGAGCATCGCTGTGGGCACTACAGATTCAGCCCACAGCGCTGCTGCCATCCAATCCCTCCCCCTCTGTACCGATCGGTACACATGACATGACGCCGGTTTGTTTACATGTGATCACTCCGTCATTTGAAGGAGCGATCACATGGTAAACGACTGCAATTAGCGGCCATTTACCGTGATCTGTGATGGTCATTGAAGTTCTCGGGTGCGCGCCCCAGAGTTATCCAACCGCCCTGCAGCCATCATTCAGCTCTGGACCGGTTGGTAACTGGTTAAATAACTTTTGCCAGACAAATTTCTCAAAAGGAACACTGTCTATTACTTGAGGAGACTGTAAAAAAGTACTTAGTAAAAAAAAAAAAGCCTAGTAAACCATACATGGAGCATTTTGAACCGCTCATGCATGTACATTTGTGCTACACAGTAGCCAATGTAAGATAAGCACTCATACATTTTTTTGTTTGTGTTTCTTATTTTTTTCTACGACAGCATAGTGTACAGGATTCTTTTCTGAGGTGTCATTTAGCTTAGTCCATGCACAATTTATTACACAGAAAGCCACTCACATTGTTATATTTATTTTTTTATTGATGAATTAATCTTAAAAGAAAAATGTCGACCTGCATTATGTACTGCATCTTATAGGGGCATCATGTCCAAAAGCATCAATAATTGTAAATTAAAAATAAAAACAAACTAAAGCTGCAATGTATAGAGTAAACAGGATACAATGTATCAATTATTTGTATAGTGCTAGTTATTAAAAAAAGATAATAATAATAATAATAATAATAATAATAATGTTGCTGTTACTAAAATGTTATTTTCAATTTAATTTATATTAATTTAATTATACTTTAATTAATTTAATTTAATTATGATCAAATTAATTTATCTTATTATTATTTAATTTTTTTTATTTGCGTTTTATTACTATTCACCTAAACTAGGTGGGTGAATGAATAGTTAAAGTGAAGAGACATAGTAAGACTTGTATGATGACAGTCACTATTGGAAAGCAGATAGTGATCAGTAAATTCAGCATCTGTTTCCTGGGGGAATCTGGTAGAAACTTTCATCCAATAAAATATCAGGTTTGTTGTTCTTTGGTGACTTTTGTTCTATTGTGAATGGAGCAATCCCACCACTGTAATCATGTGCCGGTCTTGTGGTGCCTCTGAGGGGCGCTCAGCTCAGGTGTCAGAAGTCCTGGGAGAACGGCACACAGAAGGTTTACAATCACTTTATTCATGAAAAACGATATCACCGGCTTTACTATTCTCTATAATCTCTACAATCTGCTGCAATGTGTGAGCTATTGTTACAACATTCTAAATGTGACTCTAAACTTTCGTCCAATAGAACAGACTCTGGCTCTTCCTTGAAGAAGATGTCTAATAATACTTTACTAAAGAACTGTTTTCCAGTATCATCAATGCCGAGGAATAAAAGTTATAAAGTTTAATAGTTTATTTTGCTGGATATTCAGGATATATTCCATTTAAAATATAAATGCAAGATTACAAAATAATTTAAATTGTATTAGCATGAAAAATATTAAGAAAAAATTATATTATAATTAAGGATTAAATGTACTGTTTAATAAAATATCAACAATAATAATAATAATAATAATAATAATAATAATAATAATAATCATAATAAATACACTGCATGGCATCATTTTGCCTAAAGCTATTGTATAATCTATTGAACACTTGTGGGGAACTGCTGTTTCAGAGGACAACTCACCCAATGCAATCTGCTCTTTCTATGGCCAGCATATAGTATCCTGCCTAAACAGGCTTAAAAATTGTGATGAAAATATGATAACATGTACCACCCTGACTCATTGCTGGAAAAAAATAAAATATAATTTCTTAGTTCTAGCTGCAGTCTACTTGTTCTCTCCCTCAGAAAAGGGGGCCTGACCAAAAAGGATTACACGCTTAGTAGCAAAACTGTCACATGTTCCTTTATTCTGTCTGTAAAAAGGGAAGCCATTTATTTAATTGCACATGTAATCTGTTTAATTTTTCCCTCATAAATTGTCACTTATCCAATGAAGGCCTGAAAAGTGTGGTGCAATTCTGTTCAATGTTTATGTTTCCAATTTAAAACAAAAATTATCTAACTTTTAGTTCTAGATGCATGTCCGTTCTGTCACTCAGAAATAGAAGCCTCCCCTTCCCCCCTAATATCTGTTGTGAAAATCTATAACCTTTTCCCATTTTCAGTCTCCAAAGCAAGACACTCATTTCTTTAAATCTGCATGTAATTTTCTTGCTCTCTCCCTCAGAAATTGCTACCTATCCAATAAAAGCTTCAAAGTTGTGCTGCAAGTCTTTACACCTTTTTCTTTAAATTTGAAGCAAATAGGCACTGATTTTTTTCTTTCTAAATGCAGTTTTCTTGCTTTCGCTCTCAGAAATTTTGGCCCGACCAAAAAAGCTAAATAGCTGTGGTGCAAAATTGCAAAAGTTTCTCTTTTCAGTCTCTGAATTAAGACACTCATTTACTTTTATTTCTAGATGCAATATTCCTAAACAGCCACTCAAAATTTGCAATCTGCTCTTTAGGGCTTTATATTTTTTCCAACAAAACTGTAACATTTTGTCTTGTCAGTCTCCAAATTGAGTCACTATTTTTTATTTCCAGATACATTTTTCCTGCCTAACCACTCAGGGAGTGCAACCTGTCTATACAGACTTAATATCTGTAGTGGTAACGTATAACATTTTTCTATCTTCAGTAGAGTTGGGTGAACAGTTTGGCCCAAGCATGACTTTGGGCCGAACATTGGCTGTTTGCTTTGGGAACGCCCACATTTGCAGGGTGTTTGGTGTGTGTGCACTGCACAGTAGGGATGAGCCGAACACCCCCGGTTTGCAGCAGAACATGCGAACAGGCAAAAAATTTGTTTGAACACGCGAACACCATTAAAGTCTATGGGAGACACGAACATGAATAATCAAAAGTGATAATTTTAAAGGCTTACATGCAAGTTATTGTCATAAAAAGTGTCCTGGCCTTGCTCCTTAACAACCAGATTTTACTGCGCCCTGATTGGGGTTTGCCCAATCAGGGCGCAGAATGCACTGTGCAGTAGGGATGAGCTTTATGTTCGGGTTAAACATGAGTTCGACTCAAGCATTGGCTGTTCACCCGTTCGCCGAATAGTGAACAATTTGGGGTGTTCGTGGCAAATTCGAAAGCCGCGGAACACCCTTTAAAAGTCTATAGAAGAAATCAAAAGTGTTAATTTTAAAGGTTAATATGCAAGTTATTGTCATAAAAAGTTTTTTGTGGACCTGGGTCCTGCCCCAGGGGACATGTATCAATGCAAAAAAAAGTTTTAAAAACTGACATTTTTTCGGGAGCAGTGATTTTAATAATGCTTAAAGTGAAGCAATAAAAGTGAAATATTGCTTTAAATTTCGTACCTGGGGGGTGTCTATAGTATGCCTGTAAAGTAACGCATATTTCCCGTGTTTAGAACAGTCCCTGCACAAAAATGACATTTCTAAAGGAAAAAAAGTAATTTAAAACTAACGGCTATTGTCGGGTCTCTGCAATACAATAAAAGTCATTGAAAAAAAACGCATAGGATTTTCTCCATAGTCCATTACCAGGCCCTTTGGGTCTTCTATGAATATTAATGGGAAACCCGAACCAAAATTTAAAAAAAAATTGCGTGGGGGTCCCCTCAAATTCAATACCAGGCCCTAAAGGTCTGATTTTGATATTAAGGGGAACCCCGCACCAAGAAAAAAAAATGGCGTGGGGGTACCCCTCAAAATCCATACCAGACCCTTCAGGTGGGGAAAGCCATAGGGACGTCCCTGTGCGTCAGAGGGGGGCGGCGTCACCCAGGGATGTCACCGCGTGGCCTCGCCCCCAAAGGGCCTGGTAATGGACTGTGGGGAATCCCTCATTTTTTCAATGACTTTTATCTGTATTGCCAAGACCCAACAATTCATTATAGCCGCGAGTAGTTTTAAATGACTTTTTTTCCTTTAGAAATATAATTTTGTGCAGGGACTGTTCTAAACACGGGAAACATGTGCTACTTTACAGGCATACTATAGACACCCCCCCAGGTACGAAATTTAAAGGAATATTTCACTTTTATTGCTTCACTTTAAGCATTATTAAAATCACTGCTCCCGAAAAAAATGTCAGATTTTAAAACTTTTTTTTGCATTGATACATGTCCCCTGGGGTAGGACCCAGGTCCCCAAAAACTTTTTATGACAATAACTTGCATATTAACCTTTAAAATTAGCACTTTTGATTTCTCCCATAGACTTTTAAAGGGTGTTCCGCGGCTTTCGAATTTGCCGCAAACACCCCAAATTGTTCGCTATTTGTCAAACGGGCAAACAGCCAATGTTTGAGTCGAACTCATGTTCAACCGAACATAAAGCTCATCCCTACTGCACAGTGCAAAGCCCAAACAGGGCGCAGTAAAATCTGGTTGTTAAGGAGCAAGGCCAGGAAGCCGGTTGCGGCGTCCTTAACAACGATGAGTCTTCAGCTGTCAATGGATTCCCCACTGATACCTGAATAAATAAAACATTTGCTGGTAAAAAAATAGTCCATACCAGACCCTTATCTGAGCATGCAGCCTGGCAGATCAGGTAAGGGGAGATGAGCGAGCACCCCACGAGTCATACCAGGCTACATGGGGGTCTCTTTCTCTTCCCCAAAACCTTAGGCTGTGGTTGTGGGGGTATGCGGGCAGGAGGCTTATCAGAATCTTTAACAAGGGGGCCCCCAGATCCCACCCCCCATATGTGAATGAGTATGGGGTACAGAGTACTTCCACCCGTTCACAAAAAAGTAATAAAAACACAGAGACAGTTTTTGACAATTCCTCTATTAAAAAAATAAAAAAGAGTGCCCCCAGTAAATCCATTGTCAATCATGCCACCTAACCCCCCCCCAAAAAAAAAGCTCCTGCCATCCATGAAGGCTGACCACCTACTGCAGGCTCTGCCATTTGACAGTTCTTATATAGGTAAGGGCGGGGCCACCTGGCGATGTCACCTGGTGGCATTACCCCCCTTGTGATGACACTGACGCTGCATTCACCAGTCTGGGATGTAACAAGGGGGTGGTGCCACTAGGTGACATCACAAGGTGGCCCACCGCCCTTACCTATATAAAAACTGTCAAATGGTAGAGCCTGCAGTAGGCGATTGGCCTTCATGGACGGCGGGAACAATTTATTTTTTATTTTTTAATAAAGGAATTGTCAAAAACTGTCTCTGTGTTTTTATTTTATTTTTACACTTTTTGGTGAATGGGTTCTATGTACCCTATACTCATTCACATAAGGGGGCCATGATGTGGGGACCGCCTTGATAAAGGGGCGTCCAGATTCTGATAAGCCCCCTGCCTTCATACCTCCACAACCACAGCCCAGGGTTGTGGGGATAAGGTCCTTGTCACCATCAACATGGGGATAAGGTGCTTTGGGGAGAGGAGGCAGAGCCCCCCTGCCCCAAAGCACTCACCCCCCTTGTTGAGGGCATGTGCCCTGGTATGGTTCAGGAGGGGGAGCACTCCCTTGCCCCCCCTTTCCTGACCTGCCAGGCTGCATACTCAGATAAGGGTCTGGTACGGATTTTGGGGAGGGACCCCGTTCATTTCTTTCTTTCTTTTTTTTAATAGATGGATTCCGGAAACTGCAAACGTGAGTCTTTTTAAATGGGATTTGACTCAATTTTTTTTCTTTAGAAATGTCAGTTTTGCTGCAGCAGGTTCTATACACATGGTACAGATGTGCATGGTTACAGGCAGACTAAGGGGACTGCCGGGCACTATATTTAAAGGGATTTTTTTATTTTATTGTTGCATTTTAAGCATCAATAAAATCACTGCTCCTGTAAAAATGACTGTTAAAAAAAATGTTTGCTTTGATACATGTCCCCCAGGGCAATACCCGGACCCCTATATCTATTTTATGGCCAATAACTTGCATATAAGCCTTCAAAATGGACACTTTTGATTTTTCCTGTTGGGCTCTCATAGACTTCAATGGGGTTCACAGTTTTGGTTATAACGTTTCCCCTGTTTGCGATTTTTGCTGCAAACTGAACAGGGGGGTGTTCAGGCCATCTCTAGTCTTTGGTCTCCTAAAAAATACATTTTTAATGTACAGGTGCAATGCTCTCTCCCTCAGAAATTGCAGCCTGTCCACACAGGTTTAAAAATTGTTTGCCTTGCCAATCTCTGAATAAAGACACATTTTTTTTCTTTCCAGCTATAATATGGCTGCTCTGTTCCTAAGAGATGACAAGCTGTCAAAATGGCATAATAGCTGTCATGCATAACTGGAAAATTTTTGTCTTGTCAGTCTCTGAAGTAAAACACACTTTTTTTACATTTCCAGATATGATATTCTCATCGAATAATCCAAACATTGCAATCTGTCCATACAGGCTTAATATCTGTGATGCAAATCTGTACTACTTTTCAGTCTCCTAAAAAGCACATGATTTTTTTTTATTTCCAGATGTAATATGCCTACTCTCTCCAGATGTTTCGGCCTATCCAGGAAAGGCTTAAAATGTGTGCAGGAAATCTGTACATTTTTCAGTCTTTAGTCTTAGGAGATAGATAATAATTCAACCATTTTTAGACATAAAATCCACCTTCTCTGAAATAGCAGATCTTGAAAAATACTTAAAAAATGAGTTTCAACTGTAGCCTTGTAAAAACCCTTTTATGGTGTGCATTGTGTCCAGTAAACATTTTTGGTTCTTGACTGCGAGAAGAAAAACTGAAGTTTATCTCATAATAACATATGTCTTTTCTCTTCCTTTAATTTGATGGACAAGAACAAATGCTTGTATAATGTGCAGTGAGCCGACAAAATATTTATGGTGTGGCTGGTGCTGGCCCTCAGAATCTTATTGTTCTGTAAAACCATCTAAAGCAGGAATATACAATTAGCAGACCTCCAGCTGTTGCAGAACTACAAATCCCATGAGGCATAGCAAGACTGACAGCCACAAGCATGACACCCAGAGGCAGTAGCATGATGGGACTTGTAGTTTTGCAACAGCTGGAGGTCCACTAATTGCAGATCCCTGATCTAAAGCTTTAAAGTATCCCAAAAGTATGCAATATGAAGTTTTTTTTAGTATTTTCAAAGTTGCCCTTACCCTTTCACTGTCAGGTCTATACTACGTACGGACCTACAGCACTGCTTCTAGCTGGCCAGGTCCATACGCTGTATGGACCTCATTTCTTTTTCTGCTATAAGCTCATAGTCATAGTTACATAGTTACATAGTTAGTAAGGTTGAATAAAGACACCAGTCCATCCAGTTCAACCTGAGTGAGTGTGTGTCTACAACCCTGACCCTTGTTCCTAACCCTGTACATTGCACACTCACATCAGTCCCTACTCTCAATCAAAGGTCCCCATTCATATACTAGGGCCAATTTTGGACAGAAGCCAATTAACCTACCAGCATGTCTTTGGAGTGTGGGAGGAAACCAGAGTACCCGGAGGAAACCCACGCAGGCACAGGGAGAACATGCAAACTCCAGGCAGGTAGTGTCGTGGTTGGGATTCGAACCAGCGACCCTTTTTACTGCTAGGCGAGAGTGCTAACCACTGCACCACTGTGCCGCCCATAGTCACTTCAGTGACCATAAACCTATAGCAGAATTGTTCAGCAGACTCTACTGAAGAATTCTATAACACTGATCAGCGGATTGCATTCCACTGATCAGAGTTATTAACCTCAAATGTGACCACCTGCTTCCCCCATAGTTCTACTTCCCTAATCCAAGCCTCTCCACCTCCCTCAGCTCCTATTCTTCTAAAACGGCTTCTCCCTCTTCTTTCCTATCCCCTTCATTCTCCTTCTTTCCCTCCAGCACTGATTACCTCCCCCACACCCAATTAACCCCCCCTGAAAACCTGATCCCCTGCAGTTACCCTCAGAAGCCAGCTTCCCTTCTCTGCCACTCCCGCTGGCTTTAAGTGCTGCAGGGGCTTAGAGGGGATCACAGTGTTTCCCCCATGACTCTGTCACCCCCCACAATTACCCCTACACCTCTGATCCATCCCTGCTCCAGAGGCATCCCTCCTTCCCCTCCTGCCGCCTGCAGCTGCTGTCCGCACTGAGCTCCAGCAAACGGACAGGGTGGAGAGTGTGGGGGTGGGGGCGGTGCAGCAGCGGGTGAGGTTGGGGCTTGGTAAACATGTGTTTACCAACCCCCTCCCTCTAGTACAGTGGACAAAGGCAGTGATAACTGCCAATCATTCCTGTGTCCACTGATAGCTGAACATAGTAAACCGAGTGTTAATTCATGTAATATGTGGCAGAGAAAGGGATTATCTTCAGTCCCTTTCTCTGTCTCAAAAAAGAGATATGTGGATCTGTTTAGACCTCTGATATCTCACCAAAGACCCCCATATATATAATTGCAAAAAAAAAGTAAAAAAAAAAAATAATAAAAAAAAACAAAGTAGGGCCTCTCTGTTAAGCAGATCCGCCTGCTCAGCGGGACATCTGTCCGCTGATCCGCACTGAGCAGGCAGATGACAGGTCCACTTCCACTCTGCTGATTCAGCAGGACACAGCCCGCTTTTCTGTATGGGGCGGTCAGATGGAAACTAACCACCTGTCTATTTACACCTGATCCGATCTGCTAGATGGATGGGAAATGGGATCCCTGTCCACCTGTTTTGTTCAGATCGGATCAGATGCAGGCAGGTGTAAATGAACACATGTTCATTTACATCAGCCTCATCATAAAGAACAATGGATGGTCCGATCTGGCCCATCTGAAAAATGGACAGGCGGACCAGATCAGTCTTCTTGTGTAAAAGGGGACTAAGGCCTTGTTCACACAGGGCATACACAGCGTACACCCCTGCAAGGCTGTATTTACATGTAAAGGGATGCACAGGTGTTCCCTACATCCCTGTGCAGGCAGTCCCATTAATGTCATTTGGGATGTTACAATTGTGTGAACAGAGCCATTGCTCCCAATTTGACACCCATGTAGTTCGGGGTTCATGTCCCTGAGCTCACACTGTCTGCGTTCAGGGTCATATACCCACACGGATGTCAGAATGGGAGTAGAAGCTATGCCTGTGCAGCCATTGCATCCCAATTGACATAAATGGGACTGCCTGTGCAGGTAAACATGGCCCTTCATAGGCATCACTTTAGTATGCCACGTGTGAATTATGCTTTAGTAGCAATTTAGCAGGAATTTTGTAAGTTATGTGGTGTGCACTATTAATGATTTTAGTGTATTTTTAGTGAAAATAGCGATTTGATGAACAGTGGCACTTTTTTTTATTCTACTGGTCATGTGCTTTCAGAAAAAGTATGGTTTGGGGGGTCTTTTCAAATTCTGAAAGCTGTAAGTGAAAAATGGAAACCTTGGGATTTTTAGAGTAAATTGTTATTTATAATTTTGCGTACCTTCAGTTTTCACCTTTTCACAAAAAGGCGCAATTTAAAATGTACGCATATTTGTTATTTATTAACTCAATACAGTTTTAACTTTTATGTTTAGTAGATATATAGCAGGAATTTTGTATATTTTACTATGTATGAATCCACTATTAATGATTTAAGTGTATTTTTAGTGAAAATATTGTTTGATAAACATTTGCACAAATATTGCGGTGCTTTAAAAATCAGTAGCACCTTCTTTTTATTCTACTGGCCATGTGCTTTCAGAAAATGTATGGTTTGGGAGGTCTTTTACAAACTCTGAATGCAGTGAAAGTGAAAAAGGAAAACCTCCAGATTTTTAGAGAAATTTTTGTGTAAGTCCAATTTTTACTATTTCTCAAAAAGGCAACATTTTTAATTTACAAATATTTGTTATTTATAATCTCAATTTAGGTTTAGCTTTTATATTTAGAAAGAACTTTGCATGAATGTTGTAAATTGTGCTGTGTTTGTATCTGCTAATAATGATTTTAGTGCATTTTTAGGAAAAATATTGTTTTGGTAAACATTTGCGCAAATATCGCCGGGCCTTAAAAATCAGTAGCACCTTCCTTTTATTCTACTGGTCCTATGCTTTCAGAAAACATATAGTTTGGGTGGTCTTTTACAAATTCTAAAAGCTGTAAGTATAGTTTTGTGCACATTCAGTTTTCACCATTTCGAAAAAAGGTGCAATTTAAAATTTACAAATTTATTTTTATTATTGATTAACTCAATACAGGTTGAGTTTTTAAGTTTAGTAGGAATTTAACAGGAATTTAGTAAAATTTGCTGTGTTTCTGCTAATAAATACTTCAGTGTCTTTTTATCAAAAATATTGCTTTGTAAACATTTGCGCAAATATCGTGAGGCCTTAGAAGTCAAATCAGTAGCCCCTTCCTTTTATTCTACTGGTCCTATGCTTTCAGAAAATATATGCTTTGGTCGGTCTTTTACAAACTCTGAAAGCTGTAAAGGAAAAAATTAAAACCTTCAGATTTTTAAAGAAATGTGGTTATTTACATTTTTGCATATGTTACATTTTCACCATTTTGCAAAAAGCTATAATTAAAAAATTATTAGTTATTTATTAACTCAATACAGGTTTAGCTTTTATATTTAGTAGGAATTTAGCAGGGATTTTTGAAAAATTTGCTATGTTTACATCCTCTAATAATGATTTTAAATAATTTTTAGCTAATAGATTGTTTTGATAAACATTTGAGCAAATATCAAAAAGCGTTAAAATCAGTAGCACCTTCTTTTTATTCTACAGGTCATGTGCTTTCAGAAAATATATGGTTTGGGGGGTCTTTAACAAACTCTGAAAGCTGTAAGGGAAAAATGAAAACCTTCAGATTTTTTGAGAAATGTGCTTATTTACATTTTTGTGCACGTTAAGTTTTCACCATTTTGTAAAAAAAGACATCCTTTAAAAATTACAAATAATTGTTATTTATTTACTCAATACAGTTCTAGCTTTTATATTTAGTAGAAATTTAGTAGGAATTTTTCTAAAATTTGCTGTGTTTACATGACTAATAATGATTTTAGAGAATTTTTAGCGAATAGTTTGTTTTGATAAACATTTGCACACATATCAAAGGGCATTCTTTTTATTCTACAGGTCATGTGCTTTCAGAAAATATATGGGTCATTAACAAACTGTGAAAGTTGTAAGTGAAAAATTAAACCTCTACATTTTTAACTACTTTCTGCCCGGCCTATAGCAGAATGATGGCCAGGCGTTGGTTCAGTCATCCTGACTGAGTGTCATATGGCATCCAGCAGGATAACTGTTGCCGTGTGCCTGCAGGGGTGCGCATCACAGCGATCGGTGGTGTACTGTATCCTGTGCACAGTGTGCAACTAAAGCTAACTGCAGACAATTGCTGGTGTTCTCTTCCTAATAATACCACAGGCAGGCAGCTGCAGTATTTTCAGTCAGTGTACTGTATCCTGTGCACAGTGTGCAGCCAAAGCTAACTGCAGACAATTGCTGATGCTGTCTTCCTAATAATACCTCAGGCAGACAGCTGCAGTATTTTCAGTCAGTGTACTGTATCCTGTGCACAGTGTGCAACTAAAGCTAACTGCAGACAATTGCTGGTGTTCTCTTCCTAATAATACCACAGGCAGGCAGTTGATTCAGCTAGCTGCAGTATATTAGCGTACTGTATACTGGGCACAGTGTGCAGCTAAAGCTCACTGCAGACAATTCCTGTTGTTTCCTTCCTAATAATACTACATGCAGGCAGGTGATTCAGCTAGCTGCAGTATAATCAGTATATATATATATATATATATATATATATATATATATATATATATACATCCCAGCTTTGTGCAGCTACATCTCACTGCAGGCCATTCCTTGTGTACCTATTCCAATACATCAAAGACAGTATGTCTGGAAGGCCAACAAGGAGAGGCAGACAGTCACAGGCCAATAAAAGAGAGCAAGCAGGATCTGTGTCTAGAGGCAACAGTGCTGGTTGTGGACATGGTGCATCCTCATCAGCACGTGGCTGTGGGGCACGCTTGTCCTTTTTCTCAGCAGCTGGCCGTGTTGAGCCACAACATGCTGAAGAGTTGGTAGAGTGAATGACCAAGCCGTCCTCATCCTCCTCATGCTCTGTCACCCAGGCTACCTTGGCTGTTTATGCAGGTGCCGAAGCGGCCTATTCCTTGGACTCAAGGTCATCATCAGTTACTCCTTCCCTAGCCCCACCAGAGGAGTCCCCCGAACTGTTCGACCACAGTGTCGGGTACATGCTGCAGGAGAATGCGCAGCGTTTTGAAGGCTCCGATGATGGTACCCAGCTTGAGGAAGGCTGTAACCTGAGCCCAGAGAGAGGGGTTGCCCAGGAAGGACAATAAATTGGCAGTCATGTTCCCCCAGCTGCAGCATACTGCCAGGTTTGCTCCAGTGACGAGGAGGGAGGGGATGATGAGCTCACTGACTCTACGTGGGTGCTCCTCTGAGAGAGGAGGAGGAGGCGGAGGAGGAGGAGGCACATCTCCAACGAGGCAGGATGCCCTCCAGGGGTCAGCTTAAGGGCAGCCAACCGACTGCATCACACTGCAGAGCTCCGCAAGTGCAGGGCGCTGGTGACTTTGTGCATTATTCCAAAAGTTCTTCGGTGTAGGCCTTTTTTGAGACGTGTGCAGCAGATCGCACTGTTGCTATTTGCAACAGATGTCTGAAGTGTATCAAGCATGGACTAGATAGCAAGCGCTTAAGCGGGTACCACATGCTTAATCAGACATATGTCGAGCTCCCATGCAGCCGGTTGGCAACACGACCTAAAAGAATCACAACAAAGAACAAGGCGGACCTCTTCTTGCTCCTCCTCATCAGCTGGGATCTCCAACCCCACTATACCTTCAGTCCAGAAACCTGCACTGAGAGGAATGAAGGTGTAGATTAGGTGTGCCACTGCCGAGCACTTGTGGGCAATCTGCTATCGGTACACCAACGTCTGATTCTAGCAGGCAGATTTCCCTACCCCTGTTGCTCCACCTGCAAAAGAAGTTTGATCCCTGCCATCCACATGCCCAGTGGTTGATTGCTAGCTTGGCTAAATTGCTAGCACTTAAACTGCTGCCTTTTCAGTTGGTAGACTCTGCCCTTTCAATGAGTTTGTGGAATGTGCAGTGCCTCAGTGGCAGGTTCCCAAACGCCACTTTTTTTCACGGAAGGTGATTCCGGTTCTCTATCGGCATGTGGAAGGCAATGTCCATGCCTCGCTGGACAGGGCGGTCAGCGGTAAGGTGCATATTACCGCTGACTCATGGTCCAGCAGGCATGGACAGGGGCGTTACCTATCTTTCACAGCGCACTGGGTGACTCTGCTGGCAGCTGGGAAGGATGCAGGAGAGGGTGCAGTAGTGTTGGAGGCCTCCAAAATTCTACTAGTGGTGATTCTGCCACACCTCTCTCCTCCACCCCCTTCTCTTCTTCTTCCATGGCCTCTTCCTGTGCTGATTTGTCCTAGGAACCAGCGGTGCTCCGTAGGTGTTCAAGGGGCTACACAAGCACGATGTCAGGAAGATCCTGCCGGTAACAGGCATCCTGTGCGTGCAGTTGCGTGATTGCGCATGCGTGGGCATGCACGTGTGTGCACACAGGAGAGCACGCACCCATTAGCACCAGGCGGGCTATTTAAACCTAGCTGTCACACTGGAATCTTGCTGTCTGCTCTACAGCGTTACATGTGTTGATCCTTGAGAACCTGTTTCTGTACTAAAGACCCGGCTTGTTCCTGATTATCCTTGTTATCTGCCTGCATCTGATCCCGGCTTGTCTCCGACCATCCCTGTCTTCTGCCTGCATCCGACCCTGGCTTGTCTGACTACTCTTCTGCCTGACCCTCTGGCATATCCTCAGTCCGCCTGGCTACAGATCCGGCTTGTCTGAATCTCCAGCCTTAGTATCCTGACTTCAGTTCCAGTCTGCTATCTGGCTCCAGTCTGCCGCCCAGTTCCAGTCTGCTGTCCAGTTCCAGTCTGCTATCTGGCTCCAGTCTACTGCCCAGTTCCAGTCTGCTGCCCAATTCCAGTCTGCTGTCCAGTTCCAGCCTGCTATCCAGCTCCAGTCTGCTGTCCAGTTCCAGTCTGCTATCCAGTTCCAGTCTACTGTTTGGTTCCAGTCTGCTGTCCAGTTCCAGTCTGATATCCAGCTCCAGTCTGCTGTCCAGTTCCAGTTCCAGTCTGCTGTTTGTTTCCAGTCTGCTGTCCAGTTCCAGTCTGCTATTCAGCTCCAGTCAGCTATCCGGTTCCAGTCTGCTGTCCAGTTCCAGTCTGCTGTTTGGTTCCAGTCTGCTGCACCAGTCTGCTGATCCAGCTCCTTCCAGGTTCCAGTCTACCTTTAGTCTGAAGTTCTACTGCACAGCGCTTCCTGAGTCCCAGACCCACTTCCTGCTGTTGATCCTGCCAGGCACTTGTGCCACTCCTGACCACAAGAGAGGCCATCCCCGCTCGTCCACAAGGTACGTGACAGTAGCAGACAGCCATGACCGAGCCCGAGCAGGGAGCCTCTTCTATGGCAGAACTTTGTATGCACCTGGCCGGCCTTACACAGACTGTTAAGAGACTCCAGGAAGGATATACACATCTGGAAGAATGGGTCGAAGTACTTTCTGGTCCCACTGTAACTCAGGGGCCTTCTCTTCCGTCTACTTCTGCTAGCAGTACTACGTCTCCTACAGTAGTTATGCTGCCTCCTGAACCAAGAGTTCCCACTCCTGAAAAGTTTTCCGGGGAACAAAGTAAATTCAGGGCATTCCGGAATTCATGCGAACTGTGCTTCGCCCTTCAGCCTCGTACCTTTTCGCTTGAAGCCACTAAAGTGGGTTTTGTGATTTTGTTATTCCTGGGTGACCCTCAAACATGGGCTCACCGCCTTCTGGAACTGAAAGCCGGGGTATTGACTAATTTAACTACCTTCTTTGATACAATGGCCCAATACAAAGGACCCACAGCTTTCTGCAACTGTAGAAGCCGCCCTGCACACCCTTCAACAAGGGAGTAGGGCAGTAGAGGACTATGTTGCGGAATTCCGCCAATGGAGTGCAGATACGGACTAGAATGATGCTGCCCTCCACTACCAGTTCCGTATGGGGCTCTCCGATCCCTTAAAAGATGAACTGGCTCGAGTGGGAATTCCTCAGACTCTAGATGCCTTGATCAACCTTGCTATACAGATTGACCGACGGTTGAGGGAGTGAAGAGCAGAAAGAGGTGCTGGGCCCACTCGCCCTACCTGGATGTTACCTAGGGTCCCCAGCTACACTCATCCCGCACCCACCTCTAGTCCAGCCGCTACACCTGATACCTCTGAGCCCATGCAACTTGGATTCCTCTGCCCTTCTCTCACGATGGAGGAACGCCAATGTCGCCGGGCAAATAACCTGTGTCTGTACTGCGGGGAACCTGGACACTATGTCAGGAACTGTCCTAATAAACTCCGTAAGTGCCTGTTTGTCTCATATGATGATGTGACTGCTTGGCCTAAGACTTCCACTCACCTGACTCTTTCTATATCTTTGCAGCTCCCAGGAAAGACTTTACAGGTTCCCGCTATGATTGACTCCGGGGCTTGTAGCTGCTTCTTGGACTCATCTTTTGCAGCTAAACACCAGATCCCTCTGTGATACAAGGCCCATGGACTCTCTATTCACCTGGCCGACGGGTCGGCAATAAAATCTGGGCCAGTTATACAAGAATCCGCTCCACTTCCAGTCACCATCTTCAACTTGCACCAAGAACTACTTTGCCTGGACATCATTGCTTCTCCTTTGTTTCCTATTATTCTTGGTATGCCATGGCTACAAGCCCATAACCCCACTATAAACTGGGTCACCAGAGAAGTTACATTTCCCTCTCAGTACTGCCAACAGTTCTGCATTCTGAAGGACTCTTGTGAATCCCCTGCTCTCTTATGTCTAAACACCGATTCTGAGCTATGCCAGTCGATCCCCGAGGTCTACCATGACTTTTTAGATGTCTTTAGTAAAAAGGGGGCTGAAACCCTTCCTCCTCATCGGGCCTACGACTGCCCCATCCAGCTCCTTCCCAGAGCCGAAGTCCCCTTTGATGGGATTTTTCCTTTGACTGAGCTGGAGCAAGGAACACTGAAAGTGTACATTGATGAAAACCTAAAAAAGGGTTTCATTCGGCCTTCCACATCCCCAGCAGGTGCAGGCATCTTTTTTGTAGAAAAGAAGGATCACTCTCTTTGCCCTTGTATAGACTACCGGGAACTCAATAAAATAACTGTTAAGAATCTTTACCCTCTCCCCTTGGTACCAGAGTTATTCCAGAGACTGGGGACTGCTACTATTTTCACCAAATTAGACCTCCGAGGGGCTTACAACCTGGTCCGTATCAGAAAAGGGGATGAGTGGAAAACAGCTTTTCGTACTCGCTTCGGGCACTTTGAGTACATGGTAATGCCCTTTGGACTATGCAACGCCCCTGCAACCTTTCAGTATTTCATAAATGATGTCTTCCGGAACTACTTGGATCTATTCGTCATAGTCTACTTAGATGACATTCTCATCTTTTCTTCCTCCCTGGACTCCCACCGCAGACATGTTAAATGTGTCTTAGCGCGGCTCCGGCTACATGGCTTGTACGCTAAGGCTGAAAAGTGCGAGTTCGAGCGAGAGAGTATTCCATTTTTGGGACTAATCATTTCCGTGGAAGGGATCAAGATGGATCCCCATAAGATTGCTGCAATTCTTGACTGGCCAGCCCCCACTGACAAAAAAGGAGTCCAACGTTTCGTTGGCTTCACCAATTTCTATAGAAAATGTATTAAGGGGTTTTCAGCCATCATTGGCCCCATCACTTAGTTGACCAAACAAGGAGTTCATTTTCATTGGTGGCCAGAAGCTCAATCCGCCTTTGAATCCCTCAAAAGACTGTTTACTTCCGCTGCTGTTTTGAAGCATCCCGATTCCTCTTTACCATTTGTTTTGGAAGTGGACGCTTCCGAGAGTGCTGTTGGAGCAGTTCTTTCCCAGCGACAGGGGACCAAAGCTTTGTTATACCCGGTAGCCTTCTTTTCTCGCAAATTATAAACCGCAGAAAGGAATTATGATGTAGGAGATCGGGAACTACTGGCCATAAAATCCGCTCTTGAAGAATGGCGATACCTTTTGGAGGGAGTGCTCATCCTATTCTGATCTACACAGATCACAAAAACCTGGAATATTTGAAGTCCACAAAGAGGTTGAGACCACGACAAGCCAGGTGGGCCCTGTTCTTTTCCAGGTTCAACTTCCACGTGACCTATCGGCCAGGCTCTAAGAACATAAAACCTGACGCTCTGTCTAGGATGTTCCACAAGCCTCAAGAAACCTCACCTCCAGATACGATCCTTTCCCTGGGAAATTTTTTCCTGTTGCAAGAAGATCTACTCTCCCGGATTAAGCAAGCCTCAGTAGGGTCAGTACCTGCTATAGGGACAGAACTACAAGCGAAGGATGGTCTGTTTTGGTTCGGAAGTAAGATCTTTGTACCTGAAGGCCTACGGGTCACAATTTTAGAACTTTGTCATGATCACGCACTAGCAGGACATTTTGGTGTTACAAGGACGGCTGATCTTGTCCTGCGCACCTTTTGGTGGCCCCAAGTACTTAAAGACTGCAAGAAATACGTGGAATCCTGTACCACCTGTGCTCGGAATAAAATCAGTAGAACCAGGGCCTGGGAATTACTGAAACCTCTACCTGTCCCAGACAGGCCATGGAAGATGTTGTCCATTGACTTTATTGTCGAGTTGCCTCCGGCAGAGGGGCACACTGCCATCTTTGTGGTGGTAGATCGATTATCCAAAATGGCTCATTTCATTCCGATGAAGGGTACTCCCACTGCTCCTGAAATTGCACAAACGTTCATCAGAGAAGTAATTAAACTCCATGGAATTCCGGCTAATATCATTTCTGACTGAGGAGTACAATTTACTTCCCGATTCTGGAGAGTCCTGTGTAAAGCTCTAGGAATTGAACTATCATTTTCCAGCCCCTATTATCCCCAGACAAATGGCCAAACTGAGAGGACCAACCAGACTCTCAAGCAATATCTTCGCTGTTTTTCTTCCTTTTCTCAGGATGATTGGCTCTCTCTGCTTCCCTTGGCTGCAGGAAGAGGAATAATCAAGCCCAATTCCCGATTAAGTGGAAAGGGTATGGCCCGGAAGAGAACTCTTGGGAGCCTGAGGAGAACATCCATGCTAAAAGCTTAGTTTAAACCTTTAAGAGAACCCATCCTGAGAAATGGGCCCGGTTGGGCATCCGGAGGCTGCCCCTTGGGGGGGGGGCAATGTCAGGAAGATCCTGCCAGTAACAGGCATTAGCACCAGGCGGCTATTTAAACCTAGCTGTCACACTGGAATCTTGCTGTCTGCTCTACAGCGTTACGTGTGTTGATCCTTGAGAACCTGTTTCTGTACTAAAGACCCGGCTTGTTTCTGATTATCCTTGTTATCTGCCTGCATCTGATCCCGGCTTGTCTCTGACCATCCCTGTCTTCTACCTGCATGCGACCCCGGCTTGTCTGACTACTCTTCTGCCTGACCCTCTGGCATATCCTCAGTCCGCCTGGCTACCGATCCAGCTTGTCTGACTCTCCAGCCTTAGTATCCTGACTTCAGTTCCAGTCTGCTATCCGGCTCCAGTCTGTAGCCCAGTTCCAGTCTGCTATCCGGCTCCAGTCTGCTGCCCAGTTCCAGTCTGCTGCCCAGTTCCAGTCTGCTGTCCAGTTCCAGTCTGCTATCCAGTTCCTGTCTGCTATTTGGTTTCAGTCTGCTGTCCAGTTCCAGTCTGCTATCCAGCTCCAGTCTGCTGTCCAGTTCCAGTCTGCTATCCAGTTCCAGTCTGCTGTTTGGTTATAGTCTGCTTTCCAGTTCCAGTCTGTTGTTTGGTTCCAGTCTGCTGCAAAAGTCTGCTGATCCAGCTCCTTCCAGGTTCCAGTCTACCTTCCGGCTCAGTCTGAAGTTCTACTGCACAGTGCTTCCTGAGTTCCAGACCCACTTCCTGCTGTTGATCCTGCCAGGCACTCGTGCCACTCCTGACTCTTGTGCTTCCTGTACATCCTACCAGGGCCCTCGAGTCGGAGCCACAAGAGAGGCCACCCCCTGCAAGTCGGGCTCGTCCACAAGGTACGTGACACACACAGACAAAAAGATGCCATGCGGTGCTTGAGCTGGTGTGCTTGGGGGACAGAAGCCACACTGGGGCAGAGACTCTGTCAGCTCTGCAGGGGCAGGCTCAGAGGTGGTTGACGCCATGCCAGCTTAAGCCAGGAATGGTGGTTTGCGACAATGGCACCAACCTCCTCTCTGCCCTCCGACAGGGACAACTGACCCATGTGCCCTGTTTGGCTCACGTCCTTAACTTGGTGGTGCAGCGGTTCTTGGGCAGTTAACCAGGCTTACAGGATGCCCTGAGGCAGGCCAGGAAAGTCTGTGTGCATTTCCTCTGGTCATATAATGCCAGTGCTCGGCTGGCTGACCTCCAAAAGGAATTTAACTTGCCCAAGAACCGCCTAATCTGTGACATGCCCACCAGGACTGGAACTCAACGTTGGCCATGGTGCAGCAGCTGCACATGCAGCAGAGGACCATCAATGAGTACCTGTGCGACTATGGCACCAGGACAGGGTCAGGGGAGCTTGGTTTTTTCCCCACGCCAGTGGGTCATGATTAGGGATGAGCTGAACACCCCCCGGAACCTGCGAACGGACCGAAAGTTCGCACGAACGTTAGAACCCCATTGACGTCTATGGGACTCGAACGTTCGAAATCAAAAGTGCTCATTTTAAAGGCTAATTTGCATGGTATTGTCCTAAAAAGGGTTTGGGGACCCGGGTCCTACCCCAGGGGACATGTATCAATGCAAAAAAAACTTTTAAAAACGGCCGTTTTTTCGGGAGCAGTGATTTTAATGATGCTTAAAGTAAAAAAAAAAAGTGAAATATTCCTTTAAATATCGTACCTGAGGGGTGTCTATAGTATGCCTGTTAAGTGACGTGTGTTTCCCGTGTTTAGAACAGTCCCTGCACCAAATGTCATTTTTAAAGGAAAAAATCTCATTTAAAACTGCTTGCGGGTTTAATGTAATGTCGGGTCCTGGCAATATGGATGAAAATCAGTGAGACAAACGGCATGGGTACCCCCCAGTCCATTACCAGGCCCTTTGGGTCTTGTATGGATATTAAGGGGAACCCCGCACCCAAATTAAAATAAGGAAAGGTGTGGGGCCACCAGGCCCTATATACTCTGAACAGCAGTATACAGGCTGTAGGTTTGTTGTTAAGTAGAATCTCTTTGTAATTTTGAACGGGTACATTTTTAACGTGTTTAGCTCCAGCCAAAAAATCTTTTTTAAGCTTTTTGGAAAACATAGGGAAGGGATATCACCCCTGTGACATTTGTTTTGCTGTCTTTCCTCCTCTTCAGAAGATTTCACCTCACTTTTTGTCCCAATGGATTGGAAAGCATCAGTGGAAAGGAGAAATGTTTTTCCCATATTAACTCTTACAGGAGAGAATTTCCCTTCCTGGGGGTAGATTTATTCTCACTTCCTGTTGTCTCCTTCCGTTTGCAAGTAGGAGTCGTTTGTAAGTTAGTTGTTTGAAAGTAGGGGCCTGCCCTATATACTCAGCAGAAATTTGGGCCTTAGGTGTTGCTGTGGCCACAACACTGTAAGCCCTCACAGGGCTCTGCTGTGAAATATTAGATCAAGAATTGTAATTACATGCCCCTGTTGAACAGGAGCTGAAAAATTAGGCCTTAGGCACTGGTGCTGGTGCCACAACACTGCAACCCCTCACAGACACTCTAGTTGGAATGCAGGAACGAGCCCTGCTGCAAAGTATTGCATCAAAAATTGTAATTACACGCCCCTGTTAAACAAGGGCTGAAAATATGGGCCTTAGGCACTGGTGCTGGTGCCACAACACTGCAACCCCTCACAGACACTCTAGTTGGAATGCAGGAACGAGCCCTGCTGCAAAGTATTACATCAAAAATCGTAATTACACGCCCCTGTTAAACAGGGGCTGAAAAATTGTGCCTTAGGCACTGGTGGTGGCGCCCAGAACCAAAAATGCTCTTACAAGCTATCAGCGTGATGATTGAGGAGGAAGAGGATAATTACTCAGGAATAGTCACTCAGCATCAGCATAGGCAGTCTTTGAAGGGATCTGAGATTTCAAAAAAAATTATTCGGTTACATCAGCATCAGGTGCTTGGTAGCTGGTGGTGATCCAAGACTCATTCATTTTTATGAAGGTCAGTCGATCAACCGAGTCAGTGGACAGACGCACCCTGTGATCGGTTACCACGCCTCCAGCAGCACTGAATGTGCGTTCCGAAAGAACGCTGGATGCAGGACAGGCCAGTAGCTCAATTGCATACTGTGCAAGCTCTGGCCAGTGATCCATCCTCAAGACCCAGTAACCCAGAGGATTTTCGGTGGGAAAGGTGTCCAAGTCTGATCTTGCCCCTAGGTATTCCTGCACCATGTAAAACAGACGCTGGTGATGGTTGCTGGAACCAATCATACCTTGGGGCTGCGGACCAAAAAATTGTCTGAACGCATCGGTCAGACGGCCACCTTCTCCACCGCTCCTTCTTTGACTGACCGAAGCCTCAGCAACACGTTGTCCAGAAACAGGAGTTTGTAACCTCCCAGTCTCTGGGAACGCGTTGCACAGACCTTTCTGCAAGGCCTCCCGAAGATGTTTCATCCTCTGCTCCCTCTGCGATGGCAAGATAAGGTCCGCAACCTTACCCTTGTAACGTGGATCAAGGAGGGTTGCCAGCCAGTATTGGTCCTTCTCCTTGATACCACGAATACGAGGATCCTTACGCAGGCTTTGCAGGATCAGGGAGGCCATGCAGCGTAGGTTTGCTGAGGCATTCGGTCCGGAGTCCTCTGGGTCACTAAGGACGACATGGTCCGCAGCCACCTCCTCCCAGCCACGTACAAGTCCATGTGTTTCTTGGGACTGATCCCTTAAAGACTGCTGCTGATGCTGAGTGCCAGGCTCCACCTCCATACTGACACAATCTTCCTCCTCCTCCTCTTCCTCTTCCTCCTCCTCCTCTTCCTGTGTGATCGGCGGGCACGCAGGAACACTGTCTGGATAAAGGGGGCCTTGAGAGCTAAGGAAGTCCTCCTCTTCCTGCCTCTGTTCTGCCTCAAGTGCCCTGTCCATTATTCCACGCAGCGTGTGCTCCAACAGGTGGACAAGGGGGACAGTGTCACTGATGCATGCACTGTCACTGCTCACCATCCTCGTGGCCTCCTCAAATGGTGACAGGACAGTGCATGCATCCCTGATCATGGCCCACTGGCGTGGGGAAAAAAAAACAAGCTCCCCTGACCCTGTCCTGGTGCCATAGTCGCACAGGTACTCATTGATGGCCCTCTGCTGCGTGTGCAGCTGCTGCAGCATGGCCAACGTTGAGTTCCACCTGGTGGGCATGTCACAGATTAGGCGGTTCTTGGGCAGGTTAAACTCCTTTTGGAGGTCCGTCAGCCGAGCACTGGCATTATATGACCGGCGGAAATGCACACAGACTTTCCTGGCCTGCCTCAGGACATCCTGTAAGCCCGGGTACCTGCCCAAGAACCGCTGCACCACCAAGTTAAGGACATGAGCCAAACAGGGCACATGGGTCATTTGTCCCTGTCGGAGGGCAGAGAGGAGGTTGGTGCCATTGTCGCAAACCACCATTCCTGCCTTAAGTTGGCGTGACGTCAACCACCTCTGAACCTGCCCCTGCAGAGCTGACAGAACCTCTGCCCCAGTGTGGCTCCTGTCCCCCAAGCACACCAGCTCAAGCACCGCATGGCATCTTTTGGCCTGCGTACTTGCGTAGCCCCTTGAACGACTACGGAGCACCGCTGGTTCCGAGGAAGAGGCCATGGAGGAAGAAGAAGAGGAGGGGGTGGAAGAGAGAGGTGTGTCACAATCATTAGCATTTTGGAGGCGTGGTGGCGGAACAACCTCCAACACTACTGCACCTTGTCCTGCATCCTTCCCAGCTGCCAGCAGAGTCACCCAATGCGCCGTGAAACTTAGGTAACGTCCCTGTCCATGCCTGCTGGACCATGAGTCAGCGGTAATATGCACCTTACCGCTGACCGCCCTGTCCAGCGAGGCATGGACATTGCCTTCCACATGCTGGTAGAGAGCCGGAATCGCCTTCCGTGAGAAAAAGTGGCGTTTGGGTACCTGCCACTTAGGAACTGCACATTCCACAAACTCACGGAAGGGGGCAGAGTCTACCAACTGAAAAGGCAGCAGTTGAAGTGCTAGCAATTTTGCCAAGCTAGCATTCAACTGCTGGGCATGTGGATGGCTGGGAGCAAACTTCTTTCGGCGGTGCAGCAGCTGGGGCAGGGAAATTTGCCTGGTACAATCTGACGTCGGTGTACCAAAATCAGATTGCCCACAAGTACGTGGCTGTGACACACCTAATTCTACACCTTCATTCCTCTCAGTGCAGGTCTCAGAGAGGACTGAAGGTCTAGTGGGGTTGGAAATCTCAGCTGATGAGGAGCAAGCAGAGGTCCTCTTTGTTCTTTGGTGTGGGTCTTTTAGATACGCTTGCCAACGAACTGCATGGCAGGTCAACATATGTCTGGTCAAGCATGTGGTACCCAAGCGGGAGATGTTTTGGCCACGCGAGATACGCTTGAGACATATGTTGCAAATAGCAGCGGTGCGATCTGATGCACTCGTCTCAAAAAAGGCCCACACCAAAGAACTTTTTGAATAACGCGCAGAGACTGCAGCGCCCTGCACATGTGGAGCTTTGGGGTGTGATGCAGTCAATGTGCTGCCCTTAGGCTGGCCCCTGGAGGGCATCCTGCCTCGTTGGTGATGTGCCGCCTCCTCCTCCTCCTCCTCTCTCCTATCAGGCACCCACGTTGAGTCAGTGACCTCATCATCCCCTCCCTCCTCATCACTGGAGCAAACCTGGCAGTATGCTGCAGCAGGGGGAGCATGACTGCCAGATTGCTGTCCTTCTTGGGCACCCCCTCTGTCCGTGCTCGTGTTACTGCCTTCATCGAGCTCAGTATCATCATCAGAGCCTTCCAAACGCTGGGCATCCTCCTGGAGCATGTACCCAACACTGTAGTCAAACAGTTCGAGGGACTCCTCAGGAGGACATGGTGGGGCTAGGGAAGGAGTCACTGATGACATTGAGCCGAGGGAAGAGGCCGCTGCTTTGCCAGACAAAGTACCCTGGGCATGGGTGAGAGAGGATGAGGAGGATGAGGACGGCTTGGTCATCCACTCGACCAAGTCTTCCGCATGTTGTGGCTCAACATGGCCAGCTGCCGAAAAAAAGGCCAAGCGTGTCCCATGGCCACGTGCTGATGAGGATGCACCGTCTCCACGACCAGCACTAGACACAGAGCCTGCTTGCCCTCTCTTATTGGCTTGTGACTGTCTGCCTCTCCTTCTTGGCCTTCCAGACATACTAATGGCCTGTAGCTGCACTAAGCTGGGATATATATATATATATATATATATATATATATATATATATATATGTACTGATACTGCAGCTAGCAAAATCAACTGCCTGCCTGTAGTATGAGAACACCACCAACCTTCTACAGGTAGCTTTAGCTGAACACTGTGAGGTGGACGCACCCCACTAACTTGTAGGTTTAGCAGAACACTGTGAGCAAGACGCACTGCACTAACTGTAAATAGTCTAGCTGCCTGACTGTGGTACTAATAGGATCAAAAGAACACCAGCAATTTTATTTAAAATACTGTAACAAGACAAGCCTGCCTGTCAGTAAGAAGATAACAGGAACGGATCTAGCTGAACACTGTGAGCAGGACGCACCCCACTAGCTTGTAGGTTTAGCTGAACACTGTGAGGTGGACGCACCCCACTAACTTGTAGGTTTTGCTGAACACTGTGAGCAGCACGCACCCCACTAACTTGTAGGTTTAGCAGAACACTGTGAGCAGGACGCACTGCACTAACTGTAAATAGTCTAGCTGCCTGACTGTGGTACTAATAGGATCAAAAGAACACCAGCAATTTTCTTCAGGTAGCTGTATTTACTGTAACAAGACAAGCCTGCCTGTCAGTAAGAAGATAACAGAAACGGATCTAGCTGAACACTGTGAGCAGGACGCACCACACTAGCTTGTAGGTTTAGCTGAACACTGTGAGGTGGACGCACCCCACTAACTTGTAGGTTTAGCTGAACACTGTGAGCAGGACGCACCCCACTTACTTGTAGGTTTAGCAGAACACTGTGGGCAGGACGCACTGCACTAACTGTAAATAGTCTAGCTGCCTGACTGTGGTACTAATAGGATCAAAAGAACATCAGTCATTTTCTTTAAAATACTGTAACAAGACAAGCCTGCCTGTCAGTAAGAAGATAACAGGAACGGATCTAGCTGAACACTGTGAGCAGGACGCACCCCACTAGCTTGTAGGTTTAGCTGAACACTGTGAGGTGGACGCACCCCACTAACTTGTAGGTTTAGCTGAACACTGTGAGCAGGACGCACCCCACTAACTTGTAGGTTTAGCAGAACACTGTGAGCAGGACGCACTGCACTAACTGTAAATAGTCTAGCTGCCTGACTGTGGTACTAATAGGATCAAAAGAACACCAGCAATTTTATTTAAAATACTGTAACAAGACAAGCCTGCCTGTCAGTAAGAAGATAACAGGAACGGATCTAGCTGAACACTGTGAGCAGGACGCACCCCACTAGCTTGTAGGTTTAGCTGAACACTGTGAGGTGGACGCACCCCACTAACTTGTAGGTTTAGCTGAACACTGTGAGCAGCACGCACCCCACTAACTTGTAGGTTTAGCAGAACACTGTGAGCAGGACGCACTGCACTAACTGTAAATAGTCTAGCTGCCTGACTGTGGTACTAATAGGATCAAAAGAACACCAGCAATTTTCTTCAGGTAGCTGTATTTACTGTAACAAGACAAGCCTGCCTGTCAGTAAGAAGATAACAGAAACGGATCTAGCTGAACACTGTGAGCAGGACGCACCACACTAGCTTGTAGGTTTAGCTGAACACTGTGAGGTGGACGCACCCCACTAACTTGTAGGTTTAGCTGAACACTGTGAGCAGGACGCACCCCACTTACTTGTAGGTTTAGCAGAACACTGTGGGCAGGACGCACTGCACTAACTGTAAATAGTCTAGCTGCCTGACTGTGGCACTAATAGGATCAAAAGAACACCAGTAATTTTCTTCAAAATACTGTAACAAGGGGGCGCATGCGCGAGGCTCAGCATGGAGGACGTTACCTCTTAGAGCTCCGCACTTCCCGCCGCAGAATCGGGACCGTATAACGTCCTCAGACCGCCTAACCGCATCTAAATACCGGCGATCACCCCCAGCGTCACCCGAGCCACAACCGGGATGGTTTTGACAGGTCACAAGGGTAAACATAAGACCAAACCGATCAAGGAGGCCTTGGCCCGCGCCTCATCCAAGATGGCGGCGAAAGCTCTCTCCAAACAGCAAACTGCATCTCCAGCCAGAACGGAGCAGGCAGACAGTGAGGAGGATGATGCTGCAGACTCTATATACAGCGGTTCTCCCATCCCTGCACAACAAGGTATGTCACAGCCAGATTTTCTGAAACACATGGAGAAGATGTTAAACAAGGCTCTGAAAGCCACATCTGACCAAATAACAAATAGACTGTCACGGGAGATACGAGAACTAGGTCAGCGCACAGCAGACCTGGAAACCAGAGTAGATGACATAGAACTCACTATACAAGAACATGCTCAGGAACAGGCAGCCCTCCGTGAGGAAAATGCTACATTGCTCTCACGTTTAGAGGACGCCGAGAACAGATCTCGCAGGTCAAATTTACGCCTCCGGGGTATCCCTGAAGTGGTTGAGGATATACAATCCTTCACTACAGCCCTTTTCCAGGAACTTTGTCCTTCCATACCCATTGAACGCCTGGAATTTGACAGAATTCACAGGGCGCTTACCCGCCGCCAAGAAGACGGCCCTCCGCGGGACATAATAATTAAGCTGCATTTTTTCCGCACTAAAGAACAACTACTCGCAGCAGCCCGGAATAAAGACGCTCTCCAGTTCCAAGACCACAACTACCAACTTTTCTCTGACCTGGCACCCCTTACCATTGCTAAACGGCGAGCCATGAAGCCGCAGTTACAAATCCTGATACAGCATCAGATAAAGTATACCTGGCGTTTCCCCTTTTCTCTTCAGTTCACGTACCAGGGGCAGCAACACTCCTCCACATCCCCAGAAGCACTGCAGCGTCTTCTTGAATCACTACACCTGTCGCCCCCTGTTCATCAATCCGAAACTGCGCTACCACGTACTCCAGCCCGCTCTGCAGCCTACCCTTACACCGCCACTCCTAAACGGAACCAAGCTGGCCCTTCCTCGATCCGAAAAGGAACACCGTCTCGTCAAGCAAGCCTTTTTGATCCTAAAGCACACACGTCTCGCTGAAGAACCTACCATCTATTACTCTTATTCAACACTTCAGGAGAACTCCTGGTTTCACGGTTGATGTCTCAACGAACTGAGATAGATGTGAAAAATTTTTTTTTTTCTCTTTTATATATTTTTTTTTTATTATTTTTTCTATTCTTTTTATTATTTTACACCACCGAAACTCAGACGTTTGTGTCCTGGTAAGATTTCCCACTGTTATGGGACTCAACATATGTGATCCCCCTATTCCCACTATAGGGTGTAAATGTTCTGAATACTCTGTTTTCTTTTTTATTTTCTTTTTGCTTTGTTTGGTTTAATCTTGCTTGTTTAACCTAAGGTTTCAAAAATGCTAACTATACAACTTATATAGGCATAGTTAAGTTGATTTCAATTACTTTTAGATCTCCTTATCTCCTCTGGTGATTCTGAATTCAGATGTACCACTTGTTTGGCACTGAAACCTTTCTCACCAAAGTGGGGTTATTGCCGATATCTCACAACTGAATACAATAACACGGTCTTAGTGTATACTGTTTGTATTGTTTGAGCACTACAGTTCCTTAACTTTTCCCGACCTGCGGCGGGGAATTGTCACTGCACCCCCCTATAGGATGCACATGCTCCCTCGCCAGCTGGCTGGTCTGGAAGTATGGGCATCTACCTGTTGGGCTAACATGTCCAACGCACCAAGTGTTATTACACTTCCTTACTTTCTTTACAAAAAACATGCTCTATTCTCTCTCCTCTCCTTTTTCTTTTCCTCACACCTTTTTTTTTCCATTTCCTTCCCTATTCTCTACTAGGTCGGGTGGGCCGCATGATCCTCAGACATCTACCCTTAGTATTTCTCCCTACCCACATCAATGGCCCCTCTGAACATACTCTCCCTTAATGTTAAGGGACTCAACTCCCCAAATAAAAGGGTTAAGGCCTTTCGCACCTTCGCACACCTGAAAGCCAGCGTAGTAGCCCTACAGGAAACACACTTTTCAATCCAGGCAACCCCTAAATACTTCAGTTCTAAATATCCCCAAGTGTTCTCCGCCTCGGCTGCCACTAAACAACGTGGCGTCCTCATTGCATTTCACCGCACCCTTCCATTCACCCTAACAAAAGAAATTAAAGACCCTGAAGGTCGCTATATTATTTTAGTTGGTCATTTACAAGACGTGATGTCCACTATAGTCTCCTACTATGCCCCCAATAACAATCCCAATCCCTTCTTCAAACATCTCCTACAAGTAATACGAACACATTGTAAGGGCTCCCTTTTTATATGCGGTGATTCCAATCAAGTGCTACATCCGCACCTTGACAAATCTCCTTATACCCCTGAACAATACTCCCCCTCTATATTATTTCGCAAACTATTCCAGCAAGCCTCTTTATTAGACACATGGAGAGAATGTAACCCAGCCAAGAAAAACTTTACTTTTTATTCATACCCACACAAATCCTTTTCAAGGATCGATCATATCTTTATACCTGTTGCATCCTCTCCAACCCTACTCCACTCAAACATTATCCCAATTACCTGGTCAGACCACTGTGCAGTGATCACAACTGTCTTTGCCCTGATCCCTCAGTCTAGAGACCGTACATGGTGTATAAATGAGGCATACTTAACTAACCAATCATACTGTTTCGATATAGAACTGGCTCTTAAAGAATACATAAAACATAATTCCACTCCTGACATCTCACCAGTCCTATTATGGGAGGCACACAAACCCGTAATTAGAGGGACCTGCATATCTGTATCTACTCACCTCAAAAGAGATAAAAAACTTAGAATCCAGCAATTGGAAGCAGATTTTCACCGCCTCTTCCTCCAATTCCAATCCACTCCAACTGAACCTCACAGAATTCTGTTAGAAAAGACGAAAACAGAGTTGGACCTGCTCTTGGCAGAATCAGCAGACAAAGCCATTCGCAGATCCAACCACACAATTTATAATAAAGCCAATAAGCCAGACACTTTCCTCGCATTGAGACTACGTCAACCGGAAAGAATACACAACCCCATTAGACTCAAATTGGCCAGAGATAATTTCACGAGCAATCCAGTGAAGGTGCTTTCTGAATTCCGCAGAAAGTTAGCTGAACTATATACCCCAACACGTACCTTCTCGGCGACACAAGCTGAGGTATTGTTTCAAAACATTACACTCCCGAAGTTGTCGGAGGCCAATAAAGAGTCTATGGAATGTCCCATCACGTCCGAAGAAGTTCTTATTGCTATAAAGTCTCTTAAACCACACAAAAGACCGGGCCCCGACGGTCTTTCTGCTTCATATTTTAAAAAATTTGCTCCCATTCTAGCCCCCCTTCTCACTAACACTTTTAACGCTCTCCTTAAACAACACTCCTTTGGTCGGGACACGTTGACAGCCATTATCTCTATGATACCTAAGCCTAACTCAGACAATTCTCTGTGGTCAAATTACAGGCCTATATCCCTACTTAATCTAGATATAAAGATTCTAGCCAAAATTATGGCATTACGCCTCAACCCAATTATAGGTGGCCTTATACACAAAGACCAAGTAGGCTTCATTCCAAAACGTCAGGCCAGTGATAATATCCGTCGTGTCATCCTGCTCCAACACCTAGCTCGAACACGCCAAATCCCTATGCATCTCCTCTCTCTTGACATTCGTAAGGCATTCGACACTGTTTCTTGGCCTTACCTCCATTATATACTACAAAGATGGGGATTTGGCCCTAACTTTTTACAATGGGTAGACTCCCTTTACAACCAACCACGAGCATATGTTAAATATTCAGGATACCGTTCGGACTACTTTCAAATACAACGAGGCACAAGACAAGGGTGCCCCCTCTCCCCTCTAGTGTTCGCATTAGCGATCGAACCACTAGCAGCTCTCCTTAGAGCAAACCCAAATATTAAAGGCTTAGAGGTAGCCTCTACATCACATAAATTATGCCTATTTGCCGACGATGCACTATTATTTGTCACATCCCCACGAACCACACTTCCGAACCTAATTCACCTTCTAGATAAATTTGCGCTAATATCTGGATTGGAAGTCAATCAATCTAAATCTAAGGCCCTCAACGTGTCCCTACCACATTCAGAATTAGAACATTTACGAGAACTCTTCCCTTTCACCTGGTCAACAACCACAATTGCCTACCTTGGTATCAAGCTAACTAGCGACCCAAACCACCTGTTTCGAGCCAACTACCTCCCTATGTTAAAACACATAACCAGTTTATTAGAATCTTGGCGCCCACTATGTATCTCATGGTTAGGCCGGATTGCGGCTGTAAAAATGTCTATGCTACCAAAACTACTTTATTTATATAGAGTCCTTCCGATTCCTATTCCCTCATACTACCACCGCATCATTCAGACAAAAGTGTCCAAATATATATGGGGCTCTACTAGACCTAGAGTAGCTAAAGCTATATTACTTCGTAGTAAACTCAAGGGAGGGTTGGGTCTGCCTAACTTTTTGAGATACTATCACGCAGCTCAGCTAGCCCAGATAACTCTATATCATGCAAAAAGTGAAACTCCACTCTGGGTTAGTTTGGAAGCCATTGACCTTCACCCTCTTAAAGTGTTTAACATACTATGGCTGCCCCCTTCAACGCGAGGCCCAGTCAGTAACCCCATTACAGGACACTCTCTTAAATTGTGGGACAAACTCCGAGGTCCATTTAAATTACAATCCGCTCACTCCCCGTTACTCTCGTTCCTAGACCACCCAAAATTTTACCCGGCCCAAACCAATCCAAGATCGTTTCAAATCTGGCTTAGGGCGGGACTATATCGTGTGTGCGATCTTACCACTGGAGCTACCATTAAGACATTTACCTCGCTACAAAACAATGCTGACATTCCCCCTACAGAAATATTTAGATATTTACAGATAACCCACTTTATTCGTACAACTATAGGCACACATACCTTACTAGATGATCTGTCTGTTTTTGAAGGAATCTGCAACTCTGACCCTCATGCTCCGGGACTGATTTCCCTCCTATATACTTACCTGACCTCTCCCCCAACCAACCTTCCCTCTTACGCTGTAAAGTGGTCCACAGACCTCTCATTAGATCTTAATCCAGAGGACTGGTCTGATATCTGGTCCAATACGAAAATATCATCCCACAACATAATAGCTCAAGAAGCGAACTACAAAGTACTCATGAGATGGTACTTAGTCCCGGCCAGGATCTCCAGATTTCTTCCAAGCTATCCTGATACCTGTTTCCGTGGCTGTAACGAACGGGGTACCCATGTACACATATGGTGGACATGCCCAATAGTACAGGAATTTTGGGCTGCAATATTCCGTATGGCTTCCACCTTATTTCAACATCCATTTGACCCTGATCCGGCTCTTGCATTGCTGAATCTTATCCCCTCGGATTTCACCAGATCCCAGACCCGCCTTCTCCTTCAGCTCACGACGGCAGCCAAACAAACGATTGCCAGGGCCTGGAAAACCCCAAAACTCGCCCTAGCCGAAGTTACCAATAGGGTCACACAAGCCATGATCCACAGTAAAATAGAAGCAACAATCCTCGATAAAATTCCCCAACATCTTAAAATCTGGAGCTCCTGGGCCGAACACTTCTTGCCTCCGGACTTCGACAAACAACTCCTTGAACCATAGATAGGTCACAACAACATTAGACAGACTTAATGGTGCTTCTTTGGTTTGTGCGACCCCCCCGACCACCCCTCCCTCTTCCACTCCTTAGTCCTAGTCTCTCTCTAACTATCCTATCCCTGTCACTATTCTCACTCTATATTTTCTACTTTATATTTCTCCTCCGGATACATCACTGGTAATGTTTTCTACAACTTACGAAACAACTGCCAGATTTTGACTATGCATATACTCGCAGATGCTCATTTCGAGCAAACAAATAAAACTTTAATTTTTTGTTATTTTTCCAATACCCCTCTAGTTATTAATAGAAACAGATATGTTACGGCCACAGATATCTCTGCGAGGAATACCCTCTGGACATTTTATTTCTGATATGTATTTGTTACCTACTGTAATGCACATGTCGCAGAACAGAAACCTGTATAATTCTTACTACTACATGTCATATAAATATTGCCTGTTGTAATTCATGTCTGCTTTTCAATAAAAAACTTTGAATACGAAAATACTGTAACAAGACAAGCCTGCCTGTCAGTAGGAATATAACAGGAACGGATCTAGCTGAACACTGTGAGCAGGACGCACTGCACTAAATGTAAATAGTCTAGCTGCCTGACTGTGGCACTAATAGGATCAAAAGAACACCAGTAATTTTCTTCAAAATACTGTAACAAGACAAGCCTGCCTGTCAGTAGGAATATAACAGGAACGGATCTAGCTGAACACTGTGAGCAGGACGCACTGCACTAAATGTAAATAGTCTAGAAGATAACAGGAACGGATCTAGCTAAACTGAATACAGTGTGTATATATATATATATGCAACACCTGGGATGCATATATATACACAATACACTTTAAGTGCAGCTAACTGACTGACTGTCCTGCCTAATCTAGCTAACTCAAATGAAATGACACTGTCTCTCTCTCTCTCTAAGCACACCGGAACACACTGCACAGGGCCGCCGTGCAGGCGGCCTTATATAGTGTGGGGCGTGTACTAAATCCCCTGAGCCATAATTGGCCAAAGCCTCCTTGGCTTTGGCCAATTATGGCTCTCTGTTAAGGCGGCGCTGTGATTGGCCAAGCATGCGGGTCATAGTGCATGCTTGGCCAATCATCAGCAAGCAATGCACTGCGATGCCGCAGTGAATTATGGGCCGTGACGCGCCACACGAATTTGGCGCGAACGGCCCATATCGTTCGCAATTCGGCGAACGAACGAACAGCCGATGTTCGAGTCGAACATGGGTTCGACTCGAACACGAAGCTCATCCCTAGTCATGATCAGGGATGCATGCACTGTCCTGTCACCATTTGAGGAGGCCACGAGGATGGTGAGCAGTGACAGTGCATGCATCAGTGACACTATCCCTCTTGTCCACCTGTTGGAGCACATGCAGAACAGAGGCAGGAAGAGGAGGACTTCTTTAGCTCTCAAGGCCCCCTTTATCCAGACAGTGTTCCTGCGTGCCCGCCGATCACACAGGAAGGGGAGGAGGAGGATTGTGTCAGGGATCATTTACAGTCCGAAGAAACCCATGGACTTGTACGTGGCTGGGAGGAGGTGGCTATGGATCATGTCGTCCTTAGTGACCCAGAGGACTCCGGACCGAATGCCTCAGCAAACCTACGCTGCATGGCCTCCCTGATCCTGCAAAGCTTGGGTAAGGATCCTCGTAATTGTGGCATCAAGGAGAGGGATCATTACTGGCTGGCAACCCTCCTTGATCCACGTTACAAGGGTAAGGTTGCAGACCTTATCTTGCCATCGCAGAGGGAGCAGAGGATGAAACACCTTAGGGAGGCCTTGCAGAAAGGTTTGTGCAACGCGTTTCCAGAGCCTGGGAGGTTACAATCTCCTGGTCTTCCTGGACAATGTTTTGCTGAGGCTTCGGTCAGTCACTGAAGGAGCGTTGCAGAAGGTGGCCGTCTGACCGATGCGTTCAGACAATTTTTTAGTCCGCAGCCCCAAGGTATGATCGGTTCCAGCAACTATCACCAGCGTCTTATTCACATGGTGCAGGAATACTTAGGGGCAAGATCAAACTTGGACACCTTTCCCACCGAAAATCCTCTGGGTTACTGGGTCTTGAGGTGGATCACTGGCCAGAGCTTGCACAATATGCAATTGAGCTACTGGCCTGTGCTGCATCCAGCGTTCATTCAGAATGCACATTCAGTGCTGCTGGAGGCTTTGTAACCGATCACAGGGTGCGCCTGTCCACCGAATCGGTCGATCAGCTGACCTTCATAAAAATGAATCAGTCTTGGATCACCAGCTACCAAGCACCTGATGCTGATGTAACCGAGATCCCTTCAAGACTGCCTATGCTGATGCTGAGTGACTATTCTGTTATGCTGAGTGACTATCCTCTTCCTCCTCAATGTTCATGCTGATAGCTTGTAAGAACAATTTTGGTTCTGGGCACCGCCACCAGTGACTAAGGCCCAATTTCTCAGCCCCTGTTCAACAGGGGCATGTAATTACAATTTTGGATGCAATACTTTGCAGCAGGGCTCATTCCTGCGCTTCAACTAGAGTATCTGTCAGGGGTTGCAGTGTTGTGGCACCAGCACCAGTGCCTAAGGCCCAATTTTTCAGCCCCTGTTTAACAGAGGCGTGTAATTACAATTTTTGATGCAATACTTTGCAACAGGGCTTATTCCTGCACTCCAACTAGAGTATCTGTGAGGGGTTGCAGTGTTGTGGCACCAGCACCAGTGCCTAAGGCCCATTTTTTCAGCCCCTGTTTAACAGGGGCATGTAATTACAATTCTTGATCTAATATTTCACAGCAGGGCACGTTCCCGCGCCCATCAAGAGTAACTGTGAGGCCTTACAGTGTTGTGGCAACACCACCACACTGCCCACCAACAAAGGCCCAATTTTTCTGACCCTGTTCAATAGGGGCATGTCATTACTATTCTTGATCTAATATTTCACAGCAGGGCCTCTTCCTGCGCCCACCAAGAGTAAATGTGAGGGCTTACAGTGTTGTGGCAACACCAACACCTAAGGGCCACATTTCTGCAGAGTATATAGGGCAGGCCCCTACTTTCAAACATCCAACTTACAAACGACTCCTACTTGCAAACGGAAGGAGACAACAGGAAGTAGGAGGAAATCTACCCCTAGGAAGGGAAATTCTCTCCGGTAAGAGTTCCTTGTTTCACTAAAAACACCAAATTTTCAAAATCCAATTGTCATTGGAAGAGAAAGTGAAGTGAAATCTTCTGAAGAGGTGCACAGACAGCAAAACAAATGTTACAGAGGTGATAATCCTTCCCTATGTTTTCCAAAAAGCTTAAACATAGATTTTTTGGCTGGAACTACAGGTAAAAAATGTAGCAGTTCAAAATTACAAACAGATTCTACTTAAGAACAAACCTACAGTCCCTGTCTTGTTTGCACCGCCTGTATACTGCTGTTCAGAGTATATAGGGCCTGGGGGCCCCACGCCTTACCTTTTTGTATTTGAGTGCGGGGTTCCCCTTAATATCCATACAAGACCCAAAGGGGCTGGTAATGGGCTGGGAGGAACTTGTTTTCTCAATGATTTTCATCTATAATTCCGGGACCAGACATGACATTAAAACCATAAGCAGTTTTAAATGACTTTTTTTCCTTTAGAAATGTCATTTTGAGCAAGGACTGTTCTAAACACAGGAAACACGTGCCACTTTAAAGGCATACTATAGACACCCTCCAGGTATGATATTTAAAGGACTATTAAAATCACTGCTCCCAAAAAAATGGCAGTTTTTAAAACTTTTTTTGCATTGATACATGTACCCTGGGGCAGGACCCGGGTTCCCAAATCCTATTAAGGACATTAACTTGCATAATAGTCTTTAAAATTCACACTTTTGATTTCTCACATTCGAGTCCCATAGACTTTAACTGGGGTTCGAAAGTTTGCGCGAACTTTCGGTCCGTTCGAATGTTCTGATGCGAACCGAACCGGGGGTGTTCGGCTAATGCCTAGTACCCACCAGTGCCACCTATGACTGCCCATCAGTGTTGGCTATCTATGCCCATCAGTGCTGCATATCACTGTCACCCAATAGGGCCGCTTATCAGTGCACATCAGTACTCATAATCGGTGCCCATCAGTGCCATCTCATTGGTGCCAACTCATCGGTGCCGCCTTATCAGTGCCCATCAGTGCAGCTTATCAGTGCCCATTAGTAAAGGAGGAAACATACTTATTTAAAAAATTTTATAACAGAAACAAAGAAAAACATATTTTTTTCCAACATTTTTGGTCTTTTTTTATTCATTTAGCAAAAAAGAAAAAATGCTGAGGTGATCAAATACCATCAAAATAAAGCTCTATTTGTGGGAACAAAATGATAAAAATTTAGTTTGGGTACAGTGTAGCATGACCACGCAATTGTCATTTAAAAAGTGACAGTGCTGAAAGCTGAAAATTGGCTTCGGCAGGAAGGGGGTGTAAGTGCCTGGTATTAAAGTGGTTAAAGAGAAATTTGGATATTTACATTTTTGCGTATGTCTGATTTTCACCATTTCGCAAAAAGTCACAATCTAAGATTTACAAATATTGATTATTTATTACCTCAATACAAGTTAACTTTTATATTTAGTAAAAAATTTGTAAAATGTGCTGTGTTTTTACCTGCTAATAATGATTTTTACGTATTTTTTGTGAAAAATATTGTTTTGATAAACATTCGCACAAATATCATTGTGCCGTAAAAATCAGTAGCACCTTATTTGTATTCTACTGGTTATGTGCTTTCAGAAAATATATGGTGGGGGGGGGGGTCTTTTATAAACTCTGAAAGCTGTAAGAGAAAAAAAAAAAGCATAGGAAACATTTCAAAAATTGTCTGGCCAGCTGAGTTTAAAATTGGAGCGCAGGGCCTGGCAGCGAAAAGGTAAATTATATTTATTTATCCTTTGCCCATATACTTGTATTTCTGCAGGGTTTCCTAACATTACAGGTTAATAGATATAAAGTTTGGCTACCTCACTACAATGAATTTGCAGCAGCTCCCCGGCATTTACAAAGTTTGCACATTTTAGACTTTTGGCTGATAAATTTGCAGGTTCACCAACAGAAATAAGGGGCAACCTATAATGCAGTGCAGAATTATTGACCCTAGTCAGCTGAATCATAAGAGCCAATAATGTAAAGGAATGGATAACCCAGACCTCTTATTATATAAGGGTGGTCTTACAGGAGCCATATTGTCAGTGTGTGTTGGAATTTGTAGGGGTGGCTGACAATTCTGTGTAGAGAGAGATTTTTTATTTTGTCATCAATACATTTTTCTGCCTCTGCAGCAGAAAAGTTCAGCTTGTGGCCCTTGCCTTGTCCCACTACACATCAAATATAAAAAAAAACAGGTCTACAATACCATCTGCTGGATCACAGATTTATTGTCAAAGTTGAAGACACAAACAGTCAGACATCAATATGGTAACCTTGGTGCTTCACATGGAAAGGTTTCTATACTGATTTCAAATTGTCGAATTCTCATTAGGAATTAGGATATGGCACAGCAAACAGCAATGTAAAATTGTCCAACAGGAGGATAGTTTTAATCAGAGATAATAGGCCTAACTGGTGTATGCCAACTTTTATCTTATCAGTTGGGATAGGGGATTTGGTGAATGATGGGTGGTGGTTTAGGTGCACACTGTTCTTGCTCTTAGTCTTTCAAATTATCCAGTTGCCTACTTCAAACAAAAGGCATCTTAAAGGGCAGATTGGCAGTAACACGCTAATGTTCTGATTTATGCACTGCCATGGGGGACATGTACCGATGAAAAAAAAAAATAGTAATCTCTTTCTACACAGAATTGTCAGCTGTCCCTAACAACACTGATAATAAAGCTGCTGTGACCCCACCTTTTCATCGATAGGTAATCCATTCCTTGTGCGCCGCATTAGAGGTTGTTCTCTATTTTTGTGTTGAACCTGGAAATTTTTTGTGAGTCCCAAACGTTTTGAATCCCAGAGATTCACCCCAAATCTATGGTAACTGCTGAACCTCATCCCTACACCTACATTTATATTAAATTAATTTTATGAATAATAATATTAATAATATTAATAATAAACATGGCATTCTTGGCCATCAAACTTCTAATTTTTACTGCTTTATGTACAATATGTCATAATGTTTTTTTTTAAAAACCTTCACTTTCTACAGTGCTGACAAAGATGGATTCTGTGTATTTTATGTTTGACTTTTTTTTCCTACTCTATAAGCAGATTCATATTCCAGTCTCTCAGTAATAAATAACTGAATCGTTCTTTATAAGCCTGACACTCTCACAGCCTTCAGCTGAGCCATGAAGTCAGTGTCAGGATCCTGGGCTGCTGTAAGTGATAATGAGGTGGGAGAAGAGGAAGAACTCATTGGAGTCTATCAGAGTCTCGGCCATGAAGTCTTCAGATATCAACTTAGAATATTGTGGTTGTTGGCTTTGTGTGTGACCCCCTGCACATCTGACTCTGCTCGCCGCTGTGATATAACTATGAGGAATTATACATTTGAGTACAAGTATTCTCAGGATGGAGACATCATTATAGGAGGGATATTCACTGTACATTCTGTAGTGTTACCGTGGAATGAGGAAGGAAGTCCTATGTCATATCTCGTGTGTTTAGCGTAAGTGAAATATGAAGAAGCAAAGCTTCCAATCTGATCTACAGAGCTGTGTCTTTAGGAGATATGTGTGATAATGTGCAGGACTCATTCAGTCTGTTACACTGCATTTACGTAAAAATATGTTCATGAAAACCGGGTATCAATGGTCACATTTGACACAGCATTGCACTGCCCATACAGAAGGTGCTTTGTCATGTACTGTATTGTTATGTGTTATCACAATGCACAAGTATAAATGGGACCTTAAATGACTTTGGCCCTTATTGAAACCATACCTCTTTTTTTCACTTTCAAATAGAGTGGGGAAGGATAAAGAATCCCTGTTAGGTTTCTACTGCTATCTGGGGCTCCATTAGAGAGATTCCCCTCACTCCCTGTCCTGCAGATAACATTTTACTATAGAAAGTGAGGGAATCTCTCCAATAGCAGCACAGAAATAAACACCATTTTTTAGTAAAGTACTGGAAGGCTGGAATCCCTGTCAGCCTTGTATTTCTGTCCATGTCCCTATTGCAGACTTTTCTTCTCTTCCTGTCTGGTAAAACCGTTATCTGCAGGACAGGAAGTGAGGTAAAATCTCTCTAATGGAGCCCTGGACAGTGGCTGTCCAAAAGTAAAAAGGTTTTGGTTGGACATGCATGCCTGTGTTCTCTGCCTCCATGGCCAGGACAAGATTTGAGCAGATCTTGCGGTTCATGCACTTCAATAACAATGAATTCGTGTCAAATTCAGGGTGACCCTGGATTTGATCCGCTCTACAAAATTCAGCCCCTCGTAAACTACTTGAACCAATGTTTTGCAGCCTTGTTTACTCCTGATCAAGTTGTCTGCGTTGATGAGTCCCTGATTAAGTTTTCTGGCACCTTGTCTATCAAACAGTATCTTCCCAGCAAGCATGCCAGATACGGGGTCAAGATGTATAAGCTCTTTGACAGGGCCACAAGCTCTACATATAGTTTTATGGTTTTTGAGGGAAGATATAGTCACGTAGAGCCAGAGAATTGCCCAGACTACCTAGGGAGCGCTAGTAAGATAGTGTGGGAAACCCTAATCTGCAACGTTCAGTTTACAGTTTTTTTATAGTTTTTATAAAAGTGAAAAAAGTGGAAACACACAAAAACACAAAAAAAATATAAAATAAAAAATCCAAAAATAGTTGTTTATTTCTTCTCTTTCTCTATTGTACTCTCTCTTATGTTCACTCTCTACTGTCCGCTCTTCGGTTTGCTTACTATTATTCTATATCTATCGTTCTCTTTCTCTGTTTTATTTTTACTATGCTTTATTGCATTTGCTTTGCAGGTATGGTATGTTATACTGTAATGTTTGTTTTATTGTTAATCCTCATTTGCTTAGCAGGTATGCCATTCAGCTGCAGCACAGGTTTATTTATCTTGACAGCAACAGCGTTTGCTCCCACGATACATAAAGCTATGACTCCAGCGCTCTCTGAAGTGATTTCACCACCACAGTTTAGAAAAAAAATGGTGCATATATGCCCATCATTAGAAGTGGGTGGATGAAGGGCGGTATTCTAATGGTGGGCATACCCACCGATCAATTTCTTTTTTTTTCGTATAGCCCACAGGCTGCATGAAAAAAAGAACATTACAATATATGCCCAACAAGGACCAACAACGTACTGGTATGTTGCTGGACTTTGAGTGGTTATACCAGAATCATGCCTGCAGGTTTAGGTATCATCATGGTATTATTCTATTCAGCCAGCAGTCGGCTTTCATATAAAAGCAATCCTAGCAGCTAATTAGCCTCTAGATTGCTTTTATAAGCAGTGTGAGGGAACATTCCCCCCTCCCAATATCTTCCATGGTTTTCTCAGGCTCTCCTGTCCCAACAGGGAACCTGAGAATGCAGACGGTGGTTCAGCCAGCTGACCATAGAGCTGATCAGAGACCAGAACGGCTCCAATCATCTCTATGGCCTAAGAAACCGGAAGCTATGAGCATTTTGTGGTTTCGCCAGATATTAACAGCGCCATTGGGAAATTGGCAAAGCATTTTACCACACCGATCTTGGTGTGGTCAGATGCTTTGAGGGCAGAGGAGAGATCTAGGGTCTAATAGACCTCAATTTTTTCAAAAAAGAGTACTTATCACTACCTATTGCTGTCATAGGGGATATTTCCATTCCCTGAGATAACAATAAAAATGATAAAAAAAGAAAGGAACAGTTTAAAAATATAATAAAATAGCAAAATAAATTATTAAAAAAAAAAAAAAACACCTCTGTCCCCCCGTGCTCATGCACAAAGGCGAATGCAAGCGTCGGTCTTGTGTCATATGTAAACAGCAATTGCTCAATGCATGTGAGGTATCACCGTGAAGGTTGGATCAAGGGCAGTCATTTTAGCAGTAGACCTCCTCTGTAGATCTAAAATGGTAACCTGTAAAGGCTTTTAAAGGATTTTAAAAATGTATATAATTTGTCGCCGCTGCTGTTTGTGCACAATTTTAAAGCATGTCGTGTTTGGTATCCATGTACTCAGCATAAGATCATCTTTTTTATTTAATCAAACATTTTGGCAATATAGTGTGTTTTAGTGCATTCAAATTAAAAAAAGGTGTGTTTTTTCCAAAAAAAATGCATTTGAAAAATCGCTGCGCAAATACTGTGTGAAAAAAATAATTGCAATACCAACCATTCTAATCTGTAGGGCCTTTGCTTTAAAAAAATATATAATGTTTGGGGGTTCAAAGTAATTTTCTTGCAAAAAAAAAATATTTTTTCATGTAAACAAAAAGTGTCAGAAAGGGCTTTGTCTTCAAGTGGTTAGAAGAGTGGGTGATTTGTGACATAAGCTTCTAAATGTTGTGCATAAAATGCCAGGACAGTTCACCCCCCCCCCCCCCAATGACCCCTTTTTGGAAAGTAGGCACATCAAGCTATTTTTATTAGAGGCATGTTGACTCCATGGAATATTTTATATCTTGCCACAAGTTGCGGGAAAATGACAAACTTTTTTTTTTTTGCACAAAGTTGTCACTAAATGATCTATTGCTTAAACATGCCATGGGAATATGTGGAATTGCACTCCAAAATACATTCTGCTTCTCCTGAGTACGGGGATACCACATGTGTGAAACTTTTTTGGAGCCTAGCCGCGTACTGGACCCCGAAAACCAATCACCACCTTCAGGATTTCTAAGGGCGTAAAATGGTGATTTCACTTCCTCACTACCTATCACAGTTTCAGAGGCCATGAAATGTCAAGATAACAACCTCCCCCCAAATAACCCCATTTTGGAAAGAAGACACTTCAAGCTTTTTACTGAAAGGCATGTTGTGTCCATGGAATATTTTATATTTTGAAATTATTATTTCAGATTTTAGGTGCTGAAAGCGGTACCATTATTTTGCACAGAAATTTGGCGTTTTATATTGTAGGCCTGTAATTCTTAGGAATAGTTCACTTAAATCTGTCCAAACAAGAGTCTAGTAGACATCCCGGGTATGATAAAGTTTGAAAAACGAAATAAAAAATTATAATATAATAAATAACTATAAATAATTAAAACACATAATAATATAATAATAATAATAAAAATTATTTAATAATGTAATCAAATCAAAAACACTGAAATTTGCTCAGTTCCAGAATTTTAGCTTTTATTACTTTTAGCGTTTGATGACGGATCTCCTCACAAATCACTATCACTCAATTCTGCAAGTGATTATAATTTATTATCGCTTTTTTCTAGCTGGTCTAAAACCACTTTTGATGTAAAGAGACAGTTTTGGTTGCTATGGACAATCTCCAGTTTCCTGGCAGAAAGAACAGTTTTATATATATAAAACTGCATGCAGGACACTGGACAGACCACTAGGGACAAAGGGGATGTGTAGTTATTTGATACAGTACTGTAATCTGTAAGATTACAGTATGCTGTATCTATACTGTGTGATTTACTTTTGAATTTACCGCCGAACTCCGTCCCCGTGCGTCGCAACGCTCGCAGGGAACGGAGCTCGGCACTGTGAATCGAGCGAGACACAGCGGCTCGCCGATCACAGCGGGGAGACATCGCAGGAACCAGGGGACAAGGTAAGTAATCTCTTCCTGGATCCTGCGATGCAAGCCCGAGTCTGGCTCGGGGATACCTCTTTTGGTATGTAAAATCCACCCCGAGCCAGACTCGGGAATACCGCCAGGGGGGTTAACACAAAGTTGTCACTTAATGATATATTGTTCAAACATGGAGTAGTTATACGTGTAATTACACCCCAAAATACATTCTGCTGCTTCTCCTGTGTACAGGGATACCTCATGTGTGAGACTTTTTTGGAGCCTAGCCACGTACAGGACCCCAAAAACCAAGCACCGCCTTCAGGCTTTCTAGGTGTAAAATTGTGATTTTACTCCTCACTACCTACCATAGTTATGGAGGCCCTGAAATGTCCAGATAGCACAACCCCCCCCCCCAATGACCCCATTTTGGAAAGTAGACACCCCAAGGTATTTGTTAAGAGGCATGGTGAGTATTTTGCAGATCTCATTTATTTTTGAAAATGAAGAAAGAAAATATTTTTTTTTTCTTTTTTCAATTTTCAAAACTTTGTGACAAAAAGTGATATCTGCAAAATACTCAACATGCCTCTCAACAGATAGCTTGGGGTGTCTACTTTACAAAATGGGGTCATTTGGGGGGGGGGGGTTTGTGCTAACTGGGCATTTCATGGTCTCCGAAACTGTGATAGGCAGTGAGGAGTGAAATCAAAAATGTACTAAAACAAAAAAGGGGGTCAGGAAAACTCCTAATACCTATAGATGTTGGATACGCTTATAGTGTATGTGCAACAAACACAATTGAAACAATGATTGTATGCCTATAGACAAACACTGAGCCTTGTACCTAATTGCTAAATAATATTATAGCAAAATGGGTAGGTTCCTCTGAATCAAGAAATAGCATATAACATGGTTATAGCATAGCATATAACAAAAGGACCAGAGAGTCTAAAAAAAGGATTCTTCAGAGAGGAACATACAGGCTTTAAAAGGATACAAAATGGAAAAATGTATTAGTAAATAAATATAAATTCCACCCACAATAATATGTAGACACTATATACCTCCACCAATAGATAAATAAATAAATAAATAAATAAATAAATAAATAGATGACAAACATACCACAAGAACCCTCCTTATTCACTCACCCCCCCCCCCAAATAAATATACTAATGACCAGCTACCAGTTGCAAAATCTATGGTTTAGAGCAATATAGAAGTGATGATGGAAAACCAAAGTACAAGAATAATGTGCCCTAAAGGAATTGGATGAGTGCACAACTTGTGTAGTAGTCTCTATTTGAAAAAATAGATGTTGTAGATCCTGCCATTAACAGGGAATGGAAATGAAACAACACTAAAACCGCTGACAGATTATTCAGTGTGGATCCTTGGGAAAAATGTTAAATGTTCTCTGGAATGCCGGGCAACCAAAGTAATGTAAAATTTGTCAAAATGTCAATATAAACGGCATCAAATAGAGAAAGCTGATAGAAACTGACACATACCTTCACTCCACTCCTGCAAGGACTGTCCGTGTATAGCTTCTCTCATAAATTAGCTGGAGCTGCTGTTAAATTGGATAGGCATATCCTCTGAAATGCGATCCCCTAATAATGTCAGGGGAAGGGAACCTTCCTGATGGGTGAGGTAAAACTTGATAACCAAGTCCAGATCCAGAGACGGCCGGCCGGAGTGAGCTGTGACACTTCGCTGGGCTTTACACAAACTGCTCTATGGATGCTTCCCCTCACACGCCAGGCACAACAGCCATATGTCACTGGGAGCGGAGCTTGTGTGAAGAGGCTCAGAGCGGAGGATGAGCACTCACTGGCCGTGCACAGCCGACTGAATGTGAGGATGGATCAATTAGTGTATCAATCGGCAAGCGATTTTGTTCGGTAAAGATGCACTGGATGACAGCAAGCTAAATACTAAAGCAATTAGCTACAAGGAAATCCAGTCAGACTGCCCACATTCAAAAAGTTAACAAAAATGTACGCCCTTAGAAAGCCTGAAGGCGGTGATTGGTTTTCGGGGTCCTGTACGCGATTAGACTGCCAAAAAGTCCCACACATGTGGTATCCCTGTACTCAGAGGAAGCAGCAGAATGTATTTTGGGGTATAATTACACATATAACCATGGCATGTGTGTGCAATATATCATTAAGTGACAACATTGTGTAAAAAAAAATAATAATTTTGTGGCAAAATATAAAATATTCCATGGACTCAAAATGCCTCTCAGCAAATAGCTTGAAGTGTCTTCTTTCCAAAATGGGGTCATTTTGGGGGGTTGTGCTATCTTGTCATTTCATGGCCTCCGAAACTGTGATAGGTAGTGAGGAAGTGAAATCACCATTTTACGTCCTTAGAATGCCTGAAGGTGGTGATTGGTTTTCGGGGTCCTGTACACGGCTAGGCTCCCAAAAAGTCTCACACATGTGGTATCCCTGTACTCAGGAAAAGCAGCAGAATGTATTTTGGGGTGTAATTTCACATATGCCCATGGCATGTTTGAGCAATAGATCATAGGCCCTCCCACCTATGTGAATGAGTAAGAAGTACACAGTAGCCCTACTCATTCATAGAATAAGTGAAAAAATGAACACACCACAGTTTTTGACAAGTCCTTTTTTAGCAGAAAGAAAATAAAAAACCCACAGCATAAATTCATCATCAATCAGTTTGTCCAACATTTCTGATCCAACCCACCAACACGAATGAATGACGGAGCAGATTATGTTGGTGGTTGCCAGTTCCCTAAGAACCAGTCAGACGGGAAGTGGTCACATTTATCAGCGGTAGTAATACTGATGCCAAATGTATCGCTTTCAGCTGGTGCCAGAGGTTTGACCAGGCCACACTTAAAATTAGTTCAGTGGTTTGCCTAGCCTCCACACAAGCAAAATTTGGTCCAAACCTGGTTTCAGACCAAACCAAAACCTCATCGCTAATCATTACCCCGGTCACAAGAGCCAATCATATAAGAAAATCAATAACCCAACACACTCTAGTATCATTCACTCTGAAAAATAGGTGGGCTTACATCAGCCATATTCTTAATGTGTGGAGAGCTGAAAATACTGTGTAGTGAGAGACACTTTTTTATTATTATAGTATTGGTACATGCCCCCCTCATAATGGCAGTGGCTAGTTCCCTTGCCTTTTTGTTTGACAATAGTTTGCCTATTAGCTCTAGAAATGGACAGAACTAAAAAGCAAGATTCACTCCCATAGACTTCAGGGGGTTTGTTGACAGTTCACAAACTTCAGAATTTAAGCAAGATTTGGGAAACTTTTCACAAACTAAACCCAGGAAGATTGTCTTATCTCTGGCCCTGACTGTCTCGTACAGCAGGTCTGCAGGCTCCAACCAGTCCTATAGCAAGTTTGAAGTCTCTGACCCTATCCTCTAGTAAGTCTGCATTATCTGACCTTCTTCTGTAGCATTACATATACTGAATATTATGTGTGGCTACTTGGTGATATCAGGGGCCACAGCTGAGGTTCTCTATGCCTCGTAAATAGCCAACCACTGCTATAACTCATATAAGTGCAGGAATAATTTAATTTCATTATATGTTTCATGGAGCAATACACACGGCCACCAATCCTACCTTAGATCTGTAGTTGAAATGTGTTATACTTTTTGTCATAAAGAATTTATGCTTGAATCCTTGCACTATAGACCAATGCAAAACTATCCATTTTCTGCAGGGTTTACAAGAGAGAATACAGACATCTCCTGGCTTTTATATTTGCTATTGATGAGATAAATCGCAGTCCAGATATTCTGCCAAATGTAACTCTGGGATACCATGTGTATGATTCTTGTAGACATGTGAATAAAGGTATACAAAACGTTCTACAGATATTGTCTGGACATACAAAGGAAGCTCCAAATTATTCCTGTATGGAACGGGGTACCCTGGCTGGTTTCATTGGAGATCTCAATTCTGACACCACTCTCCATATGGCCCAGCTGTTGAATCTATATGGTTACACCCAGATAAGAAAAGCTGAATTTTCTATATTACCTAAGGTTAGGACAGCTAGTCATCTTATAGTGAGGTGGATCAAAAGGGTACAAATAATCCTTTGTGCAAAGAGCCGTAAAGTATTACATTGTTCTAAAAAAATAAGGCAGCGCTGTGTAGGAACGGGCAAATGTTCAGTCCAGACTGTTATGGCATTTGGACAAATGCCTGATCTTTTGCCCATTCATTCCCCTGATGATCATATATCTAGTATCTAACAAAGGTGAGTACACCCCTTACATTTTTTGTAAATATTTTATTTTCATGTGACAACACTGAAAAAATTACACTTTGCTACAATGTAAAGTAGTAAGTGTCCAGCTTGTATAACAGTGTAAATTTGCTGTCCCCTCAAAATAACTCAACACAAGGTCATTAATGTCTAAACTGCTAGCAACAAAAGTGAGTACACCCCTAATGAAAATGTCTGAATTGGGCCCAAAGTGTCAATATTTTGTGTGGCTACTATTATATTACAGCACTGCCCTAATCCTCTTGAGCATGGAGTTCACCAGAGCTTCACAGGTTGCCACTGGAGTCCTCTTCCACTCCTCCGTGATGACATCACGGAGCTGGAGGATGTTAGAGACCTTGCACTCGTCCACCTTCCGTTTGAGGATGCCCCACAGATGCTTAATAGAGTTTAGGTCTGGAGACATGCTTGGCCAGCCCATCACCTTTGCCCTCAGCTTCTTTAGCAAGGCAGTGGTCGTCTTGGTGGTGTGTTTGGGGTCGTTATCATGTTAGAATACTGCCCTGCGACCCAGTCTCTGAAGGGAGGGGATCATGCTCTGCTTCAGTATGTCACAGTACATGTTGGCATTCATGGTTCCCTCAATGAACTGTAGCTCCCAAGTGTCGGCAGCACTCATGCAGCCCCAGACCATGACACTCCCACCACCATGCTTGACTGTAGGCAAGACACACTTGTCTTTGTACTCCTCACCTGTTTGCTGCCACACGCGCTTGACACCATCTGAACCAAATAAGTTTATCTTGGTCTCATCAGACCACAGGACATGGTTCCAGTAATCCATGTCCTTAGTCTGCTTGTCTTCAGCAAACTGTTTGTGGGCTTTCTTTTGCATCATCTTTAGAAGAGGCTTCTTTCTGGGACGACAGCCATGCAGACCAATTTGATGCAGTGTGCGGTGTATGGTCTGAGCACTGACAGGCTGAACCCCCACCCCTTCAACCTCTGTAGCAATGCTGGCAGCACTCATACATCTATTTCCTAAAGATAACTTCTGGATATGACGCTGAGCATGTGCACTCAACTTACATAGTTACATAGTAGGTGAGGTTGAAAAAAGACGCAAGTCCATCAGGTCCAACCTATGTGTGTGATTTTATGTCAGTATTACATTGTATATCCCTGTATGTTGTGGTCGTTCAGGTGCTTATTTTATATATTTTTTTTAATTATCGAAGCTTCCCACTGAGACTACTGCCTGTGGAACTGCTCTTACAGTAAAGAACCCTCTGAGCAGTTTAAGGTTAAACCACTTTTCTTCTAATTTTAGTGAATGGCCACGTGTCTTATTAAATGCCCTTTTGCGGAAAAGTTTTATCCCTATTGTGGGGTCACCAGTAAGGTATTTGTACATTGAAATCATATCCCCTCTCAAGCGTTTCTTCTCCAGAGAGAATAAGTTCTGTGCTCGTAACCTTTCCTTATAACTAAGGTCCTCCAGTCCCTTAATTTGTTTTGTTGTCTTTCTCTGGACTCGCTCAATTTCCAGCACATCCTTCCTGAGGACTGGAGCCCAGAACTGGATGGCATTCTCTAGGTGCCACCGGACCAGGGTCTTATAGAGTGGGAGAATTATTGTTTTATCTCTGGAGTTAATTGTCTTTTTAATGCATGCCAATATTCTGTTTGCTTTGTTAGCAGCAGCTTGGCATTGCATGCCATTGCTGAGCCTATCATCTACTAGGACCCCCAGGTCCTTTTCCATCCTAGATTTCCCCAGAGGTTCTCCCCCAGTGTATAGATTGCATTCATATTTTTGCCACCAAAATGCATTATTTTACATGTTTCTACATTAAACCTAATTTTCCATGTAGTTGCCCACCCCATTAATTTGATCAGATCTTCCTGCAAGGTTTCCACATCCTGCGTATATGTTATTGCCCTGCTTAGCTTAGTATTGTCCGCATGTACAGAGATTGATCTGTTTATCCCATCCTCCAGGTCGTTTATGAATAAATTAAAAAGGATTGGTCTCAGGACAAAACCCTGGGGGACCCCAATTTCTTCTTTGTTCGACCATGGTGAGGCCTGTTCTGAGTGGAACCTGTCCTGTTAAACCGCTGTATGGTCTTGGCCACCATGCTGCAGCTCAGTTTCAGGGTTGTGTGCAATCTTCTTATAGCCTAGGCCATCTTTATGTAGAGCAGCAATTTTTTTTTCAGATCCTCAGAGTTTGCTATGAGGTGCCATGTTGAACTTCCAGTGAGCAGTATGAAAGAGTGAGAGCGATAACACCAAATTTAACACACCTGCTCCCCATTCACACCTGAGACCTTGTAACACTAACGAATCACATGACACCGGGGAGAGGAAAAATGGCTAATTGGGTTCAATTTGGACATTTTCGCTTAGGGTTGTACTCACTTCTGTTGCCAGCAGTTTAGACAATAATAACTGTGTATTGAGTTATTTTGAGGGAGCAGCAAATTCACACTGTTATGCAAGCTGTACACTCACTACTTTACATTGTAGCAAAGTGTAATTTCTTCAGTGTTATCACATGAAAAGATATAATAATATATTTGCAAAAACGTGAGGGATGTATTCACTTTTGTGAGATACTGTAGTAGTATTTCAGGAAGCTAGGAGCCATCAAAGTTACCAATGTCCTTGGCTTACATGACGTTAATCCCCAGCCATGGCCATATTTGGTCAATCATGTCATTATTATCCCCACCCCTTCCCTGTCATGTGCATTGGGTCTGTTGGGTTTTTAGTGTTGGCAGGTGGCATACATCATAAATAATTATGTATTTACAATGAGGGGCTTTTCTTGAGTTATTTTATTAATAAAGGACATGTAAAACATTTGGGTGTCTTTATCTATAGATTACTTTTTTGTGATTGAGTAGGAGTAATATGTCCCTCTTACTCATTCACATAGGGATGGCCAGTTTCTGGAGTCCTCTATATTTTTAAAAAGGCTTCCAGCTTCCAATAAGCCTACCACCTGCAGACCCTCACAACCACCAGGCCAGGGTTGTGGGGAGAATGACTATCTATCGGTGGATCCTGGATCCCACATATACTTTAAAGAGGACTTTTAACACAAGTTTGTTTTGTTTTTGAATTATTGTATTATTTCATATTCCATTGAGCAGTCGGGGAGAATACTGTGCACATGGCGATGGGATGGATATATTGGAGATGTGGAAGCACTGCATAATTCTACCATGTATACTGTATATAGAGTCCAAGTCTTGTAGGTCTGAATCCTATATGTACTGTAGTTGTTGTCAAAGTTGTTTTTTGGGATTGATACAATGTGTGCACACAGTGCAAGGAAGGTTTTGAAAAGACTGATGAAGTATATATATATATATATATATATATATATATATATATATATATACACACACGGTATATATGTAAACATTGATCTAGCCCATAAAGGATATACAGGTTCAGGAGCTACTGAGCTGGCAATTGTGTTTATACTCGGTTGTCCAGCTAAAGCCAAAATCAGTCTTGCAGTGAGAATGTCTGCCCAGTAAACTGATGATCAGGAGATTACAGGAGGAAGATCTCTTAAAAACTGGAGCAGTCAGAATCTGGGGCAGTTATGCACGGCAACCAATCAGCTTCTATATTTCATCTTTAAAGTTTAACTAACCAAGCTGAAGATAGAGGCTGATTGGTTGCTCCAGATTCTGTCTGATCCAGTTTTGATAAATTCCCCATTAATGTCATAATATCAGCTTTCACTGATGGCTGTAATCATTTATGAAATAATACATTTACTCTTGCATATTTATCTGATTGGGCCAGTGAAATAAAAGCACTACTAAAATCTGCTTATAGATCTCTTGTAGACAGCTCAGATGACATGTTTGTTGCTCTCTAAAAAAACATTAAAACAATTTCTAAGGTTCTCTTCTGTCCATTTGGATATTAGGAGTTCCAGACTAATTATACCAACAGTTTTCTTTCTTTCTAGATTAGTTATGGAGCCAGAGATACGTTACTGAGTGATAGAAAGATGTATCCAAACTTTTTCCGGACAGTTCCGGATGATGAGATGCAATATGTGGCCATAGCAAAGTTACTGGAAAGGTTGAAGTGGAACTGGGTCGGGATCCTTACATCTGATGATGAATATGGAGAGAGAGAGATCCGACAACTCAGCAAATATTTATCTAATCATGGAATTTGTATTGAATTCAAGATTCTGGTGTCTATAAGGAATTATAATGAAATTGCTCCAGAGCTGCAGACTTCAACTACGGAAGTTCTTATTATTTGTGGCTCAGTTAGTATAATGTATTACAAATTTTTGTATAATAATGTCCCTTATTACATGGAGAAAACATTTGTTATACCAGATTCTTGGTCAATGAGTGAAGTGTTTTTTATTCTCAGTAACTGCAGCTTGGTGTTTACGTACCCCCTTCTCTACTCAAAGGGATTGCTGGAATATTTTTATAGTATTTATCCATCCAGCCGCCCAAATGACCCCCTGATGGAGGATATTCTCATAACTGAATATGGATGCTTTTCAAAAAACCGAATGAAAAATATAATTTTTCCAATCATGACTAGACATCCTCTTAGGAACTGCAGGTTGGGGAGAGGTCCACTTGATTTATATTTTTCCAATGAGAAAACATCCTATAAAGTGTTTATCTCAGTCTACATTTTGGCTCAAGCATTACATGACATGGATTTCTCTTTTAAAATAAATAACAAAAAATCTGAAATAAATCCACACACACTAAAGTATAAGGTGAGAGCGTCAATGAAAGTTTACTCGTATCTTTTTATACTCGGTCAGTTCAGTACTGGAACACAATGTACCCAGACAAAAATTACACCCAGTTTATGTTCATGTTTAGTTTAGAGGTGTTTAACCCTTTCACTTCTGCAGCTTTTATTTAATTTTTGCACCAATGTTAAAAAATATCATTTTAGGCCTGAAGATTATATAAAACCTCCAAACAGTATACAGTATATTTTCTGAAAGCAGAGACCCTGGAGAAACAATGATTGCTGTATCATCTTTTTCTGTCACATGATATTAGTGCAATGGTTTACCAAATGTAATCTTTTGTTTTCAGTAAAAGATACACTAAGTTCATTTTATGGCATACAAATGTAATATATTACCCACTTATTTGGTAAAATATAACAGATGAGGTTGCATTGAATAAATAGATAGCCAGTATGTCAAGTCTTAAAATGACCGGCACCTCTGAAATGGTGAAAAAGGAAAAATAAAAATAAAAAACTAAATGACCAAGGCACACCAAACAGTGTAAACCACCAATCTATCTATACCCTCCCTGTAAACAGTTAGGGTATATATAGATAGATTGGTGGGATCCCCTACCGGTATTCCCACCATATCTGTCTTTTAGGGGTGGTTGTGTACTATTTTTTCTGTGTTCAGCTTTGCATAGCTTAATAAACCTTTTTGTAGTTTACTCTGTTTGGTTTGCCTTGGTCATTTAGTTTTTTATTTTTATTTTTCCTTTTCATATATAGTTTTTTGATCACACCCCCTTTAATATATGTGGTGAGTACTACTATATTCCTATCCTGATGGGATTCCCATTCTTTCATATTTTTCAGTTACACCTCTGAAATGGTGACAAACTTTAGCACCTTCACTTTTCCATAGGTAATGCTTTTAAGGCTAAGTTCACCTTTTGGAACATAATACATGGCACATCAGTATTTAGGGTGTAACATGTTCCAGCACATGTTCCTCCCTCCCATGCCAGTGGGTAGGGGGTTCCTCTCCCCTAAAACCGCAGCCACATTTAAAATCATCTCCGCCCATACAGCCATGTCATTTATTTACAAGAATCTGTGAATGAATAAACTACAAGTCCTGTCAGACAGAATTGTAGTATCAATGGACTGTGATTGTGCTGATCAGTGCACTTGTAGTCCATTCACAAGTCCTCCAGCTGTCTAACAAAAAGCCTGTAGAGATGTATGGGCAGAAAGCTGAAGTATTTGTCTGCAGGAGTCTGATTTTGCACCCATGATCCACTGATACCAGATAATGGATAACAGGTCTAAAATGATTGTTCTCACTCCAGCATGCGTGTTGATAACATGTGCAGAAAAATTGAAGCTTTAGTGCGCAGGCGCCCCTCCCATCTGTGTTTATTTCTGTATATGCGTGTATGTGGGGGTGGGGGAGGTTCATACAATATATCATAAAAGTGAGTACACCCCTCACATTTTTGAAAACATTTTATTATATCTTTTCATGTGACAACACTGAAGAAAGTACACTTTGCTACAATGTAAAGTAGTGAGTGTACAGCTTGTATAACAGTGTAAATTTGCTGCCCCCTCAAAATAACTCAACACACAGCAATTATTATCTAAACTACTGGTAACAAAAGTGAGTACACCCCTAAGTGAGAATGTCTAAACTGGGCCCAAAGTGTCAATATTTTGTGTGGTCACCATTCTTTTCCAGCACTGCCTTAACCCTCTTGGGCATGGAGTTCACCAGAGCTTCACAGGTTGCCACTGGAGTCCTCTTCCACTCCTCCATGATGACATCACAGAGCTGGTGGATGTTAGAGACCTTGTGCTCCTCCACCTTCCATTTGAGGATGCCCCACAGAGTAGGGTTTAGGTGTGGAGACATGCTTGGCCAGTCCATCACATTTACCCTCAGCTTCTTTAGCAAGGCAGTGGTTGTCTTGGAGGTGTGTTTTGGGTCGTTATATGTTGGAATACTGCCCTGCGGTCCAGTCTACGTAGGGAGGGGCTCATGCTCTGCTTCAGTATGTTACAGTACATGTTGGCATTCATGTTTCCCTCAATGAACTGTAGCTCCCCAGTGCCGGCAGCACTCATGCAGCCCCAGACCTTGACACTCCCACCACCATGCTAGACTGTAGGCAAGACACACTTGTGTTTGTACTCCTCACCTGGTTGTCGCCACACACGCTTGACACCATCTGAACCAAATACGTTTATCTTGGTCTAATTAGACCATAGGACATGGTTCTAGTAATCCATGTCCTTAGTCTGCTTGTCTTCAGCAAACTGTTTGCGGGCTTCTGGATATGATGCTGAGAACGTGCACTCAACTTCTTTGGTTGACCATGGCGAGGCCTGTTCTAAGTGGAACCTGTCCTGTTAAACTGCTGTATGGTCTTTATGTAGAGCAACAATTCTTTTTTTCAGATCCTCAGAGAGTTCTTTGCAATGAGATGCCATGTTGAGCGCCCAGTGACCAGTATGAGAGAGTGAGAGTAATAACACCAAATTTAACACACCTGCTCCCCACTCACACCTGAGACATTGTAACACTAATGAGTCAAATGACACCAGGGGAGGGAAAATAGCTAATTGGGCCCAATTTGGACATTTTCACTTAGGGGTGTACTCACTTTTGTTGCCAGCGGTTTAGACATTAAAGGCTGTGTGTTGAGTTATTTTGAGGGGACACCAAATTTGCACACAAGCTGTACACTCACTACTTTACATTATAGTAAAAGGTAATTTCTTCAGTGTTGTCACATGAAAAGAAATAATAAAATATTTACAAAAATGTGAGGGGTGTACTCACTTTTGTGAGATACTGTATATATGTATTGTGAGGGGCTAAAGTGCGTGGATTTTACTTTATTTTCTTACACTTTATTTTTTATCACATCAGGACACGAGTCCCCTATGTGATACTTTTTTGGGACAGGTTCGCTTTAATGAGACCCTGATGTCTCCCCTGCCCTCTATTAAACTAATGCAGATCACGCTCCATTAGCTTCTTCCCAGTGGCAACAGAGCCCCGAAGTCACATTTTACTGATCACTTCCGGGTTACAAATAGATAGGGGCAATCAACAAACAGACATTCACTGGTCTCTCTAATGGAGGCTGCCATTGCTGAACTCTCCTTGGAGAATGCTAGTTCTGTGGCTGTTCAGATGCTTTCATATCAGAGTTGTCTGACTCTAATGAGTAAATATTTCTTGTCGGGGTCTGCGGGTGGGGGGGCTTATCGGAATCCAGGAGCCCCCTTTAATAAGAGGGCCCCCAGATCCCGGCCCCCCACCCTTTGTAAATTAGTATGGTACCCCTACCCATTCACCTAGGGAAAAAAGTGTCGATAAAAAAACCACACTACACAGGTTTTAAAAGTAATTTATTAGGCAGCTCCGGGGGTCTTCTTCTGACTTCGGGGGTCTTCTTCTGACTTCAGGGGTCTTCTGCCGACTTTGGGGGTCTCTCAGGCCTCTTCTCCCTCTCTCCGGTGTCGTCCCCGTGCTTTCTGGTTCTTCTCCGGTGCCTTCTTCCTTCTGCCAGGCTCCTCCGCTATCTTCTGCTCTTTTGCCACTCTTTTGCTAGCGGAGGAGCCCGGACATCTGTATCGTCTTCTTCCCTCTTCTCTTCCAGAGATGTTGACATGACGCTCTCTCCGGCTGTAATTCTGTCTGTGCGCTCTGCTATGACTTATATAGGCGGTGACCCTGCCCCCCAATGACATCACAGTCCTGGGGCATGCTGGGACTGTGAGGTCATAAGGGGGCATGGTCATGTCATCCTATGACCACGTCTCTGAAGTCGGCAGAAGACCCCCGAAGTCGGAAGAAGACCCCCGGAGTTCGAAGAAGACCCCCAGAGCTGACTTATAAATTACTTTAAAAACCTGTGTACTGTGTTTTTTTCTTGACACTTTTTTCCCTAGGTGAATGGGTAGGGGTACGATGTACCCTATACTCATTAACATAGGGCGGGGGGCTGGGATCTGGGGGCCACCTTATTAAAGGGGGCTCTCGGATTCTGATAAGCCCCTCACCCGCAGACCTCGACAACCAACGGCCAGGGTTGTCGGGAAGAGGCCCTTGTCCTCATCAACATGGGGACAAGGTGCTTTGGGGGAGGGGGGCCGCCGGGCGCCCCCCCTCCGCCAAAGCAACCACCCCCCATTTTGAAGGCATGCGGCCTGGTACGTCTCAGGAGGGGGCCGCTCGCTCATCCCCACCCCCTTTCCTGACCGGCTGGGCTGCATGCTCGGATAGGGGTCTGGTATGGATTTTGGGGGGACCCCCACGCTGTTTTTTCAGCGTAGGGGGTTCCCCTTAAAATCCATACCAGATCTAAGGGCCTGGTATGCCCCTGGAGGGGAACCCATGCCTTTTTTTTTATTTAAAATTTGGCGTGGAGTTCCCCCTCAAGATTCATACCAGACACAGTGCCTGGCATTGGCGGGGATCCAACTCGGATACCCGCACCAGTGTGAACCCCGCTCGCAAGGTGTCAATCTCGCCAATAAAAGTGGCGAGATTGACACAATATCAGACAACAATACAGAAGTTGACCAAAGGGTGGTGGTAAAGAGCTGAAAAACCACATGATTTGGTGAAAGTTGGCTGGAAAAGTCCTGTCGTCTGTATGCAAGACAAACTTCTGGCCAACGCCCTTTGTACAAAAATCCAAGAGAAGGTTTGTACAAAGTCCTATCGTGTGTATGCGGCTTTTGAATGATAATTACTCAGTCATACAACAATGTACCCAAATTAAATTTTATCATCTTTTTTTTAAACAGATAGAGATTAATTGTGGTAGGATTTAATCACCATCGTGTTTTTACATTTTTCAATATAAATGAGAAAAATCAATTCTGGTTAAAAATGCTGATTATGAAATTTTGCAAATAAATAATATTTCTTCAACAATTTAGACCAACATGTATTCTGCTACATTTCTTGAGTAAAAATAACCCAAATCAGTGCATTTTATTTAGTCTGTGGAAATATAGATCTGAAAATTGATCAGTCCTGATGTACTGATGGTCTAATTTCTTGAGGCCCTAAAATGACAGGACAATACCCCCCCCCCCACTGATCCACATTCTGTTCTAGAAAGCCAGGTGATTGCTGGTATTGTGAAGGACCTGGAGTACCCAGAGGGACACAATGGGGTTGATTTACTAAAGGCAAATCAACTTCGCACTGCAAGTGCACTTAGCAGTGCAGACGCTGTAAAACTGAGGGGGAGATCTGAAATGAGGGGAAGCTCTGCTGACTTTATGATCCAATTTATGAACAAGCAAAAATGCTGTTTTTTATTTTCCTTGCATGTCCCCCTCAGATCTACAGCAATTGCACTTGCAGTGCAAAGTGGAGTTACCTTTAGTAAATAAACCCCAATGATTCGATATACATAACTTTCCACTGCCAACAGTATTTTAAAGAGACAGTGGGGTTGATTTACTAAAATTAGAGAGTGCAAAATCTGGTGCAGCTGTGCAGAGTAGCCAATCAGCTTTTATCTTTAGCTTGTTCAATTAGGCTTTGACAAAAAACCTGGAAGCTGATTGGTTTCTGTGCTAAGCTGCACCAGAATTTGCCCTCTGCAGTTTTAGTAAATCAACCCTATTGTTCAACAGGACCTGAGCCTACTTGCTGTACCTTGTACCCCAAAAATATGTTTTAATTGTTTTGCCACAAACCACAGTCTTATACAGACGCATAAACGTAGGTACATAGTTACATATTTGATAAGGTTGAATGAAGACACTAGTCAATCCAGTTCAACCTCTGCGTGTGTGTGTGTGTGTTTATGCCACTACCATAATCTTGTATATTGCCTTCACTAAGGTGTCCATTTAAAAGTTTTATTAACACTCTCTGACACCACCAACTGTGGAGGGGAGTTCCGCATCCTTACCAATCTAACAGTAAAGAACCCCTTACAGAGTTTAAGGTTAAACTGCTTCTCATCCAAATTCTTAGAGTGGTTGCATATCTTCTTAAGAAAATTGAGACTGAATAGTTTACTCTCTACAGTGGGGACAGAAAGTATTCAGACCCCCTTAAATGTTTCACTCTTTGTTATAGTGCAGCCATTTGCTAAAATCATTTAAGTTCATTTTTTCCTCATTAATGTACACACATCACCCCATATTGACAGAAAAACACAGAATTGTTAACATTTTTGCAAATTTATTCAAAAAGAAAAACTGAAATATCCTACGTATTCAGACCCTTTTCTGTGACACTCATATATTTAACTCAGGTGCTGTGCATTTCTTCTGATCATCCTTGAGATGGTTCTACACTTTCATTTGAGTCCAGCTGTGTTTGATTATACTGATTGGACTTGATTATGAAAGCCACACACCTGTCTATATAAGACCTTACAGCTCACAGTGCATGTCAGAGCAAATGAGAATCATGAGGTCAAAGAAACTGCCTGAAGAGCTCAGAGACAGAATTGTGGCAAGGCACAGATCTGGCCAAGGTTACAAAAAATTCTGCTGCACTTAAGGTTCCTAAGAGCACAGTGGCCTCCATAATCCTTAAATGGAAGACGTTTGGGAAGACCATAACCCTTCCTAGAGCTGGCCGTCCGGCCAAACTGAGCTATCGGGGGAGAAGAGCCTTGGTGAGATAGGTAAGGAAGAACCCAAAGATCACTGTGGCGGAGCTCCAGAGATGCAGTCGGGAGATGGGAGAAAGTTGTAGAAAGTCAGTCATCACTGCAGCCCTCCACCAGTCAGGGCTTTATGTCAGAGTGGCCCAACGGAAGCCTCTCCTCAGTGCAAGACACATGAAAGCCTGCATGGCGTTTGCTAAAAACACCTGAAGGACAACAAGATAGTGAGAAATAAGGTTCTCTGGTCTGATGAGACCAAGATAGAACTTTTTGGCCTTAACTCTAAGTGGTATGTGTGGAGAAAACCAGGCACTGCTCCTCCTTGCATCATGCTGTGGGGGTGTTTTTCAGCTGCAGGAACAGGACGACTGCTTGCAATCGAGGGAAAGATGAATGTGGCTAAGTACAGGGATATCCTGCATGAAAACCTTCTCCAGAGTGCTCAGGACCTCAGACTGGGCCGAAGATTTACCTTCCAACAAGACAATGACCCTAAGCACACAGCTAAAATAATGAAGGAGTGGCTTCACAACAACTCTGTGACTGTTCTTGAATGGCCCAAGCAGAGCCCTGACTTAAACCCAATTGAGCATCTCTGGAGAGACCTAAAAATGGGTGTCCACCAACGTTTGCCATCCAACCTGACAGAACTGGAGAGGATCTGCAAGGAGGAATGGCAGAGGATCCCCAAATCCAGGTGTGAAAAACTTGTTGCACCTTTCCGAAAAAGACACATGGCTGTATTCGATCAAAAGGGTGCTTCTACTGAATACTGAGCAAAGGGTCTGAATACTTAGGACCATGTGATATTTCAGTTTTTCTTTTTTAATAAATCTGCAAAAATGTCAACAATTCTGTGTTTTTCTGTCAATATGGGGTGCTGTGTGTACATTAATGAGGAAAAAAATGAACTCAAATGATTTTAGCAAATGGCTGCAATATAACAAAGAGTGAAAAATGTGAGGGGGGTCTGAATACTTTCCCTCCCCACTGTATGTTGGAATCACCATTTAAAATTGGCATATTGTGATCATATCTACTCATAAGTGCTTTGCCAGGGAGAATAGGTTTAATGTTTGTAGTCATTCTTCATATCTGAGATCCTCCATCCCCTTATTGGCTTTGTTGCCTTTCTCTGGACTCTCTACAGTCCAGCATATCCTTCCTGAGGACTGGTGACCAGAACTAGACAACATACTCCAGATGTGGCCGAACCAGAGTTTTATAGAGTGGTAGAATTAAAGTCTTATCTCTTGAGTAGATACCCTTTTTAATGCATGCTCATAGTCTGTTGGCCTTGATTGCTGCATCTTGGCATTGCATGCTATTGCTGAGTCTGTGGTCTATAAAAATCTCCATATCCTTTTCCATTCTCACTTCCTCCTGGGATTCTCTCACTAATGAGTAACATGTGTTCATATTTTTTAGCCCCCAAGTGCATTACTTTATGTTTTTCAATAATAAACCTCAAACACAAATGTGTACAAACGTGTAACTATTACTAATACTAACTTTTAAGCTTTTTAGATGATAAACTTTTTCCCCCTTATTTTTAAAAGATCTTCAAGAGCCACATAAGCCCCCAATCACAGACTCCAAATACTACCGGGCCATGATTGTGGGCAAGTGGTCCCCCTGGGAAGGTACCCCCATGTTGAGGGCATGTGGCCTGGTATGGTTCACAATGGGGCAGACAACTGCCCAACCCCCCTCATCTTAGCCACCCAGGGTACATGCTTGGATAAGGGTCTGGTGTTAAATTTTGAGGAGACCATATTCTTTTTTTGTGGGGTTCCACTTAAGATTCATGCCAGGATTAAAGGGCCTGGTATAAATTTTGGGGGGATTCTAAGCAATTTTATTTATCCCTGCTATATATTACTATTCACCTGTCGGTCAGGAATCCCTGGCTGGCAGCTGAATGCGCCTGAAGGGGATGAGTCACTGGTTATTAGGATGCCAACAGGTATAAGTTCACTAACAACCAGGAGGAAGCTGAGACATTTAGCAGTGATAATAAAAGTGATCTGCTCCTTTTGGGACTAGCACCTGTAGCAGAGGTAGAAGCTGATTGGACTTTACACACAGTAGGCTTGGAGTGGTGCTGTCAGAACTACATGTTCTGCTTGAGCATTGTTCGGCTAACAAATTAAAAATGCCAGATTTCTAAAAAAAATTCAAAATTCCTTTAAATAACATGGCGGCGGGGGGGGTTCCTAATCTTGCCTTTAAAGGGGTACATCTCTACATCTCGATTTCATAAAGTGCTGAAAGTTTTTGTTTGGTTTCTTTTTGCTTTTTTTAGAAGTTGGCAGTGAAATGTCATTTGCTGGCAATTTAAACTTTTTTTCTGATTTTAAGACAGAACTCAACAACACGAAACAAAAAACGTGGGAGGTCTCCCTAAGAATCCGTACCAGACCCTTATTCTGAGCGTGCAGCCAGAAAGGAGGAGGAATGAGCAGGCACCTCCCCCTGAACTGTACCAGGCCACATGCCTTCAACATGGGGGCAATGTCTTGTTGATACGAACAAGGGCCTCTTCCCCACAACCCTGGTCGATGATTGTGGGGGTCTGTTGGTGGGTTGGCTTATCAGAATCACAGTGGCTATTTTCTTGTAAATGAAAAATACTTAAATATGGGCAGTGACCCTATTTGGGCAGTGATGTCACTACTATCCCCACCCCTTTTCTTATGTGGCCAGGATTTCCAATGATTTCATTGGTTCCTAGGGATGCCTCAGGTACAAGCATGCACTGCTTCCTTAGGAATCACTGACAGCAGGAGGTCGTCATATATAGAAGCTGTAGAAATATTGCTTCTATATGTGATTATTGATTCCAATCCAAAAGAAGGTTGGATGGGCAAAAGTTTGGCCACTTGTCTGAATGCCCAAACAGCCAATGTTTTTACCAGACCATTGTCTCATCCTGATTGAAAATACATTTGTTTTTCCATTCACGCAGGATTCTCCATGGACTGTACACAGTGCAGAGGTCTTCCTCATATTATTTCCCCTGCTGGTCCAATGTTCTTAGCCTATAATGTTAGGCCATTTTCTCTATTGGTGAATGGTAACTTTCATGGTCAAATGTTCTCATGGCTATTTTTCTCAAATGTTAGAGAATTTTACATTCGCCCGATGAAAAGCAACAAAGATACCATTACACACATATTACAAACATTATGGTATTATTCCTTACGCTTGCACAAATTTTAGGACATAGTTTATATGGTTTAAGAGATTGAAAAAAAGACACAGCTCCATCCATTTCATCCTATGTGTGTGTATATGTGTGTGATTTTTATTCTGTAAAAGTTCCCATAGCCTCATATATTCTGCTTTCCGAGGAAGACATCTAAAAGGTTTTAAAGTTGTCATTACTCTCAGCTTGTACCACTTCCTAGGGAAGGGAATTGCACATTTTTACTTCTCTAGCAGTAAAGAACTCTTTCCACAATCTAAGGTTAAGCCTCCTTTCTTCTAACCTCAAATCATGGCCACATGTCCTCTTCGGGACCTTACAGTAAACAGTTTATCACAGTTACTGAAGTAACTTTTAAATATATTTATACATTGTAATCATGTCTTCTCTTAAAGAGTAACTCCACTTTTGTTGAGAAAAAAAACTTCCCCTCTGGGTGATCTACGTACATTGCATGGATTTTACCAAACTTTGTTGCAGATTCCTATCTTTTGTTACTCTAAATAGCTGTTTGTTTCTTTATGTCCATGTACTGGGTGAATGTGAATGGGAGTGGTTTAATAATTGTAGCTCCCTCTAGTGTGCTAGAGTAGGATTTTTGTTGTGTAGCAAAATTGTTCAGGCTTGACTGGCAGCCTCTCCCTACTTCTAGAAACTTGCAGAAGATTCTAGAATAATGGGGGTAAAGGCTATCGCTATCAGGGTGCGGGCAGCCCGCACCCGGGTGCCACCCACCAGTGGGGTGACACCATTAAGGTGCTGTCAAGCCCCCATCAGTGTAGTGTGACTTCGGGCTCTTTTCCCTGCTCAGTTCAGCAGAGAGCTCGACTGTGCTGTGACAGGAGAAAGGCGGGCTATCAGAGGTTTCCCCAACTCGCCCCCCCTTTCTCCTGTCAGGAAGAAGAGATGCTGGCTTTCACCAGGTTCCCCGCCTAGCTTCCTGCCCGCTCCGTTCCTTCCCTATTGGCCATAACTGAGGGCCTATCAAAGGAGACTAGGAGAGGAGAGCATCATGGGACATGTAGTCCCAAAGATTGGCGGCCCCATTTTCCACTGGGAGGAGGCTACAGCTTGATCAAGAGAGATTGAGGGACTGCAGCCTGAAAAAAAGCTGAGGGAGAGAGTGCTACAGGACAAAGAACGAGGAGTGTGCTGGGCGGAAGCCAGAGAGAAAGCCACATTGCCCAGCACCACCAGAGAGAGAGCCACGCTGCCCAGCGCCACCAGAGAGCCATGCTGCCCAGCACCACCAGAGAGAGAAATACTGAGCTACTGCCAGGGTACAGACATGCTACACTACTGACCAGAGTTGCTCCCAGGAAACCAAGAGTGAGCGATTGTCCAGCCGGAGGGATCACTGCTGTAGTTTGGCTGGGTCTGGTAAGAGGGCCTGTTGGCCATTATCCTAGGGACTGTACTACGTCTGCAGTCTCTGACCATGATAACGTAATAATGACATTGTTGAAAAGGGGCGGTGCACGGGTGACCCTAAAATGATGCCCCCTCTGAAAAAAGTTCTGCGGACACCCATGGGTAAAGGTGAGGAGGAGCTGCCTGGAGTATTCGTGAGGGCCCTGACCAATCCCCAACAGATATGTTGGTGGGGGGCAGGTCCCCTCAAATACTCTGGGTCAGCCAAGTTGGGGCAGAGAAAGCTGGGGATGGAAAGTTTGGCTGTCAGTGGCCCTTTAAGGTGCCCCCTAATCTGGGGGATGACCTTGTGCCTGGCTCATGTGTGAAAGGGACTCTCTTCATGACACACAGGGGTGTACTGACCAGAGGCATGCGAGCAAGTGGAGGACAGCAGGGGAACACTGCCAGGCAAATCTCCAGGGAGGAAGACAGCCAGGTGGGCTGGTGAGGGTTACAGTTGGAGAGGACTGAGAGGCATGCCTGAGAGGACTGGGTGAGAGCAGTCTGAGATGGATTTAGGCTAGGTTCACACTGCTGCGGTGCGGGAACGCAGCAAATTTACTGTGGGTTCCCGCATCGCACCAACTCGCACGGCAGTTCACACTGCCATATGTGAACTGCTGGGGAGTGTCATACAATGTTAACGACACCCCCAGTTCAGCTCGCATAACGCACTGCGAACTGACAATTTGGACATGTATCGGATCGCATAGGTGTGAACACCCATGCGATCCGATTCTGGTCCGAACAAAAAAAAGGGTCCTGTGCAAGTTTGGACCGAATGCGGTGTGATATCAGCCATGCTATCTGTATGGCTGATATCGCACAGCACAGACATCGCATGTGATGTGAACAGCAGTGCGCTGTGAATCACATATGATGTCTGCCACCGCAGCAGTGTGAACCCAGCCGCAGAGTCAGTCTGGGTCTCTGGGAGGACTGTGGAGTCTTGGCTAGGAGGGCTGGAGAAAGGGGAAGCTGCAGCCAGGTGGACTGGCAGTGCCTGAAGAGGTGGTGCTGGGATCAGTAGGCATAAGAGGAGGACAGCTAGGCACTAGGACTTTGCTATACAAACAAGGGGCCCATGGTCCCCGCCTGCTGGAGGTAGAGGAGAAGTGTATATACAGATTGTATATAGTTGTGTCTCAGAAGAGTTCTACTGCTTTGATCAAGTGTGCATCCCATAATGTTCCTATTCCAGTTTATTTCCCTCAATTAAATTTAAAAAAAAGCACTGGACTGTTCTTCAGACTTAAGGAGGCAGTGAAGATGCGGTGTGCCTGGCTGTGCACGGTGGGTGATACCTTTACACTTGCGGCTCTTTAGGGGGTACGCTACATAATTGTCAATCAGCTGCTGCACCTGCAGGGTTTTAATGGGGAAAGTGGGAGGGTCTGCATCCCTTTAGATATGATTTCCCTTTGGGAGTATCTTACCAAAAATGACATTTTTGCTGCAGGGGATGCACAAAATCTGATTTGTATCTTAATTGTGTCTCATTGATTTGTATGTTACTTCTCGAAAATCAGTGAGCCAATCACACAGGCAGGAAATTACATTTCTGAGGGAAGGGTTTTCTGTAAAGAACGCCTCCAGGTGGCCATATTGCATTTTACAGAACATTACAGAGCTGCAGATTGAAAGAAAAGGTCATTTTAAATAACATTCAGTTACAATATTTGAATACGCTATATTATTTTTTTTTATTTTCTCTTTTTTTTTCTCATGAAAGTGGAATTGCCCTTTAAGTGTCTCTTCTTCGGATTGAATACCTGTAATCTATCAGTCCTCATAGCTGAGATCCTCTGTCCTCCTTGTTCATTTTGTTGCCCTTTGCTGAACTCTTTCTAAGCCGCGTACACACAGGCGGACTTTTCGACCGGACTGGTCCGACGGACTTTCCAACGGACTTTAGACAGACTTTTGACAGACTTCCGACGGACTTTCGAATGAACGGACTTGCCTACACATGATCACACCAAATTCCGACAGATTCATACGTGATGACGTACGACCGGACTAAAATAAGGAAGTTGATAGCTAGTAGCAAATAGCTGCCCTAGCGTCGGTTTTTGTCCGTCGGACTAGCATACAGACGGACCAGTCCAGTCAAAAAATCCACCCGTGTGTACGCGGCATTATTTATCAACATCTTTCCTGAGGATTGGTGACCAAAACTGAAATGTATATTCAAGATGAGGCTGAGCCAGTGTATTGTAAAGGGGTAGAATTATTGATTTATCTCTGCAATGTTCGCATTCACAAAGCAAATTGTTTATAAATAGTCCCAATAAAATGTATCTGATTATAAGTGCTCAGAAAACAGGTCATCTCATCCTGATGGCATTCTCTAAATGAGATATAACTAGATAAACAATCTATAATCAATAAATTATTAAACGTTCTATATCCACTTGCCGACCAGCCACCGTCATTATACTGTGGCAGGTAGGCACGATCCCGTGAACCGTCGTAGCTGTACATGGCCCTTTAAATGCCTGGGTCCCCCACTGCATGGCAGGGGGGCCTTGCGCATGGCCGGCGGTCATAGGTACAAGAGCCAGAACAGGGACGTGTATGTGTAAACACACAAATCCCTGTTCTGTGAGGAGTGACAGATCGTCTGCTCCTACTATCTAGGAACAACAATATGTCTCCTCCTCTAGACAGTCCCATCCCCCCACAATTAGAAACACAAACGAGGGAACACATTTAACCCCTTCCCTGCCAGTGACATTTACACAGTAATCAGTGCATTTTATAGCACTGATCGCTGTATAAATGTTGTAAAGTTGGGGGTTGTTTAAGCTTAGTGTAGAGCCTACCAGTGAGCGGAGTCCATGCCAGATATGCTGTTTAAGGGCTTGTAGGCCCACTTTTATTAAAGAAAGAAAATGTCCATCCAGAATTCCCACGCAGGGGTTTCAACTTCACAGCAGTAATGTAGTAATACACAAAAAATGCCAAGCCACCTGGTTCTCTGGTCAGCTCTGCTGCTCAGGCTTTGCTTCAGCCCTCTTGGCTCTATAAGGGGGTTCCTGTATAAACCCGGTACCTCAGCACTCTTTTCCAGCCTTCTTGCTGTTCCAGCCCACAGGTTTGGACCTTCTGTCTGCTCTGACAGACGGAAATGTGCAGACATGCACACTTCTACCTTGCTCGCCTGGACTCCTCATGACTCTACTATCAGGCCCACACACACCTGAACAATCAGTGTGCCAGTGAGTCTTAAACCCGGACCCAGGACTAGGGATTTCATCCCATCCGGATCTCTAAGAAATCCCTGGGCTCCAGGTCCCAAAGTGGACTTTACTAAATAATGAGGAAACTGAAAAGCCAGTTTCCTCCCAAACAAGCAAATACACTGGTTCCCCTCAAATACACTGGTGGGGTACCACACTACCACAATGTCAATGGTCCCAAAAATGTCTCGATAGTGTCCAATCTGTCCGCTGCAACATTGCACTACCGCTAAAAATCGCCGAACACCGTCATTACTAGTAAAAAAAATAAAAATAATAAAAATGCCATAAATCTATCCATAGTTTGTAGACACTATAACTTTTGCTCAAACCAATCAATATACGCTTATTGCAATTTTTGTTACCAAAAAATTGTAGAAGAATATATATTGGCCAAATCTGATGAAGAAATTTGATTTTAAAAAAAATTCTGGGGATATTTATTACAGCAAAAAGTAAAAAAAAAAATATTTTTTTTTAATTGTTGCTCTTTTTAGTGGTTATAGCACAAAAAATAAAAACCACAGAGGTGATCACGTACCACCAAAAGAAATCTCTATTTGTGGGGAAAAAAGGACGTCAATTTTGTTTGTGTACAATGTTGCACGACCATGTAATTGTCAGTTAAAGCAACACAGTGCCGTATCGCAAAAAATGCCCTGGTCATTAAGGTCTGTAAGTGGATGTACTTGTTACCTATAATCATTTATGTCATTTTTTAAGCTGTCCCGCTATGTAAAAGAAGTCCAGTACAAGGATCCGAATGGCAAGGTTATGAATTTTAATGATAAAGGAGAACTGCCCAGCCCAATGGACATTGTAAATTGGATTACAAGAATTAAAGATAGAAATAACACTGATTGGATGAATGTGGGCCACTTTGATGGGTCCCTTTCAGAGGGTCAGCAACTTACACTAAAACCAGAGCGAATATCATGGAAAGGAGACACGGTGAGTTACACTGGGGAAGCTGATCCAGAACTTATACAAGAAACATACTAGTTTTGACCCTAAAGCCCATCTCCAGACAAATCGGAACCTCCTCCCACCATCCTGTTCATAGACATCCAACATCTGCCCTGACTCCTTCCATGGTGATTAGATGAAGGTGTCAGTACTGGTTGTGTGGATATAAATGCCGGAATACAGTATCTCACAAAAGTGAGTACACCCCTCACATTTTTGTAAATATATTATTATATCTTTTCATGTGACAACACTGAACAAATGACACTTTGCTACAATGTGAAGTAGAGAGTGTACAGCTTGTATAACAGTGTAAATTTGCTGTCCCCTCAAAATAACTCAACACACAGCCATTAATATCTAAACTACTGGCAACAAAAGTGAGTACACCCCTAAGTGAAAATGTCCAAATTGGGTCCAAAGTGTCAATATTTTGTGTGACCACCATTATTTTCCAGCACTGCCTTAACCCTCTTTGGCATGGAGTTCACCAGAGCTTCTCAGGTTGCCACTGGAGTCCTCTGCCACTCCTCCATGAGGACATCACGGAGCTGGGGGATGTTAGAAACCTTGCGCTCCTCCACCTTCTGTTTGAGAATGCCCCACAGATTCTCAATAGGGTTTAGGTCTGAAGACATGCTTGGTCAATCCATCACCTTTACCCTCAGCTTCTTTAACAAGGCAGTGGTCATCTTGGAGGTGTGTTTGGGGTCGTTATATGTTGAAATACTGCCCTGTGGCCCAGTCTCCGAAGGGAGGTTATCACGTTCTGCTTCAGTATGTCACAGTACATGTTGGCATTCATGGTTCCCTCAATGAACTGTAGCTCCCCAGTGCCGGCAGCACCCATGCAGCCCCAGACCATGACACTCCCACCACCATGCTTGAATGTAAGCAAGACACACTTACCTTTGTACTCCTCACCTGGTCGTTGCCACACACGTTTGACACCATCTGAACCAAATAAGTTTATCTTGGTCTCATCAGACCACAGGACATGGTTCCAGTAATCTATGTCCTTAGTCTGCAAGACTTTATCCACTGATGTGCTGGCTGCTTTAGTTTTTTCAATTTTTGTTATTTCTTTTATAAACAGCGCAGTATATATGTGTTTATAAATTATGTGTATTGCCGGGACTGACAGCAGCAGCGGAGTTTTCTCCCCGATGCCACATTGTCCCCCTATACATGTGCTGCTGGACATTCTACCTTTCTAACGGTTACGTGCAGCTTGCCTAATGTCGGACTCTATGTTCTTTCGTAAGATTTACACTTGTCTCTCGTGTGAATATAATAACACAGTACCCTATGGACAATCACCACTGAATGCCGAAAGACTTCAAAAGTGCTGCTCCTAAGACCTTCTATTGATGACTACAGCAGAAAACTGACGTGCTGGCTGGTAACCCCCACTTCCCACTTAGGAATCCTTATTGTGCTCTGCTTTTTTCTCCAATTCTTTCTTAACTGTTTAGTCACCCACCCCTTCTGCCTCCCTTTTTTCTTATTTTTTTATAATTTTTTTTTTAATATGTAGTTTTATATTCAAATATGCCTATCCTAGTGTTTACTTATGTAGCCCCTCCATTGATGATAAATATATGAGCATGTTTGTTACCTTTCTAGCCAACCTTAATTATATGAGGTTGGGATGATGATCCGTTCGGCAATTTAAATTTGTCCAACTCTACCTAAATAGATATCCCTCCCCGCCTATAGATCCAAACGGTAATAAGTCCACTTACTCTGGTTACCTGATCATTCGCTGGATCACATGGCCACACCACATTATACTAGCCTCATACCATATTTGGTCACCCTCCTTACTCCGCCATCAACTCACTCAACATTCTCAATCCAGACTTCCATACGTAAGGGAGTATGGCAGAGTGACCGCAATGGATCATCATCTCCCCGCTATTTGAACAGTGAGACTAAGGGAATCACGAAACATAACGCTTAATATAAACCTATATTTCCTAACGCTTAGTGTCTTCCACGTAGCTCTAAACTTTATCAATACATTCTCAGTTCCAAGGAGCAATCTAGGTTTCCTAATCCCAGACAAGTTGTGCATGCAATAAGACCTGAGCCTGGTTGGTACCATTCACACATATTTTGAATATACGACAAACCTCGTCCAACCATCACCATAATGCGCTATTTCATTCAAGCACAGGACCTTCCACTCCTATCAGGTCATATGGTACTCTTATAGGAATAGCACAGATCCTGAGGCTGTTGTACTGTCCCTCAAAAAAGAGGCACATATATTACAATCCCAAAACTACACATTTGTACTACATAAAAACACCACATTCTATCGCACTCACAACTTAAAGGGAACACAGTGTACGAACCACTGCACACATGCATGTCTTACACTGTTTCTTATTCAGACAACCTTTCGTGTTCTATGACACGGATAGATCTTTAGCTTGTACACAGACATTGAGTTTTTAGATTATTAATTGCTTCAAACCAACCTGTCAAGCTGGTGTTTTTTTTTTGGACTCTTCACCCCACCTCCTCATCGCTAACATAAACATTAGATATACCTTGATTTAATTAACATGCACGATCCATAAAAGCTCCGACAAGGCTCCAAGCAAAAATTTCTAGTTCGCTCTCCCCTTAACCCAAGCACGCACTGAAGCATTTATAGCAGGCTAAGAAGGCACTTATGTCAATCCTAGGGGATAAAGTTCAGTTTGTTTATACAATGTTTATTTCCTTGGGTCTTTCATAATTGGTACCTCATTTATTATGGGTACATTATGTTATTTATTGTTATACGTTTAAAATGACATTTTGCTCCGTTAGTTTAAACTTTTTAAAGGATCCCATCATAACCCGTACACCTCAAACACATACACTAGAAGAGAACACAGACTACTCCTCCTTTTCCCTATCGACAAATTATCCCTCATGGGGACCGATATACCTTTCCATTTTAACAATCTTTTGTACTATCCTATCCCACCACACGTCCATTCACCCATTTGCCTTAAAAATATTCAATACAGCAATTAGAACTCCTATTTGACCTCCCCTTCCCACATTCCCACACCTCTCTCTCTGATTGGCGGGTAGTAATTACCCCTTGGACCTCTACACTCTCTGTCGTCTCGAGTTCCACCCCACTCAGTGGCTATCTACGTTCATTGGTTCTCCTGAAAGACACTTATTCCTTCACCAACCACCACTGACCTACTTTGGTTATACCTGGATACAGACACACAGTATCCTTGGATTAGCAAGCAGGCTCTTGCTAATCTCCGAAAATGACCACCAATAGACAAAAGCCCTCCCATCTTATATTGTTACGGATTTCCCCCCAAGTGAAACACCTACAATATCCCTTCCATAACCATCTCCCTTCGTACCCCCCCTTTTTTTAACGGCGCTAACACATTCTCCGAAGACATTGCCATTCGTCTTCCTCCTAACCCTAATCGTCTTCCCTCAAAGTCCCTATCCTCATCCACACCAAGTATCTATACCTGTTCCTTTTTCTTTCCCTGCTAAATTGAGATTGGTACCACCTTCATAAAATGTCACGACCAACAAACAAACCAAACAAATCTAAAACTAAAATGATTTCCCTCAATGCACGTGGACTTAATCTCCCAGAAAAACGCTCCCAAGTTCTACTCTCCCTACACAGAAACAAAGCAGAAAAAAAAAAAACATTGAAACGCAAATACATTTTAACACAAAAACTGTTTTACAAATTTGGTAACAAATCTGGGAAAATGCTAGCCAGAGCTCTGCAACATAAAAAGGCAATGAATACCATACATAAGATTAAAATACCATACATAAGATTAAAGACCCCACTGGTAAGACTTTTGTTTCCCCTGAGAACATTGCTACCCAATTTGTAAAATACTTCTCCAAACTCTACAACTTCATCCCCACTAACACGACAGAATGTACCCAAGACAGATGAGAGGCAATCAAAGACTTCCTAACACAACAATGTACACCCCCTATCTCCCCAGAAAACTCAATGGCTCTAGACTGCCCCATTAGTATAGAAGAAACTGCAATGGCCCTAAAACAACTCAAACCGGGTAAAAGTCCTGGACCAGATGGGTTGACCGTAAGTTATTGCAAAACTTTTCACAAGATACTTACCCCCCATTTTACTAAAACATTTAATTCTTTATCTTAATCTCCATACATAAATAAAGAACTATTAGAATCCCATATCACATTGATACCGAAACCTGGCAAAGATGAGACAATAGTATACGACTACAGACCCATCTCCCTCCTAAATGTGGATGTAAAACTCTACGCCAAAATCCTCGCTAACCGCATACTTCCTCTCATCCCCAAACTAGTTTCCCTCTACCAGGTAGGATTTATCCCTGGTAGGCAGGCCAGGGATAACACCATAAAAGCTCTCAACATCCATCATTGGCTTTCAAGCTCCTCCAAACAACAGGGTTTCTTTCTGTCTCTTAACGTGGAGAAGGGCAATAACTTCTCCGCAGGATGTGGAAATCTTGCAAAAAGACCTGAACAAATTAATGGGGTGGGCGACTACATGGCAAATGAGGTTCAATGTAGAAAAATGTAAAATAATGCATTTGGGTGGCAAAAATATGAATGCAATCTATACACTGGGGGGAGAACCTCTGGGGGAATCTAGGATGGAAAAGGACCTGGGGGTCCTAGTAGATGATAGGCTCAGCAATGGCATGCAATGCCAAGCTGCTGCTAATAAAGCAAACAGAATATTGGCATGCATTAAAAGGGGGATCAACTCCAGAGATAAAACGATAATTCTCCCGCTCTACAAGACTCTGGTCCGGCCGCACCTGGAGTATGCTGTCCAGTTCTGGGCACCAGTCCTCAGGAGGGATGTACTGGAAATGGAGCGAGTACAAAGAAGGGCAACAAAGCTAATAAAGGGTCTGGAGGATCTTAGTTATGAGGAAAGATTGCGAGCACTGAACTTATTCTCTCTGGAGAAGAGACGCTTGAGAGGGGATATGATTTCAATTTACAAATACTGTACTGGTGACCCCACAATAGGGATAAAACTTTTTTGCAGAAGAGAGTTTAATAAGACTCGTGGCCACTCATTACAATTAGAAGAAAAGAGGTTTAACCTTAAACTACGTAGAGGGTTCTTTACTGTAAGAGCGGCAAGGATGTGGAATTCCCTTCCACAGGCGGTGGTCTCAACGGGGAGCATTGATAGCTTCAAGAAACTATTAGATAATCACCTGAATGACCGCAAGATACAGGGATATGTAATGTAATACTGACACATAATCACACACATAGGTTGGACTTGATGGACTTGTGTCTTTTTTCAACTTCACCTACTATGTAACTATGTAACTATAAGGCGTTCGACAGAGTGGCCTGGGACTACATGCTGGCAACATTACATGGCCTTGGGGTTTCCTGCACACTTTCTCCAATTGATATCAGCACTATACTCCTGCCCCATGGCTAGAATAAGGGTCAAAGGCCACCTGTCGAATGCCTTCTCAGTCTCGAATGGTACACGTCAAGGATGCCCACTATCACCTCTTATCTTCGTTCTTACCTTAGAACCCATTCTACGCAAGCTCAGGGCAAATCCCGACGTCAAAGGCATTGACATCCGCAACAAACATTATAAGATCGCAGCCTATGCGGATGACATCCTCCTCTTCCTTTCAGATCCCTTAATCACCATACCCAATTTACTCAAAGACTTTACCCTTTTCAACAAATTATCCAGCTTGCAAATTAACTTTACAAAATCTAAAGCCCTTAATATTTCCCTCCCACCAACCTTAGTGACACAATGCAAAGCAAATTTCCCTTTCAGCTGGGAACCTCATAGCTGGGAACCTCATGCTCTCACGTATCTAGGCAACCAAATCCCAACTAATCTAGAAGAGCTTTATGAAAGGAACTACTTACCAATACTACAAACCGTGCAAGCGGATCTTCATAAATGGACCTCGAGTCAATTTTCTTGGTTTGGGCGCATTGCCATCCTAAAGATGAACATTTTACCCTGTATTTTATATATACTACAGACCATACCGATCAGACTCCCCAAGTAATTTTTCACAATGTACAAAAGACTATGCAGGAATTTTATTTGGGCCTCCAAATCCCCAAGACTAAGTTGGGACAGAATGACTATCCCCAAACTGAAAGGTGGTTTAAGCCTCCCCGACATTAACAAATACCATTCAGCTTGCCACCTTACAAGAATAATTGACTGGCATGTCCATAAACTCACTAAAGACTGGGTTGATATTGAAGACTCTTTTGCTCAGGTCCCCCTATCCCACCTATCATGGATTGATGCTAAGGCAACACCTAAAGAATACTCCACTCACCCATTAACGGGACCCACACTTCACACATTTAGAACAACCTGCCACACACTCAAATTGAATCTCTCACCGGGCCCGTTGACCCCAATAGATGGTAACCCTGACTTCCCACCTGACCTATCGTTACTTAATCTGACTCATGCATGAGCAGATCACTCACTTAGAGCCTCACAATTCTTTCAAAATGACACACTCCTCCCATTTAATACTCTATCATCCCACTTCCCAGACTACATCATCCCGTTCTATAAATTCCTACGAATCAGACATTTTCTGAATAGTGCCAGACCAATCACACAGTGGTTTAGAGACCAAACTCCTTTTGAAGCACTTTGCGCTAGCACAACTCCTCAAAGCCATCTTGTTTCTACCGTATACTCGCTTCTATTTAGCGAACACAACCCTATAATCAATTCATTCAACCGGAAATGGGAAAGTGAACTCACGTTGGACCTACCCAAGGAAGAATGGGAAAGCATTTATGAAAATATCCATAAAGGCTCCATTAATATCTCGGCACAAGAAAATGGTTACAAACTATACTCAGGATGGTACCGAACACCTGAAAAAATACACCTATACCACCCATCTGTTTAACCATTGTGCTGGAGATGTAACTCTGACGTGGGTTCCCTACTCCATATTTGGTGGGATTGCCCACTTATAAAATCATTCTGGGAAAAAGTTCACAATGCAATTTCTTACATCACAACATATACTTTAGATTTTCACACCAGCCCAATACCTCTTGCATCACACATCGCTACCACAATCCACCTACAAAAACTCTCTCATGCTCCATCCCATTAATGCAGCTAAACAATGCATATTACACCAACCTACCTACGCTAGCTGACTGGTTCAAACATATAGAGAAAATATCAGAGATGTAGGACCTAATGCATCAAGCCAAAGACAACCCAACGAAATACCGCAATACATGGTCATGCTGGCTACACTTCAAAGGCTTCTCAAAGTTTCAGGATCTTCTCCGCAACCCTTCACTTCATATTGCAGTGGAAAGGACCTGACGTTCCCCACATATACACACATTCTTAGGGTAAAGTTAAATTTTCCACCATATCCGCCATGTACACACACGCACTTCTTTCGACACCTCACATTGCCATATTCCCCTCCCTCAACCAGAAGAACAACCATCTGAGTAGACTTTAAAGGCAAACAGACAATTGATATCCGAATTCTGCCTAACTCTCGTAAATAGGGCCAAATTCACGACTTCCTGCACCTGCTCCCGCCCATACATTTACCATAAAACTTTCGTAGATCTTATTGTACTCTTACAGAAATGGGATATGCCAACCCACATCCTTGACATGGAGGGAAAGTAGATATAAAAGTGTAGATCAACAATGTTGACATAACTAGAGATGAAAGTTCGGCCCTCTCCTTCTCACAGTTGGATCCCATTAGGGGTGTGTGGGATGAGAGCTGGCTAATCTTGATCTACTTGATCGACTATAATAGACCCTCACAGACTTTTTATAAAAATTCCCATAACAGTTTTCATCCTCATACACGACACTGTGTCTCTACTTAATCTGCTACATCTATTCACTGATTGATAGTTAATCTGTGGTTGATCTTCCTAAGGTAAAGGTTGTGTAACTCTGAACCACTAAAATAGGAAGTTGTATGCCCATCTGTACTGACTGTATAAGTTGTATTTTCTGTTATGATTTTCTGTCAATGCTGTATCTATATCAAAAAAAATTATTGGAAAAAAAACAAAAACATGGGGCTACCTGGATTTCTGTATTAGTGACTCCTAAAATGCGGTCAAATAAAAAAAAAAAAAAATCTAGGAATAAAATATCACTCATAGCTTTTTACATGGTCATATATACTGTTGATCAACTAGTTCAAGCAATCAAATTCCTTCATAGGAAAACATCCGGTATGTCTGAACCTCTTAGATAGTAATTGAACACCATTACCCCAATAATTAAGAAGCTGTAGGTGTGGCTTAATGCTGTGCTGCCCGATCAAAAAGACCAATCGATGTCTGGTAGAGTCTACTCTACTAAAGAAGGTTCTATTCATGTGACTCAAGCCATAATCAAAGGACGTAGGAGAGGATTTTGGATGAAGAATTGTAAGGATACGTGAAGACAAAAGGGCCACAAAAGCCTATCTAAAGGCCTTGATATTAAAATGAAGATACAGGAAATTTTCTGCAAAGTTCACAGCAAAACACAGGATGTCAGTAAAAGACCTGTAGAGATGTCTAAAGGTAAAACTTTTTTTTAGTTTTGGAGTGGAGAGGGATTGGAATGCTTGCCAGTTTTTATTACTGTCTGTGCCCCTGTTAGGGAGATTCCCCCTCTCTATTTGTCCTGTTTACCATTATCATTGAAAGTGAAAGTAATAGAAAATCCCACATTTTTGGGTTGTCCCCAGAAAAGTAATAGAGGGGGGATTTTCCAATGGGGACACTAGTTCTGATGACCTGGGTGGAGGGAACCGCGCATTCATTTAAGGCTCGCCAATTCCTTAATGTCTTGCAGGACAATTTTATGGGTCAGATGGTAGACGCACCAACTAGAAATAAATCATTACTGGATCTACTGATTACCAACAATACAGACCTGATCACGAATGTGGAAATACGGGGCAATTTAGGTAACAGCGATCACAGGTCAATTAGTTTCAGTATAAATCACACAAATAGGAAACATAAAGGGAATACAAAGACACTGAATTTCAAAAGAGCCAACTTCCCTAAACTACAAACCTTGCTAAAAGGCATAAACTGGGATAAAATATTAGGAACAAAGAATACGGAGGAGAGATGGGTTTGCTTTAAGAGCATATTAAATAAGGGCATTAGCCAATGTATCCCATTGGGTAATAAATTTAAAAGAGCGAACAAAAGTCCTGGATGGCTTAACTCCAATGTAAAAATGCATATAAAAGCAAAGCAGAAGGCCTTCAAAAAATACAGGGTTGAGGGATCATCCTCAGCATTCAGACTTTATAAAGAATGCAACAAGAAATGTAAGGGTGCAATTAGGACGGCTAAGATAGAACATGAAAGACACATAGCGGAGGAGAGCAAAAAAAATCCCAAGAAATTCTTTAAGTATGTAAACAGTAAAAAAGGGAGGACAGACCATATTGGCCCCATAAAGAATGAGGAGGGACATCTGGTTACAAAGGATGGGGAGATGGCAAAGGTATTGAATTTATTCTTCTCCTCAGTCTTCACGAGTGAATCAGGGGGCTTCAGTAAACAAAACTGCAGTGTTTATCCTCATGACACAACACAGGAAGCACCTCCATGGTTAACAGAGGACGGAATTAAAATTAGATTTGAGAAACTTAACATTAATAAATCACCGGGACCAGATGGCTTGCATCCAAGGGTACTTAGGGAACTCAGTCAAGTAATTGCCAGACCGTTGTTCCTAATTTTTACAGATAGTCTACTGACTGGAATGGTACCAGCTGATTGGAGAAAAGCCAATGTAGCACCAGTATTTAAAAAGGGCCCAAAATACATCCCTGGGAATTACAGACCAGTTAGCCTAACATCAATAGTATGTAAACTCTTGGAGGGGATGATAAGGGACTATATACAAGATTTTAGTAATAAGAACGGTATCATTAGCAGTAATCAGCATGGATTCATGAAGAATCGTTCTTGCCAAACCAATCTATTAACCTTCTATGAGGAGGTGAGTTGCCATCTAGATAAAGGAAGGCCCGTAGACGTGGTGTATCTGGATTTTGCAAAAGCATTTGACACAGTTCCCCATAAACGTTTACTGTACAAGATAAGGTCCATTGGCATGGACCATAGGGTGAGTACATGGATTGAAAACTGGCTACAAGGGCGTGTTCAGAGGGTGGTGATAAATGGGGAGTACTCGGAATGGTCAGGGGTGGGTAGTGGGGTTCCCCAGAGTTCTGTGCTGGGACCAATCCTATTTAATTTGTTCATAAACGATCTAGAGGATGGGATAAACAGTTCAATCTCTGTATTTGCAGACGATACTAAGCTAAGCAGGGCAATAACTTCTCCGCAGGACGTGGAAACCTTGCAAAAAGACCTGAACAAATTAATGGGGTGGGCGACTACATGGAAAATGAGGTTCAATGTAGAAAAATGTAAAATAATGCATTTGGGTGGCAAAAATATGAATGCAATCTATACACTGGGGTGAGAACCTCTGGGGGAGTCTAGGATGGAAAAGGACCTGGGGGTCCTAGTAGATGATCGGCTCGGCAATGGCATGCAATGCCAAGTTGCTGCTAACAAAGCAAACAGAATATTGGCATGCATTAAAGGGGGGATCAACTCCAGAGATAAAACGATAATTCTCCCACTCTACAAGACTCTGGTCCGGCCGCACCTAGAGTATGCGGTCCAGTTCTGGGCACCAGTCCTCAGGAAGGATGTACTGGAAATGGAGCAAGTACAAAGAAGGGCAACAAAGCTAATAAAGGGTCTGGAGGATCTTAGTTATGAGGAAAGGTTGCAAGCACTGAACTTATTCTCTCTGGAGAAGAGACGCTTGAGAGGGGATATGATTTCAATTTACAAATACCGGACTGGTGACCCCACAATAGGGTTAAAACTTTTTCGCAGAAGAGAGTTTAACAAGACTCGTGGCCACTCATTAAAATTAGAAGAAAAGAGGTTTAACCTTAAACTACGTAGAGGGTTCTTTTCTGTAAGAGCGGCAAGGATGTGGAATTCTCTTCCACAGGCGGTGGTCTCAGCGGGGAGCATTGATAGCTTCAAGAAACTATTAGATAAGCACCTGAATGACCGCAACATACAGGGATATACAATGTAATACTGACACATAATCACACACATAGGTTGGACTTGATGGACTTGTGTCTTTTTTCAACCTCACCTACTATGTAACTATGTAACTATGTGACCTGGGGTTCACCAAGTAATTCCTTTAATTTGCAGGGATTTCCTCTCACTTACCCTTAGGCTATGAGACAGGAAGTGAAGGGAAATCTCCACTATGGGACACAGATGGCAAAAAAATATATGACAGGGGTTATAACCCTCCCTTACTCTATCCAAAATGGAAAAAAATGTTTTGCTTATAGTTCTACTTTAAGAGCAACTTAACAACTGTTCCTAAAGTTTTCAAATGGTCGCAATGACAACAGAGCCCTATTCTATGAATGAATGTAATAAAGGACAGTATAATAGAACATGAAATGCTATTTAAAAAAATAAAACGTATCACTACCAAAACTTTTCCCCCTCTGTGATGCATGATGAAGGTAATATCTTGGTTTGGAGCCTCTTTCCGGTCTCTGGACTTGGACAGTCTTTTGTCACAGGGAGCCAAATATGATGATGAAACCATTTGATCAGCAACACCAGAATCCCTACCAACTTGTCGACAATTTAAAACAAGCTGTCACACGTTTGTCATTTAGTGGTGGTAGTGATACTACCACTAATTATGTGTGTGGTGGTGGGGGGGGATTGTTTCCAGAGATGGTGAGACTGAGCTATTGGTAATAAAAGGTATTTGGTTGCAGAGTAGATAAGAGAAGGTCTAAAGTGGTGAAGATGTCTATGGGTTTGCTGGTAGTATGGATGGGGGTGTACAGGACACCAGGAATGTGTCATGGATGGCAGGTATATTCCCCCAGTATTTGAGTTGTGGTCCTTTAAAAGGGACAGTTTGAAGACATTGTTGAGTATTTAGGGGTTCTCATCCATGTTGGGTGAAATGTTCCAGGGTAGTCTGGCTAGACAGGACTGACTTCCAGCACTCTCTGGATTGATAAGTCCTATTTGGGTTATAAAAGTGGTCTGTTGCATTGTAGATAAGAGGAGGGCTAAAGTGGTGAAGATTTCTGCAGGTTTCCTTCTAGGAGGGATAGGGGAGTAAAGATATGGAGACTAAGAAACTGATAAGATTATGGCCAGAGAGAGGTAAATGGGTGTTTGGGAAGTTGCATGGAGTGCAGAAGTGTGTGTCTATTGCGTTAGTCTAAAGGAAGAGGTCAGGTTGAGGAGTTGGGAAGTAGCTGGGGTATAAACATTATTAGGGATGTTAAAGTCACAGAGAATGATATTGGGCACTTCAAAGAAAAGAAAATATGGTAGCTGGGCAGAAAACTCATCAAGGAAGAGTGACACCAGTTACAGAGGCAGATAAATCACAGTGCAGAGAACCTGGAGAAAATAGAGGAATACAGTGAGCTTCAAACAAGGACACAGTTGAGTACATTTCCTTTTTTTGTTTTTTGCACAACAGTTACATTGTTTAGCTATTGGGGAAATCCCTCCCTTCTTCTAATAGCCAAGCAGTACAGAGGATCAGTCGAAAAATCACGAAGATGAGAATTGTCACAAAACTGTGTGGTAGTGATTTAAAATACTGTGCTCCACATTCAGACCATTACTTTTTCCTCATACAAAATTATTATTCACAGTTTAAAGGTTTTCATTTCCTGAGAAACTTCCAAGTCTTCCATAAAATGGTCTGGTTGTGGGAAATGATGTTCAACAGCTGCACAGTAATCCTTTTCTTTATGTTATTTTATTGTATCTGTTACAGAACTAGCCGGGATAGGGCTTTTGGAAAAGACTGGGAGCAAGCCTCTTACCCACTGGCTATGGGCCCTGGCATTTAAGGTAACACTATTCTTTGGAAGGTGTATGCCTGGGGGATCCATAGAGTGATCTTGTTATTTTGGATTCAAGTTCATGTCTCCCCAAGACACACAGACTCTGGGACTCTAGGCTCGAGGTCCATGTTAAGGGCATAGATGCCACATTTTCAACAAGGACTGCTCCACACTATGAGACTCATAGCAGATGTTGATATCATCAGCAAGCCACCTGTCTGGGGGTTGCCTGCTATAATGTGTTTATTGCAAGTGGGTCTACTGTGCCTCTTAAGGGTCTTTCACCCATTGTTAATTGTGTTAATTAACTCACTTTTTGTCTGTCTGCTAAGCAAACCATTGTGGGTTGTGTTTATAATAATGTGTATTGTCCAGTACACTGCATTTTTTATTGTAGAAGTTGGCAAGTCTGACCTGGGATGAAACCTCTGAGTCATCCAAGTGACTATTTAATGTAATATTTATATTATATGTCTGTTGTTCTAATATTCCTGTGTACAGTTTGTATTGTTAGGGTAAAATGATCAGGAGGGGGATGTCTTCCTGTGTTGTATATATTCTGTGTTAGTTTGTTAAAATAAAGGTGTTCCAGCTTTGCAGCCAAATGAGTCCTGCTTAGTTCTTGGTTGCAATATGCAGCTAGAATATCTGACATCTATCTTCAGACTGGAGGAAGTGGTATATGACGTAAGCACTCAAGCGAGTGTGGGGGACGAGTCTGTTAGATTTGTGGCAAGCAGTGGGATGCTTCCTGCAGTCTGGGACATTCAAACCTCCAACTGGATCCAACAGAAAGTTTCCTCAAAAAACGTGACTTTAAAGGACCATGAACACTCGAGAAAGCATGTTTTGTAAAAAAATAAAAATGTATTACAAATAGTTTACATCATATCAAAGACACTAAAACACATGATAACACTGAGATATTGCACACATGGGATTGAAACATGAAAAAATGGAAGAGGCCCAAACCAACTGTCAGACAGACAGATGAAATCCAACATGTTTCGACATGTGGAATAAGGGGGAGACAGGGGGAAGCACACAGGCGCAAAGACAAGAAGGATATCTGAAACACTCCTAATGTGTCACCTTTAGCCATGGTATATAGAAGTCTTTCAGCCCTTTCTCCTCTGACCCTGAAGAAGACCCTTATTCCACATGTCAAAACGTGATGGATTTCATCTGTCTGTCTGACAGTTGGTTTGGGCCTCTGAGGATGTTATGGATTATGAGGCACCTGCCAAAGTGTTGGCACAGGGCCCAAGTGCCGCCAACCTGTGTCCTGGATTTTCAGAAATTCCTGAGACTAGTGATTTAATCGACTTTTCAGCTGAGGAAGAACATCCAGATGAGCTTCCAGCAGAAGAGCTGGCATCAGGGCAGAACATCACTGAGCTCTGCCCAGCACCAATAACAGATTCATCCTTCCTGAGAGTAGAGGCAGTCAACCTTTGTCCCACAACACTGACAGGGACATGAGATTTCTTGCCAGCAGCAGTTGTGGAGTCACAAGAAACTTCTCCAGCTGAAGCCCTGAAAACTGGACCGAGGGTCAAAGACCTCTGTCCCACACCTGTGGCAGTTTTGGAGACCCATGGTAATAAAGAGACAGTCACTTCCCAGCAGCAGATCAGGATCCAGGGGGAGAAGGGAGAGGAGGTTGTCGTCCTCCCTTCCCAACAGTCAGACAGAGTGGAGGAAATTGTCTTCACTCCCCAGCCAGAATTTGTGCACCTGGGAGACAGTGACAGAGAAATGTCATCCCAGCAGCCAGATGAAGGAACGGAAGATGAAGCAACCAGGTTATCTCCCCAATAGTGGATACACAGTTTGGGAGCGATGGAGGTCATCCTTCCTCCCCAGCAGCAGATCCACAGTCTGGGAGTGGAGGAAGCCTCCCGCCCCAACGGTTAGCCAAAGCGGATGATGTGGAGTCCCCAGCAGAAGTGCTGGCAACAGGGCAGAGTGCTACCAGCCTCTGCCCAGAACCGGAAACAACGGAGGAGTTCCAGGGAGCTGGGGCAGTTGACCCCTCTCTCCAGCAACAAGCGGATATAGTGAAGCTTCTACTCCCAGCTGAATCGCTGGCAACAGGGCAGATCGCTGGCCTCTGCCTAGCACCTACTGTACCTCCACAGCTTTAGGAAGCTGGGGCAATCGGCCCCTCTCCCCAGCAGCAGAATGAGCCCCAAAATGTTGCAAGCCACCCAGCTGAAGCGCTAGCAGCTGGACAGAGAGTCAATGACCTCTGCCCCACACTTACTGACGACAACTATTCCTTGCACTATTCTTTGCAGCCAAGAATGGAGATCATGCAGACTATGTGAGTTCACTCTGCCCGACTAACGCATGTCCAGGCCAGGTGGTGGTCTGGGACCTTGTTAGTAGACTTTTGATGGGGGAGAAGTGTGACAGACCTAGCTGGGACAGGGGGCTTTTGGAGAGGACTGGGAGCGAGCCTCTTACCCACTGACTATGGGCCCTGGCATTTAAAGGAAACGCTACTCTTTGGAAGGTGTATGCCTAGGAGATCTGTGGAGTGGTCTTGTTACTTTGCATTCAAGTCCATGTCTCCCCAAGACACAAACACAGACTCTGGGACTCTAAGCCCGGGGTCCATGTTAAGGGCCTAGATGCCACATTTCCAACAAGGATTGCTCCGCACTATGGGATTCATAACAGATGTTGATGTCATCAGCAAGCCACCTGTCTGGGGGTTGCCTGCTATAATGTGTTTAATTCAAGTAGGTCTAGTGTGCTTCCTAAGGGTCTTTCACCCATTGTGAATTGTGCTAATTAACTTACCTCTTGTCTATCTGCTAAGCAAACTATTGTGGGTTGTGTTTATACTTGCAATAATGTGTATTGTCCATTACAGTGTATTCAGTATTGTAGAAGTTGGCAAGTCTGACCTAGAATGAAACCTCTGAGTCATCCAGGTGGCTAATTAACATAATGTTTATAGTATATGTCTGTTGTTCTAATTATACTCCTGTGTACAGTTTGTATTGTTAGGGTAATATGATCAGGAGGGGGAGGTCCTCCTGTGGGGTATAAATTATGTGTTGGTTTGTTCAAATAAACATATTCCAGCTTTGCAGCCAAACAAGTCCTACCTTGTTCTTGGTTGCAATATGCTGCTATAATATCTGATATCTATCTTCAGACTGGAGGAAGTGGTATATGACAAAAGCACTCAAGCAGAGTGTGGGGGATGATTCCGTTACAGTGTCTATAAACATTCATTCTGTTTTTGTAACTTCTGTCCTGTCTTACCAATGTATGATCCATTCTTGCACTTGCTGCATTGAATGAAGTACATCCCATTAATGGAGGCCAAGCTGTATGATCCTGTAATGCTGAAGGTTCCTTTTGTTTGTGTGATAATGTTTAATACATTTATGTAGATGCACAGTTTGCAGCATTTATTGTTGCAAGGTTTTGTTCCCTTTTTTTGAGTCCCTGTCCTCAGAATGAAGCTTACTGCTGATTAATGTATTTTGCCTGAAGGTCAGCACTGGGGGTTGTTGAAATATTTCTTTCAGGGTTCTGTCCCCTGTTATGATAGGTTTCATCTATTTCATTATCTCTCTCATCCCTTCTAGTGCTGGATTGTGTGTGGGTAATAGAGGTACACGAATATTTGTTTTCTTCTCTTTGTATTGTACAAGATTTTTTCTTTGGACTTTTAAGGCAGCGTTTATGCTTGTACTGATAGATTTGTTGCTGTAACCTTTCTAATGCTAGGATTCTGCTAGATGTCTATTTCTGTCTTTTGGTTCAGAGCATATTCTGTGGAATCAAGACTAATGAAGGGCCACCTTCTGGAATGGTCTATGTTTTTCCACCAAGGTATGCATTCTACATCATTGTACACACCAGAAGCTTGGCTTACTTACACTATTATGTCTGTAGTTTTGCTCTTGAATAGTTCATATTGTGTTATATTATCTTAGGTCCCAAGGGGTCAATGCTCTGAGGAATGTCCTCCAGGGTTCAGAAAATCTGTAAGGGAAGGATATCACCCATGTTGTTATACTTGTGTTCCATGTTCAGAAGGAGAAATATCAAACCATTCTGGTAAGCTTGATTTTTTTTTAATAGAAACTCTGATATTGGATTAGAAAATGAAAACTTTTAAAGTCCTTTAACCTCCCTGGTGGTTTTCCCGAGTGTGGCTCGGGGTTAAATTTCACCATTAGCAGTAACCCCGAGCCACACTGGGGAATGCATTGCAGGATGCTGGTGCAGTATAGTTACCTTGTCCCCAGGATCCTGCAATGACCCCCCACTGTGTCTGCAGGCTCTGACCCGATGTCCTGTGTGCCGGGCTCTGTTCCCTGCGAGCATCGCGATGCATGGAGGCGGAGCCCGGCAGCAAATTCAAAAAATTGAAAATTCTTAACACATACAGTACACTGTAATCTTACAGATTACATTACTGTATGAACTCATTTCACATCCCTTTTGTCTCTAGTACTTTGTCCAGTACCCTGCATGCAGTTTTATATTATATATACTGGTCTTTCTGCCTGGAAAACTTGAGATTGTCCATAGCAACTAAAAAGTGTCCCTTTACGTCAAAAGTGGTGTTAGACCAGCTAGAAAACAGGGATAATAAATTAGAACACTTGCTGAATTGAGCGATAGTGAATCATGGCAAATTAATTTTATTATTATATTATTGTTTTTTTATAATTATTTATAGTTATTTATTATATTATAATTTATGATTTTGTGTTTCAAACTTTATCATACCCGGGATATCTACTAGACTCTTGTTTGGACAGATTTAAGTGTGTTATTGCTAAGAATTACAGGCCTACAATATAAAAATGTTTATGCAAAACAATTGTACCGCTTTGAGATGCAAAAATCTGACATAATCATACCACCAGGGAGGCTATAGTTTTTATTGTAACCACTTTACACTTTACAGCAAGCAATGAGAACCAGCTGCAGCCGCTGTGCAAAGGTGCTACAACCTTAAAAGTGATAGAAAGTATAAAACAGCACTGGCAGCCTATATTATACAATACACATCCTAGTGATTAGTGCCATATACATCAATGTGTTTGTGACACACAAATCAAATTACAACAAAATGATATATAATATAATATGCAAAAATCTGTAAAGTGCTTCTATAAAAGTGCAATGATGCTCCAAAACTTCGCAAAATGTGAAGTGACAATGATCTATTGATCTGGGGGTATGTAGGATGGTTCCTCAACAAACTCTTCCAAGAGTGTGCTTTATGACAGAAAATTTAAGCCACACTTCATATATGGAAAAATAGAGAAAAAAAACTCATAGTGAAATACCGCTTAACATAAATTATCAAGCGCATTACAAGCATCACTTACAGCATATTTGGCAATCAGTAAAAAACATCCGAGTTTGCCGCTGTATGGCATGCATTCCATGGAAGCAGACATTGAGTCTATAGTTAGCACGAACCGGAAGTACGTTGACATGTTTCGCCCATCACTTCCAGCACGAACCGGAAATACGTTGATGTGTTTCGCCCATCACTTCCAGTTCCATTGCAATACAATACAATTTTATTTTCATTATTATTTTATTTTTATTATTATTTTTATTTTCATTTTTATTATTTGTTCTTTGTACTTTTTTTTTTCAAATTGTTCATATTTAAGTAATTCTTAATCATGTATTGAAAACCTTTTGCAAATGTCTATCGCATCATGAAATTTATTGTATTATTATAGCCAAATAAGCAAGTTTTGTCAATGTGGCTTCTGTTTATGTTAAAGTTTTTTTATATATATTTGGCAACAGGAAATGATGTTAGAGGAGGAAGTTGGTGTTTTTTCACACTGATCGGAATTGGTCTCTTCGTCCTCCCCAGAGGGAGGAGTGATCTTCCCTCGGGTATAAATATATTGCAATGGAACGGGAAGGAATGTCCTTTGATGACGCCCTGAAGGAGGGGTGAAACGCGTCAAGGTACTTCCGGTACATGCAAACCATTGATGCAATTTCCACCTCCGTGGAATGCACGCCATACAGTGGCAAACTCGGATGTTTTTTACTAATGCCTTTCTTTGCCAAATATACTGTAAGTAGCGCTTGTAATGCGCTTGATAATTTATGTTGAGCTGTATTTTACTATGAGTTTTTTTCTCTATTTTCCCATCTATGGAGTGTGACATATCCTTTCTGTCATAAAGCACCCTCTAGGAAAAGCTTGTTGAGAAACAATCTGTCAGACTTCTACGTACCTGACCGACGAGTTTGCTTGGGCAGAGGGTGGTCTCCCTTTTGTGTCTGACTCACGGCCCCTGGTAGAGAAGACAGGTGGCGCGGGAGTGCGGAGTGGTATGAGAGCCTGGTAATGAGGATCCTGATGCTGGAAGGCAGGGGATCTTAAGACAGCAAATTGGTCAACAGGAATACAGGCACTGGGTGCTGAGCAGGAGCAGAGCGGGCAGGTTCAGATACAGGCCGGGTTCAGCAACAGGTGGGCAGCGAAGTACAGAGGAGTAGGCAGAAGCGAAGTCAAACAGGCAGAGGTCAGATGCAGGCAGAGGTCAACGGAATCCAAGAGGCAAGCCGGGTAGTCAGTAGATCAGAAACACAGATACGGGTACAGGAGTTAGGTCACAGGGAGCTGATAATCAAGCAGCACTGAGCAGAGTGTGATGCAGACCTAAATAGGCTGATTGGAACCAAACGCCGCACACCAGCACCCATGGGAGTACGCAGACCAATGCCTACAGGTGGACACGTGCCAGCGCACGCATCCAGGCATCATCACCACCAATGCCCACAGGAGCGCGCACACCAGCACGCACAGGAACGTGCGCGCCAACGCGCACCGGCCTGCACTGGTACCCAACCAGGTAACCTCTCTGATACCATCCTACATACCCCCATATCAATAGATCACTGCCTTTTTTTATCCCAGACTACGAAGCAGAGGGTCTATTGTTTTTGGTGAGTAGGGTCACCGAAGGGGGAGTCACCTCACATTTTGCAAAGTTTTGGTGCACCATTGCACTTTTATAGAAGCACCAAGCACTTTACAGATTTGTGCATATTATATTATATATAATTTTGTTGTATTTTGATTTGTATGTCACAAACACATTGATGTATATGGCATTAATCACTAGGATGTGTATTGTATAATATAGGCTGCCAGCGCTGTTTTATACTTTCTATAGCTTCCTCCAACATTTATCTAAAAGTAATGGTCAGGAAAATGATCACACTGAAGAGGCCAAAACTGTCAAATAGTTGAATTCTTGGTATACTATGTCTAATGTTATTTTCACTTATTTTTACTCTACAGACAGTGAACTCTGCAAGAAGTGTCCTGAAAATGAATGGCCCAACAAAGCTAAAACTATTTGTATTGACAAGGTCAATGAGTATTTATCATACAAGGAGGACATTCTAGTTTTATTTTTTTCTATGACTTCAGTCATATTTGCTACAACATCTCTCTTTATACTTGGACTATTTTTTTGGTTACGAAGGACTCCCATAGTCAGAGCCAATAACCATAATCTCAGCTTCATTCTGCTCTTCTCCCTCATACTGAGCTTCCTTTCTGTATTCCTGTTTCTTGGCCGACCTGTGGATATTACCTGTATGCTGCAACAAGTCACTTTTGGAATTCCCTTTACCATCTCAGCATCTTCTATCCTAGCCAAAACCATCATGGTCTTCATTGCTTTCAAAGCCACCAGACCTGGAAGCTCTTGTAGAAAATGGGTGGGAGTCAAACTTCCCAATACAGTCATGTTATTCTGCTCATCCATTCAGGTTATGAATTGCATTCTCTGGTTGTCCATCTCTCCACCATTTCAGGAGTATAACATGGACTCCTATCCTGGGTTATATGGGGTTTCTGGCAGCTGTGAGTTTTGTTCTGGCTTTCATGGTGAGGACATTACCGGACAGTTTTAATGAGGCCAAGTACATCACCTTCAGCATGCTGGTGTTCTGCAGTGTCTGGATTGCCATGATCCCAGCCTATCTGAGCACCAGAGGGAAATACATGGTGGCTGTGGAGATATTTGCCATACTGACCTCCAGTGCTGGAATATTAATGTGTATGTTTTCTCCAAAACTCTATATTTTGCTTTTCAAACCTGAACTGAATACACAGAAAACAATGCTGATGAAAAGAATGTTGTAAATGTAACACATTGATTCAATGTATAATACTGTAGACCAGATTAAACAAGTTCAGTCATATTGTTAAATCATCATCATCATCATCATTATAAATGACTTTATCATCATCATTATGATTTTTTATGTATATTAACTACCTTCTGTCTGCCTGTTGTATATAAGTGAAATCAAGTTATAAAACGCTGCACTATCAAAATGATATCATCATCAGGGGATAAAGATACGAAATACCCCTTGTATCGACACGCGTAGGGGAAGGGGACAGGACTGAATGCTACACACACCATCTGTTGGGAACGATTAGTACGCCATCCCATTACCGGCCGTTGTCACCCGATTGTTACCGCTGTTTTAGAGTGGCGCACTGTAAGCGCCTTGACATTGTGAGTACCCATTGTGGGTTTTTATTGTGATTTTAAATAAAGGTAATACATACTGCACCATGAAGTTCTCTTTATATTGATATCCCGAGGTATAAACTGGACTGCTATGAGGAACAGAGGCACAAGTGTAACCTATCCGGGATCCAGCATACAATACCGAACCCATAGAGGTTCTAAGGCGCATTTTGACCAAGCTTAATCGCAAGGTCACACGCCCTAAGGTGAGGGGCTATCAGCTGGGGGGGGAGCACTTATATGAGCACACAGCACTTTAGTTTGTGTTCACTGCAACACATGGATGGATTTTGGAATGTTTATAGACTGTTAATTTGATCATAGCACTAAGCTACACAGCACTGAATCGCACAGATGCAACACTGAATTACATGGATGCAGCACTGAATCGCACGGATGATATTTCTTTGGAATTTTTTATCGAATATTGTTTGAACATTGCACTATCACTGAATTACAGAGATACAGCACTGCATTGCATGGATGCAACACTGAATCGCATGGATTTTTTTTTCTTGAAATATTTATTATTTGTTTGAATATTGCACAAATATTTTGGAATATTTATATATATTTTTCACAGGCTTATTGAAGCACTCTTAATAATTCATTTATTTATTGAAGTTAATTATTCATTAATGTATAGTATTTTGGACATTTTTTACATGTCACGAGAGAGCACAATACCACTTTATTAATTATATATTTATATTTATCATTTTTGATTATCTTGCATGGTATATGAGACATGCGTAACGTTAGCAGCTGATCATTTGTAAGATACAATACTTTGGAGACCTGATTTGGTCAACCATCTGGAGGCTCACGGGACTATTAATTAGCATGTTGTATGTAAGTGGATTGAAGGTGGATGTTACAGGATGGGAAACTATATCACAGCTTCATTTTTTTCTTGCTCTTACATGCCTCCTAGCTTGCACAAGCAAAGTACTGTGACTGCACTGTCCATTGGATGGTGCCCATCACAAAAATATGCTGTGACCAATCAAAACATCACACAATGTAACCAAAACCTGCAGTTAGCAGCTTGATACCATTATGTACTCACACACTGATCAGTGAGTTAGAGGAAAGAAATATTCAAGATCACCATCCAGTATAAGCTTTATCCAGTACAAGTGCAATCCAGTACCAGTACCAGTACCAGTAGCAGAATCAGCTTCAGCCATCCCCCTATTATTATTATTATAATACAGGAATTATATAGCACCGATAGTTTATGAAACACTTTACAACATAAGGTCAGACAGTACAATTACAATACAATTTAATACAGGAGGATTCAGAGGGCCCTGCTCATTAGAGCTTACACTCTTATGCCCTGAACACACAGTCAGGTTTTCCGACTGAGAATGTTCAATGGGAGCTTGTTGTCAGAAATTACGACCGTGTGTAGGTTCCATCTAACATTTTTCATCGGAATTTCCGTCACACAAAATTTGGGATCTAGATCTCAAATTTTCCGCCAACAAAATCCGTTGTCATAAATTCCGATCATGTGTACACAATTCCGACGCACAAAGTTCCATGCATGCTCGGAATCAAGCAGAAGAGCCACACTGGCTATTGAACTTCCTTTTTCTCAGCTCGTCGTACATGTTGTACGTCACCACATTCTTGACGTTCGGTAATTCTGACAAGATTTGTGTGACCGTGTGTATGCAAGACAAGATTAAGCCTACGTTCATCAGAAAAAATCCATGGATTTTGTTGTCGGAATGTCTGATCATGTGTGCGGAGAATAAGAGGGTGGGTCAAGAGATACAAGAGGTAATAACTGTGGGTGATGGGCTGATGGGGAAAATAAGTTGTACAATTGTTAAGTAGGGGCCAAATAGGCCAATGGAGGGATTGGTAGAGAGGGGTAGCAGACGCTGAGCAGTTCGTAGGGTGGATGAGTTTGGCAGCAGCATTCATGATAGACTAAAGGGGGATAGCCTATTTAAAGGTAAGCCAATGAGGAGGGCGTTGCAGTAGTCAAGGTGAAAGATGACCAGCGAGTGAATTAGAAGCTTTGTGGTGTCATTGGTTAGGAAGGAGCATATCTTGGAGATGTTGCGGAGGTTGAGGCAGAAAGCTATGGACAGTGATTGGATGTGGGGTTGAAAGGAGAGCTCAGAGTCCAGGACTACACCTAGGACTTTGGCATGGGGGGATGGGTTGATAGTTGAGCTGTTGAATTTGACAGATAAATCAGGGGAAGAGGCACGAGGGGGGGGGGGGGGATATTTTGAACTTGGAGTTTTGGATAGATTGAGTTTGAGGAAGTGGTGTGACATAGAGGCTGATACCTCTGTTAGTAAGTTGGTGAAAAGTGAGGAGACCGATGGATTGAGCTGAGGTAGAGAGATAGATTTGGGTGTCATGGGTCTAGAAGTGGTATTGAAAGCCATGGGAGACAAGCAACTGACCCAGGGAGGAGATGTAGATTGAGAATAGGAGAGGTCCAAGAACATTTACCCCTCTACAGTATATGTTGGCAATGGTTGTCTTTCAACCTTTTCTGTTCCAGCATGACTGTCCCCTGAGCACAAATCCAGCTCCATAAAGGCATGGATTAATATGTGTGGTGTGGAGGAACTCAAATGTCATGAAAACAGTCCTGACCTGAACAGATGTGTGAGTCAGGTCTTCTCATCCAACATTAGTTGTATTGGTTGGATGGGCACACATTCCCACAAATATGGTCCAAAATACAATGGAAAGTGCAGACAGTTACAGGCACAAAGCTGGGAGGGGCAACTCTACATTTATGATCGTAATTTTGAAATGAGATGCCCAACCAGCTCATATAGGTGTGATGGTCAGGTGACTACAAATGTTTGGCCATATAGCATATGTGTGGAATGCAATCTCCTGATAAACTTGCATTTCTGAATATTGTTTCTGTAAACATTTATATTTATATTTCATTGTGCTGCTGGATTCCTTCCTTGTCTCTTTCACAAAGTTGAATACATAATTTGTCAATATTGAACAGTATGTCAGGTGACCCATACTTGCTCAAGTCTAGAGTCTGTTCAGATAAACTCCTAGTCATCTCTGTAGGTGCAGACATTGGAGTAAATGCTATTCAAAGTTTCCAGCTGAAGTACTTTCATTCTGATCCATCTTCCAGGAGTTAGTTGGCAGCCTGCCAGACTTTCAATCTCAAATGTATACACAGATCAGGTACACAGGATGAGGGGAGAGAAGAGTGCTCAGCCCTGAATAATGGCTACTGTAAATTCAGGAATTTTGGGATGAATTGCTCCATGGTGCCTTCGGCTACAGAGGTCAGTAAGAAATTGGTTTAACCCTTTTTGTTACACCAACATAAGGTTTATGTTGGTGAAAGCACTGACCTGTAAACAGACTCATGACCATTATAGCACCTGGGAGTTTGTTAACATTTTTTTTGTCAGCTTTTATGTGGAAGTGATTTGAGTGACTGTCAAGCTGTCCAATCATTTCCCTGCATGCTGTAAAATGCATACCGCTTCTGCCCTTCCCCAACGCTGTGTCTAAGGACTACCAGTCACATCTGGCTGCCCAGGATCTTCAAGGTGAGTGTCAGGCAGAATGGACCCAAAAGTGATGTGTTCTGAACCCTTCTGGGTTAAGTGTTGTCATTCCCTGGTCTCCATGGCCGAGGAAGAAGATATTTGAGCATAATTGTGCTTTGTTCCTCACAGAGTGCAGAGGTAACATTAAGGCTGGGTTCACACCTATGCGAATTGGATGCGGGTTTCCTCACATTCAATTCGCATAGCAGGAGAATGTGACCAGCTCTCTACAGAGCCAGTTCACATGTCTCTGAGGCAGTTGCGGAGCGCACTGCACAGAAACGCTGTGCGTCTTTTGCCTCCGTTTCAGGTCCAAATTCAGGCAAAGATTCTGCCCTGATTCGTTCCTGAAAGGGAGAACAAGGACAGACAGCGTTGCTGCGCGATCTGCAGTTGGTTTAGGTGTGAACCGAGCCTAATGCCCCGTACACACGAGAGGAATTTCCGTCGGAAAAATCTTGGATGGTTTTTCCGACGGAATTCCTCTCAAGCTTGGCTTGCATACACACGGTCACATAAAAGTTCTCTGAACTTTCCACTGTCAAGAATGCGGTGACGTACAACACTACGACGAGCTGAGAAAATTAAGTTCAATGCTTCCGAGCATGCGTGAAATTGTTTCTGAGCATGTGTGATTTTTTGCGCGTCCAAATTGCATACAGACGAACGCATTTTCAGATAGGAACTTTTTCCGACCGAAAAATATAGAACCTGCTCTTAATCTTTTTCTGGCGGGAATTCGGCCAGCAAAAGTCCAATGGAGCATACACACGGTCGCATTTTCCAACCAAAAACTCTCATCAGTCTTTTGCTGGCCGAATTTCCGATCGTGTGTACGCGGCATAAGAGTCTAAAAGACCCCGATGTCTCCTTAAAGACATTTCTAGAATTCTTCCAACTCTTATTCACTCAAGGGCTTCTGTACATAAACAATAAATCAGATCAATACATGTCAGCCTTGGGTTCTAATCCCAGGACACTAAATGAGAGAAGAGAAATTATTTTAAATGGATTTTAAACCCAAGGCTGACCACTAAGAAAATTATAAATCAAAAGTCTGCATTATTAAATAAACTCATATCACTTTTATTATTCCCCATTTAAAAAGCTAACCCCCTAATACCTAGTGGAGCCCTGAACCCTGAATAAGTAATTATACAAAAGTCTGTAGGAAATGTATGTCTTCTCCAAAGAACTTATATGTTTTTCAGATCTATATTAGGACACGCACAGTATCTCACAAAAGTGAGTATACCCCTCACATTTTTGTAAATATTTTATTATATCTTTTCATGTGACAACACTGAGGAAATGACACTTTGCTACAATGTAAAGTAGTGAGTGTGCAGTTTGTATAACAGTGTAAATTTGCTGTCCCCTCAAAATAACTCAACATACAGCCATTGATGTCTAAACCGCTGGCAACAAAAGTGAGTACACTCCTAAGTGAAAATGTCCAAATTGGGCACAATTAACCATTTCCCCTCCCCGGTGTCATGTGACTCATTAGTGTTACAAGTTCTCAGGTGTGAATGGGGAGCAGATGTGTTAAATTTGGTGTTATCGCTCTCACTCCCTCATACTGGTCACTGGAAGTTCAACATGCCACCTCATGGCAAAGAACTCTCAGAGGATCTGAATAAAAAGAATTGTTGCTCTACATAAAGATGGCCTAGGCTATAAGACCATGCAGCGGTTTAACAGGAGAAAGAAGCTGAGGGTAACTTATTTGGTTCAGATGGTGTCAAGCGCGTGTGGCGGCAACCAGGTGAGGAGTGCAAAGACAAGTGTGTCTTGCTTACATGGTGGTGGGAGTGTCATGGTCTGGGTCTGCATGAGTGCTTCCGACACTGGGGAGGAGCTACAGTTCATTGAGGGAATCATGATCCCCTCTATTCGGAGAATGGGCAGTATTCCAACATGATAACGACCCCAACCACACCTCCAAGATAACCACTGCCTTGCTAAAGAAGCTGAGGGTAAAGGTGATGGACTGGCCAAGCATGTCTCCACACCTAAACCCTATTGAGCATCTGTGGGGCATCCTCAAACGGAAGGTGGAGGAGCGCAAGGTCTCTAACTTCCACCAGCTCTGTGATGTCGTCATGGAGGAGTGGAAGAGGACTCCAATAGCAACCTCTGAAGCTCTGGTGAACTCCATGCCCAAAAGGGGTTAAGGCAGTGCTGGAAAATAATGGTGGCCACACAAAATATTGACACTTTGGGCCCAATTTGGACATTTTCACTTGTGTGTACTCACTTTTGTTGCCAGTGATTTAGACATTAATGGCTGTGTTTTGAGTTATTTTGAGGGGACAGCAAATTTACACTGTTATACAAGCTGTACACTCACTACTTTACATTGTAGCAAAGTGTAATTTCTTCAGTGTTGTCAAATGAAAAGATATAATAAAATATTTACACTTCCGGTTCCGACACCGTATGGAGTAGCTGTTTCTCCCACCAGCTCCCGCAGCTAGACTCCTAAATCAGCCTGTAAAACCGGCATAACCTGCTCCAAGCTCCGAAGTCTCTCCCCCCACACCCGGTCATCACATGGACCGCTTTGTGGAAAAAAAACGGCCCCCGATCGTATGCGGCCGCAACGGCGCGAACAGCACAGCCGCAAATTGAGGCCCCGGCTTCGGCCTACAGGGATCTTCCCACTGAATCAGTGCCTGACATGGAGGTAGGCGGCGGCCCGCCCCCCTCCTCACAGCATGACACTGCCCCACAGCATAATGGAGACCATCACACAGAGCTTATTGCCCAGGCTGTGGCAGCTCTCCTCTCCCCCATGATAGCAGCCTCTGTGGAAAAGGCAGTCAGCGCAGGCATGCAGAAGCTCCAGGCCCAATTAGGGGAACACGCTTCCAGACTAAATGAGGCAGAGCACCACATATCCAACATTGAGGAAGAACTCTACCAGGCTCAATCCTCAGAACAGGCCCAAGATAAGACAAACAAATATATTTTAGAGAAATTTGATGATTTAGAAAATAGATCCAGAAGGATCAACCTGTGATTCGTGGGCGTCCCAGAATCGTTGCACCCTTCAGCCCTCACAGACCTCTGCGCGAGGCGCATACCCGAAGCACTAGGCCTCTCAGGCCCCTGCATTGTGGAACGTGCCCACCATGTGGGAACCTTTAATTCGGATTGCAAATCGTCCCGACCAATTATTTCAAAATATCTGAACTATTCCAACAAAGCTTCCATCCTACAGCAATACAGGCAATCCAGATCTCTTCAGATCGATGGCACGAAGATCCTGATATTCGCAGATTACTCCATAGAAGTATCCAAGAAAAGAAAAGCATTTCAACAAATATGCACGGAGTTACACCAGCAACAATAAAATTTACCCTAGCCTTTCCAGTTATCCTCCGGCTCAAAGCCCCTAATGGCGACCAACTCTCCTTCCATGACCCATCAGAGGCGGAGGCCTTCTTAAGATCGCAACGTAAAGGACTGCACCTGAGCCCTACATCCAAAACAGCCCCTATCAGCCGTGCTCTGGACCAAAGGAGCCCACGCAAGGACTCATCAAAACGATTCAGAGCCTCTGGACCGGATCAACGTCACTCCATGCCTCATTGAGTGATCCCTTGAAACGGCACGACTGCCTCTGGTAATTTTACTATTCAACCAGCCTTACGGACCAGTCCAGGCGAAGATGACTCTCTTTCTACCCCTCATCATACACCCTACATACTGGTAGGCCGAACCTTTATAATGATGAGCACAATGTTAATATGTTACTACTAGTTCAATGCTTTTTTATTTCTCTTAAAACACAGTTTTCTTCCCTGGCTTCCCTGCGTAGATCAGACCATGCCTCCCGATCACAACCCGACCTGCCAGCATGATATACCCTCCAACAAGTGGGTTTAGAAGCTGCAGTCACAGAGTATTGTAATGGGAGCTGGACTACACAGTGACCTCCGTGCGGAAAAAATCGAAGTTCTACAGTAATGTGGTATTGTATCTACCTCTCACCCCCTTCCTCCTAAATCCTTTCCTCCTCCTACTCCCATTCCTTGATTCATTAGCACCAACAGACCCTAATTTAGCACTCTCATATAACGTAGCCTCCTACATATCCCTGTGGGTATTCGCAGCACTCCTACGTATGATCTATCACTCAATTCATACAACATCGGCCCATACCTCCATTATGGCCCTCCCAACATGAAAATAGTCTCCTGGAATGTGAAGGGACTTCATTTTCCCATCCAAGAGAATGAAAATTCTTTGCCACCTCAAAAGGCATAAGGCCAACATTGCCCTACTCCAGGAAACCCACCTCTCCACTCCTGACTTCAAACGTATGAAAAAACTCTGGCTGGGTACGGTTCTAGGCTCTGACTCAAATGGCTGCAAAGCAGGGGTTCTAATACTCATACATAAAAACCTCCCCTGCAAGGTCCTATCTGTTGACTCGGACTCTCAGGGACGCCTTTTGTCTACACATGTTCAAATAGGGACCAGAGACCTAGTAATCTCAAACGTATACGCACCCAACAGCCCCACAAAACAGTTTTTAGTGAGCTAACAACCTGGCTCCTCCGTGACCCACACCTCCCACACATAATTGGCGGGGACTTTAACACAACCCTCCACCTAATTGACAACAGATCCTCTCCCAAACGCCCAAGACTCCTCCATGACCCCAGTGCTCTGTCACTTCTGGCCTCCACGATGGATTCTACTCTAACCCCCATAATGTCTTCACTAGAATTGACTACCTTTTCCGTTCAGATAACCTTGTCCCACTGATACCTGATGCTGACATACACGACATTGTTATATCTGACCATGCACCCATCTCAGTGACGCTGGACAACCCAGACCTACACCCAAGTCCCAAATTGTGGCGCTTTTCTTCCTACCTTCAAAATAATTCTGATTTCAGATTATACATGGAAAACGCATGGTCAGAATACACCTTGACCAACGCACCGCATGCAGACAATCCAAATCTATTCTGGGAAGCAGGCAAGGCCTTCCTCAGGGAGCGCTTTATCTCCAATGCGGCCTCTTTCAAAAAGACCACGCTTAAAAATTACAAAACGGCCAGCTCCCGACTACACCAAGCTCAACGTTCCCTGTACACGGACGACTCCCCTGACAACAGGAAGACTTGGCAGGTAGCTAAACAATCCTTTGACACATGGGCTGAAACCCTGGAATTAACTAAAAAAGCACACTTGGATGCCACCCTCCACAAATTCGGCAACAAGGCAGGCAAACTTCTTTCCAGGCTCTGTAAGGGACCCCACCGTCCGACGTATATTACCTCCCTATGGGACGCATCAGGCACTATCAAAACCTCACAAAAAGGTATAAACGAAGCTATGTTACACTACTATTCCTCCCTGTACGTGACTGAACCTATAGACAATTCGATAGCACTCTCCTTTCTTGAGAAAGTAACCCTCACACAAATCTCTCCTTCCCAATTGGATGCTCTCAATGCACCCATCTCCCTTCCTGAAATATCAACTGTCATCCAGAACCTAGCCCCTTCTAAAGCCCCAGGCCCAGACGGCTTCACGGGCGAATTCTACAAATCCCTTCAATCAATCCTAGAACCCACCCTCCGCGATGTCTATCATCACATTTGGACAGGCGGCCCATACCTACCTACGGGCAACCAAGCCATTTTTAAACTATTAGAAAAAAAGGGTAAGGACCCACAAGACCCAGGTTCATATAGACCTATTTCACTTTTAAATCTTGACGTCAAGATTCTCTCCAAAATTATAGCCACCAGATTAGCCTCTATTATCCCCTCTCTAATACACCCTGCCCAATCGGGGTTTGTGAAGGGCAGGACTGCCACCATGAACCTTAGAAAGGTAATGATGGCCCTGGAACACGCCAAATGCATTCCAGAGGGTAACCATGCCATCATCACCCTTGATGCGGAGAAAGCCTTCGACAACGTAAGTTTCGAATGGCTTTCCATGGTCATGACCAAAATGGGTTTCTCCGGCCCCTTCACTCACCTTATTACCACCATGTATACCGCTCCGGCGGCTAGGCTTGTAGCAGCAGGACTCCTTTCGAATGAATTCCGTTTTCACAAAGGCACGAGACAGGGATGTCCTTTATCCCCTCTCCTCTTCAACATAGCCTTGGAACCTCTATCCAGCTACCTTTCCTACATAGCCCCATTACATGGCATCAAAATCGGCAAACACGAACTACGAACTTCACTCTTCGCTGATGATGTCCTTATTTTCACAGCGAATCCCGCATCTGACAGCCTCATCAGCAGCCAATTGAGCAAGAGACTTTCCGGATACCGAGCTGGTGAATAAAATTATACAAGGCCTTAATGCCATACACAAATTGATTCCCAACGAATCTTGGAGGGAAACCCAATTGAAAATAGTGCATCGGGCTCATATACCCTTCCTCTCGACCAAACAAGGTCAAACCTCCTCTATCTGCCCTCTCTGTCAACACCCCAGGCCTTCCCTGACACATCGCTTCTAGTCATGCTCATATATCTCCATCTTCTGGGATCAAGTCCTATCCTACATCTTTTAAATAACCTTGCTGAAACTGCCCAAAGACCCCCTGCTCCTTATCTTTGGCCACTGGGACCCCCAGCTGCTGCCCTGGTCACTCAATTCTACTCCTCCCGGCAAAGACTGGTCCCTGATATGCCTCCTACTAGCCAGAAGAGCCATCCTGAACAACTGGATTTCCAGCTCACCGCCAAACACCTCACAAGTCAAAAGAGACCTCTTACAACTACTATTCAAAGACAAACTCAACACAGATCTATCGCATGCAAAAACAAAATCACGTTTCTACCACATTTGGCAACCTTTTATGGTCTCAATGCTCACTCTTATGGATCAAACGAAACTTGAGGAACTCTCTTTCTCATACCATGGGCCTCCCTCAACACCGTAAGTGAGGCTGCTTTTTTCAACTGAAAGACCCACTACAACATAAGGTGCTCACCTTTAGCCGCGAGACAAACACGCACCCACTAACTCCTTCACCTCTTTCAAGTATCACAATGGAGAATGCTACCTTCGACTCCACAGCCACAACCTCAAAGCCTATCCCCAAGATACCTCTTTAACATGAACTTGGTGCTCATCCCCTTCCCTCCCCCCCCCCTTTTTTTTTCTCTCCCTCTCCCCTCCCCATACCTCCTCCTAGATCATTCATTGGTACTCCCTTGGTTAATCTAGGAACCCTTCTCCTTAGATCCATCCAGTTATCCCCCTTCTTTTTAGTCTGAAGGCTACAACTTTTGATTCCCTGTAAGCCATATTGTTACTGTTATGTATCTTGAGTCTTCCATCATAACTGTTTTTCTCTGTACAAAAAATACTGATACTGTTGACATTATAATCTGTATGTAGCATCTTTCAATAGAATCTAAGAAAAAAAAAAATAAATAAATAAAATATTTACAAAAATGTGAGAGGTGTACTCACTTTTGTGAGATAGTGTACATAATCAAAATAAATCAATAAATTGTCTAATTTATGGAAAAGTGCAATCCACAAATTGCTTACTAAGGAGGCACCAAAGCAACATCCAACATAGGAGCCAATTATCATGTATGAATGAGAGAGTAAGATAATAATGAGATTGTTGGGAAGTTGTTGGGTTGTATAACACAGACCCCCAGCTAGGAGATTCTATAACACAGCTTTGGGTTTACCATCCATTTACAATCATTTCTTTGATCTCATCTCCATGAAGAGAACACGTCCCCTGCACTATACTATTACATATGGGGTGTATTAGCCTGCTTGTAAAAGCAATAAATCTAATAAAAAAGAAGTTTAAAAATGTAGTATACTGTATAATAAAATAAATTAACGTATGTGTAGGTATGTCTGTGCACAAAAATGACAATTCTCCACACATATTACATGTTGCTATGTCTGTTGGAGTGTAAATAAAAATTCTTAAGTCTTATTCTACTGTTCGTTCTAAATTGATGATCTGTAAATGCTTTTAAAGCATTGCTTATGGGCCATTTTTAGTACCATAATTTTTTGCCTTTTCACAGATGAGCAATTTTAAGTCTTTACATATCTGGTATCTATGTACTCAATGGAACCCCATCTTTTATATTTTACCCTAACAATTGTGAACTAAATTGTGTTTGTGTGCATTACAATTAATATGAACGTGTTATCTGCTGAAAATACTGGTTGGATATACAGTTGAACTAACATTGTCTGACATGCAAAATTACAGCTGCCACCCTTCTCATGTATAGGGTTTCAGGCAGGGGCGGATCCAGAGTCTAATCTCGGGAGGCACATTGCCAAAATTTTTGCAGACAATTTGTCGGGGCAATGGCTGGTGTTGGCACTTCAATCATCACAGCACCATGGTTGTATGGTGTCAGGATGATTAAAGCGCATTATTTCTATTATATTGTAATGTATAATGAAATACTTCAACTCACCATAATGCGGTGGGCAGTGAGAGATGATGTCATCTCTCTACTGCCCCGCACCTGCACAGTAATGGTAGCTTTCATTTAGATGCAGGGAGGCAGTGAGAGACAGTGGCATCTCCAGATTTCATATTTGGGGGGGGGGGGGGGGGCACATGGGGGGACAGGGACAAAAGTAGGGGGGGCAACTATTACATGCAATTATATATATACACACACACCCACATAAATACACAATGTCTTGAAAAAGTATTGGTGGTTGCAGCCAGGTGGAGGAGAGGACAGAGTGGGAGCAGCCAGGTGGAGGGGAGGACAGGGTGGGAGCAGCCAGGTGGAGGAGAGGACAGAGTGGGAGCAGCCAGGTGGAGTGGAGGACAGGGTGGATGCAGCCAGGTAGAAGGGAGGACAGAGTGGGAGCAGCGAGGTGGAAAGGAGGACAGAGTGGGAGCAGCCAGGTGGAAGGGATGACAGAGTGGGAGCAGCCAGGTGGAAGGGAGGACAGAGTGGGGGCAGCCAGGTGGACGGGAGGACAGAGTGGGAGCAGCCAGGTGGAAGGGAGGACAGAGTGGGGGCAGCCAGGTGGACGGGAGGACAGGGTGGGAGCAGCCAGTGATAAGGTCCTGTAACTCTATGGAAGCCTGCATCCCCACCCCCTCTTATCCACACCCCTTCCCACTCGCTCCCCCCCACCTGGAGGTAAGTTCTTACCTTGGGGGATATATAGCAGAATGACTGGCACTTTCTCTCCGATTCCCTCCTCCCTCATGGTCCCTGTTCTCCTCTCAGGGTCCTCTCTCCCCTCCTCTTCCCCCTCCCACTCAGCATGTTGGGGGCTGCAGTGCACTCTCAGGGAATCATCCTGGGGCCTGCTAGTATCTGGGACTACATGTCCCATAATCCTCTAGTTGTCAGTTTCCCAGCCAATGGCCCTGACTGTAGCCAATAGGTGCGGGCATTGCCGGTGAGAGAGAGCTGCTCAGCTCAAGGAGGAGAGGAGGGGGGAAATCCCCCGCAGCTGCGGGTCTGCCTGTGTTCCTTCACAGAGCCTGTCATCCTTGGCGTCACTGCCCTGTGTCCTGTGTAGCCACTGGTGAGAGATGATGTCTTCTCTCTGCTCCCTCACCCGCCGACTCACCTGCAGCAGCGGCCAACTCAGCAGCCTGCCCACTAAGTGACCCACTCTGCTCAGTATTTTTCTCGGGGGGAAGGCAATTTCCCCATTGCCCCCCCTGGATCCACCCCTGGTCCCAGGATTTCAGAAAGTATATAATGTGTTGGGGGGGTTAAGTAATCCTCAGGCCTAAAATGTGCATTTTTACATATGTGCCAAAATGAAAAAAAAATGTCTCAGGGAAAGGGTTAAATCTTGGTTACTGCTTGTTAAGAATCTGTATATTATTGGATGTTCCTGGCCTGGCTACAGCTCTACATTCGGTGGGTAGAAGAGATCTTCCCATTCTCCTGAATGGAAGAATAAAGCAATAGAGAAATCATCAATCCATTGTTTGAAGGTTTATGTATCTTCTGCTCTAAGAGAACACCATAGAGGGATTTGTTAAAGGGGGATTTTGGTTCCTTTCAGCCACTGTAATCTGACCAGCAATCCTCCTTCTTGTCTTCTCACCTTTCTATCTTTTCTTCAGGTCACCCAGACAGTGTCCAGGAATGCTTTTCATAGATAATTATAGGAAGAGATCATTTTTATGTTTAATGTAACCACTTCAGCCCAAGTCACCATTTCCCCACAGCACTGAGATAGCAGCCATCCACCCCAGCCATGGCCGTCTTTAACGCGGGGCAAAAGGGGAAGTTGGCCAGGGCCCAATCATTGTTGGGGGCCTCAAAAGCAACTGCTCCTTGAGCCCATGCTACCCGCAAATATTCGTCCCATGTAGCGGAGGCAGCTGATTCCCCACTTGCTCTCCTGGCCAAGCTGTGGGCTGTATGTGCCAGAGCCCGCTCATCCCGCTTCTACCTATGTCAGTTAGGGATGAGCCGAACACCCCCCTGTTTGGTTCGCAGCAGAAGATGCGAACAGGCAAAAAATTTGTTAGAACACGCAAACACCATTAAAGTCTATGGGACACGAACATGAATAATCAAAAGTGCTCATTTTAAAGGCTTATATGCAAGTTATTGTCATAAAAAGTGTTTGGGGACCTGGGTCCTGCTCCAGGGGACATGTATCAATGCAAAAAAAGTTTTTAAAATGGCTGTTTTTTTGGGAGCAGTGATTTTAATAATGCTTAAAGTGAAAAAGTAAAAGTCAAATATTCCTTTAAATTTCATACCTGGGGGTGTCTATAGTATGCCTGTAAAGTGGAGCATGTTTCCCGTGTTTAGAACAGTCCGAGAGCAAAATGACATTTCTAAAGGAAAAAAAGTCAGGAAGTGGTAAAAACTACTTGCAGGCGGCTATTAATGAATTGTCGGGTCAATTACCAGGCCCTTTGGGTCTGGTATGAATATTAAGGGGAACCTCAAACCAAAATTTAAAAAAAAATTGCGTAGGGGTCCCCCTAAATTCCATACCAGGCCCTTCAGGTCTGGTATGGATATTAATGGGAACAACGCGTCAACATTTTTTTTTAAATAGCGTGGGGTTCCCCCTCCAACTCCATACCAGACTCTTTAGGTCTGGTATGAATTTTAAGGGGAACCCTGCACCAAATTTTTTTTTAAAAATGGCGTGGGGTCCCCCCAAAAATCCATACCAGACCCTTAATCAAACACGCAACCTGGCAGGCCGCAGGAAAAGAGGGGGGATGAGAGAGCGCCCCCCTCCTGAACCGTACCAGGCCACATGCCCTCAACATGGGGAGGATGTCCCCATTGATGAGGACCAGGGCCTCATCCCCACAACCCTTGTCCAGTGCTTATCGGAATCTGGAGGCCCCCTTTAACAAGGGAACCCCAGATCCCGCCCCCCCCGTGTGAATTGGTAATGGGGTACATGTACCCCTACCATTTCACAAAAAAATTTGACAATTCCTTTATTAACGTCTTCTTCTTTCCCTGCTTCTTCTTCCAGCTTCTTCTGGTCTTCCTTTGGTTTTCTTCTTCTTCCTCCATATTGTTCTTCCCCCACTTCTTCCTCTATCTTCCTCTGCTTGTTCTTCCGGTTTTCTCCTCCGGCATATTCCTCTGGTCTTCTCCCCTGACATCTTCCTCTGGACAATTCGCCTCAATGGGAGTCTCCCCCTGTGTGACGCATCTGTTCCTGTGACAGCTCTTATATAACTGAGGGCGGTGGTATGCGGGCAGGGGGCTTATAGAAATCTGGAAGACCCCTTTAACAAGGGGACCCCCAGATCCCGGCCCCCCATGTGAATTGGTAATGGGGTACAAATGTGTCACACCGTGATGTTTCCTGGTGACCCCGCCCCCTCTGACACACGGGGACTTCCCTATGGCTTTCCCCATGGTGTCAGAGGGGGGCAGGGTCACCCATTTATGTAAACAAGGTGACCCCACCCCATTCTGACACCCCAGGAAAGCCATAGGGATGTCCCTGTGCGTCAGAGGGGGGTGGGGTCACATGGCAACATCACAGTGTGGCCCCGCCCTCAGTTATAAAAGAACTGTCACAAGAACAGAAGCGTCACACAGCAGGTGACTCCCACTGAGGCGGATCGTCCGGAGGAAGATGCCGGAGGAGAACACCGGAGAAACAAGCAGAGAAAGAAACGGGGGCAGAACAAGATGGAGGAAGAAGAAAATAGAAGGAAGACAAGAAGAAGATGGAAGAAGAAGTGGGGAAAGAAGAAGACATTAAGAAAGGAATTTTTATTTTTCAAAAACCGGCTATTGTCTTTTTTAACATTTTTGACACTTTTTTTGTGAAACGGTAGGGGTACATTTGTACCCCATTACCAATTCACACGGGGGGGCGGGATCTGGGTGTCCCCTTGTTAAAGGGGTGCTTCCAGATTCCTATAAACCCCCTTGCCCACATACCTCCACAACCATCGGGCAAGGGTTGTGGGGATGAGGCCCTTGTAGCCATCAACTTGGGGCCATCCTCCCCATGTTGAGGGCATGTGGCCTGGTACGGTTCAGGGGGGGCGCTCTCTCACCCCCCTATTTTCCTGCGGCCTGCCAGGTTGTGTGCTCGGATAAGGGTCTGGTATGGATTTCTGGGGGGACCCCACACCATTTTTTTATTTTGGCACGGGGTTCCCCTTAAAATCCATACCAGACCTGAGGGGTCTGGTATGGATTTCGAGGGGGACCCCCACGCCATTTTTTTTTTAATTTTGGTTTTGGTAATTGACTGTGGGGGAATCCCATGCCATTTTTTTCAATGACTTTTATGTGTATTGCCGAGACCTGACAATTCATTAATAGCTGCGAGTAGTTTTAGCCACTTCCTGATCGGCGCACGATGATGTACATCGGCAGAATGGCACGGCTGGTCAAATGGGCGTACAGGTACATCCCTTTGAATGTGCCACCATGCCATTGTGAGCACACGGTCGGCGGCACGTGTGCACGCCGGCCGGGACACGCCGGCCGGGAGCTCTGTGAGTTGGGTCGCAGGTCCCGCAGACTCGATTGCCATGGGGATACCCGTGATCACCTCACGGAGAGGACGAACCGTTCTGCCTAGTGACAGTGTCACTGATCTCTGATCCCTGTCATTGGGAGCAGAGATCAGTGATGTGTGACAGCTAGCCCATCCCCCCTACCCCTACAGTTAGAATCACTCCCCAGTACTGACTTAACCCCTCCCCACCCCCTAGTGGTTAACCCCTTCACTGCCAGTGTCATTTACACAGGAATCAGTGCATTTTTAAAGCACTGATTGCTGTATAAATGACAATGGTCCCAAAAATGTGACAAAAATGTCCGATGTGTCAGCCATAATGTGGCAGTCACGATAAAAATTGCTGATCACCGCCATTACTAGTAAAAAAAAAATATTAATAAAAATGCCATAAAACTATCCCCTATTTTGTAAACGCTATAACTTTTGCACAAACCAATCAATAAATGCTTATAGCGATTTTTTTTTACCAAAAATATGTAGAAGAATACGGATCGGCCTAAACTGAGGAAAAAAACTGTTTTTTTAATATATTTTTTGGGGATATTTATTATAGCAAAATGTAAAAAATAATGCTTTTTCAAAATTGTCGCTTGTATGTTGTTTATAGCTCAAAAAATAAAAATCACAGAGATGATAAAATACCACCAAAAGAAGGCTCTATTTGTGGGAAAAAAAGGACGTCAATTTTGTTTGGGAGCCACGTCGCACGACCGCGCAATTGTCAGTTAAAGTGACGCAGTGCCGAATCGCAAAAAGTGCTCTGGTCAGGAAGGGGGTAAAATCTTCTGGGGCTGAAGCGGTTAAATGACTTTTTTTCCTTTAAAAATGTCATTTTGTGCAGGGACTGTTCTAAACACGGGAAACATGTGCTACTTTACAGGCATACTATAGACACCTCCTAGGTATGAAATTAAAAGGAATATTACACTTTTATTGTTTCACTTTAAGCATTATTAAAATCACTGCTCCTGAAAAAACGACCATTTTTAAAACTTTTTTTTGCATTGATCCTTGTCCCCTGGGGAAGGACACAGGTCCCCAAACACTTTTTATGACAATACCTTGCATATTAACCTTTAAAATTAGCACTTTTGAGTTCTCCCATAGACTTTTAAAGGGTGTTCCGCGGCTTTCGAATTTACCGCCAACACTCCAAATTGTTTGCTATTCGGCGGACGGGCGAATAGCCAATGTTCGAGTCGAACTCATGTTCGACTTGAACAGACAGCCCATCCCTAATGTCAGTCACTAGCGGCTGTTACAGGAAGTGAGGCAGAGCAGCCAGAGTTCCCCCCGCTCGCCCCGACCCTTCTACAGTCACAGTCAGTGTTCTCCCTCGCTTGCCCTGCCCCTTCTCCTGTCACTGTCAGTGTTCCCCCCGCTCGCCCTGCCCCTTCTCCGGTTACGGTCAGTATTCCCCCCGCTCGCCCACCTCTTCTCCTGTCATGGTCAGTGTCCCTTCGCTCGCCCCGCCATTTCTCCAGTCAGCAGGGCTAAGATGAAAGACACGGAGCAGGCTGAGATTGTTCTCCCTCACTCTTCTGTCAGCAGTGGACGGGGGTGGATTGATAAAGCAGCGGCTGGACCGGAGCAGCTTACAGAAGGGGGACACTGTGAATGAGTTACAGGAATCAGTGTGCAGTAATTTCTAGCAACCAATGGGTGAGTGGTGATGGTGTGCAGTAACTTCTAGCAACCCAATTAGTAAACAGTAATGGTGTGCAGTAACTTCTAGCAACCCAATCAGTGAGCGGTAATGGTGTGCAGTAACCTCTATCAACCCAATCAGTGAGCGGTGATGGTGTGCAGTAACCTCTAGCAGCCAAATCAGTGAGCGGTGATGGTGTACAGTAATCTTTAGCAACCCAATAAGTGGGCAGTAATGTGTGCAGTAACCTCTAGAAACCCAATCAGTGAGCGGTAATGGTGTGCAGTAACCACTAGCAACCCAATCAGTGAGCAGTAATGGTAAAAGAGTATTCAAAATTTGAATCAGGTCATGCAGGGTCGGAGAATGGGGCGATTTCCATTGCCCAACTACTGTCAGACGTGTGGAAATTTAGGATATTCATGGCTAAAGTTTGGAAATGTCTAGGCCAGGTAAGAATTGCCAAACCCATCAGAAGGTCCACTGAGATTAAATTAAGAGGCAATGGAATGAAACATTTAAGGAGCTAAGATGTTTGTGTCTAAAAGTCCTTAATAAAAGGGTAATTCCATATATAGTATAGAGTTTCTGGGAGTCCACAATTCTTCCAGCATAGAGGAGAGGTGTTGGGATAGATCTTGGCTAGTTTGGTAGTTGTGTAGTACCACCATAAAAAGATCTTTTGAAGAGATTCCCGATGCATGATACAATGGGAGGTTCATATGGAAAAAGGTAATGCTTTGTACTACTGGTCCGACCGGGAGCACCTCTTGTGTAAGAAGTCCACTATTAGGGTTGAGTGTGAGAGGAGTCCAGATGAAAATTTTGTTTGTAGATGCATGAGATTCCCTTACTGATCTGCTGCACATCTCATAGAATTACAATAAATGGTTTAATATTTTGTAGTTTGTGGTCCAGTGGGTTTTTGTGAGTAGAGACCAAATCCTGAGATATTTGTTAAAACGTTTTGGAGGAAAGTCCATAGATGTCTTGGAGAGTCGCAAAAGTCACAATGTCAAATGAGGAGTATAGGTTTCCTATGTTAATGATACCTGCTTCAATCCAGGGTTGAAGATGAAGATCTGATAATATGAGAGCAATAGTTTTGATAGGTAATAGTGGAAGTATGGTAAGGGCTATGTCTTTTGAGATCTGTGGGATAGCCATCCATGTTTGTAGAGATGCTGTTATTGTATCCAGTGTGTAGTGCTGAGGTTTAAAGACTAGAAATGAGGCACCAAGGAACAATTTTGGGTCTTGAATTAAAGCTTCAGCTTCTATTTGTTTTAAGTTAGAGTGGCTCAATGGTGACCACCATAATTTGAGTTGTTCCAGGAGTACTGCACAATAGTAAGACTGTATATTAGGGATGCCCATTCCTCCCTGTTGGACTGGTGCTGTAAGAATGGATTTCCTAATCCTGGAGCATTTCTGTTGCCATATGAAGGCATTAATGATCGCTTGAGGTTTCAGCAGCTGGGTAGGAAAAAATGGGACAGGTATAGTGCAGAAAATATAAAGAATACGCAGAAACAATTTTAGCCAAAATAATTCTACCAGCCCACGACACAAGTATGGTGCAATGCTCTAGATAGTTGTTGTAGTTTTTCTACAAGGTCTTTGAAATTGGATCATAAAAGATTCACACTCGGTGAGCTTAATCAAATTCTTAAATAAGGTATGAAAACCAGGACCAGGAGAAACCCACTTCTAACATTGAACAATTTACTGTGGTTCACTTTATAAAGGGAAATGGCACTAAAATGATCAAGTATGTGTTATATTTCAGGGAGGGAGTATTAAGGTTTTGTGAGGGCAATTATGACATTGTCTGCATGGGCCAATTTTATGTTCCATTAGGCCTGAAACCAAGGGAGCAGAATGAATCAACTGAGCCAGTGGCTCCATAACCATAGCAAACATTAGAGGGAAAAGCGAACATCCTTGTCTCATGCCATGTGATATATTAAAAGGGTCTGAGATGACCCCCAATGTCCTTACATGTGCACATGGAAATGAATATAAGCTAAGAATGGTGTACAAAAACACTCCTGAAAGGCCAAATTTGCATAGGACAGCTTCCAGGTAAGCCCAATGTACCCTATAGAATACCTTCTCTGCAGTCAAGGATAGGAGCAGAAAAGGCACTCGAGTGTGTTCCCACCATTGAATGGGATCTATAAAGCGTTGTGTCCCATCATAGGTCTGCCTACCAGGGATAAAACCGACTTGGTCAACATGTATAAGTTGGGACATAACTGTGGAAAGATGTAGCACTAAAAGTTTTGCGTAAAGTTTGGTATCTGTGTTAAGCACAGACATAGGCCTGTAGTTCGCTATAGTATCTGTTGCTTTACTTGGTTGTTTTGCTTGCATCTATTTAGTAAGGTTACTTTGTGGTATAAGCAAGGAAGCTCAGACCTGTACAGTGTATAAATGTGCTTTTAATATACAAAAATTACATTTGTTTGTTTGTATCTTCAAACAAACTCAACAGTGACCTGATTACAGTACACAAATCGTAGTAAAAAAACGCAATGGGCAGGGTCCTGATGACCAGAGTGTTGTCTGAGTAGTGTGTGTGGATCGTTAGTACTTGTGTATTGTGTACCTGTGTATTGTCTTGTCGTGTACCTGTGTATTGTCTTGAGTATTAGTGCCAGGAAGCTAGTTGTTAGGTAATTTGGACAGGGTAAAATCCCCAAATCCTCACCAAATTTAATAGGTACAATGCCCGGCGGGTGTGGAGAGGCGACTCTTTGTACATCTTGCCGCATGTATGCGTTCCTTGATCATCCGATCGAGGGCGAATACTGCTGTGCAAAATGTAAGCACATTGTTTCCCTGGAAGCCCAGGTTCTGAATCTGGGGAAGCAACTGTCAGCACTGAGAAGTCCCTCCATACTAAAGGTGAGCCAGGAACGTACACGGCAGGTGCCGGCAGGGGCCAGCACAGAGGTGGGTGGAGACAAAGAGGTGCAGGCACTAGCAAAGAGTAGATGGGTGACAGTCAGGAGGGGTAGAGGGGGAAGTGCCAGGGAGGCCGATCCAGGACTGGAGCATCCCAATAAGTACGCTCCATTGAGTGACATTGGTGTAACCAGTCAGGGACCAGCACTGCTGGAGATGAGGGACTCTCCTAGCTGCCAGGGGAAGAACTCCTCCAGTGAGAGTGGGGGGGCAGCAAAGGGAAAGGAAAGACAGATTCTGGTGGTAGGGGACTCAATTCTTAGAAGGACAGAGAGGGCAATCTGTAACCAAGACCTGAAACAGTATGTTGTCTACCGGGCGCTCGGGTTCGGCACATCACGGATCTTGTGGACAGATTACTGGGAGGGGCTGGGGAAGATCCGGCTGTCATGGTGCACGTTGGCACCAATGACAAAGTCAGAGGCAGATGGAGTGTCCTAAAGAACGATTTTAGGGACTTAGGAGCTAAATAGAGGAAAAGGACCTCCAAGGTAGTGTTCTCAGGAATACTACCGGTACATCGAGCCACACCAGAGAGGCAGAGGGAGATTAGGGAAGTAAACAAGTGGCTGAAGAGCTGGTGTAGTAAGGAGGGGTTTGGGTTCCTGGAGGACTGGGCCGACTTCTCAGTCGGTAACCGGTACTATAGAAGGGACGGACTGCACCTAAATGAGGAGGGTGCAGATCTGCTGGGAATTAAGATGGCCAAAAAGTTAGAGGGGTTTTTAAACTAGGCGATGGGGGGGAGGGTCCAGAGACAGTGATAGCCAGCGCGGAAGATATTCCAGAGGGTAGTATTGGGGGCATTAGTGGTAGGTTAACCAAAGCACAAAAACACAAGGTGAGTATAGTAGCAAGTCCAAGTTGCAATCTTGAAACACCCAATACGAGGACAATATGAGACCGGTCTAAACTATGTGGCATGTTCACCAATGCCAGGAGCCTGGCGGACAAGATGGGTGAACTAGAGATACTGTTGTACAAGGAGGATTTGGATTTTGTGGGAATTTCAGAGACCTGGTTCAACAGCTCCCATGATTGGCTGGCAAACATTCAAGGGTATACCCTATACCGCAAGGACAGAGAGGGTAAAAAAGGGGGAGGGGTATGCCTATATATCAAGAATAATGTACAAGTGAATGTGAGAGATGACATCACTGAGGGGGCTAGGGAGGAGGTGGAATCTTTATGGGTAGAGCTCCAAAGGGATGAAGCTAAGGGGAAAATAATACTGGGAGTATGCTATAGGCCCCCTAACCTGAGGGAGGAAGTGGAGATGGATCTCTCATCACAAATTGGATTAGCAGCAAGGATGGGAAGTGTTATCATAATGGGGGATTTTAATTATCCAGACATAGACTGGGCGGAGGGAACCGCGCAATCATTTAAGGCTCGCCAGTTCCTTAGTGTCTTGCAGGACAATTTTATGGGTCAGATGGTAGACGCACCAACTAGAAATAAAACATTACTAGATCTACTGATTACCAACAATACAGACCTGATAACAGATGTGGAAATACAGGGCAATTTAGGTAACAGCGATCACAGGTCAATTAGTTTCAGTATAAATCACACAAATAGGAGACATGAAGGGAACACAAAGACACTGAATTTCAAAAGAGCCAACTTCCCTAAACTACAAACCTTGCTAAAAGGCATAAATTGGGATAAAATATTAGGAACAAAGAATACGGAGGAGAGATGGGTTTGCTTTAAGAGCATATTAAATAAGGGCATTAGCCAATGTATCCCATTGGGTAATAAATTTAAAAGAGCGAACAAACATCCTGGATGGCTTAACTCCAATGTAAAAATGCATATAAAAGCAAAGGAGAAGGCCTTCAAAAAATACAAGGTTGAGGGATCATCCACAGCATTCAGAATGTATAAAGAATGCAATAAGAAATGTAAGGGTGCAATTAGGTTGGCTAAGATAGAACATGAAAGACACATAGCGGAGGAGAGCAAAAAAAATCCCAAGAAATTCTTTAAGTATGTAAACAGTAAAAAAGGGAGGACAGACCATATTGGCCCCATAAAGAATGAGGAAGGACATCTGGTTACAAAGGATGGGGAGATGGCAAAGGTATTGAATTTATTCTTCTCCTCAGTCTTCATGAGTGAATCGGGGGGCTTCAGTAACCAAAACTGCAGTATTTATCCTCATGACACAACACAGGAAGCACCTCCATGGTTAACAGAGGACGGAATTAAAATTAGACTTGAGAAACTTAACAATAATAAATCACCGGGACCAGATGGCTTGCATCCGAGGGTACTTAGGGAACTCAGTCAGGTGATTGCCAGACCGTTGTTCCTAATTTTTACAGACAGTCTATTGACTGGAATGGTACCAGCTGATTGGAGAAAAGCCAATGTAGCACCAATATTTAAAAAGGGCCCAAAAAACATCCCTGGGAATTACAGACCAGTTAGCCTAACATCAATAGTATGTAAACTCTTGGAGGGGATGATAAGGGACTATATACAAGATTTTAGTAATAAGAATGATATCATTAGCAGTAATCAGCATGGATTCATGAAGAATCGTTCTTGCCAAACCAATCTATTAACCTTCTATGAGGAGGTGAGTTGCCATCTAGATAAAGGAAGGCCCGTAGACGTGGTGTATCTGGATTTTGCAAAAGCATTTGACACAGTTCCCCATAAACGTTTACTGTACAAAATAAGGTGCGTTGGCATGGACCATAGGGTGAGTACATGGATTGAAAACTGGCTACAAGGGCGTGTTCAGAGGGTGGTGATAAATGGGGAGTACTCAGAATGGTCAGGGGTGGGTAGTGGGGTTCCCCAGGGTTCTGTGCTGGGACCAATCCTATTTAATTTGTTCATAAACGACCTGGAGGATGGGATAAACAGTTCAATCTCTGTATTTGCAGACGATACTAAGCTAAGCAGGGCAATAACTTCTCCGCAGGATGTGGAAATCTTGCAAAAAGACCTGAACAAATTAATGGGGTGGGCGACTACATGGCAAATGAGGTTCAATGTAGAAAAATGTAAAATAATGCATTTGGGTGGCAAAAATATGAATGCAATCTATACACTGGGGGGAGAACCTCTGGGGGAATCTAGGATGGAAAAGGACCTGGGGGTCCTAGTGGATGATAGGCTCAGCAATGGCATGCAATGCCAAGCTGCTGCTAATAAAGCAAACACAATATTGGCATGCATTAAAAGGGGGATCAACTGCAGAGATAAAACGATAATTCTCCCGCTCTACAAGACTCTGGTCCGCCCGCACCTGGAGTATGCTGTCCAGTTCTGGGCACCAGTCCTCAGGAGGGACGTACTGGAAATGGAGCGAGTACAAAGAAGGGCAACAAAGCTAATAAAGGGTCTGGAGGATCTTAGTTATGAGGAAAGGTTGCGAGCACTGAACTTATTCTCTCTGGAGAAGAGACGCTTGAGAGGGGATATGATTTCAATTTACAAATACTGTACTGGTGACCCCACAATAGGGATAAAACTTTTTCGCAGAAGAGAGTTTAATAAGACTCGTGGCCACTCATTACAATTAGAAGAAAAGAGGTTTAACCTTAAACTACGTAGAGGGTTCTTTACTGTAAGAGCGGCAAGGATGTGGAATTCCCTTCCACAGGCGGTGGTCTCAGCGGGGAGCATTGATAGCTTCAAGAAACTATTAGATAATCACCTGAATGACCGCAATATACAGGGATATGTAATGTAATACTGACACATAATCACACACATAGGTTGGACTTGATGGACTTGTGTCTTTTTTCAACCTCACCTACTATGTAACTATGTAACTATGATCAATTCAGGTAACAGGTTACCGGCTCACCTAATAGGGTGGTGGTCCTTGTCAGAACAGGAGAAGTAGTCAAAATAAAAGGGGAATGGGAATAGGACCCAAGGTGTCCTTATCTTCAGTAAAGGAAAAGGAACAAACTGCGGTTTAATCTGATATAACTTTACTAGAACAATTAGTAGAAAAACATTTTAATTATTGAAAGGAAAGCATAAACAATAGGAGATTGCATAAGGTAAAAACTGACAATGTTGTCACTTAAAAACGCATGCCCATGAGCTCAGCCATATCCCAGTCATCCACACGTGTCAATCATCTCAAGTCATTAAGTGTGACTTAATATATAATGCTTACATATGTTTAGGCGAGGTGAGTTCTGGGAAACCTTGGTAGCATAAGTCGGTACCCGTATTGTGCTTAACCATGGACCTCCAGACTCCATGGACCTCCAGACTCCCTATATGCCTATAGAGCTGCTGCATTAAGTCTTTGTAATGTTGAAGAAAGCATTGGTTATCTCAGACAAATAAATGCAATTCTGCCTAGAAAGTATTCCTGATAGTGAACAGGACAGGTTTGATTTCTGGATGTAGCACTGTCAATCATAGAGATAATATATATATATATTAAAAAAAAAAATGCAGCACGCTGTGATGCAAGCATGCGACTTGAGTCAAGGAGAAACAATAGATCCACAAGAAGCCTGTTAGTCATTCAGCACCATGTTTCCATGAAACATTAAAGATAGAACCGCATATAGTTTGGATAGGAAAATATAGTCAGCTGAGTCAAAACACAGAGCCTCAAAAAAAAAAAAAAAAAAAGGTTTAGGCTGTGATTGATTGCTGGATATACCAGTTGAAAAGAGACTCACTGTTTAGATGATATTAGATTGGTCCTCAATTGCGGCGACAAGGTGGTAAATCCAGAGTCCTTTGCAGGGGTCCACAGGTGTGCAGGATGCAAATCTCTGTATTCCTAGTCTTTGTGACATGCACAGGATGTTATCCACTCAAAACCAGCATGGGGCCGCCTGGCCATTCACTTCCAGTTTTCGGTTGTTTGCGGATTTCCAGTTAGCGGAGATAGGATGAGGGCTAAAGAGTGATGAAAAGCCCAAGTTGGCTATTGGCAGAAGGCATGTGTAGGCACACAGACCGACATGTTTCATCCACTTGTGACCCATGTCATGTTGGGGAAACAGCAAACCTGTAGAAGAAGGTGCTCTGGTGAAATAAGACCAAAATTAAATTTTTCCACCTAAAAGCAAAAAAAATGCATAAAACATCAATAATCATCCCCTAGTACACGCAGACAAACAAACAACTATCTTCTGCCTTAGCATCTATAAATGGGTCAAAGGGTGTAATTCAAGAATATTCACATATTGCCTTCCAAAAAAATAAATAAAAAAGATCTACTTCAATAAAAAAAAATTGTGTTTATATGTGTATGTGTGTGTATGTGTAATAAATATATATTGTATTACTATTGTATCTCTAATTACTTATAAAGCCAGTGCTTAACAATAAAACTGAATTTGCAACCAAGTATTGGGTATTATTTGTAGCAAAATTCCCAACAATATAGTGGATTTTTGTCAATCCCATATCCAAAGAGAGGCTCCTATGTCATCCCATGACCTCTCAAAGAATGATTGTTTATAACTATACTGGATATTTTTTCATGAATCATTATACAAGTTATTTTATTCATCAAAAACCCCAATGTGTCTAAGGTATACCATGCCTTTGCAATTGCTATCTTGGCAGCTAGAAAAAAGAATATACGTTTCTGAGAGGATTCTGGGATATCTGGAATAGGTTTATTTGGTAGGGCAGTCCAAGCTGTTTTTAGTACATTTATACCTATGATATGATGCTGAAAATGTGGGTCCAAAATGATTTTACCTTTGGGCATTGCCACCATACATGTAGCATGTCCCCTTTGCCCATATTGTCAGGTGCAATTGAGGAAGCAGTTGGGTAATATTTTCCTGAGTTTAGTTGGTACCAGATATCGTCTAGAAAAAAACATTATAGTTTGCTTCCACCAGAGACAGTTTAAAAAAAATTCTGTCAACCCACTTGGACAGGTCCTCTTGTTCCACAACAGTAACAAAGTCATGTTCCAAGGCTTAAAGTTGTGATAGCATATTTGGAGATTTGGTGCCAGCAAAACAATTCTGCCTGAGCCATGTCCAATTTATTTGATAGGTAAGTAGAATCCACTAGCCTAATCTTCTTAAATAAATTCTGTACCCTATACAGCACCTTGTTTAACCACCACGTGAAGGTGGATTGTTTTGTCAAGACCCTGTTCCAGCAGGGCAGAGAATCTAACTTAAATAACAGGGACTCCTGAATATTCAGTCTGTGTTGGTTGTATAAAAGAGGAGACCTGCAAGGGAGATCCAGGGACAGTAATCTGACTACCTGCAGCATCTCCTGGATCTCTATTGCTTTGTGTAGAGCAGTGGTTGTCATCCTTTCTAGTGCTGCGACCCCTTGATAAAATTTCCCAAGTTGTGGGGACTCCTAACAGTAAAAATTTTTTCGTAGCATGGGTTGTCAGCACCCAAGGCAAAACAAGTAATTTGCTCCCCTAACCCACGGACATTTAGTGATCCCCAAATCCCTTCCACTTGTACAGTATTAAAACCCCTTCTGGCACATTTTAGGATGTACCACTCTTTCTCTTTGTTCTCCTTTCGTTCCCTTTTATCTCTCTCTATCATATCCTATCTATCCTATCTCTAGCCATCTTTCTTGTTCTTCCTCTTATACTTTCTCTTCAATTTTCTTTGTTCCTCACCCTCTTTTCCTCTCCCTTCCATGTATTCTCTATTTTTATTCCTTCTCTTTCTCCTTGGTGGGAGGGGGGGTGGGCGGAATGGTGTGAGTGGCGGTGCTGGGGGGAGTTCTGATCAGCCAACTTAGGTGCTCTTGATCAAGGTCATCTGCTGATCTGAGAACTGTAGTGGGGACTTTTAATTGCAACTCTAATCACAGGTAGTGTTACTCACTGTGTCTCCAGCTCTGTGGGGTTTCGCAGCAGTGACACCTATGCCAAAATCAGGTGATAGGGTCTCCTCCAGCCCCTCCCACTTTAAATTCCTCACCAGTCAGCTGACCTCCAGTCTCTGCCCCCCACCCATGCCGTGAATTGAACGGGCGGCTGCGAGGAAGCTGAGTGGGTGGCCGCGGGCTCCAAAAACAGCCCAGCTGGGAAACCAGAGGCTCCAGGGACAGCCCTGCTGGGCAGCTGCGATAAGGCTGGGAGAGCGGTGCGGCTTCAAGAACATCCCAGGATTCGGTGACCCCTGGCAAATCGACATTCGACCCCCGAGGGCGTCCCGGCCCCCAGGTTGAGAACCACTGGTGTAGAGGGAGATCTAGATGAAGGGGCAACCCAAAATTCCTCATTGCTGTGTAAAGGAAATAGGGAGATATGTTTATTGCTGCCCCCTTCCCTTTCCTCCTCACCCCCCCACCATCCTTTCAACATGAGCTTCCCTTCACCATACATTGATCCGAAGGCAGCCGTAGGATATAATAAGCTCTGTCTACCACACCACGGGTCCCTGTGCCTTGTCTCTGCCAGGCTTTGTGCCTGGAATGTAGCAGAGATATGGAGGTCACACATCTGCCATGCTCCTTGCCATGTATGCACCTCTTTATGTTAGGTTTTAATTTTTACTGAATCTCAGTTTAATTCCTGTCTTGGTGATAATGTTGGCTGAGAAATAAAGAGAAAAGTAAACTCTCCTACAGGGACATAGACAGCAAAGAGAACCCATCTTTGTACAGTATACACAAAAGTTCAATGTTACAGTGCTTTGTCCTTGTTGGAGAGTCCAGACCCCCCCCCATTTTATTCTAAAAGAGACTGCAGAAATGATCTTCCAATCCTGTACAATGGGGTGCTTCAGGGTTCAATAATTCTGTACAAATACAAATACTTAATCAGCATGTCCCCCAAACTCTCTTAATACCATAGGAACTCATTTTACTTATTTACCAATTTTTGTTGTTGATTTTTGCTAGCAGGGTGAATTTGGGTTACAAAAAAACCCATATTGGACATTCACATTCCATCCTGTGGTGTAAAAATTTCATTTTACCATAAAATGTTTTTTTGAGACGTATACTGTGTCTTGAAAATGAATAGATATATCTAACTACTGAAAGTGTACTGAATAAGAAATATGAGAATAAACCAACTATATTAAATCAGTTACACTGCCAGTTATAGATGTTATATTTTCAGACTGATCTTACTATTATTCTGTTCTTTGTTCTGTAGTGTAAATCGGCGTCAGTCGATGTGTATAAAGTTCTGGTGATTGTGTCTCCTCCTGAGCAGAACTGCCAGTGACTGAGAGGATCTGCTGTGTGCCATGAAATGTTCTCCTCTGTTCTGTGTCTGTTATCTGCTGATACTCGTCCTTTTCATCACATACTATGGAGTTGTATTGACCTGGAGCTCAGAATCTCCTTGTAGACTTAATAGGCAAAAGCCATTGTTTGAGTATGAATATTACCAGGAGGGAGATGTCATTATCGGAGGATTGGTCTCTGCTCACAGGGACAGCCAAAACAACATACTTTTTGGTTTTGAAAAAGACAATTATACTATTTTACCAGGCACTAAAATGTGTCACACGTAAGTCTCTTTTTCTCATCTTTGCTCTCTCTGTATAACTAAACAAATAGAAAATATATATTTTTTCATTTTCACTGTAATATTTTATGAACATTTACAGCTGTTTCTAATGATGTTTTGTATATTTTCTCACAATTTGATTACGGTCTGTGTTGCACCAATATACAATGATTACATTTGGTTTCCATCATATTTTGTCTTCAGGCCATGCTTGGATATCTGATAAATAATCATGTAATGTATGTAGTTATGGATCCTGTAGACTGAAGATGGTTCCATCATTGCCAGGAGAGAGGGAGGGAGGTGTGCTGTCATGTAATAGCTTGTGTGTATGATCTTCTACTTATCAGAGCAGATCACATTAAAGGTTATTTACAGTATAGCAATAAGCCAGCCTGGTGAAAACTTAGGGATATATGTAAAAAACAGTGAATTTGACATTCAACAAATATCCACTGCAAGTAAATATTCACTGCGCTAAATGTGTTTTAAATGACAATGATTGATTAACCAACAGTAAATGTTTGTGAAAGTCACATGCACAGCTTTATAACTATGATTCTTATGGTTTCCTCATTTTCACCATTTACTGTCACTAGGGATGAGCCAAAATATAGGTTTGAACTAACCTTTCAGCCTCCTGCTGGACTGGAGCCAAGCATCATATATAGAAGTTGTATTTGCACCACTTCTATATTTGATAGCTTCCTGCTTCCAATTCCTAAGAAAACAAAGGGTGCTGGCACCTGACACATCCCTAGCAACTGTTGGCATCAATGAACATTTCCTTACATGCACAGGACCACATTTGTAGAATGATGAAACCACTCTCCTCAATAATTTCCTTCTATAGCTAACGGAAGCTCAGGGAGCTGTCATTCGGTGAGGAGTAGTGGCAGGATCCATGTTCTGTGCCAGTTCCATTGGGTTTTCTTTTAAATTAGTTAGCTGGCATCTTGATTAATAATGGATTTACAACAAGGGACATTTTGGGGGATTCTTATTTTTTCAAAAAAGGACTTTCTATTATATTTCTAGGTTACATCTTCCTTTTTTATGTGAACGAATAGGGGTACTATGTACCCCATACTCACTCATGGGGAGGGCAGTCTCTGGGGGTTGCAGTGTGAGCCTCCATGGCTTGCCCTATGATCTTCTGGACTTCACAGAAAGATTGTTCAATGGTGGTCTGAGCCTGGGCTAGTTTCATTAGCGCCTGAGCTACAGTGGGGATGGAAAGTATTCAGACCCCCCTTAAATTTTTCACTCTTTGTCATATTGCAGCCATTTGCTAGAATCATTTAAGTTCATTTTTTTCCTCATTAATGTACACACAGCACCCCACATTGACAGAAAAACACATAATTGTTGACATTTTTGCAGATTTATTAAAAAAGAAAAACTGAAATATCACATGGTCCTAAGTATTCAGACCCTTTGCTGTGACACTCATATATTTAACTCAAGTGCTGTCCATTTCTTCTGATCATCCTTGAGATGGTTCTACACCTTCATTTGAGTCCAGCTGTGTTTGATTATACTGATTGGACTTGATTAGGAAAGCCACACACCTGTCTATATAAGACCTTACAGCTCACAGTGCATGTTAGAGCAAATGAAAATCATGAGGTCAAAGAAACTGCCTGAAGAGCTCAGAGACAGAATTGTGGCAAGGTACAGATCTGGCCAAGGTTACAAAAAAATTCTGCTGCACTTAAGGTTCCTAAGAGCACAGTGGCCTCCATAATCCTTAAATGGAAGACGTTTGGGATGACCAGAACCCTTCCTAGAGCTGGCTGTCCCGCCAAACTGAGCTATCGGGGGAGAAGAGCCTTGGTGAGAGAGGTAAAGAAGAACCCAAAGATCACTGTGGCTGAGCTCCAGAGATGTAGTCGGGAGATGGGAGAAAGTTGTAGAAAGTCAACCATCACCCTCCACCGGTCGGAGCTTTATGGCAGAGTGGCCCAATGGAAGCCTCTCCTCAGTGCAAGACACATGACAGCCCGCATAGAGTTTGTTAAACACACCTGAAGGACTCCAAGATGGTGAGAAATAAGATTCTCTGGTCTGATGAGACCAAGATAGAACTTTTTGGCCTTAATTCTAACTGGTATGTGTGGAGAAAACCAGGCACTGCTCATCACCTGTCCAATACAGTCCCAACAGTGAAGCATGGTGGTGGCAGCATCATGCTGTGGGGGGGGTTTCAGCTGCAGGGACAGGATGACTGGTTGCAATCGAGGGAAAGATGAATGTGGCCAAGTACAGGGATATCCTGGACGAAAACCATCTCCAGAGTGCTCAGGACCTCAGACTTGGGCCGACGGTTTACCTTCCAACAAGACAATGACCCTGAGCACACAGCTAAAATAATGGAGGAGTGGCTTCACAACAACTCTGTGACTCAGCCAGAGCCCTGACTTAAACCCAATTGAGTATCTCTGGAGAGACCTAAAAATGGCTGTCCACCAATGTTTACCATCCAACCTGACAGAACTGGAGAGGATCTGCAAGGAGGAATGGCAGAGGATCCCCAAATCCAGGTGTGAAAAACTTGTTGCATCTTTTCCAAAAAAACTCATGGCTGTATTAGATCAAAAGGGTGCTTCTACTAAATACTACTACTAAATACTGAGCAAAGGGTCTGAATACTTAGGACCATGTGATATTTCAGTTTTTCTTTTTTAATAAATCTGCAAAAATGTCAACAATTCTGTGTTTTTCTGTCAATATGGGGTGCTGTGTGTACATTAATCACTAGCTGCCCGCCCACTGTCATATGACGGTGGGACGAGGCAGCTCTCGTTCTGGGCGGATGTCATATGACGTAACCGCCTTCCTGAGCCACTATGGGGCACGTGCCCATGCCCGCCACATCACTGGGCACCTGATGCACGTGCACGGCAGCCGCGATGTCCGCCGGGCACCCGCGATTGCCCAGCAACTGAGCAGGACTGTGGATCTGTGTGTGTGTAAACAGACAGATCCACATCCTGTCAGAGGAGAGGAGGCCAATGCTGTGTCCCTTGTACGTAGGGACACCGATCGGTTACCTCCCCCAGTCAGTCCACTCCCCCCACAGTTAGAATCACCTCCCTAGGAGACACATTTAACCCCTCGATCACCCTCTAGTGTTAACCCCTTCCCTGCCAGTCACATTTACACAGTAATCAATGCATTTTTATAGCACGGATCGCTGTATAAATGTGAATGGTCCCAAAAATGTGTCAAAAGTGTCCGATATGTCCGCCTCAATATCGCAGTCACAATAAAAATTGCAGATCGCCGCCATAACTAGTAAAAAAAAATAAATAAATAATAAAAATGCTATAAATCTATTCCCTATTTTGTAGACGCTATAACTTTTGCGCAAACAAATCAATATACACTTATTGCAATTTTATTTACCAAAAATATGTAGAAGAATACGTATCGGCCGAAACTGAGGAAAAAAAAATGGATATTTATTATAGCAAAAAGTAAAAAATATTATGTAATCTCAAACTTGTCCCTCTTCTTTTGTTTATAGCGCAATAAAAAAAAAACGCAGAGGTGATCATATACCACCAAAAGAAACCTCTATTTGTGGTGAAAAAATGATAAAAATTTCATTAGGGTGCAGTGTTGCATGACCGTGCAATTGTCATTCAAAATGTGACAGCGCTGAAAGCTGAAAAATGGCTTGGGCAGGAAGGGGGTGAAAGTGCCCTGTATTGAGGTGGTTAATGAGGGAAAAAAATGAACTTAAATGATTTTAGCAAATGGCTGCAATATAACAAAGAGTGAAAAATTTAAGGGGGTCTGAATACTTTCCGTCCCCACTGTATTGCATCCTCTGGAACCAAAGCTTTAGCTTCAGAGTTTCTACAAGGTAAGTAGGAGCCATCAGCTTGTTCCCTTTAATAATTTCAGGCCTTAGTCACAATCAATTCCTCCTCCTGAATAGTCTTTAAAAGATTGGAGTATGTTACTGAGCTGTTTTGGGTCTCTAACCCAAAGTTTAGGCACAATGGGGTTGAGAGGTTGAGCCTCTTTCTCCACTTGCACCCAAAAAGCTTTACTGGTGTCCTCTGCTTTCATGCATCCTTGCACTATCACCTGGTGAAGAATCTTGTCCAATCCCCCTAACATAGTTGGACAGCTTTTCCCTCTCTTGTTGGGTCTCTAACCCAAACTCTCTAACAAGTATGCCAGTTCGGTGCAATTCTTAACTCTCATTTCCCAGTCACCTGATCACTGTAATGACCTCTGATTGGCCATCATAGTGATTAGTCATGTCCATGTGTTTATTTTTTTCTCCTTTGAATGAAGAGAAAGATGCATTGGGGAAGATTTACCAAAACTGGTGCACACAGGTACTACTTCAGGTGCTACTTGGTACTACTTCAGGTGCTACTTGAAAACAGGGAAATGCTTGGGAAAAGAAGGGATTGCTGCACACCCCGGGTAATATCGTCAAGAAGGAAGTTATCCCCCAAGAAGGGTTTTTTTAGGCAGCAGGCAATAGGGGAATGATAACACCAGGTTAAAATGTATATAAACTTTATTGAGACATGATTTCAAAATGACAATAGGGTTAAAATATGAGCTGTGGTACAGGTGATATATAAAAAAGCGCAATGGTGCATTTAGAAACTAAATCTAGTTTGCAATCTAAATATCAGGCAACGGCACTGTCAGTGCTTACAAATAGATACGGGTAGAGATGTGTGCACAATTATATAATGAATAAAAGGATTAATAATTATAATTTTTATTTTTATTTTAGTTTATGCTTTTGTATCTAATTAATACAACCAGCGGCATAAAAGTATATACTTGATAATAGAATAAATTATAATATAAAATGGCAACTGAGAAAGATCGAGGTTTGACAATGTGTCCAAAAGTACATATGGGTCAATGAACATATTGATAGAATTTATTGGAAAAGCTAAGATAAATAGGGGAAGCATGACAAGGGGAAATAGAAGAAAAGAAGAAGGAGAAAAAACCCGGACAAGTAAGGAAAAGAAAAAAGGGGAAGATAAGGGAGGAAAAAAAAAAAGGGGGTGGGGGGAGGGGAAAAAGTCAGGGAATAGGGGGAAGGAAGGAGGGGGGAAGGATAAGAAGGAAGGGAAAACAAAAGAAAAAAGAGAAAAAAGGAGAAAGAAAAAAAGAGAGAGGAATAGAAAGGCAAAGGAGAACACTGAGTGGTCAGCAGAAAAGGAAGAATAAAGAAGTAACAGTGAGTTCAAAACAGCAAACGGTTAGGGTGAGCAAGTGAGATCATTTGCTGTTTTGAACTCATTTTGAAATCATGTCTCAATAAAGTTTATATAAATTTTAACCTGTTATTATCATTCCTTTATTGCCTGCTGCCTAGAAAACCCCCTTTTTGGGGGATAACTTCCTTCAGGTGCTACTTAACCCTCTTGGGCATGGAGTTCACCAGAATCACATTTGTGATTTCATGCACAGATGTCTATATAAGTCCTACCTGAACTTGTAAAAAGTAGTGCAAGAACAACTGTACTTTCAAAATCTGTGCGACTCCGATGAAGTAGGAGCCGCCCTAATTTGACTGCTTCTATTGCAGACAATAGGGTGCGACTTGTCATGTGATTTGGCACTACCAAATCAAATAACAAGTCGCATTGGTGTGAATGGGGGCTAAAGCCTGGAAGCTGATTGGTTACTATGCACAGCTGCACCTAATTCTGTGTGTACCCATTTTAGTAAATCTCCCTCAGTCATTCTATCTTTCTCTCCTTGCAGGGCAAAAATGTCAACAAATAAAAGCATGTAAAAAATGAAAGAATAAAATATATAAAGAAAGAAAATGCTAGATCAAGGTTTGATCTAGGTCAGTGCCAGGGTTAATGTTAGGGTCAAGGTAAGAATCAAAGTCCAATGTAAGGAACAAAGATCAGGGTCAGAGGTCTGGGTCAAAGATAAGGGTCAATATGTTTTGGATAGGATTTAAAAAAAAAATAATTTTTTGAATTAGTATCAGCAACAGTGTTTGTGTGTTAAAAGCAAAGAAAAAAGCAAAATTTCCACTATTGTTTCTGGGCCTTACTATGGGTACAAACAACAAATAATATACACATGCTGAATGTAGTATCAATGCAATCATAGAGGCAGGAAAATTTACTTTGGGTTGTTCTTTGGTGGTGAGTTATGATAATAGCAAGAAATATACAGCTAATTTTTCTTTACTATTTTGGACCAGTATTCCTTTGATAATAAAAATAAAATAATCAGGAGTCTTGAAAAAAAACGCGGTATAATCCACCTGAATACATTAAGTAGTTGCGATGATAAGCACAGAATTAATAACGCTTGTCAAAGTTGCAAAATTGTATTTAGGTGTTAACATTTGTTTTACCCTTTGTCACAAAGGAGTTACATTGTGGGCAAGTGACATTGCCAGCTTCTTTTCAAAATTAAAGCAGCACACAGGTCTATGTGGGTTTGTACACTTTTTTTATAGAAGCTGGCAGTGAAATGTCATTTCCCAGGCAATTTTGAACATTTTTTTTTCCTTTGTAAATGTCAGTGTTGCCTTAGCACTTTCTGTGTAATATCAGAGATGCACCCCTATACCCCATGGCTCTCTTAACTGTCTGCCAGACTTTGGTAACTAACTTATGTGTTGGAAGCTCGCACTGAAGTGAACCTGCCTCTAATGCTTCTACTAGAGAATTATGTGGATTGCCCTGTAACATAATTTTACCACTGGCATTCACCACTCCCGGAATCTCACATCCCCCTATATGCTGCAATTGAGCAGCCAGGTAGTAACTATATGGTTGGGGGACTGCCATTCCCCCTTCCCTAGTGGGTCGCTGCAAATTCGGCATTTTTAATGTTTCACAATCACTGGTCCTGGCTGAATTTACTTTTTTTTTTTTTTTGCAGTGCCCGCTTCCTAATGCTATTTTTACACCCCTTTGCCTATTAGTTCTTATTGTTATATATTATTCACTAGAAGATATTTGAGTGGTTTTAGATGCCCAAGTCTGTGTTCCTTGAAAAGTGGAGCACAAAGTTTTCTTCAGGTACTCAACTGGCTCCTTCACTGAGTCCCCCTGAAGTTTTCTGCTGGCTTTGGGAAGAACAATTGCTTGTACTACCTCAGTGGTGAGGTCAGCAGCCATACTTACATGTGGATACTGACCTCAGAAATGCCCATTGATAGCATCATCTGCTTGAACTTGCAATAGGTTCTCCTTTTTGTGCTGTTAGGGCTGACACTGTTTGTCTTATCTCACTTGCCCTATGGTCTTTTGGACCTCATAGAAAGATTGTTAAATGGTGACCTGAGTCTGGGCTATTTGTGTTAGGGCCTAAGCTATGGCATCCGCTGGAACTGAGGCTGTACCTTCAGAGCATCCTTCATCATCAGATGTTCTCTGGGCAAGGTGAGTAGGATCAATCAGATTTTTCCCTTTAAGCATTTTGGGCCTTAGCCGCAATCTGAGTTTCCTCCTCTTGAATGTTCTTTAATAGTTTGGAGTATGTTACTGTGTCATTTGGGTCTCTAACCCAAAGCTTCAGCACAATGAGGTTGAGAGGTTGAGCCCCTTTCTGCACTTGTGCCCTAAGAGCTTTACTAGCATCCTCTGCTTTCCTGCCTCCTTACACTCTCACCTGGTGAAGGATCTTGTCCAGTTTCCTAACATAGTCGGACAGCTTTTCCCTCTCTAGTTGGTAAGTGCGTTGGGGGACACAGGCTGCATTTGGGGGACACAGGAGGCTGCATTTGGGAGACACAGGAGGCTGCATTTGGGGGACACAGGAGGCTGCATTTGGGGGACACAGGAGACTGCGTTTGGGGGACACAGGAGGCTGCATTTGGGGGACAAAGGAGACTGCATTTGGGGGACACAGGAGGCTGCATTTCGGGGACACAGGAGGCTGCATTTGGTGGACACAGGCTGCATTTGGGGGACACAGGAGGCTGCATTTGGGGGCTACAGGAGGCTGCATTTGGGGGACACAGGCTGCGTTTGGGGGACACAGGAGGCTGCATTTGGGGCAAACAGGAGGCTGCATTTGGGGGACACAGGCTGCATTTTGGGGACACAGGAGGCTGCATTTGGGGGACACAGGCTGCATTTGGGGGACACAAGAGGCTGCATTTGGGGGACACAGGCTGCATTTGGTGGGCACAGGCTGCATTTGATGTGACACAGGCTGCATTTTGTGTGACACAGGCTGCATGTAAGGATGGACTCCGCTGGGGACACCTGATGGCATCTGGTGGCAGGCGATGTGGTTAGTGACACGCTCAGGGCTCCTACTGAGGTCAGCAGCCATACATACATGTGGATACTGACCTCAGATGCTATTTTTACACCCCTTTGCCTATTAGTTCTTATTGTTACATATTATTCACTAGAAGATATTTGAGTGGTTTTAGATCCCCAAGTCTGTGTTCCTCGAAAAGTGGAGCACAAAGTTTTCTTCAGGTACTCAACTGAGTCCCCCTGAAGTTTTCTGCTGGCTTGGGAAAGAACAATTGCTTGTACTACCTCAGTGGTGAGGTCAGCAGCCATACTTACATGTGGATACTGACCTCAGAAATGCCCATTGATAGCATCATCTGCTTGAACTTGCAATAGGTTCTCCTTTTTGTGCTGTTAGGGCTGACACTGTTTGTCTCATCTCAGTCATAGACATCTGCATTGTAGCATGAGCCTCCATGACTTGCCCTATGGTCTTTTGGACCTCATAGAAAAATTGTTAAATGGTGGCCTGAGCCTGGGCTATTTGTGTTAGGGCCTGAGCTATGGCATCCGCTGGAACTGAGGCTGTAGCTTCAGAGCATCCTTTATCATCAGATGAAGGATGCAGTATCAGTATAAATATATATATCCCAGCTTTGTGCAGCTACATCTCACTGCAGGCCATTAGTATGTCTGGAAGGCCAACAAGGAGAGGCAGACAGTCACAAGCCAATAAAAGAGGGCAAGCTCAGGCTCTGTGTCTAGAGGCAACAGTGCTGGTCATTGAGACGGTGCATCCTCATTAGCCTTTTTTTCGGCAGCTGGCCGTATTACATAGTTACATAGTTACATAGTAGGTGAGGTTGAAAAAAGACACAAGTCCATCAAGTCCAACCTATGTGTGTGATTATGTGTCAGTATTACATTACATATCCCTGTATATTGCGGTCATTCAGGTGATTATCTAATAGTTTCTTGAAGCTATCAATGCTCCCCGCTGAGACCACCGCCTGTGGAAGGGAATTCCACATCCTTGCCGCTCTTACAGTAAAGAACCCTCTACGTAGTTTAAGGGTAAACCTCTTTTCTTCTAATTGTAATGAGTGGCCACGAGTCTTAATAAACTCTCTTCTGCGAAAAAGTTTTATCCCTATTGTGGGGTCACCAGTACAGTATTTGTAAATTGAAATCATATCCCCTCTCAAGCGTCTCTTCTCCAGAGAGAATAAGTTCAGTGCTCGCAACCTTTCCTCATAACTAAGATCCTCCAGACCCTTTATTAGCTTTGTTGCCCTTCTTTGTACTCGCTCTATTTCCAGTACGTCCCTCCTGAGGACTGGTGCCCAGAACTGGACAGCATACTCCAGGTGCGGGCGGACCAGAGTCTTGTAGAGCGGGAGAATTATCGTTTTATCTCTGGAGTTGATCCCCCTTTTAATGCATGCCAATATTCTGTTTGCTTTATTAGCAGCAGCTTGGCATTGCATGCCATTGCTGAGCCTATCATCCACTAGGACCCCCAGGTCCTTTTCCATCCTAGATTCCCCCAGAGGTTCTCCCCCCAGTGTATAGATTGCATTCATATTTTTGCCACCCAAATGCATTATTTTACATTTTTCTACATTGAACCTCATTTGCCATGTAGTCGCCCACCCCATTAATTTGTTCAGGTCTTTTTGCAAGATTTCCACATCCTGCGGAGAAGTTATTGCCCTGCTTAGCTTAGTATCGTCTGCAAATACAGAGATTGAACTGTTTATCCCATCCTCCAGGTCGTTTATGAACAAATTAAATAGGATTGGTCCCAGCACAGAACCCTGTGGAACCCCACTACCCACCCCTGACCATTCTGAGTACTCCCCATTTATCACCACCCTCTGAACACGCCCTTGTAGCCAGTTTTCAATCCATGTACTCACCCTATGGTCCATGCCAACGCACCTTATTTTGTACAGTAAACGTTTATGGGGAACTGTGTCAAATGCTTTTGCAAAATCCAGATACACCACGTCTACAGGCCTTCCTTTATCTAGATGGCAACTCACCTCCTCATAGAAGGTTAATAGATTGGTTTGGCAAGAACGATTCTTCATGAATCCATGCTGATTACTGCTAATGATATCATTCTTATTACTAAAATCTCGTATATAGTCCCTTATCATCCCCTCCAAGAGTTTACATACTATTGATGTTAGGCTAACTGGTCTGTAATTCCCAGGGATGTTTTTTGGGCCCTTTTTAAATATTGGTGCTACATTGGCTTTTCTCCAATCAGCTGGTACCATTCCAGTCAATAGACTGTCTGTAAAAATTAGGAACAACGGTCTGGCAATCACCTGACTGAGTTCCCTAAGTACCCTCGGATGCAAGCCATCTGGTCCCGGTGATTTATTAATGTTAAGTTTCTCAAGTCTAATTTTAATTCCGTCCTCTGTTAACCATGTAGGTGCTTCCTGTGTTGTGTCATGAGGATAAACACTGCAGTTTTGGTTACTGAAGCCCCCCCCCCCCGATTCACTTGTGAAGACTGAGGAGAAGAATAAATTCAATACCTTTGCCATCTTCCCATCCTTTGTAACCAGATGTCCTTCCTCATTCTTTATGGGGCCAATATGGTCTGTCCTCCCTTTTTTACTGTTTACATACTTAAAGAATTTCTTGGGATTTTTTTTGCTCTCCTCCGCTATGTGTCTTTCATGTTCTATCTTAGCCATCCTAATTGCACCCTTACATTTCTTATTGCATTCTTTATAAATTCTGAATGCTGTGGATGATCCCTCAACCTTGTATTTTTTGAAGGCCTTCTCCTTTGCTTTTATATGCATTTTTACATTGGAGTTAAGCCATCCAGGATGTTTGTTCGCTCTTTTAAATTTATTACCCAATGGGATACATTGGCTAATGCCCTTATTTAATATGCTCTTAAAGCAAACCCATCTCTCCTCCGTATTCTTTGTTCCTAATATTTTATCCCAATTTATGCCTTTTAGCAAGGTTTGTAGTTTAGGGAAGTTGGCTCTTTTGAAATTCAGTGTCTTTGTGTTCCCTTCATGTCTCCTATTTGTGTGATTTATACTGAAACTAATTGACCTGTGATCGCTGTTACCTAAATTGCCCCATATTTCCACATCTGTTATCAGGTCTGTATTGTTGGTAATCAGTAGATCTAGTAATGTTTTATTTCTAGTTGGTGCGTCTACCATCTGACCCATAAAATTGTCCTGCAAGACACTAAGGAACTGGCGAGCCTTAAATGAATGCGCGGTTCCCTCCGCCCAGTCTATGTCTGGATAATTAAAATTGAGCAGCAACTTGCGGAAGACCTGGTAGAGTGGATGACCAAGCCATCCTCATCCTCCTCATCCTCTCTCACCCAGGCTCAGGGTACTTTGTCTGGCAAAGCAGCTGCCAACGCGGCCTCTTCCCTCGGATCAATGACATCAGTCACTCCTTCCCTAGCCCCACCGAACTGTTTGACCACAGTGTTGGGTACATGCTCCAGGAGGATGCCCAGCATTTTGAAGGCTCCGATGATGGTACCCAGCTAGAGGAAGGCAATAAGGTGAGCCCAGAGAGAGGGGGTGCCCAAGAAGGACAGCAATCTGGCAGTCATGTTCCCCCAGCTGCAGCATACTGCCAGGTTTGCTCCAGTGATGAGGAGGGAGGGGATGATGAGGTCACTGAATGCAAATTGAATGCTAGCTTGGCTAAATTGCTAGCACTTCAACTGCTGCCTTTTCAGTTGGTAGACTCTGCCCCCTTCCGTGAGTTTGTGGAATGTGCGGTTGCTCAGTGGCAGGTTCCCAAACGCCACTTTTTCTCATGGAAGGTGATTCCGGCTCTCTACCGGCAAGTGGAAGGCAATGTCTTGACCTCGCTGGACAGGGCGGTTAGTGGTAAGGTGCATATTACTGCTGACTCATGGTCCAGCAGGCATGGACAGGGACATTACCTATCTTTCACCGCGTACTGGGTGACTCTTCTGGCAGCTGGGAAGGATGCAGGACAGGGTGCAGTAGTGTTGGAGGTTGTTTCACCACCACGCCTCCAAAATTCTACTCCGACAGGGACAACTGACCCATGTGCCCTGTTTAGCTCACGTCCTTAACTTGGTGGTGCAGCAGTTCTTGAGCAGGTACCCAGGCTTACAGGATGTCCTGAGGCAGGCCAGGAAAGCATGTGTGCATTTCCGCAGGTCATATAATGCCAGTGCTTGGCTGGCTGACCTCCAAAAGGAATTTAACCTGCCCAAGAACCGCCTAATCTGTGACATGCGCACCAGGTGGAACTCAACGTTGGCTATGCTGCAGCGGCTGCACACACAGCAGAGGGCCATCAATGAGTACCTATGCGACTATGGCACCAGGACAGGGTCAGGGGACCTTGTTTTTTTTCCCCACGCCAGTGGGCTATGATCAGGGATGCATGCACTGTCCTGTCACCATTTGAGGAGGCCACGAGGATGGTGAGCAGTGACAGTGCATGCATCAGTGACACTGTCCCTCTTGTCCACCTGTTGGAGCACACTCTGCATGAAATAATGGACAGGGTGCTTGAGGCAGAACAGAGGGAGGAAGAGGAAGACTTCCTTACCTCTCAAGGCCCCCTTTATCCAGACAGTGTTCCTGCATGCCTGCCGATCACACAGGAAGAGGAGGAGGAGGAGGAGGAGGAGGAGGAGGAGGATTGTGTCAGCATGGAGGTGGAGCCTGGCACTCAGCATCAGCAGCAGTCTTCAAAAGATCATCTACAGTCCGAAGAAACCCATGGACTTGTACATGGCTGGGAGGAGGTGGCTGTGGATCATGTTGTCCTTAGTGACTCAGAGGACTCTGGACTGAATGCCTCAACAAACCTACGCTGTATGGCCTCCCTGATCCTGCAAAGCCTGCGGAAGGATCCTCGTATTCTTGGTATCAAGGGGAGGGAAGATTACTGGCTGGCAACCCTCCTTGATCCATGTTACAAGGGTAAGGTTGCAGACCTTATCTTGCCTTCGCAGAGGAAGCAGAGGATGAAACATCTTCGGGAGGCCTTGCAGAAAGATTTGTGCAATGCGTTTCCAGAGCCTGGGAGGTTACAATTTCCTGGTCCTCCTAGACAACATGTTGCCGAGGCTTCGGTCAGTCACAGAAGGAGTGATGGAGAAGGTGGCTGTCTGACCGATGCGTTCAGACAATTTTTTGGTCCGCAGCTCCAAGGTCTGATCGGTTCCAACAACCATCGTCAGCATCTGATTCATATGGTGCAGGATTACCTAGGGGTAAGATCTGACTTGGACACCTTTCCCACCGAAAATCCTCTGGGTTACTGGGTCTTGAGGATGGATCACTGGCCAGAGCTTGCACAGTATGCAATTGAGCTACTGGCCTGTCCTGCAGGGTCGATCAGATGACCTTCATAAAAATGAATCAGTCTTGGATCACCAGCTACCAAGCACCTGATGCTGATGTAACCAATTGTTTTTTTTTATTAATGTGAGATCCCTTCAAGACTGCCTATGCTGATGCTGAGTGACTATCCTATTCTGCTGAGTGACAATCCTCTTCCTGATCAATTTTCATGCTGATAGCTTGTAAGAACATTTTTGGTTCTTGGCACCGCCACCAGTGGCCAAGGCCCAATTTTTCTGCCCCTGTTTAACAGGGGCGTGTAATTACAATTTTTGATGCAATACTTTGCAGCAGGGCTCATTCCTGCGCTCCAACTATAGCATCTGTGAGGGGTTACAGTGTTGTGGCACCAGTGCCTAAGGCCCAATTTTTCTGCCCCTGTTCAACAGGGACATGTAATTACAATTCTTGATCTAATATTTCACAGCAGGGCCCATTCCTGCGCTCACCAAGAGTAACTGTGAGGGCTTACAGTGTCGTGGCAACACCACCACCACCACCACCAAAGGCCCAATTTTTCTGCCCCTGTTCAACAGGTGCATGTAATTACAATTCTTGATCTAATATTTCACAGCAGGGCCCATTCCTGCGCCCACCAAGAGTAACTGTGAGGGCTTACAGTGTTGTGGCAACACCACCACCACCAAAGGCCCAATTTTTCTGCCCCTGTTCAACAGGTGCATGTAATTACAATTCTTGATCTAATATTTCACAGCACGGCCCGTTCCTGCACAGACCAAGAAGAACTGTGAGGGCTTACAGTGTTGTGGCAACACCAGCACTTAAGGCCCCAGTTTCTGCAGAGTATATAGGGCAAGCCCCTACTTTCAAACATCCAACTTACAAACGACTCCTACTTACAAACGGAAGGAGAGAACAGGAAGTGAGATGAAATCTACCCCTAGGAAGGGAAATTCTCTCCTGTAAGAGTTAATATGGGAAAAACGTGTCTCCTCTTCACTGATGCTTTATCACCAATCCTTGTTTCACTAAAAACCCCAAATTTTCAAAAAACATTTGTCATTGGGACAGAAAGTGAGGTGAAATCTTCTGAAGAGGTGCACAGATAGCAAAACAAATGTTACAGGGGTGATAACCCTTCCCTATGTTTTCCAAAAATCTTAAAAATAGATTTTTTGGCTGGAATTACACAATGTACCAGTTCAAAATTACAAACGGATTCTACTTAACAACAAACCTACAGTCCCTGTCTTGTTTGCACCGCCTGTATACTGCTGTTCAGAGTATATAGGGCCGGGGGGGGCCCATGCCTTTCCTTTTTTTAATTTGGGTGCGGGGTTCCCCTTAATATCCATACAAGACCCAAAGGGCCTGGTAATGGACTGGGGGGTGGGGGGTACCCATGCCGTTTGTCTCACTGATTTTCATCCATATTGCCGGGACCCGACATTACATTAAAGCCTCAAGCAGTTTTAAATGACTTTTATTCCTTTAAAAATGTTATTTTGTGCAGGGACTGTTCTAAGCATGGGAAACACGCGCCACTTTACAAGCATACTATAGACACCCCCCAGGTAGGATATTTAAAGAAATATTTCTTTTTTTTTTTCACTTTAAGCACCATTAAAATCACTGCTCCCGAAAAAACATCCGTTTTTAAACCTTTTGTTTGTATTGATACATGTTCCCCGGGGCCAGGACCCAGGTCACCAAACCCTTTTTAGGACAATAACTTGCATATTAGAGTTTAAAATTAGCACTTTTGATTTCAAATGTTTGAGTCCCATAGACTTTAATGGGGTTCTAAAGTTCGCGCAAACTTTCGGTCCGTTCGAACCAAACCGGGGGGTGTTTGGCTCATCCCTACTGCTAGACGACCTGTCCATGAAAACTCAAATTTGGATAGGGATTGGATATCTTGTGCAAATTGGTGTTTGAAAGGTGAGACATTGGTGTGAAACAGCTGTTTGGTAGATTTTGTCAAGGTTATACCCAAGTAGGCTATTCCAGAGTCTTGCCAATAGTATAGGAAATTTATGATTATTAAATTTCTAGTAGTCCCATCTACTCCCAAGTCAAGAATATGGATTTTGTGTCATTGACTCGGTAGTAAGAGACTGCTCCAAAATCTGCCAGGATTTTTTGAATTCTCTGTAAGGAGGTAGTGGGGTCAGTGATCATGAGTATTACATCATCTGCATATAAACGTAAGCGATGGTCAGAATTCCCAACTTTAATACCTGAGATAAGTGGGTCTGAGCAGATTTGTTCTGCTAGGGGCTCTATGACCAGATTAAAAATTAAAGGGATAGGAGACACCCTTGTCTTGTACCATTTGTTATGTGTAAAGGTTGGGAAAGCATATCATCTACATATATCTGGGCAGAAGGCTGGGAATAGAGGGCAGAGATGGCGGATAAGATTGTGCCTGTGAAACCAAATTTACCTAGAACTGCTTTAAGATAGCCCGAATGCACTCTATCGAAAGCCTTCTCTGCATCCAAGGAAAGAAGCAGAGAAGGTGTTCTAGTACGTTCTGCTAGCCATTCAGTTGCATCAGGTGATTGTCTGCCTTTGGTGAACCCCACTTTGTCTTTGTGGAATAGAGAGGGCATGTACCGGCTTTGTTACTTGTGGCATAGTGACGTGCTTTTGAGTTTTCTGTGGTTCTTCTCAAATGGGTCAAGCAGAAGGGTTCTAAATTCCTGTCTTAAATACAGGAGCTTAGTTTTCATGGTTTGGGAAGGGTGTGATTGGTTCTGGGATTCTGCCAGTTTTATGTCATTAATGAGCTGGTCAATTTGCTGTGTTCTTCATTTCCTGAGTACCCAATTGAATGAGCACTCCCCTGCTGAATGCTTTGTGCACATCCCAAAGAGTTGTGGAGTCTGACACTACACCTATATTGTGTTGGAAGAATTCTGTTATAGGTGATTTTAGAACATGAGTATTAGCTCTCCATATTTTCTGTGATGGAAAGGATGCTGTGTAGGAAATTGTAATACTCATGGGTGCATGATCTGCCCACGTTATAGGTGCAATATCAGAGGCCCCAATCTTTTGCATCATATTTATAATAAGTATTTGGCGCTAACTAGAGTGCATAAATAATATAAACAAGTATCACAAATAATGTGACTGAAACATGTAACTAGTGGCAATTCTTCAATGTGACATCAAGAAAATAACAATGATGTATAAATCCAATAGTGCAAAAATACAATAAATTACATGAATAAATCCAATAAAACTCTTAAAGTGCATAAAAGTGAAAAAAAATCACAAAAATAGAGAAAAATCGCATAAAGTAAAAAAAGTCGCATAAATTGAGAAAAAGTGCAAAAAAGCGGGAAAAAAAAAACGCTGCATAGGTAAATAAAAGTGAATAGTCCAACAAGTGCAATATGGTTCCAATGTAAACGGAACAAATTTTCATATAACAGTTCATGGAAAAAACAAAAGTGCATGTACAAAAAATGATTGGTTTCAAATTCCTCCAATGATCAGCAATTCGTAGTGCGCCACACGATTCCCCCAGCCTCTCACCTCTATTAAAGACCCCTATGGGTCAAATCAAGCCTGCAGTCTGGAAGCAGATAAAAAAACAGCAATCGATCAATCTCTGATCGTCACAGCACTGGTGGGTCTCTGATGGAAGGCTTCAAACTTGGCAAGTATGGTGAAGGCATGCAATATAAAGGAATATCCCCATCGTGTAGTAATCCAACATAATTTTATTTGAAACACAACATAGTAACTTACAGTTAAAAATCTGGATAAAAAGCACAGAGCAGAATACTTCCTGTCTCGGCCGCGACTGGAAGTGACGACACCTGACTTCTCCCTGACACATTGTGTCACTGCTCACGTGACTTCATCAAAGGGTGATGGAGTCAGGTGTCTATTTATATGGTCCGTTCCATTAACAAAGCAGCTGAGTATGCAATAAGTCTATCCTCACTAAATATATAATAAAAGCATCTCATCAAAATCTAAATATTGTATTAGATAAACCTTCTACTAAAAAATCGTAAATAAAATATATATAAATATACAAATAAAAAATTAAAATAACCTATATAAATTCACCATAGGACAGCGCCATCTGATGGTAGTTGGTCAATAAGACCTAAAAACCCTAGAAGAAAAGGTGACATCTAGTAGTGAAAAAGTAATACGTCATTCCTAAAACACAATTCATATAATAGACTCCTTAGTAAATACTTCACATATACTGCCATCTTGTGGATAACTAACAATAAGCATTTAATACATTTCATAATGTAAAATGGTTAACCCAATATTTAGAGAAAACAGAAGATATAAACATATATAAAGGATTGTAAATGTGAATAAACAGATCATTTAAACCTAGTAATGTCCGCATAAAGAATCCAAAACGGGAAAACATAGCAGCAAGAGGGAGGGAAATATAAGAATATATGGCAAACTAATAATTAGAGATAAAACAGTTGAGATCAAATTCAACGTTATGTAGCAATGGAGTCAAAGTACATATTTCATGTATCCATCTCGACTCTAATTGGCTAATTTTGATCACCTTATTGTCTCCTTTCCAATGGGGTTTATATTTTTCAATGCCACATACCAATAGGGATGAGGGATCTTTATTGTGGAATTATGCGTAATGGATTCATGAAGAATCGTTCTTGCCAAACCAATCTATTAACCTTCTATGAGGAGGTGAGTTGCCATCCAGATAAAGGAAGGCCTGTAGATGTGGTGTATCTGGATTTTGCAAAAGCATTTGACACAGTTCCCCATAAACGTTTACTGTACAAGATAAGGTCCGTTGGCATGGACCATAGGGTGAGTACATGGATTGAAAACTGGCTACAAGGGCGAGTTCAGAGGGTGGTGATAAATGGGGAGTACTCGGAATGGTCAGGTGTGGGTAGTGGGGTTCCCCAGGGTTCTGTGCTGGGACCAATCCTATTTAATTTGTTCATAAACGATCTAGAGGATGGGATAAACAGTTCAATCTCTGTATTTGCAGACGATACTAAGCTAAGCAGGGCAATAACTTCTCCGCAGGACGTGGAAACCTTGCAAAAAGATCTGAACAAATTAATGGGGTGGGCGACTACATGGCAAATGAGGTTCAATGTAGAAAAATGTAAAATAATGCATTTGGGTGGCAAAAATATGAATGCAATCTATACACTGGGGGGAGAACCTCTGGGGGGATCTAGGATGGAAAAGGACCTGGAGGTCCTAGTCGATGATCGGCTCAGCAATGGCATGCAATGCCAAGCTGCTGCTAACAAAGCAAACAGAATATTGGCATGCATTAAAAGGGGGATCAACTCCAGAGACAAAACGATAATTCTCCCGCTCTACAAGACTCTGGTCCGGCCGCACCTAGAGTATGCGGTCCAGTTCTGGGCACCAGTCCTCAGGAAGGATGTACTGGAAATGGAGCGAGTACAAAGAAGGGCAACAAAGCTAATAAAGGGTCTGGAGGATCTTAGTTATGAGGAAAGGTTGTGAGCACTGAACTTATTCTCTCTGGAGAAGAGACGCTTGAGAGGGGATATGATTTCAATTTACAAATACCGGACTGGTGACCCCACAATAGGGTTAAAACTTTTTTGCAGAAGAGAGTTTAACAAGACTCGTGGCCACTCATTAAAATTAGAAGAAAAGAGGTTTAACCTTAAACTACGTAGAGGGTTCTTTACTGTAAGAGCGGCAAGGATGTGGAATTCCCTTCCACAGGCGGTGGTCTCAGCGGGGAGCATCGATAGCTTCAAGAAACTATTAGATAAGCACCTGAATGACCGCAACATACAGAGATATACAATGTAATACTGACACATAATCACACACATAGGTTGGACTTGATGGACTTGTGTAGTTTTTCAACCTCACCTACTATGTAACTATGTAACTATGTCTTGACAGACTATGTTTTACGAAGCCCTTTTTTATATTTTGGACATGCTCTCTCAGTCTTTTCCAGAGTTCCCTTTTCGTTCTCCTTAATTAAACTAATTTCTGTTTTAGTTCACTTTGGTTTTGCGCATTAGTTCCCTCCTCCTTTTCAATCTTTTGCAACAATCATTTGTCAGTTAAAAAGTAGTCAATGGGGGTATAAGTATTATGTACAGGTGAGTGATAGGTATATTCCCATTGTGTAGGATGGATCATAGAGATAAGTGGTTCTAATGAATGTCCTCATGGCCAACTGATGTTTAGGGCTAGGGTTTGCAGTGTCGAGTATCCGGTCTGGAGCTTTGTTAAAAACCTCACATAGAATCTGAGACCCTTATTGCACACAGCAACTTTTCTTCAGTACCTTATTGTGGAAGTGTATTTGGTGGCTATTAGGGGCATACATCATCACCAGGGTAATAGCTGAGTTGTCTATGGTGCAGACCAGTATGGTCTAAAATGCTTTTGGGAAGTTTAAAGTTTTACTGACCGGTGGATCACAATTAGGACTGCTCTCTTCTTCTGAGGGGAACTCCTCTCTTCTTCTGAGGGCCAGAAGCTTTAAAGTGGGAAAGTCCTTATGCATACATGTAGGCGCTGCATCTTGTGGACCAGTACTCTGTTCAGGGAAAGGATCTGAGATAGCAGGTTTCAACAGGGTGACATGGAAGACGGGGTGAACCTTAAGTCTGTCAGGTAATTCTAGCTCGTAGGCTACGTCATTGATTCTCCTTTTTACAGGAAAGGATCCCACAAATTTAGGGCCAAATTTTTATGAAGGGCAAGCCAGTTTCAAGTTTACTGTAGACTGCCAGGTTTCCTGGGTTAGTTCTCCTCGTTTTTATTTGTCAAATATCCTTTTATTGTACTCTTGCGTCTTGGTTATGGTCCCTTGCAACAGTTTGTTGTTTTTACAGAGGTCGTCCATCGTTTCAGAGACCACAGGGATTGAGCATTCTGGTATGGTGCAGGGCAGGAAGGATGGGTGGAAGCCGTAATTGGTGAAGAATGGAGTTTTATGGCAGAATGGGAAGAATTATTATAGGCAAACTTGGCTACAGGGAGTAAGGAGACCCAGTCATCTTGTGAGAAGGATGAGAAGCAGCGCAGATGCTGTTCCAGGGTCTGATTGGTTCTCTCCGTTTGCCCGTTCATCTGGGGATGATACAGTATTTCACAAAAGTGAGTACACTCCTCACATTTTTGTAAATATTTTATTATATGTTTTCATGTGACAACACCTGAAGAAATTACACTTTGCTACAATGTAAAGTAGTGAGTGTACAGCTTGTATAAGAGTGTAAATTTGCTGTACCCTCAAAATAACTCAACACACAGCCATTAATGTCTAAACCGCTGGCAACAAAAGTGAGTACACCCCTAAGTGAAAATGTCCAAATTGGGCCCAAAGTGTCAATATTTTGTGTGGCCACCATTATTTTCCAGCACTGCCTTAAACCTCTTGGGCAGGGATCTTCAAACTACGGCCCTCCAGCTGTTGCAGAACTACACGTCCCATGAGGCTCTGTAAAACTCTGACATTCACAGACATGACTAGGCATGATGGGAATTGTAGTTCCTAAACAACTGGAGGGCCATAGTTTGAAGACCCCTGTTCTTGGACATGGAGTTCACCAGAGCTTCACAGGTTGCCACTGGAGTCCTCTTCCACTCCTCCATGACGACATCACAGAGCTGGTTGATGTTAGATACCTTGCGCTCCTCCACTTTCCATTTGAGGATGCCCCACAGCTGCTCAATAAGGTTTAGGTCTGGAGGCATGCTTGGTCAGTCCATCACCTTTACCCAGTGGTGTTGTTAGATGGGTGCGGGGGGTGCGGGCCACACCCGGGTGACACCCGCCAGAGGGGTGACACCCGTAGGTAGCGGCACGCACCGCTAACACTGCCCGCTGCCCTGATCTGCACCACGGGACTTGTGCTGTGTCCCTCAGCACAGCGGTCTGAAGCCGCCTCCCCCTCCTCTCTGTTTACATTCACACAGGAGGAGGAGGAGCCTGAGGGACACACACGGCTGTGTGCATCTGTCCGCGCTGTTCTGAGGTCTGTAAACTTCATGTATACAGTATGTCGGTGGACATGTGCAGGGGGATTCTATACTAATGGGGGCTCTGCACTGGGGGGATTCTATACTAATGGGGGCTCTGCACTGGGGGAGATTCTATACTAATGGGGGCTCTGCACTGGGGGGGATTCTATACTAATGGGGCGCTCTGCACTGGGGGGATTCTATACTAATGGGGGCTCTGCACTGGGGGGATTCTATACTAATGGGGGCTCTGCACTGGGGGGATTCTATACTAATGGGGGCTCTGCACTGGGGGGATTCTATACTAATGGGGGCTCTGCACTGGGGGGATTCTATACTAATGGGGGCTCTGCACTGGGGGGGATTCTATACTAATGGGGGCTCTGCACTGAGGGGGATTCTATACTAATGGGGGGCTCTGCACTGGGGGGAATTCTATACTAATGGGGGCTCTGCACTGGGGGGATTCTATACTAATGGGGGCTCTGCACTGGGGGGATTCTATACTAATGGGGGCTCTGCACTGGGGGGATTCTATACTAATGGGGGCTCTGCACTGGGGGGATTCTATACTAATGGGGGCTCTGCACTGAGGGGGATTCTATACTAATGGGGGGCTCTGCACTGGGGGGATTCTATACTAATGGGGGCTCTGCACTGGGGGGACTCTATACTAATGGGGGCTCTACACTGGGGGGATTCTATACTAATGGGGGATCTGCACTGGGGGGATTCTATACTAATGGGGGGCTCTGCACTGAGGGGGATTCTATACTAATGGGGGGCTCTGCACTGAGGGGGATTCTATACTAATGGGGGCTCTGCACTGGGGGGATTCTATACTAATGGGGGATCTGCACTGAGGGGGATTCTTTACTAATGGGGGCTCTGCACTGGGGGGATTCTATACTAATGGGTGCTCTGCACTGGGGGGATTCTTTACTAATGGGGGGCTCTGCACTGAGGGGGATTCTATACTAATGGGGGGCTCTGCACTGAGGGGGATTCTATGCTAATGGGGGCTCTGCACTGAGGGGGATTCTATACTAATGGGGGCTCTGCACTGAGGGGGATTCTATACTTATGGGGGCTCTGCACTGGGGGGGATTCTATACTAATGGGGGCTCTGCACTGGGGGGATTCTAAACTAATGGGGGCTCTGCACTGAGGGGGATTCTATACTAATGGGGGGCTCTGCACTGAGGGGGATTCTATACTAATGGGGGCTCTGTACTGGGGGGGGATTCTATACTAATGGGGGCTCTGCACGGGGGGGATTCTATACTAATGGGGGCTCTGCACTGAGTGGGGATTCTATACTGATGGGGGTCAGCACTGAGGGGGGTGTATGTACTGATGGGGCGGTCTGCACTGAGGTGGGAGGTTGATACTGATGGAGGGGGGTCTGCAGACTCTGCACTGAGGGAGGGTTTCTGTACTGAGGGAGGGGGTCAGTACTTAGTGTGGGGTCTATACTGAGGAAAGGGGGTCTGCACTGAGCGGGAGTCTGTACTGATGGAGGGGGTCTGTACTGAGGGCGGGGAGTCTGTACTTAGTGGGGGGTCCATATTGATGGAAGGTGGTCTGTACTGAGGGAGGGGGGCTATATTGATGGAGTGGGGTCTGTAGTTGGCGGAGGGGGGTCTGTACTGAGGTAGTTGGTGGAGGGGGGTGACACCAATTTTTTCGGCACCAGGTGACACCAACCCTAGTGCCGCCACTGCCTTTACCCTCAGCTTCTTTAGCAAGGCAGTGGTCATATTGGAGGTGTGTTTGGGGTTGTTATCATGTTGGAATACTGCCCTGTGGCCCAGTCTCCAAAGAGAGGGGATCATGCTCTGCTTCACTATGTCACAGTACATGTTTGCATTCATGGTTCCCTCAATGAACTGTAGGTCCCCAGTGCCGGCAGCACTCATGCAGCCCCAGACCATGACACTCCCACCACCATGTTTGACTGTAGGCAAGACACACTTGTCTTTGTACTCCTCACCTGGTTGCCACCACACACGCTTGACACCATCTGAACCAAATAAGTTTATCTTGGTCTCATCAGACCATAGGACATGGTTCCAATAATCCATGTCCTTAGTCTGCTTGTCTTCAGCAAACCGTTTACAGGCTTTCTTGTGCATCATCTTTAGAAGAGGCTTTCTTCTGGGACGACAGCCACGCAGATCAATTTGATGCAGTGTGCGGTGTATGGTCCGAGCACTGACAGGCTGACCCACCACCCCTTCAACCTCTGCAGCAATGCTAGCAGCACTCATATGTCTATTTCCCAAAGACAACCTCTCAATATGACGCTGAGCATGTGCACTCAACTTCTTTGGTCAACCATGGTGAGGTCTGTTCTGAGTGGAACCTGTCCAGTTAAACCGCTGTATGGTCTTGGCCACTGTGCTGCAGCTCAGTTTCAGGGTCTTGGCAATCTTCTTATAGCCTAGGCCATCTTTATGTAGAGCAACAATTCTTTTTTTCAGATCCTCAGAGAGTTCTTTGCCATGAGGTGCCATGTTGAACTATCAGTGACCAGTATGTGAGAGTGAGAGCGATGACACCAAATTTAACACACCTGCTCCCCATTCACACCTGAGACCTTGTAACACTAATGAGTCACATGACACCGGGGAGTGAAAATGGCTAATTGGTCCCAATATGGACATTTTCACTTAGGGGTGTACTCACTTTTGTTGCCAGCGGTTTAGACATTAATGGCTGTGTGTTGAGTTATTTTGAGGGGACAGCAAATTTACACTGTTATACAAGCTGTACACCCACTACTTTACATTGTAGCAAAGTGTAATTTCTTCAGTGTTGTCACATGAAAAAGTACAATAAAATATTTACAAAAATGTGAGGGTTGTACTCACTTTTATGAGATACTGTTAGTGGAGGAGAAGGCTGATTCAATCTCTAGAGACCCGCACAAGGCTTTCCAGAACCTGGAGGTGAACTGCACTCCCCGGTAGGACATGAACCTTACAATTTCTTTAATGAAAATTTTTGTAGCTTCTATAGCCCATGGTGTCCCTTTTCATGGGCAAAATATGGGCCATTTTTGACAGTCTATCTATCACCACGAAGTTGGTAGTAAAGCCTTCTGCCGGGGGAAGTTCCACAATGAAGTCCATTGAGATCATTTTTTAGGGTCTCTCTGAAATGGGCAATGGCTTCAGCAAACCCCCAGCCTTTACCTTGTTATTCTTACTTCGGGAGCAAGTGGTGCAGGACTCCACATACTTCTTACATTCGCCTACTACCTGCAGCCAACATAACGTGCGTTACACAAGTTCGGCTGTCTTCAGGGCACCGAAGTGTCTGGCCAGCTTGTGATCATGACAGAGCTCTAACACTGCCACCCTTAAGTCTCTAGGTACAACAATTTTACCTTCATGCCACAGTAGGCAATCCTGTGTCTGTAAGCTGGTTTCAGAGGATGAGGTAGTTTCAGAAGAGGCCTGCTTGATCCGAGATAGAAGATTCTCCTGTAATACGAGGAAGTTTCCTGAGGGTAGGATAGTGTCTGGAGGTGTGGACCTTTCAGAGTCATTGAACATGTGGGATAGTGCGTTTGGTTTTGTATTCTTTCCTTGTCAAAAGAAGTTTATTGAGTATACAATGTTATAAAGATACATAAAGTAAGTTTACAAGGATCTATAAAGTAAGCTCATTGTTTTACAGTAGGGTTTATATAGGTAAATATCATGAAATTTCAAATATTAAACATTGGGTTCACGTAAACCTAAATTAAAGATATATATCATTTCCTTAGTTACTTTTGTAGGTATTTAAATGATTTATACCTACTATACATATTGTTTACAAGTAGAGTGTATATAGGTCAAATAAATTCTGATAATGAGCTTTAATCGTAAGGTGGAGAAAAGGAAAGAGAAAGAAGAAAAAGGGTTGAAAGGTAGAGGTATGGTCCACAAGGTTGTTCCGTTCGTCAGTTTATTATTCTTTTTAGTTCTCTTTGAAGCCTTAGAATGGGTGTCTCTGTAAGTCATTTAATCTGTTACCATGGCAACAGGACAGAGTCATTGAAATTTGACAGGAACTGTTGTTTTATCCAGGGATGCCAAAGTTTTTCAAATTTTGGAATTTGATTTTGATCGATGGCTACCATCTTAGCATGGGACATTGTATTATTCATTCTGTGAATTGTTTCTGCTAGTACCAATGTAGGAGATTTCCATGCCTTGGCCACTGTTTGTTTTGCAGCCGTTATTAGTTGGATCATAAGTTTGAATTGAGAGAGTGTTAACCATTCCGGTTTTAGATTAAGTAAAGTTAAATATGGATCTGGTTGTATTATTTTTTTAAATATTTTAGATGCAATCACGAAGACTTCCTTCCAGAAGGTTTGGATTACTGGGCACGTCCACCATATGTGTAAATATGTGCCTATTTCTGGGCATCCTAGAAAACAAAGAGTTGAGGTATTAGGTGAATATTTTGCCACTCTAGCGGGTACAAGGTACCAGCGAGTTAGGACTTTATAATTTGTCTCCAGTGCCAAGATGTTGGGTGAAGATGACTTAGATGTGAGCCATATATTAGACCAGTCCGTGTCTTCTAAAGTTCGTCCCAGGTCCTCCTCCCATCTCTGAACGTAAGAGGGTCTATTAAGATTTGCTACTCCATATAATTGATTATAAAGTGATGAAATTGTACCTTTAGCAAATGGATCTTTTGTACAGATTGATTCAAAAATGGATAATTGGGATAATGGTGTATCCCCCTTTAGGAATGGTGTATAGAAATTTTTGATTTGGAGATATCTAAATATCTCAGAGTTTGGTAGATCATATTTTTCTCTAAGCGATGGGAATGAAAGGAATGATTTAGATGCTATGAAGTCATTTAGTGTCTGAATGCCTGATGTTGTCCAAGCTTTAAAAGAATTTGGGTAGATCCATGCCGGATAAAAGGCCGGATTTCTGATAAAAGAAAGGAGAGGATTGTGTGGAGATTGTAACTGATATTTGGTTTTTAGTTTATCCCAGAGAGATAAGAAGTGTTTAGTTATGGGATTATGAATTTTAAAGCGGTCTTTAGGATCAAGCCATAATAAATTTGATATTAATAGAGGGTCGTTTTCTGAAGCCTCTATAAATACCCATAATGGGATTTCCTGTTTTGCATGGTATTTGGACAGACTGGCCAAATGTGCTGCTCTGTAGTAGTTAGTAAAATTAGGGTATCCCAGGCCTCCTTTATTTTTGGGAAGATGTAGTGTGTGTATAGGTATACGTGGTTTAGAAGAGCCCCATATAAACGAAGTTGCTCTTTTTTGTACTATTCTCAAAAAATAGGAAGGAATTGGAATAGGGAGGACTCTGAATAGATAAAGCAATTTGGGTAGAATAGTCATTTTGATTGCATTAATCTTCCCTATCCAGGATAAAGGAAGTTGTGACCATTGTTTTATTAGATTTGTGATCTGTCTTAATACAGGAGGATAATTGGTTGAGAATAAGTCAGAATGAGATGCTGTTAAATGAATTCCAAGATATGGGATTGATTTTTCTGCCCATGTGAATGGGAGTGCAGCCCTAGCCGGGATCAATTCCATGTTTGTGAGTGAAATATTAAGCACTAGGCATTTCTTAGGATTAATCATAAGGCCGGATAGGGCTGCAAATCCATCAAGAGCTGGTATTAAGTTAGGACCAGAGACCTGTGGTGATGATAGAAAAAGTAATATATCGTCTGCAAATATACATAATTTGTGTGTAATACCTCCTACTTCAATGCCAGTTATAGTTTGGTTTGTTCTGATGTATTGGGCCATGGGTTCGAGTATAAGGGCAAATAATAAGGGAGATAATGGGCAACCCTGTCGGGTACCTCTTTCGATATTAAAGGCTTCAGATTTGTATCCAGCATATTTTATATAGGCTTTGGGTTTATTATATAATGCTTTGATCCATGTTAAAAAGTGGGGTCCAAAACCCCATTTTTGTAATGAATATTGCATATATTGCCAGGATACTGTGTCAAATGCCCTCTTAATATCGAGAGATAGAAAACATAAAGGGATTTTCCGTTTTTTAGCAATATGTGCCAATAACACTGCCCTGCGTATATTATCGCCTGCCTGTCTATTTGGCATGAAGCCTACTTGATCTCTATGTATTAATTTTCCTATAATGCTATTGAGGCGTTTTGCTATTATTTTTGCTAATAATTTAATATCGAGGTTTAACAGAGAGATAGGCCGATAATTCACACAGGAAGTATCATCAGAAAGGGGTTTTGGGATCATACAAACAATTGCCATTAGTGTTTCTTGCCGAAAAGAATGTCCATCTAGAAGTTTGTTAAAAGTTTCAGTGAGAATGGGAGAGAGTATTTCTGAGAATGTTTTATAGTATAAAGCCGAGTAGCCGTCTGGGCCTGGTCTTTTGTTAAGTTTTAGGTCTTTTATGGCGTTAGCAACTTCATCTATAGTTATAGGCTCATCCAAACTGCTTTTTTGATTCTGAGATAACTCAGGTAAGGTTATTTTTGAGAAGAAGGATTCAGCTTCTGTAGGATTAAATTCATTGTTTGTCTTGTATAAAGTTGCGAGATGTGAGTGAAATTTATGGACTATTTTAACTGGATTACAAGTGTAAACATTTTTTGATAATTTCAAACGTATTGGTTTGAAAGATTTGTTAGTTGAATTTAATGCCCGAGCCAAATATGTACCTGGTTTGTTTGTATTCATGTAGAAATTGTGTTTGGAGCGTTTGAGGGATTTATCAACTGACTCAGTGAGAAATAGATCGTATTCCAATCTAGATTTTTCCAGATGAGATTTTGTACTCTGAGATGGATTATCTTGAAATGATATGTAGGCTGCATTAAAATTGAGTTCTAGTTTTTTTGCTAGATTTTTGCGTTCCCGTTTAAATAGTGCCATTTGTCTTTGTATTGTACCACGCAAGACAGGCTTATGAGCTTCCCACAGTGTTATTGGGGAGATGTCTGTTGTATTATTAATTGATATGTATTCCTTTAAAGCTTGTTCAATGGCCATCTGATGTAGTGGGTGTTTGAGCATTATGTCCGGTAAGTACCACGTTGGGTCATGCGCTTTTGGTATGGCTGAGGCTATAGTAGTGTATACTGCATTATGGTCAGACCACGGAATCGGAATTATATCTGATGCAATAATTTCTGGTATCATTCCTATTGTTAGAAAAATATGATCTATTCTGGTGAAGGTTTGATGAGGGTGCGAGAAATAAGTGAATTTCTTTTTCATTGGGATACTTTCTCTCCATGAATCTACCAGATTGTATTTGGAAAGAAGTTGAGAAAAAGGTAATCTAGAGGTTATTTTGGATGGTGTAAAAGGTGATTTATCTAGAAATGGGAGGAGGACCTGGTTCGAATCCCCACACATTATCACTGTTCCTATTTTGTGTGTATTAATCACTTGTAAAATATGTGAGAGGAATGGTGTAGGTTGTTTGTTAGGAGCGTAGTAGGAAATCACTGTGATTGCTGTATCCATTATATAACTCATGAGTATCAGGTATCTACCTTCTGGGTCTTTAATTTCTGATGATAAGGTGAATGGTGTGGATCGGTGAAATGCAATTAGAGTTCCCCTTTGCTTGGTACAGGCAGAAGCCGTGTAAATTTGTTGATAAAAAGGAGAAATATATTTTGGAGTAGAATCTTTGGTGAAGTGTGTTTCTTGGAGGCATACTATGTGAGCCTTCTTGTTATGGAAAGTACGGAAGGCTTTGGTCCTTTTTTGAGGGACATTTATTCCCTGAACATTCAGGGAAAGTATATTCAGTGGTGCCATGGCAATAGATCAAATAGTTTTGACTTACTTTTTGTTATGCAGAGCTGACTGCGCAGATCAACCTGTGTGGACTGAAGAGATGAATAGATAGAAAAGAAACCAGTGAATTCTGGAGTAAAGAGTAAACAAAAAACATATGAGATTAGATGATACATTGTATAAATTATTTTTTGCAAGTAATCACAATTTACCCGTGAAAGAGAATAAATATCTCTCTCAGGGGAATAAGTGCCTTCGTCACACTCCCACATAATATGGTTGGGAGAATGAGGAGGGCTAATGGGGGTACACGGATCTTCCGCTTACAGGAGAGAAGTGCTATGTCAAAAGACATCAAAATGATGTTTCATTAATTGGAGTGCAGAATATAGTTTTTGTTGAAATTATTTATTCCAGGGTGGTTGTATATGGTTAGTCTTGCCCTAGGCTAAATAATTCAGTTAGAAAGGTACTGTTAATAACTTTGGTATTGATGAAGATAGTTTGAATTATTTTGGGATTTTAACCCTTTTAGAGTAAACAATTACATATTTTATTCATATTTAACTGTTTAGATATGTTAACTCATAAAATTGAGGTTGTATTGCTTCAGATTAGAATAAACAAAAACATAATTCTAGGAACTAGTTAGGTAATAATATTTTTGTTTTAAGAAAAGAAAGAAAAAGCTTCCATTACTTCTGGATTATTGAACATATTTGTCCTAAAAAGTAATAAATCTATTGTTATTACCTGATAATATATAACTGAACAAGAATTTCCTTATTTCACTTATATATTCTAAGGCTATATGAATCAGAAGTAATAAGAAATATAACTGGAATGTAACATGATCCCACACAGTGTGTGACTATCAGAATGCAGTTACATTCAGTTACAAATATAGGTTTTTTATAGAGAACCATCTCTTAGTATAATAAATGAAGAGATATCAGGAATTAGGATGTCAGTCCATTGAATCTTCTTGGTCCATGGATGATGTGGCATAACGGCCTCTTTTGTGAGAATGATGATTCCCATTTTGTTCTGAAATTTTCTGGGTGCTGCCTGAAGGTGAAGATGACGCCATTCTTCTGGGTGTGGGAGTGTTGCTGCTTGTGGGTTCTGTCAGATTTAATTTTAAAAGGGTTTGTTGTAGTTCATCTGCTGATCTGCTTCTGTAAATTGTACCTTGGTAGTTAAATCTGACTGAAAAGGGGAAGCCCCATTGATACATAATGTTGTGGCGTTGCAGTTCCATTAGTTGGGGTTTCATGGATCGTCTTTTAGTAATAGTAAGTTGGGATAGGTCAGCAAAAATTTGATAATTGTGTCCTTGAAAATGAAGTTCCTTTTTTTCTCTTGCAGCAATTAGTATTTGTTCTTTCGTTCTGTAATAATGAAATTTTGTGATTATATCACGTGGGGGTCCATCTTTCTTTTTGGCTGTGAGGGCTCTGTGTACTCTGTCCAGTTCTAAACGTTCAATAGGGATATCTGGCTTTAGTTCTTGTAATAGAGCAGTAATAGTAGATTGCAGGTCTGTCACAGTTTCAGGTATTCCCGTTATGCGCAAGTTTGAACGTCTGGCTCTATTTTCGTAATCTTCGAGCTTAGTTTGAAGTATTAAATTCTCTTTTTTTAATTGTTCCAATTCTGTTATATTTTCTTGGGTTGTAATTTCAATTTCATCCATTTTTATTTCTAAGGCTGCGGTGCGGTTTCCCAGCTCTCTTATTTCTTTGGTTAGGCTTTTTGTTATTTGGTCTGAGGTTTGTTTTAAAGCCTTATGAAGCATCTTTTCAAATTGTAATAATATTACTGGGGATACTGAGGAGGCTTGTGGAGAAGTTTGTGAGAGGATTTGTTCTGTATCTGACTCAAATGGAGAGTCTTGCTGTGACATTTTCTGTCTGTGAGAGCGCCCTGATGCTGTATCTTGTGAGGTGACTGGAGCTGCTTCAGCTGCAGTGAGTGCCTGTGAGTTCTTTGTGAGGTGATTTTTATTTCTGCCACGGCTTCCTCCCAGTACCATATTTCCTGCCCAAACTTTCACAGTTTGTTCCCTGGGGCAAAATGGTTCAAATGGATACCTTTTGAGCCTGCAGGCTCCGCTTTGTCCTTCTCTTCTCTCCTCAGCGGTGTGGAGCTCTAACAATGCATGTCTGCTCTGCTAGGCTCCGCCTCCTGCCCTCGGTTTTGTATTCTTTGACCCCGGCCTGTAAGTTATGTGGAGTGAAAATCTAGAGAAAAAAAGTGCGCACCTTGCCTGCCGTGGTTTTAATCTTTTAGCCGTTCTCAGGTATTCTAAATTCTTATGGTCCGTATAGACCAGAATGGGGTGTGCTGCACCTTCTAGTAAGTATCGCCATTCTTCTAATGCAGCCTTGATGGCCAAAAGCTCATGATCCCCTACGTCATAATTTCTTTCCGCTGTCAATAGTTTACGGGAGAAGAATGCAACTGGATAGAGTAGGGATTTAGATCCTTGCCATTGAGAAATCACAGCTTCCACTACCATTTCCGAGGCGGCAATTTCAAGAACAAATGGTAAGGCAGGGTCAGGGTGCTTCAAGATGGATGCTGAAGTGAACAACTTCTTGAGAGATTCGATGACAGACTGAGCTTTGGGAGATCAGAGGAATTGGATTTCTTGCCTGGTTAGTTCTGTAATGGGGGTGATAATGGAAGAAAGCCCCTAATAAACTTCTGATAGAAGTTGGCAAACCTGATGAAGCATTGAATCCCCTTCTTGTCCACAGAAGCTGGCCAGTCTAATGCCCTGTACACACGATCAGACTTTCCAACAACAAATATTTAATGTGAGCTTGTTGGCGGAAAGTCAGAATGTGTGTATGCTCCATCGAACATTTGTTGTCAGACTTTCCCCCAACAAATGTTGGCTAGCAGGTTCTCAAATTTTCCGCCATCAAAACTTTGTTGTTGGACTTTCCGATCGTGTGTACGCAAGTTCATCGCACAAAAGTTCACACATGCTCAGAATCAAGTACGAGCCGGAAGGGCTTGGTCTTGTAAAACTAGCGTTCGTAATGGAGATATCACATACGTTACTATGTTTGTAATTGTTGGCCAACATTTGTCTGACTGTGTATGCAAGACAAGTTGGAGCCAACAACCTTTGAACAAAAATCCACGATTTTGTTGTCAGAAAGTCCGATCGTGTGTACGGGGCATAAGATGGCAGTGACTTTCTCGGGGTCCATCTTGATGCCTTCAACGGAGATGATCAAACCTAAAAACTGGATGCTCTGAAGCTCGAATTTGCATTTCTCCGGTTTGGTGTAGAGGCCAGGCTGCCGGAGCCGGGTTAATACATTTCGGACATGTCTACGGTGATCATCCTTTGAGGAAGATAAAATCAGGATGTCATCCAGGTATACGTTGATGTACAGGTCTAGATAATCTCGAGTGGTCGGTGTGTTGCATGACCAGGAACTCAAAGTGCCTGAATCGGGTACAAAAAGCTGTTTTCCATTCATCTCCTTTTCAAATGCGAATTAAGTTGTATGCTCCCTGGAGGTCCAACTTAGTGAGGATGACTGCAGCTCCCAGTCTTTGAAAGAGTTCGGGCACAAGAGGTAGTGGATAGCGGTTTTTGATAGTGATTTTGTTTAGTTCTCGGTAATCTACGCAGGGACCTAGAGAGTGGTCTTTCTTTTCGGCAAAGAAGATGCCTGCGCCAGCCGGAGAGGTGGATGGGCGAATGTATCTCTTTTTTAGGTTGTCATCGATCTATTCCTTTAGCGTGCCTAGTTCAAGTTCGGTTAGAGGGAAGATCCTCGGGAGCAAGTGGTGCAGGACTCCACATACTTCTTACATTCGCCTACTACCTGCGGCCAACAAGTTGGCTGATATTGACCTGTGGACCTTTTGGAACGATGCTCCCTTAGGCGTCGATCAATCTGTATCAATAAGTTCATAAGTGTATCCAAGGACTGAGGTATCCCTACCCATGCCAGTTAATCTTTTAGAGGAAATATATAAAAGATGGTGCAGCGCTAAAAGAACTAAACATCGAGGGATGCTATATACGGTTAAATGAGAGGATACCCATACAACATAAGATAAAACGTTTTTAAGCTATATGTCAAAGTCCAGAAAAGTCCATGAAAATCCAAAAGATCCAAAAAAATCCTAGGAAATTCCACCAAGTGAACGTGATAAATGCTGGTATAGGTGACTGATGTGCCCTTCACCGATATCTGAAATAGCCTCTCACCTGGTGACCAGGACCCTTTAATTACAGAGGGTCATGTAAGCCTTCCCTTACGGGTCATGTAAATGGATGGTATTCAGACACAGGGACCAAGAGCTCCGTCACACACCGGGTGGGATAATTCAGGACGTTCCAATGGTATATATAATGGAAAAGGGACAACATATAGTGCTCTCCGTTTTTCAAACAATTTATTAAAATATAGTAAAATACACTTACATAGCCAGCACTTCTCAAGTGCCAGTGAAACAGCAACAAGCGATGGTGTGTAAACACAGATGGAATAGAGCATGCGCGGTGGCCGCGGGTGACGTCACGACGTCTCGTTCTGGACGCGTTGCGTCCCAGTGGGCGGGGACTTCTTCAGCAGATCTTCTGGGACGTAACGCGTCCAGAACGAGACGCCGTGACGTCACCCGCGGCCACCGCGCATGCTCTATTCCATCTGTGTTTACACACCATCGCTTGTTGCTGTTTCACTGGCACTTGAGAAGTGCTGGCTATGTAAGTGTATTTTACTATATTTTAATAAATTGTTTGAAAAACGGAGAGCACTATATGTTGTCCCTTTTCCATTATATATACCATTGGAACGTCCTGAATTATCCCACCCGGTGTGTGACGGAGCTCTTGGTCCCTGTGTCTGAATACCATCCATTTACATGACCCGTAAGGGAAGGCTTACGTGACCCTCTGTAATTAAAGGGTCCTGGTCACCAGGTGAGAGGCTATTTCAGATATCGGTGAAGGGCACATCAGTCACCTATACCAGCATTTATCACGTTCACTTGGTGGAATTTCCTAGGATTTTTTTGGATCTTTTGGATTTTCATGGACTTTTCTGGACTTTGACATATAGCTTAAAAACGTTTTATCTTATGTTGTATGGGTATCCTCTCATTTAACCGTATATAGCATCCCTCGATGTTTAGTTCTTTTAGCGCTGCACTATCTTTTATATATTTTCACTTAAGGGATTTGTTTGATTGACCCTGGTGTCCAGCTGCTTATTGTCATACACGCGCAGATTTATATCTTATTCAATCTTTTAGAGGATCTGAGAGGCCCATCTGAAATTGGTATCAGAACTTCAATGCCTAAACTCGGCCACATAATTCTCTGCCACTCTGCTACCTTGCTGTGTTCACCCACAAATCTTTCGGATGTGGGTATATATATATAGTAGTTACATAGTAGGTGAGGTTGAAAAAAGACACACGTCCATCAAGTCCAACCTATGTGTGTGATTATGTGTCAGTATTACATTACATATCCCTGTATGTTGCGGTCATTCAGGTGATTATCTAATGGTTTCTTGAAGCTATCAATGCTCCCCGCTGAGACCACCACCTGTGGAAGGGAATTCCACATCCTTGCTGCTCTTACAGTAAAGAACCCTTTACGTAGTTTAAGGTTAAACCTCTTTTCTTCTAATTGTAATGAGTGGCCACTGTTCTTATTAAACTCTCTTCTGCGAAAAAGTTTTATCCCTATTGTGGGGTCACCAGTACAGTATTTGTAAATTGAAATCATATCCCCTCTCAAGCGTCTCTTCTCCAGAGAGAATAAGTTCAGCGCTCGCAACCTTTCCTCATAACTAAGATCCTCCAGACCCTTTATTAGCTTTGTTGCCCTTCTTTGTACTCGCTCCATTTCCAGTACATCCTTCCTGAGGACTGGTGCCCAGAACTGGACAGCATACTCCAGGTGCGGCCGGACCAGAGTCTTGTAGAGCGGGAGAATTATCGTTTTATCTCTGGAGTTGATCCCCCTTTTAATGCATGCTAATATTCTGTTTGCTTTATTAGCAGCAGCTTGGCATTGCATGCCATTGCTGAGCCTATCATCTACTAGGACCCCCAGGTCCTTTTCCATCCTAGATTCCCCCAGAGGTTCTCCCCCCAGTCTATAGATTGCATTCAGATTTTTGCCACCCAAATGCATTATTTTACATTTTTCTACATTGAACCTCATTTGCCATGTAGTCGCCCACCCCATTAATTTGTTCAGGTCTTTTTGCAAGGTTTCCACATCCTGCGGAGAAGTTATTGCCCTGCTTAGCTTAGTATCATCTGCAAATACAGAGATTGAACTGTTTATCCCATCCTCCAGGTCGTTTATAAACAAATTAAATAGGATTGGTCCCAGCACAGAACCCTGGGGAACCCCACTACCCACCCCTGACCATTCTGAGTACTCCCCATTTATCACCACCCTCTGAACTCGCCCTTGTAGCCGGTTTTCAATCCATGTACTCACCCTATGGTCCATGCCAATGGACCTTATTTTGTACAGTAAACGTTTATGGGGAACTGTGTCAAATGCTTTTTCAAAATCCAGATACACCACGTCTACGGGCCTTCCTTTATCTAGATGGTAACTCACCTCCTCATAGAAGGTTAATAGATTGGTTTGGCAAGAACGATTCTTCATGAATCCATGCTGATTACTGCTAATGATATTGTTCTTATTACTAAAATCTTGTATATAGTCCCTTATCATCCCCTCTAAGAGTTTACATACTATTGATGCAGGCTAACTGGTCTGTAATTCCCAGGGATGTTTTTTGGGCCCTTTTTAAATATTGGTGCTACATTGGCTTTTCTCCAATCAGCTGGTACCATTCCAGTCAATAGACTGTCTGTAAAAATTAGGAACAACGGTCTGGCAATCACCTGACTGAGTTCCCTAAGTACCCTCGGATGCAAGCCATCTGGTCCCGGTGATTTATTAATGTTAAGTTTCTCAAGTCTAATTTTAATTCCGTCCTCTCTTAACCATGGAGGTGCTTCCTGTGTTGTGTCATGAGGATAAACACTGCAGTTTTGGTTACTGAAGCCCCCCGATTACCCTTGGTTCTGGTGGTATCATCACCACTGCAGGTGCAGATGAGGTGTCAGCTGAGGTAGCGCCTTGAGGGTTGGCGGGTGATGACAAAACTTGGACCCTTTCTTCCAGCCGGGTGTATCCCTCTTGTAGATTCTTAACAGCTTGTGTTGGGCCCGCCAGGTGTCTGCACAGTTCTTCCATGGGGGAGGTTCCTTGCTCAGACATGGCTATCTGATACTGTCACATTCCTACGTACCTGACTGATGAGCCTGACTGAGTGCAGAGGAAGGCCTCTCTTATCTGACGTATCACGGCCCCTGGTAGAGCAGACAGGTGGCACGGGAGTGCAGAATGGTATGAGTGCCTGGCGGGTCGGCTGTTAGAAAGGCTGCTCCAAGGTTCCTGATGCTGCAGAGATGAGGACCAGCTGGGAGGAGGCTCAGAACAGCAGACAGACTAAAACAACCTATATCTGGACACACACACACACACACCCAGATGCCAGGTCTGGCAGGTAGTAGAATAGTCCAGAGTGGTGTGGATACAGGCAAGAGCAGGCAGGCTGGGTTCAGCACAGACAAGGAATGCTGGAACAGGTGCCAGAGGCAAACAGGTCAGGTCACAGGCAGGCAGTGTGGTATCCAAAGGAGCAGGCAGATTCAAGGTCAGAGGTGAGCCAAGGTCAGGTGCAGGCAGAAAGCAAGAGAAGTCCAAAGGTCAAGAAGGGTTGTTCAGGAAGTTGATCACAAGAGCAGACTAACAGGAGCAGGGGGCACAGGAAGCTGCAGATCAGGCAGCACTGGTCCTGTCTGCATATCCTGTTTGGCACTGAGAATTGTGCACCGGTGCACAGACGTGCACTAGCTCGGCCAGCAATGTTTCTTCCATGGGGCACTTCCTGACAGACCTCCTATTGTCTTCAGGACTGCCTTAATTCTTTGTGGGATAGACTCAACAAGGTGTTGAAAACATTCCCTTAGAGATTTTGGCCCATATTGACATGATAGTATCATGCAGTTGCTGCAGATCCAGAATGCGAATCTCCCATTCCACCACATCCAAAAGGTGCTCAATTGGATTGAGATCTGATGACTGTGGAGGCCATTGGAGCACAGTGAACTCATTGTCATGTTCAAGAATCTAGTGGTGAGATGATTTAAGCTTTGTGACATAGTGAATTATGCATGCTTTCCATGTTCGGTCAGATTGATGGCCTGCAGTCTCTCAGAAGCAGCATCTGTATCAGACGAGGCCCTCCCTAAAATTTCTGAGTTTGGCTCTGGTTGACCGGACCATATGAGCTGTGTTTTGACTGATTCAGCAAGGAGGATGTTCCTTCATTGGAATGTGGAGGGAGCCCCTTTCTTCTATTCACTCAGAATGGCTGCCCTTCAGATCTAGGATACATAATCATTGGTCTGGGAAATGACTGCCAAACATCTGCTCGACCTGTCCCTCAGTCCAAGTTCCACCTGGCAGTCTGGACATCCGTTTTCTTCCAAACATCATTTAAAGGGGTCGTAAACTCTTGTGGTTTTTCACCTTAATGCATTCAATGCATTAAGGTGAAAAACCTTCGGTGCTGCAGCAGCCCCCGCTTTTTCTTACCTGAGCTTGATCGTTCCAGCGATGGGGACTAACACAGCTACTCCAGCCGCTGCCTCGAGTCCTCATTGGCTAGATTGATAGCAGCAGGAGCCTCACCCGGGACAGAGGCTTTTGGAGGGGACTGAATGCTGGCCTCTTGCCTACTGATCATGGGCCCTGGATTTTGGGGGAACTCTGCTCTTTGTGAGGTGTATGCCTGGGAACACTTGAGGTGGTGTCACTTTGGAACTTTGGATTCAGGTCCATGTCCCCCCAAGACACACAGACTCTGGAACCCTGTGTCTGCCATATTAGAAATAGTGACTGATTCATACTGTTGGGATACTTTTAGAAGATGCTGATGTCATCAACTCCAGCCACCTGTCTGTCTATTGTCTGCTATAATGTAAATAAGTCTAGTATGGCTCCTAATGCTGCGTACACACAATCGCACATTCCGACAACAAAATCCATGTTTTTTTTCCGACGGATGTTGGCTCTAACTTGTCTTGCATACACATGGTCACACAAATCTTGTCGGAAATTCCAAACGTCAAGAACGTGGTGACGTACAACACGTACGACGAGCCGAGAAAAATGAAGTTCAAAAGCCAGTGCGGCTCTTCTGCTTGATTCCGAGCATCCGTGAAATTTTGTGCATTGGAATTGTGTAGACACAATCGGAATTTCACCCATTGTTGTTTGTGCTAATTAACTCTGTTTTTGTGTGAAGGAGTTCTGTGTTGATATTTATGATAATGTGTATTGTATAGTCGGTGAGCTAGGAGATGTCAAGGCTACACTGAAAGGTCATATCTGAGTCACCTGTCTGGTTAAAGTATTAGTTAATTAGCTCATGTTAATTAGGTTTCTGGTTACAGTTTGTATCGTCATCCTGGTGTATATATTTGTGTGAGATCTCAAAAAAAGCAGGCTATTTCTGGCTCCAAGACTGATGTTGTCTGATTCTTGAGGGTTAATTTAACAAGATCCATTAGCCTCGTGTTCCAGGGCTTAGGAAGCGATATACTGATGGATCCAATCAAGCGGAGTGTGGGACGTTCCGTCACAGTTGGTGGCAAGCAGTGGAACGCTTCCTGCAGTCGGGGACATCCAAACCTCCACCTGGATCCAAGATCAGAATAGCAGACTTCGATCACTCCAGCGGAGATATGGACCTGGCATCAGAGTTCCCGGGACTACTGTGGATCGTCCTTCCAGCATACATCAGGACTGTGTCTGAGGATGAATACCCCAAGCTCAGGCAGCAGATTCAGGTGGAGCTCTGGATTGGAGCCCTAAAGCTCGCTGGTATAAAACAGGGCAAGTGCTTTCCAACCCCAGAGCAATGTGCCAGTGACCAATGGGCATTGCAGATGGCATTCCTGGGAGAGCAGCCCCAGGAGCAATGGGTGACTGATTTGGACAGGCTGGTCCAGCAGGAGATAGAGCTGAACAATAATTATCGTGCCCCGCAATGGCATGGAGAGCAGGGATATTTGGGGGAGACAACAGAATGCTTTCTGGAGGGATATGACTTTGGCGGCCTTGGATTGCTGTGGGAGAGCCTTACAGATCGTTTTGTGTTTGGCGATGAAGGGGAACCTACCCTTGAGGACCTGCGAGAATATAGAGAGGCTATGCTAGGTCTTGCAGGGGTCTCAGAGCTCAAACCTGATCTGGACTATTTGCTAAGAAAGGAACAGCATCTGGAAAGGCCTACAGGAAACTGCTAGAACACGTTCAGCAGCATGCCAGAGAATCACCAGTGGAAACTCCAGAGATTGCACTCTCCAAAGCTGAAGTGCTGAGAACAGGGCAGAGCTCTGCTAACCTCTGCCCAGCACCAACAGTGGCTTTGGCCTTCTTGAGAGAAGAGGTAGTCGGCCTTTCTCCCACAACACTGACAGGGAGATGGAATTTTCTGTCAGCAGCATCTGTGGAGTTACAACAAACTTCTCCAACTGAAGAGCTGGCAACCGAATAGAGGGTCCAAGACCTCTGCCCCACACCTGCGGCAGTTCCGGAGGCCCAGGGTGAGAAGGAGATGGTCACTCCCCAATAAGGATTCATGCACCTGGGAGACAGTGACAGAGAAATGTCATCCCAGCAGCTAGATGAGGGAATGGATGAGGAAGCAGCCGGCTTACCTCCCCACGGCAGCTACACAGTTTGGGAGAGACGGAGGTCATCCTTCCACCCCAGTAGCAAATCCACAGTCTGGAAGTGGAGGAAGCTGGCCTCCCACCCCAACAGTTAGCTGGAGCGGATGATGTGGGTTCCCCAGCAGAAGTGCTGGCAACAGGGCAGAGTGCTACCAACCTCTGCCCAGCACCGGCAACAACTACAGAGTTCCAGGGAGCTAGGGCAGTCAGCCCCTCTCCCTAGCCACAAGTGGATGAAGCTTCTACTCCCAGCTGAATCGCTGACAACAGGGCAGAGTGCCACTGGCCTCTGCCTAGCACCTACAGTTTCTTCTTAGCTTCAGGGAACTGGGGCAGTTGGCCCCTCTGCCCAGCAACAGGCCAAGCCATGATATGGTAAAGACCACCCAGCTGAAGCGCTGACAGCCGGACAGAGTCCATGACCTCTGCCCCACATCTACTGATGACAACGATTCCTTGCAGCCAAGAATGGGGATCATGCGGACTTACTATGTGAGTTCACTCTGCCCGACTAATTCATGTCCAGACCAGGTGGAGGTCTGGGATGTTTTTAGCCAATTTTTGATGGGGGAGAAGTGTTATGGACTTTCCCGGGACAGAGGCTTTTGGAGGGGACTGAATGCTGGCCTCTTGTCTACTGATTATGGGCCCTGAATTTTGGGGGAACGGTGCTCTTTGTGAGTTGTATGCCTGGGGACCCTTGAGGTGGTGTCCCCCTAAGAAGATGCTGATGTCATCAACTCCAGCCACCTGTCTGTCTGTTGTCTGCTATAATGTAAATAAGTCTAGTATGGCTTCTAAGAGTCTTTCACCATTTTTTTTGGGCTAATTAACTCTGCTTTTTTGTGAAGGAGTTCTGTATTGATATTTATGATAATGTGTATTGTATAGTCGGTGAGCTAGGAGACGTCAAGGCTGCCCTGAAAGGTCATATCTGAGTCACCTGTCTGGTTAAAGGATTATTTAATTGTGACTCATGGGCTTGAGATATCTCAGAGATATCTCTGGCAAGCACCCACATGTAGGGCTACCCCCCACAGAAGCCGCAAGTGTATTTGGGTCCTCTGTTCATCACTAGGCCCTATACAGAGCTTCACCCCTGCTGACACCACCAAATTACCTTGGCCAGGGAGACTCCCTGCTGTCACACAAGGGAAATATGCACACTGTTATAAATGATTAATTGTATTGATATTAATCAAGTGTACAATCATAGTAGTTACATAGTTACATAGTAGGTGAGGTTGAAAAAAGACACAAGTCCATCAAGTCCAACCTATGTGTGTGATTATGTGTCAGTATTACATTATATATCCCTGTATGTTGCGGTCATTCAGGTGCTTATCTGATAGTTTCTTGAAGCTATCGATGCTCCCCGCTGAGACCACCACCTGTGGAAGGGAATTCCACATCCTTGCTGCTCTTACAGTAAAGAACCCTCTACATAGTTTAAAGTTAAACCTCTTTTCTTCTAATTTTAATAAAAGGCCGTGAGTCTTGTTAAAATCTCTTCTGCGAAAAAGTTTTATTTCTATTGTAGTGTCACCAGTAGGGATGAGCCGAACACCCCCCGGTTCGGTTCGCACCAGAACCTGCGAACGGACCGAAAATTCGAAGGAACGTTAGAACCCCATTGACGTCTATGGGACTCGAACGTTCGAAATCAAAAATGCTCATTTTAAAGGCTAATTTGCATGGTATTGTCCTAAAAAGGGTTTGGGGACCCAGGTCCTGCCCCAGAGGACATGTATCAATGAAAAAAGAACTTTTAAAAAGGACCGTTTTTTCGGGAGCAGTGATTTTAATGATGCTTAAAGTAAAAAAAAAAAAAAGTGAAATATTCCTTTAAATATCGTACCTGGGGGGTGTCTATAGTATGCCTGTAAAGTGGCGCGTGTTTCCCGTGTTTAGAATGGGCCCTGCACAAAATGTCATTTTTAAAGGAAAAAATCTCATTTAAAACTGCTTGCGGGTTTAATGTAATGTCGGGTCCTGGCAATATGGATGAAAATCAGTGAGACAAACGGCATGGGTACCCCCCAGTCCATTACCAGGCCCTTTGGGCCTTGTATGGATATTAAGGGGAACCCCGCACCCAAATTAAAATAAGGAAAGGTGTGGGGCCACCAGGCCCTATATACTCTGAACAGCAGTATACAGGCGGTGCAAACAAGACAGGGACTGTAGGTTTGTTATTAAGTAGAATCTGTTTGTAATTTTGAACGGGTACATTTTTAACGTGTTTAGCTCCAGCCAAAAAATCTTTTTTAAGCTTTTTGGAAAACTTAGGGAAGGGTTATCACCCCTGGGACATTTGTTTTGCTGTCTGTCCTCCTCTTCAGAAGATTTCACCTCACTTTTTGTCCCAATGACAAATGTTTTTTGAAAATTTGGGTTTTTTTGTGGAACAAGGATTGGAAAGCATCAGTGGAAAGGAGAAATGTTTTTCCCATATCAACTCTTACAGGATTGAATTTCCCTTCCTAGGGGTAGATTTCATCTCACTTCCTGTTGTCTTCTTCCGTTTGCAAGTAGGATTCGTTTGTAAGTTAGATGTTTGAAAGTTTGCTGTGAAATATCAGATCAAGAATTGTAATTACATGCCCCTGTTGAACAGGGGCAGAAAAATTGGACCTTTAGTGGTGGTGGTGGTGCTGGTGCCACAACACTGTAAGTCCTCACTCGCTCTTGGTGGGTGCAGAAATGGGCCCTGCTGTGAAATATTAGATCAAGAATTGTAATTACATGCCCCTGTTGAACTAGGGCCGAAAAATTGGGCCTTTGGTGGTGGTGATGCTGGTGCCACAACACTGTAAGTCCTCACTCGCTCTTGGTGGGTGCAGAAATGGGCCCTGCTGTGAAATATTAGATCAAGAATTGTAATTATATGCCCCTGTTCAACAAGGGCAGAAAAATTGGGCCTTTGGTGGTGGTGGTGGTGGTGCTGGTGCCACAACACTGTAAGTCCTCACTCTCTCTTGGTGGGTGCAGAAATGGGCCCTGCTGTGAAATATTAGATCAAGAATTGTAATTACATGCCCCTGTTGAACAGGGGCTGAAAAATTAGGCCTTAGGCACTGGTGCTGGTGCCACAACACTGCAACCCCTCACAGATATTCTAGTTGGAATGCAGAAATGAGCCCTGCTGCAAAGTATTGCATTAAAAATTGTAATAACACGCCCCTGTTAAACAGGGGATGAAAAATTGGGCCTTAGGCACTGGTGCTGGTGCTGGTGCCACAACACTGCAACCCCTCACAGATACTCTAGTTGGAACGCAGAAATGAGCCCTGCTGCAAAGTATTGCATCAAAAATTGTAATTACACGCCCCTGTTAAACAGGGGCTGAAAAATTGGGCCTTAGGCACTGGTGCTGGTGCCACAACACTGCAACCCCTAACAGATACTCTAGTTGTAACGCAGAAACGAGCCCTGCTGCAAAGTATTGCATCAAAAATTGTAATTGCACGCCCTGTTAAACAGGGGCTGAAAAATTGGGCCTTAGGCACTGGTGGTTGCGCCCAGAACCAAAAATGTTCTTACAAGCTATCAGCGTGATGATTGAGGAGGAAGAGGATAATTACTCAGGGATAGTCACTCAGCATCAGCATAGGCAGTCTTTGAAGTGATCTGAGGTTTCAAAAAAAATTATTCGGTTACATCAGCATCAGGTGCTTGGTAGCTGGTGGTGATCCAAGACTGATTCATTTTTATGAAGGTCAGTCGATCGACCGAGTCGGTGGACAGACGCACCCTGTGATCAGTTACAAAGCCTGCAGCAGCACTGAATGTGCGTTCTGAAAGAACGCTGGATGCAGGACAGGCCAGTAGCTCATACTGCGTACTGTGCATACTGTGCAAGCTCTGGCCAGTGATCCATCCTCACGACCCAGTAACCCAGAGGATTTTCGGTGGGAAAGGTGTCCAAGTCAGATCTTGCCCCTAGGTATTCCTGCACCATGTAAAACAGACGCTGGCGATGGTTGCTGGAACCGATCATACCTTGGGGCTGCGAACCAAAAAATTGTCTGAACGAATCGGTCAGACGGCCACCTTCTCCACCGCTCCTTCTTTGACTGACCGAAGCCTCAGCAACACGTTGTCCAGAAACAGGAGTTTGTAACCTCCCAGTCTCTGGGAACGCATTGCACAGACCTTTCTGCAAGGCCTCCCGAAGATGTTTCATCCTCTGCTCCCTCTGCGATGGCAAGATAAGGTCCGCAACCTTACCCTTGTAACGTGGATCAAGGAGGGTTGCCAGCCAGTATTGGTCCTTCTCCTTGATACCACGAATACGAGAAACCTTACGCAGGCTTTGCAGGATCAGGGAGGCCATGCAGCGTAGGTTTGCTGAGGCATTCGGTCCGGAGTCCTCTGGGTCACTAAGGACGACATGGTCTGCAGCCACCTCCTCCCAGCCACGTACAAGTCCATGTGTTTCTTGGGACTGATCCCTTAAAGACTGCTGCTGATGCTGAGTGCCAGGCTCCACCTCCATACTCACACAATCTTCCTCCTCCTCCTCCTCCTCTTCCTGTGTGATCGGCGGGCACGCAGGAACACTGTCTGGATAAAGGGGGCCTTGAGAGCTAAGGAAGTCCTCCTCTTCCTGCCTCTGTTCTGCCTCAAGTGCCCTGTCCATTATTCCACGCAGCGTGTGCTCCAACAGGTGGACAAGGGGGACAGTGTCACTGGTGCATGCACTGTCACTGCTCACCATCCTCGTGGCCTCCTCAAATGGTGACAGGACAGTGCATGCATCCCTGATCATGGCCCACTGGCATGGGGAAAAAAACAAGCTCCCCTGACCCTGTCCTGGTGCCATAGTCACACAGGTACTCATTGATGGCCCTCTGCTGCATGTACAGCCACTGCAGCATGGCCAACGTTGAGTTCCACCTGGTGGACATGTCACAGATTAGGCGGTTCTTGGGCAGGTTAAACTCCTTTTGGAGGTCCGTCAGCCAAGCACTGGCATTATATGACCGGCGGAAATGCACACAGACTTTCCTGGCCTGCCTCAGGACATCCTGTAAGCCCGGGTACCTGCCCAAGAACCGCTGCACCACCAAGTTAAGGACGTGAGCCAAACAGGGCACATGGGTCATTTGTCCCTGTCGGAGGGCAGAGAGGAGGTTGGTGCCATTGTCGCAAACCACCATTCCTGACTTAAGTTGGCGTGGTGTTAACCACCTCTGAACCTGCCCCTGCAGAGCTGACAGAACCTCTGCCCCAGTGTGGCTCCTGTCCCCCAAGCACACCAGCTCAAGCACCGCATGGCATCTTTTGGCCTGCGTACTTGCGTAGCCCCTTGAACGGCTATGAAGCACCGCTGGTTCCGAGGACAAAGCACAGGAAGAGGCCATGGAGGAAGAAGAAGAGGAGGGGGTGGAGGAGAGAGGTGTGTCACAATCATTAGCATTTTGGTGGCATGGTGGCGGAACAACCTCCAACACTACTGCACCTTGTCCTGCATCCTTCCCAGCTGCCAGCAGAGTCACCCAATGCACCGTGAAACTTAGGTAACGTCCCTGTCCATGCCTGCTGGACCATGAGTCAGCGGTAATATGCACCTTACCGCTGACCGCCCTGTCCAGCGAGGCATGGACATTGCCTTCCACATGCCGGTATAGATCTCGAATCGCCTTCCGTGAGAAAAAGTGGCGTTTGGGTACCTGCCACTGAGGAACCGCACATTCCACAAACTCACGGAAGGGGGCAGAGTCTACCAACTGAAAAGGCAGCAGTTGAAGTGCTAGCAATTTTGCCAAGCTAGCATTCAACCGCTGGGCATGTGGATGGCTGGGAGCAAACGTCTTTCGGCGGTGCAGCAGCTGGGGCAGGGAAATTTGCCTGGTACAATCTGACGTCGGTGTACCAAAAGCAGATTGCCCACAAGTACTTGGCTGTGACACACCTAATTCTACACCTTCATTCCTCTCAGTGCAGGTCTCAGAGAGGACTGAAGGTATAGTGGGGTTTGCGATCTCAGCTGATGAGGAGCAAGGAGAGGTCCTCTTTGTTTTATTGGTGTGGGTCTTTTAGATACGCTTGCCAACGAACTGCATGGCAGGTCAACATATGTCTGGTCAAGCATGTGGTGCCCAAGCGGGAGATGTTTTGGCCACGCGAGATACGCTTAAGACATATGCTGCAAATAGCAGCGGTGCGATCTGATGCACTCGTCTCAAAAAAGGCCCACACCAAAGAACTTTTTGAATAACGCGCAGAGACTGCAGCGCCCTGCACATGTGGAGCATTGGGGTGTGATGCAGTCAATGTGCTGCCCTTAGGCTGGCCCCTGGAGGGCATCCTGCCTCGTTGGTGATGTGCCGCCTCCTCCTCCTCCTCCTCCTCCTCCTCTCTCCTATCAGGCACCCATGTTGAGTCAGTGACCTCATCATCCCCTCCCTCCTCATCACTGGAGCAAACCTGGCAGTATGCTGCAGCAGGGGGAGCATGACTGCCAGATTGCTGTCCTTCTTGGGCACCCCCTCTGTCCGTGCTCATATTACTGCCTTCATCGAGCTCAGTATCATCATCAGAGCCTTCCAAACGCTGGGCATCCTCCTGGAGCATGTACCCAACACTGTGGTCAAACAGTTTGAGGGACTCCTCAGGAGGAAATGGTGGGGCTAGGGAAGGAGTCACTGATGACATTGAGCCAAGGGAAGAGGCCGCTGCTTTGCCAGACAAAGTACCCTGGGTATGGGTGAGAGAGGATGAGGAGGATGAGGACGGCTTGGTCATCCACTCGACCAAGTCTTCCGCATGTTGCGGCTCAACACGGCCAGCTGCCGAAAAAAAGGCCAAGCGTGTCCCTCGGCCACATGCTGATGAGGATGCACCATCTCCATGACCAGCACTAGACACAGAGCCTGCTTGCCCTCTCTTATTGGCTTGTGACTGTCTTCCTCTCCTTCTTGGCCTTCCAGACATACTAATGGCCTGTAGCTGCACTAAGCTGGGATATATATATATATATATATATATATATATATATATATATATATATGTACTGATACTGCAGCTAGCAAAATCAACTGCCTGCCTGTAGTATGAGAACACCACCAACCTTCTACAGGTAGCTTTAGCTGAACACTGTGCAGAGCTCGCAAAAAACTAACTTGTAGCTTTTTTAACTGCCTGCGGTAGTGATAGGATCAGGAAAACACCACCAACCTTCTACAGGTAGCTTTAGCTGAACACTGTGCAGAGCTCGCAAAAAAATAACTTGTAGGTTTAGCTGAGCACTGTGAGGAGGACACACCACACTAACTTGTAGTTTTAGCTGAACACTGTGAGCAGGACGCACCGCACTAACTTGTAGTTTTTGCTGAACACTGTGCAGAGGTCTCACCCCACTAACTTGTAGTTTTAGCTGAACACTGTGAGCAGGACGCACCGCACTAACTTGTAGTTTTAGCTGAACACTGTGAGCAGGACGCACCGCACTAACTTGTAGTTTTAGCTGAACACTGTGCAGAGGTCTCACTACACAAACATGTAGTTTTAGCTGAACACCGTGAGCAGGACGCACCGCACTAACTTGTAGTTTTAGCTAGACACTGTGCAGAGGTCTCACTAAACTAACTTGTAGTTTTAGCTGAACACTGAGCAGGACGCACCGCACTAACTTGTAGTTTTAGCTGAACACTGTGAGCAGGACGCACAGCACTAACTTGTAGCTTTAGATGAACACTGTGCAGAGGTCTCACCCCACTAACTTGTAGTTTTAGCTGAACACTGTGAGCAGGACGCACCGCACTAACTTGTATTTTTAGATGAACACTGTGCAGAGGTCTCACCCCACTAACTTGTAGTTTTAGCTGAACACTGTGAGCAGGACGCACCGCACTAACTTGTAGTTTTAGCTGAACACTGTGAGCAGGACGCAACCCACTAACTTGTAGTTTTAGCTGAACACTGTGCAGAGGTCTCATTACACTAACTTGTAGTTTTAGCTGAACACTGAGCAGGACGCACAGCACTAACTTGTAGCTTTAGATGAACACTGTGCAGAGGTCTCACCCCACTAACTTGTAGTTTTAGCTGAACACTGTGAGCAGGACGCACCACACTAACTTGTAGTTTTAGATGAACACTGTGCAGAGGTCTCACCCCACTAACTTGTAGTTTTAGCTGAACACTGTGAGCAGGATGCACCCCACTAACTTGTAGTTTTAGCTTTACACTGTGAGCAGGACGCACCGCACTAACATGTAGTTTTAGCTGAACACTGTGAGCAGGACGCACTGCACTAACTTGTAGTTTTAGCTGAACACTGTGCAGAGGTCTCACTACACTAACTTGTAGTTTTAGCTGAACACTGTGAGCAGGACACACCACACTAACTTGTAGTTTTAGCTGAACACTGTGCAGAGGTCTCACTACACTAACTTGTAGTTTTAGCTGAACACTGTGAGCAGGACGCACCCCACTAACTTGTAGTTTTAGCTGAACACTGTGAGCAGGACGCACTGCACTAACTTGTAGTTTTAGATGAACACTGTGAGCAGGTCTCACTACACTACCTTGTAGTTTTAGCTGAACACTGTGAGCAGGACGCACCGCACTAACTTGTAGTTTTAGCTGAACACTGTGCAGAGGTCTCACTACACTAACTTGTAGTTTTAGCTGAACACTGTGAGCAGGACGCACAGCACTAACTTGTAGTTTTAGCTGAACACTGTGAGGTGGACGCACCGCACTAACTTGTAGTTTTAGCTGAACACTGTGAGCAGGACGCACCCCACTAACTTGTAGTTTTAGCTGAACACTGTGAGCAGGACGCACTGCACTAACTTGTAGCTTTAGATGAACACTGTGCAGAGGTCTCACTACACTAACTTGTAGTTTTAGCTGACCACTGTGAGCAGGACGCACCGCACTAACTTGTAGTTTTAGCTGAACACTGTGCAGAGGTCTCACTACACTAACTTGTAGTTTTAGCTGAACACTGTGAGCAGGACGCACCCCACTAACTTGTAGTTTTACCTGAACACTGTGAGCAGGACGCACTGCACTAACTTGTAGTTTTAGATGAACACTGTGAGCAGGTTTCACTACACTAGCTTGTAGTTTTAGCTGAACACTGTGAGCAGGACGCACCGCACTAACTTGTAGTTTTAGCTGAACACTGTGCAGAGGTCTCACTACACTAACTTGTAGTTTTAGCTGAACACTGTGAGCAGGACGCACCGCACTAACTTGTAGTTTTAGCTGAACACTGTGAGCAGGACGCACCCCACTAACTTGTAGTTTTAGCTGAACACTGTGAGCAGGACGCACTGCACTAACTTGTAGCTTTAGATGAACACTGTGCAGAGGTCTCACTACACTAACTTGTAGTTTTAGCTGAACACTGTGAGCAGGACGCACCGCACTAACTTGTAGTTTTAGCTGAACACTGTGCAGAGGTCTCACTACACTAACTTGTAGTTTTAGCTGAACACTGTGAGCAGGACGCACTGCACTAACTTGTAGTTTTAGATGAACACTGTGAGCAGGTCTCACTACACTAACTTGTAGTTTTAGCTGAACACTGTGAGCAGGACGCACCACACTAACTTGTAGTTTTAGCTGAACACTGTGAGCAGGACGCACCCCACTAACTTGTAGTTTTAGCTGAACACTGTGAGCAGGACGCACTGCACTAACTTGTAGCTTTAGATGAACATTGTGCAGAGGTCTCACTACATTAAATTGTAGTTTTAGCTGAACACTGTGAGCGGGATGCACCCCACTAACTTGTAGTTTTAGCTGAACACTGTGAGCAGGACGCACACCACTAACTTGTAGTTTTAGCTGAACACTGTGAGCAGGACGCACTGCACTAACTGTAAATAGTCTAGCTGCCTGACTGTGGTACTAATAGGATCAAAAGAACACCAGCAATTTTCTTCAGGTAGCTGTAAATACTGTAATAAGACAAGCCTGCCTGTCAGTAAGAAGATAACAGGAACGGATCTAGCTAAACTGAATACAGTGTATATATATATATATGCAACACCTGGGATGCATATATATACACAATACACGGTAAATGCAGCTAACTCACTGATTGTCCTGCCTAATCTAGCTAACTCAAATGAAATGACACTGTCTGTCTGTTTATCTATGTATCTCAACGCCGGAACACACACTACACAGGGCCGCCATGCAGGCGGCCTTATATAGTGTGGGGCGTGTTCTAAACCCCCGAGCCATAATTGACCAAAGCCACCCTGGCTTTGGCCAATTACAGCTCTTTCTACTGACGTCGCTGTGATTGGCCAAGCATGCGGGTCATAGTGCATGCTTGGCCAATCATCAGCCAGCAATGCACTGCGATGCCGCAGTGAATTATGGGCCGTGACGCGCCACACGAATTTGGCGCCAACGGCCCATATCATTCGCAATTCGGCGAACGGGCGAACAGACGATGTTCGAGTCGAACATGGGTTCGACTCAAACACGAAGCTCATCGCTAGTCACCAGTATGGTATTTGTATATCGAAATCATATCCCTTCTCAAGCGTCTCTTCTCCAGAGAGAATAAGTTCAGTGCTCGCAACTTTTCCTCATAACTAAGATCCTCCAGACCCTTTATTAGCTTTGTTGCCCTTCTTTGTACTCGCTCCATTTCCAGTACATCTTTCCTGAGGACTGGTGCCCAGAACTGGACAGCATACTCCAGGTGCGGCCGGACCAGAGTCTTGTAGAGTGGGAGAATTATCGTTTTATCTCTGGAGTTGATCCCCTTTTTAATGCATGCCAATATTCTGTTTGCTTTGTTAGCAGCAGCTTGGCATTGCATGCCATTGCTGAGCCTATCATCTACTAGGACCCCCAGGTCCTTTTCCATCCTAGATTCCCCCAGAGGTTCTCCCCCCAGTGTATAGATTGCATTCATATTTTTGCCACCCAAATGCATTATTTTACATTTTTCTACATTGAACCTCATTTGCCATGTAGTTGCCCACCCCATTAATTTGTTCAGATCTTTTTGCAAGGTTTCCACATCCTGCGGAGAAGTTATTGCCCTGCTTAGTATCGTCTGTAAATACAGAGATTGAACTGTTTATCCCATCCTCCAGGTCGTTTATGAACAAATTAAATAGAATTGGTCCTAGCACAGAACCCTGGGGAACCCCACTACCCACCCCTGACCATTCCGAGTACTCCCCATTTAGCACCACCCTCTGAACTCGCCCTTGTAGCCAGTTTTCAATCCATGTACTCGCCCTATGGTCCATGCCAACGGACCCTATTTTGTACAGTAAACGTTTATGGGGAACTGTGTCAAATGCTTTTGCAAAATCCAGATACACCATGTCTATGGGCCTTCCTTTATCTAGATGGCAACTCACCTCCTCATAGAAGGTTAGTAGATTGGTTTGGCAAGAACGATTCTTCATGAATCCATGCTGATTACTGCTAATGATACCGTTATTACTAAAATCTTGTATATAGTCCCTTATCATCCCCTCCAAGAGTTTACATACTATTGATGTTAGGCTAACTGGTCTGTAATTCTCAGGGATGTATTTTGGGCCCTTTTTAAATATTGGTGCTACATTGGCTTTTCTCCAATCAGCTGGTACCATTCCAGTCAGTAGACTGTCTGTAAAAATTAGGAACAACGGTCTGGCAATCACTTGACTGAGTTCCCTAAGTACCCTCGGATGCAAGCCATCTGGTCCCGGTGATTTATTAATGTTAAGTTTCTCAAGTCTAATTTTAATTCTGTCCTCTGATAACCATGGAGGTGCTTCCTGTGTTGTGTCATGAGGATAAACACTGCAGTTTTGGTTACTGAAGCCCCCCGATTCACTCGTGAAGACTGAGGAGAAGAATAAATTCAATATCTTAGCCATCTCCCCATCCTTTGTAACCAGATGTCCTTCTTCATTCTTTATGGAGCCAATATGGTTCGTCCTCCCTTTTTTACTGTTTACATACTTAAAGAATTTCTTGGGATTTTTTCAGCACAGGAACAATGCGTTACAGTACAATACCCCTTTAAAGCATGTCACCGTCCTAAAGGACTGAGAATATAGACAATAGCTGTCAGGAAAGGGCTCATCTGTGGTGGCACTGTGGCTCCCAGATCCATAGGCTGCAGTTCTGGTGTCCACCAGTGGGTGTCTCTCAGCATCCAGAAGCTCATATCATCAGTCATCACCTGATGCTCATTGCAGGAAGTATATTTAAGTCCTGTCTGTCCTTCTCCTGTTATCTTGGTGTTCTGTTTCCATGTGCCTCTGACATGTGGTCCTCTGATCCTGCATACAGCTTCCTGTTCCTGGACCCTAACCCAGACTCTGCAGCCTGATCCCTTCCCACCAGCTCTTTCCATCTCATGTTACCCTCTCCCTGTCCTGTCTTGCTCCCAGCTCCCTCTGCTTGATCGCCCGTGTATGGCCCCGGCTCTGTTACGACTATGCTTTGCATTCCCTGCTTTCTGTTAGACATGTGCAATTAGTTTCATTACAAATTTGTTTTTGGACTAATTCAGCATATTCGTTCCGTGGGAATCACCCGAGTGAATGAAAGACTCTTTTGACAAATGCATACACATTTTCAGAAAGAATGAAAATCTGAAAGAGCGAAAACCTGAAAGAATAAAAATCTGAAAACGAAAATCCGAAAGAATGAAAATCCAAAAATTCGAAAGAACGAAAAATGATTCAACCTACAAGTTTAATGAATTGGTTACATTTGGATAATTATATTTTTAGTCTTTTCTATTATAATTAAATTGTTAACTATTATTATAGTTTATTATTATTATTGTTATTATTATTTATTTTAAACTATTAATTATAGGTATTGGAATTTCCATTCAAATTTGGCTAAAGTAACTGTTAGTGAACGTAATGAAAACAAATGCATCCGAAATTACGCATTATGTGGAGTAACAAATGCTGCATCTAAACGAACGGAACGGAACAAATATGAATGCATCCTAAATTATGAATAATCCGAAGTAACGAATGCCGATCATAATGAATGATCCAATAAAAGAAAAAAACAAAAAACAAATGAAACGAAAAAGAAAATAAACAAATTTGTGGGCAGTGCACATGTCTACTTTCTGTATATGCTTGGTTTGGGAAATTGTTCATTTTTTGTTGGTTATTTGTTTTGGTTTTTTTTGCACAGTTTGGTATATTGAAGGTGCATTTACATTTATGTTCTTCAATTATTTTTAAACAAATTATATTATTTTACACTGTATTTGTGCCTGATATTCTCTGTTGCAGTCCACACTTCTGCTCACACCTGTTCCTGACAATAGCCCCAGACTGGGAGATACGCCCCAAGTGAGATGAAGAGGAATAACAAGAAACTAAGGCTAACCCACTTGTAGGCCTTCATTTAGAAGGGTCTAGGTTTACACACTAGGGAGTTTTTTAAATCTCCTACGTACAAAGTGATGGTTCTTCTGCCGGCTTGGTTGGGGCTCATGAGATGGCACGCAGTGAAAGGTGCCAATATGCTTTAAGATGTAAAGAAACAAGATGATTCCCTTTTTGGAGGCAAATTGATTTACAGAGTTCTCCTTAATATGTGGTGAATACATGGTAGAGGTTTACTTTAAGATATGAGATTTAAAGCAAAAGTCACATTAAGGGTGGGGGGATATAGAATGTATTTTCCTTTAAATAATGAAGTTAAACTTGGGCAGCAAACTATTTCCTTAGATGGCCTGAACTTAGGTTATTAGTAGCTACAGAATTCTGCTTAGCAGGGGTTAAGTCAGTCAGGAAACCTGCAGGCAGTATTCGTGGACGCAATTTAGTAAATCAGACTGCAGCACTCAAAGGGCTTTGGCACATGTGCTGCTTGCAAATGCCAATGCTGAACAGTGTCCTTGAACCTGAAAGAACTTGAATGACAATAAGATCCCCTTCACACTGAATCGCTGCTAAAACAACTGCTAAACGCCGGTCATTTTTGCGGTGCTTTAGCGGCATTTTAGCTGAGCTTTTCAGGCACTAGTGGCTCGCTTTTTTTAAGGTCACGTGAAAACGTGACCTTTAAAAAAAAAAAGACCACTTTTGCTGTGCTTTCGAAACGCTTTTAAGGCGCTTAGGAAGCGCTGCCTATTCATTTCAATGGGCAGGGGCATTTTTTGGAACGCATTTTACAGCACTCCAAACACACCCCAAAGATGCTGCTTGCAGGACTTTTTCTACCACCTTGCAAGCCCCCAGTGCGAAAGCACCCATTCAAATGAATGGGAGGCAGTTTCAGGAGCTTTTCAGGCACTATTTTTAGCGTTAAAATGCATGAAAACTGCTTCAGTGTGAAAGGGGTCTAAATGTTTACAACAAGAATAGCATTAGATGGGAGCCCTCTTGTGAAATGATGAGTGTCCGACTGGGGGCCCCCTTGTTCTTTTGAGATGCGGATGTGATGATGATAACTTCTGTGGCCCTGCAGAGAACAGGTCTCCACCAGTCTGTCTTTCACAGGATACCTGGCTTCTTAGTATCAGTTGTGGCTTCCTGCCCTAACTCTGTATGATCTAGGCCTACATGGCTCCACATTGCTCTCAAACACACCTCCTTACACCATCAAAATCTCTCCAACTCCCTTCTATATTTCCAGGCGTTTGCTTTTATCTGCTCCCACCCCCTGGTGATTGCCTCTGGATTTTGTAGTTTAGTTTCAGCTTCTATGTGAGGAAAAATTCTGCTTTCAGCATACAAATCCCAGCAGCCTCTGTTCTCCTGTATTGGGACTATGATGAGCAGAGATGCTAAACACTGCTATCTTGTGGTCAAATATAAATTTGCATTACAGTAATGCCCTGTACACACGGTCGGACTTTCTGACGGAATTTGTGCGATCGGAGCTTGTTGTCGGAAATTCCGACCATGTGTGGGCTCCATCGAACTTTTTCCATCGGAATTCCCAACACACAAAGTTTGAGAACAGGCTATAAAATTTTTCCAACAACAAAATCCAATCTTTTAAATTCCGATCGTGTGTACACAAATCCGACGCACAAAGTGCCACGCATGCTCAGAATTAATTAAGAGATGAAAGCTATTGGCTACTGCCCCGTTTATTAGTCCTGACGTACATGTTTTACGTCACAATCGGATTTTCCGACAACTTTGTGCGACCATGTGTATGCAAGACAAGTTTGAGCCAACATCCATTGGAAAAAATCCCATGGATTTTGTTGTCGGAATGTCCAATCAATGTCCGATCGTGTGTACAGGGCATTACAGTACACATTGTTACATAGTGAAGATACAGACGGTGGCAGGAGTGCAAGGAGCAAAATATTGGCTAGAGAGGAGGACAATAATCTGGCAAACAGGAAGTGCAGAGACACTTGAGTAGCAAGGAGTTCAAGGTTAAACAGAAACAAGATATAAAGTTAGACCGTCCAAGGGATCAGGCAAGGAACATTCCAGCATTTCATATAAAAGTAAAAAGAGCTACTGCCAGACACAATAGAGGTCCTGGATTCAGATCTGGATCCTGACACCCAGGAAATAAAAATCAATCAATCAATCAATATTGTTATTATTATTAGTATTATTATTATACAGGCAGTAGATAGCACCAACAGTTTGTGCAGTGCTTTACAAAGTGGAGGGAGACAATACAGTTATAATACAATTCAATCAGGGATGGGCCAAACACCCCCCCCCATTCAGTTCGCACCAGAACAGGCAAAAAATTTGTTTGAACACGCGAACACTGTTAAAGTCTATGGGACAAGAACATGAAAAATCAAAAGTGCTCATTTTAAAGGCTTATATGCAAGTTATTGTCATAAAAAGTGTTTGGGGACCTGGGCCTGCCCCAGGGGACATGTATCAATGCAAAAAAAAGTTTTAAAAACAGACTTTTTTCGGGAGCAGTGATTTTAATAATGCTTAAAGTGAAACAATAAAAGTGTAATATTCCTTTAAATTTCTTACCTGGGGGGGGTGTCTATAGTATGCCTGTAAAGTGGCGCATGTTTCCCGTGTTTGGAACAGTCTGACAGCAAAATGACATTTCTAAAGGAAAAAAAGTCATTTAAAACTACTCGCGGCTATAATGAATTGTCGGTCCGGCAATACACATAAAAGTTCATTGATAAAAACCGCATGGGATTCCCCCACAGGGGAACCCCGAACCAAAATTTAAAAAAAAATGAGTGGGGGTCCCCCTAAATTCCATACCAGGCCCTTCAGGTCTGGTATGGATATCAAGGGGAACCCCGCGCCAAAATAAAAAAATGGCGTGGGGTCCCCCCAAAAATCCATACCTAACCCTTATCCGAGCACGCAACCTGGCAGGCCGCAGGAAAAGAGAGGGGACGAGAGAGCGCCCACCCTCCTGAACCATACCAGGCCACATGCCCTCAACATTAGGAGGGTGCTTTGGGGTAGCCCCCCAAAGCACCTTGTCCCCATGTTGATGGGGAGAAGGGCCACATCCCCACAACCCTTGCCCGGTGGTTGTGGGGGTCTGCGGGCAGGGGGCTTATCGGAATCTGGAAGCTCCTTTTAACAAGGGGACCCCCAGATCCCGCCCCCACCTGTTTGAAATAGTTATAGGTACATTGGACCCGTACCATTTCACAAAAAAGTATGAAAATGGTAAAAAAAACAACACACACCTTGGGAGAAGTCCTTTATTAAAAAATAAAACTGTCCCACGTAGTCCATTCACCTCCGCCGATGGACCGAGAAAAAATAAAGAAGATCTGCCTCCATGGGAGCCACACGCCTCCTCGTAGGTGACAGCTCTTTTAAAACTATGGGCGTGGCCACACGGTGTCATCGCCAAGTGACCCTGCTCCCTCTGACGACAGGGGAATTCCCTATGGCTTCCCCCGTAGCATCAGAGGGGGTCGGGGCCACCCGGTCCACCCCCCTCTGACGCACGGGGACATCCCTATAGCTTTCCGTAGCGTCAGAGGGGGGCGGACTGCGTGACCCCGTCCCTTCTGATGCTACGGGGGAAGCCATAGGGATGTCCCCGTGCATCAAAGGGGGGCGGGGTCACCCGGCGACGACACCATGTGGACCCGCCCACAGTTTTAAAAAAGCTGTCACCTGCGAGGACGCGTCATATGGCCTGTGCCTCTCATGGGATAGGGTTGTGAGGATGAGGCCCTTCTCCCCATCAACATGGGGACAAGGTGCTTTGGGGGGCTACTCCAAAGCACCCTCCCAATGTTGAGGACATGTGGCTTGGTACGGTTCAGGAGGGGGGACTCTCTCATCCCCCCTCTTTTCCTGTGGCCTGCCAGGTTGCATACTCAGATAAGGGTCTGGTATGGATTATTCGGGGGACCCCACGCCATTTTTTTTTTTTAATTTTGGCGTGGGGTTCCCCTTAATATCCACACCAGACCTGAAGGGCCTGGTATGGAATTTAGGGGGAACCCCACGCTTTTTTTTTTTTTTTTTTGTTCGAGGTTCCCCTGTGGGGGAATCTCATACCGTTTTTATCAATTAACTTTTGTGTGTATTGCCGGACCGACAATTCATTATAGCCGCGAGTAGTTTTAAATTACTTTTTTTCTTTAGAAATGTCATTTTGCTGTCAAACTGTTCTAAACACAAGAAACATGCGCCACTTTACAGGCATACTATAGACACCCCCAGGTAAGAAATTTAAAGGAATATTACACTTTTATCGTTTCACTCTAAGCATTATTAAAATCACTGCTCCTGAAAAAACGTCCGTTTTTAAAACTTTTTTTCGCATTGATACATGTCCCCTGGGGCAGGACCCGAGTTCCCAAACACTTTTTATGACAATAACTTGCATATTAACCTTTAAAATTAGCACTTTTGATTACTCCCATAGACTTTTAAAGGGTGTTCTGTGGCTTTCGAAATTTGCTACTCGGCGAACGGGCGAACAGCCAATGTTTGAGTCAAACTCATGTTCGACCTGAACATAAAGCCCATCCCTAAATTCAACACAAGGAGGATCAGAGAGTACTGCTTTTTAGAGCCTACAATCTAAGATTGTAATCTTACAATCATCACTCACAACTTTAATACTTGAGCAGTGTTGTTTACTGTATTTGTCAATAGCAGCTGCTATGGAAATTTTGGAACTATAGTTCATCCATATTTTAGCCACCCGTGGATAGTTATACTGCATGTATGGAATTACAGTTATTTGTTCACAGAAGTTATTTGTAATTGCCTTCTTCAATATAGTATTTAGTTTTTCCTTTGCTTATTGACAAACAGTCGATTTCTATAAAGCATCCCATGTTATGAGAAAGCCCTTGAATGAGATTTTACTTACAGAAAGACCATACACTTAGCGAACCACCAGATAGTCTTGCTTCTATTCATTAGTATGTAGCTAAACTGAACCACCATAATATTGTATAAGCATGAATTAAATACGCTGAAAATGTAATAGTTAAACCATCACACCTCCCTAAATTGATTGGACATGAATTATTATTATTGTTATTATTATTATACGGAATTTATATAGTGCAAAAGTTTACGCAGCGCTTTACAATATAAAGGGAGAGAGCAACACTACAAGAGGAACAAAAGGTAATAACTGTGAGGGATGAACTGATGGGAGAAATAGAAGATTTGGCTGTTAGCTGAAGGCAAGATAGGCTTACTTGAAGAGATGAGTTTTCGGAAATCACCTAAAAGTGGACAGAGTAGGAGATAGCTGGACAGTTTGGGATAGGGTGTTCCAGAGGGTGAGAGAGGCTCTGGAGAAGTCCTAAAGAAGAGCATGGGAGGAGGAGGCAAGGGAGCTAGAGAGCCGGAGGTCTTGGGAGGAGCGGACAGAACAGTTTGGGTGATATTTGGAGACAAGATTTGTAATGTAGCTGAAAGAGTCTCAAAGTACAATACTTGACCCGGAGGACAGCCATCCATGATGAACCTGCAGGAAGACAAATAGGAAACATAATCCTCTGAAGATCTCCCAGGACAAGGGATAAAGGATTAAGCACAGCACTGACTTGAAAGCTTGCTACATGTGGCAGTCTCTCCCCTTGTGAATCTCTGGATGTGCTCACTTGCTCCCACTGTTTCTCAAGTAAGACTCCTACACAAACCGTAATGCTGAATGGATCTTCCTAAGCCAGTCCGGGTCAAAGGTCCCCCCTAGACCTAAGGGACCCCCTCCTAGGCCCTTGAAAACCTCCTCAGCACTTCCTTTTCCACCCAACTCTCCTGCTGGAATGGCTCCACCATATTTAAGGGCTGACTCAGCCACTCTGCCAGGAATTCTGCCTGGGAATTGGTTAAGTTCCCTCAAGTATGCAGATCAACCCTCCTTGCCTCTGCCCACTAACTTCTAGAAGTTTCTCCAAACTTCCAGATCCAGGGGGAGGTACCAAAGACCTACCTCTGTGAGTCATCCATCCTGGCCTGCAATAAACCCTGACCCAATTTCAGACTCACAAGCTAGCCATGAGTCAAACATAAATTTGCTTGCACTAATATAGTAGCACACTAGAGGGTGCTACACAAGATATAAAATAAAATTAAAAAATTGTAAAAATGTTCATTGTAAAATATTTTTTTGTTTATTTTGGTACAGTTTTAAATGCTACAACACAACTACTCCCCGGAAGAAGTCACGTATTTGGCAAAACATGTTGGGAATGTAACATTTTGCAGCATGGGAAATGTCATTATAACTGATTTCTGTCAAAAAAAGGACCATGACATTGTTATTGATTTTATTGTGCTTTTAAATGGTTTATGAATAAAATGATTTGATAATTTAATTTTAAATTATATTATTGTTTAACCACTTCCATATTAAAATGACATGAGCAGGAACACTCTCCCATCCTGCGTGAGCTTCATATGACGTCCTCCCATTCTCGTCGCTCCTGGGGCCCCCCAGCGTGGCGATCGGGGATGAGCAAAGATACACAAAAAGAAAAAGAAAAAGTTGAAATACACTGTATGACTGCAATGCCAAGGCACCTATACCAGCTGTTGTGAGCCAAAGGGATTCATAAATGTGGATTTCTACTAAAGAAGAGGTATCAAGCTGAAGATGGAAGTGTCAGGAGACGGGTGGGGTTTAGTTGTGTCCCAATGGGGTAGTCCTGTGACTGTACCTAATAGGATAACAGGGAAAAGCAGGAAGAGAGAAAATAAAAGGATATAAAAGAGATTCTAGAAAAAGAAAAAGAATACTTAGTGATGGTGTGAAACTAGCTCATCTACACAGATCCAGGGTGAGGGGAGGTGGTAGGTGTCAGAGATATGTATCTGGTCCAGGGTTCCCAGATGGCATCATGTTTGTCAATAGTATCCAAGAGGAAGCTAACTGTCTTCTCCAGGGCCATAATCCATGAGATTTTCCTTTTGACCAAGAAGGAGGAAACAGTAGGTTGCTTCCAGGCTCAACCTATTGTCAGCTTGGTCCTAAGGATAATAAACATAATGAGGTGTTGGGCCAATTTCGGGGTCCTGGGGGTTAGGAAAGTTAAGAAGAGCTATTTGAGGAGTCTTCCGAATGCCCGCAATTTTCCTGATAGCATGAAAGACTTTATTCCATAGACAACTGATCTTGGGACAATCCCACCATATGTGTAGCATTGATCCAATGTGCCCGCAATTATGAAAGCACAAAGGGGAAGTGCTCGGGTAGATTTTTAGAATTTTTAGTGGAACTAAATACCACCTCATTAGGACTTTTAAGTTAGCCTCTATTAATGCTATGTTCAGAATGCCCTTGGGGGCTGAGGCTGAAGCTCTATGCCACTCATCAAGGCTCCAGTGTTGTCCCAAGTCTTTATCCTAGTCCCTCATAAAGAGAGATTAGGTCTCTGCCATAGCAAGTGATCGGTATATCACTGTTATTTCTCCCCTCTGCTCCATGGCTTGACCACACCACACTTCATACACTGTGATCAAGAGTGGGTTGGGTTTAGAGGTCCATAAAGAGTGAAAAAATGAAAGATTTGATGGAATCTAAACCTTTCTGACCTTGGCATGTCATGCTTACTGACGAAGTGGGCCAGAGTGAGAGGTCCCATAGGGTTGACAAAATGTCCTATCCTATAGAGTCCCTTGACTAACCACCAATGGAAGGCCTTGATGTCTATGCCAGGGGGGGAACAGAGGGTTTCAAAAAATATGAGAGAGTGGGCGCCAGTTGTAGATAAGGTGTGGGTTATTTTTGAGAGAATCCTATAGGACTAAGGAGTGGGATAGTGTGGGAGCCATGATAGCAGGTCTAGATTTGGCAGGGCACCAGAGAAAATAGTCCAATGTGTAGTGGGATATTGCTTGTCTTTCCATGTGTACCCAGTCAGGGTGTGCTATTTTGGAATAAATAATGGAGAGTTGGGACAACTCGGCTGCCTGATGATACCAGAGAAGGTTTGGTAGGCTCAATACTCCTTGATCTCTAGTTCGAAAAAGGGTCCCCTTGGCAACTCTATGCCCCTTTGCTCCCCATATAAAGTTGATAATTTTGGATTGGAACTTCCTAAGTAAATAAATAGAGGATGCTCGGTAATAGGGTTATCTTCACGGAATTGATCCTGCCTAGCCAGGAAAGTCCCAGTTTATCTCAATGTGAGAGATCTTCCAATTTGCAGAAGATTTGGGGGAAATTGGTGGCATATAGGTTGTCTAGGGAGGCTGTCAGGTTGATCCCCAGATAAGGAATCACTGTCTCATTCCATCCAAACCAGAAGTTGTCTTTAAGCTGTGTGACCAGATGGGCTGGTAAGTTGACGTTTAGTGCCAGGGATTTCGAGTAGTTATCCTTAAGTCCAGAGACTTTGCCAAAGTCATCAAGCACCCTGCAGATATTTGGTAATGAAGTTAGTAGTGAAGTGATAAAGAGTAAGATATCATCGGTGAAAAGAGCGCATTTGTGAGTTTGTGGCCCACATCTCACCCCATGTGTATCAGGGTTGTCTCTAATGGTAATGACTAAGGTCTCAATGACAATGGCAAAAATCAGTGGGGACAAGGGACACCCCTGCCTTGTACCATTGTGGATTGGGAAGGGTTCCGAGTAATATCCCTGCAATTTAATTTTCACTTCCGGGTTGGAGTAGAGTGCCCCTATTACGTTCCTAAAGGATTCACCAAAGCCCCATCTTTGCAAAATTGATACCAAATAAGACCAGGAGACGGAATTGAATGCCTTCATGGGGTCTAGCGAGAGCAAGAACCCCTTTTGAGGTGGTCCCTTATCCCATCCAGACCTCAGTAGAGATACTATGTCAGTCACTCTCCTGATCTGATCTGGGCCCTGTCTCCCAGGTATAAATCCGACCTGGTCCTTGTGGATATAAAGACTAAGGACTTCCGGTTCCGGCGCCACATGAGGAGGAGGTGAGCAGCTTCAGCTCCCGCACAGCTCCTCACTAAACCGGCATTTAATCCGGCCACAGCTCCGGGGGGAACCCCTACTGCCTCTGCTCTCCACCAGGCAGACATGGATCGCTTCGTGGAGCGATCTTATGCTCGGGCACTGTCCTCGCCCCCCTCCACAGCTCCTCCGGCGGGAGACATAGCGGCCGACACAGCCAAGATGGCGGCCGCTCCAGACACAGCAGAGCAACCTCAGCTGCAGCCACAACCTCCTCCTGCCTCTGCTATGGCAGGGACGGACCCCACATCCCCTGCCAACATTGCCCAGGCTGTGGTACAACTTTTAGGACCATCCCTAACAGCCACTGTGGACGCGGCGGTACACAGAGGGCTGGAGCAGCTGCACATAGATCTCCAGGCTCAGGCCCAACGCATCACTCAGGTGGAGGAGAGAATATCCATACTTGAAGATGATTGCACAGCCTCATCTGCGGCACTTGCATGCATCAATGCCTCGCACAGAGACATATGGGACAAGCTGGACGATTTAGAAAATCGCTCAAGAAGGAACAACTTGCGCATAATCGGCTTGCCAGAGTCGATCCCGGCCTCCCACTTTACAAATATATGTGCAAAAACCATCCCAGAGCAACTGGGCCTCCGCATACCCTGCACTGTTGAACGGGCGCACCGTATGGGTCAGTATTCTGACACACGCGCTAAACCTCGGCATGTAATAGTGAAGTATTTGAACTATGCTGACAAAAACACTATAATGCAAAAATTTCAAATTGCACGCGCTCACTGGTGGTGGATGGCGCGAAACTGCTGCTCTTTGCGGACTATTCCATAGAGGTAATGAAACAACGCAAAGCATTCTCCTCGGTATGCTCCACTCTACACCACAATCAAATCAGATTCTCCCTAGCGTATCCAGCTGTCCTCCGCGTCCAAACTCCTGAAGGGGAACAACTCACCTTTAATACACCTGAAGAGGCGGAAACCTACCTAGCCAATAGAAGCTCCGAAATGGAACACAGTACCGCTACAGAGGGCTCACCATCATCGTCTTCACCGTATGCAAATGCACCCCCTAAGCACCCCCGAAGCCCGACCAAACCTCCGTACAAACGCAGTCGTTTCACCAACCAAGAAGAACACTCTGGGAATCGCTGAAGGACTCCACATCACCACCCTCCTCATCTCGCCATCTACTAATGGGTAGTATCAACCCACCTTATCTGTTTTTCTCTTCTTAATTTCTACCCCAAAGACAAATGTACTTTTGGTGCCTATAGAAACTGCCATACTTGCTCTTTATGGAGCACTACCCTTACCAGCTTGTTGCTAAAAAATTATGCATTTACAGTTATATGGTCATGCAACTCAGTAAATGGAGTGGCCTCCCACTACCTGGGGGACCTTCCTTTTCAGGGACGCCTGTAATGTTTTTATAGCTTGCGTAGTTTAATTTCTAGAGAGGGGCCTTATCCCGTCTTTAGCATACCTCGCCATTTGTTTGTTTAAACCTGCACTGCTTCCTCAGGGCATCCCCCCCAGACTACTCTACCTTCCTACCCTTTACCCACTCCCCCCCTCCCTATTTCCCTTCCCTTTCCATACCCTCCCTCCCCTCACCCCCCGTAGCTAACACCCTGCCCCTAAAGTGAGGAGCTGGCAGTTAATGGGAGCTATGCTAGATAGGTGAAACCTCATATGGAAAAAAGAGAAGTTCACATGGCACGTTCTGTATTTCCTTATCCGATACTCTGCCTTATTAATGTTTATAACTTACTGTTGCTTAGATAAGTTTAAGTTCATGTTTGCCAACCTTGTCCATATGTCTTCAGGGGTTCTGCGGCGCTTTGGTGGCTCCCAAAAGGTAGATTACACATCTACAAAGGGGTTCTTGTACAAACCCCTAAACCAAAACACTTTTAACTACCAGTCATGTCACAATCTACAGATGGGAGTCACCTAAAGTTTGTCTCGTGGAATGTTAAGGGGCTGCGTTCTCCAAACAAACACATGTCTATCCTCAGACACCTGCGGCGTCTCCGGACGGATGTGGCTCTACTTCAGGAGACACATCTGGCTGCAGACGACTTGCAACGTCTTCGTAGAATGTGGGTGGGCTCTGTCTATGGCTCACCGGCAGTAGGCCGTAAAGCAGGTGTCGCTATCCTTTTGCACAAAAATTTACAACACACTGTTAGAGACGTTAAGATTGACTCGGAAGGAAGGAAAATGACCCTACATCTGACTATAGACGATAAACCTGTAGCACTTACCAACATTTATGCTCCCAACTCTCCTGACGCCTCCTTCTTTCAAGACTTAGTGAAATGGGTGCTAACTACCCCAGAGACGTTACACCTAATGGGTGGGGATTTTAATTCAGTCATGTCCTCTCTAGCTGATAGAACAGGCCCCCCTACACATAGAACACATACTCGTACCTCCACATCATCTGCATCTACCCTCCTGGCACAATCCGTCGCCTCCATGCAATTTGTGGATGTCTGGCGCTTGATGCACCCGACGGATCGGGAATACACTTTTTTCTTGCCCCCGCACAATACGTTCTCACGAATAGACTATTTTTTTGCCTCCCCAGCTCTAAGCTCCGTAATAAATGCACCAGACATACAAGACACAGTGATTTCAGACCACAGCCCAATTGTTGTACACTTATCCCAAACGGCTCGTTCATCCCCCTCCCCTACTTGGCGCTTCCCTTCCTATCTAGTAGACAATGAGGACTTCCAACATGCACTATACTGCGCCTGGGAGGAATACATCTTTACTAATGGAGCCCACATTACTGACCCTAACCTTTTCTGGGAAGCAGGTAAGGCCTTTTTACGGGGTAAAATAATTTCATACACAGCCCAGTTCAAAAAAAGAGCCAGACAACAGTATAGTCAGTCGAGCGAAGCTTTACGCTTGGCACATGAACAGCTCACATTAAACTGCACCATAGAGAACATACAAAAATGTAGACAGGCTAAAAACACCTTTGACCTCTGGGCAGAACAGCATGAAGCGGCCAAAACGTCGTACTCTCAGTTACATTTCCATAGATTCAGCAACAAGGCTGGCAGGCTCCTGGCCAAGCTGTGCTCAGGACCTAGACATCCTACCCGTATCTCTGCTCTTAGAGCTACGACAGGCTCTCTGGTCACTTCCCCAGCTGAGATTAGCAATCTACTTGTGGAATACTACACTAATCTATACAAAGCTGACCCGACTGACCTACCTACTACTGACTCTCTGCTTGACAAAATACGTTTGCCTAAACTCCACCACACACAATTGGAGACAATTAATGCCCCCATTACTGTCGATGATATCCGATCTACGATCAAAGCCATGGCCTCGGCCAAAGCCCCGGGACCCGACAGATACACCGCCGAATTTTATAAAATGACCAGGGAATTTATTCTAGATACCTTAAAACATGTATACGCAGCTATGTGGGACGGAGGGCCCTATATTCCTACGGGAACACAGGCCCACATCAAACTAATCTCTAAGAAAGGGAAAGATCCCCTATTGCCGGGATCATACCGACCGATATCGTTAATTAATGTCGATGTCAAAATTTTATCCAAAATAATTGCATCACATCTAGCTCCCCTACTACCATTTTTACTACACCCAGCCCAATCTGGCTTTGTTTCGGGGAGATCAGCTACACTAAACATCCACAAAGTATTAATGGCTCTGGAATATGCTAAAACCCACCCTAACCAAGACATTGCCATCATGTCCTTAGACGCGGAAAAAGCCTTTGACAACATCAGTTTCTCTTGGCTCTTTAGAGTGATGGCACAATTTGGATTCTCAGGCCAGATTATGCGATTCCTTCTACAAATGTACGCATCACCTACCGCGTGTCTTGTTACCCCTGATTTTATTTCTGACACGATTCCGTTAACAAAAGGAATGAGACAGGGTTGCCCCCTGTCTCCACTCCTGTTCAATCTAGCAATCGAACCCTTGTCTAGAATATTAAATTCAGTTGATGGAATCAGTGGCATCACTCTAAATAACCATACTCTCCGTTCAGCACTATTTGCCGATGATATACTATTGTTCTCCATGGACCCTATAGCAGACTTTGACAGACTCAAACAACTTTTCACAGATTTCAGACTATGCTCGGGATTCAGAATTAATTTCGATAAGAGTGAGATCCTACCATTGCACCCACATCTCTCCATTAAATGGAAACACCTATCCCCCCTGGCCATAGCCAACCAATATATTACATACTTGGGTATTAAAATAGGACGTGAACCATCCTCTCTGTACTCACTGAATTACCCCCCTTTGATAACCAAAATTGTGAAGGAGTTGGAGGCTTGGGGGACCCTACCTCTCTCGCTCGTTGGGAGATGCCACCTTTTCAAAATGGTATCTTTTGCACGCTTGCTTTACCCAATGCAGACCATACCTCTTCTAATTAAACATTCAGATATCCAAAAACTTCAGAAGGCCCTAACTGCCTTCATATGGTCTCGCAAGAAACCTCGAATAGCGCTGCAGAAACTATGTCTCCCGAAGGGCGAGGGCGGGGGCGGGGGGGACTACCCAACATGCGCTTCTACAACCTGGCATGTTTACTTAGGCAGGACCTAGACTGGTTAACTGGTGGTTCTAAATATTCTAACTTATCCCTGGAAGAGGCTATGGTGCACCCATATGACCTTTCGGCCATCCTCCATTCCAATCCCAATGCATTACTCCCCCCACCTCAAAACAAGTGTTCTTATTAAGGATACGGTCATTGCATGGAGAGAAGTAAGAAAGCTGCTTAAACTGCCATCCAGCATCTCCAATTACCTCAGAATACAAGGTAACCCTATGTTCCTTCCATCTATCATCCATAAAGCTTTTGGCCAATGGAAACTTAAAGGCCTTACTGCTGTCTCGTCCTTTTATCTCAACAAGCCTGGCAAATTCAAATCCTTTCAAACCCTGATACGGGAGTACTCCCTACCACCAACTCATGTTTTTTTCCATCACCAACTCATCAACTATCTCAGATCATGCTCTGGTCCCAATACCAATCCACTCGAAACATCCTGCATTGATACTCTTCTCAAAAGCAATAATTACTCCATCTCCAATATTTACTCCTGTCTCATACAGCATCAAACACGGAAATATGTTCTCAAACCCTTTCAAAAGTGGTCACATGTATTAGAAAACGAGTCTCTACCAGAAAAGATCCTAGTGGGATACAAAACTGTCCGCAATCTTACCGCTTCCGAAACATGGAGGGAAACGCAATTCAAGATCATTCACAGGGCTTATTTTCCATTTTGCTTCAATAAGGCAGACCCCACCCAAGAGCAATGTTCCTGGTGTAACTTACCTCGCCCCACCTTGCTACATAGGCTCTGGGACTGTACCAAGATTGATGCTTATTGGGACAAGGTGATCACTTACATCAACGGGGTCCACAAAATTCAGTTGACTAAGGACCGTCTATTATGCCTGTTTAGCATACCTCCTTCACCCTCATCGCCAACGAGGGTCCCACAAAATATTCCACATTGGGCTCACCTGTGTCTCGTAGGACTATTATGTCTCACTGGATATCAGCGACTCCACCTACCCTAACAGTGTTTAAAAGGGCATTGGCTTCACTTTTCCATCTGGAAAGATTGGATACCATCACCCTCAATTTTCGATCAACTTCCCGTTTTTTCAAAAGATGGAGAAAATATATCGAAGCTACGTTTGCTCCACAGGCACTAATGGATATAATGCACCCATTCCGCTACACGAAATGGTACTTAACAAAGGATATCACCAACTCACTTGGATGCCTTAAAATACCCCCCACCCCGGATTCCTTTACTTTTAAGCCACCGTAGGATATCCACAATTCCATTTTGCTCCTTAACATCCATCCTTCCACATTTATTACTCTATATTCCTATCTATAGTGAGATCAATCAGGTTATTTACTATACCCTGACCAATAGGTACCATGCTCAGCCAGGTATGTACAGACGCTGCCTCCACTCCTGAAGATATCTAGATGTTATGATTTCATGCTTCGAGCAAAGTTGTGCTCAATAGTGTTGATAAGATGGCAAACTTGAACTCCCCTGACCTCCCCTCCCCCTCTTTTTTTTTTTTTATGTTTCTTTTCATTCTTTATTTTAACTGATATGAGAAGTCTCTATTTTATCTACTATGAGAAGTCATTGTTCTTTAAAGATTGTAATAATTAATGCTTTGTAAACTTTGATACACTCAGTTTCATACTATTGTATGCTATAAAACCCAATAAACATTTTTCAAAAAAAAAAAGACTAAGAAAATTGGATATTCTGTCTGCCAAAATTTTTGTCAATTTTAAGATCATTATTTATTAATGAGATAGGGGGATAATTAGCAGTACAACTAGGGTCCTTGCATAGTTTAGGTATCACTGTGATAAAAGCCAAGTTCAATGCTTTATCAAATTGTGCTCCTGCGCGAAGTTGGTTTAAAAATCGAGCCAAATAAGGGGATAGTAATGAGGATAAGTGTTTATAATACGGGACTGAGAAGCCATCAGGGCCAGGGGCTGAGTTGTTTTTGAGATCTTTAATGACTTGTGAAACTTCTTCTGATTGGTGACTCTAAGCTATCCCCGTGGTGGTAAGGTAAATAGAAAAAAGAGGGCACCTACTTTCATGTAGGTGACCTTTTCTGAGTTTAAATGATAAAGTACACTTTCAGGTAAAATTTAGGCAGGCTTGTACTATTATATCAGGCCTGATTGTTTATTTTGGGGACTGGGAGTGTTAGTATAGTGCAGGGTGTGGCCACCTGTGCTTGGACCCAGAGATGCCTCCTCTTGCTTTCAATGAAATGATTTTGGAAGGGAGGTTGGACTTGGGATCTGAGTGACAGGTAGCTTTTAGGTGAATTTTGGCCAATCATTAAATTGTTTGGCAGGAGGCAGGACTCTTATAAAAGCTAGGGTCACATGACAGGAAGGGAGTAGAGTGTGTTGGAGTTCCAGAAAGGGAGAGCCCGCAGGGAGATGTTCCCCTGCGGGGAGCCAAGCAGAGCCCCCCCTACGGGGAAGGGGGGGCGGGAACACACAGAGGAGAGGAGTTGATGACACCGGGCAGCATGTAGTTGCGGGTGTCGCTGAACGCCCCTGTGGGGAAGGGAGCGTGCCAGACTGGAGAGAAGGTACAGAGAAACACTTATGGAAGAAGTAGCAACTAAGCGGACTACATCTGGGCAGTCGATTGTTTGTGAGTGGAACATGGACTATCGATCAAGTGAGTGAAAGCCCAGGGGAAGGGTACTACCAGAGGCTGAGGGATGTTGGTACGCAAGTGAGCAAAACAGGTGGTGATGGCCTGTGACTTTGGGTTCAACAATGCCCCGGGATTCCAATCAGTCAGGCGGGAGGAATTATTAAGAGTAATCTCTTCTTTAGCTCAACTTGGAAGTACCATTTAGACGGGAAGTAGTGGTAAAAAGGTGGCGGTAAAGCTCCAATCACAAATAGAGGTACAGACTGTTCTAAGAAGTTCTGCAGGTGAAGAAGTTATTCAGAGTGACTCTTTACCATATATTCTCTAGTAAATCTACTTCCGTCTTTCCCACTAAAGAAATCATTGAGAGTGATTTCTTATAGTCCACATTGTTCTAAGTCTTTGCATGAAACAGGCAAAGGAAAAAAATTACAAAGCAGTATAAGAGCATCTCAGAAAACCCTTCTCCTATCCCAGTTCACGTTATATCAATAAAAGCAAGAGAAAATTACAATATGGACTGTTTTCTATTTCTATGGGCTGTGATGGGCTAGATGGCAAATGTGAATTACACATAATTCAATATACAAATACACAATAACACTGCTGGTCTCTGAGGAAAAAGGTATCCCTTCGAAACGCATCAGAGGCAGTGGCCCTTAATGTCTTCTCCATTACCATCTGGAGTCTGTTATCGTAAGACCGATTGCCATCATCTGAAGGCTATTTATAATGTGGTTTTCTTTCACGTGTTTGTGATTAGTTTTTAATTTACTCTTTTAATAAAATGTATCCAAAGATAAAGCACAAGGTTGGTGAGCCCTCTTTTTTCTATTTCCCTTTTGACTGCTAGGATACCCCTATCCTTGAGGGCAGCAAGTCCTGAAGCGTTGTCCACTACAAACTTTAGTCCACCTGGTTAACTCACTTGTGCGCAAGAGTATTTGTTTTCTGCTATCCATGTGGTGGTCCCTGATCTTGAGGATATTCAGTGAACCAAGGAAGGAGTCAATCGAGCTGGGTGAAGATTCTTTCCCTTCCCTGCTGTACAGGGTTTGGTAGAAGTCATGAAAAGCTTCCATGATTTTCTAGGGGTTTTGTGAGAGGGACCCATTGCGTAATTTTATTTTAAGTAAGGTATGAGACCTTATTTAGGGGTTAGGCTATTCACCAACAGAGAGCCCATCTTATCTTTTTGGTGGTAAAAACTGACCACCCTCCCAATGCAAACTTTTTATGGCTATGGCAGTGAGAGCTAGGTTTAGGGCTGTATGTGCCGCTTCTAGTCTTTCTGCAGTCTGTGTTTGCTTAAAAGTGAGAATTCCTTCTCTAACCTGTCAATGTCTACTTTGCAAGCTTTACGTAGCCTTGAGGTCATTTGGATCAGTTTTCCCCTAATGGAGGCTTTATGGGCTGCCCATAGAGTGATTGGGGAAATGTTATTGACATCATTCAATAGAAAATATTCTTGAATGTCTTTTTCAATTTCACAGACATGGGTAGGGTTGCTAAGGATTGAGGCGTTCAGTCTCCATTTGTACCCCTGCCATTGTGCTGTTGGTCTGCTTATTATTAGAAGGTGGAAGGAGTGGTCTGACCAGGCAGAGTCTTTTATGAGGGATTTAGTCACCAGCGGGACATGATTTGACAGTATAAAGAAGTGATCTATTCTAGCAAAGGTATTGTGAGGGCTAGAAAAGTGTGTTTAGCCCCATGCCTTTGGGTTCATTTCTCTCCAGACATCAATCAACCCCTGATGGTAAATTTATTTAGCCACATTAAGGCTCTGCCTGGTGAGACAGATACGATCCCTTCCTGGAGGATGGGTTTTATCTGTCCCTGCTTCAAAAGCAATATTAGTCTCCTCCATAAATGACCAGGCCTTCGATAAGGCTAGAGTATGAAAGAGGGTCTAAAAGAATTTAGATTGACCCCTATTTGGTGCGTAGTACGATACGAGGGAGTAGCGCTGGTTGTCAATGAGACCCTTCATGAGTAGGAATCTACCTTCTGGGTCTTTAAATTCGGAAACAAACGAGAACTGAGATTTGGAGGAGAAAAACCTACTCCTTTAGTTTTATTGTCAGAATTTGCCTGGAAATAGTAGAACCTGGAAAATTTAGGGTGAATGAAGGAGGGGGTATAAAATTTTGGGAAGTGTGTTTTTTGAAGAAACAATATGTCTATTTTTTGGTCATGGTAGTACTGGAAGATTTTCTGGTGTTTAATGGGGAGAGTTAATCCCCTGCACATTGTGTGAAATAATGCGCAGGGTGGATCTAGGAGTGGTAAGGTCAGCCATGGAGCAGCCTACGAGGTAATGCCAATGATCCCCAATCACCTACCTTTCGCCAGGTAGATGGCCCAGAGTCCAGGACTGCGAATAAGTCAGTTGTAATGCCTTCCAGGATCCTGCAGAGGCGCGAGATCACACACATCACTAAATCAAAAGTAAAATTAGTAAAGGAACAAAGAAGACAAGACAGATAAAGAGTAATGCCCTGTACACACGATAGGATTTTCAACAACAAAATCCATGTTTTTTTTTACGGATGTTGGCTCAAACTTGTCACATGGTCACACAAAGTTGGTTGGAAATTACCAACGTCAAGAACACGGTGACGTACAACATGTACGCCAAGCCGAGAAAAATTAAGTTCAATAGCTAGTGCGGCTCTTCTGCTTGATTCCGAGCATGCGTGGAACTTTGTGCATTGGAATTGTGTACACACGATCGGAATTTCCGACAACGGATTTTGTTGTCGGAAAATTTGAGAACCAGCTCTCAAATTTTGTGTGACGGAAATTCCTATGTGCGATGGAGTCTACACATGGTTGGAATCTCCGACAACAAGGTCCCATCGAACATTTTCCGTAGGAAAATCTGACCGTGTGTACGGGGCATAAGAGAAAGCTCCAAGGGTAGGGGTGGAGTATATCCACCATACCCTAAGAGACAAACATGGTACCCTCCAACCAGTGGGGGAGATCCTCCTGACTAGGGATGAACTTCGAGTTCGAGTCAAACCCATGTTCGACTTGAACATCACATGTTCGACCATTCTTCGAATTGCGAACTTTATGGGCCATTCGCGCCAAATTCGAGTGGCGTGTCACGGCCCATAATTCACTGCAGCATCGCAGTGCATTGCTGGCTGATGATTGGCCAAGCATGCACTATGACCCACATGCTTGGCCAATCACAGCGCCATCTGTACAGAGAGCCGTAATTGGCCAAAGCCAGGGTGGCTTTGGCCAATTATGGCTCAGGGGGTTTAGTACATGCCCCACACTATATAAGGGTGCCTGCATGGCGGCTTTGTGTAGTGTGTTGTGGCGGCGGTGGAGAGACAGACAGAGAGACAGTGTCATTTGATTTAAGTTAGAGAGAGTAGGCAGGCGAGTCAGTTATCTGCACTTACAGTGTATTGTATATTTATATATGCATCCTAGGTGTTGTATATATATACAGTTGTGCTCATAAGTTTACATACCCTGGCAGAATTTATGATTTCTTGGCCATTTTTCATAGAATATGAATGATAACACAAAAACTTTTCTTTCAGTCATGGTTAGTGTTTGGCTGAAGCCATGTATTACCAATCAACTGTGTTTACTCTTTTTAAGTCATAATGGCAACAGAAACTACCCAAATGACCCTGATCAAAAGTTTACATACCCTGGTGATTTTGACATGCACACAAGTTGATATGATAGTTGACATGATAGCATGCACACAAGTTGACACAAAGGGGTTTCGAATGGCTATTAAAGGTAACCATCCTCACCTGTGATCTGTTTGCTTGAGTCAATGAGTTTCTGGACTCCTGACAGACCCTTGCATTTTTCATCCAGTGCTGCACTGACATTTATGGATTCTGAGTCATGGGGAAAGCAAAATAATTGTCAAAGGATCTACGGGATATGGTAGTTGAACTGTATAAAACAGGAAAGGGATATAAAAAGATATCCAAGGAATTGAGAATGCCAATCAGCAGTTTTCAAACTCTAACCAAGAAGTGGAAAATGAGGGGTTCGGTTGAAACCAAACCACGGTCAGATAGACCAACTAAGAATTCAGCCACCACTGCCAGGAAAATTGTTTGGGATGCAAAGAAAAGCCCACAAATAACTTCAGGTGAAATACAGGACTCTCTGAAAACATGTGGTGTGGCTGCACGATGCACAATAAGGAGGCACTTGAAGAAAGATGGGCTGCATGGTTGAGTCGCCAGAAAAAGCCATTACTACGCAAATGCCACAAAGTATCCCGCTTACAATATGCCAAACAGTACAGAGACAAGCCTCAAACCTTCTGGCACAAAGTTTGGAGTGATGAGACCAAAATTGCGCTTTTTGGCCACAACCATAAATGTTTCATTTTGAGAGGAGTCAACAAGGCCTATGATTAAATGTACACCATTCCTACTGTGAAATACGGAGGTGGATCACTGGTGATTTGGGGATGTGTGAGCTACAAAGGCACAGGAAGTTTGGTCAAAATTTTAGGCAAGATGAATGCAGTATGTTATCAAAAAACACTGGAGGAACATTTGCATTCATCAGCCAGGAAGCTGCGCATGGGACGTACTTGGACATTCCAACATGACAATGATTCAAAACACAAGGCCAAGTCCACCTGTCACTGGCTACAGCAGAAAAAAGTGAAGGTTCTGGAGTGGCCATCTCTCTCCTGACCTCAATATCATTGAACCACTCTGGGGAGATCTCAAATGTGCAGTTAATGCAAGACAGCACAAGAATTTACAGGAACTGGAGGCTTTTTGCCAAGAGGAATGGGCAGCTTTACCATCTGAGAAGATAAAGAGACTCATCCACAAATACTTTTGATCAGGGTCATTTGGGTAGTTTCTGTTGTAATTATGATTTAAAAAGAGTAAACACAGTTGATTGATAATAAATGGCTTCAGCCAAACACTAACCATGAGTGAAAGAAATGTTTTTGTGTTATCATTCATATTCTCTGAAATATGGCCAAGAAATCATAAATTCTGCCAGGGTATGTAAACTTATGAGCACAACTGTATATACACTGTATTCAGTTTAGCTAGATCTGTTCCTGTTATTCTCTTCCTACTGACAGGCAGGCAGGTGTTTTTTATAGTATTTACAGCTACATGAAGAAAATTGCTGGTGTTCTTCTGATCCTATTAGTCCTATTAGCTACAGTATTTACAGTTAGTGTAGTGCGTCCTCTGCACAGTGTGCACCTAAAGTTACCTGAAGAAAATTGGTGGTGTTCTTCTGATCCTATTAGTACCACAGGCAGCTGCAGTATTTACAGTTAGTGTAGTGCGTACTCTGCATAGTGTGCACCTAAAGCTACCTGAAGAAAATTGGTGGTGTTCTTCTGATCCTATTAGTACCGCAGGCAGCTGCAGTATTTACAGTTAGTGTAGTGTGTCCTCTGCACAGTGTGCAGCTAAAGCTACCTGAAGAAAATTGGTGGTGTTCTTCTGATCCTATTAGTACCACAGGCAGCTGCAGTATTTACAGTTAGTGTAGTGCGTCCTCTGCACAGTGTGCACCTAAATCTACCTGAAGAAAATTGCTGTTCTTCTGATCCTATTAATACCAAAGGCAGGCAGCTGCAGTATTTACAGTTAGTGTAGTGCGTCCTCTGCACAGTTTGCACCTAAAGCTACCTGAAGATAATTGCTGTTGTTCTAATCCTATTAATACCACAGGCAGGCAGCTGCAGTATTTACAGTTAGTGTAGTGCGTCCTCTGCACAGTTTGCACCTAAAGCTACCTGAAGATAATTGCTGTTGTTCTAATCCTATTAATACCACAGGCAGGCAGCTGCAGTATTTACAGTTAGTGTAGTGCGTCCTCTGCACAGTGTGCACCTAAAGCTACCTGAAGAAAATTGGTGGTGTTCTTCTGATCCTATTAGTACCACAGGCAGGCAACTACAGTATTTACAGTTAGTGTACTGTGTGCTCTGCACAGTGTGCACCTAAAGCTACCTGAAGAAAATTGGTGGTGTTCTGATCCTATTAGTACCACAGGCAGGCATCTACAGTATTTACAGTTAGTGTACTGCATCCTCTGCACAGTGTGCACCTAAAGCTACCTGAAGACAATTGCTGTTGTTCTGATCCTATTAATACCACAGGCAGGCAGCTGAAGTATTTACAGTTAGTGTACTGTGTCCTCTGCACAGTGTGCACCAAAAGCTACCTGAAGACAAATTCTGGTGTTCTCATACTAATAATACTACAGGCAGGCAGTTGATTCTGCTAGCTGCAGTATCAGTATATATATACATCCCAGCTTTGTGCAGCTACATCTCACTGCAGGCCATTAGTATGTCTGGAAAGACAACAAGGAGAGGCAGACAGTCACAAGCCAATAAAAGAAAGCAAGCAGGCTCTGTGTCTAGAGGCAACAGTGCTGGTCGTGGAGACGGTGCATCCTCATCAGCACATGGCCGTGGGACATGCTTGTCCTTTTTTTCGTTAGCTGGCCGTGTTGAGCAACATGCGGAAGACTTGGTAGAGTGGATGACCAAGCCGTCCTCATCCTCCTCATCCTCTCTCACCCAGGCTCAGGGTACTTTGTCTGGCAAAGCAGCTGCCAACGTGGCCTCATCCCTCGGCTCAATGGCATCGGTCACTCCTTCCCTAGCCCCACCATGTCCTCCTGACTAGTCCCCCGAACTGTTTGACCACAGTGTTGGGTACATGCTCCAGGAGGATGCTCAGCATTTTGAAGGCTCCGATGATGGTACCCAGCTAGAGGAAGGCAGTGAAGTGAGCCCAGAGAGAGGGGGTGCCCAAGAAGGACAGCAATCTGGCAGTCATGTTCCCCCAGCTGCAGCATACTGCCAGCTATGCTCCAGTGATGAGGAGGGAGGGGATGATGAAGTCACTGACTCCACGTGGGTGCCCGATAGGAGAGAGGAGGAGGAGGAGGCACATCTCCAACGAGGCAGGATGCCCTCCAGGAGACAGCTTAAGGGCAGCAGACCGACTGCATCACACCGCAGAGCTCCGCATGCGTTATTCCAAAAGTTCTTTGGTGTGGGCCTTTTTTGAGACGAGTGCATCAGATTCCACCAATGCTATTTGCAACATATGTCTCAAGCATATCTCGCGTGGCCAAAACATCACCCTCTTGGGCACCACATGCTTGACCAGACTTATGTCGACCTACCATGCAGTTCGTTGGCAAGTGTACCTAAAAGACCAACAGTTCCTAAAGGACCTTCAGTCCTCTCTGAAACCTGCATTGAGTGGAATGAAGGTGTAGAATTAGGTGTGTCACAGCCAAGTACTTGCGGGCAATCTGCTATCAGTACACCGACGTCAGATTGTACCAGGCAAATTTCCCTGCCCCAGCTGCTGCACCACCGAAAGAAGTTCGCTCCCAGCCATCCACAAGCCCAGCAGTTGAATGCTAGCTTGGCTAAATTGCCAGCACTTCAACTGCTGCCTTTTCAGTTGGTAGTCTCTGCCTCCTTCCGTGAGTTTGTGGAATGTGCGGTTCCTCAGTGGCAGGTTCCCAAACGCCATGTTTTCTTACAGAAGGTGATGCCGGCTCTACTGGCATGTGGAAGGCAATGTCTTGGCCTTGCATGGACAGGGACATTACCTATCTTTCCCTGTGCACTGGGTGACTCTTCTGGCAACTGGGAAGGATGCAGGACAAGGTACAGTAGTGTTGGAGGTTGTTCCGCCACCATGCCTCCAAAATTCTACTAGTGGTGATTCTACCACACCTCTCAACTCCACCCCCTCCTCTTCTTCTTCCTCCATGGCCTCTTCCTGTGCTGATTTGTCCTTGGAACCAGTAGTGCTCCGTAGGGGCTACACAAGCACGCAGGCAAAAAGATGCCATGTGGTGCTTGAGATGGTGTGCTTGGGGGACAGGAGCCACACTGGGGCAGAGATTGTGTCAGCTCTGCAGGGGCAGGTTCAGAGGTGGTTGACGCCACGCCAGCTTAAGCCAGGTATGGTGGTTGCGACATTGGCACCAACCTCCACCTCCTCTCCGCCCTCCGACAGGGACAACTGACCCATGTGCCCTGTTTGGCTCACATCCTTAACTTGGTGGTGCAGCGGTTCTTTGCCAGGTACCCGGGCTTACAGGATGTCCTGAGGCAGGCCAGGAAAGTCTGTGTGCATTTCCGCAGGTCATATAATACCAGTGCTTGGCTGGCTGACCTCCAAAAGGAATTTAACCTGCCCAAGAACCGCCTAATCTGTGACATGCCCATCAGGTGGAACTCAACGTTGGCCATGCTGCAGCGGCGGCACATGCAGCAGAGGGCCATCAATGAGTACCAATGCGACTATGGCACCAGGACAGGGTCAGGGGACCTTGTTTTTTTTCCCACACCAGTGGGCTATGATCAGGGATGCATGCACTGTCCTGTCTCCATTTGAGGAGGCCACGAGGATGGCGAGCAGTGACAGTGCATGCATCAGTGACACTGTACCTCTTGTCTACCTGTTGGAGCACACGCTGCATGGAATAATGGACAGGGCACTTGAGGCAGAACAGAGGGAAGAAGAGGAGGACTTCCTTACCTCTCAAGGCCCCCTTTATCAAGACAGTTTTCCTGCATGCCCGCCAATCACACAGGAAGAGGACAAGGAGGAGGAGGAGAATTGTGTCAGCATGGAGGTGGAGCCTGGCACTCAGCATCAGCAGCAGTCTTCAAGGGATCATTTACAGTCCGAAGAAACCCATGGACTTGTACGTGGCTGGGACTAGGTGGCTGCGGATCATGTCATCCTTAATGAGCCAGAGGACTCTGGACCGAATGCCTCAGCAAACCTATGCTGTATGGCCTCCCTGATCCTGCAAAGCCTGCGGAAGGATCCTCGTATTTGTGGTATCAAGGGGAGGGATGATTACTGGCTGGCAACCCTCCTTGATCAACATTACAAGGGGAAGGTTGTGGACCTTATCGTGCCGTCGCAGAGGGAGCAGAGGATGAAACATCTTCGGGAGGCCTTGCAGAAAGGTTTGTGCAATGCGTTTCCAGAGCCTGGGAGGTTACAATTTCCTGGTCCTCCTGGACAACATGGTGCTGAGGCTTCGGTTAATCACAGATGGAGCGGTGGAGAAAGTGGCTGTCTGACCGATGCGTTCAGACAATTTTTTAGTCCGCAGCCCCAAAGTATGATCGGCTCCAGCAGCCATCGCCAGCGTCTGATTCACATGGTGCAGGATTACCAAGGTCAGACTTGGACACCTTTCCCTCCGAAAATCATCTGGGTTACTGCGTCTTGAGGATGGATCACTGGCCAGAGCTTGCACAGTATGCAATTAAGCTACTGGCCTGTCCTGCATCCAGCGTTCTTTCGGAACGCACATTCAGTGCTGCTGGAGGCTTTGTACCTGATCACAGGATGTGCCTGACCACCGAATCGATCGATCGGCTGAGCTTCATAAAAATGAATCAGTCTTGGATCACCAGCTACCAAGCACCTGATGCTGATGTAACCGATTGATTTTTTTTTAATGTGAAATCCCTTCAAGACTGCCTATGCTGATGCTGAGTGACTATCCTGTTATGCTGAGTCACAATCCTCAATTTTCATGCTGATAGCTTGTAAGAACATTTTTGGTTCTTGGCACTGCCACCAGTGGCCAAGGCCCAATTTTTCTGCCCCTGTTTAACAGGGGCGTGTAATTACAATTTTTGATGCAATACTTTGCAGCAGGGCTTATTCCTGCGCTCCAACTAGAGTATCTGTGAGGGGTTGCAGTGTTGTGGCACCAGCACCAGTGCCCAAGGCCCAATTTTTCAGCCCCATGTTTAACAGGGGCTTATAATTACAACTTTTGATGCAATACTTTGCAGCAGGGCTCATTCCTGCGCTCCAACTATAGCAGCCTGTGAGGTGTTGCAGTGTTGTGGCACCAGTACCTAAGGCCCAATTTTTCTGCCCCTGTCCAACAGGGACATGTAAGTACAATTCTTGATCTAATATTTCACAGCAGGGCCCATTCCTGCACCCACCAAGAGTAACTGTGAGGCCTTACAGTGTTGTGGCAACACCACCACCACCACCAAAGGTCCAATTTTTCTGCCCCTGTTCAACAGGTGCATGTAATTACAATTCTTAATATAATATTTCACAGCAGGGCCCGTTCCAGCGCCCACCAAGAGTAACTGTGAGGACTTACAGTGTTGTGGCACCAGCACCACCACCAAAGGCCCAATTTTTCTGCCCCTGTTCAACAATAGCATGTAATTACAATTCTTGATCTAATATTTCACAGCAGGGCCCATTCCTGCGCCCACCAAGAGTAACTGTGAGGGCTTACAGTGTTGTAGCAAGACCAACACCTAAGGCCCCAATTTCTGCAGAGTATATAGGGCAGGCCCCTACTTTCAAACATCCAACTTACAAACGACTCCTACTTGCAAACAGAAGGAGACAACAGGAAGTGAGATGAAATCTACCCCTAGGAAGGGAAATTCTCTCCTGTAAGAGTTAATATGGGAAAAACGTGTCTCCTCTTCACTGATGCTTTATCACCAATCCTTGTTTCACTAAAAACACCAAATTTTCAAAAAACATTTGTCATTGGGACAGAAAGTGATGTGAAATCTTCTGAACAGGTGCACAGACAGCAAAACAAATGTTACAGGGGTGATAACCCTTCCCTATGTTTTCCAAAAAGCTTAAAAATAGATTTTTTGGCTGGAGCTACACTTTAAAAATGTACCAGTTCAAAATTAAAAACAGATTCTACTTAACAACAAACCTACAGTCCCTGTTTTGTTTGCACCACCTGTATACTGCTGTTCAGAGTATATAGGGCCTGGGGGCCCCACGCCTTTCCTTTTTTTAATTTGGGTGCGGGGTTCCCCTTAATATCCATACAAGACCAAAAGGGCCTGGTAATGGACTGGGGGGGCACCCATGCCATTGTTCTCACTGATTTTAATCCATATTGCAGGGACCCGACATTACATTAAAGCCGCAAGCAGTTTTAAATGACTTTTATTCCTTTAAAAATGTCATTTTGTGCAGGGACTGGGAAACACGCGCCACTTTACAGGCATAATATAGACACCCCCCAGGTACGATATTTAAAGGAATATTTCACTTTTATTTTTTCACTTTAAGCATCATTAAAATCACTGCTCAAGAAAAAACGGCAGTTTTTAAAACTTTTTTTTGCATTGATACATGTCCCCTGGGGCAGGACCCAGGTCCCCAAACCCTTTTTAGGACAATACCATGCATATTAGTCTTTAAAATTAGCACTTTTGATTTCAAACATTCAAGTCCCATAGACTTTAATGGCGTTCTAAAGTTTGCGTGAACTTTCGGTCTGTTTGCAGGTTCTGGTACAAACCGAACCGGGGGGTGTTCGGCTCATCCCTACTCCTGATTAGGGATGAGCTTCGAGTTCGAGTCGAACTCATGTTCGACTTGAACATCGGCTGTTCGCAAGTTTGCCGAACAGCGAACAATTTGGGGTGTTCGCGGCAAATTCGAATGCCGCGGAACACCCTTTAAAAGTCTATGGGAGAAATCAAAAGTGCTAATTTTAAAGGCTTATATGCAAGTTATTGTCATAAAAAGTGTTTGGAGACCTGGGTCCTGCCCCAGGGGACATGGATCAATGCAAAAAAAAGTTTTAAAAATGGCCGTTTTTTCGGGAGCAGTGATTTTAATAATGCTTAAAGTGAAACAATAAAAGTGTAATATCCCTTTAAATTTCGTAGCTGGGGGGTGTCTTTAGTATGCCTGTAAAGGGGCACGTTTCCCGTGTTTAGAACAGTCTGACAGCAAAATGACATTTCAAAGGAAAAAAATGATGTGCCCTTTAGGTCTGGTATGGATATTAAGGGGAACCCCGCACAAAAAAAAAAAAAAAAAAAAAATGGTGTGGGGTCCCCCCAAAAATCCATACCAGACCCTTATCCGAGCACGCAACCTGGCAGGCTGCAGGAAAAGAGGGGGGACGAGAGAGGCCCCCCTCCTGGACCGTACCAGGCCACATGCCCTCAACATTGGGAGGGTGCTTTGGGGTAGCCCCCCAAAACACCTTGTCCCCATGTTGATGAGGACAATGGGTGGTTGTGGGGGTCTGCGGGCGGGGGGTTTATCGGAATCTGGAAGCCCCCTTTAACAAGGGGACCCCCAGATCCTGGCCCTCCCCCCTGTGTGAAATGGTAAGGGGGTACAAAAGTACCCCTACCATTTCACTAAAAAAGTGTCAAAAATGTTAAAAATGACAAGAGACAGTTTTTGACAATTCCTTTAATTAAATGCTTCTTCTTTCTGTTTTCTTCTATCTTCCTTCAGCTTCTTCTTCTTCTTCTGGTTCTTCTGGCTCTTCTGGTTCTTCCTCCGGTGTTCTCATCCAGCTATCTCCTCAGCGGCATCTTCTATCTTCTTCTCCTCGGGCCGCTCCTCACTCATGGCATGGGGGGAGGCTCCCGCTCTTCTCTTCATCTTCTTATCTTCTTCATCTTCTTCTCTTCTTCATCTTCTTCTCTTCTTCATCTTCTTCATCTTCTTCTCTTCTTCATCTTCTTCATCTTCTTCTCTTCTTCATCTTCTTCTCCGGGCCACTCCGCACCCATGCTGGCATGGAGGGAGGCTCCCGCTGTGTGACGCTTCTCCTCGTCTGACGGTTCTTAAATAACGGGGGGTGGGGCCACCCGGTGACCCCGCCCCCCTCTGACGTGCGGTAACTTGACGGGACTTCCCTGTGGCGTCACGGGGAATGCCACAGGGAAGTCCCGTCATGTCCCCGTGAGTCAGAGGGGGGCGGGGTCACCGGGTGGCCCCGCCCCCCGTTATTTAAGAACCGTCAGAAGAGAAGCGTCACACAGCGGGAGCCTCCCTCCATACCAGCATGGGTGCGGAGCGGCCCGGAGAAGAAGATGTTGAAGAAGAAATTAAGATGCAGAAGGGAAGAAGATGAAGAGAAAAGCGGGAGCCTCCCCCCATGCCATGGGTGCGGAGCGGCCCAAGGAGAAGAAGGGAAGAAGACGCCGCGGAGGTTATGCTGGACGAGAACACTGGAGGAAGAACCAGAAGAGCCAGAAGAACCAGAAGAAGAAGAAGAATATGAAGGAAGATAGAAGAAAGAAAGAAGAAGCATTTAAATAAAGGAATTGTCAAAAACTGTCTCTTGTCATTTTTAACATTTTTTACACTTTTTTAGTGAAATGGTAGGGGTACTTTTGTACACCCTTACCATTTCACATAGGGGGGAGGGCTGGGATCTGGGGGTCCCCTTCTTAAAGGGGGCTTCCAAATTCTGATAAGCCCCCCTCCTGCAGACTCCCACAACCACCGGCCAGGGTTGTGGGGATGAGGCCCTTGTCCTCATCAACATGGGGACAAGGTGTTTTGGGGGGCTACCCCAAAGCATCCTCCCAATGTTGAGGACATGTGGCCTGGTACGGTTCAGGAGGTGGGGGCGCTCTCTCATCCCCCCTCTTTTCCTGCGGCCTGCCAGGTTGCATGCTCAGATAAGGGTCTGGTATGGATTTTTGGGGGGACCCCACGTCTTTTTTTTTTTTTTAATTTGGCCGGGGTTCCCCTTAATATCCATACCAGACCTGAAGGGCCTGGTACGGAATTTAGGGGGACCCCCACGTCATTTTTTTTTTAAATTTTGGTTCGGGGTTCCCCTGTGGGGAATTCCCAAGCCGTTTTTATCAATGACCTTCTATGTGTATTGTCGGACAGGCAATGCATTAATAGCCGCAAGTAGTTTTAAATGACTTTTTTTCCTTTGAAATGTCATTTTGCTGTCAGACTGTTCTAAGCACGGGAAACATGCGCCACTTTACAGGCATACTATAGACACCCCCCAGGTACGAAATTTAAAGGGATATTACACTCATATGCCCCGTACACACGGTCGGATTTTCCGATGGACATTGTCCGATCGGAGCGTGTTGTCAGAAAATCCGACCGTGTGTGGGCTCCATTGGACATTTTCCATCGGATTTTCCGACACACAAAGTTGGACAGCAGGAGATAAAATTTTCCGACAACAAAATCCGATCGCGTCAATTCCGACCGTGTGTGGCCTGTTCCGACGCACAAAGTGCCACGCATGCTCAGAAGAAATTCCGACATGGGACAGCTTGTTCTGGTCGGAATGGATACAGCACTTTCGTCACGCTGCAATGTTCAAAATGGTTTAATACAGCGCACTCTCTTCTTCTTTATAATGTGACAAGAATTAAGTAGTTTTGATGCTCATATTCACACACACTTCTCACAAACTTCTTTCGTTACTATTTATTGGGATTCCCTCAATATATTTAGATTTCTCACATCTGACAACAAAATTTTTTTTTATTTTTGGACTTTAATGTAGATTCTTTTTTTGTGTTTCTCTTTTTTATTTTTTTTTTTTTTTTGGTGATTTTGATTTGTACTCCCGAAAATGTTTGTGTGTGTTTTTGGTGACAAGTTCCCACAACACCACTAATATGTTGTTCTATTTAATCTGTAGGAGATTGTTTGGTGTTGTTGTCCCTTGTTAATTTCACATTGTACTTTAGAAATGTACCTGAATCCTCACCAACAAACTGTCCTTTTTGGATGAAAACACACATAGGAGAGTAGAATTTCCCTAAAAAAAATTTATTAAGGGCTCACAACTATAAACAAAGAGGGAGGCAACGCTGGAGAAACTGCAGAAGTGGGCGAAGCCTTGGACCCCCAGGGCACACATCAATTATTTAAAAGCAAAATTGGTGGCCTGAGGAGTCCTTATCTAAGGGAGGGCAGTCTGGTCCAGAAGTCCCAGAGATCCGGAAAGCAGCAGATGACATCTGTGTCCCCAGGCTGTGGTCATACGAGAGACTGCATCTTCTGTCAGACCAGACTGAACCCAGGGCCATCACTCTTTGGTCTTCTTTCCATGCTTCCTTACAGGCTTTGGCTGTGGTGGTGGAGTTGTGGCAGCAGGAGGAGGAGGAGGAGGATCGTCCCTCTCAATGACATCCGTCTTGTGTGTCAGTTCCCCACTCAACCCCTTACGAAGGACTTTATAAATCAGGTCCTCAGAGATCTTGCGTTGACCCTCCTGCATGCCCTGCAATTTGGTGGCAGCCATGCAGGCAAAGGCCTCTTCAGGACTGGGGAAGGCTCGGAGGGACGCCGAAGCCTCCTGGATCAGCCTGTACGCTGAATCCTGCACGGGACTCGGAGTGGCCTTCCTGGCTCGTTTATATGGCAGGCGGAGGGGAGGGACCTGAGACTCAGTCAGGCTGCGACTTGTCCCTGGCTTCTCTTGGCTGCCACTTAGCCCCGCCTCCTCCTGGCTGACACTAATAATCCCCGCCTCCTCCTGGCTGCCACATTCCACAGCCTCCTCCTGGCTGAGGTCTTCCTGTGTATGAAAAAGGGACATAGTTTTAGTTTTTTATTCATCAATCACACACAATTTTCACCTCCTGACTGCTGCAAATTGAATGTTAACAAATATAACAGACTATCCTTCTGAGCCCAGCAGTTTTCATTCTTGTTCCAATTTTGGGTGCCCACTACTGTCTATTAATATGTAAAACACTTTTTTTAATCAGCAATTAGTGATCAATAATAACATCTAATAAACATCATTTATTTATTGACCAGAAATCTGTAGAAGAATTCTATACCTGACTCCAGCTGGGCTCCTCCACTTCTTCCTGGCTGGAAGGCCCAGGTTGGACATCGGAAGCCTCAGCTGGGGTGGAAGGAAGCGTGGAAGGAAGAGTGGAGAGGGATTCCCTGACTTCAGTGTGGTCTGACAGAAATCGCAGTCTCTCGTAGTACCACAGCCTGGGGACATAAACATCATCTGCTGCAGCTCCGGACCTCTGGGAATCTGTGACCTTCTTGAGCTCCCTAAGATACGTGCTCCTCAGGCCACCAATTTTAGCTTTCAAATAAGGGATGGTTGCTGTGGGGACCACCGGCTTCACCAACTCCAGCAGTTTCTCCAGCGCTGCCTGCCTCTTCTGTTTGTGGTTATAGTGGGGGTGTCTCACTTGCCACAGACAGGGCAGCTCCCTGTACTTGTCTATGAACAGGGGCAGGAAATTGTGGTCGTTGAACCCATCCATTTTCTCTGTAAGACACAACACAAGACAAAGCCTAATGTCAGGCCAAACTCCCCTAATCTTGTTACAATATAGGCTTCCATTTCGAAGCAGTATAGGCCCAAGTTTAGATCCTACCTTCGTTAGCACGATCGGCGTCTCCGATGCTCCTTCCTCCGCTCACAGATCGTACGTAAGACGCGCGCGTTACGATTTATACACACTGCGCATGCGTATAACTCCGCCCGCCCCTGATGTTCTTTCTAGTCTATTCCCCGCCCCTTTTCGTTCGGCGCAGTGGAGGAAGAGCACATGGCGGAGAGACAGCAGGATAGTGCTAAGTACAGCAACGAGGAGGAGGAGGAGGAGGAGGAAAGGCTGGAGCCTGAAACGTCCCGATCCAGAAGGAGATTAAAGGACTCAAATATGTCCTTTGGGGAGATGTTGGAGATGGTGGACATCCTGAAGAAGGCCGACTATGATGGAAAGTATGGGCCTTACCCCAACCCCAATGTCAGAAAGGCCAAGATCATGGTGAAAGTGGTCAGGAGTCTGCACCGGAAATTCGGGGTACGACGATCGAAAGATCAGCTCAGGAAGCGGTGGTCGGACCTCAAATTACGAGAACATGAGCAGTACAGAAAGTTCCGGAGAGTGCTGCAAAAAAGTAAGTATTTGTGCTGTGTTCCTATTCTTTTTGTGTTTATTACGTTCGTGCTGCTCCATGTGCTTTTAGGAACTGTTGTACAGTTTAAAATGGCAACTTTCATGTTCATGGGCACATTATTCGTTCGGATCACACATTGTTATTTCGGACGATAAAATACCATTGTTTAGGCCATATGCATTTGGCCACCATTTTGACGCCCTATACTTGTCTTCAAAGAATTGTGTTGTGTAGATGGCTTTGTTACTAGAATGAAATGCAAACTAGATTGTGTGTAAGGAGAGGACACTCAGCAGCTGTTTTCACATCTTGACACTGGAGCACTAGTGTGGGACACAAGAACACCATTTTTATTAGGGGGGCTACACAGGTGCCCCAGTGTACACTATAGGGGGGCTACATCTGTGAAGCTTTTACCAAACAGGTAAAGTATTGCAGCTTGACAAAGGGCACTAAAAAAGCTACATCTTGGAACTCGGCTAAAATAGACAATTGTACCCCACTTCCAAGCAATGTTTCATCTTTATAGTTCTGACCTCAAATATCTGTGTGCTAATTATACCATTTTTGTTTTACATAGGGGAGAAAAGACTCGGAAGACACCCCTCATCAGAGGAGACCAGAGCCCCCCCCCCTCTGGAAGAAGGGGAAATCCACCCAACACAAGATGAGCAGGAGGAAGAAGATGTGGTGGAAGTAGTCACCACAACAGGTGAGTGTCTGCGACCACAGGCTCAGATAAGAGATGGATTGCGGCATTTTTTTTAAAACTAATTTATTTTGGGTTCCTCTCTTTTTAGATGATCGTGAGGTTGTGGATCCAGATCCTTCCACATCCGAAAGTGCCCAGATCCTGATCGGGGAGATCATGGGGTGTAATTTACAATTGGAAAACATCAAGCAAAACATCAATGATGTTATTCCAAAATATAAAAACATCATTGATGTTTTGGGGCGAGTTTAAAGCCCCTCCAAATCACTTTCTTCTTTTGTGTGCTACAATGTGCGAAATGTTTTTGTGATTTTTCCCAAAGCCAAATTTGGAGGATGCACACAGTGTGCCAACATGTGCTATCTGCCATCACGGGAGATCAATGGATGCGTTTTGGGGGTGCAACCCCTTCCTCAATAATAAAGTAGTGGTGAGGAAGGGCTTTCTCCCCCAAAACACGTCCCTTCATCCCCTGTGATGGCAGATAGCACATGTTGACATTGGGAAATTTGTGTGCATCTTCCAAATTTGGCTTTTCCTGGGGTGATTTCCCCCCATCTGAACGCAATATCAAACACAGTTCCTAAATACTCATGTCTGATATTGCCTTCAAGTTCTACCAAATGTGAACTTTGTAAGATCAAGATTTGTGTCTTTCTTGTTGGTTTTACACAGGCCTGTTTTCTATAAAATGCACATTTTGATTTTGGATAATGCCACCACAAAAATTGTTATACAACAAACATGTTGGTTTGTCAGAAAAACCTTTGGTAAATGCACATGTGATTGTGCTGGTATTAAAAAGATTATTCATCAAGAATGTGTGGATTATTGTCTCAACACTACAACACTTTTGGGGTGATGTAATTGTTGTTTTAGGAGAAAATGGGGGTTATTTCCTAAGGGGAAATCCACTTTGCACTACAAGTGCTGTTTCAGTGCAGTTGCAAGTGCACTTGTAGTGAAAAGTGTCTTTGCATTTAGTAAATAACAGCCAACAGTGCTTTGTATAAGGTTACACAATCACGCCATTTTCTGCACTCCACACATTTCTGTCAGGGTCAGCTAAAACAAACACAAGCAGTAAATGTCCACAAAGAAGAGCCTGGGGGGAGATGCCTGTCGAGAACTTGAGGTCCTGCAGACTTCTCCCTGTGGCCAAATACCGCAAGGTAGCGATCAACCTCTGCTCCAGAGTGATGGCTTGCCTCATGCAGGTATCCTGCCTGCTGATATAGGGGGTCAGCGAAGCCAACAGACGGTGAAATACGGGGTCCGTCATCCGGAGAAAGTTCCTGAAATCATCAGGATTATTCTCACGGAGCAAAGGCATATGACAGAACTGGTCACGCTGAAGCAACCAATTCTTGGTCCATGAACTCCTCCCCACCCTGTTCATGGATTGGACTTGTGTCAAGGTCAGGACCCCAACACCAAGCCCCCGCACAGCACGAACTGTACGAGGAGTACGCATACGAAACATGGCTAGAAAACGGTCGGCTGCTCAGAACGAAGTAACAGAACGCACTGAAGAACAGCAAGGCCTGTGAAGAGCGACCTGAAAAACAGCAACGAGCAGGCAAGATCACACAGAAAACTCTGATACGAAATGACTGCACGCACTGAAGAGCAGATACAAACCCACAAGCACAAACTGAACGGCAGAAAACGATCTGAAAGCCACGAGTCTGAAAAAGCGCGAATCGTCTCTCACCAAACTTTTACTAACACGAGATTAGCAAAAGGAGCACAAAGGGTGCCACGCTTGGTTCTGAACTGGCCTTTTCTAGTCTCGTCGTACGTGGTGTACGTCACCGCGTTGTTGGCATCGGAAATTCCGACAACTTTGTGCGACCGTGTGTAGGCAAAACAAGTTTGAGCCAACATCCATCGGAAAAAATCCTAGGATTTTGTTGTCGGAATGTCCGAACAAAGTCCGACCGTGTGTACGGGGCATTATTGTTTCACTTTAAGCATTATTAAAATCACTGCTCCTGAAAAAACGGCCATTTTTAAAACTTTTTTTTGCATTGATCCATGTTCCCTGGGGCAGGACCCGGGTCCCCAAACACTTTTTATGACAATAACTTGCATATAAGCCTTTAAAATTAACACTTTTGATTATTCATGTTTGTGTCCCATAGACTTTAACGGTGTTCGCGTGTTTGAACAAACTTTTTTCCTGTTCGCATGTTCTGGTGCAAACCGAACAGGGGGGTGTTCGGCTCATCCCTACTCCTGACTAGGAGCGAGAAAATTCTGCAGCTCCTTGTACAGGAGTGGGTGCATTAGTACCGCTCCGTCCACAGCACTCCCTAATATATAGCAAAAAAATAAACTAGGGTGCATCACCCTCAATAGCTATAACATTGTAAAAATGAATGAAGGTCAGACGAAGGTAGGCGTGACAACTGCTGGGGATTCAGGAAGGAAGGGATAAAATGCTACGGGACAGGGATGATCAATCCGAAGGGGGATGTAGAGATCAGACTTTCAGGTAAGGAAGTAGGGTGGAAACCAAGGGAGCTCCAGAGTAATATGGTTATGGGGCCTAATAACTAATCTACTGCCTGGTTACTGTTAGGGGTGATAAGGACTGTGAGTTCCCCCTGGAAAACTGTGATGACAGCAACAGGGCTGTAGATATTTTTTTTTTCCTAGGGGGTTCAGCCTTAAGTACCCAATTACCTACAGAGTGAAGGGTTCAGCGTGTGCTATGTACAGAGTGCAAAGTTTAGGGCGCATTACATGCAGAGTTCAGGGTGCACTATGCACAGACTGCAGGGTTCAGGAGTGTGCTACATACAGAGTGAAAGGTTAAGGGTATGCTATGTACAGAGTCCAGGGTTTAGGGTGTGCTATAGTCTAGGGTTTAGGATGTGCTATTTACATAGTCCAGGGTTTAGGGTGTGCTATTTACATAGTCCAGGGTTTAGGTCGTGCTATATACATAGTCATGGTTTAGGGTGTGCTATTTACATAGTCCAGGGTTTAGGGCATGCTATGTACATAGTCCAGGGTTCAAGGTGTGCTATGTACAGAGTCCAGGGTTCAGGGTGTGCAACATTTCAGCTGAAAAAAAAGCCCTGAGTAATAGTATACAATGCAATACTGTCTGCAGCCATGAATGCTACAGCCACAGCACCTGTGATCATTATTATCATGCTAAGGATCACAGGTGCTGTGGCTGTATCATTCATGGCTGCAGACAGTATTGCATTGTATCCTCTTAAGCCCCGGACCGTTTGGCTGCCCAAAGACCAGAGCACTTTTTGCGATTCGGCACTGAGTCTCTTTAACTGACAATTGGGTGGTCGTGTGACGTGGCTCCCAAACAAAATTGACGTCCTTTTTTCCCCACAAATAGAGCTTTCTTTTGGTGGTATTTGATCACCTCTGCCGTTTTTATTTTTTGCGCTATAAACAAAAAAATTGCGACAATTTTTAAAAAAATTCATTCTTTTTTACTTTTTGCTATAATAAATATCCCCAAAAATATAAATATAAAAAAAATTGTTTTCCTCAGTTTAGGCCGATACATATTCTTCTACATATTTTTGGTAAAAAAATCGCAATAAGCGTTTAATGATTGGTTTGCGCAAAAGTTATAGCATCTACAAAATAGGGGATAGTTTTATTGCATTTTTATTAATAATTATTTTGTACTAGTAATGGCGGCGATCAGTGATTTTTATCATGACTGCGACATGGCGGACAGATCGGACACTTTTGGCACGATTTTGGGAGCATTTACATTTATACAGCGATCAGTGCAATTAAAAATGCATTGATTAATATGTAAATGTGACTGGCAGTGAAGGGGTTAACCACTAGGGGGCAGTGAAGGGGTTAAGTGTGTCCTAGGGAGTGATTCTAACTGTGGGGGGGTGTGGCTATGTGTGACACAATACTGATCACCGCTCCCAGTTACAGGGGGCTGTTATCAGTGTCCTGTCACTAGGCAGAATAGGGAAATGCTTGTTTATATCAGCATTTCCCCATTCTTCCTCTCTGTGAGACGATGGCAGGTATCCCTGCGGACATCGAGTCCGCGGGACCCGCGATCACACACACGGAGGTCGCGGCGGGCGAGCGCGCCCGCAAACCGCTTCTTGAAAGGCAACATACAGGTACGTTAATCTGCCTGTACGTGCCCTTTAGCCGACGTATATCGGCGTGAGCCGGTCGGCAAGCGGGTATACAGCAAACAAGACTAGGAAAAAAACGGGTCTAAGATGTAAATAGTCCACAGATTTCCTGAAAAGCCAGAACTATATAGAGGGTAAGTTGCTCCATGGTAATTGGTCCAAGGCTTAATTCAGGAAATCCAGGTGAGTCTTGAGATAGTCCTTGTCCGGTGTAGAAAAAACCAGTAGAGGGGCTAGTTATAACCAGACAGTGTATATAAGCAGTGCGATAAGTTAGAGACAGTTGGTTTGTAAATCCAGGTGAGCACAGGGCCGCATCCAGAGTCTAGTCTTGAGAGGGGCACAAATATGTTTTTTTGGGGCAATTTATCGAGGAAATGGCTGGTATTGGCACTTCAATCATCATGGAACCATGGCTGATATGGTGTCAGGATGATTGAAGCGCATTATTTCTATTATTACATTGTTATATAAAATGAAATAGTTCAACTCACCATAATGCAGAATCAGTGGGAGCCCTGAGCATGTCATATGCTACCGTCGCCTGCCACCGGATGCAGCTTGTCACTTGTCACGTTGCCTGTCACCAGATGCTGATTGTCACTTGCCACGTCGCTTGCCACTAGATGCGGATTGTCACTTGCCAAGTCCCTGCCACACGTTGCAGATCATCACTTGCCATGTCACCTGCCACACGTTGCAGGTTGTCACTTGCCATGTCACCTGTCACCAGATACAGATTGTCACTTGCCACGTCGCCTGTCACCAGATGAAGATTGTCACATGCCTTGTCACCTGCCACACGTTGTGGATTGTCACTTGCCACGTCACTAGCCACATGTTGCGGATTGTCACTTGCCACATCACCTGCCACATGTTGCGGATTGTTACTTGCCACATCACCTGCCACATGTTGTGGATTGTCACCTGCCACATCACCTGCCACGCGTTGTGGATTGTCACTTGCCACGTCATCTGCCACACATTGCGGATTGTCACTTGCCACGTCACCTGCCACACATTATGGATTGTCACTTGCCACATGTTACGGATTGTCACTTGCCATGTCGCCTGCCACACATTGCTGATTGTCTCTTGCTGTGTCACTTTCCTGCTAAGGTGGTCTCTTGCTGTGTCCCACAGTCAGGCAGCAGATTACCAGTCAGGCAGCAGAGAATTGATGTCATCTCTCTGCTTCCCTGCCCTGCCTGCTCAGTGACGGCAGAACTGCACTGCATGGATGCAGGGCGGGTGCCGGTCGGTGAGAGATGATGTAATCTCTTTGCCCCCCCGCCTGCCAGCTCCCTGATTGGCCAGCTGTCCGCTCACCCACCGAGCTCCCTAGTTGCTTGCCCGCTCTCTCACCCGCCCCCTGAGCCTCCTGCCCGCTCACCAACCGAAGCCGCCCACTCTCTCATCCCCGGAGCAGCCCGCCCGCCCACTCACTCACCCGCATTTTCCGGGGGGGGGATGGACAATTGCCCCTCTGCCCCCGGATCCGCCCCTGTGTGGGCATTAATGCTGAGGGGGCTTAATGGGTCCAGCCCCAAAAAGGGGGAGGATAGGAGGTTAATGAATTTCTCCCGATCAGGGGGGTATTGCTTCTTTGGCTTTTTTATTTTTAGGCTTCTGCTACAGAGAGGTGAGTGGGTTAGATGAGGGTGGTTCTTTGGTCAGGCTGGAGGTAGAAGACTGCATTGGAGAAGGTGGATCTCTGGGAATTATGCCCAGTTTCTGCAGAAGGTTCTCCTTCCAGAAATGTAGAAAATCTGAAGGGCTTGCTATTAAACTCAAACTTCAGGCTGAAGGGGAAAAGCCACCAATATTTGATGTTCTTCTGCGTCAGCACTGTCAGAAGGGGTTTGAGTGCTCGCCTTCTCTGAATGGTGAAAGGGGAAATATCAACAAAGATTTGGATTGGATGTCCCATAATCTGGATTTGCGGGTGGCGCGAGCCCTTCTCTTAACTTCCCCTTTAACGCTATAGTAGTGTGGCTTGACCACAATGTCACAAGACAGTCCATCAGGTCAGGGGGGTCCCAGGGTCCTATGGGCCCAATCAAGCTCCAGTTTGTGGGCTTGGATGTCTGGAATGAGGCTTTTAATGAGGGAGTGTGCTGCTTCTGGTATATCCGTAACGGTCTCGGGCAGTCCTCTGATTCTAAAGTTAAGCCTTCTTGACCTATTTTCAAGATCGTCAATTTTGGCCATGGCCCCCTCTAATTGGTTATGCAAATCTTGGAAGTGATCAGTGTTCTGTTAACCGGGTCTATTGTGGCAACCACTCTATTTTCAATGGTCTCAATGTAAGAGCCCAAAAGCCCAAAAGTTGGAGATCCGATTTAATGTCAGAAGTAATTCTGGCTGTAGTCTGAGCTAGGCCCCTGTCCAGCATCTCTGCAAATCTAGTGAACATGAGGGAGATGTCATGGGGCTGTGAGGTGTACTGCCCCATCTCCTGATAAGTCACATTGGGCCTCGGTGAGGCTGCAACTGAGGGGGACATGAGCATGTCATCCAGGGTCTGGTTCAGGAGAGACACCATGGTAGCTGGTGATGTCGGGCTCCCAAATGATGTGAGAATGGGGCTCCTCCACATACCTCCTCTTACAATGAGTCCTGCCAGGGAGATGAGACAGGGATCCCTGTGTGAATTGCCTTGTGTGGCGGCCATTCCACCTCCAATGTAGATTCCAAGGCTGCCCCTGGAAGTGATGCAAATTGAGCCTGTAAGCTGCATTTAGCTGACCCCACCGGCATAAAACGTTGCCCGTGGGCTTCCTGGGTGTTCCAGTCCCAAGCTGGCTTCTCTGGGGTGATGTCAGCCGCTGCTGGGAGCGTCGGTCGAACGGAGCAAGATGGAGCTCTGTGATCGGGCATCCATTTCACAGAGCGCCCGCGCATGCACCTTTGTTTCACAGATCTTTTAACCCAGAGATAAATCTAGTCATTGTATTTTTCTAAAACTTAAAATTGATAACTCTGTATGTACAGTGCAATCTCCCAGTCAGAATTAAGCATACTTCTCCTCTGTTGCCTTCAACCTAGAAACATTTTGTCGTGAATAATCAGTCAGAATAAGTTGTGCCTTTTTAAGGACAGGTTTCCCGCACAATAATTATCGAGTAATTTTTAACGAAGATATTTTTAAGATACAAAATCAATCTATATGACACAGTCTATGCTTGTGAAACTTATTCACGGAGACGTGTGGTCATACGAAATAGAAATTTATTGGTAAACAAACACAAATAATCACATGAAATTAAGATACCGATTGCGTTACATGAACGTCTTGAAAATCAATAAAAACACTTGCAAAGATGGGCGTACCGTCCCTTTGACCTAATACCACCATGATAACTTCTCGGTAGAATCAATAACCTTGTGAACTTGACAATTAAACAGAACGTCAGTATTTCACACGTACAACCGTTACTATACTGCAGGTAAGTAAGTGGTTAAAATTGTGAAATAAATTAGACGTTTGTTTTGTCAATACATGTGGCAACTATGCAAAAAGAAAAATATAATGAAAAATTGTAATCCTTAGAGAAAAATCTACAAGGCGGTTATTGATTTGGGAGAATGATTATCAATTGAATAATATTCAATACATCAATATTTGAGAGAACATATCAATATTTGAGAGAACATACAAGATAAAATCAACATGACATAATTACCCATTCCAGAATGGCTACTGTTCCTATCGGCTGGTTACCAGAGTTAAGATGGCTGCCGTAGTTTCAAAATGGATACTCTTAAAGAGGATTTACTCCTTGTGACCTCCGAGTTCTAAGTATTAGGTGTTGAGGAATCTTCATGAATGTAAAGATATGTATTCATGCATGGTGCATGAGTGTCAGTCTAGGAGTGTGTGTGTCTCCCAGTGTCCTCCCTCAGGGTGGATCCCTGAGCTCTCCCCCTGAGCTCCCTCTTTTTTCTTCCATCCCTTTCTGCCATCTTCCTTCCTCTAAATACCATTTCAGATAATAAGACCATAAAAATGATAATGGCTCTGCCCAAAAGGACGTGGCCACTTCCCATTGGGTTAGGAGACTTAATTATTAACCTCCTCTGGAAATTTAGTGAGTTCAAATAATACCACCTTCAACCACCAGGTGTCTCACATGTGTTTTGAGTCCATCCTTTTAAGTTAATACATTCTATTTTCATAATGTGTATAATGGTAAGGATAGTATATACTTTTAAATATTCTGATAATCGGTCTAATGTAAAATACACTCAGTATAAGTTTGATTAGTCACCATTACATAACTTGGTTATATCTGTATCTCTATAAATGTACAGTATGTCTATACAGACTGGTCTATCTAGGAAATACACACATTGTTATATATATTAATCAATACTACATAAAAATGATTATCTATATGGATACCTGTATAACTTCTGGTATCCCCACTGAATATTTGTTTATCTAAGCATAGGCTACAATCTTATATAATTATAATCATAATTATATGTTTTTCCTAATACTAATTTGTTTCTTAAAACACTTCTACTTATAAAATCACACTTTCATATACATTTTCTCTTCCATCCTAAAAGTTCATACAATGAGTTTTGTTAAAAGGTGTTAGCTATTTAAACAGTCCATCACTTGAACACAATAAGTTTATGCCAGGTGAGGTTATCTCTAATGTGAGAATTGTCTGGATAATCTTGACTCCTATTTTCTTTTGTTTATTCACTAAGACCATGTAAATATCTCCTTGTTTTGTGACAAGAGTAGTCTTTGTTCCAACAGTTTCCTTTACAATACATGCTTGTAAAAGTCTTCAATACTTGAAGTAGTAGAGAAAGACTTGGTCAAACATGAGAACGTCAATTTTGTCCTAAAGGTCTCCAAAAGGGCAACAGTTCAATTATTTAACATCACAGTTCATCTACTTTTTGAGGCCTAAGCATCTCTCATGTTTCTGCCAGTAAATATAAAATATATTTCTTCATGAATTCACAACAATTTGTAACTCATAACCTGATTCTAGGGGGTGACATCAACCTAGTCTTGGTTCCACTGCAGGATACATCATCTGGTAAGTCCACTTTATTTCCAGATTCTCTAAATAAAATTAAAAACACTTTTCATAGACTACAATTAGTAGATGTTTGGCGTGTATCACACCTTTCTGAGAGAGACTATAGCTACTACTCATGCTCTTACAAATTATATAGCACATCCATTACTTTCTACTTTTCCAGTCACTACAGTACTTGATTTGGCCCCTAAAGCTGCTATAGTCTTTATAATATGATCCGATCGTGCCCTTCTAAAAAAAATTTGGGCTGATTGCCACATTCTTCCTGGTGTTTAAATGACAACTTATTGTCTCACCCTCTTTGTTCTAAAGACATCAAGCAAGCAATAGGAGATTTTATTGCCACACAAATCTCCAATCTGTCTCCGATCCCACACACCCACTTGTAAACTGGGACATTTTGAATTGTGTCCTTAGGAGTGTACATTATGTATTCAACATGGCTCTAGAATTAGAAAGAAAATCAGGGGGGGCATGGTCTCACCTCATCTAAGATAGCTGCTTAGTCTAGCAGCTCTGGCACATCGTGGTCCCACTATTTCTTACTGGAAGCCCTCCTACACACTGACCATGGGGAAAATGGAGTGCCTCAGCATCTTGTGTGTCCTGAGATTCTAGCACCCAACTCAGCAGGAACATTCTGGCAATGTTTTGAACGCTCCCAGCTCACAGCACCGCACTCCCTGAGCTGTTAATCTGACCACACAGGAAAAGAGGGGGACTCCAAGCTTAAATCTGTCACTCATCTCCCCAGCCTGGCTGACTTGCAGCAGGTAGCTGCCAACAGCAAATCCACCCTCACACCCTTTCCACTGCTATATCAGAACTTAATTCTGACAGTGAGGCTGGGGGAAGTAGAGAAGTGAGCCTCTCTCTGCGTGGATGCTATTAAACATGTTCAGTGGGCATCGGACACACACCTCTCCCAGCTTCTCGAGATGCACAGCCAGCTCAAAGACCTAGACAATTATGGACCTTGCCATAATATCAGGGTGAGTGGCCTCTCTGAATCTATAGAGCCACCTGACCTACCAAAGAACAGTGTGCTCCATTTTTTACAACCTCTTGGATAGTCCCTAGGCTTCTCTGGTAGAGTTTGAACAGATCCACAGAGCTCTGAGACCCCAGGGATGTGACACAGACTCCACAAGATATGTTTTTTTAGCTGTTGATGAACTTTCTTTTAAAAGAAGTTATACTCCATAAGGCTAGAGAGAAAGGCTGTGTTACTTTCAAAGGGACTGTCAGTAAGCTTTTCCAAAATGTGTCCAACATTACTCTACAACACAGGTGTAAAGTGTGCCCCCTACTGCATTGCCTACTGCTGGCAGTTTCCCTTCTGCTTGGTCGCCATGTTGAGGGGTGCATCGCCTTATTACAAATTCTGGAGGATCTGCAACAGTTCTTTGGGGCCCTCGACCTGCCAAGAATTGATTCCTTGACTGGTACAACTCGTTTTATTTCATCAATCCTTGGGTAGGGGTTTCCACCAACTCCATCCCTTGAGCATAACAGCAGGGAACCCACAGATGCCGCTAAAACCCTTCATCTCCTTCTGCCTGAGCTCAGAACAGGGATGCTGATTCCTGCAGTCCAGAGAAAGACTGGATATTTAGACTTCTGCCATCACCTAACTCTGTTTACTTGCTTGCCTGCTGGGTAACCCTTCTGGTAACATATGCACCCCGGTCCCTCCAGCACATGTTGGGGCTTCTTGGTGACTTGACCTGGGTTCTCTGCTGCTGAAGGGATTTCCTCTCAGGTTTGCACCTTACCTTTGGACATTGTCTGTCTATGTGATATACCCTGAGACCAATGTATATATTTTCTCTACTTATCAGGGTTAGCTAAACAACTTAGCATGTGCTAGTGTCACTTTATACCTTATACCTTAGTGTGAATTTAAAGTGCTCCTCAAGCACATAAAAGTGTAATAAGGGGCAAACTAATCAAATGGGGTTCACAGAAAAAAAAAGAAAGAAAAAAACATCAATGACCTTGTACTTAAAATAACCAATTTAGAACTTATCCACAAACACTTACAAGCCCAACAGATGGATCAGGAACTGACATAGACTAGGAAAACCTTCAAAACCTACTAGATTCCAAAGCAAAGAGATCTCTTTTTCTCAGGAAGTCGATTTACTATGAACACGGAGATAAGGGAGGTAAACTCCTGGCAAAAGCCTTAAAAGAAGCAAAATTAGTGAACAATATCCACGGAGTTCGTAGTGAAGAAGGCAAAATGGTCCATGAGTCAAACAAAATAGCGGAACTTTTCCATAATTTCTTTTCGATGTTATACAACATACCACCCCAAAACAAACCAACAAATTTTATAGGTAATAGAGAACAAATAATTTCAGAATATCTTACTAACTGTAACATGCTCATGCTCCCCCAATCTGATGCAACATTATTAAAAAGACCCATAACACCAGAAGAAGTATCAAATGCCATAAAAGATCTGAAAACAGGGAAAAGTCCTGGCCCCGACGGCTTCACCTCACAATATTATAAATTATTTGAAAACTCATTGACTGACTAAAGCACTAAACGCCATCTCCAAAGGCCACAAGGCATCAAAAGATTTTCTCTTAGCTTACATTACGGTGATTCCAAAACCGAATAAAGATCCTACTAACTGCACAAATTATAGGCCCATTTCCCTACTAAATTTAGATCTGAAGCTTCTCGCAAAAATTCTAGCTAACAGAATTAGACCTTTCCTTGACAAACTCATTGGACCTGAACAGGTGGGGTTCATGCCAGGACGTGAAGCAAAAGATAACAAAAGTAAAACTCTTAACCTAATTCAAAGGATTAGACATAGCAATATCAAAGGTCTCCTGCTGTCAACTGATGCAGAGAACGCCTTCGATAGGGTCTCCTTGGAATATATGTTCTCCACCTGTAAACACATTGGGTTTGGCAACAAAATGATGACGTGGGTAAAATCTTTTTATATTAACCCTAGCGCAAAAATAAAAATCAATGACACATACTCAGACCCCATAGAAATTCATAACAGAACAAGACAGGGTTGCCCCCTCTTGCCTTTATTATTCATCTTGTCTATCAAACCACTAATTAGAACTATCAACCTACAACCTTCGATCCATGGGTTTAGTGTAGATAAAAGAGAATACAAATTATCAGCATACGCTAACGACTTACTGTTCTATATTACCCAACCACATATCTCTATCCCAAATTTAAATAAAACTTTTCAAGAATTCAAAAACATATCGAATTTTAAAATTAATCATAAAAAATCAGAAGCAATGGGTCTAACACTTTCCGAAAAAACTGTACAGCTAACACTTAGAAACTACCCTTATAAATGGGAATACACTTCATTGAAATATCTTGGAGTTCATCTCACTCCTAACATAGATTCCATCTACAAACATAATTTTCAACCACTATTCCAAAAGATTGAAGGAGATTTAAAAAACTGGAATTCCAAGCAGTTTTCATGGTTTGGCAGGGCCGACATACTAAAAATGACGGTTCTGCCAAGACTATTATACTTGTTTCACACACTACCTATTGATTTACCAGAAATCTTCTTCAGAAAACTAGAGTCAATTCAAAGATTTTTTCTATGGGCCAACAGACGTCCCCGTATACTTCGTAACTTAGTTTACTACAACGCCCCAAAACCAGAGGGGGAATGGGACTTTGCGATTTTAGAAAATATTATTATGTAACACACCTATCCAGAATAGTTGATTGGCACTACCATATCCAGAACAAGGACTGGGTGAACTTAGAAAAATAATAGTCAAAACTTGCAGTGCAGTACTTGCCATGGTCTGACCCTGGACAATAAAAATTAACATTAATTAACATTAAAAAGCACCCCCTAATCTACACAACTCTGAAGATATTCCACAAGATAGCTAGTAAACACAAAATATCCTCTACACTCAGCCCCTTATCTTCATTAGCAAATAATCCAGACTTCCCACCAGGACTTGACAATAACACCCTAACTCAGGATATATCCAACAAACCCCTACTAGCGTACCACTGTCTAAAACACAACAAATTAAAATCCTACACAGATCTACAAAAAGAACTTGGTCCTAAACCCCTCAACTTGAAAACATATGTCTCAGCCAAACACTAATAAAAAAAAAACACTTCTCTTACATACAACTGGCTACAACATCAGATTCCCCAGAGAAATACAGAAAAATGTGGGAAGACGAATTAAATATGCATATAACAGACCATCAATGGGAAAAGGCCAGCGTGTTCACCCATAAATGCTCTCTAAGCACCTGTCTTCAAGAAATATCATATAAAATATGCACTCAATGGTATATCACTCCAATAAAAATTAAAAAATGGTCTCCTTGGGAATGCTGGAGATGCAACGAAAAAAGAGGCACTTTTCTCCACTTATGGTGGAACAGCACCCCAATTCAATCCTTCTGGACCCAAGTTAAAAAGTGGGTAATCCACATCACGGATACACAAATAGAACTCAATGCAGCCTTTTGCCTTCTTCACATAAATGACCTTTCTTACAGAAAATACGAAAATTCCCTAATCAGACATCTACTCAATGCGGCCAAATTTCAATTAACTGGAAAACAAAAAATATCCCATCAATTAAGGATTGGCTATTGAAAGTCAAATCAATATATGAAATGGAAGAAACCATAGCTTTAAAGAGAGAAAACTTGACCCAGTTTCACCTCAGATGGCAACCTTGGCTCATTTTCTCCCTTTCAGAGACCTTTAAAGAAATTACAAATGGTTAATACCCCCTACGGGCCATAGTTCCCATGCAATAAATTACTCCTCTTTTACCTGCTTTTGTATCCGAAATCTTAGATATAAACATGTGTATTTACTTTATTCATCTGAATTTTCTTATTATACAAAAAAAATTGCTTATATCTTTAGCTACAGACCTTATATTCAAAAAGAATTCCTAAAAATGTATTCTGTGTACTATATTTTCTTAATTATTTTATATCTTCTTATTTGTGCCTTATTCCACATACTTGTTAACAGTCTGACATCTATGATGTAACATTTTTATTCCATGTTAAAAAATTTACATTTTGGGTATTTGCAATACCCACTTTCTATGTACCTCCCACCCTTTTTCCTTTTCTATACAATAAACTTTATTGTGAAAAAAAAATAAAGTGCTCCTCCAGTTTTTCTAATATCCCTAATCACTCTCTATTTATGTGACTTAGATACAGTGCCTGTGTAAACCTGTGTGTATGGGTCAGCCACAGGCCCTTGTAATGATTCACTTATGCCTAATTTGTCTCAAAATTCTACGTGTAGGGCCACCGCCATGGCATCACACTGTCTTCAGTTTGGATCCTAAACCGGAGCAGCCCTTTAACACTGCACAGGGCTTTTAACTTCTTTGCACACATATTCAATATCTGCTATTTAATTGGTACTGTACTGATATCTATGGTTTGCAGCCTATTCCTCCAGTGCTATATGGAGTTTCTGTTACAAACTTGCCTGAGTCTACCCCCCCCCCCCCGGGCCACTATGCAAATTGTTGTTGCTTGCTGTGGTATTGCTATGCACCCATTTACAATTCCAACCTTGTGGCATTGGCAGCCCCTTTGCTTTGACCTGATAGCCCCTGGTAGGAGATTGCCTGCAACAAGTGAGCTCAATATATACTACTGTAATATATACTACCTACACTATAGCCTACAGCCATGATAGCTATGTGAAGGTTGCAAAAGATAATTACCTGCTACAGTATGCCAGTTATGACGCATACTCTTTGTGATGCTACCATTTTTGCTCTCTAACTGGAGCCATATTTCTCTTCAACTGTAGCCTTGGTACCCAATGGCATAGGTGTTACTAGTTAATCCTAGGTAATATTGTGGTTACTCACTATGTTGAGTTTTGCAGCCTACCCCCATAGGGACAGAGTGACTTTATTTTATTTTATGTTACACTGCTACCTGAACTGGACTGGGTCGATTCACTGGGTCCCTGTATATGGGCTATAGGATGGTCTACTTAAACCCCCTGTTAAACTAGCTGCCCAGGGTCTGTGCAGGTTATACCCATGTTATGGTTACATAAAAATGCTTTGCACCCTCCCTCAGCTCCCTATACGTACCCAAAACTAGCTGAGCTGCATTCCTGCATTAACATGTTTTCGTAAGCTGCATTACATCGGAGACCTCTCTTCTCGGAACTTACACCCTACGTAATAGCTAAGCTGCCACAAGCACTTACCAAACTTAACGTCTTGTTTACAGTAGATATAATTGCACATAGGGTCATGACCATTTTTTGACTGTTTTCAGGCTTACTACAGATGGTTAGTTCTAATATTTATTTGGTTTCCCTGATGGGGTTCTTTTTGGCTTGTTTCAATCCTGGGGCCATCTGCCCACAATTTTGCTTACAAGCCTGGCTGGACTCCCCCCACATGGGGAGACCCTGTAGAGTGGAAAACCTCATTCTCCCCCTCCCTGTGTGATATTAAAAATATCCCTTTAACTATTTCTTGGCTCACTGCATTAGCTAATAAATGGAGCCGGGGTTCCCATTGCTCCCAGTACCCTTATCGGACCAGTGATCCATGGGAATTTGCATGTCATAGTTCTTCCAGATCTCACACCACCACAGCTGACTCATTGACTCTGTGTATTTTAAGCTGGGCTAGGCATCTACACCCACCTCCAGAAATGACTTCTCCTTCCCCTTTTTCTTTGTTCCCAACTTTTTCTTCTTGCCCTAGCCCACCCCTTTTATTTTTCCTGCTCTTCATCTAGGAGACACTCCCCATCCTTGGGTTGGAGACACCCTACTACTCTCTTATGTCAGGGGAGCAATTACCTGTACCCTTTTTTCCTTCCTGCTACCCCTCCTTAACCCCCCTTCTTTTTTTTCTTTACTTTTCCTCCCACACTCTCTCAAAACTGTCCAATGCTCTGGCTCCATGGTGGACCAGGTGACATCTCTTTACTGAAACATTGGCTCTGCGCTGCTAAGTCATTCCTGAAAAACATTCTCAACTTCCTTATGAGTGCCATAACATGAAGGCACAAAAACACACTTAAAAAATAGCACCATCCCCAGGCTCACAAAGAAACATAACAGCATACAATGCTACTAGCGCTGATTCTAAAATGAAAGGTGATTCCATCTTGCTTACTAAACATGTTCTGTTTGAACAGCAAGACAAAATGGAAAATCGATTGGGATGTTATCTAATCATGATTGCAAACATAGATTACCTGATTGATAAACAGGTCTTGTTTTTTATCACTGTTGGAGAGCTCCTGTTAGTCTTTGCTACCGGAATACTGCCTCCTCGGCCTTGCCTTACAGGGCGCTTCATCAGATTAAATTGCAACTGCATTCTCTCTCACTTCATGACACTTGGTGTACCCTAAACCCCAACACCAAAGATTATACCTTTTTCTCGACTCCTCTTTAAAAGTACTTGATGATCAATTATTTTTTTCCTTTCTCAGACTGACCTTCCTCTTTTGTACAATGCTCCCACTGAGCCCATGTATTTCTCAGATCATAACCCTATTATGGTTACGTTGCATTTTTTCCTGATATAATCACCAGAACTAGGATGTTAAGGCGTAACTCCTCAACCCTGAAGGACGTAACGGATGTACATCATATCACTACCTGTATCTGCAAATTTTTTACTCTTAACCATGTCAGCCCTGGAAGGATTTTCCCCCTTAATGACCAGGCCATTATTTGAGATACGGCACTGCGTTGCTTTAACTGACAATTGCACGGTCATGCGATCATGTACCCTAACAAAATTGACATCCTATTTTTCCCACAAATAGAGTTTTCTTTTGGTGGTATTTGCTAAAACAAAAATCCATAAGCACTAAAACTATGAGTCATGTTGGAGATTTCATAATCCAACAAGGTTTAATGGACTAAACCCTGTCCAGCCATCAACCACTGGAACAATGGATATACAGAAAAAAGACAACTTGGAGATGGCCCTCTGTGGGTGAAATCCAAAAACTACATGTAAAAATTGAATAAAGAACTTGTTTATTGCACTTTGGGCCAATCAAGCAAGAACTGAAAAAAGGGTTTGTAAAACTTGGAGACTAATGGTCAAAGTATATGACAAAATTTTGAAAATTGTATTAAAAACGCAAAAAAAAGGACAAAGTTGCGCTACCAGTTATAAACAATCAGAAAAAAAAAATAAGTATAAAAAATATCAGCAGCCAGCATCAACAATGATTTAAATTGTGAAGAAGTGCAAGGAATATACGAGTGCAAGAAGTGCAAGGAGCAGCGCTAAGGCAATATGTCCCTTAAAAACACTTTTTGGGGAGGATATTCACCAAGTGAACTCGTGAATATAAACTATATATGAGTGTGTTAGAACGTATTCATAACAAATAAAGAAAGAGAAAAGAGGAATCTCATATGAACATATCACAGTCACAAAAACACATAAAAAGTCCATCAAGTGACTACATCTAAAGTGTTTGTCTAATCAAAGTAAGTCCACTCAGTAGATCAGCATATAATACAGTATCTAGATAGTTCATAGAAGCAATTAATATAGTCTCTTTATAGGAGATAAATTGGTGCAATCCTCCTTAAAGGCCCAAGTAACAGGTATGCATGGTAGACATGACTTCACTAGGGATGAGTTTGGTTCATATCCAGAAAGTTTGCAAGAACATTCAAACACAGTTAAAGTCTATGAGACTCGAACGTGAGAAATCTAGAGTGCGAATTTTAAAGGCTAATATACAAGTTATTGTCCAAAAAAGGGATTGGGGACACAGGAGCAAGAGAATCAGAGAAAGAAGAAAATGGAGGAAGAAACCGAAGGAAGATAGAAGAAAGAAGATGGAAAGAAGAAGCATTTAAATAAAGGAATTGTCAAAAACTGTCTCTTGTCATTTTTAACATTTTTGACACTTTTTTTGTGAAATGGTAGGGGTACTTTTGTACCCCCTTACCATTTCACACAGGGGGGGCGGGATCTGGGGGTCCCCTTGTTAAAAGGGGCTTCCAGATTCTGATTAGACCCCCACAACCACCGGCCAAGGGTTGTGGGAATGAGGCCCTTGTCCTCATCAACATGGGGACAAGGTGCTTTGGGGGGCTACCCCAAAGCACCCTCCCAATGTTGAGGGCATGTGGCCTGGTACGGTTCAGGAGGGGAGGGGCGCTCTCTCGCCCCCCCTCTTTTCCTGTGGCCTACCAGGTTGCGTGCTAGGATAAGGGTCTGGTATGGATTTTTGGGGAGAACCCACGCCAATTTTTTTTTAAATTTTGACCTAAAGGGTCTGGTATGAATTTTGAGGGGGACCCCTATGTCATTTTTTTTTAAATTTTGGCGTGGGGTTCCCCTTAATATCCATACCAGACCTGAAGGGCCTGGTATGGAATTTAGGGGGACCCCCACGCCAGTTTTTTTTTTTAATTTTGGTTCAGGGTTTCCCTGTAGGGAAATCCCATGCAGTTTTTATCAATGAACTTTTATGTGTATTGTCGGACCGGCAATTCATTAATAGCCGCGAGTAGTTTTAAATGACTTTTTTTCCTTTGAAATGTCATTTTGCTGTCAGACTGTTCTAAACATGGTAAACATGCGCCCCTTCACAGGCATACTATAGACACCCCCCAAGTACGAAATTTAAAGGAATAATACACTTTTATTGTTTCACTTTAAGCATTATTAAAATCACTGCTCCTGAAAAAACGGCCGTTTTTAAAACTTTTTTTTGCATTGATACATGTCCCCTGGGGCAGGACCCAGGTCCCCAAACACTTTTTATGACAATACCATGCATATAAGCCTTTAAAATTAGCACTTTTGATTTCTCTTATAGACTTTTAAAGGGTGTTCCATGGCTGTCGAATTTGCCGCGAACACCCCAAATTGTTCGCTGTTCGGCGAATTTGAAGCTCATTCCCTACTCAGCAGCAGCATAGGCAGTCTTGAAGGGATCTCACATTCATAAAAAAATTAATCGGTTACATCAGCATCAGGGGCTTGGTAGCTGGTGATCCAAGACTGATTCATTTTTATGACGGTGAGCCGATCAACTGAGTCTGTGGACAGGCGCACTCTGTGATCGGTTACAAAGCCTCCAGCAGCACTGAATGTGCTGGACAGGCCAGTAGCTCAATTGCATACTGTGCAAGCTGTGGCCAGTGATCCATCCTCAAGACCCAGTAACCCAGTGGATTTTCGGTTGGAAAGGTCTCCAAGTCTGATCTTGCCCCAAGGTATTCCTGCCCCATGTAAATGAGACACTGGCAATGGTTGCTGGAACCGATCAGACCTTGGGGCTGCAGTCTAAAAAATTGTCTGAACGCATCGGTCAGATGGCCACCTTCTCCACGGCTCATTGTGTGACCGACTGAAGCCCCAGCAACACGTTGTCCAGGCGGACCAGGAAATTGTAACCTCCCAGGCTCTGGAAACGCATTGCACAAACCTTTCTGCAAGGCCTCCCGAAGATGTTTCATCCTCTGCTCCCTCTGCGAAGGCTGGATAAGTTCCGCAACCTTACCCTTGTAACGTGAATCAAGAAGGGTTGCCAGCAAGTACTGATCTCTCTCCTCGAAACCACGAATCCGAGGGTCCTTTTGCAGGCTTTGTAGGATCAGGGAGGCCATGCAATGTAGGTTTGCTGAGGCATTCAGTCCGGGGTCCTCTCGGTCACTAAGGATGACATGATCTGCAGCCACCTCCTCCCAGCCACGTACAAGTCCATGGGTTTCTGGGGACTGAAAATGATCCCTTGAAGACTGATGCTGAGTGCCAGGCTCCACCTCCATGCTGACACAATCCTCCTCCTCCTCTTCCTGTGTGATAGGCAAGCCAGCAGAAATACTGTCTGGATAAAGGGGGCCTTGAGAGGTAAGAAAGTCCTCCTCTTCCTCCCTTTGTTCTGCCTCAAGTGCCCTGTCCATTATTCCATGCAGCGTTTGTTCCATCAAGAAGACAAGAGGGACAGTATCACTGATGCATGCACTGTCGCTGCTCACCATCCTCGTGGCCTCCTCAAATGGTGACAGGACAGTGCATGCATCCTTGATCATTAGCCACTGGCATGGCAAAAAAAAGCCAAGCTCCCTTGACCCTGCCCTGGTCTCATACTCGCACAGGTACTCATTGATGGCCCTCTCCTGCGTGTGCAGCCACTGCAGCATTGCCAACGTTGAGTTCGACCTGGTGGGCATGTCACAGATGAGGCGTTTCTTGGGCAGGTTGCATTCCTTTTGAAGGTCAGCAAGTCGAGCACTGGCATTATATGACCGACGGAAATGCCCACAGACTTTCCTGGCCTGCCTCAGGAGATCCTGTAAGCCTGGGTACCTGCACAAGAACTGCTGCACCACCAAATTAAGGACATGAGCCAAACAGGGAACATGGGTCAAGTGTCCCTGTCGGAGGGCGGAGGGGAGATTGGTGCCATTGTCGCAAACCACCATTCCTGGCTGAAGCTGGCATGGCGTCAACCACCTCTGAACCTGCCCCTGCAGAGCTGCCAGAATCTCTGCCCCAGTGTGGCTCCTGTCCCCTAAGCAGACCAACTCAAGCACCGCATGGCATCTTTTTGCCTGAGTGCTTGCGTAGCCCCTAGAATGCCTACGGAGCACCACTGGTTCCGAGGACAAATCTGCACAGGAAGAGGCCATAGAGGAAGAAGAAGAGGAGGGGGTGGAGGAGAGAGATGTGGCAGAATCACCACTACCAGCATTTTGGAGGCGTGGTGGCGTAACAAGCTCCAAATCTCAGGAGGTGGATGGGCAAACTTTACAGGAAGTGAGCAGAAGTTTTTGGAGACACTGTGGTCCTGTTTTAACCTACAAGCATTGTACCACTGTCAAACATTTCTGCTTTGCGGTAACATTCCTACTCCCACTGTTTGTGATCTGAAGATTTTTCCCATTTTGAGCTTTCTGCTGGGCGATCTCTCTCATTTGGCTGGAGTAAGGTCCTTTACAGCAGTACCAGGAGGTACCACCATCCCTGGTGGGATATATGCATTTCTGGCCTCTGTAACTAAGAGGTCCATCTCTTCTGGTAAGCACAATTTGATTCATATGGTGGAGGATATCATCACCCATTTTTTTCACTTGGAGGAATTAGTTCACTCTCTGTCATGAGGAATCTTGGCTTCCATCCTTCCTGGATTTAGCATTGAATTTCTCATGGACTGGACTTATTTCTTTTCTTTATTTTAGTATATATATTGTGCTGCACTTACCATCGTTTTATAATTTACTTTTTAGGCATATGTGATTACCTATAGTGTTCAGCTTGCATTTTATTTGTGCTATTTATTTTTGTTTGCACTGATTGTTCCTTGTTTTTATATATCTGTCCCCTAAGCAGACCAACTCAAGCACCGCATAGCCCCTAGAACACCTATGGAGCACCACTGGTTCCGAGGACAAATCTGCACAGGAAGAGGCCATAGAGGAAGAAGAAGAGGAGGGGGTGGAGGAGAGAGCTACCAGCATTTTGGAGGCATGGTGGCGGAACAAGCTCCAACATTACTGCACCCTGTCCTGCATCTTTTCCAGCTGCCAGCAGGGTTACCCAGTGTGCCTTGAAGGAAAGGTAACGTCCCTGTCCATGCCTGCTGGACCATGAGTCAGCGGTAATATGCACCTTACAGCTGACTGCCCTGTCCAACGAGGCCAAGAAATTGCCTTCCACATGCCTGTAGAGTGCCGGAATGGCCTTCCAAAAAAAAAAAAATGGTGTTTGGGAACCTGCCACTGAGGTACCGCCCATTCCACAAATTCTCAAATGGGGGGAGAGTCTACCAGCTGAAAAGGCAGCAGTTGGAGTGCTAGCAATTTAGCCAAACTAGTATTCATCTGCTGAGCATGTGGATGGCTGGGACTGAATTTCTTTCGATGGTTTAACGACTGGGGTAGGGAAATTTGCCTGCTACAATCGAATTTAGGTGTACCACTAGCAGATTGCCAGCAAGTGCTTGGGACACCTAATTCTACACCTTCATTCCTCTCAGTGCAGGTCTCTGAGAGGATGGAAGGTGGGGTTGGAGATCCCAGCTGATGAGGAGCAAGGAGAGGTCTGCCTTGTTCTTTGGTGTGGCTCTTTTAAATACTGTTGCCAACGGACTGCATGGGAGCTCGACATATGTCTGGTCAAGCATGTGGTGCCCAAGCGGCTGCTGTTTTGGCCACGCTTGATACGCTTCAGACATATGTTGCAAACAGCAACGGTGCGATCTTTTGCACACGTCTCAAAAAAGACCCACACCAAAGAACTTTTGAAAAAATGCGAGGAGTCAGCAACGCCTTGCACATTCGGAGCTCTGCGGTGTGATGCAGTTGGTTGGCTGTCCTTAAGCTGCCCCTGAAGGGCATCCTGCCTCATTGGAGATGTGCCTCCTCCTCCTTCTCCTCCTCCTCTCTTCTATCAGGCACCCAAATAGAGTCAGTGACCTCATCATCCCCTCTCTCCTCACCACTGGAGCAAACCTGGCAGTATGCTGCAGCTGGGGGAACATGACTGCCAGTTTCTTGTCCTTCTTGGGCACCCCCTCTGTCTGGGCTCACGTTACTGCCTTCATCCTCAACCTGGGTACCATCATCAGAGCCTTCAAAATGCTGTGCATCCTCCTGCAGCATGTACCCGACACTGTGGTCGAACAATTCAGGGGACTCCTCAGGACATGATGGTGGGGCTAGGGAAACAGTGACTGATGCCATTGAGCCGATGGAATAGGCTGCTTTGGCAGCTGCATTGGCAGCCAAACTTGTCTTGGTCTTGGTGACAGAGGATGAGGAGGATGAGGATGGCTTTGTGATCCACTCTACCAACTCTTCTGCATGTTGTGGCTCAACACGGCCAGCTGTCGAAAAAAAAGGACAAGCCTGCCTCACAGCCACGTGCTGAGGATGCACCGTGTCCATGACCAGCACTGTTGGCTGTAGACACAGAGCCTGCTTGCCCTCTTTTAGTGGACAGGACAAGCATGCCCAATGGGCACGTGCTGAGGATGCACCGTGTCCACAACCAGCACTGTTTGCTGTAGACACAGAGCCTACTTGTCCTCTTTTAGTGGCCTGTGAGTGTCTGCCTTTTTTTGGTGGCCTTCCAGACATGCTGTAAAATTGGTTTAACAAAACACCGCCTGAAGTTTACTAGAAAAATTACACCAGGAATGGTCTGCAGTCAGGTATAGGCTTGGTTAGAATAGAATGCAGTGGATATATATGTATAAAACTGTATATATATATATTTATGCACTGCAGATCACTGAATCACCTGCCTGGCCTGCCTCACTGAAGGTGTCGTTGAAAAGGTACACCAGCAATGGCTTGAAGTCAGGTATAGGCTTGGCTAGACTTGAATGCAGTGGATATATATATGTAGGAGACAGTATATATTTTATACACTGCAGATCACTGAATCACCTGCCTGCCTGCCTGAAAGTGTATTTAAAAACATACACCAGGAACTACCTGCGGTCAGATATAGGCTTGGCTAGACTAGAATGCAGTGGATATATATATATTGGAGACTGTATATATATATTTAATGCACTGCAGATCACTGAATCACTTGCCTGTCTGAAAGTGTATTTGAAAATGTACACCACCAATGGCCTGAAGTCAGATATAGGCTTGGCTAGACTGGAATGCAGTGGATATATATATGTTGGAGACTGTATATATATATTTAATGCACTGCAAATCACTGAATCACTTGCCTGCCTGCCTGCTTGCCTGAAAGTGTATTTGAAAATGTACACCAGCAATGGCCTGCAGTCAGATATAGGCTTGGCTAGACTAGAATGCAGTGAATATATATATATGTTGGAGACTGTATATATATTTAATGCACTGCAGATCACTGAATCACTTGCCTGCCTGCTTGCCTGCCTGAAAGTGTATTTGAAAACGTACACCAGCAATGGCCTGCAGTCAGATATAGGCTTGGCTAGACTAGAATGCAGTGGATTTATATATGTAGGAGACTGTATATATATTTAATGCACTGCAGATCACTGAATCACTTGCCTGCCTGCCTGAAAGTGTATTTGGAAATGTACACCAGCAATGGTCTGCAGTCAGATATATATATATGCATATATATATATATATATATATATATATATATATATATATATATATATATATATATATATATATATATATATATATATATATATATATATATATATATATATATATATATATATATAGGCTTGGCTAAACTAGAATGCAGTGGATATATATATGTAGGAGACTGTATATATATTTTCTGCACTGCAGATCACTGAATCACCTGCCTGCCTGCTTGAAAGTGTATTTGAAAACGTACACCAGGAACTACCTGCAGTCAGATATAGGCTTGGCTAGACTTGAATGCGGTAGATATATATGTAGGAGACAGTATTTATATATATATATATATTTATATATACCAGTCTGACTGTATATATATATATATATATATATATATATATATATATATATATATATTTAATACACTGCAGCTAACTGAATCACCTGCCTGCCTGAAGTAGATTAGAAACAGTACACCAGGAACGGACTGCAGTGAGATCTAGCTAAACTGGATACAATGTATATATATACACAAAGCCGGGATGTATATTTATACTAAATACACTGCAGCTAACTGAATCAACTGCCTGCTTGAAGTATATTAGAAACAGTACAACAGGAACGGTCTGCGGTGAGATCTAGCTAACTGAATAAACTGCCTGCTCAAAGTAAATGAAATGACACTCTCTCTCTCTATCTCTCTCTCCACCAGCAACACACTACACAAGGCCGACGTGCAGGCGGCCTTATATACTGTGGAGCATGGACTTAACCCCCTGAGCCATAATTGGCCAAAGGCATCCTGCCTTTGTCCAATTATGGCTCTCTTTGCTGATGGCGCTGTGATTGGCCAAAGCATGCGGGTCATAGTGCATTCTTGGCCAATCATCAGCCAGCAATGCACTGCGATGACACAGTACATTATAGGGCATGACGCGCCGCTCGAATTTGGTGTGAACGTCCCATAATGTTCAATCTTCGTCGAACAATCAAACAGCCGATGTTCAAGTCGAACTCATGTTCGATTAGAACTCAAAGCTCATCCCTAGACTTCACACATGGTAGTTATAGATGTACTTCAAACATCAAGTAAAGGCAATGGGTACTCTTACCCCAGAGTGTGGTCCCACACACCAGCGGTGGTGAGCCAATCAAGCATAAAACGATCCTCCACGATAAATCCTCCAACCAGGATCTCTGCAAATGGGAAGGTGCGTATCAACATCAACTTCAAGGAGATATCATGAGAAATAGTCACCATCCAAAACACCAGCGAGAAGGTGTATTACCTCTTTCACCCGGCCGAGTAAATTATGGGAAAGAAAAGATAAAAAGACCTCCACATAGAGCAGATAACTCCGGTATCAAAAATTTTATTCAAATAAAATGGTTAAAAAATGTACAAAGCATCCCTCACGATGTGTACAAACGTGATCACAAACAACGATAAAAAAAGCATGGTATATCAAGCCTAGCAGGCTATGTACCCAACATGTTTTGTACTAAACGTACTTCGACTGGGGCATAAACCAGCTACTGGATACCACACCATTAATTACTTATCCCTATAATTAGTAAAATACATATCAGCTGATATTTGAGTTTGGCACCGAACTGTTCGTCCAATGACAAACCCTAGACGCTCTGCATCCCCTTCCTCAGAGCATATATTACTGACACTAAAGCCCATCAGCCAATCAAAACTGTGGGGCATCACCGCGTCATTCAGTTAACGCCAAGAGTAACGTCATTATGCACAACTGATACCAGCGTTTACGTTCCAAACCTCTTTATGAACTCCAATATCAGGAGTCACCCAGAGGACGGCATGGCAACTAGATGCTCGGCGATTTCAACGCCCACACAGTCACATGACTCAAAGGGTCATCCCTAATTATATTCACTGAAAAAATAAGTGTCGTGTGAACGTAAAGGGATTACAGCTCAGTGTTGCACAATCCCTTGGTGGTCAGAGGGTGCAGAACATAAACATAAGCAAAGCCAAAACCATATACCAATATATTGCATATTAATCATTAAAATTTAGCATATTAAAAAAACAATAAACCAGGAGAGAGAACATAACAGGATGATAATGAAAAACGAAAAGAAGACCCTGATTAATGAAACCACCCAGGATGCATATATGTATGTATAAACCCCGGATTTAACATACATGTTCCAGAGTGTATTGGTATAGATGGAACATATTCCACGGTGTACTAGTACAGATGGAACATTATACTCAATAAAACCATGCAAACCTATCAAGGTGGACACAAGGGCCATAAACAGTGTATGGTATATATATATATTTCATCACTCCTAAAATCAGGAATGATTTAGTTATCTCATACTAGCAAGTATTCGAAATAGCAACCATAGATTGTTAAAAGATCAATCCCATAATAAATGACCCTATAAATGAGAATCATAGTGTACCAAAAATATATCAGAATCATGACTTATTGATAAATGCATTGATATCCCAGTCAATGTTCAACCCGAAAGGTGAGTAACATTTGAGCTGGTATATCCAATAAGTCTCTAATTTAGAAACTCCCCTTATATGTGATTCACCCCTCCAATGCGGAATGAATCTATCAATCACCTGAAATTTTGTACCAAAGGGATTTTTGTTGTGAAAATGCAAATAGTGTCTATGTACACTATGGTTGGTGAGACCTTGTTTGATGCAAGTAATGTGTTCATCAACTCTAATTGAAAAACAATCTAATCGTACGTCCCATGTACTGCTTTTTATATGGACATGAAATCAAGAAAATTATAAATCGTGTGGCACATGTAGTAAAGTATTTCATTTTGGAATTTGCAGACGTGGCGGTGGACTCAAAACTTTCAGTTTTCCTATGTCCGCATACATTGTGCATGCAGATGTTGCATTTCCGACAGGGGTAGTAAACCTTTGAGTCCTGGAAAAAAGTGGGCCTCATGGGGGATTTATTACATTTGGGGCAATTTGGTTTCTTAGGGGCGGGGCTCCCCTATAAATAACTCCAGCTTTATCAGGAAGAACTGGACCCAAACAAGGGTCATTCTTCAGAATTTTATAGTGGCGATATGTTGTAAGAAAGTAAACGAGGAACCTGAGGGGGGAGGCGGGCCAGGAAAAAGAAAGAGACCATAAATGCCAGTGGAATTTTTAACTTGAGCCAGGTGATTTTTACAGATGCAGAATTGCATACTTTGGACAAGGGTCTCAAGTTTGTTCCGTCTAAGAAGTTGAACAAGTTTGAGACTTTTGTAGATGTCCATAAGTATGTTCGTAGACTAAATGTGCAAAGGCACTTTATTGCTAATCCATGTGGATCTAGGGCAATTACTACAGGTGAGAATAGGCTTGTTCATTTTGGCCTGTCTAACCCCTCTCTTTTTAACCCCCCAGTGTCACGGCACCATCGATCAAAGTCTACGGGGATTTGGTCCTTAAAGATCTGGAATCACTGCCTAAAAAGCTTGTCTATGATCACCCAGATCTTAGAATTGGCCTTAAGTCCCTTTGTGAGCGGAAGGACCTTATTATCCGACCAGCGGATAAAGGGGGTGGTTTGGTAGTTTTGGACAAAGGCGACTACCATGCTGAAATGTGTTGTATCTTGGAGGATACCAACACTTATACACCACTACCCAGTGATCCCACTAAGGAGTATAAGAATAGATTGGTAGAACTAGTTAACAAGGGATTCCAACAGGGGATCTTGGATAAAAAAAGAGAGGGATTACTTAGTACCTGTGGCCCCTCGTATACCTATTATGTATTATCTCCCCAAGGTCCATAAGAATGCGACACAGCCACCGGGGAGACCTATTGTCAATGGGATAGACTCTGTGACATCGCGTATAGGTTGTAGTACGATCAGTTCCTTCCTACCTAAAAGATACAGATGATACGATACGTCTGCTGGAAAGCATAGATTATCAACATGACTTCCTATTGGTCACTGCTGACGTTACAGCACTTTACACCTGTATACCGCATAGACTGGGTTTTGCAGCAGTTGAACATTTCTTGTCCAATAGTAATTTGATCCTTGCTGTCCAGCAGCACTATATTATGGAACTGCTTCATTTTGCTACACAAAGCAATTATTTTTGGTATAATGATCAGTTCTTTTTACAAGGGAAGGGTTTTGCAATGGGGGCAAAGTTTTCCCCCAGTCTCGCTAACCTTTTTATGGCCGTATGGGAGGAGGATGTCGTCTATGCTCTACAATGTCCAGAACTGACCCTTTGGGCCAGGTACATAGACGACATCTGCCTCCTATGGAAAGGTGTTGAGGAATCACTGCATGACTTTATGGCCAACCTTAACAACAAAAAAATGGGTATAGTGTTGACTTATGAAGTGAGTTCCACTGTCATCCATTTTCTGGACTTGGAGATATCCATTGTTGATCATCGGCTTGTTACCAAAACATTCTTCAAGCTGACAGATCGCAATGGATATATCCCTGTTGATAGCTGTCATTACGGTCCCTGGCTGAAGTCTGTACCACGTAGCAACTACTATGCATTAGAAGGAACTGCACAGACTTGCCAGACTTTTTTCTACAAGCTGGGACCCTGAAATCCAGATTCGTGGACAAGGGATATCTTCTGACAGCCATTGACGATGAGATTCAAAGAGTCTCTTTGTTATATAGATCTACGCTCACTAGCGTACAACCTAAATGAATGCCCGATACCAAATTTAAGTGGTACTTTGTAACACAATTTTCTGTACAACATAAGCAAATCAAGGACATCTTTAATCGCCACTATAAAATTCTGAAGAATGACCCTTGTTTGGGTCCAGTTCTTCCTGATAAAGCTGCAGTTATTTATAGGGGAGCTCCGCCCCTAAGAAACCAAATTACCCCAATTGTAATCAATCCCCCCATGAGGCCGACTTTTTTTCAGGACTCAAAGGGTTACTACACCTGTCGGAAATGCAACGTCTGCGTGCACAATGAATGCGGACGTAGGAAAACTGAAAGTTTTGAGTCAACCACCACGTCTGCAATTTACCAAATGAAATACTTTACTACATGTGCCACACGATTTATCATTTACTTGATCACTTGTCCATGTAAAAAGCAGTACATGGGACGTACAATTAGATCATTTTGAGTTAGAGATAATGAACACATTGCTTGCATCAAACAAGGTCTCGCCAGCCATAGTGTACCTAGAAACTATTTGCATTTTCATAACAAAAATCCCCTTGGTACGAAATTTCAGGTGATTGATAGATTCATTCCGCATTGGAGGGGTGAATCACGTATAAGGGGAGTTTCTAAATTACAGACTTTTTGGATATACCAGCTCAAATGTTACTCACCTTTCGGGTTAAACATTGACTGGGATATCAATGCATTTATCAATAAGTCATGATTCTGATATATTTTTGGTACACTATGATTCTCATTTATGGGGTCATTTATTATGGGATTGATCTTTTAACAATCTATGGTTGCTATTTTGATTACCTGCTAGTATGAGATGATTGAATCATTCCTGATTTTAGGAGTGATGATATATATATACACAATACATTGTTTATGGCCCTTGTGTCCACCTTGATAGGTCTGCATGGTTCTATTGAGTATAATGTTCCATCTGTACTAGTACACCCCGGAATATGTTCCATCTATAGTAAAAAAACCTTGAAACATGTATGTTAAATCCGGGGTCTAAACATACATATATCTATCCTGGGTGGTTTAATTAATCGGGGTCTTCTTTTCGTTTTTCATTATCATCCTGTTATGTTCTCTCTCCTGGTTTATAGTTTTTTTAATATGCTAATTTTTAATGATTAATATGCAATGTTATCAGTGTATGGTTTCGGCTTTGCTTAGTTGTGACCAGTTTATGTTCTGCACCCTCTGACCACCAGGGGATTGCGCAACACTGAGCTGTGATCCCCTTACGTTCACACAACACTTATTTCTTCAGTGAATATAATTAAGGATGAGCCTTTGAGTCATGTGACTGTGTGGGCATTGAAATCGCCGAGCATCTAGTTGCCATGTCCTCTGGGTGACTCCTGATGTTGGAGTTCATAAAGAGGTTTGGAACGCAAATGCTGGTATCAGTGGTGCATAATGATGTTACTCGGCGTTAACTGAATGACGCAATGACGCCCCGCAGTTTTGATTGGCTGATGGGCTTTAGTGTCAGCAATATATGCTCTGTGGAAGGGGATGCAGAGAGTCTAGCGTATGTCATTGGACGAACAGTTCGGTGCCAAACTCAAATACCAGCTCATATGTATTTTACTAATTATAGGGATCAGTATTTAATGGCGTGGTATCCAGTAGCAGGTTTATGCCGCAGTCGAAGTACGTTTAGTACAAAACATGTCGGGTACATAGCCTGCTAGGCTTGATATACCACGCTTTTTTTTATCGTTTGTGATCACGTTTTTACACATCGTGAGAGATGCTTTGTACATTTTTTAACCATTTTATTTAGATAAAATTTTTGATACCGGATTTATCTGCTCTATGTGGAGGACTTTTTATCTTGTCTTTCCCATGATTTACTCTGCCGGGTGGAAGAGGTAATACACCTTCTCGCTGGTGTTCGGATGGTGACTACTTCTCATGATATCTCCTGGAAGTTGATGCTGATACACACAATCCCGTTTGCAGAGATCCTCGTTGGAGAATTTATCGTGGAGGATCGTTTTATGCTTGATTGACTCACCACTGCTGGTGTGTGGGTCCACAATCTGGGGTATGAGTTCCCATTGCCTTTCCTTGATGTTTGATGTACATCTATAACTACCATGCGTGAAGTCATGTCTACCATGCATACCTGTTATTTGGGCCTTTAAGGAGGATTGCACCGATTTATCTTCTATAAAGAAACTATATTAATTGCTTATATGAACCATCTAGAAACTGTATTATATGCTGATCTATTGAGTGGACTTACTTTGATTAGACAAATACTTTAGGTGTAGTCACTTGATGGACTTTTTATGTGTTTTTTTTGCGACTGTCATATGTTCATATGAGATTCCTCTCTTTTCTCTTTCATTATTTGTTATGAATACATTCTAACACACTTATATATAGTTGTATATTCACGAGTTCACTTGAATATCCTCCCCAAAAAGTGTTTTTGGGGGGACATATTCCCTTAGCGCTGCATCGTATATTCCTTGTATTAAAACACAAACAATACCACTTGATGGCTTCCGAGTGGAGAAGGGTTAACGCAATCAGAATGGCTGGCTGGTGAAACATGGAGAAGAGGTTTTTTAATACAATTTTTCAAATCTTTTTTTCAGTCCTTTTTTTCAGTCTTTGCTTGATTGGCCAAAAATGCAATAAACAAGTTCTTTATTCAATTTATGTTTTTTACATGTACTTTTTGGATTTCACCGACAGAGCACCATCTTCAGGTTTTTCTTTTTTTTTTTTGGTGGTATTTGATCACCTCTGCGGTTCTTATTTTTTGTGCTAAAACTTTTTAAAAACAAACAGTATTATTTACTTTTTGCTATAATAAATATCCCAATTTAAGAAAAAAAAAAACAAATGTATCCATCAGTTTAGGCCAATATGTATTCTTCTACGTATTTTTGGTAAAAAAAAACAAAAAAACGCAATAAGCGTATATTCAATCAAAAGTTGCGCAAAAGTTATAGCGTCTACAAAATAGGGGATATATTTATGGCATTTTTATTATTTATTTTTTTTTTTACTAGTAATGGTGACGATCTGTGATTTTTAGCGGGACTGCGACATTGTGGCGGACAGATCGGACACTTTTGACACTTTTTTGAAACCATTGACATTTATACAAAAAATATATATAAAAATGCACTGATTACTGTGTAAATGTCACGTTCGCGCAGGGGAGCCAACCTGCCGCCATAAATGTACGTGAGACGGTCAGAAAGTGGTTAATGATGTCCCCCACACATCTGCCCTAACCCAAAGGGAAGCACATATGGGTGTAGTTGCACTTAACAATCATGCTTACCCATTACATGAACAAGGTTCCCCACAGCTTGGGCTATCTTAAAGTGGTTATAAATGATCATCTTGTAAAACAACCCATTCAGTTTAAAATATAAATGAAAGACAAAACATTTTTGTATAGATATTAAAAAAAAAAACATTATAAATGCCTTTTTTCAATTTTTTATTAATGATCGCATTCTCTTTATTCTCAGCTGCATAAGAGCTGGGGGTAGAGAAGCAACAGCACACTGAGCTTCCCAGTGAATAGCTCTGCAGTGGGGGCACATCAGGACAAGTCTGATCATTGGAGGAGAGTACACTGAGTTCCTAGCACAGCTAGAGAACTGACCACGTTGTGTTCTCCTGCTTTGTGTGGTCAGTTTTTAATAGGAAAGCAGAGGGACTGTCAAGAACACCAGGGATTTCACACAAAGGAAGCAATATAAAGATAACAGGATCCTTTTTCATACAAGTAAATGGTACAGCAGGCACATATCAGGAATATGAAGTGTTGAGTTAAAAAACACTTTAATGTACTCTTCTAATGTAAAATGCCATACACTGAACCTCCTCCTTTGTTTTCTGGAAAATTGTTATTCCATTGTTCAGTTGTTCAACTCTGAATGTGACTTTATATTGTGAATGAAAATCTCATCTGTTATTCACCTGTCTTCACCCAATAAAGATTATTATATTAAAAAAAAGAAAGAAAAGGACTATTGATATTTACTTTAATCGAGATCTCAAATGAAAGACCTTTTGAGACCTCAAGAATTGCAGTCACTTGTTGCTCGTGATAATATGCTGAAGATTCATTATTCACTAGCTAACAAAATTGGGAAAACTTGTCACAGATCCTACATCTGACACCTCCTAGGAGTCCTATAAACCTTATAATTTTAGCAACCAACATTAAAATCAGCATAAAAACATTATATTAAACAACCTTGAAATCTCTAACCAATTTCACAGCTACCTACCTGTATTACTCAGAACTTTATAATTTACCTGACCCCCCATACTCTAATAGAGGGGAGACTAATAGCATCTTTTGCTATTCAGCACTGTGCTACTTTACCTGGCAATTGCTCTGTCATGCAATGCTGTACACAAATGAAATTAATAAAAACATTTTCACACAAATAGAGCTTTCTTTTTTTGCTATTTAATCACCACAGTTTTTTTTTTTTTGCTAAATAAACAAACAAATACAGAACATTTTTAAAATAAAACACATTTATCTGGGGGGGGGGGGTGTGGCGACCACGAGTGTGAATGGCCGCATGAGTTGAGCGCTCCACTGCAGGACTAGGAATAACAGTTACTAGAGAGGACTCCCAGACAATCTACATGTTCACCCGCCTTCCCTAAACCTCAGACCACCCGCCGGTATGTCCCGTAGGTATAGAGAGCAGCCGCAGCTGTGGAAATTGCAGATTTTTTTCCCACTCTGCCAAAAGGGCTACACCAAAATGGCGACCCCTCTTATACATTCTATGGACACTGCAGCCACTGACCCTATAGCCTCCTTCCCTACCAGTGGCCAGCCAATTTCAGATATGACTCTTAAGGACATGTTGCTGTTGTTCTCGAAGTCCTTACAATCTGAAATACTAGGGGGCTTACACCAATACAGGGCTGAAGTACACTACCTCTTTTAACACCATGGTGGACACTCATGAAACTCATTCTAAAGATTTAGTGTGGATCAAAGTTAAACTTGACAGGTCTCGTCGTAACAATCTTAAACTGAGAAGGATCCCTGAATCTGTCACTCCAGCACAGCTGCCTCACTTCGTTAAACATGTCTTCCTAACTGCAATACCTAACCTATCATCAGCGGATCTTACAATAGATCACGTTCATCGCATTCCGAAGCCTCCTCTCCTCCCATCCGAGGTGCCTCATGATGTTCTCCTTGGTGTACATTTTTTTCATGTGAAAGAGAAATTGCTGGAAGCCTTCAAACATGCGTACCATCTCCCAGAGAAGATTTTAAAAAATCCAAGTATTTTAGGATTTCTCCCAATTCACTATCCAACGACGCAAAGTTCCAGGAGTGTCTTTTATAGACCGTTGGGCGCTAAAGTGCGTCTAACGCGTGCATGTGCACATTCGTGCGTGCAGTCCATGATTTGCGCTTGCACATAGGTGCACGCCTTCTGGAACGGGCAGTACGTCCCTGACACACTGGTTCCTCCCATTGCCTGATGTACTTTGGCCATATATAGAATCTGCTTTGGTGAAAGTGACACACCTCCACACTCACCTTTTAGCAGATCGTTGGAAACCACTGCAGTTAGGCAGTCTCCCACTAACAGTCCAATCCACAACGATTGCATGGAGAGCCCTGTGGAACCATGAGGGAGGCCTCTCCAACACTCAGAACATACTCATGCCAATAACTGCACTGGAAATTCACATTCCATATCTGTCCGTTAGAAAATGTTCTACTCAAGGCGTTCAGTGGGTAGAGGACATTCTGGAGAACAACACACTTAAATCCTTCTTCAACTTAACTAAACTATATGGCATCCATACCATGGAATTTTATACATATTTGCGAATCTCAAAATTCATACATACTAAACCCCTATCATCCTTATACATATCTCCTCAAATATCGAATTGCTCTTTGAAAGGGACTTCCCTTCTTTATAATAGCATACAAAGTAAAACCTCCTTCTACAAGTTTAAACCTCTACTACAGTGGGGAGAGGATCTCCAAGCTATGTACACCTCAGCACAATGGTTACAGGCTTTTAAAGATACACACAATGTCTCTCAATGTGTCAATCACTGGGAACTTTCACAAAAAATTATATCACGCTGGTGCCGGACACCCTTTAGATTATCTCAACACTACCCATCCAAGTCACCACTATGTTGACGCAACTGTGGCCAAGTAGGAAATCTCTACCCTATACTCTGGTCATATAAAAATCTCACTAGTTTTTGGAACCAGGTATTCTGCCTTGCCTCTTCTGTTACTGGGATCTTGACTCCATCTACCCCAGCCCTAGCTATTCTGAACCTAGGCACTGAAAACTTCCCACCCAATTATCGTTCAATAGTTGCTCACATATTTCTGGCCTCTAAGTCAGTTATAACCAGACACTGGAGGAAAGACTCAGCCCCTAATATGACCGAAGTAGTGACCTCTATTAAAATTACTTACGAATATGAAAAAATGTTATCTGTATGATCCTGACTTAAAAGGTTAGACTGCATGTGGAAACCATGGGTAGCATGGGTTAACTCCTAAAGTTGTTGTTATAGCCCCCAGTATCCTAGGGTTCCCAAATGTCATCCAGGAAGAATGTTGTTGGGTTGTTTGTCGGGATTAGTGTTTTTTCTGTTTCTACCCATAGTTGGCTTTCTGTGCTGTGAAACCAGTGTTTAAGATGGTCCAATATAGTTGCCCATAGATAGTCTTAGATGTCTGGTAGTCCAGCACCCCATACTCTTTTATGTGGGATAAGATTGTTTTTCGTGGACCTCTAGCTTTTTTACCTCCCCATATGAATTTCCATGATACTGGACATGGTGCAGTGGTATTGGAGGAGTATGAGAATTGGTAAGGAACAGAAGATTTAAAGAATTTGTGGTAAGATGGACTTTTTGAATGCCGCTATTTTGCCTAATTAGTTGGTGTTCCAGTTTGACCATGAATGGTTTAAGATTGGCATCTGCTAGAGATGAGGTTGTGTTAGTCAGGGTGATTCCTAAGTACGAGATACCCTTTTTACTCCATGTGTAAGTGAGAATGTCTTGTAAGAAGTTTTTAGTGGTTTGTGGGTCTCCCATGTCTAGGATTAGGCATTTGGTGAAATTGACTTTGGAATAAGATGCATCTCCAAATTCTGTCAGTATTTTATGGGCTTGTACGAGGGAAGTTTGTGGGTTTGTTAGAAGGAGGATTACATCATCTGCAAAATAAATTTATGACAAGCTTATTGGAGCCAAACTGGAAGCCCGTGATTGGGGCGTGTGCTCTGATTCTGTTTCTGCTAGCGGTACTATTATTAGATTGAATATTGTAGGGGAGAGGGAACATCCTCGGCGAATTCCGTTGGATATTTTAAAGGGAGTGTAAAAGAGACCTGAGGTATATACTTGTGCTGATGGGCAGGAATATAGAGCCAATATTGCAGGGAGTATAGGACCCTTGAAGCCAAATTTGGCTAGCACCATTTCCATGTATGTCCAGTGGACCCTGTCAAACATCTTTTCTGTGTCTATAGAGAGTAGCAGAGAAGGCGTTTGGGTTTTAACACCGTGGTGAATAACATTAATGATTCTTTTGGTAGCAGAATTCTGAGGTTTGTCTCCCCTTCACAAATCCCATCTGGTCGCACTGGATGATAGAGGGAATGATATCTGTTAATCGTTTGGCCAGTAATTTTGCATATATTTTGATATCTGAGTGGATATTGGCCTAAAGTTGGCTGGGGTGGTTGGGTCTTTACCAGGTTTGGGTAAAGTGACTATGTGGGCTCTCAGCATCTCCAGTTGGAAGGTAAATGATTCTGCTGCTCTTGTGAAGATCGATTGCATGTATGGAGTGAGGATGTTTTTGAATGCTTTGTAGTATTCATTTGCGAAACTGTCCGGTGATTTACCATTCGGTAATGTTTTTGTGATTGTTTCAATTTCTTGGGTGGTGAATGTGGAATTCAGTTCTCTAAGTTGATCTTCAGTCAGTGATGGGAGTTTGATTCTCTGTAGGAATCGTTGTATGTTATCTGTGGTTGGTTGTGGGGTTGAGGTGTCTGTGTGTAGGTTATACAGTGCTCCGTAGTATTTGGCAAACTGGATCGCTATATCTTGCGGGTTAATGATTTTGTGGTGTAGGGTGGGATGTATCAGATGTGCTATTCTAGTTTCTGTATACTGCCTTGAGTCTATTGGCTAGGTATTTACCTGTTCTGTTGACATTGGCATAAGATCCTAATTGTAGGCGTCTAAGGTGTTTGTCATATTGGTTTGTTAGAAGCTCTCTCAGGTTTTCTCTGAGTTTAGAAAGTCTATTCGCTAAGGTAGTTGTTAGAGTTGCTTTGTTTTGGGTTTCTAGTGTATGTATATCCGATAGTAGATTGATAAGTTTTATGGTGTGGCGTTTTTTTTCCTCTGGATCCTAACTGTATTAGTATGCCTCTCATGTAAGCTTTGTGAGCATTCTATAGAGGGATTGGGTCTATCACAGATGTGTTGTTGTTTAGGAAAAAGTCCTGGAGATGCTGAGAGATCACAGGGAGTGTTTGAGGCTCTTGTAATAACCTAAGGTTGCAGTGCCAGATGGGGAATGAGGGAGAGACACCCTGTTCGTTAATAGACATTGAGATTGCAGCGTGCTCAGACCATGTGATATCATGTATTAGTGTGGCATGAACGCGTTGTAAGAGCCACTCGTCTGTTAGAAACATATCTAAAGTTGAGTACGAACAGTGTCTAGGAGAGAAAAAAAAGTAGTTCCTCTCGTGGCATGAAGCCATCTCCATGCATCGAACGCTTCTTCTGTGTGTGGCAGAGTGTGGAGGGATGCAGTGCACTTCTTTAAGAAATGGATTTGGTGAGTGTTCGGTGCATACAGTGTCACAAGCGTGTATGGTTTGGAGTTTATGTCTCCTGTTATGATGATATATCTGCCCCACTCATCTATGAATGATTTTTTAAGTTGGAAAGACAGTGAGTTCCTTAAGGCTAGCAGTATTCCTCCTTTCTTGTGGCTGGGTGTACATGCCATAAATATATGGGGGAATTCTCTGTGTGAACATTTTGGGGTTTTGTTCTTCTGGAAGTGGGTTTCCTGTATACAAAGGATGTCTGCCCTGTGTTTGCAGGCCTCTTTCCATATGGAATTTTTTTTTTTTGTTGGGTGGTTTAGGCCTCTGGCATTGATTGACAGACATGTGATAGTCATATATGGTGTATGGTTTAATGGGTGGTAACGTGGTGTAAGTACTCACTGTGACAATGGGGTCTGTTCATGGGAGCTTCTGTATCCTGTGGCAAGCTTAGGTGGGACTTGTCTTCCTCAGTAGGTAAATGTTCCATGCGTTGAGTATTGCTGTGTGTATCAAACAAATAACAAAGAAAACAAAAGGTTTAGAAAGTTAACTGTAGAATCATAAAAAAGGGATCTTACAATGGATCTGTGTGCAGATGTATTTGCTAGATGTGGAAATTTTGCTATACGCTGTGCGTAATCCATGTCACTTTCAGCCTTTTGGTATAATGCATCTTAGTACGACCCTGTTTCCCATATCTTCCCAAGTAACAAAGACATGACCACCATTCTTACATCCTTAGCTCCACAGCTCAACTGTTCCTGGAGCCCCTCTGTCCTGTTTATTTAGAGTACTTAACAATAGAGTTTGATGATTTCACAATCAAGCACAGGCATTCCTTCAAACAGGAGGAGTTATACAAATCTCAACCAATGAACAATGACTAGGGGAGTCTATGGGTGTGTCTGGGCAGGGGCAGTGTATATGATTTCCCACCCCCTGTACTTGTAAGCCATCATCTTCAGCTAGACAAAGGAAGTCGCATGGCTGGTCTTGAAATCATGGACGCTATCCCCGACCATAAAAATCCAAAGACTCCAGTATTTACAGTTTGGTGTGAATCCTTATTCTGCATTGTTTAGAGAACAATGCATACCCAGATTATACTACTATTCCTGTAGATGGGAGATTATCTGCAGGGGCACGCCATGGCCCCTCCATGTGCTGATTAGACACACAGAAAGACAAAAGCGCGCATCCCCCCCATAACCCCCATGACCTCCCCCCGACGATCGTCTGTGCTTTTCACAATGTCCCATCGCTGGTGGACATATCCCCACTCTGCAAACACTTCTCTGCATCCTCAGGAAGCTTTACATTACCAAAACGGGTCTCAACTGGCGTCAGTTTGCCCCGGCCCGCTCTAAAGAGTGGCCTGCAGGAGAACTAACACTGGGAGACACTGTAACAATGCATATTAAATACATCTTAAAAAAAATATCCACAACACTGCTATATGTGGTAAAGGGGGGAAAAGGAGGCTAAACTGAAAACTCCTATATCCAGAGAGAATTGTAGGTAACATTGTGTTTCAGTTAAGAGCTACCACCAGTATGTTTTTTGTTGGAGCCCTTATGTGATACTACTTGCCATTTATTTTGGATTGGTTGTGGCTGTGATGCAGAGGTGGAATGTAAGTCCTGGTTGGGAAGTATCCCTCACTGATTTAGGGCTGTGATTCCTTCCATTGTTGCGATAGACTTTGTGGTCCAATTATGTGTAGTAGAGAGCGTTGCAGGGTATCTCCATTTGTGTGGGATTTTGTGGTTTCTTAAGGCCTTAGTAATGGTCGCCAGTGTGCGGCGTCTTTTCAGTGTGCGCCTGGAGAGGTCTGGAAGTAGTTATACTTCAGTATACTGTGTATACTGTGGACGTTGTCAGGTCTGCGTGATGCCTGCAGGATCTGTTCCTTCACGTGGTAGAAGCGGAATCTCAATAATATGTCTCTAGGAGTTTCTTCTGGAAGGAAAGACGGTTTAGGGATACTATGGATTCTGTCCACTATGAGATCCTGTATTGTCAGTGCAAGTACCAGAGTGGAGAATAATTTGTGGGCATATTGTAGGAGCTGGGTAGCTGAAACAGACTCTGGGACACCCCTCAGCTTAACCGCTTCAGCCCAGGAAGATTTTACCCCCTTCCTGATCAGAGCACTTTTTGCTATTCGGCACTGCATCGCTTTAACTGACAATTGCGCAGTTGTGCGACATTGCACCCAAACAAAATTGACGTCCTTTTTTTACCACAAATAGAGCTTTATTTTGGTGGTATTTGATCACGCCTGCGTTTTTTATTTTTTGAGCTATAAACAAAAAAAGAGCGATAATTTTGAAAAAAACTCAATGATTTTTACTTTTTGCTATAATAAATATCTCCCAAAAATATACAAAAAAACAATTTTTTCCTCAGTTTAGGCCGATATGTATTCTTCTACATATTTTTGGTAAAAAAATCGCAATAAGAGTATATTGATTGGTTTGCGCAAAAGTTACACCGCTCACAAATGAGGGGATAGTTTTATGGCATTTTTATTTATTTATTTTTTTTTTGCTAGTAATGGCGGCAATCTGCAATTTTTATCAGGACTGTGACATTATGGCGGACACATCGGACAATTCTGACACATTTTTGGGACCATTGTCATTTATAGAGTGACCAGTGCTATAAAAATGCATTGATTACTGTAAAAATGTCACTGGCAGGGAAGGGATTGACACTAGGGGGCGATAAAGGTGTTAATTGTGTTCCCTGTGTGTGTTCTAACTGAAGAGTGGAGGTGACTGTGTAGGGGAAGAGATAGATCAGTGTTTATACTCTGTATGAACAGACGATCTGTCTCTTCTCCCCTCAGAGAATCGGAAACTGTGTGTTTACACACACAGATGCCGGTTCTCTGTGTGTCAGCGATGATCGCGAGAGCCCGTTGGTAATCGTGACCGGCGGGCACTCACATCGGCTCGGAGGGTGAGCTGCAGGCGCGCACGCCCCCCTAGTGGCCACAGGGAGAAGCAACGTAACATTTTTACAACTGCGGCGACTGGTTGGTTAATGTTGTTCCTTCTGGATCTGTCCTCTAGGTCTGTGACCTTATCTTTCAACCATGTTATATCCTCTCCCTGGGCTGCATGTGCATCCACCAGTGTGTTGTATGAGGAAGTGTAGTCATCCATCTTTTGTTCGACCTGATCTACTCCGATCACAATAGCTTGGACCTCCTTTTGGCATTGGTTAATCCCCTTAACCATATCAGCTCGGTGTGAGGATCTGAGGGACAGTAACATCTCTTTGAGCATGGTATCTGATATGGGTCAGTCAGGTGTTGGGACTGTGTGGTATGAATTCCCTGTGGCCCTCTTACCTCTATGTCAGGGTCGCCATGCAGCCTGACTGGGGAGTCCATCCTCAGTTTGGATTTTGCCGGGCTTCTGGTAGAAGTGCTTGATGTGCCAGAGGAGGACCTGTTGTGTAGGTGGGCTTCTGTGGACACTTTTTGGGACCCTCCGTGACCGTTATCGTATACTGATAACGGCCATGTATACCTTGTCCTCCAGCCATTGTGTGTGGGCGCTGCTGCCATTTTGTTTTAGCCCACAGGATGCCACCACGAAGAAACTGGACATCTTGTGCGGTTGTGGCGGGTTCTACCGTTGTCTTGTCATCCCTGAGCTGTCAGGCAGGCTGATGTGTTTGTGCCTGTGGATGAGACCGGTGGGCTCGGATGTTGATGAATACTCTGCGACGGCCGAGCAGAGCTCAGGTGTCCATCTTGGAGCTCGGTGGCCACGACCCTCTCAATTTTATATCTTCATATAATTTCTATTCCTTTCCATTTCCCATTTCTCTTTCCCACAGAGACATTTTTCTTGAAAACACTTGATTTCTCTAACAAAATAATCCCCAAGTTTTGTGATATCTTACCTGTTTACTGCATTACTATGTCCTTACCTTATTGTGCCACTTCTACTACGATGTCCCAGGAATATAAATTTTGTATTATGCCTCGTAAACCTTGTATTCTGTCTTAAAAAACTGTCAATTTACTGTAATACTGTATATTCTGCACTAAATTTAAATCATTATTGTTTTATGTGAAATATTTGTGTGTTAGTTTTGTGGGATGTGGTAAACTATAATATCATAAGTAACCATTTTGTTTCATTTTAAACCCTCTCAATATCATACAGCATGAACCATGAAGAGTACAGAAGCATCTTGGTGATGATCTTAGTTGTCAATATGATTAACAAGGATCCCAATCTTCTGCCCAATATTACCCTGGGCTATCATATATTTGATACTTGTTCTGATCCAAAGAATATTTTGGGATATGCCACAAAGATATTGTCTGGAGAAAAGGAAGCTCATAACTATTACTGTAAGGGACATGGGGAAGTGGCTGGTTTTATTGGTAATAGTAATTTCCATTCAAATCTTGCGCTGGCTCAGTTACTTAGTCTGTATCGGTATACACAGGTAAGTGATCACTGCAATATATTATGTATGTAATATGGTGTGTACAATAGATGGCTCAGAACAGTCTAAGTGGAATTATTTCAGCCTTAATTTTATAGAATGAGTGCAGATCAGAATTAACAGAAATTTGAATAATTCAGGAGCACAAAATATTGTAACTTGGGGACATTATTCAGTGATCATAATCCTCAGTCCACCCAGTCCCACCACTTTAACTAACAGTTTAAATTTATCTTTAAGTAGTTGCTTTTAAACTTGTCAGAACTCTATGTATCTGGACATCTGCCAACATTACTGTATTGTATGTGATGGATCTGTACAGGAAATCATTTACCTCAGTAGAGTAGTCAGTGACTTCCTTCACAATTAAGCATCCTCACCAGGTGCCACCATTGCTTCCAATTTGGAATCTCACAATCCATAGTTGGCGGCTTTAAACAAAGTCCATCCCACGCTGTAATTTCCTTGCAGCCTACATATAGGGAAGGGGGGAGCAGAAGCAAGGGGAACACAGATCCAAGAAGATAAAGCAAAAGCTAGCACATCAATGTATTTGTGTAAAAATCTTGGTTTCCTGAGGCATAGCACCAATGACATTTTGTGGCAGCACAGGAACCTGTGGATAATGTTCCTGCACAGTATTTATGATTGAGTAATTTTTAAATGATAATATTTTTAAGATACAGGATCAATCAATATGACCACAGTCTAAAAATATGAAATGTATTCACCAGACATGTAATCATACAAAATAGTTATATATAGATCTATATAGATATAGATATATTTATATAGATCTATATATATATATCTATATATATATCTATATATATAGATATATATATAGATATATATATAGATATATATCTATATATATATCTATATATATATCTATATATATATGTTGACAAAAACAAACGCTACATAAAATGTAATCACTGATTGTGCTACACAAAAATTAAGAGTCACAATTGAAACACCCGCAAATGGGAGTGTTGTACCTTTTGAAATGACACAGCAATGATACACTTCCCATACATATAACCATACAAAATAGTTATATAAAGATTGGTTGACAAAACAAATGCTACAAAAAAATTAAAATAGAAACTGTGCTACATAAAAGCTTGAATATCAATTGAAACACCCGCTAATGGGAGTGTTGTACCTTTGAAATGACACAGCAATGATAAACTTCCCTGTAGAATCAATAACCTTGTAAAATGACAATAAGACAAAACGTCTGTGTTTCACAAATTCAACCATTACTATACTGCAGGTAAGTAAGTGGTTAACAACGTGAAATAAAATGAGACGTTTGTTATGTTAATATATTGGAAACTAATGAAAATGAACAAATGAAAAATATTGAAAATTGAATCTTTAGAAAAAAATCTACATGGCGTCTACTGATTCGAGAGAATAATTATCAATTGTATAATACTCATTAGATCAATATTTAAGGGAACACAAATGAATATAAGGTAACAATGAACACAACATAATTACCCGTTCCAAAATAGCTACTGGTCTGAATTGCTGGTTACCAGAGTTTTTAGAATTGCTGTCGTGGCTTTCAAGATGGCTACTCTTTTTTTTTTCTTCCATAGATTTTTATTGAATTTTACAAATGATACACAAGAATACAATGTGCACATTATATAGTGGTAAACAGTAATTCACTTAGATGTAGACATATAATCAGATTATCTGGTTATCGTTATATCATAGATCAAGGAACTGTCTTAGTCTCAACCGTGTTAACTAAGGTTAATTGTTGCATGGGTGGCACTCACCCAGGAACCCCATTGGGAACTCTTTGTTGCCTGGGGGAGTGGCACTCCATGTGGACAGTCTCTACAAAAAAAAAGAACAAAGGGAAAAATATGGAGAACTGAAAGCAGTATCAATATTAAGTAATATTATCAAGTAAGTATTCTAACAATATTTTGCTTATCAAGAGAGACAAATAAGAGAGCATCAGGTTATCAGCTATTAAAGGAATGATGCAACCCCAGGCCACAGCTCCCACGGCTCCCATTTTTTTCTTTCATTGTGTAGGAGGCCTGTACTAGAGGCCATCATCAGTTCAAATCTATAGTGGAGATTCACCGTATCTAAAGTGTGTTCAACGGAAGGGGGTGTATCTGTTTTCCATAACCTCGCAATACATAATCTTGCAGCCAATAAGATATGAGTCACTATATGTCTGAATGGAGGTGGCACTGATTCAATGGTGAGGTTCAGTACAGCTAGATCAGGTGTTGGGAGCAAATCTTGGTGTAGGACATCTGAGAGTATTTGGAAAATCGAGTTCCAATACTTTCGTAAACGCGGGCAGGTCCAAAAGATGTGGAGTAAGTCGCCCTTGGCTGAGCTGCAGCGCCAGCATTGATCACATGTAAAGGGATTAAATTTAGTAAGTCTGGAGGGGGTTAGGTACCATCTAAGGTGTAGTTTTTGGGTGGTTTCCCAAAGCGTGGCGCATTTTGTGGATTTGTATATTGACTGGACCTTCTGCCATTGTTGTTCTGTGTAGGTCTGACCTAAGTCGTGTTCCCAGCGTATATGGGGGGGTTTCTTGGTAAACTGCAGCTTGTGATGCATGATGTTATAGAATAGGGATATTCTTTTTTGTTGGGGGTGTAGGACGTTAGATATTCCCATGCTTTAGGATGCACTGTGTATACCCGAAGGTGGGAGTCTCTAAGGCAGTGCGCGACCCGCATGTAAGTAAAGAGGTCTGTTTGAGGTAAGTTAAACTCTTGTTGGAGGAGGGTGAAGGGTTTGGGTTTGTCGTTTAGTAGAATATTTTGGATGGTTCGGATGCCTTTCTTGGACCATTGGTTTAAATATGAGTCTGGTGAGAGGTGGTGAAGAGATTCGATAGGGATAGGAATGGGAGGGGTATTAGGTATGCCGTTGCTGTTTTGTATTAGTTTTTTCCATGCTGAGATCGACGCCACCATGGTGGGAGGTGTTGCTGCCATCAGTTTTGGACCCAAGGGTGAGCTCATTACCCAAGATTTCAGGTTTGGATGAAGTAGATTTGAATGTTCTATTGAGCTCCATATCTTGCTAGGATTTGTTCGGAACCACTCAGTGAGCTGGTCCAGTATCGCCGCTGTATGATAGTCTTCGAAGTCTATTGTCCCTGAGCCACCCGCCGATCTATGGTGTCTGAGTGTCGAGTGTGCACATCTAGGTTTGGCCCCATGCCATATAGTTTTGTTAAGCATGGATTGTAGTGATTTGAAGTAGTATTTAGGCAAGGGTATGGGGAGGGTTCTGAACAGGTATAGAATTTGGGGTAGGTGGAGCATTTTTAATGCTGCGAGTCTACCTGACCAGGAAAGGTTGTGTTTGGTTATGGCTTGTGTTTCTACCTTTAAGTTGGCAAGGAGAGGCTTGAAGTTGGCTGCAAATAGGTGTTTGACTGATTTTGTGAGGTAAAATTGAAAAGGTGCTACATGTCACAAAGTATGCGCTAGCCTACCCCACATTCCTAATTACAGTAAATTGAAAAGGTCAGATTTCCTCTGGGTGGGACTTTTGGAGAGGGGCAGATAGCACAATGAGGTATGAGAAGAATATAAAAAATATATAAGATTTTATTAATAAACATATGTTTAAAATAATGATCATATATAAACAATACACATATCAAAAAAAAAAATTACAATTAGATTCTGGACAAAACTAATCATACAGTGACAGTTCAAACGAGACAGCTGGGAATCGCAAAGGTCTGTTGAGTTGACAGTGGACACAACAGAAAAAAACCGACGCGTTTCAAAATTACTATTTCTTCACACAACACATTCGGGTCACGTGATTAATGTGTTGTGCGCCGCGGGAGGACGACGCGCGGTGGCGCAGCGAGTGCACTTAGGATTCCCCTGCCATTCAGGGGGTCTCAGGGCTTGACGTCACTGCATCTTCCCTGATGCAGTGCGTCACCATCCACGGCCCCTGGTGTGCTGGGAGGTGCCGTCTGCGCGCCGCCGTCATAGCCCCGCCCCTCCGAGTGTATGCATGAGGTGATTGGCGCTCGGCCAGTCACTCGTGCTTCTTAAACCCCTCCACCCTCCAGCTGATGTCCGTTCGCTGTGAGGGTGGACACAAGCAAGGACCTGCATTATCGTGCTCTCTGACTGATCAGGTAACATGTTGGGCTTTGAACTTTGCTATTTTCTACTCTTGTTGCCATCAACTAAGGAGGCGCCTAGGCTCTACGCTCTATGCGCTCCGATGGCTGTTAACTATGCTTATGTTATACCCCTCTTGATATACTGTTTTTTGCCTGCCACTATAGATCTATCTTTTGATCGTCTTTGGGCGTTATGCAAGTTCCCTGATTCATGTGTCGGTAGAGCCATCCACAAGCAGGTCCTCGCCCGCTGGTTTTTGCCTCTGTTCCCCTCTTCCCCCTGTTTCTCTTCCAGCAAGGTATATACAACGCACACAACTAATTAGTTATTATTGCCCAGATGCAGGACTCTACTACTCTGTAGTTAAGGGGTTCTTTTGTCTAAAACTCCTCCCATCTGGGATAGCATTGTGTCTCCAGATAGGGACACCACAGACATGCATATATGTATGTATGTGGGTGTACATATGGATATACGCATGAAAATTCAATTATATTGTTTGCTGGGTGGGGGTATGGTGGGTGCCAGTCCTGTGTACCTTTGTAATATATTCCACCCTTTTTTGTTTTTTCTTTTCTCCATACTTTTACAGTAAGAGGTATACCTCGAAGGGTCAACCTGGGTTGTCCTTTGTGTGGGACTCTGTTCTCTTTTCCCCCCCTGCTGCCGTTAGACTTATCCATTGGTGTTGGTGCATTGACCTACCCTGCCGGGCTGGGGGCCTCGCAGGCTGACGGCTGCAACACATATTGTTTTTAATTGACAAATTCTGGATAGGAAACTATTTCAAGAACCACACAGGTTGCACGGTCAGTTTCCAAACATTCACATGTAAAGCATGGAGTGTTTATATATGTACTTACTTTCTAAAATTGTACTTTCTATATAACTAATGTTAAGTATTTAATGTGTGCTTATTTGTTTTACTTGCAGAAGTTTGTACATTCTGCGACAAAATAGCATACACCCCTGATGAAGAAATATTAATTTTTAAACGCGTTGGGTTCTTTCTGTTGTGTCCATTGTCAACTCAACAGAACTTTGCGATTCCCAGCTGTCTCGTTTGAGCTGTCACTGTATATTTAGTTTTGTCCAGAATCTAATTGTAATTTTTTTTGATTTTGTGAGGTGGACTCCCAGGTATGAGATGCTATGGTCAGCCCAAGCAAAGGGGAATTGGGCTTGTAACAGGTTTCTAGAGGTAGCGTCTAGTTTGAGGTCTAAAAAATGAGACTTAGTCACGTTAAGTTTGTAGTATGATATGCGTCCGAACCAGTCTAGTAGTTTTTGGGCTACAGGAAGGGAGGAATTCGGGTTGGTGAGTACTAGTATGACATCGTCAACAAAGAGACTGATTTTATGTTAAATTATTTTATGTTAAATTTTTCCTATCGTCAGGCCTGTGATTAGGGGGTTTGAGCGTATGTGTTCCGCAAGTGGTTCCATTAACATGTTGAAGATCAACGGGGACAATGGACACCCCTGGCAAGTGCCATTCATTATGTGAAATGGATGTGAAAGCATATCTGCAGAGTATACCTTTGCAGATGGGACATTATGCAAAGCCATTATAGCGTTGTATATGAGATCCTTGAATCCGAGTTTAGTCAGTACTGCTCTTAAGTAGGACCAGTGGACTCTATCGAACGCCTTCTCTGCATCCAAAGATAGGAGCTAGATTCAATATGGTGTATTAGGTTTACCATCCGTCTTGTGGCATCAGGGGCTTGTCTGCCCCAATGAACCCTGATTGATCTGTGTGGATGAGATCAGGCATAACAGCCATCAGGCGTCTGGCAATCGTTTTGGCATATATTTTCACATCCAGATTTAGTAAGGAGATAGGGCGGAAGTTGTGGGGGGAGGTAGGAGCATTATCTGGTTTCGGGATGGTGATTATAAGAGCATTTAGTGATTCGTCAGTGAACTTTGAAAAGGAGGCAGCAATGTTGAAAAATTCCGTCAGATGGGGGAGTAAGTGTCTGGAAAATTTTTTATAATATTCTCCCGTTAGACCATCTGGTTCAGGGGCTTTTCCCGAGAGCAAGGATGATATCGTGTCCAGAATTTCCCGTTCCGAAAATGGTTCCTTAAGGGAGGACAATTGAGAGTCAGTCAGCGTTGGTAATTTAATTTGTTGAAGAAAATTATTGATATTCTCAGGGGATGGTTGGTAAGTAGTATGGTCATTTTTTTATGTTATATAGTTTGCTATAGTAGTCACTAAAGGCGTTCGCAATGTCCTGGGGGTTAGTCAGTGTGTCAGTAGATTGGGGGTAGCATAGAGTTGGGATTTTGGATTTGATCCTTTGTCCCTTGAGGCGTTGCGCTAGTCTCTTACCCGCTTTGTTGGACATGGAGTATGAGCTAGCTTTGAGCCTGCGCTGGATTAGTTAGTAGGAATGGAGAAGAAGCGATCGCAGGTCTCGTCGTAAGGTCAATAATTGGGCCTGGATGTTCGGTACTGGGTTGGTCTTATGCTGAGATTCAAGAGTGGCGATTTGAGAAGTAAGGGTGTCAATTTGCTGCATCCTCTTTCTTTTACACATGGAACTCAATTGCATTATATTACCTCTGATAACAGCTTTGTGCGCGTTCCACACCATCTCGGGGTCCCCACTGATCCCTTATTTAAATCAAAATATTCGTGTATGTGTTTTTCTATGTCTAGGGAGTAGCTGGGGTGTTGCAAAATATAATTATTCGCCCGCCAGAGGAACGTATTCCGCTGGGGTGTGGTGTCATTAATAGAGATTGGGGCGTGGTCCGACCACGTCACGGTGTGGATTACAGATGCGCTGATGTTTTGTAGTAACCATTTGTCTGCAAGGAACAAATCAATTCTGGAATAAGAATTGTGGCGGGGTGAGAAATAAGTAAAGTCTTTTTCGGACCCGTGATGGCATCTCCACACGTCAAAGACATCATGTGACATGAGGAGCTGCCTCAGGGGAGGCTCTCTTCTTTTCACTGGAGAAGTAGAGTCCATGTGGATATCAGGAACCATGTTGAAGTCTCCGCAGATTATCAAGTGACCCTTGCAGACTGCTAATGCCTTGGTTAAGGCTTTTCTCAGAAAACTTATCTGACGAGTGTTAGGGGCGTAGATATTCATTAAGGTATAAGTAACTTTGTTGACGGTGAATGAAAGAATGAGATATCTACCATTGGGGTCGGGGATTTGTTGTAGTGGTTGGAAGTCCAGACCTTGTTTGATAGCTATGAGAACTCCTCTTTTCTTGGAGTTGTAGGTGGCATGGTATATTTGGGGGTATTTGTTGTTGTGGCATAGGGCTGTTGCTGCGGGGAGTAGGTGAGTCTCCTGTACACAGAAGATGTCACAGTCCATTTTAGCTGCAGTGTGCCAAAAGGAGTGGCATTTTGCCGGGTGGTTAAGGCCCTTGGCATTGAGGGACACAATGTTACAGGGCATGTTCGGAGGTTAGTGGATGAGGTGGATTGGGTGTGGAAGTATCACTTACAGTTCGTTGCTTGTAGCGCGTGGAGAGCTGGTGAGTCTGTCACTGATGAAGTTGCTGGACGGTCATTCAACTATATGTTGTGGGAGATCCAGATCAGGAGCCGTAGGAGGGAGCTGGGGGGAAGCAACAGGTTAAAAGGCTGGAAAGTCCAACAATGAGAACAAGAACTTATAGTAGGTTTATCTTTCTACTGCAAATTCGCTGTATAAGGAACGTGGCGGCGTGAATATCAGAGAGCTTATATGAAGCTATGCCACAGGTGGGGGAAAACAGTTAGTATTCAAAGAACTTGGAGAGATACTCAAGGCAGCGAGGGAGAAATAAGCTATAGTGGTTGTGACTCATCTTATTCAGGTACCCATGTGGGGATGGTGGATTTTGGAGCTCTGGTTGGTGCGCCTGTGGTGAGAGTTCCGTTGTGGCAGAGGGGGAACTCCTTCTGTTGGGGATTCTAGAATGATGCCCCATTCATGTAGAAGACGCAAGCCTTTCATTAGATCGTTGATAGCGTGGGTGGTGCCATTTTTCGTGATAAGGATGGTCGCAGGGTACCTCCATTTATATAAGATTTTATGGTTGAAGAGGCCTTTGGTAATGGGATTCAGCCTCCTCCTCATTTGTAGAGTAAACTTAGAAAGATCTGGAAAGATCTGTATTGCCTCATACGGTCTGGGCAGGGGAGCTTTGGACCTGGCTTCTGTCATCATTTTTTCTTTAATGTGGAAAAAATGGATTCTCATGAGGACGTCTCTTGGTACTGATGCAGCTAGGTGAGATGGTTTGGCAATCCTATGGATTCTTTCGATGATGATATGTCTGGGGGCCGCGTCAGGTAGGATAGTGTGTATGAGGTCTTTGGCATAATTAGGGAGATCATTCGGGGGTATAGACTCAGGGACCCCTTGCAATTTGATGTTATTGCGACTTGAGTGATCCTCCAAATTGGCCAGCTTGGCCCGGGCCCAGTTTTGTTCATCTTTAATGTCTTCTACTGCGTCAATGATGTCATTTACAGTGGATGAGCGGTCTGTCATGCCTTGTTCCATGTTAGAGATTCTATTGTCCATAGAACGCATGTCTGTGGAGATTTTACTAAACAGGGATGACAGATCAGTCATCAGAGATGTTTGCAGGGACATGAGCATCTCTTTTAGGGTAGTATCAATTACTGGCTGGCCAGAGGTGGGAAAGGATGCCATAGAATTGTGCAGGGCCTGGTTAAATTGGAAGGGGTTGAAGGCCTGGGCTGCAGTCCTGTCATGAGGAGATTGCGGCTGCGGTGCATCCATCCGCATTTGAGCCTTAGCTGGGCTGGAAGTGAGGGGATCAGATCCAGGGTCATGGGTAGGGGATAGAGGCAATAGAGCTGTGCCCATTTCACTGAGGATGTCATCAGGGAGGTCTGTGCAAGCCTCTCTTGGCTCTGTCAGGCCGCCGGCGCCATCTTGGAAAACACTGACCTTGTCCTGTGTAAACATGAATGTGGTGAGTTTTCTGAGGCCGCGTTCTCCCATCCGTTTGCGGGACATTGTCGGTCGGCACTCGGGGCAGGTATGAGACGATTTTGGGGTGAATCCCCCCATTCTGTCAGGTCCTTTACATTCCGGTGTTCTCCCTCGCTGTGGAGCTGTGTTCTCAGGCAGCCATCTTCAGCGCCAGCTAGCCACGCCCCCAAGATGGCTACTCTTATTCGCTCCCGGACCAGCCGCCGCAGTTATACTGCGGCAGGTTGGCTCTTCTGCGTGAAACCACATAGCTATACCTCAGCTTGCGGGGTCCAGATAGAAGGACGCACAGCGGGGTGCCGATGCTCGTGGCCAGCGGTCGTGATGACCACCGGCCACAAGCGATCATGAGCAGGAGACGCAGCACATGGACGAGTGTGTGTAAACACACACTTCCCTGTTCTGTTCTGACAGGAGTGACAAATCGTGTGTTCCTATTAGCTAGGAACCATGATCCGTCACTTCCTCTAGTTAGTCCCCCCCCTCAGTTAGAATCACCTCCTAGGGAACACAGTTAACCCCTTCACCGCCCCCTAGTGTTAACCCCTTCACTGTCAGTGACATTTTTACAGTAATCAATGCATTTTTAATCGCACTGATCGCTGTATTCATGCCAATGGTTCCAAAAATGTGTCAAAATTGTTAGATGTGTCCGCCATAATGTCGCAGTCATGATAAAAATCGCAGATCGTCGCCATTACTAGTAAAAAAAAATAATAAAAATGCTATAAATCTATCCCCTATTTTGAAGACGCTATAACTTTTGCGCAAACCAAACAATATACGCTTATTGCAATTTGTTTTACCAAAAATACGTAGAAGAATACATATTGGCCTAAACTGAGAAAAAATTAGCTTTTTTTAAAAAAAATTGGGGATATTTATTATAGCAAAAAGTACAAAATATTGTGTTTTTTTTCAAAATTGTCGTTCTTTTTTGGTTTATAGCACAAAAAATAAAAACCACAGAGGCGATCAAATACCACCAAAAGAAAGCTCTATTTGTGGGAAAAAAAGGACATCAATTTTGTTTGGATACAATGTCGCACGACCACACAATTGTCAGTTAAAGCGACGCAGTGCCGAATCGCAAAAACGCTCTGGTCAGGAAGGGGGTAAATTCTTCCGGGGCTGAAAGGGTTAAAGATGAATTACTTCTTGCGGCCTCCAAGTTCCAAAGCATAAGGTAGTTTGATTCTTCATGAATGTAGAGGTATGGGTTGATGAGTAGAGTGTGTGTCTGTGTGTGTATGATTGAATCTTTGATTGAGCCCCTTCCATGGCATCTATCTGGCTCCTAAATACCATGTCCAAAAATAGGATCATAAAAATTATAATAAGCTCAGCCCAAAAGGTATGACTTCTTTTCCATTGGTTGGAAAAAGATCTAATGATTAACCTTTTCTGAATCCAGGTAATATCACCTTCAACCACTAGGCATGTCTGAGGGCAGAATAACGTGTTCTGAACTATCTGTTAAATAATATGTTCTATTTTCATAATGTGTATGTGTTTGTATATTGGTGCTGATGAATATATATCTATATTATTCAGGGACTCTGGTAACCGGTACAATATACAATACACTCAGTATAATTTTGATTAATCAATATCACATAAAATGATTATTTATATGCATAAACATATAATTCTTGTATATCCTATGAATACTTATTTATCTTGGAACAACACATGCTATATGTATATTTTTATGCAGATGTAGTCACAATGTATATGTCTTTCATAACAATGATTGGTACCTTAAAACAATTCTTACTAATTTGTTCTACATCAAAATATTATATTTTTACCTTATGACAGGATAATCATTGGGTCAGTAGACACTAAAGTCATAATTGTTTCTATGCCCTGGAATATAATATATCATTTGAATTAATTATAATTATATTTATTTTAAAATATCACTGGGTAGACAGAATTCTGATGTCTCTCAGAAATGTTTGAAATGAACTTTGGGCAGGCTCAATTTGTTTTTAGATAGCCCAGCTGTATACACACCTCTAGGGTCCTCTCAATAAGTTTTGCTAAAGACTTTGTTTGATAATGGCCTGCCTCACCTGGAAAAACAATGGCGTTTGCTGGGATTCCCAAGCTTTATTGTTGCTTCAAAGCTTCTCAATTAAATCTTGTTTAGAGATAATAAAATATACTTTTTTATCAGACAATCTATGTACAGATTTATAACTGAGTGATAAGAACACAGGTTGTTCTACTTTAAAAAAATTCTCACGTGACCGCCATGGGCTTGACCTCTGTTTTGAGACATAACTGACTTTGCAACCATATGTCCCCATTTTGTAATTATGAGAGATGGTTATTTCTTCATCATGATTACAACAAACCCATACATTCCAGTGAGAAGTAATGCGCACAAAGAAAAAGAAGTAAGTATAGCACAAATTAAACAATCACGTGACAGCATTAGTGTTTGTGAGTAATACATGTTGCTGCTGAGAGAATCACCACTTATGTGTAAAAGTAAGGAGGAAATCAATAAAAAATGCTCACACTGGATGTAGTGTCTAGGGAGCAGAGTGAGCGAGTGAGCATCTGGTGTCATTATCTGGGGCTAGTATAGGACAGGGGGGTGAACCTATCCCCCCTCCAGAATCATGTGACATTACATTAAAAAGGAAGAGAACCATAAGATCATCATTGGGATGATGGGGAAGAAAAAGAAACACAAAAATGAGGCATGAGGTGACACACATGAAGCATGGTTATCCCATAATGCAAACAATAATGACATTCAATGCAGCTATGCAGAAGCTGAAATGCACAACTAAAGGAGAGAGGAAACAATATAAACATGAGAACACACAGAGTAATATCATTAAATGGGGGAAGACACACAATAATCAAAATAAAAAAAATGAAAGTTTCTGAAAATTGAAAAATATACTATATTGTCAAAAGTATTGGGACACCTGCCTTTACACGCAGATGAACTTAAATGGCATCCCAGTTTTAGTCCGTAGGGTTCAATATTAAGTTGGCCCACACTTTGCAGCTATAACAGCTTCAACTCTTCTGGGAAGGCTGTCCACAAGGTTTGGGAGTGTGTCTATGGGAATGTTTGACCATTCTTCCAAAAGCGCATTTATAAGGTCAGGCACTGTGGTGGACAAGAAGCTGTTCATTCTCCAAACAACCCGAATTATAGGATAGTTTGACCATTTTTTCGGCCCGCTGAATGACCACAATGCACTGCGCCACCACATAGTGCATTGAAAGCCCTGATTGGCTGAAGCAATGAAAGCTTCGCCCAATCAAGGCACAGAGCACTGTCAGAGCCATGATTGGACGCTGTCATGATGACTGTATCCAATCATGGCTCATTGCTCTTAATCCCATCCACACTATAAAAGTATTCTTTCCATAGCGGCCATTTGTAGTGTGTAGAGAGATAGAACAGGGTTCTGTTCAGGACTATTAGACAGTAATGCCCTGTACGCACGGTCGGATATTGATTGGACATTCCGACAACAAAATCCATGTTTTTTTTCCGACGGATGTTGGCTCAAACTTGTCTTGCATACACACGGTCACACAAAGTTGTCGGAAAATCCGATCGTTCTAAACGCGGTGACGTAAAACACGTACGTTGGGACTATAAACGGGGCAGTAGCCAATAGCTTTCGTCTCTTAATTTATTCTGAGCATGCGTGGCACTTTGTGCGTCGGATTTGTGTACACACGATCGGAATTTCTGACCATGGATTTTGTTGTCGGAAAATTTTACAGCAAGCTCTCAAACTTTGTGTGCCGGAAATTCCGATGGAAAATGTGTGATGGAGCCCACACACGGTCGGAATTTCTGACAACAAGGTCCTGTCACACATTTTTCGTCGGAAAATCCAACCGCGTGTACAGGGCATTAGTGTGCTATAGTGTGCTATTCTGATTCTATTGTAAGTGTAGAATATCAGTTTAGTGTGTATCTAGGGATAGTTCAGTCAGTAGGAGTGTAGTGACCGTTTAACACCCCATATAGTTCTGTGCATTACTGCAAGTTTAACGCTGTATATTTCATTGTGTTACTGCAAGTTTAACACCGTATATTTTATTGCGTTACTGCAAGTTTAACGATGTATAGCTCTGCTCGTTACTGCAAGTTTAATGCCATGCAAAATTAATTGTGTTAATGCAAGTTTAACACCATATAGTTCTGCACGTTACTGCAAGTTTAACGCAATATATTTCATTGCGTTATTGCAAGTTTAACGCTGTATAGGGGCACTGTAAGGGGGCCAGCAGCATATGTGTCCACAGGCAAAGGTGGACATAGTCAGTCCTCAGGCAGGGCATCATTTCCTCTGTTTAGTGATGTTGCCCATGCTATCCAGCCACAGCATGCAGAGGAGGTGGTGGACTGGCTTACTAAACCGTCCTCATCCTCCTTATCTTCCTTCACCCATGCAGAAACTAGTGCGCAGTCCCCTGCAGCTGCCAGAGTGGCAAAACCTGCCTCCTTGTCCACAGATAATCTTGCCATAGCCCCAGCATCAGGCATGGAGGAGTCAGTGGAGTTATTTGAGCACAGCATCAGCCACTTGCTCATTCATTATGCACAGCCATTACTAAATTCAGATGTTGATTCTGAGGTTGAGGAAGGCAGGGACATGAGCCTACAGAGAGGGGAGAACATTGGTACACAAACTGGCATTTATGTTCCCCCAGCCACAGCGTATTGCCAAGTTGTCTCCAATGGTAATGAGAATGGAGGAGATGATTATGATGTCCCAGACTCAACTTGGGTGCCAGTTAGAGCAGAGGAGGAAAGTTAGGGTGAGGCACAGCTCCAACAAGGCAGCCATCATGGAAGAGTAGAGAGCAGCCACCCTATTCCATCACATTGTGGAGCTGTTATCTCACGGCCCACTTCCCCCAGCTCAGCTGTCTGGACCTTTTTTAGTACATGTGCAGCCGATTCCACTATTGCTATTTGCAAACTTTGTCTCAAGCACATCAAGCGTGATAAAAACACCAACCATTTGGGTACTACATACTTGACAAGGCAATTAACCTCCCATTGCTCAGCCCGTTGGAAAGAGCCACACAAAAGGGGCACAAATCTGTCCCTCCTCCTTACTCACCTTAGTCTGTCCCTACTATAACTCATGACCTCTCAGCAGCCTCCACTGACAGGGATGATGGTATAGTGCAGGGTGTCCCAGGTCCTTGCAGCACATCTGCCAGCAGCACACCACCAGCTGTAGACTATAGCCAGCAAATTTCCCTGTCCCATCTGCTGCAGCAGAAAAAAATACAGTTCCTGTCAAACAGATGTGGAAAAATTGTTCTTTGGGTATTAATTGTGCCCAATGAAACCTTCTTCCAGATGAAATCAACACCCACACCACTAGACAGCCTAGAAGTCCTGCAGAGATTCCACATCCCAAAAACACTTAATTGGCGACATTGGCATCAGGGTCTTCTTAGCTGCTGATAATCCAGAACTGATTAATTTTGATAAGTCAGATGGTCCACGGAGTCTGTGGACAGATGCGCTCTATGATCAGTAACAAAACCTCCAGCAGCACTGAATGCCTGTTCAGAAAGCACGCTGGATACAGGGCAGCCCAGCAGCTCAAAAGCATACTAGGCAAGTTCTGGCCAGCGGTCTATTCTCATGACCCAGCAAGCCAGTGGATCGCTGACTGGAAAGCTTTCTATATCTGTTTTTACCCCTAGATAATCATCCACCATGAGATACAGACACTGCCATTGGGATGTGGAAGCTGACAGCTCTGGGTGGCAAGGACTAAACAAATTGAGAAATGCATCACTTAGGCGGTTGCGCTCCTCTCTTGACCAACAGAAGCCTCAAAATTACGTTTCCACGACACTGTAACCTACCAGAGTCAGGAAATGCGTTTGATAAACTTCTCTTCAAGGTGTCCTCAAGCAATTTCATCTTCTGCACACTCTGGTAGGTTCTGAGACTTTACCCTTATAACAGTGGTCAAGGAGGGTTACCAACCAATAGTGATCTTTTTCCTTTATGCCACATATTCTTGGGTCCTTTTGCAGGCTTTGAAGCATGAGGGAGCCCATGCACCGCAAATTTGCAGAGGCATGAGAAGCAGACTCCTCGGGTTCACTGAAGATTATAGTATCTGGAACTGCCTCCTCCCAGCCAGGTACTACTCACAAGGGTTCTGGAAAACCATCTCTGCCAGAATCCTCCTCCTCCTTCTCCTCTCTCTCCTCTTGTGTTTACTGTGGCATAGGAACAATGGTGTGTTCATAAAGTAGGCGTTGAGAGTCTGCTCCAGCAGAAACACAACAGGGATTGTGTTGCTGATGCATGCATTGTCATGGCTCACCATCCCTGTGGTCTCCTCAAAAGGTGACAGTACAGTGCATGCATCCTTTATGAGCAGCTACTGGTGTGGGGAAAAAAAGCCTGAGCTTGTCATTGTGCCATATTTACACAGGTGCTCATTGACAGCCCTCTGCTGCAAGTGCAGCCACTGCAGCATTGCCAATGTTGAGTTCCACCTGTGGGCATGTCACAAATCAGGCGGTTTACGGGCAGGTGGAATTCCTGCTGAATTTCAGCCAACTAAGCACTGGCTGTGAATGACCACCTGAAATGGCTACAGACTCTTCTGGCCTGCTTTAGCAGATCTTCCAACCCTGGGTACCTAATTTAGGAAATGATGCACTACCAAATTGAGGATATGTGCCAGGCATGGCCCATGTGTCAACTTTCCCTGTCTAAGGGCAGACAGGAGGTTTGTGCCATTATCACACACCACCACTCCTGGCTCCAGCTGGCATGGCGTGAACCACCTGTTCCTACAAAGCTTCAAGAATCTCTGCTCCAGTGTGGATCCTGTCCCCTAGACACACCAGCTGAAGCACTGCATTACACCTTTTAGCCTGACTCATTGAATAGCCCTTTGAACGCTTAGGGGGTACTTGAGGTTCATAGAACAATTCAGAAGAGGAGGGCATGGAGGAGGTGGTGGAGGAGGGGGTAGAGCTGACAAATCTCCCATCATCACCAGCTGTATGGATACCTGGGGGCACAACAATCTTCAGCATTGAGCCCTGTCCTGCATCCTTCCGAGTTACAAGCAGAGTTACCCAGTTTGCTGTGACTGAAATATATCGTCCCTGACCATGCTTGCTGGACCAGATCTCAGCAGTGACGTGGACTTTGTGGCTGACTGCCTTGCCCAACGATGCCACAACATTGCCTTCCACGTAATGGTAGAGAGCTGGAATGGCCTTGCGTGAAAAGAAATAGTGACTGGGAATCTGCCATTGTGGTACAGATATATTCTGCAAATTCACAGAAGGGGCAGAATCCACCAAGCGTAAGGGCAGAAGATGTAGAGCCAGCAGCTTTGACAAGCTTGCATTTAGATGCTGGGCATGTACTGTCAAAAATTTTTACGTACTTGTTTTATATGTGCATATCATTACAATTTTTGACAGCAAGGCCAATTCTTGCTTTCATCAAGAGTACCTCTATAGGGTTATGGTGTGAAGGCACCACCGGCACCCAAAGAATAATTTTTCTGCACCCGTTACAGAAGTAGAAATCCGAAGTCTGTGGTAGAGACACCAGAATTTATCCAAAAAAATCTGTAATTTTGTTCCCAGTGCACTACATTGTGGCCTCATCATACAGACTGGCTCCACAAGCGATTGCTTACAAAATAAAGCTTGCTTGCAGGTAAAATATAATTTTGTGGCTTTATAAATGAAATTATTGCTGCAGCAGCTTCTATATACAGTACAGATGTGCCACTTTACAGATGGACCAAGAGGACCCCCCCAGGCACTATATTGAAAGGAATTTTTCATTTTTACACTTTCACTTTAAGCATAAATAAATCACTTGTTCTGAAAATGACGTTTTTACAAACTTTTTTTTCATTGATACATGTCCCCCAGGGCAGTACCTGGACCCCCATAACCATTGTATGCCCAATAACTTGCATATAAGCCTTCAAAATGGGCACTTTTGATTTTTCACGTTCAGGTCCCATAGACATCAATGGGGTTCGTTATTCAGTTCCGAACTTTTGCGATGTTCAAAAGTTCTGGTGCGAACCGAACAGGGGGTCATTTGGCCCAGCCCTACTTGACATGGTATTTTTCTGTTACTGCATTTGAACTTGCTTGTGTATTTTGTTAAACCTCAATAAATAAATTTGACAAGAATCACTAACTGTATTTGAAAAAAGACATTCACTATATTGACTTATTATGTTACCTCAACATTTCATAATCCTAATATGTATATGTTATACCATGTCCATGTGTTAAAATGTATCCTCTTTATCTTATCTTTGCATTGCTTTCCTGTTGCAAAAATAACATGCTAGGCACTAGAGAACAACCATCCCAGTATGGTCAGTTTTTTGGTTGCCTGTCCTCCAATGGCCAAGACTTGTGCTGACTGTTTTGCCCACTGGGCTTCTATTCAGTTTACAGTTTAGTCTCTTTTTGATAGTTAAAATCATTTTTTTTGCTAGAAAATTACGTAGAACCCCAAACATTATTTATTTTTTTCAGACACCCTAGAATATAAAATGGCTGTCATTGCAATACTTTATGTCACACCGTACATGCAGGCGCGACTTACATATGCGTTTGCTTCTGTGCGCAAGCTCGGCGGGACCGGGTGCTTTACATTTTTGTATTTTTTTTTCTTATTTATTTTACTTTTCATTTTTACACTGTCCTTTAAAAAAAATAAAAAATTGGGTCACTTGTATTCCTATTAAAAGTGTGAAAAGTGAAAATGCTGTGCTAAACCCTAATTGTGAAAAACAAAAAACAAAAGCAGCTGACACACAAACAAACCAAGTCCGTTGAGAAATAAAAATAAAAAGTGCAGCGCTAGAAATATCTAACATGTACTAATAAACATGCAAATAAACAGTAAACGCACAATTAAATGCGAAAAGTAATAAATTATGATCAAATGTCTTTATGTGAAATATGGAACAGCAAATCCTGAAAGTTCATGTAAGAAGAAATAGTGAAGGGATGTCTCCTCAGGTTAGAAGGCAACAGTAGACACCAGGAGGTGTGTAGATATTCAATGAAAATAAATGGTTAAGCTAAGGGTACCTGGTAAGGGTACCCATTTATTTTCATTGAATATCTACACGCCTTCTAGTGTCTACTGTCTACTTTTGCCTTCTAACCTGAGGAGACATCACTTCACTATTTCTTCTTACATGAACTTTCAGGATTTGCTGTTCCATATTTCACATAAAGACATTTGATCATAATTTATTACTTTTCGCATTTAAATGTGCATTTACTGTTTATTTGCATGTTTATTAGTACATGTTAGATATTTCTAGCGCTGCACTTTATATTTTTATTCCTATTACAAGTAATGTAAACATCCCATGTAATAGAAAAAAAGCATGACAGGACCTCTTAAATGTGAATGTGTGGTCAAAAAGACCTCAGATCTAACATTTACACAAAAATGCAATAACAAAAAAATGCCCCTTTAAGACCATTGGGTGGAAGTGATGTCGCTTCCGCCATGTAATGTTATGGAGCTGAGTGGGGGTCATCTTTCCCTCACTCGGCATCCAGACTCAGAGGGGAAAGGACGAGATTGTCTCCGCTGCTACTTACTCCGGTAAGTGGTGGAGACGACTGGAGCGCGGCGGGAGGGGCCCTCTCCCGCCCCTGATAAAAGCGATCTTGCGGAAAATCCCATGCAGAGACTACTTTTATCCCAAAGAGAACCGCACGCTGTTCCGGAAAATATTGGGGTTATGGCAGCTATTTGCTGTTATAACAATGGTATTTAGCGTCAAAGTACCGATGTACAGGTACGGCGATTTGCGTGAAGCGGTTAAAATAACATGTTTGGTTTTCTTGATTTTCACCAGCTATTTATATGCAGAGCGCAGGTGCCACCTACTGTTCCATTACTGGTACTGCTTTAGCGGATTTGTAGTAGTTACATATTGTAATCTCTTACAATGCGTTAATAAAGTTGTTAGGAACCAGAGGATTCTGGGAGAATTCTCTAGAGGAAGTGAGTCAGCCACCATTTTAAGAATCTACAGCAAGGCAGCAAGGCATGTTTCTTCAATATCTCGCCATCACCCCTTAGCAAGCTTAAAAAGTAAGTTCTTGTTATCCCTTTCTGTGTTATAGAGCATTGTTTCTTTATTGTATGCAAATTTGTACTGACTGATGCTTATTTTATCAATTTGTAGTATTACCTGGCTTGTTCCAATAAATTTAAAATCAAAATAAATATGGAATCTGAAGTTTAACAAGCAGGAAGGTTTAGCTCTCTGTCCTAGAGACAGAACAGTGACACCCCACCCACACTTAACAGGTAGGGGTTCACATATACTTCAAGGGTTGGATGTGAATGTGGAGAAGGTAAGTAGGCAATGCATGCTGTCATATACTTGGATCCCTATGATATAAATTCTGACGAATACTTATTTTATTAGGACAGAAAAAATAAATATGATCAAAAGATCTTTGTGTATCATTTCTATATTACATTTCTCATATTTCATTGTTTGAATAATAACATCCTATTTAAATATTTCCCAACATATCATCCAGATCACTTATCGAATCACCGACCGTCCCCTCACTGGTGGAAAAATGTATCCAACTTTATTCCATGTGACACCAGATGATTGGGTCCGTTTTGAAGCTGTAATTAAATTTTTGCAGCATTTTGGATGGAACTTGGTTGGAATAATAACATCATATGATCGCAGCGGTGATGAGGAGTCCCAACAACTAAGTAAGATGCTGAGCCAACATGGGATCTGCACAGAATATATCATTTCAATCGCGGATGATAAGCTTCATGATATTCAGACACAGAGAGTTATTAGGGAATCAACAGCAAAGATTATCATAGCGTGTGGAACTTCCATATTAGGCTTTGATTATTTTGCTTGTTTTTTAACCTTTGGTGTAGAAAATGTCACATTTATTTTCCCACCATCATGGATTGGGATTTATAAATATATACATGGAGATTTTAAAAAAATTAACTGTAGCTTCATATTTGTGTGGCCACGGGAAAAAGACCTAAGCATTGATGTTTATTCCGATGGTGTCAACTTCAGCTCCTTAAATGACCCCATACTGGAAGAAATTGGGGTTTATACGTTTCACTGCTTTACCCAAAACCCAAAAAAAAATCTCTATTTACAATATTTTGATACTTATGCATTCCATTGCACAGATGTAAAAGATGTTTCATCCGTATTGTCTTCTTATACAAATCTGTCCTCCTATGTATACAAGGCTGTATATGTTCTGGCCCATGCTCTACATGGAATGTACATGAGGAAAAATACATCTGGATTCCAGCACAGAGTAAGTTGGATAATAAGTATTTATATTACTATGATCCTATCCTATATTATGTTATATAATAATTATCTGAATCAACAGCGTTCTCAAACCTCCCTCTCACTGCCTAGGCAATCAGAAAAATTGCAGTCACTCAAATTTTTGGTTTCTCTAAAAAAAAAAAAATTATGTTTGTTTATATAAAGTTTGAGGGGGGGGGGGGGGGGGATTGTTGTATGTTATTGATTTACTAATTGATTTCTATATACAGTACTAGATTCATATATACTGTATGTATCACCAAATAAAATTTGATTTTTCTATACAGTTTTTAAACATAATAAAATGTATGGGTTTTTTTATTGCATTGTATATGCCATGTTAATATTATATACAGTATAACTATATGCTTTTATATTCTATATATTTATTTATGATATTTATCTGTGTATGATTATACTTATAGACTTTTCTGGTTAACTCTGTTCTACAAAAATCAAAGAGCAAAAGATCAAAGTGTTCATTCAGAGTATATCTCTTTAACCAGTTCAGCCCCGGAAGGATTTTCCTCCTTAATGACCAGGCCATTTTTTGCGATATGGCACTGCGTCACTTTAACTGACAATTGCACAGTTATGTGACGCTGTACCCAAACAAAATGTATGTCCTTTTTTCCCTTAAATAGAGCTTTCTTTTGGTGGTATTTGATAACCTCTGCGGTTTTTATTTTTTGCGCTATTAACAAAAAGAGACCTACAATTTTGAAAAAAACACAATATTTTTTACTTTTTGCTATAATAAATATTCCAAATTAAAAAACAAACAAAAAAAAACAAAACAAATGTCTTAAATCAGTTTAGGCCAATATGTATTCTTCTACATATTTTTGGTAAAAAAAAAAGAAATCGCAATAAGCGAATATTGATTGGTTTGCGCAAAAGCTATCGCGTCTACAAGATAGGGAGTAGATTTATGGGACCTTTTGGGACCAGTGACATTTATACAGTAATCAGAGCTAAAAATTGCCACTAATTACTGTATAAATGTCACTGGCAGGAAAGGGGATGGAAAGGATTAGCACTAGGGGGCGATCAAGGGGTTAACCATGTTCCCTGGGTGTGTTCTAACTGTAGGGGGGTGGGCTTTATAGGACATGACAGAGATCGCTGTTCCTGATGACTGGGAACAGAAGATCTCTGACCTGTCACTAGGCAGAACGGGGAATTGCCTTGTTTACATATTGCGGGTCGCCAGCAGACATCGAGTCTGCGGGACCTGTGGGCATGCTCTCGCACCATTGGTGGCATGCGCACTTGCTAGCCTCCCTGCACAGACTGACTAATATGGCGATTTGTGCAGGAGAGCTGACCTGCCGCAGTATAATGAAATCGGCTGGTCGGCAAGAGGTTAAAGATTTTGGTAAGCTTTATTATGTTTTGTATAGAAGGACCCTTCTCCCTACCACCTTTGTCTCTAGGGCTAAGCAAGTAAGGATGAAACATGTCAGAAAGGGATGGTTGTCATTTGTGTTTGGTTGGCCCAATTAAGTTTTAACATGAAAGTGATGTCACCATTGGCAGTCATTTGTGTTCTTTGTGGCAGTACAATCAGGTATTTGCAAACACAGCCACTACTATTACAGAAATCCAGAAATGTTTGATAAAAGCATAGGCGTGCGCAGGGGGTGTGCCGGATGTGCCTGGGCACACCCTAATCACCCTTTGTAGCGCAGATTCCCCCTGCTGATATTTCACCAAAGCTTCTAACAAATTTAAAAAAATAATAAAAAATATAAATAAAATTGTAAAAAATAATACATAAGCAAACTAATAAAAATAAAAACTACTGACACTGTCCACTGACACTATATATATATATATATATATATATATATATATATATATATATATATACATATATATAGGCACGCATGTGTGTTTGCGTTTTGGGGTGCACACCCTAAAGCAATAGGCTGCGCACCCCTATGGATAAAAGCATAACTCTGCCCATCCCCCTGTGCTCTACAGTGATAACATAGCTGTGATTGTCAATAAAGTGGCCACAGATGTCATTTTATGGAAGACCACATCAGTGTTTTCTCTACAGAGCAGAACTTCACTTCCTTTAATGGCATCTCACCTGAACTCCGGGCAATTCAACTTCCATACAGGCAGTGTCACACTTACCCCTAACGCAGATGGTCAGACACTATATCTGGCTTCTGTGTTCTTTACCTACAGCAGCCCCCTTTCCCATAAGGCAAGCTGGCCTGCCGGTACTCGGTTGCCCTTAGGACTTATACACAATGCTATAGTGCTTGGCTACCATGCCAGGGCATGCACAAACTGAGCTACGCAAACAGGTATTTGCAGTTGGCAGACAGGCAAGGTTCAGAATAGTCAGGGTGAAAAACCGAAGTCAAAAGGCAGGCAGAGTTTAGAGAGTAGTTGATTTCTGATCCAAGGTTATTAATGAGGGAATCCAATCTAGCAGAGCAAGGAAGACAATCCAGAGCTTAGAGCACATGTAACAAACGCTATCACAAATATGAGACTGCAGGCTTGGTTGGCTTAAATCAGGTTTGGTCTCCACCCAGAGACTGCCAAATTCAATCACCTTGTAGGTGGACAGACATAAACGGACGTATCATAGCCAAAACAAGGATGTTTGAATGAGAGCAGCAACTATCAAAGAACAGGAGCATTTATACGCTTTTGACAGGTAGTTAAATTCCCCTCCAAGTTTCCTTCCGACTCCTCAACCCTGATAGTAACATTAGCTTTGAATTTTGCCCATTGCTACCTACCTTCCATCTTATCCTACACACCCCTCCCTGCACATAACACTTGCATTGAAATAAAGTTCTCTCTGGTACATACTGCCCACTGCCATACCTTCTGCATTCCTCTCCTGTACATACTTCTCTCTGTCAAACCCTCCACACTCCTCTCCTGTACATACTTCTCTCTGTCAAACCCTCCACACTCCTCTCCTGTACATACTTCTCTCTGTCAAACCCTCCACACTCCTCTCCTGTACATACTTCTCTCTGTCATACCCTCCACACTCCTCTCCTGTACATACTTCTCTCTGTCATACCTTCCACACTCCTCTCCTGTACATACTTTTCTCTGTCATACCCCCTGCACTCCTCTCCTGTACATACTGCCCTCTGTCATACCCTCTGCACTCCTCTCCTGTACATACTGCCCTCTGTCATACCATCTACACTCCTCTTCTGTACATACTGCCCTCTGTCATACCCTCCACACTCCTCTACTGTACATACTGCCCTCTGTCATACCATCCCCACTCCTCTTCTGTACATACTGCCCTCTATCATACCCTCCACACTCCTCTCCTGTACATACTGCCCTTTATCATACTCTCCACACTCCTCTCCTGCACATACTGCCCTCTATCATACCCTCCACACTCCTCTCCTGTACATACTGCCCTCTTTCATACTCTCCACACTCCTCTCCTGTACGTACTGCCCTCTTTCATACCCTCCACACTCCTCTCCTGTACATAATGCCCTCTGTCATATCCTCCACACTACTCTCCTGTACTTACTGCCCTCTTTCATACCCTTTTCAACAATGCTCCTTCATATACTTCTCACCACTATACACTCTGCACTCCTCTCCCATAAATGTCGTGTCCTCTCCATAACTCAATTTCACAGTATTACTATTATTCTTTCCCCAGTGAGATCCCACCTAGCTTACCCACTTTGTTTTTCTTACACAGTTAGAGTCAACCTCAAGCACACAGATTGATCTTCCCCTATGAGATCCCACCTCCAGCACACAATGATTGTGTTTCCCATAATGCGATTTCACCCCCCTCCAGTTCTCCCCTATTACCACAGCATACAATATGTATTTCCCCCTCCAGAATCCCCTCACTGTGTACCCACAATCCAGCACGAATATTGCACATTGAAGTGTCTATGACTTCCCTACAAAGTACAAAGCTCACAGATCCTGTACACAAAGTCTAGGGTTCCATTAGCAGTACCCCCCTCCCCTTCTCTGCAGAAGGACAGATTCATTTTGCTTTTCCCAGGATGGCTTTTCTTCCCTCTGGTCAATCTCGCTCTAACCTTTCAGCTATAGTAAAGAAAACTAATTACATGTTTTACTAATAGTTAAATGACAAAATGAAATGCTAATATTAGTATAATGACAGGCTCCCTTGCTACAATAACTTTGAAGAAGACCTTGTTGGAACAATGTCCTCAGAATGTGTGGTTAGAATGTCCTTGGAAGGTCTTGTAGTACAGACAATCCATCTCCTAGGATTGTACAGAGAAGCATTTCAAACCAATAAGAAGTTCTATAACAAAATGTTTCTTACATTTTCTTTCTTACATTATTAATGAGTAATATGTAAAATGATACTTTTTAGGGAGGTCCTTTGTGATGATTGTGTTTCTGGAAGGATGAAGATTTTCATACACTAACTATGCCAGACCTCCACACCGTACTCATCTCTTTCCTACTATTTATTTTAATTTATGTAACTATTTGCTTACTGGGCACATAAACCTCCTTCCTGCCCAGACCAATTTTCAGCTTTCAGCGCTCTTATGCCCCGTACACACGGTCGGTCATTGTTTGGACATTCCGACAACAAAATCCATCTCATTTTTTCCGACGGATGTCGGCTCAAACTTGTCTTGCATACACACGGTCACACAAAGTTGTCGGAAAATCCGACCGTTCTGAACGCGGTGACGTAAAACACGTACTTTGGGACTATAAACGGGGCAGTAGCCAATAGCTTTCGTCTCTTCATTTATTCTGAGCATGCGTGGCACTTTGTGCGTCGGATTTGTCTACACACGATCGGAATTTAAACGATTGGATTTTTTTGTTTTATATACTGCTCTCAAACTTTGTGTGTCAGAAATTCGGACGAAAAAAGTCCGATGGAGCCCACACACGATCGGAATTTCCGACAACACAATCCGATCTCACTTTTTCAGTCGGAAAATCCGACCGCGTGTACAGGGCATTACACTTTGAATGACAATTGCGCGGAAAAATTTTATCATTTTTTTCACACAAATAAAGCTTTCTATTGGTGGTATTTAATCACCACTGGGTTTTTAATTTTTGCTAAAAAAACAAAAAAAGACAGAAAATTTGGAAAAAAAAACAAAAAAACAGTTTCACAGTTTGTTATAAAATTTTGAAAACAGGTAATTTTTCTCCTTCATTGATGTGTGCTGATGGGCACTGATAGGCTGCACTGATGGGCACTGATAGGCTGCACTGATGGGCTGCACTGATAAGGCAGCACTCATAGGTGGCACTGATAGGTGGCTTTTATGGACACTAAGAGGTGGCCCTGATGGTCACTGATGGGTGGCACTGATGGTTGGCACTAATGGGGGGCACTGAAAGGCACTGATACGTGGCACTGAAGGGCACTAATAGGTGGGACTGATAGGCGGCACCAAAAGGCACTGATGATCACTGATGGGTGGCACTGGTAGGCAATGGTAGGTGACACTGATAGGGAGCACTGATCTGTGGCACTGATAATGAGGCACTCATGGGCATTGATTGGCAGCACTGGTGGGCATTCATAGGTAGCACTGTTGGGTAAAGGTATGTGGCACTGTGGGCACTGGTAGGTAGCACTGGTGAGTACTGATAGATGGCATTGGCAGGTGGCACTGGTGGGCACAGATGAGGCTGCCGCGGCTCTCTGTGTGAGGGACCAATGTCCCTCTGACAGGAGTCGGTGATCAGATTTACCAAACTTCTGTTTACATCACATGATCAGCTGTCATTGGCTGACAGCTGATCACGCGGTAAGAGGCCAGGATCGATCCCTTACTCCGATCTGTGATCAGCCGAGTCTTATAGACTCGGTGATCACAGATCACACCACGTGCGCCCCACAGGGGGTGAGCAGCAGTAGCGTCACTAGGGTTGGTGTCACCCGGTGCAGAAAAAATTGGTGTCACCCCCCCTCCACCAACTATAGTCCCCCATCAGTACAGACCCCCCTCTCTCAGTATAGACCCCCACTAAGTACAGATCCCCCCCTTAGTACAGACCTCCCTCCATGAATATAGATCTCCCCCTCAGTACAGACCCCCTTCCTCAGTATAGACCCCCCCCCTCAACACAGACCCCCTTCCTCAGTATAGACCTCCAGCCTCAGTACAGACCCCTCTCCGTAAGTATAGACCTCCCCCTCAGTACAGACCCCCCTCACTAAGTAGAGACCCCTCACTAAGTACAGATCCCCTTTCCTCAGTACAGACTCCCTCCATCAGTACAGACCCCCCTCCCTTAGTGCAGACCTCCCCATCAGTATAAACACCCCCCTCAGTGCAGACCCCTACACATCAGTATAGACACCCCCCTCAGTGCAAACTCCCCCATTAGTAGAGACACCTCCCCAGTGCAGACCCCCCATCAGTATAGACACCCTGCCTCTGTGCAGATCCCCCATCATTATAGACCCCCTTAGTGAAGACCTCCCCCCATCAGTATAGACCCCCTTAGTGCAAATCCCCTACATTAGTATAGACACCTTCATCTCAGTGCAGACCCCCTCAAGTATAGACACCCCCCAGTGCAGACCCACCATCAGTATAAACAACCCCCTCAATGTAGACCCCCTCCATCAGTATTGACACCCCCCTCAGTGCACCCCCCCATCAGTAAAAACACCCCCCTTAATGCAGATCCCAAATCAGTATAAACACCCTCCCATCAATGCAGACCCCCCCATCAGTATGAACACCCCCTCAATGCAGACCCCCATCAGTATACACTCCCCCAATGTAGACCCCTCATCAGTATAGACACCCCCTCTGCATATGTCCATCTAGATTACACATACCCTGTTTCCCCGAAAATAAGACCTAGCGTGATTGTCAGTGATGGCTGCAATATAAGCCCTACTCCCCAAATAAGCCCTACCCTGTTTCCCCTGAAAATAAGCCCTACCCTGAAAATAAGACCTACAAGGACTTTAACTAGGGCTTATTTGGGGGGTAGGTCTTATATTGCAGCCATCACCGACAATCATGCTAGGTCTTATTTTCGGGGAAACAGGGTAGTAAAGTGTACAGATCTCGGAACAGTGCGGATGGATACACACAGTGGTGAGTCTCAGTCTCCTCCTGTGTGGATGTGGGAGGAGGAGGCGGCTTCAGTCCGCTCCACTGAGGGACACAGCCGTGAGATCTGAGAGGCACAGATTAGTGTAGGGCAGCGGGCGGTGTTAGCAGGGCCGCTACCCATGGGTGTCACCCCTCCGGCGGGTGTAACCCAGGTGCAGGATGCATGCCCCCACCCCTCCCCAGCGACGCCACTGGCAAGGAAGCAGCTCATGCACGGGAGGCCATCATATGATGGCCTCCCAGCAATTAAGGCCCGCACTGTAGCCAACCTTCGGGTATAGCGCAGGCGGGAGGTTAAAACTTTACTTTTATCATGAGCATCGTGTTCATCATGAGCAGAGATTGTTTATCATGATCAGATTATCCTACCTTCTTCTTCTTTTACAGAAGCCACTGCTTCCATACACAGCATTAATGATGACCAATAAGCCTTAGACAGCTGTACAGTTTGGAATGTATGGCCTTATAATAGGCTGTATCCGTGATGTAAACCAATGATTCTGGATGGGGCCAAAGCACCTTAAAATTAAGTTTTGCATGTCTCTGCAAACTATCCTAAATGCAGTATTGTCTCCTTATTTCTGAGGCTTTTGATAGCAAGAGACATGGAAATACCTTCTGTTACAAAAAGGCTCTGCTGTGCTTTCCACGTGTTCAGTGGAGGGCTATTTGTTCTTGATCCACCTCACCAAATCCTGTCAGGTTTTTACTTTCTTGTTGCTGCTTAAACCCTCCCCCTAGAAGCCATAGCTTGCAGGCATAATACTTATGCTGGTCCACAAGCCCTCCACCATAGTATACATTGTTTGTAGGCATAATATTCATGTTGTTCCTCAAACCCTCCACCCCAGAAGCCATTGTTTCATATGTTTCATACATAGCACTCATGTAGTTTGGACCAAATGGCTCTATAACATTAGGCTGTATTGGTCCTATACACCAGTTGTTCTGGATATACACTTCGCCAAGGAGTATATAAGGGATTTAAACACAATTAAGAAATATAAGAACATTTTCTGCTTTCCTTTAAAACTCATTCAATGGCCACAAAAGAGATGGCTTAGGTTGAATATGTTTTTTTATGTGTGTCCAGGAGGTTAAACATGTTGTATGACAGGAGATATTGACTGGGGAGCCTGGTATAAAGAGGGATCTGAGGGATTTACCTCCAGGAAGATGGGAACATGCATTGAAATACCATAATAGGCAGATGAGGTATATACCCCTCAGCCACCCCTCATTGGATCCTCTACATCGCCCCAGAAAGAAAGGGCTGAGGTATAGAACTTAAGGGGCCATCCAGTGTTCACCTTAGCACCCTTCAAAAAGTGATGGATTTTGCATATGACTCTTAGGTTGTGACCTTGAGATACATCCAGATTGTCCATAGATCACAGCTGGTAGAAATAAAGTGAGATACAGAATCCCAAGGTAAGTCCATCATAGACCATAGGCAGATAAGGAAAAGTTTAAAGGTTAGCACAACTGTTGAAAAAAGGGAACATATTGAAGCCACAGAATGTGATCCTATTCCAATATCTAACTTACTATGGATCTCACCAAAAGATCGCAAAGACCTAAAGAATGCCATTACTAAGCACTATATATCCCTTTGGGATAGATTCAAAAAGAATAATCATTTACAATCTTCACATAACCCGATGTTGTCATTCTATAAAAATCCTGCCTTCTATCCAGCATGGATATTCCCTAATTCTTTTAAAGAATGGGTATCTCGGTATCTCAGGACGTACTATGTATGTATAAATTTGTACATTCCTCATCATTTATCCCTTTTTCAAACCTCTGTGAGAGATATGGTCTACTGCAATCTGAACTAATTAGATACTTCCAATTTAAACATTTCTTCACACCCTTAGCGATTACCACATCCCCATTAACACATCTGACTTGTTTTGAAGAAGTTTGTAAAAAAGATCCTCATGCTAGAGGCACAATATCTACTATATACTCTCACTTGCTGGTCCATTCCAGTAAAGACAAAATATCCTATGTTCGGAAATGGGAGGAGGACCTGGAGCATACATTAGATAATTCAGATTGGAAACAAATATGGTCAACAATAAAAACAGCCTCCCCTAATATATTGGCGGTTGAGGCTAATTATAAAGTATTGACACAATGGTACCTGGTACCGACTAGAGTAGCAAAATATGTACAGAACTATTCGGCACAATGTTTTCGAGGATGTTTAGACCCGGGCACACATCTTCACATCTGGTGGTCGTGTCCATTAGCTCAAACATTTTGGAGGGGAATATTTAACATTGCAACTAAACTGTTTGGGAAAACAATCCCTTTCGATTCAGCAATGGCCCTTCTCAACTTAAAACCTGAATTCATAACGCATACCCAATTCAAATTGTTGGTACAACTCTTCACAGCAGCTAAACAGACTTTAGCAAAATCTTGGAAATCGCCAACATTAGATATAAATGTATGAACAAAAATTTGATTCACCATAAAACTGACCCCTACCAATAGTGAAAACAAATAGTAGTGCTAAAAAAACTAAATAAAGCAAGTAAATATCTGCAAAAACAGTATAAATACTGTAAAGGTGTAAATATTAAAAAGTGAGTGTTTCCAAACACAATACACCAAATAATATAAACAGTGTTCTAAAAAATGTATATATATATAAGCTCAATTATGTGGGTAAGTGATCTAAAGAAAAAAAAAATACATATATAAAGGCCTTTAGATGAACAACCAAAAAGTGTAAAAGTCCAAAAAAAATTATATATAATCCTTTGACGTGATTCCGTGACGTGATATAATAAAGATCTTCAATAAAGCAAATCTTCCACCACACCTCTGTGTCCGTGATTCCACTACCCTTAAGAAGACAAACTCACCAGCTCCTATTGCCTTACAGTCTCGTGTTCGGCTAAATGGCTTTAACCCACACAGAAGGGGGTAAAATAATGACCTCTGATGGTCCAAGGTTTAACATCCAGAGTTTTCAACAAAAGTGCTCTCTCCACATGTAAAAAGAAAGGTGATCTAATAGTGTAGTACCGTAATGAATTTTATTTAAAACATCAAAACTCCTCCACCATTAAACCCATATCTCATAAAATCACATCAGGCAGAGAGACACATCACAGCAAATTGTCACAGCAAAAACTCCAAATGAAGGAAAGCCAGCATATGGTGGTCACGGCGGACCCAAGGAGTGCACTTTTTGGTGACAATCTCACCCGTTCCCTGGAGCCACTTCACCACTACCTGGTGTGGTGCCCTACATCACAGCGTTCTACGTCACATGTATTCGATTGCTGTACAGCCACGCCCCGACATGTTTCATCACAGGGACTTAATAATGGGATTCCATAGTCCTTTGACCAAGGGTCCTTTGATAAAGTCACGTGTGGTGTGACGCAACGCGTCAGGAAGGAGCCAGGTGCCGCTGCTTCCAGGTACGGCCGAACCCAGAAGCTCCAGCTTTCATTGTGGAACGCACAATTTTTAAATGTAAGTTGCTATTTTGTTTTCAATAAAATTTTTATACATACTTCACTATGGAGCCATCCTTTTGCTTTTCATCACTTATTTGAGGAGATTTGCTGAGTGTGGGAGAGAGGTGAACTGTGGCCAGCTATCTGGATATCCGAAGGCTGTGACAACCCGGCTTTTAGTTCTACCACCTGGGAGTGGTGACATGCTCGATTCAGCCCGTTGGGGGCCGCAATTTCAGGTGAAAGGCTGGGGGAATTGTTTTATGGATCCCGGAACTTGTTCGGACGTTTTTTGACCATTCATCACTGGCTGTCACCGAGCGTGTTCTGCTGCACTCGCACTTCCTCATCTTTTTCCATATAACTTATTCTGTGCTGCATCTGAAGTCGCATGCATCTCCTTTAACAATTTTTTTGCGATTACTTGGACATTTTATTTTCCTATACTATCTGCACATTTATTTATTGGACTTATTATCTGCACATTTATTGTTATTATTGCACAAGCACTTTTGGGCGTTAAAGAATATTGCCTTATGCACTGTTTTGGATGTTTTGTGTATGGGATTAGATATCCACATATTTTACTATTGCTGTACACGCACATTGCACTTTTCTGTTTTGATGAACAGTATTGTGATTTTGACCTAATCATATTAGTCTTATTGGATTTAGCCTTTTTACATCATTTACTGTCACATTAAGAGTCCTCTGAATTGTTGTTTTTATGCACGTTGCACTTTTTTGAGTGATAGATTGCCATTCACTTGTTTATTGCAAGTCAGAAAAAGGATTATTGTTCGTAGTCACTTTGATTGATTTTTTGTCACCATTTAATAAGTTAAGGTATCATTAATTACTTGAGCTCACGTTACTTATTATAATATTTTTTTGATTCGCATATTGATTTATGTCATTGCTGATACCTGTTTTTATTAGATATTTGGAAGGTTCACTTTTGTATTATATATTATTTGTTATTTTAGTTTTGATGAGGTAGCGCCACATATTTATTTACTTCAGTTTAATCTTGAGCCTCGTGAGTACACTCTTTTATTTTGGCAGCTTCCCGTGTCTGCTAGAGGGTTAGGTTTTGCGCACTAGATTCTTTGTCTATTTGAGGATAAACACTGCAGTTTTAGTTACTGAAGCCCCCCGATTCCCTCGTGAAGACCGAGGAGAAGAATACATTCAATACCTTTGCCATCTCCCCATCCTTTGTAACCAGATGTCCTTCCTCATTCTTTATGGGGCCAATATGGTCTGTCCTCTCTTTTTTACTGTTTAAATACTTAAATAATTTCTTGGGATTTTTTTGCTTTCCTCCGCTATGTGTCTTTCGTGTTCTATCTTAGATGCCCTAATTGCACCCTTACATTTCTTGTTGCATTCTTTATAAAGTCTGAATGCTGATGATGATCCCTCAACCTTGTATTTTTTGAAGGCCTTCTCTCTTGCTTTTATATGCATTTTTACATTGGAGTTAAGACATCCAGGACTTTTGTTCGCTCTTTTAAATTTATTACCCAATGGGATGCACTGGCTAAGGCCCTTATTTAATATGCTCTTAAAGCTAACCCACCTCTCCTCCGTGTTCTTTGTTCCTAAGATTTTATCCAAATTTATGCCTTCTAGCAAGGTTCGTAGTTTAGGGAAGTTGGCTCTTTTGAAATTCAGTGGCTTTGTATTTCCCTTATGATTCCTATTTGTGTGACTTATACTGAAACCAATTCACCTGTGATCGCTGTTTCCTAAATTGCCCCATATTTCCATATCCGCGATCAGGTGTCAGGTCACCAAGAGGCTGGGTGACAGATGCTCACCATTGGGATCAGGAGTGCACCGCAAGGTAGTGGACCCTACGGCTGACTGCTGTGGATTGAACCCTGGGAGGTTCAGGAAGCAGGTCTACTGGATCACTGACACAAATCCCACTGGGAGCTAGAGCATAGATTCCCCAGGGCGCAGAGTCTAAGAGCCAGCAGGTGTTCACCAGAGCCTTTAATGTTAAGGTTGGACTGAGCTGCAGTCTGGCTCCAGGTCGTGGCCCCCAGGGTCTCACAGCTCACGCTCACGGTAGACTACAGGAGAAGAGGAAGGAGGCAGCAGGCTGGAACAACAAGGAAAGTAAGGGACAAGCCAAGGTCGGGGCCACAAGCAGACAAGGACAACAGAGTACACGCCAAGGTTCAGGGTCACAGGCAAACAGGGATGGTCGGGAACACGCCAAAGGTCAGAGTCACGAGCAGACAGGAATAGTTAAGAACAGGCCAAAGTCGCTAACAGGAATCAGATGTAGGAAACACAGCAAGTACACACAGAGGCTAACACACAATGGTTGATCAGCACTGCTGGCTTGCAGTGCACAGGTTAATATAGGGTTCCCTGATAGGGCCTGGGGTGGAGTCAGGGTCAGCTGGTCTCTAGAGATGAACACATGGAGACAGGTATGCTGATCGACAAACTCTATTGCATAACCATGACATCAGGTCTGTATTGTTGGTAATCAGTAGATCTAGTAGCGCTTTATTTCTAGTTGGTCCATCTACCATCTGACCCAAGAAATTGTCCTAAAAGACATTTAGGAGCTGACGAGCCTTAGACGAATGTGTGGTTCCCTCAGCCCAGTCTATGTCTGGATAATTCAAATTCCCCATTATGATAACACTTCCCATCCTTGCTGCTAATCCAAATTGTGATAGGAGGTCTGTCTCCCCCTCCTCCCTCAGGTTAGGAGGCCTATAGCATACTCCCAGTATTATTTTCCCCTTAGCTTCATACTTTTGGAGCTCTACCCATAAGGATTCCACCCCCTCCCTAGCTCCCTTAGTGATGTCATCTCTCCCATTCACTTGTACATTATTCTTGATATATAGATATACCCCTCCCCATTTTTACCCTCTCTATCACTGTGATAAAGAGAATTCCCTAAATTTGTTGCCAGCCAATCATGAGAGCTGTTGAACCAGGTTTCTTCAATTCAAAACAAAATCGCAATCCTCCTTGTACAACAGTATCTCTAGTTCACTCATCTTGTCCGCCAGGCTCCTGGCATTAGTGAACATGCCACGTAGTTTAGACCGGTCACATACTATTTTCTTATTGGGTGTTCCGAGATTGCAACTAGGACTTGTTACTATACCTACCTTGGGTTTATGTGCTTTAGTCAACCTACCACTAATGCCCCCAATACTACCCTCTGGACTGTGTTCCGCGCTGACTATCTCGACCTCTGGACCCATCCCCCCGTCGCCTAAAAACCCCATCGTTACTCCCAGCAGATCTGCACCCTCCTCATTTAGGTGCAGTCTGTCCCTTCTATAGTACTAGTGACTGACTGAGAAGTCGGTCCAGTCCTCCAGGAACCCAAACCCCTCCATACTACACCAGATCCTCAGCCACTTGTTTACTTCCCTAATCTCCCTCTGCCTTTCTGGCGTGGCTCGAGGTACCGGTAGTATTCCTAAGAATACTTCCTTGGAGGTCCTTTTCCTCAAATTAGCTACCGAGTCCCTAAAATCATTCTTTAGGACACTCTGACTTTGTCATTGGTGCCAACATGCACCATGACAGCCGGGTCTTCCCCAGCCCCTCTCAGCAATCTGTCCACCAGATCCATGATGTGCCGAACCTGAGCTCCCGGTAGACAGCATACAGTTCAGCGCTTCAGGTCTTTGTCACAGATTGCCTCCTCTGCCCTTCTAAGAATTGAGTCCCCTACCACCAGAATCTGTCTATCCTTTCTCTTCCCTTGCCCCCCACTCTCACTGGAGGAATTCTTCCCATGGCAGCTAGGAGAGTCCCTCAGCTCCAGCTCTTGCTGGTCCCTGACTGGTTTTACCAATGTCACGCAATGGAGTGTACTTAATGGGATGCTCCGGCCCTGGATTGGCCTCCCTGGCACTTCCCCCTCTATCTTTCCTGTCACCATCTACTCTTTTCTGGTGCCTGCACCTCTTTGTCTCCACCCGCCTCTGTTCTGGCCCCTGCCAGCACCTGCTGGGTACGTTCCCGGCTCTCCTTTAGTGTGGAGGATCTTCTAAGTGCTGACAGTTGCTTCCCTAGATTCAGAACCTGGGCTTCCAGGGAAACAATGTGCTTACATTTTGCATAGCAGTATTCACCCTTGCTTAAGGATGATCAAGGAACGCATACATGCCGCAAGATGTACACCAAGTCACATCTCCACACCCGCCGGGCATCGTACCTATTAATTTAATGAGGATTGGGGATTATACCCTGTCCAAATTACCTAACAACTAGCTTCCTGACACTAATACTCAACAATACAATACACAGGTACTCAAGACAATAGACAGGTACTTGCCGCCCATGTGCACTCGCCGCCCACGTGCACTCGCAGACCATGTGCACACACAGTCTACGTGCACTCGCAGACCACGTGCACTCACAGATAACGTGCACTTGGAGCCCACGTGCTCTCGCAGGCCAGTGTTCACTCTCAGCCTATGTGCACTCGCAAACTATGTACACTCACAGACCACGTGCACTCGCAGACCACATGCACTCACAGCCTAGTGCACTTGCAGCCTACATGCACCCGAAGACCACGTGCATTTGCAGACAACATGCACTCACAAACCACCTGCACTCGCAGCCTACGTGCATTTGCAGCCTACGTGCACTCGCAGAACACGTGCACTCACTGAACACATGCACTTGCAGCCTACGTGCACCCGCAGACCACGTGCACTTGCAGCCTACGTGCACTCGCAATACACAGGTACACACACTACATAGGTACTATTGATCCACACACACTACTCAGACAACTCTCAGGTACTCACACTACACAGGTACTTTGACCCCTGTTACAAACTCCTGTTTTGCACTCTGTTTTTTAACTCCAAAGCAGCTAGCTGAAACTGATTACCAACCCCCTCTGCTACCTCTTTGCTACTGACCAGATCAATATTCCATGAGTTTAATTAACTTGATGCTATACTCTGATTAAAAAGTGTTCCTTTAATTTTTTTCAGCAGTATATGCTGTATCTCACAAAAGTGAATACACCCCTCACATTTTTGTAAATATTTTATTCTATCTTTTCTATGTGACAACACTGAAGAAATGACACTTTGCTACAATGTATAGTAGTGAGTGTACAGCAGTGGTAGGACATCACCGCTGAAGACGTCTATGACAAAACGCGTACGGCATCACTACGCACAGCACGTGACTTCCAGGAAGCTGAGCGAGTGGGTGGAACGCAACCAGAGTGCACACTGTCTACCTACAGCTCGGTTGCCTATGCTTTATACCGGCAAGTGCAGCCCCTATGGGACTAGGCATTACGCTGCATGAGCTGCATTTAAATGTGTGTTCCGAAAGAACACTGGATGCAGGACAGGGCAGTAGCTCAATTGCATACTGTGCAAGCTCTGGCCAGTGATCCATCCTCAAGACCCAGTAACCCAGAGGATTTTCGGTGGGAAAGGTGTCCAAGTCAGATCTTGCCCCTAGGTATTCCTGCACCATGTAAAACAGATGCTGGTGATGGTTGCTGGAACCAATCATACCTTGGGGCTGTGGACTAAAAAAATGTCTGAACGCATCGGTCAGATGGCCACCTTCTCCACCGCTCCTTCTTTGACTGACCGAAGCCTCAGCAACACGTTGTCCATAAACAGGAGTTTGTAACCTCCCGGTCTCTGGGAACGCGTTGCATAGACCTTTCTGCAAGGCCTCCTGAAGATGTTTCATCCTCTGCTCCCTCTGCGACGGCAAGATAAGGTCCACAACCTTACCCTTGTAACGTGGATCAAGGAGGGTTGCCAGCCAGTATTGTTCCTTCTCCTTGATACCACAAATACGAGCATCCTTACGCAGGCTTTGCAGGATCAGGGAGGCCATGCAGCGTAGGTTTGCTGAGGCATTCAGTCCGGAGTCCTCTGGGTCACTATGGACGACATGATCCGCAGCCACCTCCTCCCAGCCACGTACAATTCCATGTGTTTCTTGGGACTGTAAATGGTCCCTTAAAGACTGCTGCTGATGCTGAGTGCATGCAGGAACACTGTCTGGATAAAGGGGGCCTTGAGAGCTAAGGAAGTCCTCCTCTTCCTGCCTCTGTTCTGAATCATGTGCCCTGTCCATTATTCCACACAGTGTGTGCTTCAACAGGTGGACAAGGGGGACAGTGTCACTGATGCATGCACTGTCACTGCCCACCATCCTCGTGGCCTCCTCAAATGGTGACAGGACAGTGCATGCATCCCTGATCATGGCCCACTGGCGTGGGGAAAAAAAACAAGCTCCCCTGATCCTGTCCTGGTGCCATAGTCGCACAAGTACTCATTGATGGCCCTCTGCTGCGTGTGCAGCCACTGCAGCATGGCCAACGTTGAGTTCCACCTGGTGGGCATGTCACAGATTAGCCGAGGCGTGGTGGCGGAACAACCTCCAACACTACTGCACCTTGTCCTGCATCCTTCCCAGCTGCCAGCAGAGTCACCCAATGCGCCGTGAATCTTAGGTAAAGTCCCTGTCCATACCTGCTTGACCATGAGTCAGCGGTAATATGCACCTTACCGCTGTCCGCCCTGTCCAGTGAGGCCAAGACATTGCCTTCCACATGCCGGTAGAGAGCCGGAATCGCCTTCCGTGAGAAAAAGTGGCGTTTGGGTACCTGCCACAAACTCACGGAAGGGGGCAGAGCCTACCAACTCAAAAGGTAGCAGTTGAAGTGCAAGCAATTTTGCCAAGCTAGCATTTAACCGCTGGGCATGTGGATGACTGGGAGCAAACTTCTTTCGGCGGTGCAGCAGCTGTGGCAGGGAAATTTGCCTGGTACAATCTGACTTCGGTGTACCAAAAGCAGATTGCCCACAAGTACTTGGCTGTGACACACCTAATTCTACACCTTCATTCCTCTCAGTGCAGGTCTCAGAGAGGACTGAATGTATAGTGGGGTTGGAGATCTCAGCTGATGAGGAGCAAGGAGAGGTCCTCTTTGTTCTTTGGTGTGGGTCTTTTAGGTACGCTTGCCAACGAACTGCATGGCAGGTCAACATATGTCTGGTCAAGCATGTGGTGCCCAAGCGGGAGATGTTTTGGCCACGCGAGATACGCTTGAGAAATATGTTGCAAATAGCAGCGGTGCGATCTGATGCACTCATCTCAAAAAAGGCCCACACCAAAGAACTTTTGGAATAACGCGCAGAGACAGCAGCGCCCTGCACATGCAGAGCTTTGCGGTATGATGCAGTCAGTGTGCTGCCCTTAGGCTGGCCCCTGGAGGGCATCCTGCCTCGTTGGTAATGTGCCGCCTCCTCCTCCTCCTCTCTCCTATCAAGCACCCACGTTGAGTCAGTGACCTCATCATCCCCTCCCTCCTCATCACTGGAGCAAACCTGGCAGTATGCTGCAGCAGGGGGAGCATGACTGCCAGATTGTTGTCCTTTTTGGGCACCCCCTCTGTCCGTGCTCACGTTACTGCCTTCATCTAGCTCAGTATCATCATCAGAGCCTTCTAAATGCTGGGCATCCTCCTGGAGCATGTACCCAAAACTGTGGTCAAACAGTTCGAGGGACTCCTCAGGAGGACATGGTGGGGCTAGGGAAGGAGTCACTGATGCCATTGAGCCGAGGGAAGAGGCCGCGTTGGCAGCTGCTTTGCCAGACAAAGTACCCTGAGCATGGGTGAGAGAGGATGAGGAGGATGAGGATGGCTTGGTCATCCACTCGACCAAATCTTCCGCATGTTGCGGATCAACACGGCCAGCTGCCGAAAAAAAGGTCAAGCATGTCCCATGGCCACGTGCTGATGAGGTTGCACCGTGTCCACGTCCAGCACTGTTGCCTCTAGACACAGAGCCTACTTGCCCTCTTTTATTGGCTTGTGACTGTCTGCCTCTCCTTGTTGGCCTTCCAGACATACTGATGGCCTGCAGTGAGATGCAGCTGCACTAAGCTGGGATATATATATATATATGTATATATATATATACTGATACTGCAGCTAGCAAAATCAACTGCCTGCCTGTAGTATGAGAACACCACCAACCTTCTACAGGTAGCTTTAGCTGAACACTGTGCAGAGGTCGAACTACACTAACTTGTAGCTTTAGCTGAACACTGTGCAGAGGTTCTCACTACACTAACTTGTAGCTTTAGCTGAACACTGTGAGGAGGACGCACTAAACTAACTTGTAGCTTTAGCTGAACACTGTGCAGACGTCACACTAAACTAACTTGTAGATTTATCTGAACACTGTGAGGAGGACGCACTACACTAACTGTAAATAGTCTAGCTGCCTGACTGTGGTACTAATAGGATCAGAAGAACACCAGCAATTTTCTTCAGGTAGCTGTAAATACTGTAAAAACACAAGCCTGCCTGTCAGTAGGAAGATAATAACAGGAACGGATCTAGCTAAACTGAATACAGTGTATATATATATATATGTATATATATATATATATATATATATATATATATATATATATATATATATATACACACATACACAACACCTGGGATGCATATATATGCACAATACACTGTAAATGCAGCTAACTGACTGATTGTCCTGCCTAATCTAACTTAAATCAAATGACACTGTCTGTCTCTCTCTCTCTCTATCTATGAACGCCGGAACACACTACACAGGGCCGCCGTGTAGGCGGCCTTATATAGTGTGGGGCATGTACTAAACCCCCTGAGCCATAATTGGCCAAAGCCACCCTGGCTTTGGCCAATTACAGCTCTCTCTACAGACGGCGCTGTGATTGGCCAAGCATGCAGGTCATAGTGCATGCTTGGCCAATCATCAGCCAGCAATGCACTGTGATGCCGCAGTGAATTATGGGCCGTGACGTGCCACACGAATTTGGCGCGAACGGCCCATATCGTTCGCAAATCGGCGAATGAGCGAACAGCCGATGTTTGAGTCGAACATGGGTTTGACTTGAACACGAAGCCCATCCCTACTATGGGAGCCAATTTTTCTTTTTTATGAGGATTATGAAAACTATCTATCACAACCCGGATATCCCAAGGCTGCTCAAGGAACTGCAAAGGCTGACACCAGTGGTTACATGCCAACCTAAGGAGCTACATACGCAGGATCTGGTGAGTGGGGACCCTTGAGGGGGAGCACGCAAGTCACCTGTCAAGATTCTGTGATCACTAAAGTCACCTGCTACAATTCCTCTAAACACGAACAGTCACCTTCATTGGGATGAATGCACCTATGTGTCCTTTGTACACAGTGTGATAAACTGCATCTTGGTGTAATTTTTAATTTTGGTGCGATTTTTGCATCTTTTCTGTTTTTTGGTATGATTTTTTTTTGCATTTTTTTGTGTTTTCCTTTGCATCTTGGGTTTATATACACCTTGATTTTATGATTGGGACACTATGGGGTTGATTTATTAAAGGGAAATAGACTGTGCACTTTGCAGAGTGCAGTTGCCCTCTGCAAGTGCAATTGCTCCAGAGCTTAGTAAATGAGGTAAGGCTTGACTTTGCAAAGAGTACCCAATCTTGTGCAAGGATAATAAAAAAAAACAGCATTTTTGCTTGCACATGATTGGATGATGAAAGTCAGCAGAGCTTCTGCTCATTTACTAAGCTCTTGAGCAACTGCTCTTGCAGTCTTTTTCCCTTTAGTAAATCAACCCCTATATGTATACACTTATATGTTGTTGTATATGGTGCTATAATTACATTTTGGTGCAATTTTGGTGCAATTTTTTTAATAACTTTTTTGTTTTTTGGTGCGATTCTTCGCATTTTTATTTGGATTTGGTTTTTGGTTTCACTCACATCCTGTACACTATATGCACTGTTACAAGCAGAGGATTACTATACTATCATGATATTCATTGCTGGATGTTTTATACACTAATTTGTAAGCCATTACATTTTTTGTGATAACTTCTCCTGTGTAGGATTGGTGTTCAAACCTAAAGGGTTTTAGAACTCACCTACTGGGTGTGTGATAGATATTACACTATCACCTTTATGGAAACTGTTTTGTTATAATTTATTCCACAATAACACTGTCTTTTAATACTTAGCCACTATAGAGTGATTTGGTAGAGTACTATTTGACATATAGGTAGTGCCACTCGCCCCTTCACATCTTCTTTCTTTCCACTCAGAACAGGCCTCACCATGATCGACCAAATAAGTTGAGTGCATGTGCTCAACGTCATATCCAGAGGTTGTCTTTGGGAAATAGATGTATGAGTGCTGCCAGCATTGCTGCAGAGGTTGAAGGGGTGAGGGTTCAGCCTGTCAGTGCTCGGACCATACGCCTCACACTGCATCAAATTGGTATGCATGGCTGTCTTCCCAGAAGACGACTAAAGATGATGCACAAGAAAGCCTGCAAACAGTTTGCTGAAGACAAGCAGATTAAGGACATGGATTACTGGAACCATGTCCTGTGGTCTGATGAGACCAAGATAAACTTATTTGGTTCAGATGGTGTCAAGCGTGTGTGGCGGCAACCAGATGAGGAGTACAAAGACAAGTGTGTTTTGCCTACAGTCAAGCATGGTGGTGGGAGTGTCATGGCCTGGGGCTGCATGAGTGCTGCCAGAACTGGGGAGCTACAGTTCATTGAGGGAACCATGAATGCCAACATGTACAATGACATACTGAAGCAGAGCATGATCCTCTCCATTTGGAGACTGGGCCGCAGGGCAGTATTCCAACATGATAACGACCCCAAACACACCTCCAAGATGACCTCCACTACTTTGCTAAAGCTGAAGCTGAGGGTAAAGGTTATGGACTGGCCAAGCATGTCTCCAGACCTAAACCCTATTGAGCATCTGTGGGGCATCCTCAAACAGAAGGTGGAGGAGCGCAAGGTTTCTAACATCCACGAGCTCCTTGATGTCATCATGGATGAGTGGAAGAGGACTCCCGAGGCAACCTGTGAAGATCTAGTGAACTCCATGCCAAAGAGGCTTAAGGCAGTGCTGGAAAATAATGGTGGCCACACAAAATATTGACACTTTGGGCCCAATTTGGACATTTTCACTTAGGGGTGTACTCACTTTTGTTGCCAGCAGTTTAGACATTAATAGCTCTGTGTTGAGTTATTTTGAGAGGACAGCAAATTTACACTGTTATACAAGCTCTACACTCACTACTTTACATTGTAGCAAAGGGCTTGATTTACTAAAGGCAAATAGACTGTGCACTTTGCAAAGTGCAGTTGCACTCTGCAAGAGCAGATGCTCCAGAGCTTAGTAAATGAGCAGGGGCTCTGCTAACTTACATCATCAAATCATGTGCAAGCAAAAATGCTGTTTTTTTTATTTTCCTTACATGTGAATGGGTATTCTTTTCAAAGGTATTCTTTACTTCATTTACTAAGCTCTGGAGCAACTACACTTGCAGAGTGCAATTGCACTTTGCAAAGTGCACAGTCTATTTGCTTTTAATAAATCAACCCCAAAGTGACATTTCTTCAGTGTTGTCACATGAAAAGATATAATAAAATATTTACAAAAATGTGAGGGGTGTACTCACTTTTGTGAGATACTGTATATATATATTTTTTATTATGTGAGATACTGGGGTTGATTTACTAAAGGCAAATAGGCTGTGCACTTTGCGAGGGCAGTTAGTCCAGAGCTTATTAAATAAGGTACGGCTTCACTTTGCAAAGAGTACCCAATCATAACCAAGGAAAATAAAAAAATGCATTTTTTGCTTGCACATGATTGGATGATGGCAGTCAGCAGAGTTTCTGCTCATTTACTAAGCTCTGGAGCAACTGCAATTGCAGAGTGCAACTGCACTTTGGAAAGTGCACAGTCTTTTTCCCTTTAGTAAATCAATCCCACTGTGTAAGTGGCAAAAGGCTCATTACACATTTTAAAAATTATATATAAAAAAATAAATAAAATATAAATATATATTTTTCAAAAAAAAAAAAATCATTATTTTCAAAAATAGGATAAATTATTTGAATACAAACTGAAGGATTTCTGGCCGCTTATGGGTAAATATTCACCCCCCAGCACCTTCAGACCAGGATCATGGAGGCTCTGCACTTATTAAGCCACATGAAGGAAACTTTAATGTAAACAAATCACGGAGCTTGGTTACATTGTAACAAATGATGGTCAATGATCAGTAGTGCTGATGCTCACACTGAACTAGAGAACATATTCCTTTATTTACTGAATATGCAGAATCCACTCAGTCTTACAGCTTGCATTCCATCTATATAGTACATAAAGATATGTCTCCTCCAGCTTTGTGTGAGTATCTGCCTATTGTAGACCATAATTTGGTACAATAGACTAGCTCTCTGTGATTTATTTACAAGTTACCATTTGCCAAAATCCATGCTCCCTTGTTTCTTTCAACTGGTGGGAATGGCAGAACTGATAGCTCAGTATCAAGTTATATTTGAAGGCTTCTGAATAGGGTTGAGCCGAACACCCCCCTGTTCGGTTCGCACCAGAACATGGGAACAGGAAAAAAGTTTGTTCGAACACGCGAACACCGTTAAAGTCTATGGGACCCAAACATGAATAATCAAAAGTGCTAATTTTAAAGGCTAATATGCAAGTTATTGTCATAAAAAGTGTTTGGGGACCTGGGTCCTGCCCCAGGGGACATGGATCAATGCAAAAAAAAGTTTTAAAAACGGCCGTTTTTTCAGGAGCAGTGATTTTAATAATGCTTGAAGTCAAACAATAAAAGTGTAATATCCCTTTAAATTTCGTACCTGGGGGGTGTCTATAGTATGCCTGTAAAGGGGCGCATGTTTCCTGTGTTTAGAACAGTCTGACAGCAAAATGACATTTTGAAGGAAAAAACTCATTTAAAACTACCCGCGGCTATTGCATTGCCGACAATACACATAGAAGTTCATTGATAAAAACGGCATGGGAATTCCCCAAAGGGGAACCCCGAACCAAAATTTTAAAAAAAATGATTTGGGAGTCCCCCTAAATTCCATACCAGGCCCTTCAGGTCTGGTATGGATATTAAGGGGAACCCCAGCCAAAATTTAAAAAAAAAATGACGTGGGGTTCCCCCTAAATTCCATACCAGACCCTTCAGGTCTGGTATGGATTTTAAGGGGAACCCCACGCCAAAAAAAAAACGGCATGGGGTCCTCCCAAAAATCCATACCAGACCCTTATCCGAGCACGCAACCTGGCAGGCCGCAGGAAAAGAGGGGGGGACGAGAGTGCGCCCCCCCCTCCTGAACCGTACCAGGCCACATGCCCTCAACATTGGGAGGGTGCTTTGGGGTAGCCCCCCAAAACACCTTGTCCCCATGTTGATGAGGACAAGGGCCTCATCCCCACAACCCTGGCCGGTGGTTGTGGGGGTCTGCGGGCAGGGGGCTTATTGGAATCTGAAAGCCCCCTTTAACAAGGGGACCCCCAGATCCCGGCCCCCCCCTGTGTGAAATGGTAAGGGGGTACAAAAGTACCCCTACCATTTCACTAAAAAACTGTCAAAAATGTTAAAAATGACAAGAGACAGTTTTTGACAATTCCTTTATTTAAATACTTCTTCTTTCTTCTATCTTCCTTCATCTTCTGGTTCTTCTGGTTCTTCTGGCTCTTCTGGTTCTTCCTCCGGCGTTCTCGTCCAGCATCTCCTCCGTGGCGTCTTCTATCTTCTTCTCCTCGGGCCGCTCCGCACCCATGGCATGGGGGGAGGCTCCCGCTCTTCTTCTTCATCTTCTTCTTCTTCTTCTCTTCTTCTCTTCTTCATTTTCTTCTCCGGGCCGCTCCACATCCATGCTGGTATGGAGGGAGGCTCCCGCTGTGTGACGGCGCTCCTCGTCTGACAGTTCTTAAATAACGGGGGGCGGGGCCACCCGGTGACCCCGCCCCCCTCTGATGCATGGGACATGACGGGACTTCCCTGTGGCATTCCCCGTGACGTCACAGGGAACTCCCGTCAAGTCACCGTGCGTCAGAGGGGGGCGGGGTCACCGGGTGGCCCCGCCCCCGTTATTTAAGAACTGTCAGACGAGGAGCGCCGTCACACAGCGGGAGCCTCCCGTCATGCTAGCATGTGTGAGGAGCGGCCCGGAGAAGAAAATGAAGAAGAGAAGAAAAGAAGAAGAGAAGAAGATGAAGAAGAAGCGAAGAGCGGGAGCCTCCCCCCATGCCATGGGTGCGGATCGGCCCGAGGAGAAGAAAATAGAAGACGCCGCGGAGGAGATGCTGGACGAGAACGCCGGAGGAAGAACCAGAAGAGCCAGAAGAACCAGAAGAACCAGAAGATGAAGGAAGATAGAAGAAAGAAGAAGTATTTAAATAAAGGAATTGTCAAAAACTGTCTCTTGTCATTTTTAACATTTTTGACAGTTTTTTAGTGAAATGGTAGGGGTACTTTTGTACCCCTTTACCATTTCACACAGGGGGGGGCCGGGATCTGGGGGTCCCCTTGTTAAAGGGGGCTTCCAGATTCCGATAAGCCCCCCGCCCGCAGACCCCCACAACCACCGGCCAGGGTTGTGGGGATGAGGCCCTTGTCCTCATCAACATGGGGACAAGGTGTTTTGGGGGGCTACCCCAAAGCACCCTCCCAATGTTGAGGGCATGTGGTCTGGTACGGTTCAGGAGGGGGGGGCGCACTCTCGTCCCCCCCTCTTTTCCTGCGGCCTGCCAGGTTGCGTGCTCGGATAAGGGTCTGGTATGGATTTTTGGTAGGACCCCACGCCGTTTTTTTTTTTTTTTGGCGCGGGGTTCCCCTTAAAATCCATACCAGACCTGAAGGGTCTGGTATAGAATTTAGGGGGAACCCCACTCATTTTTTTTTTTAAATTTTGGCCGGGGTTCCCCTTAATATCCATACCAGACCTGAAGGGTCTGGTTTGGAATTTAGGGGGACTCCCACGTCATTTTTTTTTTAAATTTTGGTTCGGGGTTCCCCTTTGGGGAATTCCCATGCCGTTTTTATCAATGAACTTCTATGTGTATTGTCGGCAATGCAATAGCCGCGGGTAGTTTTAAATGAGTTTTTTCCTTCAAAATGTCATTTTGCTGTCAGACTGTTCTAAACACAGGAAACATGTGCCCCTTTACAGGCATACTATAGACACCCCCCAGGTACGAAATTTAAAGGGATATTACAATTTTATTGTTTGACTTTAAGCATTATTAAAATCACTGCTCCTGAAAAAACGGCCGTTTTTAAAACTTTTTTTTGCATTGATCCATGTCCCCTGGGGCAGGACCTGGGTCCCCAAACACTTTTTATGACAATAACTTGCATATTAGCCTTTAAAATTAGCACTTTTGATTTCTCCCATAGACTTTTAAAGGGTGTTCCGCGGCATTCGAATTTGCCGCGAACACCCCAAATTGTACGCTGTTCGGCGAACTTGCGAACAGCCAATGTTCGAGTCGAACATGAGTTTGACTCGAACTCGAAGCTCATCCCTACTTCTGAAGTAAATGGCTGCCTTTATTATCTTCATGGGTGAATAAAGGTCCCTGACATGAGCCTCACCCTCCCTTCTTCTACTTGTCAATATAGAAAAAAAACCTCCAGGTTCTCTCTTACTCAAGTGACTGGTTAAAGTTTTTATTGTTTTTATTTTTGTGGAACTTTGATAAGCTTGAGTGAATTAAGGTGGATGCTCCAAAAACAGAAACTATGCACAAATTGAGGACAATTAATTATTTTCTGAAAAGCTGTAGTAGAAGTCCTTGCTGAATCAAACAGTGGACTTAGATTTGGCGTAGACAGGGTTAAATGCAAACTCCTTTCTTTAGAGCCACAAGAGCAGAGACTATTTACAGAGAACCAAGTGGACTAAGCTCTTCAGGACACCAGCCAGTGTCCCCATTTAGCAGACTAGCACCAGAGAAGTGACAGCAGACCAAAAGACTCAAATGCCGCATACACATGAGCGAAATGTCCATCAGAAAAAGTCTGATGGGAGCTTTTTATTGTATAATCCGACCGTGTGTATGCCCCATCGGACTTTTTCTATCTAAAATTCAGACGGACTTAGATAGGGAACATGTTCTAAATTTTTCCGACGGAACTAATTACTATCAGGAAACCCGCTCGTCTGTATGCTGTTCCAACATACCAAAAATGACGCATGCTCTGAAGCAAGTAAAAGATGGAAGCTATTGGCTACTGGCTATTGAATTTCCTTTTTCTAGTCCCATCGTACGTGTTGTACGTCACTTCGTTCTTGACGGTCGGATTGTTCTGTCCACCAGATGTTTTATTTTGGCTATTTATACCTGTGTTGTTAAATTTACATGCAAAATGTGTAATTTACTTAAGACAATCATAAGTGGTGTGCAGGCTCCATCTAGCGTTCCTTTTTGGTATTGCTGCAGTTCTGTTTATTTGTTTAATGTATGTGTAATTAAGGAAGTTGTTAGCAAGCAGGGAATTCTGGGTAGAATCTTAACAGGAAGTGAACCAGCCACCATTCTTTTCAACACATTGCAGGAAGCAAGACATGGCTTTCTCAATCTATCGCCATCACCCCTTAGAGAACTTAAAAAGTAAGTTTTTACTATCACATCTTGTATTGTACATCGTTGTTTCTGCAATATATACTGTATTGTATGCAATATTATACTTATTGAGGTCTATTTCTGTTATTTTGTAGTTTCACCTGGCTTGTTCTACTAAACTGAGATCAAAGAAATATGGTATCAGAAGTTATTGGGATAAGATGGTTTAGCTAGCTGTCCCAGAGACAGAACAGTGACATTTTTAAGCTGACCTCTGAAGGGAAGATAAGTCGACTTTGGAAATCTGTACAGCCCGGAGCTACGCAGTACCCATACAGTCAGAAGCCTTAAAGATCCAGGCCTTTGACAGGCGAAGCAAGCAGCCAAGTTACACAGAGATGCACTCTGTCAAGCAGCAATGACACTAGAACGGTCTCTATACAGCAAGACAGCTTCTTCCCCACAGCCATGTCTCACAGTGGGGCATCTTCTTACAAAACAGGTTCACGAGCAAGCTCATCTAAGTCATCTGTCGCAAATGCAGCAGCTATCTCCCGTTCAAAAGCCGAAGCAGCAAAAGCCAGCATTCACAGACCAAGAGTTGCAGATGAAAAAAGAAAAGGCCCACCTTGATGCAGAAAAGGTGAGACAGGAACAAGAGAGAGAGAAGGAAAGAGTGGGCTTGGAGCAAGAGAGAGAGAAGGAAAGAATATGCTTGGAGCAAGAGAGAGAGAAGGAAAGAGTACGCTTGGAGCAAGAAAGAGTACGCATGGAACAAGAGAGAGAGCAAGAAAGAGTACGCATGGAACAAGAGAGAGAGCAAGAAAGAGTACACATGGAACAAGAGAGAGAGAAGAAAAGAATACGCCTGGAAGAAGAGCTAGCCCAGCAGGAAGCATTTCTGAAATTGCAGCAAGCTATCTTAGAAGCTAACATGGAGAAGCTGGCAGTAGAAAGAGCAGAAGCATAAGCTTTAGAAGCAGCCGTCTACGATAAGCCAAGAGTAGGCAGCAGCATACCGGTTCTAGAGAAGGACCAACAAGATTCTTCACAACGCACGTCAGATTATGTCTACCAGCACTGGGACCCAAGCAGCATCCCACAACAAGAAATCAAACATGACGTCAGTGAGTCACATCAAATAAAGCAGCAACAAGACAACCTGGGACCCCAGTGCTACAAGCAAGAAAAATCTGACAGAGTTCCAGACTTTCCAGTTCCAACCAAACCTTCTACTCCACAAGGTACCCAGCCTTCATACAAGCATCAAACACCAGTCTTCACTCCAAGAAGGTATGCAACAAACAGGTACGAACTGCCTACTTTATGCAAGTTTGAACTCAGCGCGCCTAAAGAAGAGACTTTTACCAGGTATGCCTTTACACCACACCACAATGCACCAGCAGCCTACCCCAATGCCAATCAGGCTACTGTAGACTTTGCCAAGTTCCTGGCCAAAAGAGAGTTAGTTACCCAAGGACTTGTCAAATTCAGTGATCGCCCCCAACACTACAGGGCGTGGCGGGCGATCCTCTTTCCAGAGTGCCATTCAAGGTCTAGATCTATCCTGCAGGGACCAGATAGATCTCCTCGTAAAGTGGCTGGGCAATGATTCTGTTGAACATGCCAAAAGGATCAGAGGCATTAATATAAACCAACCTTCCAAACATCTGGAACAGACTGGATAGATGTTATGGCTCACCAGAGGCTATAGAGAGTACACTGTTTAAAAGGATAGAAGACTTCCCAAAAATACCTAGCAGAGGTTACCAAAGACTCAGAGAATTCATTGACCTGTGTATGGAGTTACAAGTTGCTAAAGCAGAAGGAGACTTACCTGGCCTTTCTTATCTTGACTCTGCTATAGGTATTAACTCCTTAGCACAAAAACGTCCTTATGAGTTACACGAAAGATGGATTACTCATGGCTGTAACTACAAACGAAAACACAATGTGCTTTTTCCACCCTTTAGTGAGTTTGTGGACTTTGTAGACAGACAAGCAGGAATGAAAGATGACCCCTCCTTCATTTTTCCAGTGTCTTATACCTCTTCTTCTTGCCCTAAACAACTCAAAGCTCCAGTAGCAGTGCACAAAACTAACATTTCTTCCTACAGATTTGCAGAGTCTCAACCAGAGGATCAAGACAGCGACCCTACTAATTCTGCCCTCTACACAAGATGCCACATCCTCTTCCGGAATGCTGAGCCTTCAGGTCAAAGACCATCCAGGATCGTAAAGCTTTCCTCAAAAAGAACAACGTCTGTTACAAGTTCTGCTCTTCATCCACACATTTTGCCAAGGACTGTAAGGTCAGTGTCAAATGTAGAGAATGTGACAGCACAGAGCACAACACAGTTCTACACCCAAGGCCTACTCCAAGAACTTTCCCACCTGTTCATAGGGACAAGGAGTAAGGCGGGGAGACCAAAGACTAGTACAGATGCCATAGCAATCACTTCACAGTGTACTGAAGTTTGCAAAGTAAGTACAGGTGGCAGGTCCTGCTCTAAATCTGTCTCGTGAGAGACAGAACATTTCCTTTCCTTCATGGAGAAAATATTCCAGAATGGTCATGTTGAGATAGCCCCAAACCTCAAAGACTCCAAGGAATGCTGGTATTTACCTATATTTGGGGGTATACCACCCTAAGAAGCCAGGACAGATTAGAGTGGTGTTTGATTCCAGCGCCAAACATGAGGGTGTCTCTCTAAATGATGTCCTTCTCCCTGGCCCTGACCTTAACAACTGGCGGACAAGATGGGTGAACTAGAGATACGGTTGTACGAGGAGGATTTGGATTTTGTGGGAATTTCAGAGACCTATTTCAACAGCTCTCATGATTGGCTGGCAAACATTCAAGGGTATACCCTTTACCGCAAGGATAGAGAGGGTAAAAAAGGGGGAGGGGTATGCCTATATATCAAGAATAATGTACAAGTGATTGTGAGTAGGGATGAGCTTCGTGTTCGAGTCGAACCCATGTTCGACTCGAACATCGGCTGTTCGATCGTTCGCCGAATTGCGAACGTTATGGGCCGTTCGCGCTAAATTCGTGTGGCGCGTCACGGCCCATAATTCACTGCGGCATCGCAGTGCATTGCTGGCTGATGATTGGCCAAGCATGCACTATGACCCGCATGCTTGGCCAGTCACAGCGCCGTCAGTAGAGAGAGCTGTAATTGGCCAAAGCCAGGGTGGCTTTGGCCAATTATGGCTCAGGGGATTTAGTACACACCCCACACTATATAAGGCCGCCTGCACGGCGGCCCTGTGTAGTGTGTGTTCCGGTGTGCTGAGAGATAGAGATAGAGATAGAGAGAGAGACAGTGTCATTTGATTTGAGTTAGATAGATTAGGCAGAACAGTCAGTCAGTTAGCTGCACTTACAGTGTATTGTGTATATATATGCATCCCAGGTGTTGCATATATATATATACACTGTATTCAGTTTAGCTAGATCCGTTCCTGTTATCTTCTATCTAGACTATTTACATTTAATGCAGTGCGTCCTGCTCACAGTGTTCAGCTAGATCCGTTCCTGCAATTTACATTTAGTGCAGTGCGTCCTGCTCACAGTGTTCAGCTAGATCCGTTCCTGCTATTTACATTTAGTGCAGTGCGTCCTGCTCACAGTGTTCAGCTAGATCCGTTCCTGTTATTTACATTTAGTGCAGTGCGTCCTGCTCACAGTGTTCAGCTAGATCCGTTCCTGCTATTTACATTTAGTGCAGTGCGTCCTGCTCACAGTGTTCAGCTAGATCCGTTCCTGCTATTTACATTTAGTGCAGTGCGTCCTGCTCACAGTGTTCAGCTAGATCCGTTCCTGCTATTTACATTTAGTGCAGTGCGTCCTGCTCACAGTGTTCAGCTAGATCCGTTCCTGTTATCTTCTAGACTATTTACATTTAGTGCAGTGCGTCCTGCTCACAGTGTTCAGCTAGATCCGTTCCTGTTAAATTCCTACTGACAGGCAGGCTTGTCTGGTTACAGTATATAAAGCTACCTGAAGAAAATTACAGGTGTTCTATTTGATCCTATTAGTACCACGGTCAGGCAGCTAGACTATTTACATTTAGTACAGTGCGTCCTGCTCACAGTGTTCAGCTAGATCCGTTCCTGTTATCTTCCTACTGACAGGCAGGCTTGTCTGGTTACAGTATATAAAGCTACCTGAAGAAAATTACAGGTGTTCTATTTGATCCTATTAGTACCACGGTCAGGCACCTAGACTATTTACATTTAGTACAGTGCGTCCTGCTCACAGTGTACAGCTAGATCCGTTCCTGTTATCTTCCTACTGACAGGCAGGCTTGTCTGGTTACAGTATATAAAGCTACCTGAAGAAAATTACAGGTGTTCTATTTGATCCTATTAGTACCACGGTCAGGCAGCTAGACTATTTACATTTAGTACAGTGCGTCCTGCTCACAGTGTACAGCTAGATCCGTTCCTGTTATCTTCCTACTGACAGGCAGGCTTGTCTGGTTACAGTATATAAAGCTACCTGAAGAAAATTACAGGTGTTCTATTTGATCCTATTAGTACCACGGTCAGGCAGCTAGACTATTTACATTTAGTACAGTGCGTCCTGCTCACAGTGTTCAGCTAGATCTGTTCCTGTTATCTTCCTACTGACAGGCAGGCTTGTCTGGTTACAGTATATAAAGCTACCTGAAGAAAATTACAGGTGTTCTATTTGATCCTATTAGTACCACGGTCAGGCAGCTAGACTATTTACATTTAGTACAGTGCGTCCTGCTCACAGTGTTCAGCTAGATCCGTTCCTGTTATCTTCCTACTGACAGGCAGGCTTGTCTGGTTACAGTATATAAAGCTACCTGAAGAAAATTACAGGTGTTCTATTTGATCTTATTAGTACCACGGTCAGGCAGCTAGACTATTTACATTTAGTACAGTGCGTCCTGCTCACAGTGTTCAGCTAGATCCGTTCCTGTTATCTTCCTACTGACAGGCAGGCTTGTCTGGTTACAGTATATAAAGCTACCTGAAGAAAATTACAGGTGTTCTATTTGATCCTATTAGTACCACGGTCAGGCAGCTAGACTATTTACATTTAGTACAGTGCGTCCTGCTCACAGTGTTCAGCTAGATCCGTTCCTGTTATCTTCCTACTGACAGGCAGGCTTGTCTGGTTACAGTATATAAAGCTACTTGAAGAAAATTACAGGTGTTCTATCCCAGCTTAGTGCAGCTACAGGCCATTAGTATGTCTGGAAGGCCAAGAAGGAGAGGCAGACAGTCACAAGCCAATAAGAGAGGGCAAGCAGGCTCTGTGTCTAGTGCTGGTCGTGGACACGGTGCATCCTCATCAGCACGTGGCCATGGGACACGCTTGGCCTTTTTTTCGGCAGCTGGCCGTGTTGAGCCGCAACATGCGGAAGACTTGGTCGAGTGGATGACCAAGCCGTCCTCATCCTCCTCATCCTCTCTCACCCATGCCCAGGGTGCTTTGTCTGGCAAAGCAGCGGCCTCTTCCCTCAGCTCAATGTCATCAGTGACTCCTTCCCTAGCTCCACCATGTCCTCATGAGGATTCCCTCGAACTGTTTGACCACAGTGTTGGGTACATGCTCCAGGAGGATGCCCAGCGTTTGGAAGGCTCTGATGACGATACTGAGCTCGATGAAGGCAGTAACATGAGCACGGACAGAGGGGGTGCCCAAGAAGGACAGCAATCTGGCAGTCATGCTCCCCCTGCTGCAGCATACTGCCAGGTTTGCTCCAGTGATGAGGAGGGAGGGGATGATGAGGTCACTGACTCAACGTGGGTGCCTGATAGGAGAGAGGAGGAGGAGGAGGAGGAGGAGGCGGCGGCACATCACCAACGAGGCAGGATGCCCTCCAGGGGCCAGCCTAAGGGCAGCACATTGACTGCATCACACCCCAAAGCTCCACATGTGCAGGGCGCTGCAGTCGCTGCGCGTTATTCAAAAAGTTCTTTGGTGTGGGCCTTTTTTGAGACGAGTGCATCAGATCGCACCGCTGCTATTTGCAACATATGTCTCAAGCGTATCTCGCGTGGCCAAAACATCTCCCGCTTGGGTACCACATGCTTGACCAGACATATGTTGACCTGCCATGCAGTTCGTTGGCAAGCGTATCTAAAAGACCCACACCAAAGAACAAAGAGGATCTCTCCTTGCTCCTCATCAGCTGAGATTTCCAACCCCACTAGACCTTCAGTCCTCTCTGAGACCTGCAGTGAGAGGAATGAAGGTGTAGAATTAGGTGTGTCACAGCCAAGTACTTGTGGGCAATCTGCTTTTGGTACACCGACGTCAGATTGTACCAGGCAAATTTCCCTGCCCCAGCTGCTGCACCGCCGAAAGAAGTTTGCTCCCAGCCATCCACATGCCCAGCGGTTGAATGCTAGCTTGGCAAAATTGCTAGCACTTCAACTGCTGCCTTTTCAGTTGGTAGACTCTGCCCCCTTCCGTGAGTTTGTGGAATGTGCGGTTCCTCAGTGGCAGGTACCCAAACGCCACTTTTTCTCACGGAAGGCGATTCCGGCTCTCTACCGGCATGTGGAAGGCAATGTCCATGCCTCGCTGGACAGGGCGGTCAGCGGTAAGGTGCATATTACCGCTGACTCATGGTCCAGCAGGCATGGACAGGGACGTTACCTAAGTTTCACGGCGCATTGGGTGACTCTGCTGGCAGCTGGGAAGGATGCAGGACAAGGTGCAGTAGTGTTGGAGGTTGTTCCGCCACCACGCCTCCAAAATGCTGATTGTGACACACCTCTCTCCTCCACCCCCTCCTCTTCTTCTTCCTCCATGGCCTCTTTCTCGGAACCAGCGGTGCTCCGTAGTCGTTCAAGGGGCTACGCAAGTACGCAGGCCAAAAGATGCCATGCGGTGCTTGAGCTGGTGTGCTTGGGGGACAGGAGCCACACTGGGCCAGAGGTTTTGTCAGCTCTGCAGGGGCAGGTTCAGAGGTGGTTGACGCCACGCCAACTTAAGGCAGGAATGGTGGTTTGCGACAATGGCACCAACCTCCTCTCTGCCCTCCGACAGGGACAAATGACCCATGTGCCCTGTTTGGCTCACGTCCTTAACTTGGTGGTGCAGCGGTTCTTGGGCAGGTACCCAGGCTTACAGGATGTCCTGAGGCAGGCCAGGAAAGTCTGTGTGCATTTCCGCCGGTCATATAATGCCAGTGCTCGGCTGACGGACCTCCAAAAGGAGTTTAACCTGCCCAAGAACCGCCTAATCTGTGACATGCCCACCAGGTGGAACTCAACGTTGGCCATGCTGCAGCGGCTGCACACGCAGCAGAGGGCCATCAATGAGTACCTGTGCGACTATGGCACCAGGACAGGGTCAGGGGAGCTTGGTTTTTTTTCCCCACGCCAGTGGGCCATGATCAGGGATGCATGCACTGTCCTGTCACCATTCGAGGAGGCCACGAGGATGGTGAGCAGTGACAGTGCATGCATCAGTGACACTGTCCCCCTTGTCCACCTGTTGGAGCACACGCTGCGTGGAATAATGGACAGGGCACTTGAGGCAGAACAGAGGCAGGAAGAGGAGGACTTCCTTAGCTCTCAAGGCCCCCTTTATCCAGACAGTGTTCCTGCGTGCCCGCCGATCACACAGGAAGAGGACGAGGAGGAAGAGGAGGAGGAGGAAGATTGTGTCAGTATGGAGGTGGAGCCTGGCACTCAGCATCAGCAGCAGTCTTTAAGGGATCAGTCCCAAGAAACACATGGACTTGTACGTGGCTGGGAGGAGGTGGCTGCGGACCATGTCGTTCTTAGTGACCCAGAGGACTCCGGACCGAATGCCTCAGCAAACCTACGCTGCATGGCCTCCCTGATCCTGCAAAGCCTGCGTAAGGATCCTCGTATTCGTGGTATCAAGGAGAAGGACCAATACTGGCTGGCAACCCTCCTTGATCCACGTTACAAGGGTAAGGTTGCGGACCTTATCTTGCCATCGCAGAGGGAGCAGAGGATGAAACATCTTCGGGAGGCCTTGCAGAAAGGTCTGTGCAACGCGTTCCCAGAGACTGGGAGGTTACAAACTCCTGTTTCTGGACAACGTGTTGCTGAGGCTTCGGTCAGTCAAAGAAGGAGCGGTGGAGAAGGTGGCCGTCTGACCGATGCGTTCAGACAATTTTTTGGTCCGCAGCCCCAAGGTATGATCGGTTCCAGCAACCATCGCCAGCGTCTGTTTTACATGGTGCAGGAATACCTAGGGGCAAGATCAGACTTGGACACCTTTCCCACCGAAAATCCTCTGGGTTACTGGGTCTTGAGGATGGATCACTGGCCAGAGCTTGCACAGTATGCAATTGAGCTACTGGCCTGTCCTGCATCCAGCGTTCTTTCGGAACGCACATTCAGTGCTGCTGGAGGCGTGGTAACCGATCACAGGGTGCGTCTGTCCACCGACTCGGTCGATCGGCTGACCTTCATAAAAATGAATGAGTCTTGGATCACCACCAGCTACCAAGCACCTGATGCTGATGTAACCGAATAATTTTTTTTGAAATCTCAGATCCCTTCAAAGACTGCCTATGCTGATGCTGAGTGACTATCCCTGAGTAATTATCCTCTTCCTCCTCAATCATCACGCTGATAGCTTGTAAGAACATTTTTGGTTCTGGGCGCCATCACCAGTGCCTAAGGCACAATTTTTCAGCCCCTGTTTAACAGGGGCGTGTAATTACAATTTTTGATGTAATACTTTGCAGCAGGGCTCGTTCCTGCGTTCCAACTAGAGTGTCTGTGAGGGGTTGCAGTGTTGTGGCACCAGCACCAGTGCCTAAGGCCCAATTTTTCTGCCCCTGTCTAACAGGGGCGTGTAATTACAATTTTTGATGCAATACTTTGCAGCAGGGCTCGTTCCTGCGTTCCAACTAGAGTGTCTGTGAGGGGTTGCAGTGTTGTGGCACCAGCACCAGTGCCTAAGGCCCAATTTTTCTGCCCCTGTCTAACAGGGGCGTGTAATTACAATTTTTGATGCAATACTTTGCAGCAGGGCTCGTTCCTGCGTTCCAACTAGAGTGTCTGTGAGGGGTTGCAGTGTTGTGGCACCAGCACCAGTGCCTAAGGCCCAATTTTTCTGCCCCTGTCTAACGGGGGCGTGTAATTACAATTTTTGATGCAATACTTTGCAGCAGGGCTCGTTCCTGCGTTCCAACTAGAGTGTCTGTGAGGGGTTGCAGTGTTGTGGCACCAGCACCAGTGCCTAAGGCCCAATTTTTCTGCCCCTGTCTAACAGGGGCGTGTAATTACAATTTTTGAAGCAATACTTTGCAGCAGGGCTCGTTCCTGCGTTCCAACTAGAGTGTCTGTGAGGGGTTGCAGTGTTGTGGCACCAGCACCAGTGCCTAAGGCCCAATTTTTCTGCCCCTGTCTAACAGGGGCGTGTAATTACAATTTTTGAAGCAATACTTTGCAGCAGGGCTCGTTCCTGCGTTCCAACTAGAGTGTCTGTGAGGGGTTGCAGTGTTGTGGCACCAGCACCAGTGCCTAAGGCCTAATTTTTCAGCTCCTGTTCAACAGGGGCATGTAATTACAATTCTTGATCTAATATTTCACAGCAGGGCCCTGTGAGGGCTTACAGTGTTGTGGCCACAGCAATACCTAAGGCCCAAATTTCTGCTGAGTATATAGGGCAGGACCCTACTTTCAAACATCTAACTTACAAATGACTCCTACTTGCAAACGGAAGGAGACAACAGGAAGTGAGATGAAATCTACCCCTAGGAAGGGAAATTCTCTCCTGTAAGAGTTAATATGGGAAAACAATTTCTCCTTTCCACTGATGCTTTCCAATCCTTGTTCCACAAAAAAACCCAAATTTTCAAAAAACATTTTTCATTGGGACAAAAAAGTGAGGTGAAATCTTCTGAAGAGGAGGAAAGACAGCAAAACAAATGTCACAGGGGTGATAACCCTTCCCTATGTTTTCCAAAAAGCTTAGAAAAAATTTTGGCTGGAGCTAAACACGTTAAAAATGTTCAAAATTACAAACAGATTCTACTTAACAACAAACCTACAGTCCCTGTCTTGTTTGCACTGCTGTTCAGAGTATATAGGGCCTGGTGGCCCCACTCCTTTCCTTATTTTAATTTGGGTGCGGGGTTCCCCTAATATCCATACAAGACCCAAAGGGCCTGGTAATGGACTGGGGGGTACCCATGCCGTTTGTCTCACTGATTTTCATCCATATTGCCATGACCCGACATGACATTAAACCCGCAAGCAGTTTTAAATGAGATTTTTTCCTTTAAAAATGACATTTGGTGCAGGGACTGTTCTAAACATGGGAAACACGCGTCACTTTACAGGCATACTATAGACACCCCCCAGGTACGATATTTAAAGGAATATTTCACTTTTTTTTTTTTTACTTTAAGCATCATTAAAATCACTGCTCCCGAAAAAACGTCCGTTTTTAAAAGTTTTTTTTGCATTGATACATGTCCCCTGGGGTAGGACCCGGGTCCCCAAACCCTTTTTAGGACAATACCATGCAAATTAGCCTTTAAAATGAGCACTTTTGATTTCGAACGTTCGAGTCCCATAGACGTCAATGGGGTTCTAACGTTCGTGCGAACTTTCGGTCCGTTCGCGGGTTCTGGTGCGAACCGAACCGGGGGGTGTTCGGCTCATCCCTAATTGTGAGAGATGACATCACCGAGGGAGCTAGGGAGGAGGTGGAATCCTTATGGTTAGAGCTCCAAAGGGATGAAGCTAAAGGGAAAATAATACTGGGAGTATGCTATAGGCCCCCTAACCTGAGGAAGGAAGTGGAGACAGATCTCCTATCACAATTTGGATTAGCAGCAAGGATGGGAAGTGTTATCATAATGGGGGATTTTAATTATCCAGACATAGACTGGGCTGAGGGAACCACACATTCGTCTAAGGCTCGTCAGCTCCTAAATGTCTTTTAGGACAATTTTATGGGTCAGATGGTAGTGGCACCAACTAGAAATAAAGCATTACTGGATCTACTGATTACCAACAATACAGACTTGATCACGGATGTGGAAATACGGGACAATTAAGGTAACAGCGATAACAGGTCAATTAGTTTCAGTATAAAACACACAAATAGGAAACATTAAAGGAATACAAAGACACTGAATTTCAAAAGAACCAAATTCCCTAAACTACAAACCTTGCTAAAAGGCATAAATTGGGATAACATATTAGGAACAAAGAACACGGAGGAGAGATGGGTTTGCTTTAAGAGCATATTAAATAAGGGCATTAGCCAATGCATCCCTTTGGGTAATAAATTTAAAAGCGCAAACAAAAGTCCTGGATGGCTTAACTTCAATGTAAAAATGCATATAAAAGCAAAGGAGAAGACCTTCAAAAAATACAAGATTGAAGGTTGAGGGATCATCCTCAGCATTCAGACTTTATAACTGGCTACAAGGGCGAGTTCAGAGGGTGGTAATAAATGGGGAGTACTCGGAATGGTCAGGGGTGGGTAGTGGGGTTCCCCAGGGTTCTGTGCTGGGACCAATCCTATTTAATTTGTTCATAAATAACCTGGAGGATGGGATAAACAGTTCAATCTCTGTATTTGCAGACAATACTAAGCTAAGCAGGGCAATAACTTCTCTGCAGGATGTGGAAACCTTGCAAAAAGATCTGAACAAATGAATGGAGTGGGCAACTACATGGCAAATGAGGTTCAATGTAGAAAAATGTAAAATAATGCATTTGGGTGGCAAAAATATGAATGCAATCTATACATTGGGGAGAGAACTTCTGGGGGAATCTAGGATGGAAAAGGACCTGGGGGTTCTAGTAGATGATAGGCTCAGCAATGGCATGCAATGCCAAGCTGCTGCTAACAAAGCAAACAGAATATTGGCATGCATTAAAAGGGGATCAACTGCAGAGATAAAACGATAATTCTCCCGCTCTACAAGACTCTGGTCCGGCCGCACCTAGAGTATTCTGTCCAGTTCTGGGCACCAGTCCTCAGGAAAGATGTACTGGAAATGGAGAGAATACAAAGAAGGGCAACAAAGCTAATAAAGGGTCTGGAGGATCTTAGTTATGAGGAAAGGTTGCAAGCACTGAACTTATTCTCTCTGGAGAAGAGACGCTTGAGAGGGGATATGATTTCAATATACAAATACCGTACTGGTGACCCCACAATAGAAATAAAACTTTTTCGCAGAAGAGAGTTTAACAAGACTCGTGGCCACTCATTAAATTAGAAGAAAAGAGGTTTAACCTTAAACTACGTAGAGGGTTCTTTACTGTAAGAGCTGCAAGGATGTGGAATTCCCTTCCACAGGCAGTGGTCTCAGTGGGGAGCATCGATAGCTTCAAGAAACTATTAGATAAGCACCTGAATGACCGCAACATACAGGGATATACAATGTAATACTGACACATAATCACAGAATACCGCATGAGGGTGCACATATTTGGCAACAGTCCTTCCCCTGCAGTTTCTATATATGGCCTCATACACTCTGCTAGAGTGGAAGAGTTATAGGGCGTACACACGGTCGGACTTTGTTCGGACATTCCGACAACAAAATCCTAGAATTTTTTCTGACGGATGTTGGCTCAAACTTGTCTTGCATACACACGGTCACGCAAAGTTGTCGGAAAATCCGATCATTCTGAATGTGGTGACGTAAAACACGTACGTCGGGACTATAAACGGGGCAGTGGCCAATAGCTTTGATCTCTTTATTTATTCTGAGCAGGCGTGGCACTTTGTCCATCGCATTTGTGTACACACGATCGGAATTTCCGACAACGGATTTTGTTGTCGGAAAATTTTATCTCCTGCTCTCCAACTTTGTGTGTCGGAAAATCCGATGGAAAATGACCGATGGAGCCCACACAATTTCCGACAACACGCTTTGTGGACAAGGATTTCTATGTAGACGATTGCTCGAAATCACTATCCACAAATGAAGCCGCAATCAGTCTCCTCAAAAGAACTCGGACAATGCTTGCGTGTTCCAACTTAAGACTCCACAAGATTGCTTCCAACAGTAGAGAAGTTTTAGAAGCCTTTCCTGTCCAATATCATTCTAAGGACTTAAAGGATTTAGATCTAGGCACAGACTCACTTCCCATCTTTGGGACTTAAGATCTGACACGTTTACTTTCCAAGTAAACACAGAAGAAAAACCTTTTACCCATAGAGGTGTCCTGTCTACCATAAACAGCCTGTATGATCCCTTAGGCTTTGCAGCACCTGTCACCATTCAGAGTAAAGCACTACTTAGAGACTTAACCTGTGAGTCGCTAGATTGGGACCACCCTCTCCCCACCGACAGGAAGAACTTATGGCTAGAGTGGAAGGAGTCACTAACAGCTCTATCCAACCTTAAAATTCCACAACCATATGCTCCTCTGTCATCTGCTGACATTCAGATGCAAAGACTTTGTGTGTTTTCGGATGCTTCTGTTAAAGCAATTGCTGCTGTAGCTTACCTGAAAACTATAGACACTAAAGGACAATGCCACATAGGGTTCATAATGGGGAAAGCAGATCTTGCACCACTTCTCAAATACACCATACTCAGGCTGGAAAAGCAAAACTGCACATGGATCTTCAACCCACCTCACTCTTCTCACATGGGAGGTGTTTGGGAGAGAATGATAGGCATAGCCTGCAGAATTCTTGACTCTATCTTCCTACAAGTAGGAACAGCAAGGCTTACTCACGAATGTTTAGTGACATTTATGGCAAAGGTTACAGCTATCATTAACGCCAGACCTTTGACATCAATTTCAAGTGACTCTGAAGATCCAGTGGTCCTCACACCTGCCATGTTACTCACGCAAAAGACTAGTCTACAGCTGGAGAGTTTTGTGAGAAGGACCTTTACAAACGTCAATGGAGACAAGTTCAGACCCTTGCCAATACCTTCTGGAACCAGTGGAGGGAACAATATATATCTACTCTCCAAGTAAGGAGAAAGTGGCAAACTGAAAAGCCTAATCTTAAACCTGGTGATGTTCTGCTCATGCCCAGTGTTCTCAAAAAATATACATTACACAGTCTCCCAGCTTGCCTTCAAGGCCCAGCTCCCTGGGATTGGCCAGGGCTGTATAAATATTTATGCTGCTTAAGGAAGTTGTCAGCAAGCAGGGAATTCTGGGTAGAATCTTAACAGGAAGTGAACCAGCCACCATTCTTTTCAACACATTGCAGGAAGCAAGACATGTCTTTCTCAATCTATCGCCATCACCCCTTAGAGAACTTAAAAAGTAAGCTTTTATTATCACATCTTGTATTGTACATTGTTGTTTCTGCAATGTATACTGTATTGTATGCAATATTATACTTATTGAGGTCTATTTCTGTTATTTTGTAGTTTCACCTGGCTTGTTCTACTAAACTGAGATCAAAGATATATGGTATCTGAAGTTATTGGGATAAGAAGGTTCCCAGAGACAGAACACAGACTTTGGTGTGACCATGTGTATGCAAGACAGCTTGAGCGGAATTCTGTCGGAAGTCCATCAGAAAAATCTTCAGAGTTTATTCCGACGGCAAAACTGGTTGTGTGTACAGGGCATTAGATCTCTCAGAACCATCTGTACTTACACAAGTCCAAGGACAGCTGGTTCCCTCCTCCCAACTTCCAAGCATCACCTATCCCCAGTGATACCAGATCAGATCTTCAGTAGACAGATCCTCAGTGAACCTTTCATAGTCTCGGCATCCAGGCCCTCAGTTTGTCCACCTGAGGCCTTGCAGACAGCAGACACATGGCAACATTGCCTTGGGGGGCAGCAAGCCCTCCAGGCTTGACTGATTCTCTCCAGGAAAAGGCCAGGAGCCCAGTGTGCTCAAAAAATACATTGGGGGTGCATGCGCAGAGCAGACAGCGATGGACAGGTCCCGCTGAGGCTCTGTTATTCCTGGGACTTCGCGGCTACCACAGAGGCCCGAATGACAGGGCAACAAAACAAAAAGCATACTAATATCCTCCTCAGTACCCTGTGAACCAAATAGAATGGTTTTGAGAGCTGACCGAGGCAAAATAAAAGTGAAAAGCCAAAAGGAAAAAATGCTCAGAGGCTCCTGTAATATGTCTCAGTCAAATTCTCCTCACACAGCTAAGGCACGCGCTGACAAGAAACAGCTGCATTTACCTCAGGAACTGTATGACACAGATAGTGAATACAGTGCCAGCTCTCAGCCACAACAAGCAGATACATTACACCCAGATATATTAAAACAAATAGAGAAAATGCTACAGGAAGCTTTAAAGCAGAACCCTGACCAAATTACAGAGAAACTGACAAAAGAAATACGTGATTTAGGCCAACGCACAGCTGAATTGGAAAACAGAATGGATGACATTGAAACTAATGTACTATCACATGACAATAAATTGGAGTCTCTTAAAGATGAAAATTTAACACTGCAAGCGCGTTTAGAAGATTTTGAGAATAGGGCACGTCGTTCAAACCTCCGCATACGAGGTATGACTGAGTCAATCATTGACCTTCAATCGACTATGACTGCTCTTTTTCAGAAACTAACACCATTAATCCTAATTGAAAGATTGGAAATGGACAGAATCCATAGAGCTTTGGCGCCATGCAAAACTGAAGGTCCCCCTCATGACATAATTGTAAAGTTCCACTTTTTTCGCACAAAAGAGCAACTTATGACAGCCGCCAGGAACAAAGAATCTCTTACTTTTCAAGGTCATTCATACCAGATTTTTGCTGACCTATCACCAATAACAGTTGCTAAATGGTGCGCGATGAAACCTTTGCTCCAAAATCTCCAACACCACCATATCCCTTATCAATGGGGATTCCCATTTTCTATTTGTTTTAAATTTCAAGGCACCAAATATTCAAGCAGATCCTTCAAACAATTACAGAACACTTTGCAAAACATTTATCTATACAATGGGCCTTCTACTAGCCTTTGTCGATGTACAACATCTAATTCTCTACAAAGTGCATCTAAGACTGGAACTGACAGAAGCAGACAAAGTGCATCAAAAAGGGGTTGATTCAATTCCCCAGACCTGGACAGACCAGACACAATGGACTGAACGCATTTTGCATTTCTCTCTGGAGCTCATTCAACTTAACGGTTCACCTACCTTATCTTTATTTTAAATATTTCAAGTTCTTAATATGTATAGTATAGTATAGGAATACTATTTAATCTGACTCTTATGTTTGCTTATTTTTTAAGGAATATAGCCAAAATCGGATGTCTAAATTGAATTTTTTTATTTTTTCATAAAATTTGGCTGCGAGGGACCCGATAATTGGTCACTGCTGCCCCCATTTTTCTGTCCTAGGACTCTCCTCCACTTGGGTTACAGTGTGAGGGGCCTCCTCGGATAGACTTTGTGCCTCTGAGCTAGCAGATTTGTGTGCTCAGTACGCCATCGTTTTATTTTTATACATATATTAGTAATTATAACTTATTTTAAATATACGACTCTTATTATTTCTTTCTTCTCTCATAAACTACTTCTCCTTTTTTCTTTTATCCAATCTTTCCCTGGGGTTTCTTTGATTCCGCACCTGATAACAGAAATATATTGATATATCTTATGTAAAAATTATATATGGCTCCTTTAACCACTTGCCGACCGCCTCACGCTGATATACGTCAGCAGAATGGCACAGGCAGGCAGAATCACGTACCTGTACGTGATCTGCCTCCCGCGGGTGGGGGGTCCAATCGGACCCCCCCCCCCGGTGCCGAGGCGGTCGGCGTTTGTCCAGCGGTGATCGGAGGTGAGGGGGAGACCATCCATTTGTGGCCCCCCCTCGCGATCGCTGACGGCCAATGAGATCATTCCTCTGCTGCTGTATGCTAAACAGCAGCAAAGGAAATGATGTCATCTCTCCTCGGCTCGGTATTTTCCGTTCCGGCGCCGAGGAGAGAAGACTGTAATGTCACACACACAGTAGAACATGCCAGGCCCACAAAACACCCCCCTTTACCCCTCGATCCCCCCCAATCACCCCCCAATCACCCCTCCCCCCGTCACACTGACACCAAGCAGTTATTTTTTTCTGATTACTGCAGGGAGTCAGTTTGTGACATTTAGTGTGGTAGGGCAGTTAGTATTAGCCCCCTTTAGGTCTAGGATACCCCCCTAACCCCCCCTAATAAAGTTTTAACCCCTTGATCACCCCCTGTCGCCAGTGTCACTAAGCGATCATTTTTCTGATCGCTGTATTAGTGTCACTGGTGACGCTAGTTAGGGAGGCAAATATTTAGGTTCGCCGTCAGCATTTTATAGCGACAAGGACCCCCATATACTACCTAATAAATGTTTTAACCCCTTGATTGCCCCCTAGTTAACCCTTTCACCGCTGATCACCGTATAACCGTTACGGGAGACGCTGGTTAGTTCGTTTATTTTTTATAGTGTCAGGGTACCCGCCGTTTATTACCGAATAAAGGTTTAGCCCCTGATCGCCTGGCGGTGATATGCGTCGCCCCAGGCAGCATCAGATTAGCGCCAGTACCGCTAACACCCACGCACGCAGCATACGCCTCCCTTAGTGGTATAGTATCTGAATGGATCAATATCTGATCCGATCAGATCTATACTAGCGTCCCCAGCAGTTTAGGGTTCCCAAAAACGCAGTGTTAGCGGGATCAGCCCAGATACCTGCTAGCACCTGCGTTTTGTCTCTCCGCCCGGCCCAGCCCACCCAAGTGCAGAAACGATCGATTACTGTCACTTACAAAATACTAAACGCATAACTGCAGCGTTCGCAGAGTCAGGACTGATCCCTGCGATCGCTAACAGTTTTTTTGGTAGCGTTTTGGTGAACTGGCAAGCACCAGCAGCCTAGTACACCCCGGCTGCATGAGAGGCATTTTCTTTATGTCCTCCCGAGTACCCCTACCCAACGAACCCCCCCAAAAAAGATGTTGTGTATGCAGCAAGCGCGGATATAGGCGTGACACCCGCTATTATTGTCCCTCCTGTCCTGACAATCCTGGTCTTTGCATTGGTGAATGTTTTGAACGCTACCATTCACTAGTTGAGTATTAGCGTAGGGTACAGCATTGCACAGACTAGGCACACTTTCACAGGGTCTCCCAAGATGCCATCGCATTTTGAGAGACCCGAACCTGGAACCGGTTACAGTTATAAAAGTTAGTTACAAAAAAAAGTGTAAGAAAAAAAAAAAAATATATATATATATATATATATAAAATTTTAAAAAATAGTTGTCGTTTTATTGTTCTCTCTCGCTCTATTCTCTCTCTATTGTTCTGCTCTTTTTTACTGTATTCTATTCTGCAATGTTTTATTGTTATTATGTTTTTTCATGTTTGCGTTTCAGGTATGCAATTTTTTATACTTTACTGTTTACTGGGTTTTGTTGTTAACCATTTTTTTGTCTTCAGGTACGCCATTCACGACTTCGAGTGGTTATACCAGAATGATGCCTGCAGGTTTAGGTATCATCTTGGTATCATTCTTTTCAGCCAGCGGTCGGCTTTCATGTGAAAATAATCCTAGTGGCTAATTAGCCTCTAGCCTGCTTTTACAAGAAGTGGGAGGGAATGCCCCCCCACCATCTTCCGTGTTTTTCTCTGGCTCTCCTGTCTCAACAGGGAACCTGAGAATGCAGCCGGTGATTCAGCCAGCTGACCATAGAGCTGATCAGAGACCAGAGTGGTTCCAAACATCTCTATGGCCTAAGAAACGGGAAGCTATGAGCATTTCATGACTTAGATTTCGCCGGATGTAAACAGCGCCATTGGGAAATTGGGAAAGCATTTTATCACACCAATCTTGGTGTGGTCAGATGCTTTGAGGGCAGAGGAGAGATCTAGGGTCTAGTAGACCCCAATTTTTTCAAAAAAGAGTACCTGTCACTACCTATTGCTATCATAGGGGATATTTACATTCCCTGAGATAACAATAAAAATGATTAAAAAAAAAAATGAAAGGAACAGTTTAAAAATAAGATAAAAAAAGCAAAAAAATAATAATAAAAAAAAAAAAGCTCCCCTGTCGCCCCCTGCTCTCGCGCTAAGGCGAACGCAAGCGTCGGTCTGTCGTCAAATGTAAACAGCAATTGCACCATGCATATGAGGTATCACCGCGAAGGTCAGATCGAGGGCAGTAATTTTAGCAGCAGACCTCCTCTGTAAATCTAAAGTGGTAACCTGTAAAGGCTTTTAAAGGCTTTTAAAAATGTATTTATTTTGTTGCCACTGCACGTCTGTGCGCAATTGTAAAGCATGTCATGTTTGGTATCCATGTACTCGGCCTAAGATCATCTTTTTTATTTCATCAAACATTTGGGCAATATAGTGTGTTTTAGTGCATTAAAATTTAAAAAAGTGTGTTTTTTCCCCAAAAAATGCTTTTGAAAAATCTCTGCACAAATATTGTGTGAAAAAAATGAAAAACCCCCCATTTTAATCTGTAGGGCATTTGCTTTAAAAAAATATATAATGTTTGGGGGTTCAAAGTAATTTTCTTGCAAAAAAAAATATTTTTTTCATGTAAACAAAAAGTGTCAGAAAGGGCTTTGTCTTCAAGTGGTTAGAAGAGTGGGTGATGTGTGACATAAGCTTCTAAATGTTGTGCATAAAATGCCAGGACAGTTCAACCCCCCCAAATGACCCCATTTTGGAAAGTAGACATCCCAAGCTATTTGCTGAGAGGCATGTCGAGTCCATGGAATATTTTATATTGTGACACAAGTTGCAGGAAAGAGATACATTTTTTTTTTTTTGCACAAAGTTGTCACTAAATGATATATTGCTCAAACATGCCATGGGAATATGTGAAATTACACCCCAAAATACATTCTGTTGCTTCTCCCACGTACAGGACCCCGAAAACCAAGCACTGCCTTCAGGCTTTCTAAGGGCGTAAATTTTTGATTTCACTCTTCACTGCCTATCACAGTTTTGGAGGCCATGGAATGCCCAGGTGGCACAAACCCCCCCAAATGACCCCATTTTGGAAAGTAGACACCCCAAGCTATTTGCTGAGAGGTATAGTGAGTATTTTGCAGACCTCACTTTTTGTCACAAAGTTTTTAAAATTGAAAAAAGAAAAAAAATGTTTTTTCTTGTCTTTCTTCATTTTCAAAAACAAACGAGAGCTGCAAAATACTCACCATGCCTCTCAGCAAATAGCTTGGGGTGTCTACTTTCCAAAATGGGGTCATTTGGGGGGGGTTTGTGCCACCTGGGCATTCCATGGCCTCCGAAACTGTGATAGGCAGTGAAGAGTGAAATCAAAAATTTACACCCTTAGAAATCCTGAAGACGGTGATTGGTTTTCGGGTACCTGTACGCGGCTAGGCTCCCAAAAAGTCCCACAGATGTGGTATCCTCATACTCAGGAGAAGCAGCTAAATGTATTTTGGGGTGCAATTCCACATATGCCCATGGCCTGTGTGAGCAATATATCATGACAACTTTGTGCAAAAAAATAAATAAATAAATAAATTTGTCACTTTCCCGCAACTTGTGTCAAAATATAAAATATTCCATGGACTCAACATGCCTCTCAGCAAATAGCTTGGGGTGTCTACTTTCCAAAATGGGGTCATTGGGGGGGGTTGTGCCATCTGTGCATTTTATGGCCTTCAAAACTGTAATAGGTAGTGAGGAGTGAAATCAAAAATTTACGCCCTTAGAAATCCTGAAGGCGGTGATTGGTTTTCGGGGCCCCGTACACGGCTAGGCTCCCAAAAAGTCCCACACATGTGGTATCCCCGTACTCAGGAGAAGCAGCTGAATGTATTTTGGGGTGCAATTCCACATATGCCCATGGCCTGTGTGAGCAATATATCATTTAGTGACAACTTTTTGTAATTTTTTTTTTGTCATTATTCAATCACTTGGGACAAAAAAAATTAATATTCAATGGGCTCAACATGCCTCTCAGAAATTTCCTTGGGGTGTCTACTTTCCAAAATGGGGTCATTTGTGGGGGTTTTGTACTGCCCTGTCATTTTAGCACCTCAAGAAATGACATAGGCAGTCATAAACGAAAAGCTGTGTAAATTCCAGAAAATATACCCTAGCTTGTAGACGCTATAACTTTTGCGCAAACCAATAAATATACGCCTATTGACATTTTTTTTACCAAAGACATGTGGCCGAATACATTTTGGCCTAAATGTATGCCTAAAATTGAGTTTATTGGATTTTTTTATAACAAAAAGTAGAAAATATCATTTTGTTTCAAAATTTTCGGTCTTTTTCCGTTTATAGCGCAAAAAATAAAAACCGCAGAGGTGATCCAATACAGATACAGATTCAAATACACATCAAAAGAAAGCTCTATTTGTGGGAAGAAAAGGACGCAAATTTTGTTTGGGTACAGCATTGCATGACTGCGCAATTAGCAGTTAAAGCGACGCAGTGCCAAATTGTAAAAAGTGCTCTGGTCAGGAAGTGGGTAAATCCTTCCGGGGCTGAAGTGGTTAAATGTCCTAACCTTAAATGTCCAAGGTCTAAACATTCCTCACAAGCAAACTAAAGTATTCAGATCTTTATCCTCCTCAAAAGCCCATATAGTGTGCCTCCAAGAGACGCATTTTACTGAAACTTTAACCCCTAAATATTTTGGGACATGCTACCCCAAAGTTTATACTGCTTCAGCTAAATCAAAATGCAGTGGAGTACTAATAGCATTTCACCGAACTACACCCTTTTTCATCATAACAGAGATCAAAGATCCAGAAGGCAGCTATCTCATACTTTTTGGATACCTATGTGATATCCCACTCACAATTGTTTCCTATTATGCACCTAATAAAAGACCAACATCATTCCTCTCTCACTTGCTACAAGTAATAGCTTCACATAAAATGGGCACACTTTTGATATGTGGTGATTCAAATCAAGTTCTATACCCCTATCTAGATAAATCCCCTACTCCAACCGTATCCAGCTCTCAATCTCGTATGTTTCAAAGACTTCTTCAACAACGTTCACTGCTAGATTCCTGGCGTGAAATAAATTCTTCAAAACGTCAATTCTCTTATTACTCCCACCCACATAATTTTTTTTCCCGTATTGACCATATCCTATTATCTATAATTATGTCACCAGAATTGCTCAACTCTTATATTAAGCCTTACGCTTGGACAGATCATTGTGCGATAATTTCAACCTTTACTTCTTTAATCCCAAAAGCTAAAGACCCCACATGGCACATAAACGATTCAATTCTCACACACCCATCAAATTCATATGACTTAGAATCAGCAATAAAAGAATATCTGGGAAACAATGATACTCCTGATATATCCCCACTGACATTGTGGGAAGCCCATAAACCTGTTCTTAGAGGGGTCTGTTTACGACAAGCATCATACCTTAAAAAAGAAAAACGACAACTACAACAAAAACTAGAAAAAGAATTTAATGACTGCCACACAAATTTCCAATCAAACCCTACTCCAGTGTCAAAAGCACAAATGGATAAGGCAAGTTTAAATCTTGACCTATTCCTATTATGCCCCGTACACACGGTCGGACTTTGTTCGGACATTCCGACAACAAAATCCTAGGATTTTTTCCGACAAATGTTGGCTCAAACTTGTCTTGCATACACACGGTCACACAAAGTTGTCGGAAAATCCGATCGTTCTGAACGCGGTGACATAAAACACGTATGTCGGGACTATAAATGGGGCAGTGGCCAATAGCTTTCATCTCTTTATTTATTCTGAGCATGCGTGGCACTTTGTCCGTCGGATTTGTGTACACACGATTGGAATTTCCGACAACGGATTTTGTTGTCGGAAAATTTGATATCCTGCTCTCAAACTTTGTGTGTCGGAAAATCCGATGGAAAATGTGTGATGGAGCCTACACACAGTCGGAATTTCTGACAACAAGGTCCTATCACACATTTTCCGTCGGAAAATCCGACCGTGTGTACGGGGCATTAGAATCAGTGGACAAAACAATACATAGATCTAAACATCAAATTCTACTTTAAAGCTAATAAACCTGGCACCCTTGTTCAAAAATTAAATAACCCCTTTAAGCCAATTCGCCTAAAAATACCCCATGATAAATACACTAGTAACCCAGTAAAGATATTACACATCTTTCATAAACACCTTACTTCTTTATACAAAAAAGAAGGATCATTCGACCAATCCTCAGCAGAATCATTTTTTTCACAATTAAACTTCCAACCATTTCTCAAGTTCAATACCTTGAAAGTCCTATTGAACCTATAGAAATCGAAATAGCAATTAAATCCCTTAAGTAAAATAAACGACCAGGCCCTGACGGATTCTCAGCCCTCTACTATATAAAATTTTCCCATATTCTTACTCCCATCCTGATAAAAGCATTTAACTCCCTACTTAACAAACAATCCTTCCGACCGGAAACTTTAACAGCAATAATTTCAATGATCCCTAAACCTCAGTCTGATGACTCATCTTGTACTAACTTTAGATCTATATCCTTTTTAAACCTAGATATAAAACTACTAGCAAAAGTAATGGCGTCTCGTCTTATTAATATAATTGGTTCATTAATAAGCAAAGATCAAGTAGGTTTCATCCCTTTACGACAAGCAGCAGATAATGTCCATAGAGCATCATTATTGATTCAAGCAGCTAAAACAAGGCAAATACCTTTGTGTCTCCTGTCATTAGATATCAAAAAAGCATTTCATACAGTGACATGGCCCTACTTAAATTTCACTCTACAAAAATGGGGCTTTGGCCCTCATTTTCTAAGCTGGGTCACTTCACTTTATAATAATTGCAAGGCATATGTTAAATATGCAGAATACAAATCAGACATGTTTGACATAAATAGAGGAAGACGTCAGGGTTGTCCTCTCTCCCCATATTTACTTGCCTTACTCATTGAACCTCTTGCCCAGGCTATCCGTACAGACCCCTCAATCAAGGGTATAGATTTAGCAGGCCATCAACATAAATTTTGTCTATTTGCTGACGATATATATTAATTTTTATGTCTTCCCCTCATATTTCTGCTCCCAATCTTATAAGCAAACTAGATCACTTTGCCCAAATTTCTGGACTAATTATAAACTCATAAAAATCAACAGCTTTAAATGTCTCTTTACCCCCACAAACACTACAACAAGCTCAAACATCTCTGCCTTTTACATGATCAACGTCTCACCTCACATATCTAGGTATTACTCTTACCCCCAATCTATCTGATATCTTCTCTGCTAACTATCCTCCACTGCTACGAAAAATTACTAATTTTCTTTAACAATGGTCCTCTTTGCCAATATCATGGATTGGTAAAATAAATGTAATAAAAATGACTGTATTACCCAAAATGTTATATCTCTTTCGTGTATTACCAATTCCTATCCCGGCATACTTCCTTAGGAACCTACAACCTAAAACAAGCATTCATATGGAGCTCCTTAAAATCTCGCTTACCTACCCACACTCTTTATCTTTCTTAACTTGAAGGAGGATTAGGTTTCCCTAATTTTACTGATTATTTCCATGCAGCACAAATAGCACATATTCCTAAATATCACACGAAACACGAGATCCCCCTCTGGGTAGCGATTGGATCAATCAACTGTGATCCGTTCTCCATACCAAATCTAATATGGTCTACCTCTTCTGACCATAAAATAATAAAAAATAGGATTACTAAACATACAATTGCTATATGGGATAGATTCAAAGTAATCAAAAGACTACAATCTCCGCATATACCTCTTGTATCATTTATTAGAAATCCACTTTTCTACATCTCCTAAAACTTAAAAAAAATGGATTTCTGCTGATTTAACGCAACTCTATGACCTGATAACGACCACTTCACTTAAAACATTTCCTGAAATATGTGAAACCCATCAATTTCCAGATTCAGAACTCTTTCGTTATCTACAGATCAAAAAATTTTTTATGCCATTTATACAAGGTAGAGATTATCTATGTGACATAACGCATTTTGAACGTATTTGTAAAAATGACCCCCACTCAAAGGGGCTTGTGTCAATGTTGTATAGTCACCTGAATGCTTTTCCTGATACAAAAACACCCTCCTATGTGGAAAAATGGGAGAATGATCTTGGTTTTCACATGGACTCATCCAAATGGGATAAAGTCTGGGCCAATACCAAAATATCTTCTCATAATCTAGTAGCCTTAGAGGCGAACTATAAAGTACTTATGCGTTGGTATCTGGTCCCTGTTAGGATCACGAAATATGTTCCACAATACTCTCCACTTTGCTTTCGCGGCTGTGGTGATCTAGGAACGCATTTTCATATTTTTTGGGATTGCCATATAGCAAAAAATTATTGGAAAGAAATATTCCTAATGCTCTCTAAATTATTCAAGAAAACTATCACCCCAGATCCGACAATTGCGCTTCTAAATTTAAAGCCTACCCAAATCTTCTATACACAGTTTAAACTCCTTCTACAAATTACCACAGCCGCAAAGCAGACCATCGCCAAAGCGTGGAAGTCCTCATCATTAATGCTTTCTGAAACTATGAATACGATCCTCTCGAAAACAGATGCCATATCCAACGATAACATACCTAAATTTGAGAAAATTTGGAGTCCTTGGGTGACCCACTTTCTTTCTCCTAATTTTGACACTTCTTTACTAAGACCTTGGTAACTATATAACTTTGTTTTGAATAACTGATAAAAAGATACTATGTATATATTGTTACTAAGAAATCCCCGGAAACCTCTACTAATCCAGACTTTTTTTTTCTTCTCATCTTTACTTTCCTTTAATTCTTTTCTTTTCTCCTTATTCTATCCTGTCTTTTTACATAACGAAATGGTAGCGAAACATACACTTTTATAATGTTCAATTATAATACAATAATAGATAGTAAGCTCTAATGTCCTATTTATAAATAACTGAATCTCATAGTAATTAATATTATTTCTTTATTACATATTACTCAAAGTTAAAAATTTAACAACTTTTTCATTTTTTGTTGCTCTTTATATATAGTTGTTAAAATTGATTGTAACACCTTAGTCTTTCTAAAACATATAGCCTATTTAAGTCTTTCATTGCTTGTAACTACAAGAAATACTAAGATCTGATATGTAAATTCAACTAATGCTACCATTTAATGTAATCAATATTTTGTTAATTGTACCAATGTTTATATTTTCAAAATCAATAAACAAATTTGACAAGGAAAAAAATATACATTACACAGTCTCCCAGCTTGCCTTCAGGGCCCAGCTCCCTGGGATTGGCCAGGGCTGTATAAATATTTATGCTGCCATCTGCATATCTCCACACCTATGATCCCAAATGTTCTCATGGATTTTCTGGAAATCAGAGGGAGTAAACAGACTATCACCAGCTGAGAACACTAAGCAGGCTAACTAGTCAAAAGCAGCTGCACTTAATACAATGAGCAACTAACTTTACCTAACACAGCAGTTGCAGCCACACTAACTACAGCGTGATAAGCTAAGTTTACCTAACAAAACACAGCTCCACAAAACACAGTGAGTCAACACTAAATCTATTTATTTAATCCTAGCACCTATCTAAGAGCGTGCTACAAAAATAAATGCACATCTTTTTTGCAAGTAAATACATGTGCATTTATTAGTAAAGCATTGCAGCCATGATCAGCAGATTGCTGGTGCAATGCCAGACTCCTGCAGGCTGTCAGTGTAGCTGTATGCCCATACCTCCTATGGGCAGGCAGTTACCGAATGGCAGGAAGAACCATTGAACAGCTAGAGTGTTCACCAGGACCCTGATATTTGATTGAGAACTACAAGCCATTAGCCACAATGGCTGATGGTAGTTGTATTTCTTTCATTCACAGAACTCTGTGAATAAATGATGTGGGCGGAGCCCCACGCCACACATTTTTTTAAAATTGTGACAGAAGATCCCCAGGCCGCTGTCACAACAGGGGCTTGGGGGGAGGGGCTGTTTATTTAGTAACATGTTATGAAAGGTACATTTTATCCTCCTATCCCACTATATCCTCCCTTCCCCACTCCCTGGTGTTATCCTTAGGGTCCATATCCATTGCTATTCAGCAGAGGTCTCTTCTTTTCATGTTTAACCGGAGGATTTTTTTGTAATCTCATCTGCTATCCCAGCAATCATTTGCTGGGTGTTTTTTATATGCCTTTATCATCCTTGAGTGTTTTGTACAGACTCTGGATTCTGCCCTACTTCTAGTGTAACTCTTTATACAGAGGGTGTTAGCCTTTTTGCCCTTTGCTTTTAGAGGGTCTCGGGGATTATACCCTGAATTGATTTTCTTTTATAAGGCCTCATGCACATGGACATCTGTAAAAGTCCCTCTGCATGCCAGAACTCTGGACAGGAAAATGCTGCTTAAAAACACACTAAAAGCAGTGTATTGATAATGCATTTAGGTGCATTTAGGAGAATCTAGCTTTTTTAAATGAATCACCTCACCTGGGTGGACATGGGATTGCTTAGAGGAAAGATCAGGACATATAGAACACCAAATGTCTGACATTGTCAAAGCACATTAAAAATGGCTGATGTGCAAGAGGTGCAAGCAGAGATGATACAAAAATTACAAGTCAAGGTGGTGGATCTAGAAGATCTAGATCCCCCTGCAACAACATTAAATTCAGGGGGATCCCTGAGTCTGTCAAATCCAACAGGTGTGTCCCTTATTTGAGACAACTATTCTTTAAATTACTGCCGGACCTCTCACACAGAGAACTTCTTCTTGATCTTGCACAATTCCTAAGCCGGTGCACCTGCTGGACACTTTTCCTAAAGATGTGCTGGCCGGTGTCCACCTCTACCACATCAAAGATCAGCTCCTTAGAGCAGCAAGGAATGCCCACATGCTTCCTCCTCCATACACAGGAATTACCCTGTTTCTGGACATCTCAGCTGCTACTGCTCAAAGGGGAAATAATTTCTCCCGATCCCTAAGGTCCTGCAGGATAACAACCTAACCTATAGATGGGACCAAATTGTTGGTTATGCATCAAGGTCAACAAGTAGCCATCCCCTCACCAAAAGAAGGGTTCAAACAAATCCATAATTGGGGCCTTGTGTACACACCCTCATTGATTGTCTTGTGACAGAACCCGGCTCATAAAACTCATGTGCCAAGAGAGAACTCTGAACGTGGCAACCAGAGGTCGTCTCCTCCATAGCTCTACACTTTTTATTAACTTGTCAATTTTATTGAAATATAAAGGTTTACAAGTGACAAAATAGTCATACATATTATGCAATAAGAGTATAACAGGTGAGTTCTTTGTTTCTGTACTTTTTTACATAGAGAAAGCCATATTCTTCGTTATACATGGCTGCAAAGTAGTTGGTATGGATCACTTTGGAAAATATCAAGCCTCTTTAGAGGGGGTTCCATGTATGCAAAACAAGATTGTGATGAGCTCCGAACATAAACAGTAACAGCGGCTATATAACACAAATGTCAGCAAGAGACATAAGCTGGAGCATGAGTACTAAGGTAGTTACAGCCTAAGTAGTATAGTGATGAATAAACATCTAGGTGTTTAACAAGAGGCTTTGTCCATTCCTAGGGCAGGAGATAAGAACCTGAGAGAGGGCCCTATGAAAGGACAAAACGGAACAGACAGTATCCTCATAATGTGAGGTGGGCAACTAGTACTATAGAGCACAGGGTTAGTACTGAGCTTTGGGAGTAAGGCCTAGTGGCTTATAGGTGGAAACATATCTAATTTTATGTGAGATCCAACTTATATCTGGGGTCTCGTAATCAAGGGGCCCAATGAGCAAGACATTTTTGTAGGGTATAATGTGCTCTAGCATACATATATTCCATATGTAGATTCTGGTTAAGAATGGATATACATTGTTATGATGGGTGACATTCGATGAGGGGGTAGGAACAAGTCCCCAGTTGTGGAGCTGTTTATATCCCTCTTTCAGGGAGGTGATAACCACCTGCTGGCCTTGATGTGTGATAAGTAACTTTGTAGGGAAGCCCCATTTTTAGATCAGCTTATTATCTTGCAGGACTTTAGTGACTGGGGCAAATTTCTTCCTTCTTTGTGCGGTAGCTGCTGATATATGCTGATAAAGTGTTACTCCTGCGTATGGAGGAGGAAGTATGTGGGCATTTCTAGCAGCCCTAAGGAGATGATCCTTGACGTGGTAAGGGACTGTATCTGACAGGTGTGCTGGCTTCAGTATTCTATGAGCGCGATCAAGGAGGATATCCCTAGGGGATAGGTTAGGCATTCATTTCAGGAAAAGCTGTTTCAGAAATGGAATGATTTCATGCATTTTGACTGCTTCTGGAATGCCCCTAAATTTAATATTATTATTACCTATCTTCTAGGTCAGCCACTTTTATTAGAAGCTTCTGGATCGCCTTGGCCTGCACTTCATGAACATCCACAACCTCATTATGCGCTACCACCATGTCGGATATTTGAAGTTCCATATGATGTGATCTTTCCTCCAGGCCATCCACTCTGCTGGATAAATGGTTAATTGATAATCTGAGTTCTTTTTGGAGCCCAGACTGAAGGGAGAGGAACATTGCTTTTAGTGTAGCCTCTGTGGCTGGGACATCTCCTGCAGAGAAGGCAGAGAGAAAATCAGTGTTATTTTTTTCATGATCAGGGGTCTGTGCTGACAGTAAAGATCAGTGCTGCTTTTTGGCTGAGGGCAGCTTAGTGGGTGATAAGGCTGGTGAGACTGCAGCTGTCTTACCTCTGTCAGATGAGGAGGAGAGGGAGACTTCAGCTGTGGACTCCTCCATGTCAGAGTCTGTATCTGTGGCAGGGTTCTGGGCGGTGATGAGGAAGGGCAGCTCTTCTCCCCAGCGCCATGTTGGAATGCTGTGTACGGGGGCTTCATAAAGTAATCAGTGAGGCGGCGGGCACCTGATGCCTGCAGTCGCCACCGGTTCATGCTCCGCTGATGTCCTGAGAGCTTCAACACCCTGGGAGAGGCAGAATTGATGGGCTGGGATGCAGAGAGCCGGGTAGTTCACCCTATAAAGCAGAGCAGCAGTATATCACGCGGCCATACTACTCAGCGGCCAGGACACACCCCAGCTCTACACTTTTATGATCTCTCTAAGGGGCCTATCACTATGATATGGTCATCCTCTGCAATGTCACCCTGGAAGCCTGACCAACTCACATATTCAGTTTTCACCCCCCAAGTCACAAAGTGTATTGTGCACATACTGTATACCTATATAACATCTCTGCTTAAAGTTCTTTTGTTATCTCAGTTTTTTTTTCTTGCTGAAATCATTCAGGTGTTGCTGTGACTGTAATCCCTAATACATTTATATAGTCTGTCTATAGTGATCTTAGTGCTCTCCCTGATCCTGGTTGGCACTGTCAACTTCTCACCTTTATTGTTCCATGTTACCACCACCAATGCCAAAGGGCTAAATAGCCCCTTTAAGCAATACAGACTATGGAAAGAGACAATCTGTCAAAAGGCAAATATCCTTTGCATGCAAAAGATGCACTTTGCTTACACTAAAGCCCCTTCCTGCCAGTTATCCCAGCATAAATTTTTTGCCAATGTGCCCAAGAAAGCCAGAGGTGTCATAATTGCTGTCCACGGCTCCATGGCCTTCTACCTTTATCATCTTGACACTTTTGGCAGATACCTGTTCTTGTCTACCTTTTTCAATATTCATCCCCCGGTGATCACAAATATTTATGCCCCCAATATGGGTCACAAAAATTCTTTAGGTCTGTGCTGACCAAACTCCAACCATTCCCCAAAGAACAGAATCATTTGGGTACAGCGCTGCATGACCGCGCAATTGTCAACAGCACTGAAAGCTAAAAAATTTGCCTGGGCAGGAAGGGAGCGAAAGTTCCCAGTATTGAGGTAATTAAAGAGGTTGTAAAGGTTTGCAGATTATTTATTTTTAAAAACAAACATGTCATACTTACCTCCACTGTGCAGTTCGTTTTGCACACAGTGGCCCCGATCGTCCTCTTCTGGGGTCCCACGGCGGCTTTGCGGCTCCTTCCCGTAAGAGCTAACCCCCTCTGGGCAGCGCTTTCCAAAGGGGGGTAGCTTGCGAGCGCACTCCCGTGCCATACAATTGGCGGCCATAGCCACCAATTGTATGACTCTGCCCCGTCCCCTGGCGGCTGCATCATTGGATGTGATTGACAGCAGTGGGAACCAATGACTGCGCTGCCATCAATCATCCAATGAAGAGCCGACAAGAGCTGGGGGAAAGCAACGTGGGATCGTGCCCACGGAGATTTGGGGCTCAGGTAAGTAAAACGGGGGGGCGGTGACTGCAAGGTGTTTTTTCACCTTAATGCATAGGATGCATTAAGGTGAAAAACACGAAGGTTTACAACCACATTAGGAATGACCCACAGAAGCACAGCTGTGAGAATATGCAAGGATTAACTACAGAGTCACAGGCTCATTATGTGAAATATATGACATTGCAATCTCTTGTAGGTGTTGATGTATTTGATGTGTAGCTGCCAGATGTTTCTGTTTCTCTTCTTCTGATTCAGTCATTCCCATTCACATTTATAGAAAGACTGCCATTTAGTTTTTTTTTAAGCAAACTATAATTCCAGAACCTGTATAACTGTATATGATAATGTGTGTTCTTCTGTCTTCCATGAAAAGCTGCACAAATATGTGAGAAATGTTCATTACACCGACCCAGATGGTGGCGAGATCTACTTTAACGAGAGAAGAGAAATTCCAATCAATCTTATTTTACAAAGCTGGTCTTTTTTTTATGATATTTTTAACGAATCACATTCTTCATATAGAACAATTTCCACTATGCAAAGCCCAGATTATGTGCCGGAACCATTTACCAATATGAGTGATCCATCCTTCTGGAAAAGAGGCAAAGTAAGAAATCACTTTATTTTCAGTTAATTTTGTTTGCTGAGGAGATTCATAATTAGGATTTATAGGGATTTTCTAGTCTTATTTTATGATAAAGTTCATGAATGGGTTCATTTTTGAAGGTTGTTGATTGTAAAAATTATACATAAAAAAGTTCCTTGTGAGATATTTATCTTCTATTTGTGTCTGTATGTGTTTTGGAATAAAGTTGTCAGACGAGGTAACAGGGGGCTGTAAATCTCTGACATAAATGTCATGGGATATAAACATTACAGGAAATAACAGCACTGAAATCAGCAGATTAATAATAAAACATCCAATGGAGGAATCGTGAAGTTCAGGATGTCCTTATAATGTGTTATTTGTACTCCATGAAAAGTGTAAAAGATACAAAGAAAGAAACAAAAAGAATCTATCTGGACACCTCTTTGTGTTTTCCATGTTATTGCTGAAAATAACTTCTATAATAACCTGCAAAGATACTAGAGGTGTCTCCTGAATAAATGGTGTCTGATCTAATGGGACCAAACGGGAACACTTCTACTAGTTGGTGACAGATTATATACAGTGACATGTGTGAGTGTGACAATTGTGACATATTATTAGGAGTGACAGTTGTGAGATTTTATTAGGAGTGACAGTTTTGATATTATTGGGTGTAACAGTTGTGAGATATTATTAGGTGTGACAGTTGTGGGAAATTAGTAGGTGTGACAGTTGTGGAATATTATTACGTGTTACAGTTGTGAGATATTATTAGGTGTGACCGCTGTGGTTTATTAGGTATGACAGGTATGGGATATTATTAGGTGCGACAGTTATGGGATATTATTAGGTGTGACAGTTGTGGAATATTATTACATGTTACAGTTGTGAGATATTATTAGGTGTGCAAGTTGAAGGATATTATTAGGTGTGACAGTTGTGGTTTATTATTAGGTATGGCAGTTGTGGTTTATTATTAGGTATGACAGTTGTGGGATATTATTAGGTGTGACAGTTATGGGATATTATTAGGAGCGACAGTTGCGGTTTATTATTAGGTGTGACAGTTGTGAGATATTATTAGGTGTGACAAATATGGGATATTATTAGGTATGACAGTTGTGGGATATTATTAGGTGTGGCAGTTGTGGGATATTATTAGGTGTGACAGTTATGGGATATTATTAGGTATGACAGTTGTGGGCAATTATTAGGTGTGACAGTTGGTAACACATTGTATCAAGTGACATCATTGCATCATATGGCAGTTGGTAGGAGATTCTGAACAGTGACTGATGTCATTGTGTTATAGATTTAGATATAGTGATAAAGACACTGGTAAGACCCGACCTGTCATGAATCCAGTGTCACCAGCAGTGGGAGACCTCAAGACTGTCATGTGCAGAATATGGAGCTAAAGGAAGATAAGACAGAACAGCTGCAGAGGAGCTCAAGCTGGGCAAGGCCTGAGAGGAGAACTGTACATTTGTTAGCCTCCTTTCTTGGTCACCCAGGTGGAACGCTGAGATAAGGGTCTATTAGGATTTTTGAGGGAGTACACTTTGTTTACACAAAAATGTGTACTGTGCCATAGAAAAAAAGAAAAAAACAGTATCCCCCCCCCCCTTAAAATCCATACCATAACCTTATCTAGCCATGCAGTCTAGGTGGCCAGGAAAATGGAAGCAACAGGCATGCAGCCCACCTCCTGAACCATACCAGACAACATATGTCACCTTACAAGGCACCAAAGGGAGACAATGGGCGTTATTTATGAAAGGCAAATCCACTTTGCAATGCAAGTGCACTTGGAAGTGCAGGCACTGTAAATCTGATGGGGACATGCAAGGAAAATAAAAAACATAATTTTAGCTTGCACATGATTGGATGACAAAATCAGCAGAGCTTCCCCTCATTTCAGATCTTCCCCTCAGATTTACAGCGACTGCACTTCCAAGTGCACTTGTAGTGCAAAGTGGATTTGCCTTTCGTAAATAACCCCCAATGACTCATTGGAGGGACAAGGACCTCATCCCCACATCCATTGCCCTAAAAAAGAATGTGTACCCTGACCATGTAAAAAAAAAAGAATATATTGAATTCAAGCAGTTTATGACTGGCCATAATCACTCTAGAAGGCTGAAGGCTAAATATGATAGTGAAGATTGGTTTAGATGAACATGATACATCCATTAAATGCTTTAAAAAACACAACCATTCCAAATTTTATAATAAGGCAGTACGCTCTTGTTAGAGGGTGCCTTTCTCCTCAACATATTATGTGTGTAGTCAATGGAATTCTAAAAAGACATTACAAGCTGAAGCTGAAGATTCTGCTCAATATTATTCAACATTGTTTCCAGATGATCAATTACCATTGTTAAACTGGAAGGATCTTTGAATTTGCCCCGTTGAGCTGTCAATATTTGGATATGCTCAATGTGGAAATTTCTCAACAATTCAAAAGGGTCATTTCTACATCATCTTATTTAAAGTTGCCGGGCCCCGATGGATTCACTAATTATTTTTTTTAAATGTCTAATACAGTGGTTCTCAACTCCGGTCCTCGGGACCCACTAACAGGTTAGAATTTAAGTATTACCTTGGGGAGGTGCAGACTAGAATACTGCAATCACTGAGCAGCAAATGATATTAACTGTGATGTATTTCAGTTATCTTGCAAACCTGGCCTGTTAGTGGGTCCCGAGGACAGGAGTTGAGAACCACTGGTCTAATACAAGAAGTGAAGTAGCCTTTGCTTTAATTTTATAATCATATTTTCTAATAGGTAGGTATCCACCACTGGGAAATTAGGTCACTATAAAAGCTCCTCTAAAGAAAGCTACGGATTCCCTATTTTTTGCTTCATATAAGCCAATCTCTTTAATAAACCAAGATGTTAAATGTCTATCTAAAATAACAGCTGACCAGCTGTCAAAACTTCTTCCTAAATTGATAGGTCCTGAACAGGTAGGTTTTGTGGTTGGGAGATTGGCAGTGACTAATGTGAGGAAGGTTGTTATTGTACTTGAGAACTATAGATGGGATTTTTCTCTAAAGTCAGGAACCATTAATAGGATTCGGTGGAAGTGGCTATTTCAGGCTCTACCTCATTCTGGTTTCAAAGAACACTTTATAAGTTTTATTTGATCTATGTACTCCTTATCATTTGCTATGCTGTAATTAGAAGGGGAATTTCCCCTGGCAATTCCCCTACAGCGTGGTTCATACCAATGGTGTCTTCTGTTCCCAATATTGTTTAATCTTCTAGCCAAATCTCTGACAGGGTGTCAGTATTTTAAAGGGATTTAAATTGAGCTTGAGCAGATAAAAAAAATTGCTCTGTTTGCAGATGACATTTTATTATTTTTCTCCAATCCTAAGGGCCCTGTGATGTGTAGAAGAATTGTCAGCATTAAAGATAAATCACTCTAAAAGTAAAGTTCTATTTCTAAACAAATGTACTTTCCAAGTAGATTCCCAATGGTTGAGTTGAATGTGGCTGAAAAGAATAGATGGCTTTTACTTAATTTGGTACACAATTCTCTAGTGACTCATTAGATTTACAGTGGGGACGGAAAGTATTCAGACCCCCTTACATTTTTCACTCTTTGTTATATTGCAGCCATTTGCTAAAATCATTTAGGTTCATTTTTTCCTCATTAATGTACACACAGCACACCATATTGACAGAAAAACACAGAATTGTTTACATTTTTGCAGATTTATTAAAAAAGAAAAACTGAAATATCACATGGTCCTAAGTATTCAGTATTTAGTAGAAGCACTCTTTTGATCTAATACAGCCATGAGTCTTTTTGGGAAAGATGCAACAAGTTTTTCACACCTGGATTTGGGGATCTTCTGCCATTCCTCCTTGCAGATCCTCTCCAGTTCTGTCAGGTTGGATGGTAAACATTGGTGGACAGCCATTTTTAGGTCTCTCCAGAGATGCTCAATTGGGTTTAAGTCAGGGCTCTGGCTGGGCCATTCAAGAACAGTCACAGAGTTGTTGTGAAGCCACTCCTTCATTATTTTAGCTGTGTGCTTAGGGTCATTGTTGGAAGATTAACCTTCGGCCCAGTCTGAGGTCCTGAGCACTCTGGAGAATGTTTTCATCCAGGATATCCCTGTACTTGGCCCCATTCATCTTTCCCTCGATTACAACCAGTCATCCTGTCCCTGCAGCTGAAAAACACCCCCACAGCATGATGCTGCCACTACCATGCTTCACTGTTAAGACTGTATTGGACAGGTGATGAGCAGTGCCTGGTTTTCTCCACATATACAGCTTAGAATTAAGGCCAAAAAGTTCTATCTTGGTCTCATCAGACCAGAGAATCTTATTTCTCACCATCTTGGAGTCCTTCAGGTGTTTTTTAGCAAACTCCATGCTTCCGTCAGGCCACGGAGAGGCTTCTGTCAGGCCACTCTGCCATAAAGCCCCGACTGGTGGAGAGCTGCAGTGATTGTTGACTTTCTACAACTTTCTCTCATATCCCGACTGCATCTCTGGAGCTCAGCCACAGTGAACTTTGGGTTCTTCTTTACCTATCTCACCAAGGCTCTTCTCCCCGATAGCTCAGTTAAGCTGGACGGCCAGCTCTAGGAAGGGTTCTGATCGTCCCAAACATCTTCCATTTAAGGATTATGGAGGCCACTGTGCTCTTAGGAACCTTAAGTGCAGCTGAAATTTTTTTGTAACCTTGACCAGATCTATGCCTTGCCACAATTCTGTCTCTGAGCTCTTCAGGCAGTTCCTTTGATCTCATTATTCTCATTTGCTCTGACATGCACTGTGAGCTGTAAGTTCTTATATAGACAGGTGTGTGGCTTTCCTAATCAAGTCCAATCAGTATAATCAAACAGACCTGGACTCAAATGAAGGTGTAGAACCATCTCAAGGATGATCAGAAGAAATGGACAGCACCTGAGTTAAATATATGAGTGTCACAGCAAAGGGTCTGAATACTTAGGACCATGTGATATTTCAGTTTTTCTTTTTTAATAAATCTGCAATAATAATATATATATATTATACCACGATTTCGGGTACATGCTGCAGGAAGATCCGCAGCGATTTAAAGGCTCAGATGATGGTACCCAGGTTGAGGAAGGGAGTAACATCAGCCTAGAGAGAGGGGTGCCCAAGAAGGTCAAGAAACTGGCAGTCATGTTCCCCCAGCTGTAGCATACTGCCAAGTTTGCTCCAGTGATGAGGAGGGAGGAGATGATGAGGTCACTGACTCAACATGGGTGCCTGATAGAAGAGAGGAGGAGGAGGAGGCACATCTCCATCTGCCCCCTGGTAGGATGCCCTCCAGGGGGCAGCTTAAGGGCAGCCACCCTATTGCATCACATCGCAGAGCTAAGCAGGTGCAGGGCGCTGCTGACTCCTCACATATTTTGAAAAGTTCTTTGGTGTGGGCCTTTTTTGACACGTGTGCAGCAGATTGCACCCTTGCTGTTTGCAACATATGTCTGAAGCGTATCAAGCGTGGCCAAAACAGCAGCCGCTTGGGCACCACATGCTTGACCAGACATATGACGACCTCCCATGCAGTCCGTTGGCAACAGCACTTAAAAGACCCACATCAAAGAACAAGGTGGGCCTCTCCTTGCTCCTCATCAGCTGGGTTCTCCAACCCCACTATACCTCCAGTCCTCTCAGAAACCTGCACTGAGAGGAATAATAGGTGTCCCAAGTACTTGCAGCCAATCTGCTATCAGTACACCTCCATCTGATTTTAGCAGGCAAATTTCCCTACCTCAGTTGCTAAACCGTCAAAAGAAATTTGGTCCCAGCCATCTACATGCTCAGCGTCTGAATGCTAGCTTGGCCAAATTTCTAGCATTGCAACTGCTGCCTTTTCAGCTGGTAGACTATGCCCCCTTTCGTGAATTTGTGGAATGTGCAGTACCTCAGTGGCAGGTTTCCAAATGCCATTTCTTTTCATGAAAGGCCATTCCGGCTCTCTACCAGCATGTGGAAGGCAATGTCTTGGCCTCGTTGAAAAGGGCGGTCAGCAGTAAGGTGCATATTACCTCTGACTCATGGTCCAGCAGGCATGGACAGGGACATTTCCTTTTTTCACGGCGCACTGGGTAACTCTGCTGGCAGCTGGGAAGGATGTAGGACAGGGTTCAGTATTGTTGGAGCTTGTTCCACCACCACGCCTCCAAAATGCTAGTGGTGATTCTGCACAGCTATCTCCTCCTTCTTCTTCCCTTCTTCTCCTCGGCCGCTCCGCATCCATGGCATGGAGGGAGGCTCCTGCTCTTATCTTCATCTTCTTCTCTTTATCTTCTTTTTGGGCCGCTCCGCATCCATGCTGGCATGGAGGGAGGCTCCCGCTGTGTGACTCTTCTCTTCTGACGGTTCTTAAATAACGGGGGGCGGGACCACCCGGTGACCCCGCCCCCTCTGACACTTGGGGACATGGCGGGACTTCCCTGTGGCATTCCCCATGACGTGGAGCCTCCCTCCCTGCCAGCATGGATGCGAAGCGGCCCGAAAAGAAGATGAAGACAAGAAGATGAAGAGAAGAAGATGAAGAGAAGAGCGGGAGCCTCCCTCCACGCCATGGATGTGGAGCAGCCCGAGGAGAAGAAGGGAAGAAGAAGCCGCGGAGGAGATGCTGAACGAGAACACCGGAGGAAGAACCAGAAGATCCAGAAGAACCAGAAGAAGAAGAAGATGAAGGAAGATAGAAGATAGAAGAAAGAAGAAAGAAGAAAGAAGAAAGAAGAAGCATTTAAATAAAGGAGTTGTTAAAAACTGCCAATTTTTCTGCTCCTGTTTAACAGGGGCATGTAATTACAATTCTTGATATAATATTTCACAGCAGGGCCCGTTCCAGTGCCCACCAAGAGTAACTGTGAGGGCTTACAGTGTTCTGGTACCACCAACACCTAATGCCGCGTACACACGGTCGGACTTTCTGGAAAGCTAGGTCCGACGTACTTGCCGCCAGACTTCCGGCGGACTACCGCCGGACTTTCTGAACGGCCAGACTTGCCTACACACGGCCGGACTTTCCGGAATCCTGTCTTCCCGACGGACTTCCGACGGACTTTTAGAATGAATGGACTTTCCCACACACGGACAAGTCCGTTCATTTTGAACGTGACTCGGGTACGACGGGACTAGAAAAGGAATTCAATCTCGCCGCTTTTTTTGGCGAGATTGAAACCTTGCGAGCCCCGTCGCAGGCATCTCAGGCCCTTAGGTCTGGTATGGAACTTTAAGGGGAACCCCCTACGCCGAAAAACCGGCGTGGGGGTCCCCCCCAAATCCATACCAGACCCCGATCCGAGCACGCAGCCCGGCCGGTCAGGAAAGGGGGTGGGGACGAGCGAGCGCCCCCCCTCCTGAGCCGTACCAGGCCACATGCCCTCAACATGGGGGGTGCTTTGGGGGAGGGGGCACCTTGCAGTGCCCCCCCACCACAAAGCACCTTGTCCCCATGTTGATGAGGACAAGGGCCTCTTCCCGACAACCCTGGCCGTTGGTTGTCGGGGTCTGCGGGCGAGGGGCTTATCGGAATCCGGGAGCCCCCTATAATAAGAGGGCCCCCAGATCCTGGCCCCCCCACCCTATGTGAATGAGTATGGGGTACATGGTACCCCTACCCATTCACCTAGGGAAAAAAAATAATAAAACACAACACAGGTTTTTAAAATATTTTATTAAACAGCTCCGGGGGGGATCTTGCTCTGGCTTCGGGGGTCCCTCCGGTTCCTCTTCTCTCGGTGTCCGGTTGGTTCTTCGGCCGGCCCCTCCGCGACCACGCCCCCTAAAACATCACAGTCCCAGCATGCCCAGGGACTGTGACATCATATGGGGGCGGGGTCTCCGCCTATATAAGTCACAACGGAGCCCTCAGAGACCAGTCCAGCCAGAGAGAGCGTCGTGTCAACATCTGGGGAAGAGAAGAGAAGCCCAGAAGCCCAGAAGCACGGACCTCCACTGGCTAAAGAGCTACCTGAAGACAGCGGAGGGGCCGGCCGAAGACCTGGAACACCGGGAGAAGAGGCCGGAGAGAGCGTCGTGTCAACATCTGGGGAAGAGAAGAGAAGCCCAGAAGCCCGGATCTCCGCTGGCTAAAGAGCTACCTGAAGACAGCGGAGGGGCCGGCCGAAGAACCAACCGGACGCCGAGAGAAGAGGAACCGGAGGGACCCCCGAAGCCGGAGCAAGATCCCCCCCCGGAGCTGTTTAATAAAATATTTTAAAAACCTGTGTTGTGTTTTATTATTTACACTTTTTCCCTAGGTGAATGGGTAGGGGTACCATGTACCCCATACTCATTCACATAGGGTGGGGGGGCCGGGATGTGGGGGCCCTCTTATTATAGGGGGCTCCCGGATTCCGATAAGCCCCCCGCCCGCAGACCCCGACAACCAACGGCCAGGGTTGTCGGGAAGAGGCCCTTGTCCTCATCAACATGGGGACAAGGTGCTTTGGGGTGGGAGGGGCACCGCAAGGCGCTCCCTCCCCCAAAGCACCCCCCATGTTGAGGGCATGCGGCCTGGTACGGTTCAGGAGGGGGGGGCGCTCGCTCGTCCCCACCCCCTTTCCTGACCGGCCAGGCTGCGTGCTCGGATCGGGGGTCTGGTATGGATTTTGGGGGGACCCCCACGCCAGTCTTTCGGCATAGGGGGTTCCCCTTAAAGTTCCATACCAGACCTAAGGGCCTGGGATGCCCCCCACGCTCGCCGCAATGGAAAATGTGTTTTTCCTATTGCAGCAAGCGCGAGATGCAGTAACCTGCTCCTCCGACGTATCTGGTCCGTCGGACCAGCATACAGACGAACGGGCTTTCCGTCAGGAACTGAGTCCGGCGGAATTACGACGTAAGATTTGAAGCATGTTTCAAATCTAAAGTACGTCGGATTTCCGGCCGAAACGGTCCGTTGGAAGTCCGATGGAGACCACACACGGTCGGATTACCAGCCAGCTTTAGTCCGTTGGCGTCCGTTGGACTTTTGTAGATGAAAAGTCCGACCGTGTGTACGCGGCATAAGAGTTTATAGGGCAGGCCGTATAGTATATATAGGTGGTCCCCTATTTTCAAATATCCGATTTACAAATGACTCCTACTTACAAACGGAGGGAGACAACAGGAAGTGAGAGGAAATCTACCCCTAGGAAGTGAAATTCTCTCCTGTAAGAGTTCATATGGGAAAAAGGTGTCTCCACTGATGCTTTATCACCAATCATTGTTTCCCTAATAACCCAAAATTTTCAAAATCCAATTGTCATTGGGACAGAAAGTGAGGTGAAATCTTCTAAACAGGGGCACAGACAGCAAACAAAATGTTACAGGGGTGATAACCCTGCCCTATATTATCCAAAAAACTTAAAAATAGATTTATGGGCTGGAACTACACTTAAAAAATCTACCTGTTCCAAATTACAAACAGATTCAACTTAAGAACAAACCTACAGTCCCTATCTTGTTTGTAACCCGGGGACCACCTGTATACTGCTGTTCAGAGTATATAGGGCCTGGGGGCCCCACACCTTTTTTTATTTGGGTGCGGGGTTCCCCCTAATATTCATACCAGACCCAAAGGGCCGGGTAATGGGCTGGGGGGGCAACATTACATTATAGCCGCAAGCAGTTTTTAATGACTTTTTTCCTTTAGAAAGGTCATTTTGTGCAGGGACTGTTCTAAATACTGGGAAATGTGCCACTTTACAGGCATACTATAGATACCCCCCCAGGGATGATATTTAAAGGAATATTACACTTTTATTGTTTCACTTTAAGCATTATTAAAATCACTGCTCCCGAAAAAAACTGCAATTTTTAAAACTTTTTTTGCATTGATACATGTCCCCTGGGGCAGGACCCAGGTCCCCAAACACTTTTTATGACATTAGCTTGCATATTAGCCTTTAAAATTAGCACTTTTGATTTTTCACATTCAAGTCCCATAGACTTTAGTGGGGTTCGCGTGTTCACACAAATTTTTGGTCTGTTCGCATGTTCTGTCGCGAACCGAACCAGGGAGTGTTCGGCTCATCCCTAGACAGATGTGAAAGATGTGTCAGATGTGTCACATATGTTGATCACTGGGACAGATGTGGCAGATGATCCTGGACAAATGTGTGCAGATGTGCACTGGGGCAGATGTTGCAGATGATCACGGACAGATGTGCGCAAATGTTTACTGAGACAGATGTGGCAGATGTATAATGGGACAGATGTGGCAAATGTTTACTGGGGCAGATGCGGCAGATGTTCACTGGGACAGATGTGTGCAGATGATCATGGATAGATGTGTGCAGATCATGGATAGATTTGGCAGATGTCACGGATAGATGTGGCAGATGATCACGGACAGATGTGGCAGATGATCATGGACAGATGTGCACAAGATGTTCACTGGGACAAATGTTCACTGGGACAGATGATTTTACTGGGACAGATGTGAGACAGATGTGTGACAGGTGTTTTTTACTGTGTGGGGACACTGTTTTGGGTACACTAGCTGGGTGATCATTGTGTAAAAAGCTGCATTCAACAGACACAGCAGATAACAAATCAGTGTAACGGGCTGCTGCTAGTATCATTTGATTGCTGTGACCAATCACAGCAGACCACATGGCAATTGTACACAATAAATGTCTACCATTCATAGCCATTCATTGTGTACTATGTGTTGATTTCTGTGGTTGGACATAGTGATCACATGGTACAGACATGGTACAGACAGGGCCAATCATAATCCATCTATACCTTGTGATTAGCTGTGGCCAGTCATAGCTAATCACAACAGTACACACTGAATGAATGAATGTCATTCATTAAAAATGGTTTCTTATAACAGTGATTATCACTCTTATAAGAATCATAGGGTGTAGAAAAATCTCCCCAGAGTAGTACAGTGTTACTATGGTAACACTAAATTGTTTTGGTCACAATATGTAAAACAAAAAAAAACATAAAAAAAGAATAAAGTTGTAATAAAAAAGAAAACAAATGTTAAAAAAAAAATACAAAAAGTAATATTATTTTTTTTTTTACATGCTATCACCAGTCAGTGTCCCTGACTGTCCCTCACTGCCCCACAAGTTATGTAATGACACTGTACTGCACTGGTGACATCAAAATTGCAAAAAGAATGCCGGCAACTCGATTGCTTCTTCTTAAACCTTTATTGAGCACAAACAGCAGTGCAACATCAAAACACTAACATATTTCGGCTAAAGCCTTCCTCATAGCATATTGATTTACAATAAAATCAAGTTTATATAGGAAAAGGTGTCCATTCCTCCAAAAAAAGGGGGCAGTACAATCCAATTTAAAATTAATTGACAATTAAAATCATGTGAGGTTGGTAAAGTCAGAGAAAAGGGGGGAGGGGGAAAGAATGGAGACACAGACTGGAAACTCTAAGGCAAACAATTATTAACCCCCTGTGGAATCAAATTATATTATTTTAAAAACAAGTTCACATCCATTCTACTCTTCATTCCACCATTAAATTGAGTATTCAATCTGTGTATCCACCGCACCTCCCGCTAAAGCAGGGTATGGTGTGTATCCCCCCCCCTCCCACTAACAGATCTTCTCACCTGTTCCAGACCGCAAAAGAAAAAAAGACTCCAGATTGCCACCATGAAATGTTCTAAAATGTTTAGATACATTTGAAATATTTTTTGAATTGTTATTTAAAGTGTCATTGTAGTGTTCTGATATCCCACATACTGTACTTTACAAATACTGCAATCAATAAGGTAGACAATTATCTTTGAGTTACAATTTATAAAACTTTTTTACTGGATATGTGCCATATGATACCTGTTGAAAAAGAAATAACAGACTTGCTTTTCCTGTGTCTTTTACACTGTTTACATGTGTTATAACCACAGGCATAGGAGCCCACTGTCCCCAACTATGAAATGGAAGGGGAAGTGGAACAAAATAGAGAAGGCGAAAGCATAGTACCCAAAGTAGGAGCTTTCCTACTGGAAAAGCTGCACCCCTGTCTTAAAATATGATGCAAAGTTTTATCCGCATATAGGACAGGGAGGAGTGTTTTGATGTATTGTTGTGAGTAAGTGGTCACAATGTGAACACCTCTCCTCCCACTGGACCGTGTCTTCTTATTGATAGAAAAGAAATTGCCAATCAGATCACCACGTTCTCTATTTTCTGCCAATCTTCTGCCTCTATCTATTAAATGCCTGCTATATCCTTGCTCTCTCAACCTACTGGAAACAATGCTACATTCATTAACAAAATCCTTATCAGAGGAACAATTTCTCCTTGCTCTGATGAACTCACCCATTGGCAATACCCACACTGTATGCGCTGGATGAGGCTTTCGCCTTCTCTATTTCGTTCCACTTCCCCTTCCATTTCATGGTTGGGGACAGTGGGCTCCTATGCCTGTGGTTATAACACATGTAAACACTGTAAAAGACACAGGAAAAGCAAGTCTGTTATTTCTTTTTCAACAGGTAGAACGTATCTAGTAAAAAAGTTTTATAAATTGTAACTCAAAGATGATTGTCTACCTTATTGATTGCAGTATTTGTAAAGTACAGTATGTGGGATATCAGAACACTACAATGACACTTTAAATAACAATGCAAAAAATATTTCAAATGTATCTAAACATTTTAGAACATTTCATGGTGGCAATCTGGAGTCTTTTTTTCTTTTGCGGTCTGGAACAGGTGAGAAGATCTGTTAGGGGGAGGGGGGGAGATACACACCATACCCTGCTTTAGCGGGAGGTGCGGTGGATGCACAGATTGAATACTCGATTTCCTAGTACAACGAACAGTAGAATGGATGTGAACTCGTTTTTAAAATAATATAATTTGATTCCACAGGGGGTTAATAATTGTTTGCCTTAGAGTTTCCAGTCTGTGTCTCCATTCTTTCCCCCTCCCCCCCTTTTCTTTGGCTTTACCAACCTCACATGATTTTAATTGTCAATTGATTTTAAATTGGATTGTACCGCCCCCTTTTTTTGGAGGAATGGACACCTTTTCCTATATAAACTTGATTTTATTGTAAATCTGTATGCTATGAGGAAGGCCTTTGCCGAAACATGTTAGCGTTTTGATGTCGCACTGTTGTTTGTGCTCAATAAAGATTTATGTGTTCTACTACATTTTTTGGTAAAAAAAACTGAAATCAGTGATATTCAGCTCATCATCTTATAAACATGCGGTAGAGCTTGGGTGAGTTTTTGTCTACATTGCACTGGTGACAGTATTAAAAAAAAAAATGACAAAAACTATTTTTTTACATTTTTTAATTTTCCAAAAAACTCTGACAAAAAAATACTACTTCAAAAAGTTGCCATACCTCTTACTAAATACCACAGACTGTCTACATTCCAAAAAGGGGGTCATTTGGAGGGTATTTGTATTATCCTGGCATTTTAAAGCCTCCAAAAAGGAGATAGGCTGTCAACACATCAGGATTAATAAATTTTCAGATATACAGTATATCATAGTTTGTGAACTCTACAACTTTCCTACAGACTAAATAATATAAACTGATTTCAGTTTTTTTTACCAAAAAATGTAGTAGAACACATTTGGCCTAAATTTCTGAAGGAGGATTACTGTATTTATCGGCTATAACACGCACTTTTTTCCCCTTAAAATCAGGGGGAAATCGTGCATGCGTGTTATACGCCGATCCCCCGCCAATTGTGAGCCTTTTGGCGACTCTCGGCGGGTTTCAGACGTTCTCGGCGTCTTTTGGCCATTCACGGCCGCTCTAGGTGGCTTTCGGCCTATCTCGCCGGCTTTTGGCCGCTTTCGGCCAAGCCGAGTGCGTCCGAAAGCAGCCGAGAATGGCCGAAAGCTGCCGGGAGCCACCGAGAATGTCCAAAAGCCACCGAGAGAGCCGCCGAGAGCGGCCGAGAATGGCACCACCATTTTTAAACGCCAGATGTACTGCAAACGACACAGGGCAAGGCTGCAATGGGCTGCAGACTACTGATGGACACTGACAAGGCTGCAATAAGGGAACAATGCTGCAATGAGGGACAATGCTGCAGATGGACACTGACAAGGCTGCAATGAGGGACAATGCTACAGATGGACACTGACAAGGCTGCAGATGGACACTGATGAGGCTGCATTGATGGGCATTTAAATGTAAGTTTTTTTCCTTAAACTTCCCTCCTAAAAGTTTTTTTTCCTTACAATTCCCTCCTAAACTTGGGGTGCATGTTATACCCAGCGCGTGTTATACGCCGATAAATACGGTATTTATTTTTAAAATTTTATAACAAAAACAAAGAAAAATAATTTTTTTTCAAAATTTTGAGGTTTTTTTTTTCTTTATTTAACAAAAAAATTTAATACACAATGGGGATTAAACAACACCAAAAGAAATAGTGTGAAAAAAATTATAAAAAATTATTTGAGTACAGTGTTGCACTAAAGAGCAATTGTCATTCAAAGTGTGAGAGCGCTGAAAGCTGAAAATTGGCCTAAAATAGAGGCCCTATCAACATGCAATATAAATCAATAAACACCCAAAATCAATAAAAACCCCAAATACTGCCCCCTGAATGGATCTCATACCTGAAGAATTAATTGTGAACTCATGGTAGAGGCAAACATGAACCTCATTTGTATTTGTAGCACCTAGTCTGTATAGCCTCATGAGATATGATGGAAAAAGAATAGTAATTATAATAATAATATCTGATTTCAGATTCCGATATCTCGATGCTCAGATCCCTGTTTACCTGGCAGCAGAAAAAAGTTTGGATCTTCAATGCATAAATGCTGCTATGATTGTGTCTCATGTTCAGAAGGAGAGATATCCAACATTTCCGGTAGAGTTTGTATTTGTTAGTAAGTTATTTTTTGACTAGGCAGAGGGTATCATGGAGGTTAAAGTGTATGTCAGGGATTCCTGCATTAGCCAAGCCACTCACTACAAGAAAGAACGTTGGGCCCTACACCAGAGTTTGGAAATATCTTTTCAACAGGCCTAAGCTACATTCCATGATAGCCCCACACCCGCACACAGACAAGCCTTGGACAGGGCCAGGCTGGAATTGGATCTTTTTCTAAAAGAATCGACTGGAAAAGCCTTGCATCAGTCCAGGCATAAATTCTATATGAAAGCAAACAAACCAGATACATCTCTTGCAATATCCTTTCGTAGATTAGACTGAGCGCATAAACCAATTCGTCTGAAGAGCACTAAAGATTCCCATTCCAGTAACCCTGTGAAAGTCTTAGCTGTATTTCAAAAACACATTTCTGACCTTTATTCCGCAAACGGCGGGTTTGATGAAACCCGTGCTTCAACACTTTTTTCTAACCCTGTCAGCCTCCCAATGGGCAGACCTTGAACAACCCATCTTTGAATTGGAAGTCCGCAAAGCTATTGAAACTTTAAAAGCAAATAAGTGACTGGGCCCCGATGACTTCACAGATGCATACCACGAACACTTTGTCGATCTACTCGCTTCCTTACTGACCAAAGCCTTCAACTATATCTTAAAAGGTCACTCTTTTCATACTGTCTGCCTTACGGCCATTATCTCCATGCTACCAAACCCCCAATGAGAGGACTACTCTTGGGCCAATTATCGCCCCATTTCTTTGTTGAACATAAACTTATGGCAAAAATGTTTTCTTCCCCTCTGAACCTGATCATAGGGTCTCTCATTCATAAAGACCAAATTAGGTTTATCCTCTTGAGACAAGCTAGAGATAATGTCCACTGGGCAGTCCTGTTGACCCATGTGGCCTGCTCTCGTCATATACCCACATGTTTTTTATCATTAGATATTAAAAAGGCGTTTGATACACTCTCTTGGCCCTACTTTCAATTTGTGTTGCGCAGATGGGGCTTCAGACCACATTTCCTCAGATGAGTCTCTTCTCTATGTATCTCCCGCTTGGCTTACCTCAAATATGTTGACTAAAAATCTGACCTCTTCCTGGTCTGTCGTGGAATGAGACAGGGCTGCCCCATATCCCCACTTCTTTTTGCCCTAGCCATCGGCTCAATTGATATGTTCCAATCCTGAAATCAAAGGACTTGAACTGGGTGGGCATCATCACAAGCTATGTCTGTTTACAGAAAACATTCTCCTCTTCCTCTCTTCCATCCCCAGTCTCCTCTGGACCAGTCTGTGGCAATTTTGGGTTCGTGAACTCACAGAAATCCAAAGCCCTTAATGTCTCTTCACCCCAGCCCACTTTATCACAAGTCCAGCAGGCCCTCCTATTCTCATGGTCACCATAATATATCTCATACCTTGGTATTAACATTACTGCAGACCCTGCTGCCCTGTACTCAGCCAATTACCCACCTGTACTGACCCATTTAACTTATGTCCTCTTGGTCTGTCTTGCCCTTGGCACGGTTGGGCCGCCTAATTGTAACTAAAATCGTGATTCTGCCTAAAATTCTATAGCTATTTCAGATCTTACCTTAGCAAGAAGGGTCATGTGTTCCCCTAAACTTCAAGGTGGTCTCGGACTCCCACACTTCGCCAAATACTATAAGGGGGCCCATCTGGCCCAATTACCAAAATATCATGCTTCTTACGAAATACCTCTCTGGTCAGCATTGGAATCTATAGATTGCAACCCCCTTTCTGTAGCCAACCTACTGTGGCATTGCCCAGGCGAACGTAAGATATAAGGACCAGGGGTCACCTGCCACTATTTATGGTTGTGGGGCAACTTTATAAAGAAATTTAGATTCCAAACCCCCATAATCTACTCCTGTCTTATCTTTGAAATCATGCTTTTTACCCCGCTTGGACCTCACCCTCCTCCTTTCATAGGTGGTCTTCAGCCAATGTCATTTGAGCCTATGAGTTCACAACCCCCGATACCTTCAAGACATTTTCAACCCTCCGTGAGTCCTATGGAATCTCTCATTGCAAAATTTTCCGATACCTTCAAATTAAACATTTCCTTACAACAAGTTTATGCATAGATTCTTACCTACCCAACCTGACTAATTTTTAACGTATTTGCGTCATGCATGGGGCGTAAATTTCTACTTTCTATACACAACTGTTAGACCCGCCGTCCCATGCATCCCTCCATTACATTAACAAATAGGAATCTGACCTAGGTCTCTAACTGGATGCCAAAGACTGGTGCAATATTTCGACAGCCACTAAATCGGCTTCCCAGAATGTTGAAACCTCAGAAACAAATTATAAGGTATTAATGTGCGGGTATTTTGTTCCTGTCCGGACAGCTAAATATCTTCCATCCTATCCTCCCACCTGCTTCCAAGGCTGCTCAGACAATGGCACCCACTTCCATATTTGGTGGAGCTATCTACTTGTCCAGTCATTTTGGACTGAAATCTTCCATATACTCTCCACCCTCGTTGTTAGCACTCTAGACTCTGACCCAGCCATGGCTTTATTCAGTAAAAAACTCTCCTGACGCAACTCAACTCCAATTTCAACTGCTCCTGCAGGTCATGGCTGCTGTGGAGCAAACCATCACAAAGGCCTGAAAAAACACTCATTACAATGTCATGGAAACTAGGAATAGAGTCACCAGAGCCATGATACACACCAAAAAATATTTAAAAAATCCTGGGTTAATCACTACCTCCCCCGACTCCGATAACACATTACTTCTTACCTAAATTGCCTTTTCTCCATATCCTGCTCACATTTTACCCCCTTCCCACCATAACTCCCTTCATGCTTTCCACCTCTTTTCCTTGAGCTATCCTTTTTCCTATTGCCTTATGCCGCGTACACACGGTCGGACTTTTCGTCTACAAAAGTCCGACAGCCTGTCCGACAGACTTCCGACGTACCTTCGGCGGACTTGCGGCAGACTTTCTTACGAACGGACTTACACACACACGACCACACAAAAGTACGACAGCCTAGTACGCGGTGACGTACACCAAGTCCGACGAGACTATAAAACGGAAGTTCAATAGCCCGTACGACACCCTTTGGGCTCCTTCTGCTAATCTCGTGTTTATCTCGTGTTAGTAGAAGTTTGGTGAGAGACGATTCGCGCTTGTGAGACTCGTATTTTTCAGTTCGTTTTAACTGTTGTTCAGTCTGTGCTTGTGAGGTTTGTATCTGCTTTTCAGTGCGTTTGGTCAGTTGGCATTGAGAAATCTTTGTTTTATTGGCCGCTCGTTCCTGATTTTCAGGTCGTTCTTCACAGGCCTTGCTGTTCTTCAGTGCGTTCTGTTTAGTGCGTTCTGACCAGCCGACCGTTTTGAAGCCATGTTACCTGTACGTACTCGTCGTAGAGCTCGTGCATTGTATGTGCTTGGTGCTGTAGTTTATTCTTCAGCCCAAGACCAGTCCATGAACAGGGCGAGGAGGAGTTCATGGACCAAGAATTGGTTGCTTCAGCGTGACCAGTTCTGTCACATGCCTTTGCTCCGTGAGATCCGTGAGAATAATCCTGAGGATTTCAGGAACTTTCTCCGGATGACGGACCCCGTTTTTGACCGTTTGTTGGCTTTGCTGACCCCCTATATCAGCAGGCAGGATACCTGCATGAGGCAAGCCATCACTCCGGAGCAGAGGCTGGTCGCTACCTTGCGGTATTTGGCCACAGGGAGAAGCCTGCAGGACCTTAAGTTCTCGACAGGCATCTCCCCCCAGGCTCTGGGGATCATTATCCCAGAGACCTGTTCTGCCATCATACAGGTCCTGCAGAAGGACTATATTAAGGTAAGATATTTTTCTTTTATTAGCATCACATGTTCTTTTATGTAATCTTTGATAATATAATGTATTTCTTGCTTCAAACACTACTTACCATCATTGCAATATAGTGTGAATGTCCCCTTTTTATCCTCACACATGCTGGATTTTTTTCCTGTTATTTTTTGTCATGCATGTATATTTTCCTTCAATAACCTTCCCAGCATGAAGTGATGGGAACATATCCACCTAGTCTACTCATTTGGAATGTATTTTGTTTGAGTGTATTTAGTGTGCTGCTAATGAGCAATTATCTAGATTTCACAAACCCCCCCCCCCCACCTAAACTCACTCCAAATAGTGTGCTGCTAATGAGCAATTATCTAGATTTCACAACCCCACCCCCCCCCACCTAAACTCACTCCAAATAGTGTGCTGCTAATGAGCAATTATCTAGATTTCACAACCCCACCCCCCCCCACCTAAACTCACTCCAAATAGTTTGCTGCTAATGAGCAATTATCTAGATTTCACAACCCCACCCCCCCCCCACCTAAACTCACTCCAAATAGTTTGCTGCTAATGAGCAATTATCTAGATTTCACAACCCCACCCCCCCCCACCTAAACTCACTCCAAATAGTTTGCTGCTAATGAGCAATTATCTAGATTTCACAACCCCACCCCCCCCCCCCACCTAAACTCACTCCAAATAGTTTGCTGCTAATGAGCAATTATCTAGATTTCACAACCCCACCCCCCCCCACCTAAACTCACTCCAAATAGTTTGCTGCTAATGAGCAATTATCTAGATTTCACAACCCCACCCCCCCCCCCACCTAAACTCACTCCAAATAGTTTGCTGCTAATGAGCAATTATCTAGATTTCACAACCCCCCCACCCCCACCCTCGTTAAAATTTGCTGGAATGTTCTGTGGTGTTGATTTGTCTAAAGCAAATATATGTTGCACTTTGCAAAATGCATGTGCACTCTACAAGTGCATTTGTTCCAGTGCTTTAGTAAATGAGCAGAAGCTCTGCTGATTTCCATCATCAAATCATATGCAAGCCTCAAAGT